>NC_044994.1:37395961-38595961 GCF_008728515.1 Papio anubis
ATATACCCAAAGGATTATAAATTATGCTGCTATAAAGACACATGCACACGTATGTTTATTGCAGCACTATTCACAATAGCAAAGACTTGGAATCAACCCAAATGTCCATCAGTGACAGATTGGATTAAGAAAATGTGGCACATATACACCATGGAATACTATGCAGCCATAAAAAAGGATGAGTTTGCGTCCTTTGTAGGGACATGGATGCAGCTGGAAACCATCATTCTTAGCAAACTATCACAAGAACAGAAAACCAAACACCGCATGTTCTCACTCATAGGTGGGAACTGAACAACGAGATCACTTGGACTCAGGAAGGGGAACATCACACACCGGGGCCTATCATGGGGAGGGGGGAGGGGGGAGGGATTGCATTGGGAGTTATACCTAATGTAAATGACGAGTTGATGGGTGCAGCAGACTAACATGGCACAAGTATACATATGTAACAAACCTGCATGTTATGCACATGTACCCTACAACTTAAAGTATAATAATAATAAATAAATTAAAAAAAAAAAAAGATATAACTAATAAAAATAAACTAAAACCTTAAAAAAAAAAAAAAAAAAAAAAAGTGCTGGCAACCGTTGGGGTGACGCAATTTTGCACGAGGAGAACGACATAAAGGCTTGGGCCTGGTGACATTTGCACAGTGAATTTCCCAGCCATGTTTCTCAAGATTCAGACCACCTTTGGGAGCAAATGCAGCCATTCAGATCTTTCTATTTCAAAGTTCTTTCCTGAAGAATTCATAAAAATGCAGCTGGGGTAAATGGGCTGAAATCTCCTGAGCTACATAGCTCTGGCAATTTATCATTCAGCAAGGCTTTTCTCCAACTCAATTTGGCTTTTTTCTCTTTGCTAATAATAGAGTGTTTAGGGTGGTTTGTGGTTTCAGGTTATCTCCTTCCTCAGCCAAATTATACTCCCAAATGCATCAGTATCTTCTGGGGAATCATATCCATTGACAGAAGAAATTATTTGCCTTCTCAGAGGATCAAGCAGAGGAGTCTGGAACCAAGAGATGAAAATATTTAGATAGAGGCAAAAAAAAAAAAAAAAAAAAATCCTTATTTGTAATAGTGGCTACAGAATGCAATAAAGCCAGTGGCTGACTCTAAGAGTAAATCTGTAGGAGTTATTATACTAGAAAAGAGATACTTGGGAAAGAGTCATAATGCAGGTAGGAGCTATCTAACAGACATTTTTAAGGGTATTTTCTTAAAAGAATAGTTTAATGCCCTTTAATTTGTATTGACAGTATAATTTATATTCTACAATATGCCTAGAAAATAACAGTCAATCTGTACCAGAACTGGTTTTGAGAAAAATTGTAGAGTCAGTAAATTGCAATCAGTTAACTCATGAATCCTTACTGAAGGCTCATGAAGAACATCACCTTTGTGCTAGGCATTCCAGGAAGTTTGAAGGGGTGTAAACTCCTGCTCTGTCTAAAGGAGCTTATGCCACTAATAGCCAACTAGTCTTTAACACGCCTTGTCAAATTAGAAGGCAAGGGTAAGCTAAAGTTTGTGCTTACTCTGGGCAGGAGGATCCTGACTCCATTCATTAATTTAATAAGTGTTTATTGGGTGCCAGGCACTGAGCTCTGTACTAAGCCCACCCAGCATTGACACCTATTAATAATCATATTTGAAATGTTTTTTAACTTAAAAAGTGTCTGTTGAAATTGATGAAGCCCAATTTTATCATGAGAACTATATATAGTTTACTGTACGTGGTGGTATACCATACAAACAGGTTCTGACATTAGTCTCAGTTTCTTCTTATGGAAACCAATAATTTAAGGTAAAGGGACTATTTCTGGCATCCTATTTGTTCAGCATCCATACCTCCTTGAGGTGTGGTCAGTGCTGAATGGTTTGCTCCAGGATTTGTAGGTAATCAGTGACATAATAGAAGAACCTATATAAAAATTGAATCATAGTCATTGCCCTTTATTGTAAGTGAAAGTCTGCATATTGGAACCCCAAAGAACAATTGCATTTTGCTTTGTCTATTGAATGAGAATTTCCTGTTAACCCTCCATTACAAACACGTTAGACCCCAGCCAGTAGCATGAGGAAGCATTGGAGACATTGGGGATGTGCGTGCAGTAGTCACATGTTTCATTCAGTTCATGTGATGGCCACATATATTCCTCTTCCTTTTGTAATTCTGGAAACTTCCTGTACTACAGTGGCAGTAGTAAAGGATGTTACCAAATTCCCATTACACCACCTGAAGAGTAAGAAAGTTCTTAAGCACTTTAGTCACAATAACGTATAAATGTATTTACTTCTGTGAGTCTATCTTGGTCTGTAAAATCACAGAACTTTGGAAACCATCTTTTGAATGTACATTCTAAATGACCCCTCACATTTAGAACCCATTTTGCCTTGATCTTTCTTTTCTTTTATCCATAAAATAGGTTAAAAATTTTTGCTCCTCTATGTCCTGGAGTTGCCCTGAGGAGTAAATGAGTCAATAGCTGTGAAGTGCTGGGAGCAAGCCTGTGGCAGTGGTAGCCCTAGGTGAATGGTGACTCTTACTGGCTTTCATCTTTTCTTTGGGATCTGCACACAACAGAGCAGGTGCCCCCCCCCTCCCCCCGCCATGCCTGCTGGCTGAGGGGTCTACTTGGAAGACCTGTGTTCTGCCTGTCTCTTCCACCTCCCTCTTCTCACTAAATGTTCACCTCCTGACTTGGTACTGAAGTGCTCCCACAAGAATTTTGGTGAATAAGTGTGCAGTTGTTATTTACATAACAGCTTTACAGAAGTACAATTAATATAAAATAAATGACACTTATTAAAGTATGCAATTTGCTACCATCACCACAATCAAAATAATGAAGTATCTATCGTCCCCCCAAATTACCTTATGCCCCTTTGTCATCCCTCCTTTCCATCCTACTCCTTTTCCTCCCCTGCCACCCACTCCAAGAAGCCTCTGATCAGCTTTTTGTCACAACAGATGACTTTGCCCTCGCTAGAGTTTCGTATAAATGGAATCAACATAGTGTGGCATCTTTTTCATTCTTTTCTTCTTTTATTTCTTTTTGTCTAGCTTCTTTCACTTAGCAAGATTTCTTTGAGATACATCCAAGTTGTGTGTGTAAATTAGATGCTTTTTTGAGGACATCATATTGAAGGTAGATTCATCAACTACAGTAGAGGAAGGAGCCACAAACACTATTATATGCAGGTATGAGAATGCAAAGTGTTTTGCATCCTGGGTGTAACCACCAGTCTTTCATGCTTCACGTCATTCATTTAAGCCATGAGAATAGATGTCAACAAAGATGGCTCTCAGCAATAAAGACAAGATCAACTTGTGGTGAGTATTCTCTATTTAAGAAGACATGGAAATACAGAATATATCCTATAGAAATTTCCAAAATAGCTAGAATTATTTTGAATTTTGAAGACTAAGGAAGTCACCCTAAGAAACCTGAAAAACTTTCCTTGCCAGAATGATTCATTCCCCAGAGGTGCTGAGCCGCCAAGGTTTTACTGCATTTTACTTGTAGGGTTTCCTCTTCCAGCCAGGAAAGGAGTAGCCTCTCCCTGACTCATTGGATAAATGGCTCTTTTCAGGGGAAGGTGCTAAATTCTTGTTGGCTGCCTGGCCAGAACAGGTAGATGAAGCCCTGGGCTTCCTCAGCATCTTTGCACGCTTAATGGGGCGATAACGAGGAGAAAATGGCTTAATCTGTGTTTTGGCCTCCTTCTCGCCAAGCTGGTTGGAATGAGAGAGGCTGTAACTTTGGAAAACCTAGTCATAAAATAGGTTTTTTAACATGGCTGTTTTTGGCAGGTTTAGAAAGACCCTAAAGGAGCAAGCGCCTGCCAGCTTTTGCTTTGAAAATGGACCAATTAATTAGAAAAATGAGGGGTAGCAAAGGAGATACAACATGTACCACCTGGACACCCGCTTTCCTGTTGCCTTGTTCGTAAGGAAAACATTTAAAAGAAGTGAATCCAAAAGAAAACAAAAGGGTATTTGAACTGGGAAAATGTCCTCTGGGCAGTAGCCTAACCGGATATAAAAGTTGAGGGACAGACCCTTGAGAAAAGGAGCTTTACAGGGGAAGCAGCAGGGGACCCTAATTAACATCAGCCTGACATAGTTAATAATCCTGCACTGGGCAGGAGGCTGGGCCAGGTGACCTCAGAGGGCCGTTTCTCACACTGAGATCCTAAGATGCTGATATTTACAGAGCAATATTGAGAACCTAGAAATCGACTGCTCTCAGGTGGTACACCTTGTAATGTCTCTTTCATTTCATCAGTTTTCCCCCTGGATCTTGCCTCCATCCCCCTGTTACCTCATTGCCAACAGAGCAGGAAGAGTATTCATAGATCCCCGAGTCACATCTGGAGGATATGTATTGGCCTCCAGCCCTGGACAGATGTTCTGGGATTGTTCCTCTGGTCCCATATTTCACATGGAAAAGTAACAATAACTGCCTATGATGGCTCCTAGTTTCATCCACCACCAAAACTAAATCTACAGCCTGGAATTCAGCGTCCTTCATCAACGGGCCTCTGTCTTTCCTCACAGCCCAAATGCATGGAGGCTCAAGGTCTATTGGTTCAGGTTCTTAAGTCAGTTGATTGACCAACAAGTATATACTGAGTATACAATATGCGTTTACCTTGGGGTCAGGCTGTTAAAGTGGCTCCAATGGAAGGGGAATACATTTCCACACTCAGGATGTTTATAGCCTAGTTTTTTTTTTTTTTTTTTAAGGATGCATACAAAAATATTTAGGAAAAAAAAACCTTAGATTACATAACCATGTATTGGGTTGTATACCTCCAGCTCTAAGCAGGATGGGAGTTCAGAATAGGAACTCAAAAGGCCTAGAGTAGCCAGGAGACTCTTTGGCTATGAGGAGTACTTGAACTAGGATTGGAAGGATGAGAACAAATTAGGATGGGGAATATGAAGGAGGGTCAATCTGGTAGAGGAGACCAATATGCAAAGAGGCATGAAATTCCTTGCAAACTGACCCATGCTGATCGTTTAGTTATGATCTATAGGTAATGGTTGCCTCCAAAGTAAAAGGTAGAATAGGGATAAATGCCAGTTTTCCTACTAACTTGCTTCCAGGTAATAATTTACCAAGTAGTTAGCCCTCCGTGTAGTACTTAATTCTGCCATATGCATACAAGTTTATTAGACAAGTATGAAAACAGTCACACAACCTGTAAGCCAAAAAGAAAATCCTAAGCTTCCTCAACCAACTGACCAGACACACTCTGGGCCAAGAGAACCCCAGAGAAACCTGAAAAACTGAATTCCCTGCCATGACAGGAAAGCAGGTGGGACATGCCTAATTATTCCCCATTATACCCTCCTCCCTTTGGAGTTTAGGCAGAGCTGACCAGCATTAACTTTAAACTAGAAATCATAAGACTGACAACAGATTCCTTTTGGCAATAAGATACCAAATTCCAACCTGACTCTGGCATAGCATCACATGACAGATAGCTGACCCTGAAAGAAATAGAAATATTTAACCCCACAATATATTTCTTTGGTATATTTTGCAACTGCCCTGCAAAGCCATCTTTAGTGGGGAAAATTTGCATCTGTAGAGATTCTCCAATAATGCAGCCAGGCTTTTCTTGGATCTCGGAGAGATTAAGAATATGACACCTTTTAAGGTCCTGAAACAGACGTTTGCCACTTATTCTTCCTGAAGGCTGTGACCTGGAGGCTTCATCTACATAGTAAGAACCCTGTTCTCCACAATCCCCTTATATCTTAACTCAAGCATTTTTTCTACTGACTTAAAGTGTTTAGACAAAGCTTAACTGTTTCAACCAATTGCCAGTCAGAAAATCTTTGAATTCACCTATGACCTGTAAGCTAACCACTGCCCCGATTCAAGTTATCCACCTCTTTTTTTTTTTTTTTTTTTTTTTTTTGGTGAGACAGAGTCTCGCTCTGTCGCCCAGGCTGGAGTGCAGTGATGCGATCTTGGCTCACTGCAAGCTCTGCCTCCCGGGTTCATGCCATTCTCCTGACTCAGCCTCCTGATTAACTGGGACTACAGGTGCTTGCCACCATGCCCAGCTAATTTTTTATATTTTTTAGTAGCGATGGGGTTTCACCATGTTAGCCATGATGGTCTCAATCTCCTGACTTCGTGATCCACCTACCTCAGCCTCCCAAAGTGCTGGGATTACAGGTGTGAGCCACTGAGCCCGGCCAAGTTATCCTACCTCTTTAGGCTGAACCAACGTATACCTTTCATGTATTGATTCATGATTTTACCTACAATTTCTGCCTCCCTAAAGTGTGTAAAAACAATGTGTAACCTCACCACCACAGGCCCACTTTCTTTTTCTGAGACAAGAGTCTCAGTCTCTTGAGACTGTTCCCCAGGCCATAGTAACTCACACTGGCTCACACACACACACACACACACACAAAACTCTTTATTTATAGAGTTTATTTATTTATTTTTGTCAACAACCTGTCAGCAACATGGGTCTTGTCCCTCTGTCCTTATGTGAAAACATGCACTGAAGCAGATGCAGCAATATTCTTGTGGCACAGTTCTGGTGACCTAATCTGATAAGGACAGATAGGGGACTCACTGGGTTCCTAACCCCAGGGACACCATTCCAAAGTGACGAGAAAGTTGCTCTCACTAGATTCTGACACCTTATTGTTTTTTCCTTGAGATGGAGTCTTGCTCTGTCACCCAGGCTGAGTGCAGTGGTGCGATCTTGGCTCACTGCAGCCTCCTCCTCCTGGGTTCAAGCAATTCTCCCACCTCAGCCTGTCAAGTAGCTGGGATTACAGGCGTGTGCCACCATGATGGGCTAATTTTTCTGTTTCTGTTGTTGTCATTTGTTTTTGTTTGTTTTTAGTAGAGACAGGGTTTTGCCATTTTGGCCAGGCTGGTCTCAAACTCCCAACCTCAGGTGATCTGTCCACCTCTGCCTCCCAAAGTGCTGGGATTACAGGCATGAGCCACTGCACCTGGCCTCCTTATACCTTATTCGTACTAGGACAAGACTGCCTGTACAACACTGCAAGCCAATTCCATATTCTAGCCATCAATGAAAACACGCTTTCTAGTGTCCATTATTCTAATTAACAAAGCCACTGGTCATAACCAGAAATAAAGAAACTGAATGCCTGCAGTAGGTGCTTCTGGAGCCACAGTTTCTGATCTGAGTTTTTAAAATACTAACTATGCACCTCTGAGGTATGCAGTCCTTATTAAGGAACTACACATACTCATCAATCATCTCTATGTAGTAGATTAAAATGAACACACACACACACACACACACACACACACACACATTCATTATACTGTCTGCATTTTGAAGTAAATTACAAACAATATAACTACATGGAGAAGAGAATGACCTGGATTGTGGACAATGAAAAGAGCATCAGCTGAGCAATGGATGGTGGGAAGAAAGAGAGCAGGTTGTGTGGGCAGGTTTTTGGCAGATTGGTGATACATTAGATTCCAGGCTGAGCAGGTTTGATGGCATAGTCCATGGGTAGGGTGACCATATAATTTATTGTCCAAAGGGAGACACTTCAGAGAGCAAAAGGATGCACTGTTAGTAGTGCCAGGACAACAGATGTAAACTGGTACTGTCCTAGGCAAATAAGGCATATGGTCAGCTTAGCTCTGGTCATGGGATTAAAGTGTAAGGAAAACGTGATGAAGCTGATGAAGCTGCATTTGAAGATGACTCATCCGTCCCATATTAGAGCATAGCCTCTGCTTACCTGGGCACAGAAAAGAGTCCTGGGTGGCTCGGTAGGTCACATGGGCTACCTGGAAAGGAAACTCCCTTTGACTATGCTTTAATTAATTCTCTCACATTTACTCATCTATGGCCAGCATGGAATCCTACCTTTCTCAGAGCAGCATTTCTGAACATGTTCATCATCTGCAAATTTTGTGTTGTCCAGAAGCAATTACACGACAGGAAAAAAAAAGTACCTTCCTTACCAAGGAGGGTACTTACGCAACCTTGGGCAGTTACCTCTATGGGCCTAAGATTTATAAATGACTGTGTGCTGATGGAGGGCTTTCTATGTGTTATCTCATTCCTCCTGATCTCCCTGAGAAGTACATGCCCTGCCCATCTGTCAAAGGAGTACACAAATAGCCACCATACTTTTATTCCAGAGTTCGTGAAGATAAAGGGAGGTGAGAAATACCTGGAGAAGTCAGAGAATTGGTTGTCCTGATTATGAGGGTAGAGTATCTCTGATATTCATTTGGAGTCCACCATAGAATGCCTAATGGAAAAGTCTTACCAATTGAAGTAATTCAAGGTATATTTGCTCTGGATCCTAAAGCAAGTTAGTGGTAAAAAATTACAATACAACTTTCTTGGTCTTTTGTAGGCTAGAGATTCTGAATTGGAAGCATTCGTTCTCTGCAATAATTGGTAGAGTAATGAAATGTAAGCTGTAACCACAAACACTGTGTTTGTCAGAAAGGGGATTCTGTAGTGTGGAGGAAAGAGTATTGGTGTGGAAGAAACCTTGAGTTCTGGTTCCAGTGATGGACCTTTATATGTGTCACTTTGGGCAAATCACAGCATGGGTAAGGGTGAAGCCAACCTTCACAACCTGCAACCCCAAAGGGTGGTCCCTGCTGAGAACACACATAGTCAATGAAGGATTAGACCACAGGTTGGCCAGTCCCTTAACAATAGAGATGCTGAGTTGGAAAAGATTAGAAAAACAATTCTGAGCCATCCTCCTATCAGCCAGCCAGGAGGTCCATCTCAGATCAAGGCCCCAAGGGTGGCTGTAGAAAGGCTTGCATCATTTCTTTACATGAATAGACAATTGACCAAGATTGTTGGTTTATTTTTTCAATACATAGGCTCAGGCATTTCTCATATTTATTCGTTTTCTGAACATGTATTTATTAAGCATCTACCACTTCCTAGGTACTGTTAGGTCCTGTGGGTCAAGGGTAAAGCAAAAAATTAACAACCCTCAAAGACCTTATAATCGGTGGAGGATAAAACAGAATTGATGTTCATTATTTGCCAGTTCCGTATTTGCAAATTTGCCTGCTCACTAAAATGTATTGGTAGCCTCATTTGCAGTCATGCACAGAATGGTGAAAAATTAGAGTGGCCCGAAAAGCAAGTTCCCAGCTGAAGTTTACCAAAGTGACACTGATATATTTAATCTCTCCTCCTATAAACAAATGTCTTTTTCACATTCTATTTGGTGCCACACATGTTCTCATTTTTGCACATTTTGTTGGTGAATTCACTTTTTTAAATGGCCCCCAAGCCTAGTGTTGAAGCACTGTCTAGTATTACTTTTTTTTTTTTTTTTTTTGAGATGGGCTTTTACTTGGCCACCCAGTGGTGTGGTCTTGGCTCACTGCAACCTCTGCCTGCTGGGTTCAAGCAATTCCCCTGCCTCAGCCTCCCAAGTAGATGGAACTACAGGCGCCACCATGCCTGGCTAATTTTTGTATTTTTGATAAAGACGGGTTTCACCATGTTGGCCAGACTGATCTCGAACTCCTGACTTCAAGTGATCCGCCCCCCTTGGCCTCCCAAAGTGCTGAGATTATAGGCGTGAGCCACTGCGCCTGACCCCACTGTCTAGTATTTCTAATCACAAGAAGGCTGTGATGTGCCTTACAAAGAAAATATGTATTAGGCAAGCTTTGTTCAGCCTGGAGTTATAGTGCTGTTGACCATAAATCTAATATTAGTGAATTAAAATATGTGTTAAATACAGCATCTTTAAACAGAGACGTGCATAAGACAAAGTTACGCATTGATTGGTTGATAAAAATATTGTGACCAGAGGCTTGCAATGAAGTAGCCGTACATTTCCCTTAGGAATGAGGTTCAGTATTCACTAATTCAGGATTTACGGCAACATTGTTGAACAGAACTGTGAATAATGAGAATCAACTCTGTTAACTAAAATAATAATAATAAAGGAATGCAGCTGTGAACAGTTTCTGGCACTATGAGGTTAGGGTGACCAGATGAGACATTGCTGGATAAGGACTTGAGCTGAGATATGACAGATAAGAAGGAGGGAAGTAGAAGAGTGTCTGGGAGGTAGGAACAGCAGGAGGATTCCTTTGAAAGAAGAGACAGCAAATCTGTGTAGCTGGACTTGAGAGTGAGGGAGGGTATGTGGTTTAAAGTTAAGGGCAGAGTCATGAACAAGGGCCAGTCCATGCTGGGACCTGGAGAATTTTAAGTCAGAACAAAAGGGTTATGGTCAGATTTATATTTTGAGCAGGTCATTTTTGCTGAAATGTGGAGAGTATATCTCAGAGCAACCAGATGAATACAGGGAGCCCAAGAAAATGTTATTGCCAGTGTCTTGCAGAAAGATAATGTTTGTTTGCACCACAATATTGATGACTAGGATGGAGAAATTCAACTATTCAAGACATATTTAGGAGGTAAATTGAGCCAGACTTGGTGTTGAACTAAATATGGAAAGATAATCATGAATTATTCCTAGTGTCCAAGACCTTTCCATGTCAATGCATTCTAGTGACTGGTGATTCTCTGAAACTTGAACTCTGTCCTTGGAAGAAATATAGAACTTCCAGATCTACTTCTAGTTATAGAAAAAATATTTTTAGAGCAGGAAGCTCCAGGTCTACCAATCCCTGTGTAACCATTATTCAGGCCTTTAATCAGTCTTTCTTTGATATCTGGATTACAAACTCCCAACGATTGTCCCTGTTCTCCAAAACCCTGATGAGTTGCCGAGACTAGCAGTAGCTGGAGGCCAGAAAACTCGATACAGGAACCTAAATCTGGGCGGCATAACCTACCTGAGTTTGTCCTATCCATGCTGCTGCTGAAAAGTGTTCTCTCTCTCTTTGCCTTTTTTACCCCCCCTCTCATAAGCAAAACTCTAACCCAACTCCAAGGGAAGCTCCTGAAAGCTACCTTCATTTATTGAAGGTTGCATTGAGTCTCTCTCTCTCAGCTCTGAGACTGCATCTGAAATGAGTCCCACAGAGGAGATGTGTTATTTTATTTGGGGTGCCTTGTGCCTGCCAGTGTGTGGGTTCAGGTGATCAGAGGTAACCAATGCTAGGGCATCGGGGTACTGCATGATGGTCCCCTTGTTGGTTGAATGCTCCCACGGCAGTCTCTTTCTCTCCTCTCACCTCACTGCTCCTCCCTCCTGTGACCCCCTGCGGTGCTACTGTGACACAAGGAGAGTTCGAAGCATTCTCAGGGCCACAGGATTTGGCGTCTCTCCATCCAATTAAAATGTTTTACTATCTTCCATTTTTATCTCGCCTCTGTAATTGGATTCCCAGTTTCTCAGTTTTCATGGCAGCAAAAGGAGGGGGAAAATGATAGTAATATCTGATAAAAATAAAATGCTATGATTTAATTGTGGCTGAAAGGATTCTCTCTTGCCTTTATGAAGCCTTTGAAAGGATTCCTGAGTCCCTGACTCCATCAAATTGTGGCCCTGTGATTCCTTTGAGTAATCAAAGGGCCTTAGAAATTGCAGGCACCATGAGATAAGAAAAATTTGAAATCACCGTCTGTACCAAATACATGAAGGATCCCGAAGAGACAATTTGTGGAGTGATGACAAGACTAGATTTTGTGTGACAGCAATATCTGATTATGTGAGACCTCAGACATCCTGAAACTATAGTCCCTGGAGGGGAAGTAGGGAAACTGTATGAGGGCTCCTCTCCCAAGAAAGCAACATTTGTGATGCAATTTGTGCATAAAAGCAGCTACAATTTGCTGGTCCAATAACTTTCATCAAAGTATGTGAAAGACCTCTGTGTAATTGTCTAGTCAGAATTTGTCACAATCATTGTCATTATATTATTATCGCTCCTACTATGCCCCATAGTACCTGACAATCTCCCATGTATCTCCATCACTAAATCAATATGCACTGATCTATTCGTTGGGGGACTACCTAATTTCTATGTGTTCAAATGCCAATCCTCCAGTACCACTTAGATGTCATACAATTCAATTCAATTCTGACACTAACTACCTGAAGTTCTCTATGACCCCATAAGCAAAGGGCTCCATCCTGAAAGACTGCCCCAACTTCTGACACCAGCCAAAAGTCAGGGTAACCCCAAGCTCCTCTGGCTGGCTGGCTACAAATTCATAGCTTCCCGTAACACCCTTAGTTTTGATAATTACCTAGAACAACTCACAGAACTCGGGAAACTTCTATGTTCACAATTACTAGTTAACTATAAATGATACAAATAAACAGCCAGACGAAGAGATACTTAGAGCAAGGTCTAGAAGGGTTCAGACAGGCAGATATTTTGGATGCAAGGGGAAAGAAGCAAATCCCAGAAATGCTGTCAAAAGGATGGAGTCAGTAAAGTACCTTATGATAAATAAATCTCCTAATAGGGTCTTATTTAAATAACACTGTGCTGGGAGTGAGGCAGAAATCAAAAGATGAACCATTAAGCTTAGTAATAGGAAAGTGGTGTGTGTCACTGGCATTACCACATCCCGAGAAGCCACATCAATTAGGTACCTAATGTGTGACCCGTCACATAAACCCGTCCAGGCACACGCCCCTCGTGCTCTCACTATCGATTGTTTGTTACCGAGATATTTGGAATTAAACTGAGCCTCCTAATTATCCAGCATGCAGAGTTACGCTGGTCCTGCCATCAGGAGACTGAACTGCAGCCTCTTCCCAAGGAATTTCCCTCACTGTGATGAACGTGCTGCTGTCCCTGTATCTCTGAAGAAAGTGTTGGACATGCGGTACAATCCATGATAGCCTGAGACAGTGTGTAATGGAGTTTCACTATGTTCTGCCCAATTTCTCTGTGCTCATTTGCATTCCTGTTTATAAAGGTGCTTCATGTCAATACCTTTCACTTCGTGAAGACCCGCAGTGAGAAATAAAGAACACTGTCTGGCCAGGAAGTGAATGCCATGAGAATAGTCTCAGAGAACATCCTGTATTTACTCTGTGTTTCTTTCTACAAAGAAGGGGAGGATTGGTTCTAATCATTATTCATGCATTTTAAAATACATTATTGAGAATTTATGTTAGGAACTCTGATAGGTGCCAGAGAGACGGAAATTTTTTAAAGGCAGAGTCCCTTTTCTCTAATGATGTCACTTCAGATGTCTGATGGACAGGTGTTCAGGAGACAAGCCTGCTCAGATCATGTCATGCACGTGATGTCCTGCAAAAGCTTCCCCACAAAGGCACAGCCCTGAGTCTTATCCCTTTTGTTTATTACCCTGCTCTTTTTAGTCCTCAGGCAAACCTCTCCCACCAGGTCTGTCTTCTGGACTTTATTTATAAGCATGATCCTTGGGCATCATGGGTACTGCTCTATATCATTGCATTGGAAGACCATTCCAAAGCTTATTTATCCAGATCTATCAATCTCTTTTAATATATCTGGATAAATAAATTTATCCAGTTCTTATTTACTCAAGCTCCTTTGATAGATCTGAGAGTTATTTTCAACTGTATACTATGCAACAATTCATATATGTGCCTCCATGAACTCCCTGTGCGTTTTACTCTAGAGGAAATACTTACATGAAGAATTGAGGGAATATAGAAAATGTGCATATTTAAATTTACTAGAAAATGCCAACTGCTCTCCAAAATGGTGGTACCAATTTATACTCCCACTAACAGTAAATGAGAGTTCCCATCAGTCTGCATCCTTGTCAACACTTGGAATTGTCATACTTTAAAATGTTTGCCAATATCATGGATGAGAAACTGTATCTCATCATAGTTTAATCTGCGTTTCTCTGATAATAAAAGGATGAACTTCTATTCATACATGTTTTCATGATCTGTATTTTCTCTTCTATGAATTGCCTATTCATATGATTTGTCTCCTTTTCTACTGAGTTGTCTTTTTTTTTTTTCTTTGTGATGGAGTTGCTCTGTTGCCTAGGCTGGAGTGCAGTGGCACAATCTCAGTGCACTGTAACCTCTGCCTCCCTGGTTCAAGCAATTCTCCCACCTCAGCTTCCTGAATAGCTGGGATTACAGGCATGCACCACCACATCTGGCTAATTTTGGGTATTTTTAGTAGAGACAGGGTTTGCCATGTTGGCCACGCTGGTCTTGAACTCCTGACCTCAGGGGATCTACACACCTCGGCCTCCCAAAGTGCTGGGATTACAGGCATGAGCCACCAAGCCCGGTCCCTGGGTTGTCTTTTTCTTACTCACATTTACTAGTTTAGAAAACAAATTCTGAATATTGATCCTTTGTTGGTGTTGTGAGATGTGAATATTTTCTCTGAGTCTGAATTCTTTCACTTTTTTAATGGCATCTTCTGATAAGCAGGAGTTTGGAAATTTAATATAAATTTATTGGTATCAAAACATCAGACCTAGGCTGGGCACAGTGGCTCACGCCTGTAATCCTAACGTTTTGAGAGGCCAAGGAGGGGGGATCACATGAGGTCACAAGTTGGAGACCTGGCCAACACGGTGAAACCCCATCTCTACTAAAAACACAAAAATTATCCTGGCCTGGTGGCGGGCACCTGTAATCCAAGCTACTCAGGAGGCTGAGGCAGGAAAGTCACTTGAACCCAAGAGGTGGAGGTTGCAGTGAGCCGAGATCATGCCACTGCACTGCACTCCAACCTGGGCAACAACAGAGCGAGACTCAAAAACAAAATGAATAAATAAATAAATAAATAAATAAATAAAATACATAAATAAATCAGACCTACTTTAACTCATGATTATATTTTCTTTTTTAAAAAGTTCTGTGGCCCTGCGTGGTGGCTCATGCCTGTAATCCCAGCACTTTGAGAGGTCAAGGCAGGCCAGGCACTTCAGCTCAGGGGTTCGAGACCAATCTGGGCAACATGGCAAAAGCCCATCTCTACTAAAAATACAAAAATTAGCTGGGCATAGTGGCATGCACCTATAGTCCCAGCTACTTGGGAGGCTTAGGTGAAAGGATGGCTTGAGCCAGGGGACAGAAGTTGCAGTGAGCCAAGATCGCGCCACTGCTCTCTAGCCTGGGCAACAGAGAGAAACTGTCTCAAAAAACAAAAAGTGTTGTTTTCCATATTTAGGTCTTTTACCTACCTGACATTGATTCATGTTCATAGTATGAAGTGGAGATTCAATATTTGACTTTATTTTCTTATCATAAAGTAAACCAGTTATCTCCACAAGAATGGGCCATTCCATCCTTCCTCTATGAATCTGCAGGGCCACCTCTGTCATAGATTAGGAACCCAGGAAGATAGGGGTTGGTTTCTGGCTTTCTATTCTGTTTTCCATCTCTCCTGGTACTAATATCGTATGGTTATAGTAACTATAGCTTTACACTAAGTCTTTATATTGGAAGGTACATCCTACCTTATTCTGATCCTTCAGTCATCTTGAAGCTGTAGTTTCTCTTTTCCTTTTATCTCCCTTTAGTCCCCACTCACCATCTACTGGATTTTCAAGACTTAGTATAAACTTCCATGCTGCCATAAACACGTTCAGAACAGACCACTCAGAATGATTGCACTCAATTGCCATGCTTTTTTAGCACTTATACCTCTATGGTAGCATCTTTCAAGGTCTGTCTTAGGTCTTAGCCCATGGTCCTCGATGTCCCAACCCACATAATATATGTCCACACATCTGTGAGCTCCCAAAAAAGCCAGAAATGTCATCTGTGCATTCCCATGGCACCTCATACCAGATGGACAGCACATGATAAGCACAAAGTGGAATTCGTCCGTTGAAGCTCTTTGCCATCATGATGGCAGTGATTTCTGTACTGCTGCACCATCCAGAACACAGGGACATTTCGCCTGCAGGAGTTTGCTTAACTCTTCTAGCAGGACTTGGATGTACTGGCCCAAAGCCTGCAGGAAGCCCAGAGCAGGTAGTAGTACTTCAGTGAGAAATTCCAGTTTGTGAGATGTTTATGGAAAGTAGTTACAAGATTTGAAATGGACCTTGACAGTATTTAGTCCTCTTATCATTTATGCATGTGTTAAAAAAGGGTTTCGATTTCTGAAAACCCTTGCATATAGCTCATCTCGCTTGGACCAGATGACAAGGGGTCCAAATACTCCAGTGGCTTCCTCAGTTTTCCCATTAATCCCCTAATTCCTCTGCTACTCTGGGATTCAACTCCTTCACTGTAAAGTAAAGATATTGCACCATATCCATCCCCAGGTGACTTCTAGCTCAAATATCCTATGGCTGGAATTATACTCATGGTCCCTACTGTTCCTCCTAAAGCTCCAGTTATACTATTTGACCTTGACATCACTGGACCTGAACAGTCTTATTTAACAGACAAATGTTGGACTCAACAAAATCATTTGCAGTTCCAACATGCTATAGTTCTGTATGCTCCATAGCCAAACTTGGATGGGTAGAACAGTAATGATTTTCTCTATTTAATAAATAAGGAAACTGAGCCCCAGAGAGCTGGAGTGGCTTGCCCAGGGCAACACTGTAGAAAGTAAAAAAGCAAAGACTGATAGTTCAGACTCTAATGATCGAGCTCAGTCTTGTTTCCTGGATCATTCTTTCCTTTGCATGCTGACCAATTGTGTGGCTCTGCCTTCCTTTTACATGGCTAGTCATAGAAAGACTCTGAAATCAGCAGCAGTTGACCAGAATGCTCATGTCAGAGGTGTCAGCTTGCTTCAGGCTCCTGCTGGTCTCTTGTGTCGGTGATAAACTTGTTGTTAACTCTGAGGAAAGTGCTGGACGTGTAGTACGATCCATGATAGGCTGAGACAGTGTGCCATGGAGTTTCACCATGTTCTGCCCAGTTTCTCTGTGCTTATTTCGCTTTCTTGTTCCTAAAGGTGCTTCCTGTTCCTTGTCCATTTGGATACAGCAGCTCATATTTGGAAGGACTTTCAGTTCACTGAAAAGCTTCACTTGATGAAAAACACATGATGCAGCCTGGGAATTATATCAAATAGGAGAAATGTTACATAATCGAGAATACATAGAAATGTTCCAGGGCAGATCTGTTTTCCTTTGTAGCCACATGAGAATGTTGCAGTATACCAAAAGTGGCATGCTGGGGCCCATTGACCCTGTTGCAGTGACAGAAGTAGATACTGTTCTTTTAAAAAGTTTGCTAGCAATCCCCTTTTCCCCTGCCCTGTGTTTTGATTGGCTGGCCACATTCCAACCTTCTCCTAGAGATGGAATATGTATCAATGGGCTTCCTAGGCAGTAAACCAGCACATCCATTCCAGAACACAGCAAAGGTCAAGCAGAGACAGACAGCAACAGTGGTCCCCAGTTTGCACTGGGCAATTCAATTCTCACAGGTTGTGCAGTGAATGCAGCAGGAATGGGAAGATGGCACAAACATAACCCATGGTTACAGGACTATCCTCTCCTGGGCGTTTCCCCAGATGTTTCCCTGGAATTATCCAAGGTGTTGTCATCTCCAGGTTATAAAAAATTAAAAGGCAAGAAGTAGAACATAGATGAAGATTAAGAGAACTAACTAGGCATAACTTAGCTAAATGAAAATGCCAGGGAACCTGAAAGCCATCTCCAAGGTTTTTACATGCTTAGGTAATTTGGCAAAAGGCAATGTCTAAATGTATTAATGGCAGGAAACATTGACTGCTTCAAGTAGCATCAGAAATCAGAAGCAGTCAAAATAATCAATATTATCAACTTTTTATTGAGCTTCTACTATTTGTCCAACACCAGGCTGGGCATCAAAGAGGATTTAAGACAAAAGCGAAATAATTATACTGCACTCACTGTTTGGGTCAACAGAACTAAAAACACAAAACACAGATCCTTGAGCAGAGTCCAGTGAGTAAGACTGACAGCTTGCTAAAAGAGTTCAGGGCATGGAGCGTTTCCTATGACCGGAGGTAGCCAAGTAGCCAGAGAAACGTGTGAGAAACAGATTTAGAGTGTTTTCTCCAAAGCGAATAAATGTCGTTAAAAACCATTCTGGATAACACCTCAGAAATCACAATGCGTTACTGACATACACTAAACAGTCACCATTTCTGATGTCTCTGATTCCCGAGAACACCCCCATGGCTCAGATATGGTTGATTATAAAACAAACACACTCATAGCTCAAGGTCACAGGGACAGCATGTTCATCACAGTGAGGGAAATTCCTTGGGAAGAGGCCACAGTTCAGTCTCCTGATGGCAGGACCAGCACAGCTCTGCATGCTGGATAATTAGGAGGCTCAGTTTAATTCCAAATATCTGGGCAACAATCGATAGTGAGAGCATGAGGTGCGTGTGGCTGGACTGGTTTATGTGACGGGTCACACATTAGGTACCTAATTGATGTGGCTTCTCGGGATGTGGTAATGCCGCTGACGCACACCACTTTCCTATTACTAAGCTTAATGGTTCATCTTTTGATTTCTGCCTCACTCCCAGCACAGTGTTATTTAAATAAGACCCTATTAGGAGATTTATTTATCACAAGGAAAAGATTTATCCAGGAAAAAAAAAAATGTTCCCTGAGACACAGCAGTTCCCCTTACAGAGGCACCATAATAAAGAAGACAATAGCAATATTTTTACTGTTTAGGTCGATACAATTATAGGATGAGAGAAGGCAAGAAGCAAAAAATATAAATTTCACACTCAGTGACCTAGTAATTTGTCAGTCATTTTCTGCATTAAACCTAATGCATCCTCTGGGACCGGGGCAGAGGATACCGGAGAAATCTTAGCACTCCTGGCCTGATGTTCCTAACGCCACACCGTCTCTTCCTTTCTTCTTCCTTCTTGATCATTTTCTCTATGTGTGTAATTGTCTTTGTCTTCTCAGTTCCAATGCTTTCCAATGATGGTGTTCTTTGGTCTTTTATTCTGGTACCAATTGCTGTGAACATCATCACCTCTTTGTATTTCTTTATTGAAGGAAAGGGGCTTCTTATGAGGTGGTAGAAAAATGTTGACATTGATCAATTTAACTTTATCACTATGGCAAAAGAAGAAAATCCTATCCTTCCTGGGTCTCCAACCCAAAGAGCAAATAGCCTCCTTTTTTTTTTTTTTTTTTCCCCATGCAAGTCCTTCTCTACTCTACTTACGTACTTTTTTTTTTTTTTTTTTTTTTTGAGACAGAGTCTCTCTCTGTTGCTCAGACTGGTGTGTAGTGGTGTGATCCTGGCTCACTACAGCCTTGACCTTCCAGTCTCAAGCAACCCTCCTGCCTCAGCCTCCGGAGTAGCTGGGACTACAGGCATGTACCACCACGCCCAGCTAGTTTTGTTCATTTTTTGTAAAGACAAGGTCTCACTATGTTGCCCAGGCTGGTCTTGAACTCCTGGACTCAAGTGATCCTCCCACTTGAGCCTCCCAAAGTACCGGTATTACAGGCGTGAGCCACCATGCCCAGCCTACTTATGTACTCTCACTACCTACGATATAATATATTTCCAGCCAATTACTGGGTTTGAAAAGTATATAAAAGAGGCAGAAGGGAGATGTTCCCCTCTAAGAGCTTACAATCTACCTGGAGAGATGATGAGAGACATGAAACAGAGGACTACAAAGCACACTACAGGGTTAGTACGGGACTTGAAAGGCAAGAAAGGGAGCAGGTTGAACACCTGGATTCAAGTATCAGAAGGACTGTAATGGGAAAGGAGTAGATAAACAGGAGAGCTTTGGGAACACAAATGGACTCAAGTCATAGGACCATCAGGGAGACAGATATTAGGTCAATGTAAAGAAAACGTCTCAATCCATGAAAAAGAGTCATCTGACAACAGCAGGCGATGTATATGAGGAACTCGTGGACAGGGCTGTGATGCGGGCTTGCTGCACTAGACAGGGCATGGGACAGTGGCCCCTGCAAACCTCAGGTTCTTGATGTGTTTTAGGAACCTGCAGAAGGTGCACATTCATCAGAGTTTCAGTCACCAGGGAAGACTTCAAAGAAAAGGCAAACACTGAGTTGAGTCCTGTGTAAATTTTCAGAGAGGACATGGAGAAGGGGCTTCTGGAAAGGGAATGACACACACAACCTGTACCCCCGTACCGCACCCCACACCCATTCTTCCTTATGATTCTCTGCCCAGAGAGCAAGTTTTCCTCTTTTAGGTAGAGATAAATTGTTCATGACATAGTCATTCATCCCCCAAAGAGGAGGAAGAGGCACATAAGTAGACTAAACTTTAAAATTTGATACTTTTATTTATTTATTTCTCTTCTGTCTTCTCATTCTTCCTATTCTATCTTTCAAAATGACTTATTGAGGCCCTAGACACTCGGGTTAGGTTCCACAGATATAATGATGTGTAAGTGCAGATTTGATCCTTGCCCCCATAGAGCTTACAGCTCATCAAGAGAGATAGACATTAGCCAAATACTGTAACAAATACATGTTTACAAGTGACACCAAAGGAAAATAAAAGAAGTGGTAAGAACAGGTAAGAGGAAACCCAGATTGAGGCTGTGGTAGAGACAGAATAAGCTTCTCTGAAGAAAGGAAAGTTGGGCTGAGATCTAAAGTTGAGGGACAGTAACCGGGTAAAAGGGGGTGGCAGTGAAGAGGGTCAAGAGATCAGGAGAGAAGGAATAATATTAAATAGTATTCCAGGAAGAGGAAACAGCAGCACCCAGAATCACAGCAGATTTAGAGAGACTCCAGGGATGCCTCCTGCATGGTCAGAACAAATTTATAGACAAATAAAAAGTGACATACAGAAATCAAAAGTGAGGTACAGAAACAGCTGGATTGGTTACAGGTTGGCCTTTGTTTTATTTGAACACAGTTTGAACATTCAGCAGTGTACAAGTGGTTGAGGCATGGCTGCTGGGATTGGCCAAGACTCAGCTATTGTTACAGGCGCATACACCTGAGTTAGGTTTTCAGTTTTGTCTGCCTATTAAGCTAGGTACAGTTTGTCCACAAGGACTCAAATACAGAAGTACAGAGTCCTTCTCAGGCCATAGTTTGCTTTAACAGAGGGAGGACTACAAATGGTAGAAATTCAAAGAAAATTCTAGGGAATGCCAACAATTATACATATCCACAATGGTGGAAGACAGTTGAAATAGGTTCATAATTCATGACTAGGGATACAGGAAAAGAGTGGTGGTAAACTGGTGAATTGTGGGAACCTGAAATTTCCATAAATGGTACAGTTCTGATTTTGTACAGTTCTTTGGGAAGACGGGAAGGTTAGTGTCCTTACAGGTCAATAGTGTTACAGAAAATATTTATGGCTGGATCCATGTGACCTGGTATAGCACAGTTCTCCTGAAGGTCCAGTTATAACTTACAGATTAAAATTGTTGTTACCTCTTAGTTATCCATGCACAAATTATCCCCAGTGACCTGGGACCAGAAGTGGCTTTCCTTCCTACCACATCGTTAAGCCTCAACAGGACAATAAGAATGCATACTTTATAGCAGCATGATTTATAATCCTTTGGGTATATACCCAGTAATGGGATGGCTGGGTCAAATGGTATTTCTAGTTCTAGATCCTTGAGGAATTGCCACAATAAACCATGCTGCTATAAAAACATATGTACACGTATGTTTATTGCGGGCCTATTCACAATAACAAAGACTTGGAATCAACACAATGTCCATCAGTGACAGAACTGGATTAAGAAAATGTGGCACATATACACCATGGAATACTATGCAGCCATAAAAAATGATGAGTTCGTGTCCTTTGTAGGGACATGGATACAGCTGGAAACCATCATTCACCGCAAAGTATCGCAAGAACAGAAAACCAAACACTGCATGTTCTCACTCATAGGTGGGAATTGAACAATGAGATCACTTGGACACAGGAAGGGGAACATCACACACCGGGGCCTATTGTTGGGGGGGGGAGTGGGGAGGGATGACATTAGGAGATATACCTAATGTAAATGATGAGTTAATGGGTGCAGTACACCAACATGGCACATGTATACATATGTAAAAACCTACACGTTGTGCACATGTGCCCTAGAACTTAAAGTGTAATTAAAAAAAAAAAAAATTCCAAATGAAAAAAAAAAAAGAATGTATACTAAGTGTGGAGGATCCCTAGGGCTGGTGCATTTGAGAGAGTCTGGGTGTGGTAGGCATGCGTGAAGGCTGTGACTCGTGGTTTTCTTCTCAGCACCTTCCAAGACTAAATATACACCCCTGGATTGTCCAGCCTTTTATATTAGGCTACCTATGGCTGCTTGAGGCCTGCTTTACTCTAAAATCTTAGAGGTTTGTGTTAAATGGAGATTAAACTAGTTGCTAATTGTTTTCTTTTTCCTGAAGTTAAAAAGGTTTTTAGCAAGACGTATGGGGACTCTTCCAAGAAAGGCACAATGGTGGAGATGATGGAAAGTGTTTGTGCTCTCCTTCCATCATGAGAAAGAGGCAAAATTCTTCCCTTCATCTCTAAAATATTGAAGGTGCTGGAGGTAATTTTTCGCAGGGGGGTAGGGTTGACATAAGTTATACGGCGAATGAATAATTGTTCTCTTTAACATCAATACTAAGTAAATATGAAGACAAATTACCTACACTATAACCAGTAGAAGTCGCTGATTCAAGCTTATCTAAGCTATTGATGTTCCCCGGATCACCAGTCCAACTTGTTAGCATTCTATTTACCAGATCAATAAGCCTCAAGAGTCCCCAGTGAATCAGTCAGCAGAGCTCCTAGACACTGGGAGGAGCCTGATTTCTGAGGGACCTTGGGAAATAGGCAGAGCTGGGATATACTGGCTTCTGGGTGATTGGTGGTAGCAGGGGTGACTGTGAACTATTCCTCCACTCACCATTTCAACCCATCTTGAGTAAGGTCTGCCATGTGAGTGACACAAGAGAAAAACCATATCAGGGACAGTGTTGACTTGCGGAGGCTCCCAGTTCAGTGGAGCAGACGAGCTTGCAAGCATGTCCTCAGATCCCAGAGGGATACCTGGAGCCCTGTCTGGTGGAGTCAGGGAGCTACACCAGAGCTGGTGACGCTTGGTTATCTGGTGGGGTCGGCTTGTCAATGTCTTGGCAAAGCCACTACTCTGGTAAAGGACAATTTCCGTGGAAATGGCCAGATGAGGAAAAATTAGGAAGGAGATGAAGTTTTCCAAATTTCATGGTATATGCTGCACTTCTCCATCCTTCACTCTCCATGTAGCCTACTGGATCTACTATTCCACAAAGTGGCTCAACCTCCAAGTGACCTCTGGTTTACCCCTATTAAAATCCCAAAGGACTTTCAGCTGTGTGGACTGGGCACTCACTAAAACATGTCAATAACTGATAATTCTATGTGGGTTTTTTTTTTTTTTTTAAGAAGTAAGATATCTTAAATGGAGCATATATTGGTAGAACTGAGGAAAGATAATATTATGGAAGAAACAATTGAGTCTGACCTGCCTTTGAGATGAAGAAACAGGGCTCCTTCACCTCCTGGTTCTACAACCTAGGGCAGAGAGATGTTCATGGATTTCTATGTTAATCTCTTCGAGCCCAGATATCCCAGTCTATGAAATGGGGACGATCATAATCTACCTTTCACAAGGAGACAGTGTATACCATACACAGGGCCTGGCACATAGTAAGTGCTCAAAGAATGATAACCTTTATGATGCTAATAGAGGTATGTCTCTAATCCCATAGAGATGTAAGAGACTTAGGCCGGGCGCGGTGGCTCACACCTGTAATCCCAGCACTTTGGGACGCTGAGGCAGGTGGATCATGAGGTCAGGAGTTCGAGACCAGCCTGACCACCATGATGAAATCCCATCTCTACCAAAAATACATAAAAAATTAGCCAGCCTGTAATCCCAGCTACTCAGGAGGCTGAGGCAGGAGAATCACTTGAACCCAGGAAGCCGAAGTTGCAGTGAGTCGAGATCGCACCTTTGCACTCCAGCCTGGGCAACAGAGTGGGACTCTTTCTCGAAAAAAAAAAAAAAAAAAGGACCTGATTCTTTTTTAGCTGCTAGGGCAGTTGGGGAGGAAAGGTATTTTTGGATAGGAAGTACAAAGACCCCTGCCACACACTCCCACAGTCAGGCTACATTAGGCTTACTATTGCTTCACACAGAATGTCTGGATGTGAAAGCTCTGAATACTATTGTCTGAATGCACCCATTCATCTCAGAACACTGGGTGGGCTGACTACGGAGCAGGGTCACATTTGGTTTCTGAGAGGACAGTCAGGGCAAGCTTAGCACTCCGGGAAGTAAGAGTTAAAGAGACCTAGCGGGGTAAATCTCAACCAAGGTGCGAGGCAGGAGCTGAATGCAGGAGCTGGGGAGTCTGGAGGCATAGAGAAAATCAGAAGACGGAGACCGAAACATAACTGGGGCAGGGGTTGGGGAACAGTACAGAACTGCTGAGAGCATTGCAGGGGTTTTGTGACAGCCTTTGTGATAGCTTTGATGGGGTGTGTGAGGGCTTTGTGGACATGCCAATCTCCAGACTACCTTATCATTGACTGAAACCAAAACTTCACTCAGTGTAGTGTGACCTCTGGTGCTCCAAAAATTCAAAAGGATAGGTTCTGTGGCTCCTTGAGCATGTTCAATACCTTCTCCAAATCGCAGTTTATAAATCTGTACAACAGGACTGACACTGCTGGGTCTTAGAGCTTTTTGTGGGACAAAATGAAATCATGGATAGAGAACAGACTTGTTTTCTATGACAGGCTACTATTATGACTATGACTATTAGAGTTTCAATAATCATCACCATATAGGACTGCTGGTTAAACAGCAAAACCCATTCAACAGACGTTTATCTTATTTAGGGAATTTCCCTAGAGTGTGATTGTTTCCCACTTGCAGATGCCATGGAAGAAACCTGTCACATCAGCACAGACAGTGACGAATTGGACTAATGAGATACGGGAAATGATGTGGGAAGTGATCGAACCTGAGACCAGAAAGCTGGCTTTCCTTAAGGTCATAGCTGAAGGAAAGAAAATAAATAAAATGTAGGCCAACAGTCTAGATATCCAAACATCAAGATATGGGTTAGGAACAACATAATATTTAGTGGCCTGTATAAGAGGTGCTCAAACCTGGCTGGCGGTTACTAGAATTAGCCCAGGAGCTTTTACAAAAATATAGGCCTATTGAATCAGAAACTCTGGGTAGTATCTGGGACAAGTGTTTGTAGAAGTTTCCTAAATGATTGGCATGATCAGTCAGCCAGGTTTGGAAATGAGAGGCCTGTACCAGGTCTTGGAGCCACATACAGGAAGCCATCAGCCCTTCAGAATCAAGAGCCAGGTTACCTGGGACTGGGCATATTTAGCTACCACCACGGGGACACCAGGTGCTGGAACACAGCAGGAAGGATGATGCAGCAGGCTTCACTGGCCTCATCTTCACTGGATTTTGACTATTTGTTTAATTAGGGCTATATGCATTCCAGAAGGATAGGGACTTTTTTTGGGGATGTTGGAGAGGCAGAGTCTGTAGCTATGAGGAGAGGGAAAGCTACAGTGCTAAGAGAGGGGACCAGGAGGAGTGACTGAGTGTTAGACCAAGACAGCAACTTTTCTCTTCCCATTCTTTCCCTCATTTTTTCCCGAGGCAGTGGCCTTGGGACACTTTTTTTTTTTTTTTTTTGCTATTAATACTATCAGGACAGGTTGAAAAAATAGATCTTGAGGGGGAAATGTGGAATTAGAAGAAGGAGGCCAGGCATGGTGGCTCACACCTGTAATCCTAGCAATGTGGGAGACTGAGGCAGGAGGATTGCTTGAGCCCAGGAGTTCAAGACCAGCCTGGACAACACAGCCAGACCCCATCTCCCAAAAAAGGTGTTTCAAAAAGTTAGCTTGGTGTGGTGGCACACGTGTGAGACCAGGAGTTTGAGGCTGCAGTGAGCCATGGTAACACCACTGAGTTCCAGTCTTGGTGACTGAGTAAGACCCTGTCTCAAATAAATAAAAATAAAGAAATAAGAAGGAAGGAGAAGAAGGAAAAAGAAGACCACCCCACAGTGTGTGGGTCTGCAGGGTGTGGAGCCCCTCTGCAGCCTCAGGCAGAGGAGGGAGGAGAAGCATAGGCCTGAGATGAGCCATCCCTCCGGGGCTCATGACCTCAGGAACATCAAGGAAGATTCAGGCAGTGGGCTTGCAGGAGCCCTGTCTAAGAAAGGCTGAGAAAAGGCTCATTCCCTGCCACATCTTAGGAGACTTCCGGAAAGCCCCCAGCTCTGAAGCATAGAGTTTTTGGTAACCACAAATTCAAAAATAAATCACAAATCACTCTCCTTGGAGACATGACAAAGTTAGTGAATCAGCACAGATGAGCTGGCAAGGGCCATATAATTCCCCAATCAAGGTAGTTGATTGTGCATATCTTCAGTTTAAGAAAAAATTAAAAATGAACTCTCTGAAGAAGAGAGAGAGAGAGAGGCAGAGGCAGAGAGGTTTGATCGTCTACCCTTTTTGCTGGGTGAAGTGCCCAAATGAGGACTCGACATTAAATCTTCAAAAATGTGCCAGAAGGACTGAGTTGCAGCGAATGGTATGCTTTGGAAGGGAAGAAAGAGTAGAAACCCGCTTGGTTTCCCTGGCAGAAGCCTGTTTACCACGTGCATTGATTACTTTTGCAGCCACACTCTCTAATGTGCTTAGGTGGCCAGTGATTAATGACGCTTGGACAGCAGCCTGGTTGCTTTGTTGTGACAGATGATGCCTCGCCCACTTTATATTCCCGCTACTGGGGCTTCATTTCTACAACAAAGAAAAGCCCCCAAAAGCACTCCCTGCTCCTACAGACCACTTCTGTCAGGCTGCTCCTTCTGGAAGCAGTACCTGCTTAGGTTCAGATGAAATCCTGTAAAATGAGAATATTGATAAGAATCCACAGAGTCCCATTGGCCCACTAGAGGAATATAATGAAACACTGTCATAAAACTTGACTGACTTCAAGTAGCCTTTCTTTCCCTATAATTTTTTTTTTAAGAGACAGGGTCTTGCTGTGTTGCCCAGAATGAAGAGCAGTGACATAATTACAGCTCACTGCAGCCTCTACCTCTTAGGCTCAAGCAATCCTCCTGCCTCAGTCTCCTGAGTAGAGAGATTACAGCCATACACTACTGCACCCAGCTAACTTTTTTGTATTTTTTTGTAAAGATGGGGATCTTGCTATGTTGCTGGTCTCAAACTCCTGACTTCAAATATTTCTCCCACCTCAATCTCCCACAAAGTGCTGGTATTCCAGGCATGAGACACCATGCCCAGCCTCCTTCCCCACAATTAAATGTATAATGTATGACCAAACCGGTGTAGCACAGAAAAAGGAAGGTGAACTTTGAATATCAGATCCAAACCTGATTTCTAACACTTCTGGCTGCATGGCCTTGGGCAAGTTAATAAACATCTGCAAAATGGAAGCGAGGATTCCTACACCTGCCACCTAGAGTTTTGGGGAGAGTCAGATGAGATAATGTCACTTTTTACAGTCTCTGAAATATACCAAGCAGCAATCCAATGCCTTAAAGGTGATGCTGACTCACGGCTCCATCCAGGATTTTTCCCAATTTTCCAGCCAGTTTTTTGGATTTCTCTCAGGTCCCCTTTTTATAGGGCTGATTTGAGCTGAAATGGAAGAGTGGGCTGAGGTGGAAGATAAGCTGAGAAGAGAGTTTGGGGTCGGACTGTGAAAGGAGATGGGAAGCAGGCCCACATGTCTAGCGTTTGTTCCAGAGTGGCTCCTCAGGGCAATGGTTCCTGCTCCAGCACCCCTCCTCCTCCCCTTTTTCTCTGCATCAGCCAGTTAATGTCTAACCCTGTGGTGCCTCCTTCTCCAGGGAAGAGATAAGGAGTAGGCCTCCCCAGACAGGCCCAGGCTGCATTCCTCCGTGCCCTGGGCTCTCAAGGGCACACCTCTGTGATCAGGTGCTTATCTCCAGGTGTTCGCCTAAAGGGAGGTCATGAAAAATCAACACCAATCAGGGCAGTTTCCTTGGAAGCTGAAATTATCTCACAGGCATCTCAGAGCAGGTGCCAGGCTATTTTGGGCCAGTAATCACTGTGTGCAGAGGGGGAGCATCGCCTCTCCTCTCAAACCAGGCAGCAGCCTGGAGAGCACCAATTATGGCAAGCTGCTTCCAGCCCATTATGTCTGTGCCGCCACCAAATGGAGCAGTGTCCTGGCATGGCACGGGTCTGCTGCCCAGCCACCGGCAAGGGCTTCTCTCCAACTGATGAAATGATAGGGGCTCAGCTTTCTGGACAGAAACAGAGCTTCCCTCACCTATATGGTAAAGTTCACATTTCTTAGCTTGGAATTCAAGTCCCCCTGATTTCCAGACTCACTGTAACCTCCGCTCAAAATCTTTGCCTGGATTCTTCTCAAGTTCATTTCCAGCCCAGGCCCTGCACTCCTGTCAGGAGATGTCTTCATTATAGCCCAGACAAACCGTACTCAGCTCTGACTTCTGTCCAACCTACCCTCACCTCCTCGCTTCCCAGTAAAAGCTCCTCTGACTGGTTTTTCTATTTCTCCAGATTCACTGTCTTCATCAACAAATACTTCCTCCCCTGACTGCTGCCGCAGCCCCACAAAGATGTTTCCCTTTTCCACCCAGGCATTGTGGGAACCACAGAAGCCAGTTGTGTATCCCTGTGGACTCTTCAATGGGCAATGATGACTTCCTGGGCCTATGACACATCCCTCCCCAAAGAAAAACAGAAAGAAACTCAAGGGTCTTCTATTTCTTTGTGTTCCCATAGTATCTAAGAGTAAAGTCTGGGCACTCAATAACTACTCATTTAATTCCTACCTCCTAAATCTTCTGCAGAGCTCAGGATCTCCCCTGACTTGTCAAAATCTCCTCCAGCCACTCAAATCCTCAATGCCAGTTACAGGCAACATCCCATTTTCTAAAGGCTTCTGGTAAGCCAGTCCTTTCTCTCCAAACAGTCCATGTCAAAGGATGCGACGTGTCTTTTTTTTTTTTTTTTTTTTTTGAGACAGAGTCTCGCTCTGTCACCCAGGCTGGAGTGCAGTGGCCGGATCTCAGCTCACTGCAAGCTCTGCCTCCCGGGTTTACGCCATTCTCCTGCCTCAGCCTCCCGAGTAGCTGGGACTACAGGCGCCCATCACCTCGCCCGGCTAGTTTTTTGTATTTTTTAGTAGAGACGGGGTTTCACCATGTTAGCTAGGATGGTCTCAATCTCCTGACCTCGTGATCCACCCGCCTCGGCCTCCCAAAGTGCTGGGATTACAGGCTTGAGCCACTGCGCCCGGCCTGGACGTGTCTTATGTGGACTTCCCCAGACAACATAGAAAGTAGGTGTTTATTGTGTGTTTTGTTTGCCTAAAGGCTCTCTAGCTGGTGATCTGATTTCTAAGAAGGGAAATAACTTGCATTGTAAACTGATTTATTAAAATAGGCGCCCATCATCTTTGTCTTTTAGAAACCAACAATTTTAAAAATACGCTACAGAGAGAAAAGGCAATTGAAACGACAAGGACTAACAGCAGACAGTATTTAGAAAACATCATGGCTCTGAAGAGAAAGTGGAGATTTTGTGGTGTTGTACATTGAAAGCTTATCTGAAACAGTCCCCCTCTCTCTTTTCCTCTCTCTTTGTCCCTCTGTGCCACCCCTAATGTATTCACTTTTTTCTCTACTCACTCCCTCACTTCCAATATTTAAGTCTTAAAAAACATTGAAATAAAATGCAATGGACAGCACCCGTATCCATCAGTTCCTGTTCTCTTCCCCTGAAACTGGGTAGCACATTATGTCGTTCCTGTCAGACCATCCAGTTGGAAGTCCCCTCTCCTCTATCTGAGACCGGATAGCATTTTGTGTCCCTCTGATACAGCACAGATGAAGTCACCCTGGATTGTAATCATCATGTGTAAGGTTTTTATCCCTTGAGTATAAACCCTTAATAGAAGAGACTGGGTCTCATTCATCCCCCAGTAGCCACAGGACAGAGTGCAGTGTTTTTTAGTATAAGGGGGTGGTCTTCTGCTAAAGGAGTGAGTGAGCTGTCATTTGAAACCTTGATTCTCTCCAGGGCTTGGCAACCCATGGACACATTGACATTAATCACCACATTTTGGTCCTACCCAGCTCCCACCTACACAACCAGACAGTCTCACACATTGACTCGATTAGAATAAAGAATCAAGGAAAAGGGCACCTCTACAATTTTATTGAATAGAATCCCAGACAGAACCCTAATATCAAAAACAGATGGGACAGTTTAAAACTTCTGGGCTTGGCAAAAACCACTTTGTTGTAAGCAGAGGCCTTGAAGCAACCCCAAGTGGCCCCAGAACTCTGTGCCTGCACCCAAGGGACACTGTTGGGCGTAAGAGCTAGGCTGACTCAAGCACAGCCCTGGCAGCCCTCTCCCTCTCAGCCAGGGCTGCTCAGCTTCTCCGTGTTTTACAGTCTGAGATTTCAGGTAAGATTTTGCTTGAAGAAAGTCTTGCAGTAATTTTTTTTTTTTAATTTTGAAAACCACTGGGTTAAAACAAAGTTTTCTGATAATAGCTGCATGAAACAAAAAGACACAATTCAGGCCCATCTTCTCCCTGGGAGCACCTCTTGACCACTTTTCCAAGAACCGCTTTAGACTGTGAATCACTGGTGATATAGTTGGGCTCTGTGTCCCCACCCAAATCTCATCTCGAATTATAATCTCCACGTGTCAAGGGAGGGACCTGGGGGGCGCGGTGATTGGATTATAGGGACAGTCCCCCCATGCTGTTCCTGTGGTAGTGAATGGGTTCTCACAAGACACGATGGTTTAAAAGTGTAGTACTTCTTCACTCGCTCGCTCTCCTGCCGCCTTATGAAGAAAGTACTTGTTTCTCCTTCCCCTTCTATCACGATTGTAAGTTTCCTGAGGCCTCCTCAGCCATGCAGAACTGTGAGTCAATTAAACCTGTTTTCTTTATAAATTATGCAGTCTCAGGTAGTTCTTTACAGGACTGTGAAAACAAACTAATACAACTGGGCAGTAGAATTTGAGCTGGGAAATGTGACTGCCAATTGATCTCCTCCACTGACAGGAACCCTCTGGTGCCCCCACCCCACTTCCAAACTTTTCCATGAATGTTCTTCATTCCCAGGAGTGAATAACTCAGTGTGAGAGTCAGCAGGGCTATTCACATCCAGCCCAACTCCCTGGTCTTAGAGATGAAGAAATCTACTAAAAATTACAGAAAAAGTGACATGCCCAGAGTCACACAACTAGATGATGGCTGTAAAGACTCATTCTCTTCAGGGTCTTTGTATGTTTACAAGTTTAAAATATAAAATATCACACTAAGAGAAACCAGGGAAATCAGAGGAATTAGGACATTAGCTGCCACCAGGTAGGGCCACATTCCGTCCAAAGCAGGAAGCGTAGGTTTTTCTAGATATCCAGAAGCAGTTGGTATATCATCACTCACACTGCCCAGGTGCATAGCTGGTGTTGCAGAAACTTTTTTCCTGATAAACATTTGATAGTTTCAGCCACAGGTAAGTGGCCTTGGACTCCAAGACAAATATTTGGTTCTTATCTTTCCCAGTTTACCTGCCTCTGGTGTGTGCTGGATGGAGCTGCTCCCCCAAGCTAGGGACAGATGTGCCATGAGACTGGAGCTCACTGGGGGGTACCAGCTTGACAACCTCCAGCATAACGAAATCCACCAGGGCCTGGCACTTTTCTGCCTGCTCACATCCATTCCTGTCTGGCCCTGTCTGCCCTCCCTTGTGCAATGACTCCCCCACCCCCAACCCTCGGCCAAATCAAGAGCGTTGTATTTCCCAAACCGCATTTCACAGCGATATTGTTTTATATGGCCCCTCCAAAATACCTTGAATAGTCCCTTTTTATCGCTTCCATTTTCTGAAAACTCCAGCTGCTCCTCTGAAACCATCCAAATCTAATTAACCGCAGAAGCTGGAGTTAGGGAGAGTGGCTCACTTTCGGGTCCTTAGCATACCCATTCAGGCCTTCTTTCAATATGGGCACAAAACCAGGAATTTCTAATAATTGTATCTATGGGCCTGGAAGGGGGAAAAATAAAGAAAAAGAAAGAAAGAAAGCTGCTAATAAGTAGGTCTGTGAAAGGAGGGAGATCAGCACCTCGCATGAACTTGGCAGCCTGGCCCCGAGAAACTTGGAGACAATGCCACTGGGGGATCTAAAAAGCTTAGCCTCCTGACTCAAATCTTGTGAGAATGTACCCAGGCTGTGAATAGAGATCGGAGTCTCAGCCCTAAATTGTCCCAGCTCAGACTCATTGAAATGTCTTCTCACAGAATTAAAAAAGAAGAGGGCAGGAAAGTTTGCTGAATATCAATGAGGCCGTGCTTAGAAGTGGAAGATGGAGAAACTCAGAGGTTTATTCCTGAATGACATGGATTAAGACAAAAGTAACACATTGGGTCTTTGCCAGGTGGTGCTGACAGGGAGGGGCCGTGCTCCTCGGGCAGCTGTGGAGGATGGAAGCTACCTGGGCATAAGCCACTTCCTGGAGTGTCACGCTGGGGATGGGGGTAAGTCACCTTCTCAGGCCTCACTTCTCCTTTAACAGGTGAGAGGTGAGGCTCAGAGGAGGAAGGGGCTGCAGCAGGTACCCCTGACCTGGGCCTCCTGCCTCCCCAGAATGGCCCGCCTCAGCATTACAATGCAGTCTCCTCAATTGCTTTGCCAAAAAAGGCCATGTGTACCTAATAACTGTACCCATCCTTCCATTTCAAATGCCAGTGCCTCCTTAAAGCTTTCCCATCTCACCTGAGCCCCCTCCCATCCCTCAGCTCTTCCCTGTGCTCTGTAGCTATCTGAGCCACTCCCTCAACTCATCAGCCCTTGCCTCCTACCACACTTTTTGGACATTTTATTCCCTGCTCTAGATGGCTACTTGCAGGGGGTGCTAGATTGCATCATATACTTCTGCTATTCCCTGTCATTTCCTATGCTTAAAAGGTAATTAATAACCATTGTTTGAATAGAAAAATGACTGGCCCAAGCTAAGACTGAAATTCAATGTCTTCTGACACTTAAAATATCTCAAAATTTCACTATACTAGGTGTGAAGGCTCTTTCTGCTGCTTGGTTGGTTTACTTCTCTTGATCACTGTGAGGGTAGAAGAGAAAGGATTTGTTCCTCTGTAGTATGTACTATGTTGAAGGTAGACATACTATGAGAATTAACTTATATGTAAACATATATACACCTATGTATACATATGTGCGTATATATGTGTGTATACACAAAAATGTATGTATACACATATATGAAATGGGAGTAGATGTGGCTGAACAGAACAATTGCAGCAAGAGAGAAAAAAGTTTTCTTCTGAAAGATGTCCATGATTTGTCATTATAAAGAAAAACAACTACAGGATTTTACAAGCAGCAGGGATTGGGGAATGCACAATTTTTAGAATAGTGCTTGGCACCTAGCAAGCATGATATGTCGTACTTGTTTTTGTATCAATACTGTCTTGAGTTTTTTCTCCAGGAGTAGGAATGGGTTCTGTTTTGCGAACAGGAACTCACTCATAGGACCTTGCCAGCAAACGTTTATTAAGAAGAACTCAAGCACCATTCTCTGGTCACCTTTTGTGACAGTGATCTGAAACCCAGTTCTAGCTCCAGATATGAAGAGTAACAGAACAGGGGCAGAGTGAATCACAAATTTTGGGGGGTCATAGAATTCTCTTCAGATGAAACCACAGGCAGGTAAGTAAGTCGAGGAACCCTGTCTGATTGAATGAGAATAGGGGAATAGGGGTCTTCTGTCTTCTTCCCACCTCCACCTCCCCTCCCCTCTCCAGCAGCCCCAAGTGGACTTCTAAGACCCCGAGCTCAGAGGAGTGCTACAGCAAAACCTCTGCTTCTCCAGTGTCCCAGCTTTACAGAGCTAGAGTTAGAAATTCTGGGTGCAGGTCCCAATTCTGCCTTTTTCTAGCTCTGTGACCTTGTGAGATCATTCTTCCATAGTAATCTTTGTAATCTTGCCCAGGCAATGGTCATTATAGGAACTTCTTTATGTAGCCTGTAGGGTTGCTGCAGAATCCAGTAGGATCATGTGTGTTAAGTGTCTTGTTAGACAATTAATTCGTTCCCTCAATAATTTATTGAGCACTTACTTTGTGCTAGGCATGAGCTTCATGGAGAGGAAGAAAACAGGCATGTGTACCTGCTCTTGTGGAGTTTGCAGGACGCCAGACACAAAGAAAATGCATAACCCATTCAGACTCTGTGACTTCTTGGTCTTGGCTTTCTTCGTTGCTACTCTTATTTAGAGAAGAAACTGAGGATTAGAGAGATTTTGTATCATACCCAGCATCGCAGAGGTTCCAGATATAGAACCTCTGCTCCCCACTCAGTGCTCTTCCCCTATGTCATTTGGGTAACACTTTTGGCCAAGAGGTCTGTCTTTTGATGGTTATGATCACAGACTTTAGAACCAAGAGGCCTGTGTTCAAATCACAGCGCTACCACCTGGCTTAGAGCAAGCACTGTCTGTGTTAGCTATTGTTACTGTTACTATTAATAGCATTGTTACTATTAATTGTTTTTCCAGCACTGTGAATGAGCTCTCTCTTATACACTTAGCACACATAAATTGTCCAATTAGCCCATTTAGGGTTGCAGCTGGGGCTAGATTATCCCATAAACAGACTAAGCACATACACCCAAGCAAAGCAAAAGGACCAAAAAAAAAAGTCAACTTCAATAAACTTAGTTTTGTAATCAACAAATTCCTCTAGCATGAGTAGAGTGAGCACGACCACAGTTTTTAATTTTCCTTTTCCAAATGACTTACCATGAAGCAGAGTGTGCCCTGAGCAGAAAACACAACACAGCTGCCTCCCTGGTCAGGTGCCTGACCCAAGCACCTTGACTTCCTCAGCAGAATCCTCTAAGTTCCCTGTGCTGGCTAGCCACAGCTGTCACCACGATCACACCATCCTTCCTGGGCTCAATCCCCCACTTCACCCCAGGGGCTTCCTTGGCCTTCCTAGACAACTGCTATCCTCTCCTCAAGAAAGGTTTGGGATAAACAGAGACTCTGACTCTGTCCAGCCAGGTGCTACCAGGTGGGGAAGGCATGTGACAATCAGAGAGACAAAGGCACCAATGTACTCATGCTGGGGACCCCCATGTGGCCACTCCTACCTACAAAAAGACAGTTTGCAATGTGGAAGATGGATCCCCAGCAAACTGTGAATTAGAGAGCTGTTTATCACTTCTACCTCCCTTTTCAACATCTTTTCTCTTCCTTTAGTGCCTTCTCCTCTCCCACCACCCAGAAGCTCCTGACTAGTTGCTTTCAAACTGCCTAGAAAAACTAGCTACAGCCTTCTGCCTAGGACATACCTCTGCCCCACCAGGAACTATGCGTGAATCTCTCTCCCACTTCCTTACCTCCATGCTTACCTGGAGTGTGTCTCCCATGATTGAGAGAACTGGCTCAGTTGGTATCTGGTGGAGTACTTACTGATAAAAAAGCATTCAGGCTGCTGATGGACTGGATGTGCTTCATCAGAGCAGTCTACCCCCTCCAGAATGGAACAGAGTGTATGTGTAAAGGTAGGATATCAGGCCAAGTAATGGGCCTGTGGGAGAGTAGTTTAAGGGCAGAGCTGGGACTTACTGGTATCCTTTCAATCACACAACATGCAGAGGCCTTACACATGGAGAGAGAAGTAAAATCTGTCAGAATCACAGCTCCATGTAGCTGTGGGGTGGGCAACCAGTTATACAGCAGCATGTAAATGAAGAAAGGTGTTTCTTTGATCTGGAATTGTCACTTTGGTTTTATATTTTGGATCTGTAGCTTTTGTATTTTCAGTTTGGAGTAAGAGAAATGTTAGAACTATGAGAGAAATTTTGTAATCCACCTTTCTCATTTTATAATTGTGAAAACAGCAAGCCAGAAAGGGAAGAAGACTTGACCAAAGTCCCAAGCAAGGTGGTAACTTACGGATTTGGAGGATACTACCAAGATTTCATATATTTGTGATGGAACTGGGTTTCCTATAGGTTATGGAAAAATGAGCTTCCTTGCCTCCTTGTATCTTTCTCCTGGGTTTTTAGGTTCTCAGAAACCAGCTGACTCTGTCATGTCCAAGAACAATGAAAAGAAAAAGAAAAAAATTAGTGCATGTAAAGAATTGCATCTTCCCATTTTAAATGGTACATTGACCAAATCAGTGAGCAAGCAGACTAGAACATCACGTCAACCTGTGCACTCAACATTTTAATGGCCCGTGACCTAGCAAAGGTCACTTTCTCTCAGAAGTCCAGAAGTGTACCAGGGCTGGCTCATACCAAGCCAGTGGTGAACATCATTCCCCAACTCCGATTTCAGTAACCTCACATTGGTAGATTAATGTGGGCCATGATGCAAGTATTTACACCATAGAAATCAGCAAGTGCTACAAATCAGAGTTTTGTTGTTGTCGAGCTGATTTATAAGTTTTCTTCCTTCCCAGGGGCTCTATTTACTCTGCTGTCAGAGCCTATCTTGGCTCAACTTACTTCCGGCTCTTGAGTTCAGGAGCTGTAATCAGAACAAAGTGGCAGCTCTTTATCTAGAGAAAGAGGCACCGAAGGATTAATGTTCTTTTTGATTAATCAAAGGCAAATCTTGAGCTCACTGGTTGACACCTTGGATTGCAAACAGGAACATCTGGGTGGCTGTGATCCTTCATGTCTCTTTGCTGCTCTGTGCACGGTGGGAATTCCTACTGTGGGGATCCAGGAGGACAGAAGATAACAGATGCATCCTCCAAGCAGATTTAATTTGGGAGAGATGGAAAGATACACTCTGATGTTTTCCCTTTACCTAAATAAGGGGCACCTGAAACTTTCTGCAGGTCTCCTGAGCAGTGCTTATGAGCAAGGCCCCTCAAGAGAGTGATATGCCCACACTTATAGTTAATTTCCTTTGAATGTATAATTTGCCTTGTTGTTGTTGAGTTTCATGACATTAGAACATATAGAAAAAGCATGAGTTGAGGGTGAGAGTGTAGGAGGGAAAGCAGAATACTTAAGATAACAGCCATAGCCTTGCATACCAAGAACTCAGAAACTCTGGTCCCTTAGATCCATTCGTTGTTTTTCCCTGGGCATAAGCCACCAGGAGTCAGAGACTGAGATGTGGGTGGAGTAGACGATCGCTTCTGTGGCAAGATTTAAGGAAGAACCCACAGGCTATTTCCTGCCACATTGGGCTTATGACTTTATAATGTCGTTTCCCTTGTTAAGCATTTGGGAAGTCAGATTTGTCATCTCTGTTTAACAATCCATGAAACTTCGCAAATGTCAAAGCTAGAAAAGTTTGGGGCCTCCAGTGTTGAGGTCAGAGAGGAAAGGCCATGCAGGCAAGGGAGAAATACAAAAAGCAAGTGGAGACAAAAGGGCTCAAGACAAATGGCAACCTGCTCTGAATTTTGTTTTGGATCGGCTTAACTGTTTGCTTCTCTCCTACCAGTGAGAAATTGGTCCTGTTGGACACTGAAGTGTTCTGAGTAATTTTAATAGCCAATGAAGACCAAAAATCTTAGTAATCCAATTAAGTTGGACTTTTCAAAATTTTTCAGCCATTCAGCAGTAGGAGGACAGACCTTAAAAAGCGTGAATTCTCATCATCTTCAGCCAAGAAGAAGCTTGAGCAACAACTTAGGTTGTTAGGATGTTGTAATGGGGGTACCTAAAAATGAATGAGTGGTTGTAACCAGTCCACCTAGAAAAGGCTGATTCTGCATGAAGTGAAAGTGATCATTCTGCATGGGTCTCAGTCAACATGGGAAAGGCAAATAAACACTAACACTGCTCATCTTTCCCTTTATGCACCACTCACTAACCCTGATCCTCACCATATAAAAGGAAATTCCACTTGATTCCCTAGAGCAGAAAGATGAGGGCAATTCAGTCTCTGATGAAGGAAATTCCATTTCCAGCTTTCTTTTCCTGTATCTTTCTACCTATGCACTTTCCTTTAGGGTTAAACAATAAGGGTGTTTGGTCTCTTCTGTTTTTCTTAGGAAAGTTGTTTTTCCAACTAATTCACATATTTGACTTAATGTGACGACCAACCCAGGTACATTTGCATTTTAAAAGAGGTTAGTAGGAAAATGTAGGGCGAAATTCAAGGAAATATCATATACTTAGTAGTGAAATCCCAGGGACCAAAGATGGGTATGTTATATATGGTTGGGTTGACTGAAGAATAGTGTTCGAACAGAGGATAAACTAAGATTCATTTTATATATGTACATGTTTTATGCTAAAATCATTGTTCTATAGTGCTTTCATTTAATTTCTTTTAATAGTAAAACCAAAGCTGTGAGAAAGGTGTACTTGCTTGTGTGTGTGTATATTTACACAAATACATATTTTACGTATGAACTTGCTCCAGGTTATATTTTTATTAGTGAACATCTACAGTGTACCAGGCACAGTGCTAAGCTCTAAGAATACAACAGGAAACCAAGCAAACATGATGACTCTTTGGTGAGCTTACAGTCTAATACACCTTCTAAAAATTGTCTAGCAGAATCAAATCCTCATAACATGTCCAGAATTCTTTCTACTGTGTTATAGTTGTTTCCCAGGGGAAGTTATGAGAAATGTGTATTGGTAGACTTTTTTCCTCCCAAAGGCATCCCTAGACTAAACTGTGTCCTTTATGAAACTCTATGGACTGACAGCCAGAGCTGTTGTGGCTCTAGGCAAAGCCATCTTCTCTAATCAACACTGAGGAGTCAGGTTGATTTTGATATTTCTCTACCTTTCCCTTCCCTGTTCCTGCCAAACATTCTTTCCTCATATCAGAGGCAACCCTACTAGAAAACACAAAAGGAGCAGAAACAGGATTACTCCACTTCCTGGAAAAGGAATATAAAGGCTGAACACATGGGAGAACCCAGGGTCACGAATGTTGAGCCCCCACTTCAACCACCCCTCAGAGATTTTTTTCCTCCCAAGAGACCCCAGAAGGAGAATCAGCCCCAAGGGAAGATTGAGGCAGGCCTCCGGAATGAGGGCTGGTGAAGAAGTAAATCCAGGCAACTCTATCATCTGCTCCGTGGGAGACCAGGCTGGTGAGCTCAGAGGCCTGTTTTTCCCTTAACAGATGCAAGAAAAGAGCCGGAAAAGGTCAGAGATAAATGCAGCCCTCACTTTGTTCTGCATATTCAAAAGAACTTCTCTAAAGAAAGACCCAAAATATATGTGTGTTCACTCAACCTTTTCCTGTCAGGCACAGGGTTCCAGATACGGACATGACAGGGTAACCACTGAGAAAATTTTTGCAGGTTTGCAAAATAGCAGTGCTTAGGAGCAGGGCGCCCAGAAAGAGTGCACTTCACGCGGGACCCATCAATCTGGTGGGAGAAAGAGAAGCTTGGAAACAGCATATTATCTCGAAAAATCACTCCCAGAAGGGAGCAAAAAGTTCACAGGGAGAATGCCAGGGAGTGGGAGAGAGAGAGCGACTGGAACACTGTCATCAGGGCGGCTGGAATTGGAAGCGGTCCAAGACCTCATCATGGCTGACATCCCCACGCATAATCAGAAATTCCTTTCAATTATGTGGGAAAAGTCTCTTTGCATTGTCAGCCCAGATGCCCCCGTGAAGAAATAGCATGAAATGAGTCTCAGGGTAATGTCAGCGTGGGAGCAAGATCCGATTGCCAATAGCTCAGTTAGGAGAAGACAGGCCAGAGAGACCGGCTGATGGAATAATCTGTTGTCCCCCAAGGCAAAACAAAACAACACCCCCAAAGGTGAAGGAACTGTGTACCCTGGCTTGGTGGTACAGACACCCATTTTCTCAGCATGAGTCAAAAATGTTTAATCTTGTAGCCCTGAAACGTCGCTCTACCTCAGTTTCCACAAAAATAACCCAACCAGCCTTTTGAGCCATAATTCCCACTATCTCCTTCTGTTCACCAAACTGGACTATCTCCTGTTCTCCAAATCTTGTTATACCTCAAAGACCTTTTCAAATTCCACTTTCCCCACGCAGTGTTGAAAGGTTAGTAGGCTCTATCCTGTAATTCTTTTCACCCACATAATATCTAGCCCCATACTATATTAATTTCCATTAATAACATTAATAATAATAAAAATAGGTGATATGTATTGAACCCTAACACCATACTAAACTAAATTCAATCCTTATACAATCTATTGCATAAATAAACAATGATATCATTCAATCCTTTTGCAGAGGAATAAACTGAGACTTAGCTAGTTAAGTCTAAGTTTACACATGTATCTAAGACTACATATAAAGGCAGAGCCTGTATACAAACTTTGGTCCTTCTGACCCTAGAGCCTATTCTCTAAACCCTTGTGCTTTTCTGTCCCCCTCAATGTTTGCTTACTGACTCTTTCCTGAGGAGGAATTGATAAATGCCCATTGTACAAATCTAGCCCAGAGAAGAAGCTCAAAAAGCCAGTCGTAAATGTTTGTTGGCTTCATATCTATTGTTTTCTTTACTCAGTGTCTATTTTCCAAATACTAAACTCTCTACTACTTGCTTTACAAGTAAATTTGTTGATGAGTATGCGTACCAGGATAAGGTTTTTAAAAGCATACAGAACAGGGTTATCTGATACAGAGTTAACAAATGTTCTTGAAAATAATTGGGATAGTATTACCTACTTAGATAAGACCTTGGGTGGGAACTAGAGCTTCTAAAATTAAATGTTATGATGAGTAATTAATTTCTATTAGGCCACGCATGGTGGCTCACCCCTGTGATCTCAGCACTTTGGGAGGCTGAGGTGGGCAGATCACCTGAGGCTGGGAGTTCAAGACCAACCTGGCCAACATGGCAAAACCCCATCTCTACTAAAAATACAAAAATTAGCCAGGCCTGGTGGCACTTGCCTATAATCCCAGCTACTCGGGAGCCTGAGTCAGGAGAATCGCTTGAGCCCAGGTGGCAGAGGTTGCAGTGAGCCAAGATCATGCCACTGCACTCCAGCCTGGACAACAGAGTGAGACCCTGTCTCAATAATATAATAATAATAATAATTTCTATTAGATAAGATTTCTACACTATAATCATAGGGTTGCAGCATGCTGGATAGAGCTGGAGGTGATCTGGAAACATCTAGCATAGCTCCTTAGATGGGAAATCTAAGGTCAGACTGAGGATGGCCCTTGTTCTTGTCATTCAGGGAGTTTACTGCCAGAGCTGGCATTGTTTAAAATGTGAACACCAGAAAAGACTAATCCACAAAAGAGAAACAGAGTCACTGGTAGAGGCGAGTGCTTCTCAAACTTTCATGTGCATACAAATGAACTGGGGTAATGTCAACATGCAAATTCTGATGCGGGGTAGGGCCTAAGATTCTGTATTCCTAATAAGCTCCCAGGGGATACTTGTGCCAATAATCCATGGACTGCACCTAAGATAGCTGGGATCTAAACCAGCACTATCTAATAGGAATATAATGCAAGCTACGGATGGAATTTTAAATTTTCTAGCAGCCACATTTTTTGAAGTTTAAAAAAGATTATTTCAAGAATATCATGTATTAAATCTAATATGTACATAATGTTATTTCAACATATAATGAAGATAAAATATAGTTAGATATTTTACATTCTTTTTTCATGCTATGTGTTTGACATCCAGTATGCAGTTTTAAATTTTCAGCACTATTTGGACCAGTCACATTTCGAATGCTCAATAGCCACACCTGGCTAGTGGTGACCTGATTGGCCAGAACAGCTCTAAAGTACACTTCTGTCACTTGTAGACTATCTGATGGAGTCTGTTTCATTTTGAAGTCTTGAAACCCGACTAGACCAGCTCCTCCATAAGAACAGGGCTTATTGCTATGTAGGCCCCACAACACTAAGTGTGGGCATATACAGAGCGATAGTTCCTTATAACTCATTAACTGATTTCCTCTTCTCCTCTCTTAGTAGGAAAAAATATCCTTTCCTCCACTCTCTTCACACATTTATATTATTTGGCCCCAGGCTTTCTCTCTAGCATAGCTGCTGCATTGGGTGATGTTAGATTAGCTGACTTCCAAGCTTCTTTCTTCTCCCAAAAGTCAACGATTTTATCCATCCCAACACTAGCTGCAGTTATTGCCCCAGATACCTTCTCAGCTTCCTCTTTTTCTTCACAGAAAATAGTTCCTACAGCCCTCCCTCATTTCCTCTTTTAAAAACTCATTAATCACCTACATGCTCCCTCTGGAGCCAACTTCAGGCTACTCTCAGATTTAGAGGCTTAAGTGGAACACCAGAGTCTAATAGGGGACAACTGGGGGCACTATATCAGATGCTCCTGTTTCTACATGCCCACAGAATTCAGTCTTGTGCTTATATATGGCCCTGAGAAAAATGGCCCATGGTCAAAGTATTAAGTGTCTGAGGAAGAGTATAGTGTAGTGGTTAAGTGCACAGTCTCTGGGATCAGACAGCCTGTGATCACATACCAGCTCAGCACAGAACAAGTATGTAAATCCTCTATGCTTCAGTTCTCCTAACAGGTAGGTGAAAGAGACAACCCAAGTGAAGGACTTAAAAGACAGTGCCCCTACATAGTCAGTGCTCAACTATTAAAGTTGGTGGTTTTTGAATTGTGAAGATGGGATCTGATTTTCATTGCATGGCTCAACCCAAAGAAATACTGTGGCTAAAAAGGAGTGAACACATTGTGGGTTGTGCCTAACTTAGAGCAAAACTATCTCTATTTCACATTAGCCATCTGATCATGACAACCTCAAGACCTTCTCATTTTAGTCCTCTTCAGATCCTGTTGCTTGCTTCCCTCTCCTCACCTTCCTACCCAGCACCCACAGATGACCTTCACCTGGCTATTTATAAGAACCTGTCAAAGTACAGGTTATTGCAGAGAGGCCCACAAAAAGATATGCTGAGTGACAGGCTTGTCTCCATGCTGTCCAAAGTCACCCTTGTGCAGTTTGCAAATAAACAACTTCTCTCCTGGAAGAAAGAACAAATAATTCATAATTGGCAATCTACATAATGAGTGGTGCATCTATGCAAATATAACATTTGGAATAAACTATTAATATCTCAACTGTGATGTCTGTGGGCCACCACTTCCCATGCTACAGAGCCAGAGCCAAATATTTTCTGACTCCTCTTGAGGTGAGAAGAGAGAATGACAAGCTGCTGTCTTCCTGGGGTTCCAATTAAATATCTGGAGACCACCAGAGTTGGAAGGGACCTCAGAAACTGTTCAATCCCTACTCCCACCCCCACCTCTCAGATTAAGGATAAGGAGTCAGAAATCCAGAGAGGCATAGAGGTTCCCAAGTTTACTGTGCTATTAGAGGCAAAATTAAGATCACAAGCCAGTTACAGACTTCCAGCCTCAGCTGCTGAAAACTTCAGTCATCCATGTGGGATTATCTCTTCTACTCCCTCCTCTACCTCCCATCCTTCAGAGTTGAACTCCTTTTGCAGATCTGGACTTCTAACCTAGGGAACCAAATTCTAGGACTGCAAGACAGAAGGATTAGGGGACTCAAACAAAAAGCATCTGATCCCAAACAAGGTGGCCATTTGTGAGTTTAGCTAAGACACAAGCCCTGGGTTGAGCTGAGCCCCTTTGCTCTGAAAGTAGAGAGACTCTTGAACACACACATATACTTGAATAAATAAAGCCTCAGATTTACAAAGGTAATACTAAAACCACCTTTGCAAAATTATGACTGAGAGATGATGAAAGACATCTAACCTAACCAACTCCATCTTGCTTCTAACCTTTAAGCTGTCCTTGTTCCTTCCTGGCTGTAAACTGAACTAACTTTGGGAGGAACTTAGTTCATAGTTTATAGTTTAAAATAAAGACAATAACAGCCCTTTCCCAAAACAAACCTCCTTCTTGCCTGGGGACTAGACTGCCTTTGTAGGACTTACAAGTTAGCCACAAGATTAAAAATTTTGGTTTAGGAATCATGCAGCTGGAGGCTTAAAGATTCCCACCCTCCCTAAACTGCTCCTAAGATCAGTGCTTGAAATACTTTGCAGACCCTGCATGGGATGGATCAGTTGGCACTACCCAGATCGATAAACTGGCTCATCTGATCTTGTGGCCTCCAACCAGGACCCGACTCAGCACAAGAGGCCAGCTTCAATTTCCCATGATTTCATCTCCTACCCAACTAATTAGCATTCTCGACTCACTGGCTTCCCCCCACCCACCAAGCTGTCCTTAAAAACTCTGATTCCAGAATGCTAGGGGAGACTGATTTGAGTAATAATAAAACTCTGGTCTCCTGTACTGCCGGCTCTGCGTAAATTATTCTTTCTCTGTTGCAATTCCCCTGTCTTGATAAATCAGCTTTGTCTAGGCAGCAGGCAAGATGAACCCATTGGACTGTTTTTTTTGTTTGTTTGTTTGTTTTTTTAAACGGAGTCTCGCTCTGTCGCCCAGGCTGGAGTGCAGTGGCCGGATCTCAGCTCACTGCAAGCTCCGCCTCCCGGGTTCACGCCATTCTCCCGCCTCAGCCTCCCGAGTAACTGGGACTACAGGCGCCCGCCACCTCGCCCGGCTAGTTTTTTGTATTTTTTAGTAGAGACGGGGTTTCACCATGTTAGCCCATGTTGGGATGGTCTCGATCTCCTGACCTCGTGATCCACCCGTCTCGGCCTCCCAAAGTGCTGGGATTACAGGCTTGAGCCACGGTGCCCGGCCTGGACTGTTACAGTGTTACAATACTACTACTACTGAACCACTAGCATTGAGGAATTGCAGGACAGGCTGTGTGAGCAATCCATGACTACATTCCCCAACGCTTTCCTTTTCATCCTTCTCTCTCCAGCCAATCCTAGGCAGCCTCGTCACTTTCATCATGCTCCTTCTCCCCTTCCCTAGAGGGAACAGGGGCTCCCTGTGTCACCCAAATATCTAACAAGCAACAGTGCATGTCCACATACCCGCTGGCAAGGACAGGCTGGGAAACTCTGGATGGGTACAGAGCAATCAGTTACTCAACCAGGCAGTTAACCATTGCCCAAGTTGGAATAGTAGAAATGTGGATCTGGGAGGTTGGGCCACGCCCTGGCATGGATATTAACTAGCCAGCCCTAAATCCTTAATTTTTCTTTATGGTACAGGGCACATAGTTTCTTCTCCTTGATGCTTTTCTAGAGTTAGCTTCACTTCTCAAATTCAATTAATAGCATCTCCTCCAGCTCTAGTTTGTGCACACCATGATTTTTATTTGTACAATTTGTATTTTGCTGAGCTGTTTATATCTCTCTTGCAGGCTAAATTGTGAAGGTCCTGAGCACCTTGCACAGTGTCTGCCACAAATAAATGCTCAGAAAGTGTTTGAGAAATGACAGAACCAGTATATTATGTCATAAGCCTCTCCAGACTTCAATTTTCACCAGGGGAATGAAGGAAATGATGGACTTAGTCAACTTAATTCTATGACTAAGATAATATTAAACACCTGCTGTGTGCTCAGATTCTGCTAAGGGTTGCTGAGAATTAAGGGAAGTACAAAAACTGCTCATAGTCCCCAGGAGTTCAGTTGGAAAGACAAACACACTCAGGAAAGAAAATCATTTCAGGCTACTCTGGGTGGTTCTAACTGTTGATGCAACAAAGGTTCAGAGAAAAGAGAGATCACTGCCAGATATGACATTTAGAGATGGTTCTCGACAGCTTTGAGATGGGTACAGGGTGGGGACATCCCACAAAGAGATGACTCTGTGAGCCAAGGCATGCTTTGAAGCTAGGCTTGTAAGCCAACTATCCGGGCATGGGAAATTGCAACCTCTGGAGCTGCCAATCTTGATTTCCGATGGTTGATTCAATAGAGACTTCATAATAATAGAGATTTGACTAGATTTTTGGTTCTTTTCTCTTGCTCATACTTTTCACCTCTTACTTTCTACCCATTTCTTCCTAAAAATAGATTCTTGTCTCTCCTATCTTAATAAAACACATTGTTAACCTTGCTGTCCTCTCAAAATGTTCCTTTACTTCCTATCTCCTTCAAAGTGTGGCTTACATCACTGCCTCCATGCCTGAACAACCAATTGCCATCTGACTGCCTCTTCCACCATGCACTGATGCTGCTTTGTGAAGGTCATCCAAACATCTGCAGTTGCCAAAATCAGAAGCCATTTCTCATTCCTGGTCCTGTGTGACCTCTACTGCTGTTTAATCTGTATTAACCCTCAGCTTACATCTCTTGAAATGTCTCTTCTGGTTTCTATGGTCTGCTCAGTGGTGACTTTTTTTTTTCACTACCTTCTTCTCTTCTTTTCCCCTAAACACAGATATTCCCCCCCAAATCTCCTGAGGATCCCAAACTCAATCCCTTGATGGTTGCACCTTTTCATACAACATTGGCGTCTACTCCAGTGACTTTTAAATCCCCAGTACTAATCCCAACTCTTCTCTGAAACTTTAGACACTGGCTTCCAACTGCCAAATAAACTCTCAGCCTGGAGTCCTACCAGCACCTCAGAACCAAAGCCTAAAACCTAGTCCTTCCCATTTAACCTCCACCACTTTCTCCTCCCCATTTCACTCATTTCCCCCTCTCCTTTTCTAACCACACTTATTTCAAAGATTAAGCATCACAGGTCCTTCCTTCTCAACATCTCGGATTCATCCCCTTCTTTCCATTTCACTTGGCCACTTTGGTTTGAGTGTTCTCCACCTCTAAGACACCTGCATTGTCACTCCCACTTCCAATCCATCCCAAACTTCCGGATGCACATTTTCTGTCCTTTAACTCTAATTGTTCCTCTTCTCTGGGTGAGAGCCTTCCATGATTCTCTATTACCTACTAAACTTAAAATGAACCCTTGGTCTAGATATCCAATCCTCTGTCTTCTACAGTCCCATCTTCCCACTTTACTTGCTACAGCTAACTAACTACCAACCACCCAATTACAGGGATCTCTCCAAGGAAATCTCACAAATTCCCATTTCTGTGGCTTGTTTATCTATCTTCCTTGAAAATCCTATCCCCAACCATCACCATAAAAAAATGCACACATCTTTCAAAATTCCTGTGAAATTGCATTTCCTTCTCGAACCCAGAAACCAGTGTAATCTCTATCTCCTTATTTCTCCCCTAAGGCACTTAGATACTTTACTTTGAATTTATAGTTATTTATCTATGGGCTCCAAACTACAGTAAGCTCCTAAGGCTTGGGACTGGGTCTTATTTATTTCTGAATTCTCTGGAGTATTTAGCATAGTGCCTTAAAGGCTCCTATTAAGAATTGAATTGAGTTGAATTGAACTGAACTGAATTGAATTATTGGTAAAGATGTCTGAAGACAGCTCCTTTTACTGAGGTCTCCAGAGTAAAATCTTAGGAGAACTACTTCTTGAGAAGAATCTATGAGCTGTTATAGCACAGTTAACATTTAGAATTGAGCTTGGATGGCCATCCCCTATCTCTACTGAAAACTGACTTCAGAAATTTCTGGAAGTAGTCTTTTCTTTACAACTCTGAGATGACATGATAGAGGCAAGTGGTTCAGCAGAAAGTGTTTGGGGTTGGACATCAATTGTCCTGAATTCTAATTTATTCTTTCATATGCAATCAAGTTAATGGGCCACATTTTGCTAATACTCTATAAGTCTTAAAAAATTAGTTTTTATTACCGTTCCTGCTGTCATGTTTAAGGTTTCAATGGAACTCTATGAGAGGAGGGGCCATGTCTGTTTTATTTGCCAAGGTATTCACAGGTCCTGGAACACACAAATGCTCAATGCATTTTGTTTCTGATCGTTGCTGTTGTTGTTGTTTTGTTTTGTTTTTTAGTACTAGGTTTCGCCATGTTGGCCAGGCTGGTCTAGAACTCCTGACCTCAGGCGATCCACCCACCTCGGCCTCCCAAAGTGCTGGGATTACAGGCATGAGCCACCACTCCTGGTCGCTCAATGCATTTTGACCAAATGAGCCTTATGGTGAAAAGATACCTGACAAAAGAGCTAATTAAATTAAAATCCAAGGTAGTGAATGAACAAATAAAAAACACAACATAGAAAAGTGACTGAATCTTATTAATCCTCGAATTCTCCACCCCACTTTCACTTTTACCCACCCCCTAACAGTGCCTGGGGTGACCTAACAGGACACAGTAGAGATGGAACAACTGCAAGTGTCACAGAGTACAAACCTTCATCTGGTGCACTATCTGCTCTCAAGTATCCCTCACAAAACATCCTCCAGGTTATACTTAAATTCCCTCAGGAATAATAAGCTTACTGCCATCTACATTGTTGGACAGCTTTCTATGTTAAAAAGGCAATTCCTATATTGGGCCAAAAGCTGGCTTCTTATAAATTCCGCCCACTGGTCCTAATTCTGCCTCCAATGTAACGTAGTGAAAGTCTATTTTCTCTTCTGTGTGGTGGCCTTTCCCATGTCTGAAGACAGTTATCAGATCTGCACCACATGAAACTATTCTCCAAGCTACCTCCTCCCACCCCGATTCCCTTAACCATTCCTCCTTTGACCTGGTTTCAAAACCACCCTTCCGAGTCATTACTCTTAGCTGAATGCACTCCAGAAACCCATGATCCTCTAAAAGGTTCCCAGATCTGGGTGAAATACCTTTAAAATGCTCAGTCTGGATAGTCACTTTCTACAGTGTGAATGAACCTCGTCTACCTTTTAATGAAGCCTAACAGTACATCAACTTTTATCAAAGCTGAATCACTGTTAACCCACACCAAGTGTGGGATTATTTTAAATCTTCATGACCATTTTAGATAAAATCCTCCCCACTGAGTCTTCCATCTTCTAATTTTGCTGTTATCCCAGAACTTGACCATAACCAAAAAGGATATCATGCACATACTCTATTTCATACATGGACCTGTAGAAATATGGTTGATAAGGAAAGGAATTCTTCCCTAAGTAGCTAAGGAACACTATGTAAATCACTTTCCATCCCACCTGCCAAATGGCACAGTAATGCCCACCCCACCTTCCTTGCCAGAGTAATGTAAGGCTCAACTGGAATCATATGATTTGAAAAGGATTTGAAAACTCAAAATAATGACTCAAATGGAAATTATTCAGATGATTCATTCTTCTTATACCCTAGTGCCTTTTAACTATCTCTTGATGGGACCACAGCACTTTCTGGGCCTCGCTTTTATGATAATGGTGAGAGTGAGCCTTGTTTCTTTCAGTGGTGTGGTGTCCTGGAAAGAACCATGGGCTAAATATCATAAGACCAACTGTTACTAATTGTGTGACCATGAAAACCCAGTTAACCTTATGGAAATTGTCAATGCCCACTAGCCAAAGACCATCAGGAACACATCTATAGTTGGCCCAGTTGGGTTTATTACTGTTTGTAGCAATAGAGAGCACACACCATGAGAAATTATAGGCATCTGAGTAAGAGAATGTTAGAAAGAGCCTATTATAGAATTTAGGCCCTGGGTGGGTGATTTGGGGAAGGGTCTAAGGAAATAAAGGTTTGCTTAAGATTGAATGCTATCAGGAAGTAGAGACAAATCTATGGTTGGCAATCTCGATAAATTATTTCTGTAGTGAGAATGAGAATCTGCAGCTAGTAAAAAAAAGTGGAATGCATTCATTCTACCCAAGAGAGGGTGTGTTTGATGTTTTAGGGTGACACAGGGACCTTGTTTTTGTCAGTGTTTAGACAAAATTATGAAGTTGGCTGTGCTTTGTCTCATTTTGTCTTGGTCTCAGAGTAACCTAGTTGGGGGTTTGTATACTTTGAGATTGTTTATGTCCAATAGGAGAATAACATGGCCTAGCTGCGAGTGCCAGACCAGCTTTTGGATATCAGAAACTGCTCTGTTCTCTTCCTCAAAAATCTATTTAACTACTTGTTGACCTTGAATCTCAGCTACCCCATGTAGAAAACATAAATAACAACTCTTAGCCTTGTTGTCAGAGATCAAAGTGGCAACACTTATGAAATGCTTTGTCAACTCTGAAGTTGTCTGATAAATATGTAGCTCCCATGTCCAGCTCTAGTCTCCAGGATCTAGATATGTGGACTTTCTTGAATTTTCCTGGGCACCGTTAGGCTGTCACCCCTCAGAACAAAAATCTCACCTATAGCTTCCTAGCTTGAGTGCGCCAAGGAAGCTGTTCTTGAACGTTTATGATAAACCTCTCTCCAAAGATGGAGCCAGCCAGTACTCTGTACTTGTTAGTGAATTATCTCCCCCACCAGCTAGAGCTGAGCTCTCTGGTAGGGCAGAATCTGGCAAGTCTGAATCCACCATTGCACGTAATGTAGCCTGATAGTTATGACTGGCTTATATTTGGCTAATAAATAATTACAGACTCCGAATTAAAACATCATGGGATATTAGATTTGGAAAAAAAACATATCCTTGACCAAACCTCTTATTTTATAGTTGAGCAAATTAAGGATCAGGGAGGGGACGACCTTCTAAACTTATTTTCTGTGGTCTCTTCACCACAGTCACCCCAAACTGCATAAACCACAAAGACACAGGACTGGGTTTGACACAGTTCCTTTGCTTCTAGATCCTGACCTCAGCCAGTTGAGGACTTTTCCACTTAAGTCCATATTTTCTTTCTTCTCCTGTATGTCTTGGGCATAGTTTTTTGTTGATCCAATTATATGGACTATAAGCTCCTCATAGGAATACACTGACTGGGAACAAAATTTTTATCTTAATTCAAGTAATATTTGGGAATAACACTTTTTTGTTGTACCAAATCTCTTTCAACTCTGGGGGTTAGGGGGAGGGGTGGTGAGTGGCACCAGGTTTGAGAGGTCAAATAAGAGATCCACAGCCTGCAAATGAGACATGGGGTTTTGTGGGGGACTTACAGGCAGGGGAGAGAGTCCAGTGGCAGCGGGCTGGACAGGAGAACCATCTTACATGCAGTCCAGTGGTAGCAGGCTGGATGGGAGAACTGCACCACCCGGGAACAATGGGCTGTGCTGGAAAACCACAACTGTTTGCAAAAGGCATGCAGTTTATATAACTTTTTCGCTTAGCACCCTCCCCCTAACAGCCTCTACCTGGCAACCTTCATTCAACCCAATATTTGGGATGGGGCCTCAATCTCCTGTACAACTGCGTTCTATAGGACAGGCCAGGGGCTCAGATGATACTCATAGACAAGGGATGGATCTCTGGTTGACCACTCCCAGATTCTCTAGTTCTGAACTTTGAATACACACATTCGGTGCATCTGCCATGTAGGGTCATTCTCAGAGAATGCTTAAGTTATTGCTATCAGGTGTGTTTGCCATACAAATACTTGTGCTAGATGTTGGGAATACATATAGGGAGGACCTTAATAGAAGCTCTAGTTTCAAAGAGCTTAGACTTTTACAGAAAGTTAGTACATGGCAGAATCCATTGAGTAGTATAATGGGGGTCAAGGACAATGGGATTTTATTCTGTTTGAAAATGTAGGGGAAGACTTCATGCAAAATAGACCTGTATGTTAGCATTAGTCTACATGACTTGGTCTGCAATACACTTAGCCACCATGTTATGTCTCTCTGACTCTCTGTAGTACTTAACTTTCTCCACCCCACTTTTGTTACCTGGAGAATAAGTGATTTCCTATCCTGAATTATAAAAAAGAATTCTATGCTCTTATGAATCAGAGTAACTTTACGGCTATTGTTATTAGTCCCTGAAATAGTTGTATCTTAGGCTGAATCTCTCTGTAAAGAACTTATAAAACTTCTAGACACTTGGTAGGCACTTACTAAATACTTCTTATTGGCACCAATGTCGTCAGATATCTCTTTTTTATTTCATGTAGCTCTTTTGAAAACAGCTGTAGATGTCTATTTTTTCTATGACCATGCCATTCATGGGCAGTGTATGGGAGAGGAAGAGTTTACTTTAGAACTGCAAATCAAGTTTAAAATTATCTAGTCCAATAATAGTAAGTAGTTTTAATCTCAAAGAAAAACTCTATTTGGTTGATATTGGTTGTCTCCAATGCAATGCTGAGAAAGATTCTGAGTGGTGTTCAGTGGGAAAGAATGTTGCCATCTAACAGCAATATGTGCTATGGGAACAGACTGCTTGGCTTCATTTGTGCTGTACATTTGCCTGCCCTGAGGTATTTCAACTGCTGTATTTGACAGAAAAGCAAACTAAAAACCAGAGAAGAAAAATGACTTGCCCAAGATCACAGAATGGGTTAGCGAGAAAAGCAGGATCAAGACCTAGGTCTCCTAATTCATATACAGTGCTTTTCCCATAATCCCATGCAGCTTCCAGAAGCACCAGGGAGATTCTATGCAGCTGATGTGCAGAAAATGGAAGTAACTGGCCTACTGTGTACTAAAACAGCTCAACTCCAGGTGGCAAACTTAGTGACCCTATGGAATATCCTTCAGCCTAAGGCATTTCAAAACTCCACCAAGCTCATAGAATCCCAAAGGCTGAGTTTAGATGGTCTTAGAGATTACCCAGAGTAACCCACTCAGCCCATAGAATCCCAGAGGCTGTTTAGATGGTTAGAGATTACCCAGAGCAACCGTTCACCAGTGCAAAGTCTTGTCTACAGGTTTTCTGACAGCCCTCAACAACATTTTCATGTAGGCAAGATGTACATGTGTTAGGCTCTCACCTCCCTTCCCTTCTCTACTTCTCCCTTGTCTCCTGGGGCTCCCCTTATAAGCCTCCAGGTGTTCATATCCTCATGACGCTCTGGATCCAATTAGACCTGCCACCCAGGCTTAATCTTGCCCCAAGTTGTTCCATGTGTCACAGTTTCTAAACTACCATCCCAGCAGCATGTGCTAGGAGAGCAATCTGAAAAATAACTTTGCATGACTGCCCTGGGCTCTGCTTGCCTGGGCTTCTTTATTTCCTCTACTTCGGAATTCATTGGTTCCCCCCTCTCTCCTCCCTGCACCCCCAAGAAGCCCCTGACAGTCATGTGAGGTGAGAAGGATGAGTGAGGTTAATCTGAGATTCATTTGCAGGATGGATTTGAAGAGAAAGACCAATATCAAGGGTAAATCCCCAGAAAATGAACAAGTTTAGAGAGTCAAGGAAGGTCCCTGGGTTGAGCAGAGGGGAAGAGAATTGCTTTTAGATGCAAGACATGCTAGCATAGGCACTACACAGGAAAATAGAGATTGGAGGTCAATTGCATTTGTGTGAAAATGAGAGAGCTAGGAGTGAAGCCTTTGCGCTTTCTCTTAAAGCACTAGGACCTAACCCACTGCATTAAAAGGAGGAGTGAGAACAAGTGAGGGGGCCACACAGACCCTCTCCTCTGGCTACTATGCACTGGGCTCACCTCCCGCAGTTGGTGAGTTCACCTTCAAAGTGAATAGCAGCATGGCATTGTGGAAAGCACCCTCCCTGGACCAGTCTGGGAATCCATGAAGAAATTTTCTTGCTGTAAAATGAAAAGGTCAGAACTTGGCTCCCTAAAGAGCTTCCTGGCTCTAAGATTTTCTATGTTTCTCAGTAGGAATAAGCCCACCCACCTCCTAAGGGAAATATTTCTCAATTTCTTGGGGCTGCAGGGAACACCCCAAAGTCACCCCCAACCTGCCTTAGCCTGAATCTGAGTAAAGGAAGGGATTTATGATCGACTGTTAGGCACTGCTGCCCTCTGCTGGGTGGTATGTAGCCAACTACCCCCCACAAAAGGTGTTCTGTCCCTCTCACCCCCCAACCCCAGCTGTCCAGGGGCTGCCCTCGTGTTGCCCCCACAGTGGTGACCTGTCTTGCGTCTCATGTTGTAAGTGGAAAACCACAAAGCAACTGAGGACCCAGGAGGGTTATGTGTATGTGTGATTGTTGCAGGGAGATGGGAAGTGAGTGTAAATCCAAATAGCCAATTGCTGTCAATCAGGTGAAAATTTCTTTATGACTTCAGTGAGACCTTAACCAAGGTCCCACTCAGCTGAAAACCACAGACAGGTTTCAGCATGATGGCACCTTCAAGTGAAGATGAACAGGGAGCTTTGAAGCTTCTGCCTTTTATTATCGATGAGCTAAAACGCGGAAACAAAACGGGAATAGTTGGACGCTAGGGGAACATCAGGGTATTGTAATTGTCCTCCTCAGAGATGAAAAGGGAAGCTGAAAAACATCTGCACACTGAAATCTGCTCCGATGCACTAAGTGGGCCAAGAAAACCTGCAACCGCGAAGTGGGGCTGATTTACTGCGCTAATCACCAGCATCCGATCTGAAGCCAGACACTATCTTAAAGTACACACCACTTCCAGGTGGCGCGCCGCAAATGTTTGATTAGCACTACCAAATCCCCTGCGAGTTGATAACGCTGTTGAGTGTGCAGGAATCACAGGGCCCCACACTAAGGGAGTTGGGCTGCTGCAAGCTCCACAGCAAGGTGTTTCCCTCTGGGCCACAACCTTCCTAAGAAACACGTCTCAGCCCTTCTTCCCAGTGTCTGAGACATGGGGTTCAAATCAGCAAAAAATAGAACTGAGCAGCGGAGAGAGGAGATGGATTTAGTAAATGAGGAGGAACCAGGTTGTTTCTAGTTAGGATTGAAAACACAATAGAGGGAGAGTGGGAGATTAGTAAAACCCATATAATATTCAATATACGTCAGGTGCTGAATATTTTGTATCTCATTAATTCTGCCATAATAGTACATGGTTGCCACCACTATCTTCCTATTCTGCAAATGAAAGAACTGAGGTGTAAGTGACTTGCTCAAGATGTCTCAGCTCAAAAACTATTACTGTATTATTTAAATTGGACTGACATTGATTAGGACTGACTGAAAAACCTTCAAAGTACACGATCTGAAAGAATAGGGGATCAAATGAGGCAATACAGATGTTAGGGTATTCCAGGGGTTATATAGAAAAGTAAGAGAAAGAGCATAAGTTAGTTGATAGTATCAGAAAAGATGGAAATAAAGTGAGCTTGAAGCAGCTAAAGCTTTCACTGAGCCCCCACCATGTCCCCAGGATAGGGTAAAAGACTGTGGGTGAAGCAGAAAGCACAATGACTGCCCACACAAGAGCATAGGGTCTATTTGAAAGTTATTTGGGCCAGAAATAAGAGATGCTGTGGGGTTCAGAGACGAGGGCTATGTTTGACGTACAAAGATGATTCAAATCAGCAAAGAGAAGAGCATAAGCCAAGTTATGGAGGCGAAAGGGATGGTGGTGAGTTATTCTGGGGTAAATGAAGAGTCCCAGATGAGAAGCTACATCTGTCTAGCTGGAGTTGGTTCAAAAATTGCACCTGGAATCTGCTTCTGGCTGGCTTTTAAAACCCAAACTGAAGGGTCAAATGTCTCATGGAAATTTCATTTCTAAAATCCATAGATAGGGAAGGCCAGGCCAGTACAAGGAACTCAGTTTTTGTGGCTTTGGGAGCTGGAACTCGAACTCTGATTTCTGCAGTATCTTCTAGAACTCAAAGACCTCAGGAGGGTCTTGCAAAACCAAAGTCAACCATAAGCTTGTAGTCTGAAGGCACACGGCGCCCCCTAATGGACCCAAGCCTTCCCTCTGTCCCTGGATTCTCTCTGTTCTCCACTGGGTACCATCCTGGCTGGGTACCATCCTGAAAAAATTTGCTTCCTGCTCCATGGCTGTGGGCAGACCTGCATTAGCAGATAAACTGAGTCCTGCTAACACATAGCCCAGACTCCTCCTCCACTCAACAGCTGCTAAGTTCCCTGCTTTCAGAATTAGAACAACATCATGGTTGAGAGCGTAGACTTTGGGGCCAGGCTGGAATTTGAGCCTCTGCAGTAGTATCAACTGGCTGTGGGACCTCGAACTGTTACTTAACTTCCCAAAGCCTCAGTTTCCTCAACTGTATAATTGAGATGCTGACAGTATCTACCTCCCAGGGGCGTTGTGAAGATTGATGTTGATGATTTGTGTAAACCACTTAGCACATAACCAGGCACATGGTGAGCATAGTCAGTAAATGGCAGCTTGTTATTATTAGTATAATTGTGATTCAGTCTGAATTACTCACTATGACACTCTATGAATATTAACTTTATCTCCCTCTAGACCTTGGCTTTAACTGTTTCAGGAGTATTCCTTTCTGAGTTACTATTTTTCTCTAAACTGGGCTCAGCCCAGTTGCTACTGCTTCCTTTGGGCCCTCACAGATATTCTACTCATTGTGGAAATCTCTCTCCATAAGAATTTTGCTGTATCTCCCTTACAACTTCTGTATGTTACAACCATGTATGCCCATCTCTTTTTTCTGTTCTTAAAAGGGTAAGCTACTTAGTCAAAATAGGCAAGGTTCTGCTACAGAATCAAGCAAACCCATATTTCAAAGTATTTAACCCATAACTTGCCACAACTCCTCAGCCAGAATTAGTTCTATGCCTGCCCCCCAAACAAGGAGGCAGCAAATGTAACCCTCCCACATCACCATGTCACTCCCACAAGTAAGGAGAACCAGATAATGGTGAGAATGACTGATGGCTACCACACTCTGGAAAGCAAGGGCAGTCTCTAATTCTAAGTCTCTCTAGCAGCGTGCTTCATAGGCAGTAAATGCACACTATAAATCTTTGGTGAATAACTGATTGAATATATTAATTCACATTTACGTTATCTCTCTCAATCAATATCACGTTTTGAAATACATATCCAGATCGAAAATTTCTTAATGACTACTATTAGAAATTTCAGGTATTCTCAGGGCAAGTCAGAAGGGATGGCTTTGGGGACAGGGTCGAACTTTATTTCTCTCATGTCCACATCATGTGGTTTTGAATGTAGAAAGTTGTATGAGCTATTATGACAATCAACTGAGAAGGATTATTTGCCTTCAGGAAACTGATTCACACACTAAACAGCATTTACACATGAAACAGCTGGAAGAAAATCCGAGGCTATTTGTCAAAAATGCGTGAAAGCCGGTATATGTTTTGTCCATAGGACAGACTGAAAAATAGGGGAAGCTCTCATGAGGTCAGGTTATGTGCAAAGAGGTCATTTTTGAGGTCAGGTTATGTGCAAAGGAGGTCATTTTTGAGGTCAGGTTATGTGCAAAGGAGGTCATTTTTTAAAGACTGTATACGGCTTGGGAAGGCTCAAAGGAGGACGAAGTCCTGGATTGTCTAAGCTCACCTTGCTCATATCTTAAAGAAACTACACACCTGAAATGAAGTCTTGCTTTACTGTAGCTGGAAAACAATTTCACTCCTCAGCTCTTGACAGCAAGAGCTGTTATAATAAAAGACAGGGCATAGGCTGGTTAGATAGCATCTTCCATTCCTTCCTGGGATCTAGGGCTATTTTTGGCCTATTCCCTTCAATGCCCCAAGATTGTGAATACCTGGGATTGAAAATTTTTATATATTGAGATGCAGAATCTCTAATCCTTTCTCTCTGCCACTCCCTTTATATTACCCAGGAGAACCCTTAAGAATAGGAATTCCACTCCATGTTTCTCATCCCAGATACCAACTAGAAAGAAGGGCATATTGGCATTTGCATGAAGAACAGGTACAAGCTCTTCATAAACTCCTCAATGTGACCTATGAAGACAGGAGGTTACTAAAGGTCACAGGTGCACACAAATATGTATTTGTGAGTGATAGGACGATAAAGTGAAGAAATTATTATGCTTCCAAATGTGGATTGGCTTCTTCAAAGAAGGCATGTTGATGTGCTAGCATCTAGTGAAGATTTTAAAATATTGAATAAATAATTAAGGGAAAATAGAAGTTAAATATTCATATATAAATATGTGCATATAAATAGAGACAGTAATCTGGCATGGATGAGAATTAGCATTAACCCTTTGAGAAGCAAAACCTTTTGATTTCAAATCATTTTGATGGAAATTTACATAAAATGTATGACACCTGTGCAAGCCCTGGAATGTAGAGAAAATTGACCATTTTGAAATGATGTGCTGGTGATAAAAAGCACCTTTCTGACCAGCTATTGGGCTGGCTATGGAAGCTCACAGCTTGAGTGATGCGATGGAATGTATGCTAATTGCAAGACAGGTTTGCAACTTGTTTTCCTGACTAAATTTGCTTATTGGTTTGATGCTTTATAGTTTTTCTATCTCATAAGTATGGGCTACAGAATTCATCTACATCATTTTTGGAGCCATGTAACATAGCTCTCTCTCTCCAAAACTAATGGTCAATCCAGTGGTCAAATGAGGCTTTTCCAAAAGGATTGTCTCTTTATTCATCAAATCGCACTATTTTCTCGTTTTCAAGGGCTGACTATTCTTGCAGTATAAAAAGCATTATTCTTACACTTACTTCAGGATCCCAAATCAATTTCAACCAGCCTTCTCTCTTTCTTGGATTAAGTTAATAGGTTAAAAAGTGTGACCTTTTAGGAATTTTCTACTAAAGGTTCTTAAAGAGTTGTTCAACTAAGGAGCTAAAAGTTGCTTTATATTTGAGAATATTTGCTTACAGGTGCCAGAGGCAATACAGGCAAAATAAGAAAATAAAGTTTGACATGAACCTAATGGGTCTCTCCACCATATTTCTCTCCTCTTGTCCCACACTTACCCCCATTCCAAAATATCTGTGAATTAAATCCCACACCCATTCTAAGGAGTAAAAACGTTGACCCTGAAAAAAGATCTTTGCATTTTGATGGATATCCAAACTTTAAGCTTTGAGAAGGTAACTATAGCATGTAAAAGTCCCATTGGGATATCTCCGTACCTTCCTCCTTCCTCTCAATTTTGCTAGAATGAAAACTAAAACTGCTCCAAATAAACAAAATGAAAAGTGAACCTAAAACTGCTCTAAAAATATAAAGTTAAAATCTCATTGGCATTTGGGGGAGAATTTGAGAGGCTAAAAAGGTTTTGCCATAGGCCTGGAACTGCAAAATATAGGGAATGCTTATTCTGTCTGCACACAAGGCTGCAGACAGGACAAAGATTGACATGAGCACTGGGAGAAAACCAAGTTCTGAGACTGGCTCTGATATGTCCAGGTGGTACCAACAGGAGACTTTCATTTGTCCTGCTTCCTCTAGTCCTGAGCACCATCTTGTCACTGGGCTTCATGAAGCAACCAGTGAACAATCTCAGGAGTATCTAATCACTTCCTCAGTGCTTGTAGGGTCCAAGAATGGGACACTCAGGGTAAACCGAGTGATCTTCCCATCTGCTAAGCTTTATGGTAGAAATGGTGCTCCACTGTGCTGTTCACTAGCTGTCTGCCCCACACCCTAGTAGGTGAATTTATTCATTTATCACTAAACAAATATTCACTGAGCACCTAATAAATACTAGATATTGTTCTGGTAGTGGACAGAGACACAAGAATCTTATCCTAATGGAGCTTATATTTTATTACCTGAGAGAGAGAATAGTAAAAGATGCACACATAAGATAAGGTACATATAAAGTGTTAGGAGGTGAGGGTGAATAGGGAAGGGGTAGAATTTCAGATGGGATGGTCAGGTCTGAAAGATCTAAAGGAAATGATCGCAATTGCTACCTGTCATGCAATGACTGCTGGAGCCAGACACCAAGCTGAGCACCTTTCACCCAGATCATATAATACTCACAATAATCAGGTGAGACACTCAATATTGTTATGCCTAGTTTAGAGATGAGGTAAGCAATGTCTAGAGAAGTTTAATAACTTGTCCTGGGACACACAGAAAGTAGTGAAAGCGGAATCAACACTTCAGAATCCTCACCACTGTGCTGCATCATCTCCTTGGAGTAGGCAAAGTGAAAGACACTCAAACTACCCAAGGCTACTGTGGCCCCTAGGGAACCTCAGGACAGCTGCTGAGGTCTCCCCAACACACATGCTTCTCCCCTATGCTTGCCTGGTTTTGTACTGTGTATCTAAGGGTTTGATTTTGTTTGAGCTAATGAGTTTTTACTGCTAAATATTTGAAAGGAGGAGAATTTTAAAAACATAGTCAACTGGGCTTATGGAATACTTGGGCCAATGAAAACCTCATTGCCTCACAATGCAGCATGGTAATCAGTGTGCATAATACTCGCCCAGACTTCACCATAGCTCTGTTTAAAACAGGTCAGAATATAATAACATATTTTTAAAAGATTTTTAGCCAAAATGGCTATTTGCTTTAGATGTCATGTACCATACTGACATAAAGATTTCACCTATCTAAAATGGTAAAATAAACTATCATTTTGTGTGACTATACACTTTATATCTGAACATTTGTACATATGTACCTATATTTAGTGCAAAAAATATGTCATTTAAAATTCTCACTTTGAAATAAAAATATACAATTAGAAAGTCCAATCTTTAAATTGTTTGAATTAACTTGTTTTCTTTTAAGAGCACATTTGCTTTCTAATAATGTGAATTAATCTATGTTCTTTTTAACAAAGTGGTAAGTTCTTAGTAAATGAAGATAAAGCATGAAAAGGTTTTTCTTCATAGGCTTCTTCAGCGTTCTTTCTACAAAAAAAAATTTGACTGGACTCCCCGTCCGCTCTCAGTGTCTCCCCTTATACCTTAAGTGATCATACTGCTTAATGTCAGTTTTATCTGTTAACATGTTTTTAGAGCTAACTTTATGCATATGATCACAACCAATATTTCAGATGACTATACACTTTATATCTGAGTAAGTGATTGGCCTCAGAGTATAAGTTGGTGGACCACTATAAAGATGGAGAAAAGTCTCCAGTAGAGTTCCGGACTTTGTTATAGTAGTGAACAGAAAGACAAAAAGCTTATCCTGATGGAGCTTACATTTTATTATCTAAGAGAGATAAACATAAAAGATGCATGAATAAAATAGGATATATGTATATAAAATGTTGGGAGGTGAGTGTGAATAGGGAAGTCCAGGAAGACCCAAACACCTAAACATGCCTCATACGCCTCTGTCAATCCATGCCTCAATTTTTGCCAGTGGTTGATTTATTCCCTTGATCAAAGCCTTGTCCTCTCCAGCCCAAGTTTATAAAGTGTATGTACTCCTGGGAGACATGACACATCAGTTGTTTCAATAGGATAACATGTGCCAGTTCTTTTTTTCTCCACAGAAAGGACTGTGACCATAAATTATCCCTGTGCATCATGGAAACCCAAAGCCTGGCACAGAGAAAAACTCAAAAACCTTTGAAAGATCACTAACCCAAGAAGATGGGAGGGAGCTGGACGCTCTTGAGAGTAATACAAGCACTAGGAGTGGACTGGGTTCATCCAGTCTGGACTGGCCTTCTCCACATGGTCTGGGAGCACCTTGCTTGATCTTCCCCACTCTTTCTTGGATAGCTCTGGCCTGCTTTGCAGGCTGGATGCACAACAATTACCATTTTTCTATCAGTGACTTACCCTTTTCAGAGCAGCAGCCAACGCTCACTGAGTTCTCACTATGGGACACACATATGGGACTCTGATCCTCTGAAATCCTCCCTAAATCGCTGTATGGTATCATCATCCTTATTTTACAGAAGAGGAAACAGACCCCTGAGTCATCATCATTAGTAAGTCATGGAGATGGGATCCAGATTCAGGTCTAAATGGCTCTAAGGTCCTAGCCCCTCTCCACTCTGTCCCTCAGATGATCTGAATCCATTCAGGTTTACCCTCTTAGGGCAACTCAGGATTTTATTTGCCCTCTTAAAGAAACCAGAAATATTATGAACATTGATTTCTTTGCTGTACTGTGATGCAATGACACTTACGTTAGCCCAAGTATTACATGGGACCAATCAATTGTTTGCAAAATTAAATTCTTTCAATCCTCATCTCTATGTTTTTCTCATTGTTCTTTTGTATATCAAGCTGTCAGCAGTCACTTTGAATTGTCATCAGTTCACTACTTTGGACATCCTTATGCCCTTTTAATTGCCTTTATATAATCTGTTAGGGTACTGGAAATCACAGAATCACGCTCCTTAAAATTATATGTAAATTGAAAACAAAAAGACTCTGAATCCAGCCATCAGGCTTCACAACAAATTATATATATATGAAATTTGTAGCATTCTTTGAAACTCAAAGTGTTTTGGCTACTTTAAATTTGGAGTCACAGACTATAAAAGTAAAAATTACTTTTAAGAAATTGTCTATTTTTAAAAATGACGGCCATCCATCCTAACACGGTGTCAGTTGCTGTGGTTTTGATTTGCATTTCCCTGATGATTATATATGGAGTATATTTTCATATACATGTTGGCTATTTCTATGTCTTCCTTAGAGAAATGTCCATTCAAGGCTTTTGCCCATTTTTTAATCTAGTTATATGGGCTTTTGTTGTTGAGTTGTAGGAGTTTCTTGTGTATTTTTGATATTAACTTCTTATCAGATATATGGTTTGCAAATATTTTCTCCCATTCTGTAGGTTGCTTTTTCACTCTTGATTGTTTACTTTGCTGAAATTGGAACTCTTGTGCACTGTTGGTAGGAATGTAAAATGGTGTGGTCACTATGAAAAACAGTATGCAGGCTCCTCAAAGAATTTAAAATAGTCCTACCATATAATCCAGTAATCACACTTCTGGGTACTTTCCAAGAAGAATTGAAATCAGGTGGGTACTAACCAAAAAGAATTGAAATCAGGATCTTGAAAATAGATTTTTACTTTCATGTTTACTGCAATATTATTCACAATAGCCAAGAGTTGGAAACAACCTAAATGTCCATCAATGGATGAATGGATTTTTGGAAAATGTTATATACATAACAATGGAATATTACTTGACCTTAAAAAAGTAGAAAATCCTGTCATAGGCTATAATATGGATGAGCTTTATAGACATGCTAAATGAAAGAAGCCAGCCACAGAAGGACAAACATTATGCAGTTCCATTTATATGAGTTATCTGAAGTAGTCAAACTCCGAGAAGCAGAAAGAAGAATGGTGGTTGTCAGCATCTGGAGGAAGCCTCCATTTGGAGGCTGAGTAGAATGGAAGTTGCTGTTTAATGCATATGGAATGTCAGTCATGCAAGATGAAAAAGTTCTAGAGATCTGCTGCACAATAAGGTGCATATAGTTAACAAAACTGTTCTGTACACTGACAGATTTGTTAAGAACGTAGATTTTTTAATATGTGGGGTTCTTACCACATAATAAAAAAGAAAGCAATTATCTAATCCAGCCTTTTGTTTTGTTTTGTTTTGCAGATGAGAAAATTGAGGCTTAGAAAGAGAAGGTGGCTTTCTCAAATCACAAAGCCAGTTAGAGAAAAATAACAGACTTTACCCATCCACTCAGAGCCCTGCCCTTACTGTATGCCAGGACTACCATCCCATTATGTCCCTATAAATCTCTCCAAGCTGAATATTTTTTCTTTTGGATTGGCCGTCTCAACAACAGGTCATGAGGGACGTGCTTTTCAGATTTCTTTTCACCCTAACTATTCTCTCTGTCCTCATCCATATAAACACTGGTTTGTTCAGGCCCTTCTGTGGGAAGGACTCTTAGCACTGAACACATTGTTTTAGATGTGATCAAATCAATGCAATGGTCTTCATCTTTGCCTGAATACTACTAATTGCAGGGCCTAAGGGAATATATGGTGTTTGGCTAGCATATCCCACAACTGGAGTATAAAACCTTTTTGGTCAAATGAATCTTTCTTAATCTTTTTTTCATTTAACTTCTAGCAAATCAGTTTATCCATATTCCAGTTGTGCAGTTTTCTTTTTACCTGGATTCAGATCTTTATGTTTATCCTTATTAAAATGCATGTTGTTTATTCTTCGTCTAAGTCATATACTGAAATTTATTTGTCATCCAATAGCTAGTCTTCCCAGATCTGTGTGATCCCACAATCCTTTCTATGACTTCATACAAGCTATTGGTAAAATAAAACTGCTAAGCATGTCCAGGGCAGAGTTCCATGGAACTCTGTTAGAGACTTTTCTTCATCTTTATAATGGTCCATTAACATATACTCTGATGTCAATCATTTACTCAGATACATATTCACCCAACTATACTATCATCCACATTGCTCCCCCGCTTGTCAACACATACTTAAAAATGTCAAAATTCTTCCCCTTTTCTGTCACTTTCTATGATTTTTTATCTTGGGGGGTTTTCCATTTATTTGTTTCTTTATTTGTAGAGGTATCAGAGTGTGAAGGTAAAGAATACAGCTTGGGAGTCAATCTGTGTTTTGTTTTGTTTTTCTTTTATCCCTCTTTTTTTTAACTTTTATTTTAGGTTCAGGGGTACATGTGAAGGTGAGGTAAACTTGTGTCATGGGAGTTTGCTGTATAGATTATTCCATTACCCAGGTATTAAGCCCAGTACCCAACAGTTCCCTTTTCTGCTCCTCTCCTTCCTCCCACCCTCCACCCTCAAGTAGACCCCAGGGTCTGTTGCTCCCTTTGTGTTCATGAGTTGTCATCATTTAGCCCCGACTTATAAGTGATAAATGTGGAATTTGGTTTTCTGTTCCTGCCTTAGTTTGCTAAATATAGTAGCCTCCAGCTCCACCCACGTTTCCACAAAAGACATGATCTCATTCTTTTTATGGTCACATAGTATTCCGTGGTGTTTATGTACCACATTTTCTTTATCCAGTCTGTCATTGACGGGCATTTAGGTTGATTATGTGTCTTTGCTATTGTGAATAGTGTGGCAATGAACATTTATGTGCATGTGACTTTATGGTACAATGATTTGTATTCCTCTGGTATATACCCAGTAGTGAGATTGCTGGGTTGAATGGTAGTTCTGCTTGTAGCTCTTTGAGGAATTGCCATACTGCTTTCCACAATGGTTGAAGTAATTTACACTTCCACCAATACTATGTGTTCTCTTTTCTCCACAATTTTGACCACATCTGTGGTTTTATTGACTTTTTAATAATAGCCATTCTAACTGGTATGAGATGGTTTCTCAGTGTGGTTTTGACTGCATTTGTCTAATGCTCAGTGATGTTGAGCTTTCTTTTCATATGTTTGTTGGCTGCATGTATGTCTTGCTTTGAAAAGTGTCTGTTCATGTTCTTTGCCCACTTTTTAATGAGGTTGTTTGTTTTTCTCTTGTAAATTTGTTTAGTTCCTTATAGATGTTGAATATTAGACCTTTGTCAGATGCATAGTTTGCAGATATTTTCTCCCATTCTGTAGGTTGTCTGTTTACACTGTTGATAGTTTCTTTGGCTGTGCAGAGGCTCTTAAGTTTAATTCGATCCCTCTTGTCAATTTTTGCCTTTGTTGCAATTGCTTTTGGAGTTAACCTGGTTTATTTGAATACTAGCTCTGCCACTTACTAGCTATGGAACCTTGAGCAAAATAATGAATCTCTGTAAGTCATAGTTTCCACATTAGAGATAACAATAGTACCTACCTTTTCAAATAGATATTGAGAAAATTAAATAAATTATGCAAAAAACTTAGTTCAGTGCCCAGCCCATGACAAGCCCTCAAGTATGAGTAATGATGTGATTATAATATAAATAAATCACATAACTGCCAGTTTACATCACTTTTTTGCATTAATCCTAACAAGGAGGTTAGGAAGCAACATTTATTGAGGGCCAACTATAAGCCAAGAATTTACACATGTAATCTCAGTTAGTTTTTACAAAAGCGAAGTTGATATTTATGCATAGAAATTACTTTATATACAGGAAAAATGAGACTCATAGGGAGTAAATGAATGAGGCAAGGCCCACACAGCTTTAAGATAAAAGAACCACGGTTCTCATGGTGTTCTTTCTGAGTCTAAAGCTCTTGTCCTTTTCATTAACTTCTCTTCTTCCTTTTTCTCTGCATTAAGTGTGTGGCTGACATCAAGGATAGATGTTAATTTCCTACCGAAATCAAACAATGAAAGCTGAGATTCCTGAGGGAAACAAGATGGCAGCACTATTTCCAGGCTGTCTCCAGGAGTCAGACAAGGTTGTTTTCAGAAAACAGCAGGGATTGGACAGGCAGAGGTTTTGCAAGAAACAATAATAAAATCAAAAGAATTAAAAGCAGGGATTCAGAGAGATATTTGTACACCAATGTTTATGGCAGCATGACTCATAATAGCTTAAGGATAGAAACAACCCAAATGTTCAATGATAGATGAATGGATAAACAAATTGTGGTATATATATATATATATATATACAATAAAATAGTATTCAGCCACAATAAGGAATGAAACTCTGACACACGCTACAACTTGGATTAACCTTGAGGACACTATGCTAAGTGAAATAAGCCAGTCAATTCCGAAAGGACAAGTGCTATATGATTTATTGTCTCTCCACCCAACCAGCTTAGGGCACTTAGAGCACTCAAACTCATAGAGACAGAAAGTAGAATGGTGGTTACCAGAAGCTGAAAGTTGAGAGAGAGAATAAACAGTCATTGTTCAATGTGTCTACTATCAGTTCAGGATGATGAAAAAGTTCTGGAGATAGATGGTAGTAATGATTGCACAACAATGTACACATACTTCATGTCATTGAACGAACATTTAAACATGATTAAAATGGTAAATTATGTGTTTTTTACCAAAATAAAAAATATTTAGCCCAAAAAGAAATAGTATAATGACACTTATTGGGTGATAAGTTCCATCTCATTTCATCCTCAGAACAATCTCAAGAAGTAAGTTCTATGATTACCCCCAATTTTGAGATGAGAACACTGAGGCCGAAAGAGGTTAAGAAACTAATATGTGTTCACACAGATGATAAGAGCTGGAGTCAGAATTTGAACCCAGCCAGTCTGGTTTCTGAGTTTATGCTACACCTGGTAAAGCAAACTATCATTCCAGATTTTAAAGAGAACCTTGGACTTTAGGCAACTGGGCACATTCCCTGGGCCTTAGTTGAGGTGCTCCAAGAGGCAAGCTTGCAGTCCTGAGCATGAGATTGTGGGTACCTGAGCCCACAGAAGGAATGCAGCCCTTGAAGCCACTGCCACACTTCTCTAAGAGGCAGGGTTTCGAGTTTGTCTCCAGTTCTGAATGCCTCCCCAGAGCCTTATAAATATTCCAGATATAGGTAGTCTAGCTGGGGTCCATTGACAAGAAGGCCATGTGGGTGAAATGCTACTTTCTTGCCTTCTCCTTGGCCCAAGAGAACCTGGGACATTTCCTGGTAGTGGCTGATCTTTTTCCCTTTCATTATTCTGTTTGATAGGGTTGTAGGGAGAGAAGAAAGAATATATATCAAGGTGGGAATTTTTTTCCATTCGTATCCATTTCTTTCTACTTTTTCAGATCTTTCTTCTATTTGCTGCCACCCACACACTGCCAACCACACAGGAAGACAACTGGTGAGATTACATTTGGAGTTAAAAGGGTTCTGATCATGCTACTATTCCTGGAGAGGAATTTGCAAATGAGAGTTGGTACCAAGAGCCAAGGGGCAAAGCCACCCCATCAACCTTCTTTTCTTCTTCCTCATCCTCATCACAATTGGCTGTGGCCCCAAAGGTCCTTCAGACATGAGGCAATGAACTGTCTTCTCCCCACTCATGGCCATATCACAGGCAGCTGCAATTTGTGTTGCAAGGAGCTTGTCACTGGCAATTGTTAAAGCATGGAAGTTTAGAGCATAATTTTTTAATGTAATATTATCTGAGGCAAGTTCAAACTTAGAAAAACAGTTTCAAGAACAGGATAAGGACATATCCTACACTCCTCACACAGAGACCCCAATCAAATTACAACAAATGCCCCACTGATTTTTTTTTATAGCAAAAGAGACCGATTCAGAATCATGGATTATAGTTAGTTGTCACATCTCTCTGATTTCCCTCAATCTCAAACATTCCTTCACTCTTTACTTGAGTCTCCTACTCTTGATGTTTTTTTGCGATTACAAGGCAGTCATTTTGTAGAATACCCCTCAACTTGGGTTGACCCAACCCTTTCTCGTGATTAGACCCAGGATATGCATTTCAGTCAGAAATATCCCAGAAGTAATGCTGTGTTCTTCTCATTGGTATTCTCGAAGGTGACAAGAAATACTAATTTGTCCCATTCATGTTGATAGTATCTTTGATCGGTTGATTTAGGTGGCATCTTCCAGTTTCTCCACTTACATTAAAGTTACTTTTCCCCTTTGCACTTAATAAATATTTTCTGTGGAGATACTTTGAGATCTCTTCCATTAACCCCACTGTCACCCACCAGTTTTATTATCCATCAATGTTCCTTGCCTGAGTTAATTATTGTTATGATGGTTGACAAATGATAATTTTCTAACTCCATCATTCCTTCTACAGTTATTGTCATTCTGCTATAGGGAAGAGGTTTATTTTCTCCCCATGTTTTTAATTCATTTGTTTGTTTATATCAATGCTTACTCACAGATTTGTGTTTTATTCAATGGATCATAACTTATTTCTATCATTATTTGTTTTGATGCTCAGATATGTCCTAGATTTGGCCAGAAGGAGCCCCTTCGAACTTCCTCCTGTGTCCTTTTCATCTGGCTGTCTCACTCTTTAAGTAATTTATTTGAATTGTACTTTCTCTGCCCTAGCCCTGTAGTCAGCCATTTCCCAAGGATCCCTTGTTCTTTTCAGTGAACAAGGGCCTTCAGAAGCTAAGATCAGGGTGATAGATGTACTCAGATCTTCTAGGGTGTTGCTGCTTGGAAGATCTCAGTTGACTGAGCTCACTCCTCATTTCTGTTAGGTCTTCATTAAAATATCACCTTATGAGTCCTTTCCTGTTTACCCTATTTAAAATTACAACCCCTGACATCATCCCTCACCACAGTACCTCTCTCTTCCCAGCTTTAATTTGTTTCTATCACTATCAGCCTATAATGTTATGAATATTTTTATATATTTACTTTATTATACTCCTCCATCCAAAAAAAAAACAGGTGCCATGAGGGTAGGCACTATTTTAGGTGACCAAAACAAATGAAAATCCTTGTCATTATTAAAGAATGTGAAAGATAACATAGAAAGTACCCAAGAAAAAGCAAAGGAGGAGTATGCATAATGGCCCTAAGATTAAGAATGCCACAGTCACCAGGAAATGTCAGGAGGCTGAAGCTGATGACTGAGGATGGAAGAGTGGTGGAAATGAGGGCAGAGCTTTGCAGCTCAGCAAAAGAATTTGATTCATTTCATTATAAGTGCAACAGGAAGTCCCTGTATGATTTCAAATACAGAAGTGGCCTAATCCATCTTACGTTTTTTTAAAGGTTGCACTGTTTACTAAATGGAGAAATAATTATTTGGGGCAAAAAATTTAGTAGGAATACTTACACAAAACTTGTTTCAGTGACCTGAGAGGGAAAGGGTGAACTATGGTGGTGGCAGTAATGTAATGGTAGAAGATGTAGGAAATATTTTGGAGATAGACTCCCTAAGACCACTGGCGATACATTAGATGTGCTTGGTGAGGAGGAGGTATGTCAGTAATCATCCCCAGATTATAGTTTAAATAAGAAGGAGTTAAATCTGGATCTGTCTGCTTCAGACCCTGTTAAGGTGACTGCCTTGACATCCCCAGATGGCCAAAGACAAAGAACAAGGCTTTAGAGGTGAATATTTGGATTAAGAGTTGCTTTGTAAAATCTGCTGAAGCTTTCCCTCCTACCAGGAAGCCAAATCCCCTTCTAGCCAAAGAAGTAATGATACGAGTCCTGAGCACATAAGTCAGAGGCCCACAGTTCCTTTGGAGGTCTTTTTTTTTTTTTTTTTTTTTTGAGGCGGGTCACAAGCTCGCCGCCCAGGCTGGAGTGCATTGGCAGATCTCAGCTCACTGCAAGCTCGGGTTCCACGCCAGTCTCCTCCTCCAGCCTCCCAAGTAGCTGGGACTACAGGCGCCGCCACCACGCCAGCTAGTTTTGTATTTTTAGTAGAGATGGGGTTTCACAGTGTTAGCCAGGATGGTCTCGATCTCAAACCTCGAGATCCAGCCGGTGGCCTCCCAAAGTGCAGGGATTACAGGCTTGAGCCACCGTGCCCGGCCCCTTTGGAGGTCTTAATAGAGAACTGGGCACTGTCAGGGAAACCCCCCACAGAAAGTCCAGGAATGAGGAATCACATTCCAGCCTTCTCACCCAGCACCCCTCCCTTCCTTTCCTCCCGCAAAAAAATGTTTCTCTTTGTAATTGTCTATAAAAGATTATTGTCTGCATTTTATTTAATTATTCCGTATGAAGTAATTATGAGAGAATAATCAGCCAGTTCGCCGATAATAGACGTTTCATAAAAGAACACAAAAGACGCTAATAAAGGCAGAGCCAGCCCTCATCGCTGTCATTATTAGTTTCTCTACATCTTTAATTTTCATACATTTTTATTGTTTGCCTGAAATTAATTGTCCATTTCTTTTCCTAATCATGTTTATTGCAAGTGGGCCACTTCTAGATAACTATACCATTTGTGTGTTTATCTGGTGAATGTCCCAGTAGATGTTGTCAACACTGAAATATCTATCCAGGAGCCTAGAAGGAAAAGAATCATAAAATCATTGTGCCTTGGCACTCTAAAGGACTTTCCGAGAATTTACCCACTCCCCTCCACCCCAACCCCACCTGCCATCTTGTTTTATAAGAAAAGAATCTGAATTACTGGGAGGAGTTGACACAGCTTGTTAGTGACAGAATTGAGACCAGAATCAGATATCTTGGATGCATCTAGAATAGTGAAGTTGTAGCAAGACTTAATCATCTTAAATGAAATTCAGTTTCTGTCACAGGCATGAATCATTTCAAAGAGTGGTGACTAAAGCTTCGTCATCCCTGTGCACACTACTAGGAATGTTCTACCTCAACTTCTAGTTGTAAAATACAATCTTATTATTAGTAAGACACTTCAGTATCACCTAACAGGATGTATTGATCTGTTAAAGCTGCCTTAGCAAATTATTACAGAGTGGGTGGCTTAAAAAACAAAATTTTGTTTTCTCACAGTTCTGAGGCTAGAAATCCAAGATCAAGGTTCCAACAGGGTTAGTTGCTTGTGAAGGCTCCCTTCTCGGCTTTCAAACAGTTGCCTTCTCACCATGTCCTCATATGTTCTTTCTTCTGTGCGTGAGGAGAGATAGATCTCTGGTGTCTTTTCCTCTTCTTATAAAGACAACAGTCCTATCAGATTAGGGGTCCACTCTTATGACCTCATTAATTACCTCCTTAATTACCTCCTTAAAGGCTCTATCTTCAAATACAGTCACACTGGGGATTAGGGCTTCAACGCAGGAATTTTAGGAGCACAAAATTCAGTCCATAACATGGGATAATAATTTAATTCTATTATAGAACCTAATTTTAAAATTTTTAAGCTAGTAATAGCAATAATTGCTTAGAGACAACAATGGTGCTCCATGGCTGTGGGCCATGGAGACAGCGGTGCCTCTCAGACCTTTGCTTAGGGTTGCCTCTGAGTGCACTGCCTGCCTGGCTACTCCTCCTCATGTGAGCTGGCTGGAGGGCTTGTGCAGTGGCACAGATGGAGCATGGCAACAGGCAGGACTTAGCTGCATGCTCCACAGCCTAGTTCATGGTCTTGGCCTAATTCACCCTGTACTCTGGGAAAAAAAAAAATGCTGTATCTATTCTTCTTTCTATCCCCAGTATCAGAAACAGGTTCTGGCACAGAGTAACAATTTGATCAGTGATGAATGAATGAATGAACGAATAAATGAATGAGTGCACAGTCTATAAGTCAGATTTGATCACCTAGCTCCCCTGCTTAAGATGCCTCAGTGACTCCCCATCACCCATAAGATAAAGGACAAGCATTTCTGTGACTTGACTGTATTCTACCCTTCTAGCACCTCCCATTTTGGCAATGATTTCTTTCTCCCTATGTCTCTGTCCATACTAAGCATCTTGCAGCTTTCAGAATACCTAAAGCTTTTCCATGCATTTGTGTCTCTTATTACACTGTTCCCACTACCTGGAAGGAACCCATCTGTAGCTGGTTAACTGAATTTTGGCATTAAAACTCTTTCACCTCTTCCCAATTTGAGAGGTTCTCCCACTTTCTGGGCTCCCACTGCTTTCTGTCTGAACCTTACCTCAGTGTTATATGTGTCCATAAACTTGTCTGTCTCCCTCCTTTAGTTATGGGATAACTCATTTATCCTTGGGTTCTTACTGTCTAGCACAATGCCAGGTATACTATGGATTAATGAACCTAATGTACTATGATAGAAATTTTTGTATTATGTAGTAGTAAAGCTATATTTTTAATCTATAAATCAAAAGCCACTGCAGTACCCATCTGTGTAAGACAATTAATGGTCTTGAGGGCTCAGGGAATTTGAATGACTCCTGACTTCCCCACTTTGCTTCCTTCTTCCCATTAGTAATGAAGTGTCTCCCTTATGTTCCTTCATACCTGCTAGAATAGGGAGCTTGAAGGTTAGAAGGCATAATGCAATAATTCTCAAATCTGTCAGAATCTCCTGAGGAACTTATGATTCAAAATATGATCACATCTTCCCAAGGCACATAACCCCATTGCTAGTGAATCAGTCTCTCAAGGACAGACCCCAGATATTTCTGTGATGTTCTCCAGTGCTTCCAGGGTGGGAACCACCGATATAATGGAAAGAAGCCTGAAGCTGGAGTTCCGCTTGATCTGGCCACTGATGAGCAATGTCCTTGGGAAGGTCACTTTCCTCTTTAGGCTTTAACCAGTCTTCTATGCACGGAGAAGGTACAACTGGATTGGTGTTTGTCAATCTTGTTTTCTTAGCAATGGAACAAAATCTTGCACAGAGGCCCAGTATATAAAACAGAACAAAGCAGGATTGCAATGTTTAAGGGTGAAGAGGACTCCTTATTCAGCCTTGTTCTCAGTGCAACCAGCACTGCCCTAAGGTGCAAAGTCCTCAAGGCACTTCCACATGGAACTTCCAGGGCTCTCCAGCATGTAACTTGAAAAATTCTAAACTAGAAGATCCATGTCCCTACTAGTTGCGGCATTTTGGAACTCCATGGTAACATGCTTACCTGGAAAGAAGCCCTCCAGTCACTTTCTAGACAGAGACTGGGAAGTTGCAGAACATTCCCCAGGGCAGGAGAGCAGTCTGAGAATGTGGAGGGAACAGCTCCAAGAACAAAAGACAAAAGAAGACTTGGGACCATCTTTGGAGTTCTGATATCCAAAAAGTACAGAGAAAAGAACAGAGCAAGTTGGCAAATTAAGCCAGGAGAGGTTCAAGTAGCAAAGGATTGCAACAAAAGGAGAATCTGGGCAGCTATGTACCTCAGTCAGGAGTCTCTGTGTGCTTAGTGCTGAAACAGAAGTCAGCAAGAGAAACAGAGGAACCAAAATGGTTCCAGGTGACCACAATAAAGTGAGTATCACATTAAAGCAAGTCACATGACGTGCTTGGTTTCCCAGTGCATATAAAAGTTATATTACACTATACTGTAGTCTATTAAGTGTGTAATAGCATTGTGTCTTAAAAAAAGATATACATACCTTAATTTTAAAATACTTTATTGCTAAAACATGCTAATAATTGGCCAGGTGTGGTGGCTCTTGCCTGTAATTCCAGCACTTTGGGAGGCCGAAACGGGTGGATCATTTAAGGTCAGGAGTTCAAGACCAGCCTCATGGTGAAACCGTGTCTCTACTAAAAATACAAAAAAAATTAGCTGGGCATTGTGGCACACACCTGTAATCCCAGCTACTGGGGAGGCTGAGGCAGGAGAATCACTTGAACCCGGAAGACGGAAGTTGCAGTGAGCCGAGATCTCGCCACTGCCTGTGCGACAGGGTGAGACTCCATCTCAAAAAAAAAAAAATGCTAACAATCATCTAAGCTTCAGTAAGTTGTAATTTTTTTGCTGGTAGAGGGTCTTGCCTCACTGTTGATGGTTGCTGAAGGTTGAGGTGGACATGGAAATTTCTTAAAATAAGACAACAGTGAACTTTGCTGTATCAACAGACTCTTACTGTCATAAGAAATTCTCTACAGCATGTGATGCTATTTGATAGAATTTTACTCACAGTAGAACTTCTTTCAAAATTGGAGCCAATTCTCTAAAACCCTCCCATTGCTTTATTAACTAAGTTTATGGAATATTATAAATTCTTTGCTGTCATCTCAACTAAGTTCACAGTATCTCCAGTAGGAGTAGATTCCACTGCAAGGAACCGCTTTCTTTTCTTTACTCATTCGTAAGAAGCAACACCTCATTTGTTAAAATTTGATCATGAGATTGTAGCAATTCAGTCACATCTTCAGTCTCCACTTCTAATTCTAGTTCTGTTACAATTCTACCACATCTGCAGTTACTTCCTCCACTAAAGTCTTAAATTCCTCAAAGTCATCCCTAAGAGTTGGAATCAATGTCCTCCAAATACCTGTTAATGTTATAATTTTGACCTCTTCCCATGAATCATAAATGTTCTTAATGGCATCTAGAGCAGTGAATCCTCTCCAGAAGGTTTTTTTTTTTTACTTTGCCCAGATCCATCAGAGGAATCCACTATCTGTGGAAGCTATAGCTTTACAAAACATATTTCTTAATAATAAAATTTGAAAGTCAAAATTACTCCTTGATCCATAGCATTGTATCCATGCCTACTAACACAACATCCATTCTTGGCATGGAAACAACATTAATCTCCTGGTACATCTCCATCAGAGTTCTTGAGTGACTAGATACATTGTTAATAAGCAATAATATTTTGAAAGTAGTCCTTGTTTTCTGAGCAATAAGTCTCAACAGTGGGCTTAAAATATTCATTCAACCATAGCATAAACAGATGCGCTATCATTCAGGCTTTGTAGTTCCATTGATAGAGCATAGTTGATTTAGCATAACTCTTAAGGACCCTGGGATTTTCACAGTGGTAAATGGGCATTGGCTTCCATTTAAATTCATCAGCTGCATTAGCCCCTGACAAGAGAGTCACCCTGTCCGTTGAAGCTTTGAAGCCAGACATCGACTTCTCCTCCTGAGCTGTGAAAATCCTAGGTGGTATCTTCTCCCAATATAAGGCTGTTTCACTATGATGAAAGTCTGTTGTTTAGTGTATCCACCTTCATCGATGATCTAGGCTAGATCTTCTGGAAAACATGCTGCAGCTTCTGCATCAGCACTTGCTGCTTTACCTTCCACTTTAATGCTATGGAGACAGTTTTTTTTTTAAGCCTCATGACCTAACCTCTTCTAGCTTCAAACTTTTCCTCTGAAGTTTCCTCACCTTTCTCAGCTTTCATAGAATTGAAGTGTTAGAGCTTTGCTCTGGATTAGGCTTCAGCTTAAGGGAATGTTGTGGCCGGGTTGATCTTTTATCTAGACCACTTAAACTTTCTTCATAAGAGCAATAAGGCTGTTTTGCTTTCTTATCATTCATGGGTTCACTGGAGTAGCATCTTTAATGTCCATCAAGAACTTTTCCTTTGCATTCACAACTTGGCTAACTGGCTCAACAATCCTAGCTTTCAGCCTGTATTGGCCTTTGACACGCCATCCTCAAAAACTTAATCATGTCTAGCTATTTATTTAAAGTGAGAGACATATGACTCTTTATTTTACTTGAACACTTAGAGGCCATTGTAGGGTCCTTAATTGGCCTAATTGCAATACTGTTGTGTCTCAGGGAATAAGGAGGCTAAGGACAGAGAGAGAGATGGGGAAATGGCTATCAGTGGAGCAGCCAGAACACACACAACATTTATCGATTCAGTTCACAATCCTATCTGGGTGCTGTTCATGGCACTTCCAAACAATTACAACAGTAATATCAAAGATCAGTGATCATAGATCACCATAATAGATATAATGGTAATGAAACAGTCTGGAATATTGTAATAATTACCAAACTGTAACACAGAGACATGAAGTGAGCGCATGCTGTTGGAAAAAAAATGGTGCCAACAGACTTGTTCAGGGCAGGGTTGCCACAAACCTTCAATTTGTAAACAATGTAATATCTGTGAAGTCCAGACAAACAAGGTCTACCTGTAATATCTAAGTCAGGTTGAAATCCATTTGGTGGAAATCGGGCTGCCTTTCTTTGAGCTGAGGCACAAATGCTTTGCTCTTCACTGTTCATGTCATTGCTGGGGAAATCAAGCTGGCATATGTTTTCAGCAACCACCACTGAGATCATTTTTCTCTCTCTCTGGGGTAATTCTGGGAAAGAAAAGCATTCAAAATATTATATTTGCTATCCCCTAGAACATTCATGTCATGTAGCACCTACAATTAATGAGTGGTACTTGTGAGGATGTGAGTCATTACAGCAAAGCATTTAATTGAATTCTTCTCCAACACACTGATTTAATCCACCTTGAATGAAGCTGGAACTGTAACACATCTTCCCTGAATAGAGTACCATGAGATGACATGGTGTGTCTGAATGACAGCAATTTTGCACATGTACATAGCAGCTTCCAGCCTGGGATCTCCAAGAGTTGCTTCTCACATGGTAATTGATGGCACCTCTAAGCGTTACATTAAACATTTAATTGAACAGTTAAATGTGGATTAATGAGGCCATTAATTAATACAGCGGGGAAGTCTGCAATTCTTATCTGTGGACCACAGAGAGGATTTCCCCACACTGTGTATTTGAAACTCCATCATGAAAATTCAAAATTGTTGAAGCTGTTCAAAGTGGGAGAAAAAGAATGTGATAAGAGTAGAAATAATGTAAGGCTGACAAAAAGGTGACCCAGAATATGGGATACATGAGTTCAAGACTAGGTTCTATGACCAACTAGCTGTGTGACTTTGTGTATATTACTTAACCTCTCTGGGCCTTGGATTTCTTATCTGAAAAATGGGAGGTGTACATTGAGCCCAACAGACATTTTATTTAACCAATGCTCTGAGCCTGTGAATTTAACAAAATGGAATCTGGGATTGGCCCAGTTACTTGGACCATTCACATATCTTTTGACTTCTGCACATCAAACATTTGTCTGAGAGCTCCGGCTGTCCAGTTACAGCCCCCCAAGGAGAAGCAGAAGAGCCCTGGACTTGGATTGATAAGACAAGTCCTGCTTTCTACTCTGCTGCTAGAAGTGAGATCCTAGAAGTCAACAAATGCATCTCAGTCTCTAGGTTTTAATTCTTAAAATGTAGACGTAATAATCCACTGCAAGGAGCTGTTATGAGGACCAAGCAAGATATTTTAGATGAGAGCAAAAGAGTGTGATGTATGTGTGAGCTACTATTCTTCTTTTTATTATTTTCACCCTGGGTCACCGAAAATTGGTTCTGGGGGTCATGTCAATGCCTACGGCTACTCTGTCATCTCTGTATCTTCCTTCCCTTCTTCTCTGCCTGCTGTAATCTTCATTCTTGAGTCTGTATTTTTCTAAATATAAAGCAAGCTATTTACTAGCAAACCTTTTGGTATCCATAATTCTTCACTCCCCAAACTATTATTAAACCCTTTTATGACTTTGATAGTGAAAATAAAACAGAAAGAAAACCATAAAGTTTCACAAGACGACATTGCCCCTCTCAAAATCAACCCAACCACTGAGCCTCCTGGGGAGCTTTCCTCCCACCCAACCCTTTCCCAGAAGATAGTTTTCAGGATGGTCCTGAGACGAAAATGAAGAAGCAAAAAGAACAAGTAAAAAATGATTTGTGCTTTTGTTTTATTCTAAATCAGCATGAGGAGTATATTCTAGAGCAGCAGTCCACCTTATAGGCATCAGGGGCTGGTTGTGTGGAAGATAATTTTTCCACAGACCAGGGTTGGAGGGGTGGTATTAGGATGACTCAAGCACATTACATTTATGGTGTACTTTATTTCTATTATTATTACATTGTGATATACATTGAAATAATTATACAATTCACCATAATGTAGAATCAGTGGGATCCCTAAGCTTGTTTTCCTGTAACTATTTGGTCCCATGCGGGAGGAGCGGGTGGTGATGGGAGACAGTGACAGATCATCAGGAATTAGATTCTTATAAGGAGCACACAAGCTGGAGCCCTCGCATGCACAGTTCACAACAGGGCTCACGCTCCTGTGAGAATCTAATGCCGCTGCTGATCTGACAGGAGGCAGAGCTCAGGTGGTAGTGCAAGTGATGGGGAGTAGCTGTCAATACAGATGAAGCTTCACTCACTCACCCGTCACTCATCTTCTGCTGTGTGGCCCAGTTTCTAACCGGCCACAGACCAGTACCAGTCTGTGGCCCAGGGGTCAGGGACCCTAGTTCTAGATCACTTATTTTACTTTAAGCAAACTTTATAAACTTTCATGGGCAGGTCCTTTGGGGTGGTCTTAATATAAATCTATGAGGTATATTATCAAAAAATCAAATTAGGTTTAGTAGCATTTACTACTAAATATGCATTACTGCGTTACCTCATATGATATATATAAACTCTCTCTTAAGCAAAATGTTTTATTTTTCTACTATATTGAATAACAAATCTTATTTATGTAAAAAGTGTTTATTGGGCATTCACTATAGCCAGCTACAGCACTAGGAATATACTTAAGTATACAGATATATTTCTCTATATTATATATACAGTTCATCCTCATTGTTTGTGGATTCTACATTTACAAATTAGCCTACTCCCTAAAATGTATTTGTGACCCCAAAATCAATAATCCAGTGTTTTCACAGACATCTGCAGAGTGGTGAAAACTTTGGGTCACCTGATGTGCACATTTCCAGCTGAGATCAAATAAAGCTATGCTCTACCTTCTTGCATCGGCAGACTTCCTCACTTGAGAAAACCTCCCAATGCCCTTTCTCTGTAGATCTGTAGATAACATGATAGCGTTAGATAACATAAGCTACTGTGTATAGCTTATAGTATAGTTATCTTTTTATACATAAGGATTAGCTCCCCTCCTGGACCATAAACTACTTTCAGATGGACTCTAGGTTCTATTTATCTTATACTTTAAGTATAATCTTTTTTTTATTATTATACTTCATATTCTAGGGTACATGTGCACAATGTACAGGTTTGTTACATATGTATACATGTGCCATGTTGGTGTGCTGCACCCATTAAATATACTTTTATACTTTAAACAGAAACATACATAAAGCAAGATTATGTATTGATTGGCAACAATGTTGTGATGAGAAGTTTGCAGGAACCTAACCCTGTATTCCCCTAAGAGCAATAGTTCAGAATTCACTAATTCAGTGTTTATAGCAACTTTATAAAACATAACGATTGCAAACAATGAGAACTGACTCTCTGTGCTATACGTGTGTATGTGTAATTGAGTTAAGTACTAGACATGGACTACACAGGAGCTTAATGTGTAAATTTATCCCGTGCTTTTGTATTTAGCCTGATAATCTCACCAGAAATTGCTAATTTAAATTAGTTCCTTTGCTTTTATTAAGATAAATGGAATCTCACCAGCTCAGTCCTAGGACACAAAGGAATTAGCCTTAGAAATAAAACTTTATTTTGTTAAAAACTCTAATGAAGGAAATTATACAACAGAAGCACAGTAAGGGGATGTCATTGCTCACCCTTGTGAGCACAAAACGGATTTGAATCTTCCCCATATAGCACAGATTCAGCTCCCTCAAACCACCCAAAGTGCAAACCGTGCCATCTCTATTCTCTTCTAGATCGCTGTCCACTCAACATTCACCCAAAGCATTCACCCAGTTTCCGACACACAGGTAATAAAGATAAGTCCTTGGCTTATAATGACCACATGTGTAATGAGCTGAGAGGAAAATATGGGAAGTCCACTGAGGACCACTCAGCCAGGGATGAACAGTGAATGTCTGTTAAAGCCACCAGAAGATGAGATGCTTGACCTTAGAGATGAGGAGCAGTTAGTATGGTGGTCTTGGTGGGATCCCCTAGTGCAAAGGCCCACAGCACTTACTCTGTGCAGAGCACCAGAACAGGCATCATGGGTGATTGAGTCAGTATCAGCCAGTATCCTCAAAGTCCAGTATTTCAAGGAAGCTTTCCCTGGAGACACCCTCTCCTCCATGAACACATGCACTCCCAACCAAGAAAAAGTCTGAATCCGTCCATAGGATTCCTTTCTCCTTCCATCCTGGCACTTATTTAATCAGTATCTGTCTCCCCAAATGAAGCATATGCCCCTAAAAGCAGGAGCCAAGTATTTTGTTGTTGTTAGTTTGCTGTTGCATCTCCCACTGCCTCAAGACTTGCCTGGCATAAGCTGCTGAACAACTGAATGAAGATTGTAGAGTAAGGCCAAGGTCTTATTCGTGGGGTGACAGCTTTGCTAGGAGATTTTATAAGGTCATAGTATTGTGGGGACTTTGTTTCCACATAGGTATTTTTTTTTCACCATGCTTTTCATTGTTTAACTCTTTGAACTAATAACTAGTAAATTAGCAGTCACTAGAACTGAAAAGAGAAAACAGGAAGATTTCAGGTCTTCTAACTTATATTCCTAAATGCAACCTATGGTCCTGGCATGTTGGCCTATATTCTTGGCTCAAACTGGGGACTTTCACAGGAGCAAGGGCTCATGTGCCTGCTTTCATCATCACTTCCAGATCCAACCCAGAACCTCACCCTGAAGGGGAATCATCTGCTTCTCCTCAGTCCCCTGAAATGTTCTTGCCATGAGGACCTCTTCTCTCCGGGGATGACCAGTAAGACAGATAAAGTACACTCAAGTGGGACAGAAGTCACTAGCACACATCATGGTGGATGAGCTGTATCACAGTAGACACCCCTGAGATGGTGGAGGAATGCTGTAAGGCTGAGCCATAGGGACTTGCCCTTTCCTGTGTCTCACCTCTCTGTTGTGGGGTTCTCACAACCAAACGCTCAGATGGCCAGGCAGGTGGTCTAAGTAAGTGGAGGTAACAGGGTAGAAGCGTGGCAAGCCCTAACTGAAGGGAATATCTACTGCTCAGCTCCATGCAAGAATTTGGGACCACTGTAACCAGATCTTCTGGTTTTTCAAGAGAAAGCAGAAGTGTGGGAACCAACTTTGTTTTCAAAGAATCTGGTTTCTCGAAATCAGAAACCATCTTAAGGTTGCCCATTTTTCATTACTGTTGTTTTTCTGAAATGCTTTTTGTCAATCATTAGGGAGAAGAGAAAGATAAATAGAACCTAGGGTCCATCCGAAAGAAGCTTATGGTCCAGGAGGGGAGCTAATGCTTTTGTATAAAAAGATAAGTACACATAGTAGCTTATGATATCTAATGCTATCATGTTATCTACAGATCTACAGAGAAAGGGCATTGGGAGATTTTCTTAAGCAAATTTATTGGGGAGAATCTCCTCCCTTTAGTAAGAAGAAAGTCAATTGTTTCTACATCCAGAAAATGACTTTTTTCTTTTAACCTCCTGCTCTGTCTCTGCTGAGACAGAAAAGTTATAGAGATACTTGTAGAGTTGTGTTGCAATATGATGAGGAGGCCAATGAAGGTGGTTCCATCAAAGATGTGCCTGAGTTAAAACTAATATATTCAAGCAGTGATACTATTTTGGGCATTCTATAGCTCCCTTTTCTTTTTTCTGTCTCCTAATCTGGACTCAGACCCTAGTGCCTGACTTTCAGTGTGGCACTCTTTCCTCTCCCTGCTTAAGAAGGAGCAGCCAGAATTATAAGGTAATGGCAACACTGTAGATTTGAAATTCTACTGCCTTACAAAACATGGCTGCTTGAGCTCCAGCATTGCCATTTGGCAAGTTGATCAGAAATTCTCTTTCTGCCAATGCTGAGCCATGGTAGTTAATGTGTGGAGTTCTGAAGCAACAATTTGGATCCCATTTCTACTAACTTATCATATTCGCTGTATGACTTTAGGAAAAGTACTTAACTTGGTAGCTAAGCCACAGTTATCTCATGTATAAAATAAGGTAACCACAGTGCCTGCTTGTTAGGTGTTTTGTGAAGATCAAATGAGATCATACAGGTAAACATTATGTGAGTAAAAAACCCCACAGGTATACTAACAGAGTGTAAAAAGTAAGATCATGTGGAGGACTATATTTGAAGAATGAGACCTGTGCCTCGCACAAAGAAGTATTCAATTAAAGAAAGTCAACATCAGTATTACCAAATAGGGACATGAATCATTCCTTGCTGTGGAGTATTGTGAAAATAAGGATCTGCATGATTTATAATTTACTGCAAATGGAGCAAGTCAGTCTTGGCAAACTCGGATTTATTATCACATGGGTGGTGAATGAGCTTTGACCTGGCCAAGGGAAAAGTGTGCCACTCCAGGCATGGATGTCAAGCCTCAACATGTGCACTCAACATGCACAACATGTGCACTCAACATGCACAATTGCTGGACTGAGCTGAGGCACATTGCACGAAGTTCAACTAATACCCCACCTTGGGTGATTCTCAGCTGGAAAGTGGCCCTAGCTAAATAATAATGGCACACTGAGAATTTTCCATGATTTTTGGAATTCTAGAATAATGAACTGTTTGGGCACAGGGGACTCTTCTGAAGTACCCAACAATTTAAAAGAGAGAAAAGTCCTTCTTGTCTCTCTCATCAGTCTCTTCTGTCTTTCTACCTATCCATCCATGTATCCAACAGAACCTGAATTAGAATATTTTGGTACATGTATACCTGTGTAACAAAACTGCACATTCTGCACATGCATCCCAGAACTTAAAGAAACATTTTTTTAAAAAGAATATTTGGGCATTCATGCAATCCACTTTTTCAGAGGAAAGTTAGTCTTCTTTCAAATAATTATATAATTGCATCAGTTCATCAAGGATACAGTGGGCCTTTTCACATGCCAGGTGCTGTGCAAGGCACTGACGGTAAAAAAAAAAAAAAATAGAAAAATACAGTTCATGCCCTCAAGGATCTCGTAGTCTCAGAGGTAAGGTAACTTTTGTAATTCCCCAGCATTTCCTTCTCTCCTTTCAGAGCTCCTCACATACTAAGTGCCCAGTGTGTTAATTTATTTTCAGCAAAGAGTCTCATCAGCTTCTTTAAACATGAAAGACTACATGTTTAACTTCTCCAAATTATAAGAGTTTCTGCTTTTTTAAATGAGATGCTGTATCTTAAACCAAAAAGGTTATTTTGAGAATTTTAGACATGCTAGAAAAAATAAATGAAGCAAATTTTTATTAACTGTGTACATACTTGCTAACCCTAAAATGAGCCAGGTATGAGCTACCAAAAATTTCTTGGTCAGGATACTTCTTGGCCTTTCATGCAGGTTTCTGGAAGGCCCCATGTCTTGTAGTCACTCTTTATTGCAGACTAGTAAAAAAAACTTATGCTTTGGATCAGAATTGAGACCTAGGGGCAAGGGGTGTGTTTCTATCCTTATTCTCTCCAATTTTATACAACTGAGCACTTCTGTATTGCCCAAACAAATGTGTCATTTCTTGTACTCTTGGAGTGTCCCAGTATGTGTGTATACTCTGGGACTTGATGACAATGAATTTCCCCATCAAAGCTCTCTAATTGAGCTATCCACTATTTGATGGCATAAGTCAAATATTAGTCTTAATTTGAACCAGGCCATTATCATATTAGACTTCTCTGTCATTCTTGATGACTGCAGAACCAATGGCTCTCACATTTCCAAGTGTTAAAGAATTGCCACTTCAATGGGCTCAACTGTTCACCAATTTTTATTTAGAAAACTGATAATGGTTGAAATAAGCCACAGGAGGTCAAAAAGCCAGGTGGCCAGGGAGCTTATACCCGAAATGAGAAAAGCCTTGCTACCTGCTGGTTTAATAGGCTGCCCTTATTTCTAATGGAGCTGAGTGGAGCTGAAATCAAGGCTGAGAGACCATATCAGAGCGATCTTAACATCGAACCACCTGACATTGGGTCTGTGGGGGATATTTCATCATTGTCTGCTTGACCTTTGGCCTGTTAGACTTACAGCCCATCATTTCTGGGAAGCAGCGACTAAAAAAGCCATTTGTTCCCCATCGAATGTACCTGTCCTGATGTGCTGTCAACAGCTGTTTGCATTGCTAACTGTGCCAAGGGAAAACAATTGATGCTGGCAAACCCGAATTTCTAACCACCTCTTTTATTTTTGTCACTCCTGGTGCTAATGATGACCTATATTCTCTACCATAATGATTATCTTAAAAGTCTTTTTGGCATTGAAGAGAGCGTTTGAGTCCTAAGTGCCTGTATTGTGAAAGAATATAATATGGAGAGGTCTATTATCTTAGAATTCATTTGCCCATTTTTTTCTTTTTTTAAGGCAGCACTGTAAATTAAACCGCTTGAGTTGGCTTTGTAGGTTTCTTTTTTGTTTCCTTTTTTTTTTTTTTTTTTTTTTTTTTTTGCATACACAGCAAGGATAACTACACCTCAGATTTATGAGCATTGTGAACAGGTTGCCATAGCAACCACTCTGGCTGCTCTACACCAAATAACCTTGTCATGTGAGCGTTTATCACAGGAACATCAAGGACTGGATTGCACTGTACGCTCTTTGGCTAAACAGCAGGATTTTTCTGAATAATAATTGGTCGTGGCCTTTTATTCCACCAGTCAGAGTTAATCATCCTCGGAATCTGAAATTAACCATAATGCATTCAAGGCGCAGAGTGCAGCCATTCAAAAATTCTTCTTTGGGGGAAGAAAACTTTCCAGTGATCTTTGGTCTTTGTTGTATATGATCATTGTTGTTATTGTTATTGTCACTATTATTGGAAAAGCTTAATGAGAGAAGGATGAGCATTTGGGAATGGCATCTAGAACTCATTAACATGACATAAGTAAAATGGGTATTTAACTACCCTATTATTTATGAGAAATAAGGGATATTTTAAGCGGCCATCAAAACCAGCAGGTTTTTTCCTCTCTCAAATTACCTTTATAGGACATTTGATCATTTGAATATATTTTATTAGGTTAATTTATTTTCCATAGATCATGTTTTAATACACACCCAGAAATCACAATGTGCTTCTGATGCATCTGAGGAGGGAAAATGAGTGGGGTGTAAAGGATCAGCGAGGTCCTGGTGCCTACACAGCACGTGTGTGTACACACACGTGGTACTTGTGCACATCCACACAAATCTGCACGATGGACCCTAGAAAGAAAATACTTACATCACAAGGATACAGTTGGCTCTCTATCACAGGCAATTATGATAGAGCTAGGGGTTGGTGGGTTTAAAAAAAAATCAGGATTTTGGTTATTTATCAGCAGAGAGGTTTTCTGATCTGTGAAAAGGTGCCTTACAAAATTCTACTAGGGATAAGGCCAGGCTTCAGCAAATTCAACAAATTATGGGATTTTTTTAGCATCTTAACACCTCCCTTTTTGGTGATCCTTTCTTTTACCTTTGTTTTTTGTTGTTGTTGTTTGTTTGTTTGTTTTTACTTTCTTCGTCCCTAGGTCGTATTTCTTACAGGCCATTTGTATTAGTCCATTCTCACGCTGCTATAAAGAACTGCCCAAGACTGCATAATTTATAAAAGAAGGAGGTTTAATTGACTCAGTTCTGCATGGCTCTGGAGGCCTTAGGAAACTTACAATCATGGCAGAAGGGGAAGCAAACACATTCTTCTTCACATGATGGCAGGAAGGAGAACTGCCAAGCAAAGAGGGAAATGCTCCTTAAAAAGCCATCAGATCTTGTGAGAACTCACTGACTATCACGAGAACAGCAGTGTGGGGGGGGGGGAAACCGCCCCCAATTCAATTACCTCCCACCAGGTTCCTCCCATGACATGTGAAGATTATGGGAATTGCAATTCAAGATGAGATTTGGGTGGGGACACAGCCAGACCATATCACCTTTCATCATCATTATTCTTGATAATAATTGTCATTGCCCTAAATGTGACCTTTCCTGAAGATACTTACTTTAAAAAAATCTCAAATGGAAGAATTTCAGAAATCAGTAAATAATATTTTTTAAAGAATTTATTCAAGGAGGAAAGGACTTTTTTAAGTTCCCACCTAGTCATACCTTCTAGGAAGGCACCAATATTGCCAACTTTTAACACTGTTTTATAAGAGGAACCTGTAGTCATTCCAATCAAATGAAGCTAAATGATTGGATGTGAAGATGAAAAACAGCTAAGTGGGGAAGATTTGGGTGCAGCTATTCAGGGAAATAGCACCATCCATCTCATGTCACATCTCTGCTCTTGTCTTTTTGTTGTTTTTCCTTTGAAGTAAATGTATATATGAGTCAGTAAAATAAGTTTTAGAAAAGCAAGAATATTCACTTATTCATGGTATTATGTTCCTTGTAAATGCCAAGGACACTGCTAAGTGTGTGGGGGGAACAGCAATAAAAGAAATCAGGGGGCTGGTCGCGGTGGCTCACGCCTGTAATCTCAGCACTTTGGAGGCCGAGGCGGAAGGATCACAAGGTCAGGAGATCGAGACCACAGTGAAATCCTGTCTCTATTAAAAATACAAAAAAATTAGCCGGGCGCGGTGGTGGGCGCCTGTAGTCCCAGCTACTCGGGAGGCTGAGGCAGGAGAATGGCGTGAACCCGGGAGGCGGAGCTTGCAGTGAGCCGAGATCGCGCCACTGCACTCCAGCCTGGGCGGCAGAGCGAGACTCCATCTCAAAAAAAAAAAAAAAAAAAAAAAAGAAATCGAATTCTCATCCTCTGGGTGCTTACAAGCTTGGAGGGGAGACGAGACATAAAGAACCTGGATAGTTACTGCACTCTTAATAAGAAACAAATGTCTTGTGAGTGGCACAGAAGTGCCACTAGAGGTGGCGGCCATCTCTGGCACTGTCACAAGAGGGATCTGTAGCATGTGGTGCTGAAACAAGTAACCTACAAGAAAATGTAGAAGGCTGGTGATTGGAAGGAGAGCATTCCAGGGAAAGAGGATAGCAGGAGTGAAGTAGGAGACATACGAGTGTTTGGTAGAGTCTGAGAAAAGTCAGCATTTGTCAAGGACCCAGGTTCACATCCATGAGCTGTCAGCAAAAGTAAAACTAGAATGGTACCTTCAGGTCAGATTTGAAGCTTGGTTACCAAGGGTCTTGAATATCTTCCTAATATGCCTGGGCATTTATTTGGATGGCATCAGAAAGTCATTTCAGGTTCTTAATATTGATGTGATCAAAGTGATAGCAAATTTAAATGAGACTGGGGTGAGAAGGAGGAAGGAAGACATTCTAGAAGTTGTTTCATCATCTGAGGAGGTGGATTTACCTCCAATCCATGTTCAGCTGGCTTTCTCTTATTTTCCTGCTGAAGGAAAAAAAAGAGGCATCTCCCTTTTGGTAGTGATTTTGAAGTGCAGTGTCAGAGGAGGGAAGAGGGTCCACTCCTGGTGCAAGCATCAGATCCATGGCTTAGCAATCAGAGGGGAGGACAGTTAGGAAAATGCAATTGATTATATTTGGGCTGTTCAGGCTGAAGCACCAAAGATACAGCTAGAGTCTCTTCATTTGATTTCTCAAGATTTAACATGTGTTTTATGAAGAGGAAAAAAGTGATAAATATTTTTTACCAGCTCACTAAGCTATGACCAACCTGCCAATGAGCATTGCTGCTATTAGGCCTGCTATTATTGTAAGAGTGCTATGCTTTGATACTAACAAGAGAAACATATTCACTCTATGTGATGGAGAATCTTTATGGAATTTTGCCGGAAACCCAGGGTTCCTAAAGCACACCCTGATCGGGTTGATCCCCAGAGTTTCTCAAGGGCCCCTTTTATTCTGTAAGGGGTATGATGCGTGTAGGTGAGGCTTAAAGTATGAACAGGAAAAAAATTATTCTCTCTCTGATGCCCCTTTACTCTTCCTTACTCTTGAATATCAAACTATTCAGCAAACTTGTTTTGTGTTGTCATTCTGTCCCAGAAGCAGTTCAAAATGAACCTTCAGAACATTTTCTCAGGTAGGGCGTGGTGGCTCATGCTTGTAATCCCAGCACTTTGGGAGGCTGAGGCAGGTGGATCACCTGAGGTCAGGAGATTGAGACCAGCCTGGCCAATGTGGTGAAACCACACCTCTACTAAAAACACAAAAATTAGTCAGGAGCGGTGGTGCATGCCTGTAATCCTGGCTACTCTGGAGGCTGAGGCAGGAGAATTGCTTGAACCCAGGAGGCAGAGGTTGCAGTGAGCCGAGATCATGCCATTGCACTCCAGCTTGGGTGACAGAGGAAGACTCCATCTCAAAAAGAAAAAAAAATCTCCAGTTTTATTTTATGTAATTCAGGAGGATAAAAGCAGTGTGTCCTTTGTACTTTCAATAGAGTGGGCATTCTTGCTACTAGTACTCAATATGAGTCACCTCAGGTTCTCCCTGCTTAGAAATAGCTGCTCTGTTTGGGAAATTCTGTTACCTAAGGCTGCATAACAGATTGTTCCAAAATATCATGGCTTAAAACAACAATAGTCATTTAATATTTCTCACCGTTTCTGTGGGTCACAAATCTGGAAACAGCTTGGCCAGGTAGTTCTGGCTTGGGATCTCTCCTGAGATGTGAGCTACAGCTATAGTCATCTGAGGACTTGACCGGGACTAGAGGATGCACTTCCAAGACAGCTCACTCACATGGCTGGAAAGCTGGTGCTGGCTGTTGGCAAGAGTCCTCAGTTCCCCACCTGAGTCTCTCCGCAGGGTTGCTCGAGTGACCTCAAAACATGGTGGCTGGCTTCTCTCAGAGTTAGTTACTCAAGATACTAAGCAAGAAGTCTTTATGAACCAGCCTTGGAAGTCATACGCCATAACTTCTAGTGTAGTCTATTGATCACATAGGACAGCCTGATTCAGTGAGAGTGTGAACTCACAAAGTGTGAACTCCAGGAAATAAAGTTCTCACAAGGTGTGAACTCCAGGAAATAAAGATCCAAAGATCCACACAAGGATGGTGTGGGGGCATGTCTTAGAGGTTAAGTATCACAGACGTGTATCTTTGCAGCTCAAATGTGGATGTGTCAGGTTCTGGTATTCAGAAGATGATACTACCCTGTTTCTGTCCCCAAACTGGGGTTGAGTAGTACTAAGTAATGAATTCCTTTAATCTGATATAATCTGGAATAATGATTGATAATAGGAAAGGATGGTCAAATTATTTTAAACATGTTTTTAAACTTATAAATATGCACTTATTTGCCAATTGTTTGGTATAGGTGGATTTTTTCTTTCCCCGAGACGAAATCTCACTCTGTCACCAGGCTGGAGTACAGTTGTGTGATCTCGGCTCACTACAACCTCCACCTCCTGGGTTCAAGAAATTCTCCTGCCTCAACCTCCTGAGTAGCTGGGACTACAGGCATGCGCCACCACACCCAGCTAACTTTTGTATTTTTAATAGAGATGGAGCTTCACCATGTTGGCCAGAATGATCTGGATGTCTTGACCTCGTGATCCACCCACTTCAGCCTCCCAAAGTGCTAGGATTACAGATGTGAGACACTGCGCCTGGCCTGATTTTTTCTTAAATAAAGTTCTTCTCATTAAAGTTCTGCATCCTTTCTCTCCACAAATCATTCCAAGAATACATTATTTACATTATCTAGCTTTGGGTTCTTTAAAGCAAATCAAGAACCTCAAATGTATTTTATGAGCTATCTACATGCAGAATTTTATTATTTTTAACTAATCTCTTAAGAGTTGTCCCACCCACATTCAATTTAACATTGATCCTTTTTTTTTTTTTTAAATCAATTACCCATTTACTGGCTCTTTCCAAAGCAATCAACTTGTTTTTTTGTCAAATCAACAACCCTCTTTGAATTCATAGTTCATAGTTTTGCATAATATTTAAATAAATTACATAAATTGTAACTACAACCAGCATAAAAAGGTTTGGGAACAAATACAATTGATTCTTGGGAAGCACACATTTCAACAGGTACGAGTGGTGTGTAACAACAGAGAGGAGTGTCCTAACCCTAAGGGTTCATCAGAACGTCTTGAAGATAGAATGAACAGCATCAGCTAAGTGGCCAAGTGTTAAGGTGATGTTTTTGGTCAGTATTTTTACTTAATTTAAATTTCCTCAAAAATTTACATTGTAATGGGTGATCTTTATATCCTTTTCTCAAAAATCAAATCTGTGCCAATAAATGTACTGGTCATGCAGCTGACCAGTCACAGACTACCAGTGAACCCACAATGCTGTCTTCACCAAGCATGCAGGATGATCTACATTCTTTGAAGACCTCAAAGAATGGGGAGATGAATGCCTAAGAGTTAATTATGTTTGGACCCAAACCTTACAATGTCAATGTGAATCAGCCACTAATCCAGTGCTGAATGATCATACCCGGACATAAGTGCATCAGCACCATTTTCAGGAGACAGGGTAGGCTACCTGGAGGAGGAGGTCTTGACTTTGGACTTGAATAGAATATGACATATCCAATGGGACAGGAGGTTATACCACAGAAATGAGAATGAGTGGGGAAGATAGGAGGATTTGTTGAATAGCAAGTACAACATGGAGAAGAGAAGCTGCAAATGTGATCTCTCCGAGAAGGTAGGCTCAAAGAGGCCTGAGGGTCTTGACTGTGAGAAATAGGGAGCTATGGCAGGTTTCTGAGCAGGGGAGTAGCATGACTAATGAGGTGTTGGAGGACTGTCAATCTGGCAAGAGGACACTGGGTAGACTCAAGCGGGAAGAAGCTGGAGCCAAGGCCAGTTTGCAGCGGCTATTACAGTGGTTTGAAAATGAGGTATGAGAAAGTCCCAATAAAGGTACAGTCTGTGAATATAGAGATTTCACTAGCAAAAAAATAACCGGATTTGGGAGCTGTAAGACAGGGAAGGTAAGTAGAAGAAAGGCAAACTTGAGTCTAGGGAGTTAGAAGAAATAGTTGGTGCCACTCATATAGTATGAAAACATGGAAAAGGGAACCAGGGTGCATGAGGAAATGAGGAACACAGATTTAGGCTGAGTGTAAGGTGGAAGGGGAGGCGTGGAGAGGACTAGTGGAAGGTTAGAGACAGAAGAGGGCTGAGCCAGGGAGAGGGGCAGATTCAGGAATCACCCACAGAGCAGCCTGTGAGAGGCCCCAAACGTAGGCAGGTGAGGCAGCTGGGGAGGATCCTACAGAGAGTCAGAAGGCCAGTGTCAAGACTGAGCCACGGCCAGACTCCCTGCTCCATCGATAGAGCCAGAACTTTTCATGGCCTAGAAAAGGCAGCTAGAGCTGTTCCTGTCTAAGCTTTTACAGGCCACCTGCCTGCTTTTCATTTCCTCATCTCCTTGTCCTCTGTCTTTCCTTTCTGAGTCTCCATTTAGAGGACAGGCAATTACACCTCACCAGTGCGATTTGTACGCTGCTGTCACGTGTAGGCTCAGCCCGGCTCCCTCGGTTCTCATTTCTGCTTTTTTTTTGCTCTTCCCTCCTAACTTTTCCACCTCTTCTACTACCTTACTTTTCTACCTCGTTAAGGACAGGAGCCCCTCCGTTAGAACTCACACTCCATTGTGTCACACATCATTTAAATATCTTTATCACTTGGCCGTTGGGAAAAACAGTAATTGATGGTATTTCCATTTATTTTCACTCTCTGCTCCAATTGGGGAATGATGACGGTTTCAAATAGCTCATTATTTATTTTCCACTCAGGCTCAAGTTGTATTCCAGCAGCGTCCTTACAGGACCCAAACTTTCCACAATCCCATAATGTTTTATGAGCAGTTTTACAATCAAGATGTTATATTATCATGTCCTTCTGAAAGGTGGTTATATGAATTGTCAGGAAGCAGTAGCTGAAATACAGAGAAATCTCTGCGACAGTTTGACAGTGAGTTCATAGTCCTGTCCTGGGGGGAGCCCTTTGCTCAGGAGCCCTTGTGTGAAGGAGCTTCTGCAGTGGCTCAGAGTAGCCACTAATGTTGTAAAATGCTGTCCTATTTAATGACAACATGCACAAACAGAGGAGTTGCAATAGAACATCCTAACCAGAGGATTCCTTAGTGAGCATCTGGCCTATCCCACCTATTTTATGGGTGAAGAGAATGAAGCTTGGGTGAGAAATGTGACTGACAAGGGACATAGACAAAGATGACCTCTGATCTGGAAATCAAGCTTTTTGACAGTCACGCACACAAAAAAATCTTTTTTGGAAAAAAATTATTTTGTTAAATACATCATAAATATGACATGCAGCATATCTAGTCAACTATACTAATAGGAACAAAAACCCACAGATGATGACATACAGTGATTCTAACTTGATGTTTTATGTCGACAAAGCAAAGCAGGCAGAAGTCCTGGTAATTGGCGTGTCCTCATCTCATCCCCAGTGCTGGTGCTTGAGTGCTCCATTTTTTATTTACCTTGTCAGAGAGCATCATTTCACCCAAGATTTATTGAGTCCATGTGGAGTATGTTTTCATCCCTTATTCATCTCTCTTTTGGTTTTCTACAAGAGAGAAATAACGAGCTGAGCTAAGAGGCTTCTCCCACCGTATTTGAGATACGCTAACCAATGCCACTCTTGGGACTGGCTTCCAGAGAGGTCCCTGAGATGGGCAGAGGGAGGGAGGGAGCGTGAAGACGTCACATAACAGCATCACTTCTGAATCCTAGTTGAATTCTGGGCAGATGGGATTTCCTGTAATAAAATGGGGTTAGGAAGTACACTGTTTAAAAGGCCTGGGATCAGAGACAGTAAAAAGAACTATGAACTTGGACCTGGGATCCAGTGCTAACTTTGCTATCAAATAGCTACATGACTTTTCAGAGCCTCCATATCCTCATGTCTAAAGGGGTTGGTTCTGTAGAGTGAGACCCCATCCAGTGCTCATATTCTGGGGTTCTATGGAGACTGTGCATGCGGGAGATGGTGAGCAATGATTGCAAAGAACACTGAAGGCGAATGCTAAGGCAAGGCTAATGGGAAACACATGGTGTGGATGCCTGAAGGCAGGAAGAAAGAGGGTAGGGTCAGAAGGCTCAGGGGCTTCCCATCAAGGCTTCACCTCTCCAGGAGCAAACTGTTTCTAAAATCACAACTGTGCACAGGCATGAGTAGGTAGACACCCACACTTACTTTTTTATTGCTCGTCAAAGGGGAGGAATTTATTATCATCTCCATTGACTTTCTTTTTTTTTTGTTTTTTGTTTTTTTGTTTCTTTTTTTGTTTTGTTTTGTTTTTTTTTTTTGAGACGGAGTCTTGCTGTGTCTCCCAGGCTGGAGTGCAGTGGCGCCATCTCGGCTCACTGCAAGCTCCGCCTCCTGGGTTCACGCCATTCTCCTGCCTCAGCCTCCCGAGTAGCTGGGACTACAGGCGCCCACCACCACGCCTGGCTAGTTTTTTTTTTTGTATTTTTAGTAGACACGGGGTTTCACCATGTTAGCCAGGATGGTCTCGATCTCCTAACCTCGTGATCCACCCGCCTTGGCCTCCCAAAGTGCTGGGATTACAGGCTTGAGCCACCGCGCCCGGCCATCCATTGACTTTCAAACACGCTGTGAAGTAAACAGACTCTATTATAACATGTTTACAAATGAGGTCACCGAAGCTCCAAGAAGGTAAGAGACTTTTCAAGATTTATTGTTTACCGGCTGAGCTGGACAAGACCCAAAGTTTCCTAGGTCCTAGTCACAGGCCTTTTCCAACTCAGTTTCCTATAACAACCACTATTTCTACAGAAATTTTTACTTGTAAAGTATATTAAAAAACCATTGCCTCATTTTTATCCTGCTGAAGGCCTGTCAGTTGGGAGGGTTGGGGGCTATTTCTCTTGGTTTAGAGATGGAGAAACTGAAGAGATTTTCCTGAGTTTCCTAATCATTCAGCAAACCCTCATAGAGCACCCATGATTCACCAAGCACATCCCAGACATGGCTGCCTAATGGCAAAGCTAACTTCTAGCTCAACGTGTCTTGACCACACATCCAGTTCCCTTTAGGAGTTGAGATTTGTGAGGCACAAATAAAAGTTTTCAAAAGAAGCTTCTAAATATGCCATGGACAAATGGTCCTGGAAATGGTAATAAATATTCCATCCAAATGCTGACCCTCCATAACCCACTCTTATTTTAAGATGGCCTTCCAACCCTAGAATTAATGTAAGAGACATGTAACAATTCTAAGATTATTAATTCTATATGGCATGGCTATAACAACAGTTGATGAGGGCACCAGGCCCAGGCTTTGGCTTTGATTTGAAATAGGCAAAACATGTGTGAATGCCATCCACCCTGCCAGTGCTATCTCCTCTCCATCTCCTCAGCACCATGATTCTGCAGGCTCCTCCACCCAAGAACTGCATCTTTGGTTCTGTCCCTGTTAGTCCCCCTAATGGATTGCCAGTATGTCAGTGGAACAGGCTGTCACAAAAACAGAAATGGGATGGCAAGCCCTAGAGATGGCTGTGGAAGATATGTCTGCTCTGGGAGAGGATTTGGACTAGCTTATGCCAAGATTCACTCTGCTGCTAAGGATACACAAAATAGACTCACTGAAAGTACTTTAAATACCTTCTAGTCGTGTGGTCTCTCCTGGAATTCAGTGTCAACCAGGCCCCTAGTTATAATGGTAAGCTGTCCAGCACTTTCTAGTTTACACATATTCTGTCAACCTTCTACAGATTCTCAAAGCAATTCCCATTTCTGCATTTTCCTTTAAGACTTTCCCATGGATAGGCAAACAGTCCTGGGGTATTTTTTTTAAACAGAGGGGGTGGATTTCATTTGAGTGAAAAGCTGTGTGCTGTCCCGGACTTCAGAAAAGGTGCTTCTCCTCCATTATCACCCGGGATGCTCTCTGAGCCTCTGGAAGTGAGGCATGTTTAAACCACTCACACTCTCTTACATCCTTTCTTTGTCATTAAAAGAGAGCAAGTCCCTGGGAGCAAAGGGGAAGTCTGTGTTCTGAAAAGTGAGCCAAGCCAACTCTCCCACTCACTCCTCCACATCTCCCTGGCACTGCATCCATGACCACCCCTCTTATCTAGCAGTCAAGACCCAACTTGAGTTCCACCTCTGCCTCTGATTCTTCCTGAACTATCCCCACTCTGTTTAGCCTCTCCCTGTTCTGGACTACCAGAGTCAAACTTTCTTTTCCTCGCTGAGTGCCACTGATTGTCATTGTTAGCCTTGAATTTGGAGCTAACTTACAAAACGTGTAATCATCTAACTTACCGAGTGCGTAATCATGATTTTTCAACTAGAGTGTGGTTTTTCTGAAGGCAGAAGACAGACCTCCTTCAATTGTGGTCCTCTCTGTACTTTACATTAACCAGTCATATGGTACCTGTTTGTTTGTTTGTTTAAAAAGTGATGTCTAAGCAGAACATGCCCTTGTATGTTTTATCCCTGATAACACAAAGCAGAGCCAAATGAGCTAAACATGCATATATATATATATACACACACACACACACATACACACATATATATACACACACACATACATACGCACATACTCAATGGAAAAACAGCCCTTGAACAAAATTGGGCATTTTCTAAGGGAAGCAGAGTATTGTCCCATGTTCCTGGTTCTGCCCCTAGGAACCTTCACTGGTCATGTGAGTGTGTGTGAGGAAGCCCCTTCTTGGCCAATTCTGGACCACCTATTGCAGCAGCAGGAAATCTATCCATCTGCTCTTTTCCCTCAGGGAATGACTGCATTGCCACCACCTCCTTTCACCTCTTCAGATGCCAATTTTTTTCATCTTTTCCCAACATACAGTTGGGGAAATATTTGTATTGGCTGAGTTGAGACTGTGGGTCATTTTACCCAGCTAACAGTGACCCAGTCATTCCTACATACCTGCTGAGGAACATAAGTAGCAGGAAAATGGACACCTCACCCCCTTTCACTGGTGGAAGAATGTGGAATAATTCTTTGTATTTGTCATGAGGGAAATCAAACCCCTGATCTGACATTCACTTAATTTTTCTTCATGAAGAAAGCTGTTGACTTCTTCTATTAATGGGGTTAGAAAAGAAAGGAAATAAAAAAAGGACTCTCCTGGAAATCAGAAGGCCTGGCTCTCACCCTGGCTCTGTGCCCAAGGCCTCCCCACCTGGTTCTTTCCATGGGACCACACACTAACACTAACACACTTGCACACCTGCCTGTCACTAAGTACCAAGCAATGGGTTCATTTGGATGCCAGCGTTTCCCTTGAAGACCACCCTGAAGTTCCTACTGACAGTCATGCTTTCTCCTTAAAATTATTGGCTGCAGGGAGACCAACATCAGAGATACATGGTGTGTGTGTGCACAGAGGTGTCAAAGTTCTACCTGGAGGAATTGGGAACTGAGTTCTGTCCCACCCCACTCACTGATCCATGTGTGACCAGGAAAGTCCCTTAAGTCACTGGGTTTGTTTCTATAGGTTGGAGATAATGACTCAGATAACCCCCACCCAGGAGTTTCTCCCAGCGCTCTTGTGAGAATTAAATGGGATTAGAAATGTGACTACATTTGAGAAGTAAACGGATGTGAGGAAACAATGGTGGCTATCAGAGCATCCTTGTGTGTGTTACCAAGAGGACAGGACAAGTGGGAGATCCTGGCATCAGGTTCTAGCTTTGGCCACCAATGATGTGATCTTAGGAAAGCCGTAGGATCTCTCAGAGCTTCACTCTCCTCATCTATCAGATGGGGATTAAAATAACTGCCCTGCCTTTCCCACAAAGGTGCAGTGAAGATCTGTAACAATATGCATGAAAGAGCATTGACAAATACACAACATCATCCAAGTAAGAAAGAGTTCACTGTTTTTAGCAAGTCTGCTTGGACTGAAGGCCACTCATTACATGTAAGAAACTCACAAACTCACCCTCCTAAGAGGGAATCCCAGAGGGAGAGATTGTGGGTAAATCACCTAGCTACTGCACCAGCATTTCTTCTGGAAGTTTTGTCATTCAACCCAAGGAGCCCTAGCCTGGGAATTAAGAATGGAAGCTAGACATTTACAGGGAAAATTCACAATATAGCCAGTCTCTTGGGATAGCATATATTTTAGTAATATTATATCTGACTCAAATAAAATAATACCTTTCAAGGGCATGATGTCACTTCTTTGAATTATTGGATAGAAATGATCCATGTTTAAGAAACTATAAAACAGCAACTACAGACCATAACTTTAAAAACCTGTTTTGCAGGATTGTAACAAAAAACACTGTGCACAATATTGGAAGTGTGGAGGAGAGAGGGTGCTAACATGAATATAAAGCAGACAGCAGGCACCAGAGAAGTTCAGGAAGGGAAATCCTTGAGGACTGAAGAGGAGCCACCCTATAGGCTGGAGGTCATGGGCACCCCCAGGGCACATACCCCACAAGTTGGTCCTAAAACATAAACTGTACTTGAAAAAGTAGAAAGGAGGGAACTATGTCAAAGTGACATGGGCATCTGGGTAGAAAGGTGAGCAGAAGGAAATAGCAAGTTTAATGACAGAATGGACCAACACTTGAGACTGCATTACAAAAGAGCCTGTCCCACTTACCACCCAAGACAAAAGAAGAAACATTAAAGAAAACTTTCATTTGAGTTCTGTTTAATAAGTACAGGGAACATACACATTCAGCTTCTCTGATTGTTTTTGATAAATCTCTACTATTGGTTCTAGATTTCTGGGAAGAGATGGGAATCTGTTGTTCTCCTCAGAAGAATCCATGCACGTTTCCTAAATGCATGAAACCTCACCACCAGTGCTTGGTTGAGAGGATGGAGTACCAGGTGGTCCATTACTGAATGAGGACAGGAAGAGAGTAAAGGGGCCAACAGCAGAATTTACTGTTTCATATATTTCTAGGAACATAGTCCCTGACCAAGAATAAAGTTATAGCAGAGGATGGAAGAGAAGACATTGATGCCAGAGTTCCATATTTACTGGCATAAAGAAATGATTACAATATATGATTAAATTTTAAATTACCAGATAAAACAATATATACTATATGTTTTCATTCTTTGCAGTAAAAAAGTCTACTTATTACATGAATAAATACTGTTATTTTTTTAAGTCTAAATCCATCAAGCCAGGAGACTGGAGAGTCTGTGGAAGACCTGCCTGTGACCGAAGTTGGCCATGGCTAAGCAGAGGAAGTTGGTCTTCATTCAAAATGATTTGAGAGGCATGGACCTCTCTGAGCAGAAGCAAACTGGTAGGGCACAGTTTGGACCATCTATCCCACTCACTCTTTAGGGATTCTACAGTGAGCACAGGGAAAGCCTTGAGGAAGAACTCTAGCCCATCTAGATTCCCTGTTGTCAAGTATCTGTGATATGGACAGCAAGTAGCTCCTAGGACCCCGATTTAGAGTCAGAGAGGCCTTTCCAGCCTGACCAGTCTTACAGTAACGTAAATCATATTTTTGTGTACATTTCAGTCTCACTGATAGAGTCTAGTCTTTGACAAGAGTCCAGAGGGAAAGGAAGACAGAAGTGTGTGAGTTTGATCCTCGAAGCTAAGTTGCCTCCTGGGGCACCTGGAAGTCTCCTTCTGTGAACCCCCTGGGGTAGCTGAGTTCAGATCTTAGCAGTGGGAAAACCTGCTGTTGTAGTCTGATCCAGTAAAGGTCTGTAGTTGAGGAACAGAAAGAACCTGGTTCCCTTTGCTCCTGAAGTTGTTTCAGTCCCTCCCTAAGGAATCAGAGGGATTCACTGGCCCAGTGATGTTTAAGGCTTTATGGAAACTCAATAATATGCCCTAACTGACTGTGCTGTCTCTTGATCCTCATTCATAGATTTCACACTCAGCCTCCATTCTCAGAACACTCAGATGTTAAACAACTCAGGTCTGGGGTGGGTTTTTCTTTGCAACTTCCTTTTTCTTCAAATGTTTGATCAATTCATTAGCGTATAGTTATAACTTTGGGAAAGGTCTTAGAAGTCCATTGCTCAAGCATGGTCATTTTGGCAGAAGGGAAAATAAGCTTTGAGAGTTTGATAGCTTCCCCCAAATCACATAGTTGGTTAGTAGCAATGCTGAAACAAAAAAAAAAAAATGAGTTTCCAAATTACTAACCCAGTGCTCTTTCTTACTACAGCTTCCTTTTAGCAGTTATATTTATTAGGTATTTGCTAAGAATGGTTAGAGAAAAGTATAAGACATACCCCCTACCTTCAAGGCTATAAATCAAGTTGAATAAATAAAACATACACAAGGGAAATCGGAGGGATCTTGTAATAACTCATGTAGCACTAACTAAAGATTTCAGAAAAGGGAGAGATCTGTGTGGATTGGGATAATTGGACTGGCTCTTTCAGTGGAAGGGAATTTATTTATTTTATTTTTTATTTTATTTTGAGATGGAGTCTCACTCTATTGCCCAAGGTGGAGTGCAGTGGCATGATGTTGGCTCACTGCAAGCTCCGCCTCCTAGGTTCATGCCATTCTCTTGCCTCAGCCTTCAGAGTAGCTGGGGCTACAGGTGGCCGTCACCACGCCCGGCTAATTTTTTTGTGTATTTTTAGTAGAGACGGAGTTTCACCGTGTTAGCCAGGGTGGTCTTGATCTCCTAACCTCATGATCCGCCTGTCTCGGCCTCCCAAAGTGCTAGGATTACAGGCGTGAGCCACCATGCCCAGTCCGAAGGGGATTTTAATATCAGGAAGACAATGAAGAGAAAAGCTTGAGAAGGCAGGTTGGAAGCAGAATGGAAACCAGACAGAGAAAGAGAAAGCTTGTAGAGATGGTGGCCTTCACTTGGTGGGAAGAAGGGTGTCTGCTTACTTCCCACAAAAACTAGATCTATGGATCCATGGAGCTGATAAGTGGAATGGACACCCAGGGAGATCTTTTAGCCTTTGCCCAACATGAGTTCTGGTTTAGTGAGACTCCCCTGGTTGGATGCTGATGACTTTTTAGAGGAGGAGGAAACGTGCAGAGGAAGTTCAGGATCCAGGCATGAGATAAGAAGTATTGGATCTTATATAATCTTCTTTAGATCATTTACCCTTTATTTAGAAACAATCATAGACTGTCTCATTTGGATTGGTAATTACACAAGGTTTAATGCTGATTAGGTAGAGGGAATAGCTCTCTATATGGTATTCTTTCTGCTACAGCCTAAGCGACCATTAGACTCTCTTTTCAAGGGATTTCTGGAGTCAGTTTTGAAAGAGTTAATTTTGAAAGAATTAAGATGTTATATTTTAAAAACATATTACATGTCTAGCAAGTAGATGAGTGTGTTGTACATGGTCTGTGTGTATGTGTGCATTGTCTGATTAATGAATGAATCCTGGCCCCACTACCCAGTTCAGTAATGTTGGATAATTTACTAAACCTCTCTATGTCTCAGTTTCTTTCCCATGAAATAAAGACAGTGACACTTACCTGGCAGGATTATCAAAAGAAATAAACATTATTTTTTTAAAAACTACTTTGTGCAGTGCCTAGCACATGGTATATACCCAAATCATGTTAGTTCTCTTTCCTCTTTTCTATCAACGGTCACCTAGCAAAGAATAGCACTTTAGGGGACACTAGGCAGGGGGACACAGAAAGCTGGAGGTTAAGGCACCACTTCATCCTGAAGGGACAGCTCAATTAGAAACTAGAGGTCATGGGCACAATAATGTGTGTGCAATGTGCTTTAGGCACAGGAAACAAGCAGTGCCCACAGGTCGGTGAATACGGTCAGAGCCTTGGTCCACACAACCCTTTCACTCCTCTTTGCAGAGAACTGGGTTTTGCAAGGGGCCCATGGTAGCCAATGGGAGGTGACAATCCATCCACTAAAATGAAGGAAGTGGGAAGTGTGACATTGGGGAGAGGAAGAAACAAACATCCCTGATTAGAACCTTTGGCCTTTGGAGGGTTCTTGTGCTTCCAACAGTCTCTTTTGTTAGGTGATTTGACAATGGAAGGCAGTACAATGGCAGAACTGAGTACACACAACCCCCGGTTTATATAGTCAAAGAGGGAGATGAAAACTGAGCGCAGCGCTTCACTGTTGAATGTCATTCCCCCAGCAAGACAATGCCTCGTTTGAATATTTGTTCTTAGTCACTATTTGTTTTTATTCTGAGCAGCCATTAACCTCCTACTATTTCTCCATCTTTTATAATAAAAATAGCAGTGTTGGAAAGGATAACAACACTCCCAGCACGGAACCCTCCCAGTACAGTGTTCTGCATGGCAATGAAGGAATGAAAATGACAGACACTCCTGTGCAGAATGATAAGGCCACAGGGGCAGGCGGGACCCAGGTGATTGAATAAAGCTTCTCGTATAGGTTTTGGGAAATGGCCATTATGAAACCATCCTCCAAAGAATGTAGCTAGAAAAATACAAGGTGATTGATTAACAATTGGCTAGGAATACTTCAGTCCCTAATAAGCTCCTTGCCCATGATACACAGGCAACCCAGGGAGTCCCCTGGGGATGTGCATCCTAACTCAGGAGGCCAGGAGTTCTGAACACATTGCTGGAAAATACCCAGTGATCTAGGGGAGACAGAGCCCAAGAGAAGTCACCAACTGCAGTTTCTTTGCATCAACCTAACACCCAGCCACTAACCTTCCGCCCTGACTTTGGCCTTGTGAGTAGATTGCGATATGTTCATGATTCCTGCACAGACCTGGACCGTATCAATCCAGCATTTGAGTCTTCCCAATACAGGGTCTTGTGGATGCCAGGACAGTCTAGTAGACATGTGATCCTAAGATAGGATTTGATGGCCACATAGACATAGCCTCAGTCACCAAAGGCCTACTGCATTGACCCTGAGTCATTAAATCTAACCTTATGGGCAAGAGTTTGTCTGGGATTTTGATTTCCATGTATTAGCAAATAAATCCCTTTCGTACATTTTTTGTGCAACAGATAAATAGGTAAATGAGAGCCCAAAGGCTCTATTTTGCCACCATAGATTTGCTAACTGTTCTCTACTTTTTCTGTCCTCCTCTAAATTCTCCTCATCCTTCCCTCACTCTCTGTAGATGAACTCCATCAACTTTTCTCTTTTGCTTCCTCAAAACAATTACTTACCTCCTCTGAACTATAACCTTCTCAATATGGATTAGATAGACATGGGTTTGAGTCCTGGCCCCAACATTTACTACCAAGGGACTGCAGGCAGGATCCTTTTCCTACCTGAGTGTCAGTTTTCCCATGCATACAGTGGAGAATATAGTACCCCCTCAACATGCTATTGTGAAAGGTAAATGCAATAAATATTATTTTATAATTAATATTATATTACCAATATTGTTAACCAAATAACATGAACTTTTCTTTGAACGCAATCTCAGCTTGCCTATGTCCACTCTTCCCTTATCTTTCTAGGGCTTCTTCTATGACGGATATAAAAAGCCTTAGTCATATTTGAGAGGCATCTCAAAGGCATTCAACTTTTTCCAGTGATCCAGATGGACATGCTTTCTTTCATTCTGAAACACCAGGGGACTCCACACTATTCTTGTGGCACTTACCTTATTCTGTCACACTTCTCCACCTTCTACCTGCTACTGGGTTAAAAGGATCTAGAAAACTGGAAATAGGCAACATAACATCCAGCCATTATATGAGATCAATAAGTGTGTTTTGGTCTGCATGATCTTAAAGTTTCCTGATTATTTGGGGCTACAATGACATTTAGCTTAATCGGATTCAAGCTAAGAGCATATGAATGTTGCTTAAGATCAGGGAATTTAAGCACTCAGTATTGATGAGACCAAGGCTAGGGAATGGGTATGGAGATCCTGAGTAGACACTGAGGATGACAATAGTTTTAAAAAGGAAAGAAAGTGTGGCTTTTCTTCCCCTGGAAGGGGGAAGATGGATGGTGGCCACATAGACACAGGAAGGGCCAGTGTTAGTCTGGTCAATTTCTCACTGCCTTCAGTTCATCCCATGCTTATAATACTTACTCAAGGCTCCTGTGTCTTCCCTCAACGGCAGATAGTCCTTTACACCTAATACAACTTCATCCCCATATCTGAGGGTTCTTCTGGGTTTAGGAGACCATTGCCTCGACTCCTTATTTCTCCCATCTCTGAATCACAGGGAACCCTACTGTCTGAACATCTCCCTACCCTTAACTGTGTAGATTGTCGCATATTGTTGTCTCTCTAAAGCATGAGCCCTCAGAGGCAGACACCATATTTTCCCTTCCTTTACTTGATTCATGGCCAGCCACAAAGCTGGTCCTTAAGAAATACTTGTTCCAAGACTGATGGGTCGAGAGTCCCACTTACAAATGGAGGTTATCCTCAATGATATAGAGACACTGTCGGTCTGATGACTCTGAGATGTCAACAATAAAAACTGTTAACAAGTAAAGGGAAAAGCTGTAAGACCTATTTTATGTTTTGTGCACTAAAAAGGCTGGCAGTTTAACTCAGTTTCATCAGGAAATGTTGCAGAGCTTTGTTGTTGTTTTTGTTTGCGTGATTTTAAATAAGCTCCACCCATTAAACTGTTATGCACATGTGGATAGCACCAGTGGATTTCCTGCACAGAACCAAGAGCAGGGAAAACCTAAGAGCCACAGCAGTCTTTGGAATCCCCGCATTGTTAGCAGGTTTACTAACTGGCAGCCTGAAGGCAATCTATTTTATTAAGAGATTGAAAAACAGTTTAAAAAACCAGCACGTGAAGATTTCAATCAGAAATAGATGGGCACTTTTTAAACTGCAATTGGTTCCTAAAGAATGGGCAAGATAAGAATTGATAGAGGTGAATAGCTATCAAAACGTGGGGTGAAAAAATGAAGCAAATTGCCACCTACTTGAAGTGAATAGCTCTTATAATGTAATGGGTTTTAAACTTTAAAATTGTTTTGTACTCTGACATACATAACCATGGAAGTCTGGATTGAGAGTGTTTATTGGTTTCTTCCAATGGAAGATTGCCTGTTTGGTATTTGAATAATAATCTCCATATAAAAATATGGTAATGTAATTATGCTAACTAGTATTTTCTATAATTCAAGACTCTGTTTATAATAATATGTCATATTTTGCAGTCAGGTAGGAATCCATTTGTCCTCTCCACCTGGGCCTGGGGATAGGAAGAGAAACTTTAATATACAGTTCTCTGCAATCAGGTCCTCTCTGGAGTTAGTTTCCCAGAAGATGATACAATAAATCTTACCAGAAATACCTTCATTTACCACATGCTGCCAAGTGGAGATGAAGCTGATTCTTCAGAATTTCGCAGATAAAGTTGCTTTGACCAAACTCACAGATGAAAACATGCTAGCAGGAAGATATTAGCCAAACTCAAAGGCAAAGGAAATGAGAGAGGAGCTTAAATTACTTTGGGGAAAAGGAATAGAATAGGTCAATTACATTTATTATTACACATGTGTTATTGAGAAATCTATGCATGAAAAATGAGTATTTCATTAGCTAGTATTATAATATCACACACACCAAAAAGTTAAGTTGCAGGATGGCTCTATACTGGACTGAGTTCTCTTTTAAATTGGCATGGTACTAAGACAATTTTGGCAACACTGTTGCTCTTATTTTTATACTAAGAATAACAGCACCAATGGAGTCCCTTTAACCTTCCAGCTGAAGAGTTTGCCTTTGGCTGGGACATAAACTCCAAAAAATACTGATTAATAGAGAAATAGCAATCCATTGTATAGTGCCTAGTGGCTTCTCCCAGGGCTCTATATCAATCTATTCTGGTCAAGAACCTTAATAACTAGGGTGAACATACAAAAAGCAGAGTATACAAAACCACAGTTTAAGTAAAGTGATAAATATATAGGAAGGTATGTTGCAATCCAAACTGGTTTCCATGGCTGGCAAAAGTGGGCCTGATTTAACCTATTAAAATGTTAAAATTTATATGTATCCATATAAATTCCTATATTTAGGTTTCTCAAAAACTCAAAGAGTACAGGACAGGGAAGATGTGACTAAACAGCAGCATATGACATGCCAGAGGAGTTTAAAAGCTTTGGAGCTCTAGTACTATTCATAGAGCCCCAAAGACCATGACCAGACAGAGGGAGGTGATACTGAACATAATACACTTCAAGTTTTGTGTTACATTTAGGGGCACCACCTTTTAATAAAGAACTTGATAAATTGGAGTAAAATGTCCAGAATGGTGAATGAGCAGTGACTGAAAAAAATTATGTTGTTTATGTTAAAAAGAACAGTCTGTTTTCAAATATGTTAGGGGCAATCAGGTCAACGTGCAAATGGACTTATTCTGGGTGAATCCAGAAAGCAGATGCAGTTCCAGTAACAGCATGGATCTACACACCACTTTTTCTGTCTTCTGATGACTCCCAAGTTTGTATCTCTTAGCTAGGGCAGCAGTGATGGTAATTTCTCCACAGAGGGGAGAGCTGGAAAGGAGGGAATTTAGAGAAAAACCCAAGAACATTGCAGGTCAATCTTTACAGGAAGAGACAAAGCCCTTTCAAACAGTCTTCATTCCCTTTCCCTCTATTATTTCTTTCTTCTCTCCTATCTCCTCCCCCCACAATTTTTTTCTTCTCATAAAAGAGTCTTGAAAACAGTGAACTGACCAGGAAAAGTATGTTGTTTCAAACCTCTTACAGCATCCTGGTTACCTTTCTATTTTTGTTCCATCACAGTGACAGGCGATTTGAGGTGATGATAAATCCACGCATTTAAAGCCTTGATTGCCTGAATAAATAGATTGGATAGCTTCAGTAATTGGATAATTAAAGCAGAAGCTGAAAAAGGATGGCTGGAGATTTCTTTTTCTTTTTTTTTTTTTTTTTTTTTTTACGCCAAAACCAAAGCTGTGGCAGTAGAGAAGGTTAAAACCATAAAACAATGCATATTCACATCAAAAGGTGGGTGCAAGGGAAAGGGAATAGAATTCCATTGAACTGAGATGCAAATGTCAAAGGAGGACACATTTGAACTTTGTCTCCCAAAGCATGTTGGTCCTCCGCTCAGGATTCTAGGCTGGGCCACACAGGAGAGCAGAGACCGAGCCCCGCTTCTGAATAAGTGCTCTTCCCACTGCCTGGCCCGCCCTACTGCCTACGCACACAGGCACGTACAGACGTACGCACTAATGGACGCACGCATGAGTGCGCGTCCCTCTGCTTTGCCCTTTATTTTCATCTTTCCATTTCTCTCCCATTCTTATTGCCCTTTCAACATAGTACTTGAAGCCTGTAGCTGGACTCCCAAATCTGTAAAGAGCTACCGGAGAGGGAATTCACTAAGGCACTCCTCCTGTCTGTACACCCAAGGGAGCAGGAAAGAAAGCAGGGCCATGGTGCAGGCACATCCTTGTTTCCAGATAGTGGAAACCAGTCTCGTAGAGACAGTCATGCACCCAGGACGCCGCTGCCAGACAAGGAAGTTAAGCTGTTTTCTCTGCCTGTGGAGAGTCTGATGAGCCTCTCTCCAGGAGCCAGGCGTGCCCAACCAGCACCAGTTCCCTGCACGGTGCCCCACCTCCTTCAAGCCTCGCATCTGGGAGCGGCCCATCTGCTCCAGCTGCTGGCCACCCTCATGTCATGCGGCCCATGTCTATCATCCCCACGCACACCAACCGGCACTGGAGGTGGTTAAGTGGTGGCCATGCAAGAACTTGGTCACCGCCCTCCAGCCGCACCGGCAGTTGTTGTGTTGTGTGCTCACTATGCACTGACTAAGCTGCAACCGCAGCAGACAGTTGTGTTGGATACTATGTCGGCTGCTGTGCTAAGCACATCGTCAATGTCTTGGCCCTCAAAAGTTACCTGTTGTTTCCCATTTTGTTGATAAGAAAATTGAAACCTGAAGAGGATAATTAACTTATTGGCAGATAATAACTCCAAGTATGAGGATTCATATTCATACTAAGCAAAATACATGCTCTTAATGTATATGATACCCTGCTGTCTTCCAAAGGCCTAGAAATCTTGGGTTATAAATATACTTACCCCCTTGACTTCCTATTGCCTTTCTATGCACAGTCATACATCCAATAAAACATTTATTAGGCCCTTACTATGTATGAGGGTCTGTGCTAGGACTGAAACTGTAGAAGGGAACATCAGCATGATGCTCTCAAGGACGTGGAGAGGCAAAAATAAAGACTTTCAGTAAGTATAAAATGTAGTAAGTTCTTTACTATGGTAGGTACTCAGTGAATATTTGTTGGATTCGATTGATTAAATTATTTTCATTAAACCTCCACAAATCATTCCCCTGAGAGCAGGCAGCCATTCAGCATCTCTCTGCATGACTGGTTGAGGCAGGATGAGGGGGTAGGGTGGGATGGGAGTGGGGAAGTCCCTTCTATTCCTATTGCAACCACAAGCTGGCCTGAAAAACACAAATATTTTTTATTCCACAGCTAGCAGAATTTGCCTCCTGTTATCTGTATCTACACATACAAACTAGTTCGAGAGGGTTCAGGGGCAAGTTAAAGAAAGGCTCCGTGTGTGTTTGGGTGTTCGTGTGTGTGTGTGCAAAAAAAGCAACAGAGAAGGAGAGAGATCTTTGTTTAAGACTGTGTTTAAGATTATTTATAATAGCCAAAGCAACTGTTTAAAACAAACCTATCCTGCTGGAGGCTAAATAATACCATTTCTACTCAAACAGACTGTGAATGAATTGTGTCCCTCAGAATGGAAACCAGGAATAAAAATATCCTAATGATCTAGCAAGAAAGTTGAAATTTAAGGCTTATGTATATCTATGATAGGAAAATGGACAAGAATACTGGCTGTCTTCCTGTCATTTAAGAATTCCTGTCCATATAAGAATTCATCAAGGAGCTGTGGGGGACATACACATAGTTCATTATTCCCCATATCAGGCATTAAGCACTTTCTGAACAATAACTCCTTTAATTTTCCCAGTGATCCTCTGTAACTCCAATGTTACCTAGGGCCTATAACCTGTCAAGAGTAAGAGAAGACAGTGGCAGCCCTGGTATTAAAACCCAGACAAGCTAGGCATGATAGCTTATGTCTGTAATCCCAGAACTTTGGGAGTTCCAAGAAGGGAGGATCACTTGAGACCAGGAGTTTGAGACCAGCCTAGGCAATATAGCCAGGTGCCATCTCTACAAAAATAAAAATTAAAAAATTAGCTGGGCATGGTGCACACCTAGCTACTTGGGAGGCTGAGGATGGAGGATTGCTTGAGCCCAGATGTTTGAGGTTGCAGTGAACTATGGAGGCACCACTATACTCCAGCCTGGGCAACAGAGCAAGACTCTATCTCTTAAAAAAAAAGGCCAGACAAATTTGCCTGGTTTGCTTGTCAGATTTCACCACGTTGTTAACTTAGATACTAACCTGGTTACTAAAGGATTAGCTAAGGGATTTGGCTCTCAGAAAAGTGTTCAGTAAAGAAACTCCTGATTCTCATGCTATGTATATATTCTGGAATTTTTTTGTTTTCTTTTTGAAAAACTGTCAATGAACAGCTATTTATTGCACATCTACAGTATGTTTGGCACCATGGTAGGTGTTGAGGATTCATGGATGAACACAACCAACCTGTTTCTTGCTCTTATGATGCTCCCAGTCTAGTGAGGAAGAAATGCCAATGAAATAATTACACATAATTAGCTAAATAATTATACACCGGTCTCTGCTCTGCTGCACTGAGGAAAAACATAAAAAGGAGTTTTGCCCACATTTGGTGGAGAGTTTGGAAGGGAATGGCACCATATCCACAGCAGCACAGTGTTGGGGGTAAGGGAGACACAGGAATCCCTGTTTGCGAGAACCCAACAGAGAAGAGACCACTCTAGGGAAAGACTGGACACCAGTTGGCCCTCTACACCTGGAGAGCCTTCCCTCAGGCTCTACCCTGCACAGATCAATCCTTGGAGACTTTATGCTTTGTTTCTCATAAGTAAGACCATTTCCTTGCAGGAGAGTAATTTAGCATTGGAAAGCTAGTTGCGGTGCCCTGTGACTGGTTTAACTCAATGTTCCCCTTTTGCATGAATTGCTCTGGCATTATTTAAGCCCAGTCATAATATTGTGGTTCACCGGAAGCTAAAAAGAGACCTGTGTAGGTTGATCAAATCATGAACTAATGAAAATGGATGGCTGACTCTTCCAAAGGAGTATGAATCGTTTTTCATGTTTTTTTTTTTTATATTCTTCATGACATCTGGACTAAATCCAGCAGTGTTGCTCTGTGACTTTTGCCAACATATACAGAGAACCCCATGTGGCTGTCCTCTAACACTCCATTCACCACTACCCCCACCTCAGCCAGGTTTGTCAAAAGACACTTACTCCAAGACCATAGAGCTGAGAAGTTGGGTAGTCTGGGTTTCCTTTCACTCCTCACCAGCAGAGCTGTTCCAATTTGTTGGAAATCAGAACATTTCTCTGGGTGCCAGACCACATGTCCTCTTTAGCAATTAGGTGGAAGGTGAACCCAGTAAGCCTAGTCAGTGGGAGGCAAACCTGCCAGAGGACATGGGCTGAGTGCGTTCCTGACTTGGTAGATAGAATTCCAAGAAGGAGACATGCCTAACTGGAGTCCTGGCACTATCACTTACAAGGTACATGACATCTGGAAAGCTGACTTCTCTCAAAGCTTCCATTTTGTCATCTGTAATGAGGGGAGTAATGGAACTTACATTAAAAATAAAACACTTGGAGCAACCCAGAACACAGAGACACTGTGCAATAAAGGGAAATGGCTGTTGCTATTGTCACTTAAGTCATAGGTGAGAACCTACTAGGAATTGAGACACTTTGAGTCCTTAGGTATCAGGCCAGCATTGCTCTAGGACTCAAATGCTGGGAGAATAAAGAGACAATAAAGAGCGTCCTGCCTGAGGATCATCCAGGCTGCCTTGTTGGTGCTGCATTATGTTTTGATCTGACATTGACTGACTTCTCTATTTCTGGTCTCCTGTTTTTGCCCAGTCTCTGGGGCTGAACTGTGGATTCAAAACCATCAGATTGCTTCTGCCTGCTCCCAACTGTCCCTTCCCTTGGACAGCCATGCCCTCTCCTTTTCCACTTTGGCTGTCTTTGACTGCATTCTACTCATGCCAATGTTTCAGCCTCACTGGTCAGAAAAATAATGAGGTGCCTTTTTAAAATGTAGTTTTACATAATTTTTCAGCTTGGGAAATGCTAAAATGGCTCTTTCAAGCAGAGATGCCAAGGATAATTCTACATGTGCCCTCTTGTGGAGGGGCATTATAGTCAAATGATTTGGAAATGGAATAAAATCCAAATGGGCTGCCACCTCTCTGCCCTCACACTCCCCTTTTCTCCACCCAGTCAAAACCCTGAAAGAAGAATGCCATAGCCATTACATAGGGCCACCATGGATCTTGGCTTCAGGAGAGAGGGTGGGAGAACCCTCCTAAGGATGGGACCACCAGTGCTTAGTGCTGGAAAGGCAGTAAGACAAGGAGGCCCAAGAGGAATCTGGTCTGTTTGGCTTCAGCGAGAGAGCCAAGTTCAACTTTTCTCTGTGTGTGTGTGTGCACACACATGCGTGCATGCACATATGTGTGTGTTTGTGAAGTCTACATGGATGGATACCAGAGGGCAAGGAGGTACTCTGGCCACAGAAACCAGGAATGAGGAAGCACTTTAGGTTTAAACTTGACTTTCCTTCCCACCCCTGATGAATTTATGAATTCACTCTCTCAGAAACAATATGAAAGCATGCACTGCATTTGGGGGCCTCCAGTGCATTTCCAGGGCTAAAGAAATGAGAAGATTGAAGAGGGAACCTTTATTTTCTAATGTCAGCCCTTGGCATTTGATTTGGGATTCTGTTAATTGCTGAACGAGAAGAAACATGAAAAAAGGAGAGAACAGACCCCAGAGTGCTATTAGTGATGGGAGTGTGACCCGGGAGACCTGGCTGCCCTATTCCAGGCTGAAAATGAAGATGTATCATATCTGGCTTGCCATGGAGGAAAAACTAGTCTTTCCTAGCCTTTACCAGCACAACTTCCCAGTACCTGAGAAACAGCAGAGCATGCAGATCCATGTTTGAATACTGGCTTTGCTCCCTACATGCTATGTGGTCTTGGGCAGGTTATTTAAGTGGTCTGATCCTCAGTTTCCTTGTTGATAAAATGAGGATAATAGTACTCAAAGGCTTTGTAGTAGTATGCTAGCACTGCCATAACAAAGTGCCACAAACCAGGTGGCTTAAATAACAGAAATGTATTGTCTCACAGTTCTGATGTCCAGAAGTCAGAGATCAAGGTGTTGATAGAGTTCATTCCTTCTGAGACTGTGAGGAAGAATCTGTTCCATGCCTCTCCTCTTGCTTCTGGTGGTTTGCTGGCAATCTTTGACTTTCATTGGCATGTCAAGGCATCACTCAGATCTCTGCCTTCATCTTCACTCAGGATTCTCCCTTTGTGCATGTCTCTATGTCCAAATTTCCTCTTTTTATTAAGACACAGGATATGTTGAATTAGGGGCCCACCCTACTCCATTATAACCTTATCTTAACTCATTACATCTGCAATGAACTTATTTCCAAATAAGATTACACTCTAATATATTAGGGGTTAGGATTTCAACATATGAATTTTGGGAAGATACAATCAACTCATAAAAGGCTTGTTAGAAAAAGTAAAAAGCGAGATGTATATAAAGCTTAATTACAAATTAAGTGTTCCATAAAGGAAGCTACTATCACCATTGTTATTGTTTGCTAAGCCTTCATTTGCCAAAGATTTATCTTTAACTAAGTCAGGTGGCTAGAAAAAAATTCCCTTCCGTATATATCAACCATATTGTCTAGGTTACCCAGGATGTGTGTGTGCATAGGGATTGGCAGATGCTAGGTTGTTGGAGCTTTTAGACTGTGTCTACACAATGTCGATATGTGGGACAGCTGTGCACATACATATGGTTCTATGTGCATGTTTTGAAAACTATTTGGGAAAGTTTCCTTGCTCCAAAGTCTAAACCCACTGAAATTTAACCATGAGATTTATCCCTGTTTCAAATTACCAGTTTCCCCGGTATATTAGTTGGCAACGTAAGTTCACTATAGGGGAAGGGAAAGGTGAAGGTTTACTTTCTGAAGGTTCACTGAAAATCACTGACAAGAGGCAAATTAACAGAAGAGACATATAAATGTGTGTGGTTGTAGTTTTCCATGACATGGGAGCTTTCAGAATGAAGACCCAAAGATGCAGGGAAAACTGTCTATTTTTATGCTTAGGTTCAGCAAAGTAAGGACAACTATGTAGAAATATGATTGGACAAAAAAAGCCATCATCTAATACTAAGGGACTGAGTGGGGATACCCAGTAAGGCCTGTCTGTCTAGATTCTTCTCGGCCTTTTTGAACGCACATTCTTTCCATGGATATGTGGCAGAACCATCTCTGGAATGGGGGTCTTATGACCTAGAGTCAAAGAAGATAGGTCAGATAATTTCTTGATGGCCATCTTGATTTACACAGAAGGGCAGTGGGAGTAGGGGGAAGAGTTGGAGTAATCTTTTTAGATTTTATGGCTGGATTGGGGGAAATGGAGTCCTAGTTTCGATGATCTGTAGGGCAGAGGGGTTCTAGTTTCTATGGCTAGCCTTGGGAAGAATGAGAGGTAGAGACAGGAGGGCAGAAGAAGGTCAGAGAAAGGCTTTTGCTTCTGAGGCTACTTCTGAGGCATTTGTTTTGGGGTATTTTTTTTGAGACCCTATATCAGTCACTCAGATCTGATTTTGAATAAGGGCATTCCCTCTTTTCATTTGAAATAATGATAGGCAGGTGGGTGCAGAGGCGCTTTGAAAGGGAAGGAAAAAGAAGTCTTTCCAGAGTCGTCTTTTCCATAACCCAGGCCTTATGGAGAGAAAGCAGGTGCAATTAGCAACAAAATTCCTGGAAACACACCTGGAGAGTGGGTCCCTAGTACAAGTAAAGAGGACCAGGGAGAGGAAATGGAAGCACAGTAGAGTAACCATCACCAACTTCGCAAATTTGTTTCTATCATAAACAAAGAAAGTTTGGATCCTCTGTGGAACTGCCAGCAATATATCTGAAGGCAGGCTTTTGTGCGTGTACTGAAGAACCAACTGGAAGCCCTGTTCCAAGGTTTTCTGAGGTGCTAACAGCAATCCTAGAGACAAGACAAGTTGAGAGCTCTGGCTGTGGAGTCTGGAGGCTGAGGCTCTGCTCCTGCTTTGTGGCAATATCATAGGTTTTCTCATCTCTAAAGTGAATGGATGGACTACCTTCTCTCTGTGGACCCTGCCAGTTCTGACATACTTTGATATTCTGATCCTGGCTCAGACCCCACTCCAGCCCCAAAGTCAGTAAGAAAGAAATTCTGCTGGATTCTGTCATGAAGGATAATGCTATCCCCCGCATAGGTTTCTTCCTGGCTGGATCTGAAACAGGCTTTCAGAAGAGGGTGGGGGGGGGAAGAAGAAAAGATTATCTGTCTGTATTTAAAAAGGAATGAGTTGCCATTGGATGGAAGCCTGAACTGGCCTTGTGCATGCCTGTCTTTGAAGTGTGGAAAGGCACTATCATGTGAGTGAATATGATGAATTAGGCTATTTGATTAAGCAGGATGAAACTGGTGAGCCAGCTTTCTCTATTTTATTTTGTCTAATGGCTGTAATCAGAAATCCTGCCATCATCTCTTTAAAAGCGGGAGCCAGTGGCGAGCCACACAGGTTGTTGTGCATCGACAGCTCTTTTTAAAGCTACTTCTCTCCTGGAGCCCATGAGAGGTTGAGAAAATGGAGAGGTCTCTACCAACACCAAAGTCATTGGATCACTTTGTCAATTCAGTTAATAGCCCATTGGTTCAATTTCCTTTTGTAAATTTAGATTTGATAGCCAGTATCTAGTACAATGACCGGCACCAAGTAATGTGCTTCGAAAATATTTGTTAAATGAATTAATGAGTGAATGGAACTATGAGGGAATGCAAAATAAATGGAATATTGTAGGTAAGGGAGTAAATGTGCAGATGTTTAACGCTTTGTGGCAAATTGACATCTTTTTTGTTTTTGTTTTTGTTAAGATGGAGTCTTGCTCTGTCCCCCAGGCTGGAGTGCAGTGGCACAACCTCGGCTCACTGCAACCTCTGCCTCCCAGGTTCAAGCAATTCTCTTGCCTCAGCCTCCCAAGTAGCTGTGACTACAGGCATGCACCACCATGCCCGGCTAATTTATATATTTTTAGTAGAGACGGGGTTTCACTGTGTTGGCCAGGCTTGTCTCAAACTCCTGACCTCATGATCTGCCTGCCTCAGCCTCCCAAAATGCTGGGATTACAGGTGTGAGCCACCGAGCCTGGCCTGACATCATTTCTGATAGGACATAAGAGACATTTGTGATGGAAGATCCAACTGTTCATTCTTTAGTGATAAAAACAAAGATGTCTACATTTGAATTTATGGTGGTCTTTCCTTCACTTGCTGTGTAAACTTGGGGAGATTGCCTAATCTCTCTGTGCTTCAGTTTTCTCATCTTTAAAACAAGAATAATAAGAATACCAACCTAGCTCATAGGAATGATTGAAAGATTGAATGAGTAATATGTACAAACATTAATTGAAGTTAGTGGCCCAACAAGCTACAGATAGGTTAGAGGAGAATAGAGTTGGCCCTATGTGGATATCACAGATGGAGTAGACAGTTGCCTTTATGGCATGATATCAAGAGGCAGATGAGGCCCTTCCCACCCAAATATTATCCCACTAACCTGTAGTGTACCTAAAATTCCTACTCTTAGAATTCTCTTTGAGCTAAAGAAAATGTCCAGAGAAGCCACATTAGTGACATGTGAAAAGGAACACTTTCAGGAAAGTGGTTCTTTTGGGAAATAACCACTGATTATTCTACCTTCAGAAGACAGAGCAGTAAGCAAAGACATTAAAGCCTTGGCTTTGGAGTCACTGGGTTCTAACTTAGGCTATATAATTTTCTCCAAAATCTTAGTGTTCTCCATTGTAAAGGGTTAATGATATTTACCTCTTGGTGTTACATGGGGGATAATATGAGATAATGTAGGTGAAATCCCTGGCACACAGGGTTCATGCTCAGTTAAAGAGTGTGATTATTGTTAATATAATTGTTCTCTCATTGAAGATGTTCAGAAGAACATTGTTATGGATGGAATGTTTGTGTCCCCCTCATTCATATGTTGAAGCCCTAACTCCATATATGATGGGTTTTGGAGTCGGGGCTCTTGGGAGGTGATTAGGTTAAGATGTGGTCATTAGGGTGGAGCCCTGGTGGGATTAGTGTCCTTATAAGAAGAGAAAAAGACCAGAGCTCTCTCTTTCTGCCATGTAAGAACACAGTGAGAAAGTAGCTGTCTGCAAGCCAGGAAGAAAGCCCTCACCAAAGACCCAACCATGCTGACAACCTTGTCTTAGACCTCCAGCCACCAGAACTGTGAGAAAAACTGTCTTTTGTTTAAGTCATCCAATTGATGATATTTGTTATAACCACCCAAGCTGACTAATACAAACATGAAAAGTTCTCTATCAGTACTATTTGGAGTAGTATCAGCATTATTGAAACAGCTTCAGCTCCCAAAATGTCCGCTTTAAAGGACACAACTCACCTTCTTGCAGCCCTTTCCCCACCTCACACAAGTCTGTGTAGTATTGACTGGCCCACACTGTCGGTGACTACTGGAATGAACAGGGGATTAGGGAAGGCCACTGGAAAGAAATAGTACCGACATGGGGCTCAGCAAGATGAGTAGGACAGGACAGGAAATGGGAAGAGAGTTCATTCCCGCTTCCTTGTGACTGTCAGCATTTTCATGAGCCCTCGGCTTCCTATCTCCTTCCCTCTCCCCCTCCCCACCCTGCTTCTCATCCCCACCTCCACTTTGTCCTAAAAGAAGCAGAGGAAGAGAAATTCATTCTCCTCTGGAAACCTGTTTTTGATTCATTAATTTGCTCTCAGCACTTTGTAGTTTGGGATACTGGGAGGCTGCTTCGTGTGCTTGTTCTTTGGCCATAGCTCCTGGTCCGGTGGCAATGGTGGGTGGAAGTAGTCAGTCACCTCCCCTGGGAGTTTCCCAGGCTCAAGGAGGGAGTATCAAGCTAGAAAATGCAAGGGCACATGAATTCTAGCCTTTTGCTGGTTTTAGAAATCATCTTTCTCTTTTGATGAGAACCTTATCTGGCTTCTTTACCCCAAGATAGCATTAAGGACACCAGCGTGTGTAGAGACAGTGACCTTAGGATAACCAGGAATTCCACTTTAACTTCTCCAAAGTGAAGATGGGAAGCCAGAGAGGAGAGGAGAAACAGACACATGCAAAACAATTCAGTGCAGTACCGTGATGTTTGGGTTGCTGCAGAGAAAGGGGTTAAATGGATATTTTCTTCTCATATCTTACTGAGATCATTTTATGACTCCAATCTCAAGGGAAATGAGCAGTTTGCACATTTACTGTTTCCTATCAGTCGACCATCTGTAGGCACCACCTTTCACAAAGAGCTTATACATTAACTGGTCACTTTATCATTGTAATATATTTGAAAAATCAAAAACCAGCTGCTATAAAGCTATAAACTGAAGATTTTATTACATATTGTTTATCATTGCTTTAGTATTTGGAGATTCATAATGCATGGACTTTGAGATCTGTCTGTATTGCCAAGGAGGCCAAAGTTTATTTCCCTAATAATATGCAAATGGAGCCTTTATACCAGATAATGAATAATCACTAGATTAAAGGCTGAATTTTCTTTTAGTGGTACTGGCAGTGCAGCCTTTTGCATGCAGTTAATAATTAATTTAAAGAATTACCACTTCAGTGAGCCCTGCTTACATTATTTATTAAGTGTAATTAAAGTATTTATTAGTCAAGTAATAAATGAGGGACAACCCCCAGCACCTTAACAGTGTTGTAAAATAATCACAGACTATGTTTATCTGCAAAGCAAGACTGAGTATGGCTCGAGTGTGTTAATAGATTATCCATGATCATTGCTGTGTTATCAGCATACCTCAGCAATGAGTGTATGACTGGCACACCCACCTGCTTCCATTCTAGGCGAAAAGGGTACCTTGGCTTTTTCTTTTTGTTGATTTGTATTTGTTGATTTAGAAGCAAAATAAAGGGGATTTCTTGGTTCAAGCTTACACCCCTTCCCAAAATCTACCATGTTGCTTTCAGCTCAAACAGCTAATCCAACATTGTGACCTTAGAATTTCTGAAAGGCTGCTGAAAGCACTATCTAGAATTAAGATGCCTATATAATTCATTTCTCAAACCATGACAGTTTGTACGATGAAAGAAGGTTTATTAATAACACGTAAACTGGGAGAGCTCCAGGTAAACCAGAAAACAGCATGGACTTTTCCCAGAAGTTAGCATGGCCTTTATCTAGATGGGTTGTTTTCAGTAATGAAAACATATGAAATGATTTGACAAAGAAATGGCATGAGAATCAGCTTCTGCTGACTGCCACTCCAAATGTAGAATTCTAGATAAAACCTAGAGCTCTGCCTTCCCTCAATTGCAAGTCCTGTTGTGCTGCACAGACTCTTCCCCAAAAAAACCTGCCTTGGTCCCTCCGTCCAGAAGTGACAGCTCGTCCCTCTAACTCCCACCTCATTGCTTCCTCCTCTCTGGGTGCATATCTCACCGGCTTGCAGCATCTTCAGTCATGTATTTTTTTTTAACTCCACTCCACGAAGAGGCTGAAAATTCTTTGAGGAAAGAGACAGACTGTATTTGCAGATTTTTAGATCTTCAAACATTTTTACTCTGGTGTCTCACTAAAGTAGGTACCCAGTAAATATTTACTAAATAGATTTATAGTTGGAAAGCACGATCACTTTCATTTCTGATAAGAAGAGAGGGTAAAATTTCAGTCCAGGATCACTGACCGGAATCTGTAACAGAGCAGATGGGCCTGTGGAGTGGACATAAGCAGAGGAAGGTGCAGCCAGCAGGTGGCCATCCCAAAGGCCATTCAGGTCAGCTGTGAGAATCACTCAAGAGTGGGATTTAACTGGCAAATCAATGAGGAAAGCCTCAAAGCCCACTCCAGGCAGGGCAGTGCTTCATCTGCCCTGCAGTATATTGCCTGAGCATCTTTTTTCTTTGAGTCCTTTGTCTGGACAGTTCTCCATCCTGTGCTCTTCAGGCAAACAAGGATAAAGACTATCCAAGAGCATACAGATTGAGACTTTCCTAAGGTTAGTGGAGTGTGAGGGGCATCTCTGCAAATCCTAATTCTTCATTTATAAGAATCTCACCTATCCCACATTCTACCTCCTCTCTGAAGCCTTCTCCTGACCGCCTCTCTGATCATTTCCAAAACACATTGTTCATACCTCTCATTTGCATCCTTGGCATCCTTGGATTGCTCTGCCTCATACACGTAAACTTCCTGCTTCTGGGGAAAGATCATGAAGTCACCTTTTCCTACATCTTCCCCCAGTGCTGGGCACACAGGACTCAGCCAGTGCAGAAAGGGAAAATCGGACCTCACCCAGTTTTCCCTGACCCCTTCTTTCTCCTGACTGCCTGCTTGCTTCACTCACTTCCCAGAATCCCACCTGAAGGATGTTGTCACTTACCAAATACTACCATCATATGAAGAAGGGAAGGAGTTGACGGGGTGTAAAAGTTAAAGGGGCTGAGCGGCATTCGGGAAAACAAACCCCAAGAATCAAACTTAGTTTTAATAGCAGCCAGCACTACTTGGCCCAAAACTTGTGGGCTTATAAATTGACTTGTCTTTGGGCCTTTTTAGAGAGTTGTTTCTAGGCGACCGACGGATTGGTCATAGATCATGTGTGCTCCAGCCTCGTGCTGCAGCAGCCTCCTTCTGACCTCTTAATCAAGCCGAGAGCTGGGGCACAGAGAGGAGATACACGATCACTTACAGAAACACCCAGCTGGCATCGGTCCCACGAACCATCTGCCTGTCTCACTATGGTCAGACTGTCTGCTAATGCCCGCTTCTTCTATGAACCGTTTATATATTTCCCCAGTCTTTTTTAAAAAGTGGAAAACAAATAGCATTATTGGACGTGCTCTCCCTGTCTGCAGCTGTGAATCACAAAGCTGGAAATCAGTCCAAGACAGAGTCAGGCAGCACATTCTCTGCTTGGTTGGGGAGAGGTCCAAACTGCTGATCTAGCCTCATTTGATCTTTGATATTTTATTTATCTATAAATTTGACATGGCCCTGTTAGGAAACATCTTGCTAGCGTTCATTTTCCCATCCCTTTGGACTTCCAAAGGGAAGGGGCCTTTGGTTTAGTCTTAACCCAGGGTCAACATTTCTTCTTGGCCTTGTCAGGAGGTAATCACTCTGAAGACAATACAACTTGAGAATTATATACAGCTGGTAGCAGCAGGGATGGGAGAGGGGTTATAGGGGTTTGACATAATTCCCCTTGGCTCTCCACTGCTTACCAGAGCCAGTAATAGATCACAAATACAGATTAGTGAACAGAACCAGATGAACTTAGGGTGGGACCCTTGCCCATCATTTTTGTTCCATTCAACTAGAATTAAATGAGTACCACTGTAGGGGATAGCATCATGCCCTCTGAATAGAGAATGCACAGTCCCCATATCTGCAAGGTTACACTCTGATAGTCTATGAATTATCTGATCACCAAGTCAATATTAACTATAGCCTCTGTGCTTGTCTTAGTTTGAGTTCCCCCAGAAGCCAACCCTGCAGATAAAGGATTTGAGTGCAAACCACTTAGTCAAGAATTGGAGGTGACACCAGGAGACAAATGGGAAAAGTAGTATGAGGAGAAAAGGCAGAGAATAAAGGGTGTATCATTTAACCAGCTGCTACTGTGGGCCGTTGGAGCCTTAACTCTTGGGGAAGCTCTGGGAAATGGAGAAAAACACATGGCTCAACCACTTCAAGGGGCGAGGGAGCCAGGGTGTTTATACACCAACTCCCGAGAGCCATTGGTTTGAGAACTGCTCCTGAGGGGTAATAATTCCTTGAAGTTCTGGCCTGCCATATATAAACACAGCAAGCTTTCCACAATTAAGGCTGAAGAAAAAGAGCCTTCAAGCACAGAGAGGTCAACATTGGCAGCTGTAAGTTAGTTGAATGGTCCAGTCAACTAACCCTGACCCCTTCGGGGATTTTCAACTGAATGTCCAGCTGAAAATAGGCAGGGCCCTGAAAGAACCTGCTGAAAGCCTGTCCCTAAGAGAGGGGGTTCTGGGGGAGCAAGAAGTTGAAGATATACTTCCTCTGTTCTTAATGCATTCAATTTGGAAGAATAAAAGTATCAGAAAGCAATTCAATAATTAAATACTAAGTGCCATAGTGAAGACTAAGAAAAATACAGATTCAAAGGAAGGAAAAATAACTGTCTGATCATTGGGAGAGTTCCATGAAAAAGCTTAGAATTAAATTAGAATTTGAAGAATGGGTATGATTTGGATTATTTAGAAGGGGAAGAAATTTCATCATATGAAATTTACTTATTCCCAAAATTGAATATAAAAGCCCAACTTAAATTAAAAAATAATAAATTGAGGCTAATAAGCTCTCTTTTCTCCTATTCATGTTCACATTACATCTTAGAGACAGTTTATCTATGCCTGCAATTGCACTCCAATAAACCATTTTTCTTTAAATGTCTTGGCATCTCAACTCAATAGTCAAAGATATTTACACCAGATGACTCCTAAATTCCTTTCCTATCTGAGAATATTAAGAACTATGGGTCAGCAACAAACTATTCAAAAGACCGAGTACTTTCTATTTTGAAAGATCATATTACAGGTTCGGTGAATGATTGCTTCCCAATTTATCTGTTTGCTCGTTCTGCAAGTCAAACCTCAGTTAACCAGAACATAGTTAATCAGAACCTCAGTAAACCACAAAATTGACAGAGATGACAAAAAGCTCAGTAATCCAGAAAAATCATCTTGCAATACAATATTTTTCAAATCAAAAATATGGGGGGTACTCATATAAAGAGTGGGGACAGCTGGGGGTATATCTGGTCACATGTCCCTTTGACGGAGGACTCGATGTGTGTTTAAGAGACACTCTCAAGTTCCAATTTGATCCTGGATGAGAGGCAAGACAGTGTAGAAGTTTAGCCAAAAGCTTGGACTCAGAAATGCCTGTGTTTGAATCCCAGGTCTGCCATTTACCAGACAGGACAATGCCTGTAAAATATGAAACCCAGCGCTTGGGATACTAACAACCCAAAATACAAGGAAACACAAGTGCATTTTTTTTAAAGTGCATTATTGCCAATCATCCAAGGGTGCACATCCCTTTGGTTTCAGTACTTATTACCATTTGATTTTACATACTCTATCCTTCATCCATTGTTTGTGTGTGAGTGAGATGGAATTTAGTATTTCTTACTGGGTATGTGACATTTTAACCAATATCTACATTTTAGGTTCTAACATTAGAAATCTAACATTAGGTGAATGCCATAGAAATTAGGCCTTTAAAAAGTCTGACATTAATTTTACGTGTTTATTATTTTTCTTGTAATTTACATTTTTCCCTCCAACACCATGGACTAGAAAAACACCATGCACTCACAAAAGTGCTTCTTTGTGAGTGTTACTCCTGGGACAGCCACTCTGTGGAGCTGGCAGTAGGTCACAAGTCAAAGCCATGAGGGGCTAAGACTCTAGTAAGACAAGAGCAAGGTCAAACACATAAAAAATAGCTACAGGGCAAAGGGTAAGAGCTATGAAGCTTAGCTAAGGTCAAAAATGGTGTTTGAAGAATTCTTCAGCAGCACCAGAGATCCACAGAGATTAGAACTCAAGTGAAGGGCAGTATCTTTCTCCTTTGTAGTGCTCAGGAGTGGTCCACTGCAACAATTGCTCAGACAACAGCCTGACCCAGGGTGACCATATACTTAGCGTTCAACCCTGGACATCTTAGAGAGCAAGAGGAGGCACTGTTAATAACTGCCTTGAGACAACTGGTGCAACCAGGAATGTCCCAGCCAAACCAGGACCTAGACCCCTCTAGCCTTGAGGATGTCTTCTTCTTTTTCACTTGGAATTCAGACCCACCTACTCAGCTTCATTCTGCCTGGGAAGCCCAGCCCTCAAATTCCAAAGTCCCACTGGCTGTTCCCAAAGCTCTCTCTCACCGTTTTTCTTCTCTAGGGATGAATGGCAGGAGGCTCCCCTCTGCCTTTAGCTGCGCCCATTGCTCTCCGGCATCCCCTGGCTGAGAGCAGGAACTAGGGAAAAGCAAGTGAGGCACTCACTCGGGGCACAAAATTGACAGATGTGACAAAAATCTCAGTAATCAGGACAAATCAGCTTTTAGTGCATTTTTTCAATCAAAATTAATGTCAAAAATTTATGATAAGCAAAATATCAAAATGTTTAAATAAAGACAAGATCAGTAACAGTGCTGTGTTGAACCAGATTGGAGCCCATAGCAAAAGGAAAAACCAGTAATACCAATCCTGTCTTTAACATCTTTAACATCTTGGTGTTTCATTTATTATAGATTTTTGCATTAATTTTCATTTTTAAATATTGCATTAAAATACTATTTGTAATTCTTGAGTATTTTTGTGACCCTGTAAACTTTGTGCCTAAGGCTAGTGTCATTCTGCATAGATAACTATAGCTGCCACTCACTGTATCCACTTAAGGTAGGGACTCAAACATGCACATCTTGCATTCACAGTACCTCCCTTACTGAAACCTGCCCTCTCCCTCAACCAAAATTCCCATAGCAAGTTCCGCTTTCTTTTTTTTTTTTTTTTGAGACGGAGTCTCACTCTGTTGCCCAGGCTGCAGTGCAGTGGCGTGATCTCGGCTCACTGCAACCTCTGCCTCCCGGGTTCAAGTGATTCTTCTGCCTCAGCCTCCCGAGTAGCTGTGATTACAGGTGTGTGCCACCATGCCCAGCTAATTTTTGTATTTTTAGTAGAGATGCGGTTTCACCAGGTTGGCTAGGCTGGTCTTGAACTCCAGACCTCATAATCTGCCCACCTTGGCCTCCCAAAGTGCTGGGATTACAGGCGTGAGCCACTGCACCCAGCCCAAGTTCTGCTTTCTTATACAATCAAAGAAGCTTAGAGCTGGGGACGGGTGGGGAACCCATAATGAAACACTCTAATCCTCAACTTCCTTTTCTTTACATGAGGATCTGAATGCATGTTAGACTAGTTAAGTGACCGATCCAGGTTCACAAAGTTATCTGGGGCTAGCATCCATTCATTGACTAACTTAAGAAATGTCTTTTTCTTATAAATTTGTTTAAGTTCTTTGTAGATTCTGGATATTAGCCCTTTGTCAGATGGATAGATTGCAAAAATTTTCTCCTATTCTGTAGGTTGCCTGTTCACTCTGCTGATAGTTTCTTTTGCTGTGCAGAAGCTCTTTAGTTTAATTAGATTCCATTTGTCAGTTTTGGCTTTTGTTCTCATTGCTTTTGGTATTTTAGACATGAAGTCTTTTCCCATGCCTATGTCCTGAATGGTATTGCCTAGGTTTTCTTCCAGGATTTTTGTGGGTTTAGGTCTTACGTTTAAGTCTTTAATCCACCTTGAGTTAATTTTTGTATAAGGTGTAAGGAAGGGGTCCAGTTTCAGTTTTCCGCATATGGCTAGCCAGTTTTCCCAATGCCATTTATTAAATAGGGAATCCTTTCCCCATTGCTTGTTTTTGTCAGGTTTGTCAAAGATCAGATGATTATAGATGTGTGGTGTTATTTCTGAGGCCTCTGTTCTGTTCCCTTGGTCTATATATCTGTTTTGGTACCAGTACCATGCCGTTTTGGTTACTGTAACCTTGTAGTATAGTTTGAAGTCAGGTAGCATGATGCCTCCAGCTTTTATCTTTTTGCTTAGGATTGTCTTGGCAACGTGGGCTCCTTTTTGGTTCCATATGAAGTTTAAAGTAGTTTTTTCCAAGTCTGTGAAAAAAAGTCAGTCATAGCTTGAGGGGGATAGAATTGAATCTATAAATTACTATGGGTAGTATGGCCATTTTCACAGTATTCATTTGACCCAGCAATCACATTACTGGGTATATACCCAAAGGATTATAAATCATTCTACTATAAAGACACATGCACACACGTTTATTGCGGCACTATTCACAATAGCAAAGACTTGGAACCAGCCCAAATGTCCATCCACGACAGACTAGATAAAGAAAATGTGGCACATATACACCATGGAATACTATGCAGCCATAAAGTAGGATGAGTTCATGTCCTTCACAGGGACATGGATGAAGCTGGAAACCATCGTTCTCAGCAAACAACACAGGAACAGAAAACCAAACACCGCATGTTCTCACTCATAAGTGGGAGTTGAACAATGAGAACACATGAACACAGGGAAGGGAACATCACACACCAGGACCTGTCAGGGAATGTGAGGCTAGGGGAAGGATAGCATTAGGAGAAATACCTAATATAGGTGACTGGTTGATGGGTGCAGCAAACCACCATGGTACGTGTATACCTATGTAACAAAACCGCACGTTCTGCCCATGTACCCCAGAACTTAAAGCATAATAATAAAGTATTTAAAAAAATCTATTGAGCATTTGCTGCATCTTCTGTTTTAGACATTGGGACTAGAGTAATGAACAAAAGTGACAATGTCCCTAGTCTCATGGAACTTACATTCTAGTGTGAGAAGGCAGTTAATAAACAGTTGAACACAGATACATTTATGTATATTAGACAAAGAAAAGCTATGAAAAACTTGAAGCAAGATATGGGGGAAAGAGTGATGGAGTGAGAAGTGGGTATTTTCTTAGGGATTTCTGGTAAGGGGGCTTTGAGCACACACCTAAAGTAAAGGAAAGAGGAAGCCATGTGAATGAGGGTGCTAGGAGTTAATAGTGCCCACTTCGGCACTATTAACATTTTGGGTTGGGTAACTTTTTACTTTTGGGGGGCTGACCTGTGCATTGTAGAATGTTTAGCAGCTCCCTGTCCTCTACCTATGGGCACTGGTAGTACCTCCCTCCCAGCTGTGACAATCAAAAGTGTCCCCAAACATAGCCAAATGCCCCCGGGGACTAAAATCATCCCCTGTTCAGAACCACAGGGCTAGGTAAAGGAAGAGGAAGTGCAAAGTCTCCAAATAAGTCTGGCTTCTCACAGCTCAGTGCGGCACCATCTGCAACCCTTCATCCCAGCTCATTCTAAGCACCTAGAGCTCTGCAGAGTTAGTGCCCCCAGGGGATGCTATTTGTCCTCTGATCCATTTTATGCTAGCTTTTGGTCTCCTTCCATCTACAACAGCAAAAGCTTCCTGAAGGCAGGAGTCCAGCCTTACACCTCTGTTCCTGTAGAGGCCTGGGCTCCTCAGTAAGGTGGCTGCATGTCTGCACGTCTGCACCTCCCATCTGCTCCTCCATGGTGAAGACACTCTCTCCAAGTGCTCAGGGACTGGGGCCAGCTCTGAGAGAGCAATGTGTTCTCACACCACAGCCCAGCCCAAGTCTCCAGTGAATTACCCTCTCCATGTACTGGAGGATGTGTAGCTTTCTCAAAGGGATGGCTTGTGATGAAAGTTCACCTTCCACTCAATTAACCTTGAGAGAGTGGTGTTTTTTTCCTTTTCTTCCCCAAGAGACTTTTTTTTTTTTTTTTTTTTGATGACCTTTTTGAAGCATCTTATTTTCTGGGCAAAAAGCCAAATGATATACTCTCTTCCCAGCTGCAGGGCTGTTGCAGATTTTCAAAGCTGAGGTAAAGACAGCCTTTGGAATAAATGCAAGATGGGCAGTGGAGTTGGGAAATGTAAGGAAATGCTTTATTATTCCACCCAAGATGTGCCAGGAGGGACAGCATCTGTAGAGGACATCCCTGCAGGACCCCCAAGATACAGGGACCTGGAGACTTCAGGACTGCCAGGATCTCCCCCCCAGTTAGGGAACACACAGCAATATAAATTTTAAAAACATCAATTCCACTTTGGGTGAAAGTTGAATATTAATAAATTATAACAAAGCACATCTTGCCTAGTACTTTGCAGTATACAAAGGTTTTTTAAATATTTAATCTCATTGAGTCTCAGATTCAGCTACCAAATAAGACTAAATCTTATTTAAGACTGGATCAATAGAGCACGGTAAACAACCGTAGCCCTTTTTCAGCCAGTTTGTTGGACAGTGGTTCCTGAAAGCCCCCCTACCATCCCAGATGTGGAGCATCCCTGGTTTGAGGCATGTCCCTGGTGATGGATTTAGAGAGAAGCAACATGCAGAGGGTCTCCAAAGTCAACTGCATATATGTGCAGAGGGGAACAAATAAAAGAACCCAAACCAGCTCCATTTCCCCATGGAGCCTCAGTGTTGGTAGCTCAGGTAGCAAAGGAAGTTTCATGGAAGTGGCCAGGCTTGCTTTGAATTGCATTTGGGCCACTTTTCTCAAGCACAAAGGCATTTGAGAGTTCTCAAATCCCAGGAGCAGTGTTTGAAAGCAACAGGTTAGAGAGGGTCACTGGTGGTGACCTGTTTGGGGATGAGGATATTGTGACTGGCAGTCAGAAAGGTTATGGAGTTGAAAAAAAACAAAAAGGGAAATCTGCATGGCCAAGAGCACAGGTTCAGGAGCTAGACTGCCCGGCTTTCCTATTCTGACTTTACCACTTACTACCTGTGTGTCCTTGGGCAGGTCACTACCTCATTGTGCCTCTGTCTAACCATCTGTAAAATGGAGATCATGAGAGCAGCTACCCCTGGGGCTGGGGTGGTGGGTGGAGAAGAAGCATCCTGGAGTCAGATGCTGTCTTATGGGGAGACGAGTATCAAGAATCAGGGAGGAAAGTTTCTGGGAGAGGTGGCAGGGAAGCTGCAAACACATAGTGTGAGCCTTCATTGAAGAATGGTGTCAGGAAAAAACAAAACAAAACAAAAAACGCTGATGTGACATTGGGATTTTGTTCTGAATGTGTGGTAATAGCAAAGAGCCTGGGCTGGGGATTTCAGGCCTCACCCCTGAAGGGAGATAGACAGAGAAAAAATGCTTGCCCAAGGGAAGCACTGCTGCCTAGCACCTGCCATCTGCAGCCCCTAGAGTGGAGCCAACAAAAGCTGGGCAGCACAAAGGAGTTTCTGGAAAGAGTTTGCAGCAAAGGGCATTAATATAAAAGCATCTCATAAGTCCTGGCTCCTCTCATTAGTCTCCATTTGCTGTCACAGGGGTCAAAGACCAGTGATTTGTCTTCCATGAAAATGTTCTTCTTGGAACATTAGGAAAGGGAAATTGGCATCATAGGAAAACCCAGAGTGGCCTACAGCTTTTGGCAAGGTACCCCACACTCGGGGTAACACTCAGGAAAAGAAGCCCTTTCCTTCTGGCTGTGTGGGTTCCACACTTCCAAATCTCTCCACTCCCACACTTAAAAGTCTCCTTTTTCTCTCCCTGACATCATGCTTGAAACGATTAGCTACTGATGCATTTGATTTTATAAGTGCCTCTCCTGGTCGATCAGCCATTTCTACTTCAGTGGATTAAGTTATAACTGGAAGAAAGCTTTGAAACATCTAGTCCAGCCTCCTCTTTTTGCAGAAGGGGAAACTAAGACACAGAGAGAATTTTAAAATTGCCCAAGGACACATTTACTAGCCACATGACAGCCTCCGAGTCCCTGTGTCCTCATACATTTGTGGATCTGTGACAGAGAGAGTGAGGGTAGTCACATGTCAACAGACGTCCAGGTGAAACTTCCTTAAGACTTTTCAAATTCCACTAAAGTTGGAGAATTTACAAGTGGTTTGGTGCAATGAATATACTGATGTACAGAAAGCTATACTTTGGGGGTACAAATGACAGCAAAATAGGACAATGATACTAAGGTGCTCTCTAGAAACCCGGGGGAGGTCCTGAGATGGAGGCGCAATGTGTGGCAGTCCATTCCGGATAAAGGCTGATTTTCGGAGATCCCTGAGTTTGTCAGTGCAGCACATCTGCTGAGCGGTTCCATAAGAGTAATATTAGAATCCAAACTCTCCCCAGCAATGGAAAGGGCACCAGCCGAGCTTGGAGACACCATTTGCCCTTCACTGCTCCCTTCCAGGGATCCCCTTTCCAAGCGCTAAGCAAATGGGAGTTTTTGGGTGGAGACAGAGACGGCCTTCTTGTCAGTCCCAAAGCGAGAGTTCCCTGGCAACTGGGGCATTTGCCGAGCTCATCTCTACAGACTTTGCTTATTCAACCTTGTTTCCAGGTGCTCTAGAGGAGGATAAAAGTCTGTGCTCATGGTGCCCTCGCCTCCCTATTTCAAAGAGACTTTACCCTTCAGAGAGCTTCCCCCTTGGCCACACTGGAGGAGGTTGTTGTGATGCCACACAAATGTCCAGTGTGTCTTCTCTGTCTCAAAGAAACTGTGTGACCTTCAACACATCACCTCCTTGACTGGGCCTTAGGTCTCTTAACCAAGAAGAAAGGAAGGTGAGCAGCTGGACTGAAAGCATGTGCCACCTGCAGCCTGCTATTCCCGGGGCCTCGCCCAGTGCCTGGTACACCAGGCTGCTCAGAAAGCACACACAGAATCAAGGCATCTACAGCCCCATCCTGGCCTGACATTCAGAGACTAGGTTTGGAAACTAAAAGCTCTCATGCTATGGCCTTTCTCATTTAAGTTTGTGGCTTCGATCATGCCTTTGAGGGTAGCATCCCCATTTATAAGAACCTATAAACATGTTGAAAGCTTGGCTTGACTGTGCTGTAAGAAAAACAAATTTGAAAAAACAGCAGAGACCTGGAGATGGCTGCATTCAGCCCAATCTTCTTCAACCTTCCCTTTGCCACATCTTCTTCCTCAAAACCTTAGCCCATTTCCCACCAGGTACCTGGGACTCTCATGTTGCCCCATTCAGGTCCACTCTTTTTGGTCATCACCCAATATCCTGGACTCTTCTAGCTTCCTTTAATACTTAAACTGTTCTCTAAGACAGAGCCATTGGGTTCTGAGAGATTGAGTTACCACTGGCATGGAGATGTGAGTGATCTAGTCCATTCTCAAGCATATTCCCACCCGAAAGGAAATAATGCTGCCTTCACCCAGTGATGGCTCTACCATGGCACCATTTCAGGCAGCCACCAAAGCCAGGTAAAGGAGAGGAGGTAAAAGATAAGACTCCTTACCGATGGTCCTCCATGAATCACAGACTGACTCTTCACCCAATCCACCCACCACCACCTCCAGGCTGCACCCTCCCAGTGAAGTCTTCCTATTCAGGTGCTGTCCCCACATGTACACATTAGGGCTGCCCAGTCCACCTTGCAGAAGGGTTAGCCCATAATTTGAGATTCAAGGGACCTTCCTGACTGTTCCTGAAAGCCCTTCATGATAGGAGAATTTTCCTTTGTGAAACTCCCCAACTTATGGGAAAATAGGGTTGGCAGGTCTGAACTGTAAGAGAAGCTAAGAAAGCCCTAATAAAGTTCACTCTACCCAACAACAAAGGCTATGCACTAAATAAAGAAAATACCACTAACATTTCATGTATCTTAAATTCATAATATTAGACACTAATGAGTTCTGTACTGTTAATTCCATTTACAGTCCCTCTGTCCATGGCAACTTTTCATGTTCTTTCTCCCCTGCAGTTTTAATGAGATACATATAAACCCATTTTGCTTTGTTGCAGAAAATATTCACCCTAAGAAGCACTCAAATGAGTGGGCCTTGGCCTTGGGTGTCTTCAAGATTTTATTGGCTTCTGTTTCCTGGGTCTCACTGTGTGACTTAGAAGCAGGAAAGAAAAAAGGCTTTGACTCGCCTTTATTTGACTTGTTTGGTGAAGCCGAGTAGGTGTTTCATGAACCCCTTCTCAATACCTGGTGTCCTAAATCCAGACACCTGACCCAACCTTTCCTACGAGATCTCAGCTACCACTCCCTCACAAAGGCCATCTGAAGCCAAGATTATTTTCCACAATTCCTCTTCATTGCTCCCCCAAAATGCACTCCTCCCTTCCACCCAATTTGCCTCTATTTTCTATTTTCTACTCCACCTTTCCCATGTCCTTCAGTTTCTTATTACTCCCAATACTGAACATTGCAGGTCACAGTGGCTCGAACAGAGGTAAACCTAAGCCTACTAGAAGCTTGTATTGCATTGGGGAAACTTGCACTGGGGAAAGCATCATTGTGGTTACTTTTCAGAGATGCTCCTTTGCATTGGGGAACATGGGACCATGTGAGGATGAACCTAGGTGGATAGGAGCTGCCTACGTTGAGTGTAATTGAGCAATTAATTAATGAGAATTGCATTTCTCTTTCTTCTTCCCCTGCAAAGGATAGCATCCTGACCATCTTTTGGAAGCTCTAGACTACAATCCATTCCTTAGGACCTCATCTATTTTACGGAACAAAGCTCTGGGACCTGTCCCTCCAGTCTGCTAGAAAGGCTCCCACAGATATTTGAGATCAAAGTGCCTAGAATAGTTTCAGCTCTGTAAAGAGATCGTTCGGAAGCAAAATCCATGTGCACAGTCAGAATCAGCCTCATATTTAGACAGAGCCCATCATTGCCTGTGTGATACGACATGAAGGGCAACCAAAAGACCTTGAAATTCTGCCCAAACTTACTTCTTTCACAAGTGCCTAAAATTACATCATTTGAGTGTAATCATATATTTGGGTTAAGGAGAATTACTCATCTTCAGCGTTTTTTAAAAAGACAACAATTTATAAAAGATTGCAACTCATCAATTCTTCATAATTGCTGTGAATTAATGCTAGATTGTTTTCCTCCCTGGGAGAGTCTGAGGTGATGTGGGGCCTGGGATTATTGCAGGTGGGAATTGAAAAGGGAAGACATGGTAGGAGGGATGCAGAGGGTGGAGTAGAAAGTGTAAGAAACAAACTACACAGTTTTCCTACTTGCCAGTGCTACTTGGAAGAAAGCTGGCCCTCTCCAAGCACCAGAAAACATCAAGTTATCATTAAAAGAGTGAAAAACCCCATACAAAACCAATCAATGTTTCTGTTTTCATAAATCCATAGAAAACAAAGTTTCTTTTTCCCTCTCCAGCAGTTTCAAACACAGGGCAAATATTTTCATACCACTCCATAAATCTAGATTCTGTTGAACTATAGGGAATTTCTTCTTCAACTGTCCCCCATAACAGCATCAAAAAGGAAAATAAAACCTCAGTACAAAAGGCATAGACTTTTAGAGCCAGCCAACTTGCTGGAACCAAGCCTTGGTTTCCATGGAGAGTCCACGGGCCAGAGACTTGCATTCCGAGCAGGCAAGGGACTTGTACACTGTCTAGCAGGGCCCATAAATTCCCCAACTTTAGGGTCCCCTCGTGATGCTGCCAGGCAGGAGGTATATATTGTCCACTAGAGTCTGAGGGTTCTGAGATAATATGATTTGAAACAGAGCCGAGAAAGAGTGTAGTCAGGGAGGCTGTTCTGCCTCAGTGACTGTTCCAGGTAATTGAAACGTATCCCTTTAAGTACTGGGATAATTCTGAAGTTTTAATTATTTAGTAGGAAAGCTTTCTAATCAGCAGTGTATACTTCCTTGAGAGCCACGTGGTAGTTGGAGAAGCTTTAGAAACAGGCAGCTTGACACTTGAATCCCAGTTCTACAGTTACAATCTGAATCAATCTGGTTTTGCCGTTTTATTTGTTGTTTGTTTTGTTTTAACATCTTTGAATTTTAATTTCTTCACCTGCAAAATGGGAGAATGCCTACTTAGCAGATTTTTGTAAAATAGAAGTGAGGCACTTAGCAAACTGCTTGTCACCTGCTAAGCACTCAAATATATGGCTTCTCTTATCATGACACCATTATGATGATTTCTCCCCTTTTAAAACGAAATATGCTGAATGTATGTTAATTTTTTGTTTTCCTTAGAGTGATCAATGTCCATTCTTATAATGTGCTCTGATACAGAATGTCTTTGGAAGCCCAGGAAGTATACAGGCAGGTTCAGCCCACCCCAGCCCCCGACCCAATAAGTAGTTCTATCTTCTACTCACATGGTGACTCTGCTCTCCCTTTCTTCCATGAACCAGGGAGAATGAGTTCACCGTAGAAAGCCTGTACTCCCTTTGCTACCTTAATCTGGGTTCCCTGTAAATTGGGCAAAGGGGGAGGTGGTTGGTTAGCCTGGTGTGGAGCAGTGATAAGCTTTGTCACTAGAAAGCCTGAACCCAACACCCAGCAGCTTCACCCACCTGCTGTGTGATGTTGGTCTCCCAAATGTTCAGTTAGGGACGCAGAGGACAAAGATGGTCCCTACTTAATGAGGTGATGGTAAGGATTTAAGGGAGATGATGAGGGGGAGCCTCTAACATAGTGACTTGTGCACTATAGATGCTCAATAAATGACAGCTGCCATTATTAAGTAAAGACCACATTGGGAAAAGCAAGGCCATTCATCTATATCTTCACAATTGACATGTGCAGAGAGCATAGTTGGTTGTAGCCAGGTTTGTAGGACATTCTAGAATCCTTCAGTCACCTTTTTGTGTGTGTGCATGCTTCCATTTCCGGCTGGGGTTTCCCCAGTGTTGCATGAGGCAGTACCACAGTGCACAGAGGTGAATCCCTAGTGGGCAGATGGTGAGCTAGTCACTGAACCCTATGGACATGAAAGTCTCCTAGTGAGAGTGTGTGGATATGGGCTAACTTGCCATGTAATAAATCCGTGACACGTGGCAAAAGGCTCGTTGAACATAAGTAAGCACTTTATGACAGGGCTTTGCCTCCATATTGATGAACGCAGTGTTCCTGCTCAGAGCCAGCTGAAAAGGCTCAAATCAGTCCAGGGGGGTTAGCCCTGCACACCCTCTTTCTAATTTCTGTGATTACCAGGATGTTTTGCAAGGTTAGTTGACTGGTTAGAAGAACATATTTTAAAATAAATCAGATACAAGAACTCTAACGCCTGACACCTGAGTGGTCTGGGCAGAATCATTTGTCTTCCTGAAAGCTCAGTTTCCTCCCTTGTTAAAGGATAATAATTCCACCATGCCTACCCAACAGAAGTAGTGGGGTGAAGTGTAAAACGAACATTTCCTCAGGAACGTAAATATCTGAGTTCTTGTCTGGTCTTTGCTACCAACTAACTGACTGACTTAGGGTAACTTAGCCTCTCTGGACCTCACATTTCCCACGGCCAAGATAAATGGTTTGGATTAAATAACCTCACAAGTCCCTGTCAGCTCTGAAACCCCATGGACCTCTGAGAGAGTATGTGTCAGGTCATAGCTGTGACTCTGTTTACAGAACTGCACAGCATCCTATAAATGTAAGGTCAGCTCCCTCCCGGTACCTAGCATACTGTCAACGTTCCATGTAGTCTTGTGGATGAATTAGTTATAATATGTCAAAAAAGATAGACTCGAAAGCCACTTTTGGAAAAAAGAAACAAAGAAATAAAAACTGGCATGAGTGGCAGATGTTCAGGTGGAGAGGGCCAGTGCTGTGTGTAATTTCTATCTTTTGCTGCTCTTCGCCCGGCTTTGTGAAATGCTAGAAAGTCTAGAGGGACATTTGCAAATCTGCCCACTGTCAATTCCACTCGTAGAGCAGTCCATCTTCTTGGGAGTGCGTGTGACCTTTGCAGGTTGTCGCATCCCGGGCGCAGCACCAAGTGATCCTCCAAGGGGGCTGGCGTGGAGTAGCAGACCCCGAGCCGTGGGGTGGTACAAGCGGCAGTTTCCGGGCCCAATGCCAACCTCCAGATAATTGCCGGCAGCAGGAGAGAGATGGTGGAGGTTGGCGGAGCCTGTCTCTGACAGATAGATTGTCTCCTGCTCACTGTGACAGCATCATGGCAGTGAGAAGGAAAGCCAAAATGCAGGCAGGCAGGAGAGAAGTAGGGAAGGGCACAAGGAAAGGGGCAGCCTCAGAAGGAGGGAGACAGAAACAGACAACAGAAGGGACAGCTAGAGAAATAATAGGAAGACAAGAGATGGTGGTCACATAGGTACCAGCTAAAGAGAGAAAAAACATACAGAGGGAGACACAGGAGGGTCAGAGAGAGAGAGAGAGAGAAATGCAGAAACAAAGAGAAGAAGAGAACACTATCTCTGTCACAGAGTGTCATCCCCTCACAAACCTCTGGAGATATTTGGGGGTTCAGTGAGAGAAGCAGTGCCTCCAGAGTCAACTGCCTGTGTGTGCAGAGAGGAAAATAAAAGAAAGAACCCAAGGAGCTCCATTTCCTCATGGAGCTGCACTGTTAGCAGTTGTGGTAACAAAGAGGGTTTTGTGAAAGCAGCCAGGCTTGCCTCCCATCCCAATTTTCTATCATCTCTCCAAGGCCCAGGACAGGGCAGTGATAGGCATGAGCCAGCAGTCCATGGCAGGGGTGATCTTTTCTTCCCTCTTCCTCTGGTCTCCCAAAGCAGAAAGTATCTTGTCATCCCAGACCTGGGCCCGAAGCCTCCCTCCCTCCTTTCTTCCCTCCCTCCCTCCCTTCATCCATCCATCCATGCATGCATCCAGCCATCCTTCTCCTCCTCCCTTCCTCAGGGCCCTATCTCAAGGAAATCATGAAAGCATGCCTGGGACAATGGGCTCCCAGAATCGGTCAGCTAGGAGCCCACCTGATGCAGGAAATGCTTTCCTAGAGATGGAGCAGCTGTAGCAAGGGGTAAACTATGATGGGAGGAGCAGCCAGCTGCCTGGCTGGCTGAGAGACAGCCATAGGAGAGGACTCTGGAAGGGCATGGATGCGTGGGAAGCCACATTGCTAAGTATGAAATGGAGAAAAGTGTCACACTGCAAATATAAGAGATGTCTGCTGTCTGCTGGACAGGAAAAAAAAAGAAAGTGTCCTCCTGACTTTCTAGGTAGCCCAAGACCTGTTAATAACAAAAACGATGACAACTGACACTTACTGAGTGCTTTAAATAATTCTGGTCATTGGGTTAAACTATAGATTTTATCAGCCATGCCCCCACAAGGTCTGTAGTATTATTATCCCCACTTTGCAATGAGCCCTGCAGCTGGATTCTATGTGCTTATCTCAGTCAGGTCAGAGTTTATCATTTTGCACTAATTTACACAGATTTACTAATGTATTATATTACCTGGACATCCACTTTGTGTGAGACTCTGTGCTAGGATGTGGTTGACTGAGAGTACAGGGAGGTGTGGTAGAAAAGAAGTGGGTAGAGGGAAAAGATGATGGACAAAGACAAAGAGAGGCAGAATGAGGCCTGCACCCAGGGAACATGGAGTCTTCCAGAGAAGGGAGGGCATGTGCATCATAACTCATATCAGTACAAGTTAGAGAGCATGAAGTGAAGAATGTGCTAGCAAAGTTGAGCAGCGTGTGAGATTCTTTCTGAATGAGAGGAACAGGGCATGGGTTCCATCTGAGCTGGGTCTTGAGGCATGAGTTCAAAACGTGGGATTGTGACATGCAGAGAGAAGATGCATCCTAGATAGATGGAATTGCCCAAGCCAAGGCACAGAGTCTGCAGAGACAGACCAAAAAGTCAGGTGACCTAATGTCCTGCTGCACACTAGGAGGCTCTTTTAACTAGTAGGGAAGTCATAAGAGAGAAGGCTAGCCAAGTAGATTGAGGGTGGATAAAAGGGAGAGTTAAATTCGGAATGCAATGGTCAGTGATCGGAGATGACTGAGCAGAAAAACAGAGGCAACCCAGCACCCTGTATACCTCTGTGAATGAATAAATGACCACATTCACTGATTCTTCCATTCAGCAAACATTCATTGTATGCCCACTGTTTGCCTGGCCCCACCTAGACAGATGGGCACATCTGTTAACAAAGCAGGTAGAGAACCCTTCTCCCGTGGAGCTCTAAGTCTTGCAGGGATATGTGTATTTTATTTCTTATCTACTGATGATGATACAACGTCCATGTGGGTGTCCCTTTTGGGGTACCTAAGCAGACAGGAATCAACCCCCAAGGAACCCACAGTGATGCTGTATAAGGATACCCAGTTTGGGGTAGCCAGGGACAGCACAGAGCATCCGGGACTTGTGATGGGAGAAGTCACCAACAGAAGAGATTATATTAGACAGAATTCTCTTGATTGCAATTAACAAATCAAACAGGCTCCAGCAGCAGAAGGTAATATACAGGCTCATATAGCCAAGCTCCTTAAAACCCAGCGATGGGAGCTGGCCTCACAAATAACTGGCATTGGAGTTCTAATACCACCCATCCTTCAATCCCCATTTATGTTTCTCTGTGGATATTATGTCATTTGCCCCATATTGGCTGTTGTTGAGATTTGGCATCAGCCCCTGCAACTTCATAGCCTGACAGTTTAATAGCCACAGAGAAAAGTTGGCTTCCTCTGTCCAGCTCCCCTTGAAACTCACAGAGAAGGACTCTGACTGGCCTGGCTTGGGTCACATGCCCATCTCTTCTCAGGCCAATCCAACAGCCAGGAAGGTGAGGTTCTATTCTGTACTCAGGCTGGGTTAACTGGTCCCCTTCATGGTCATAGGGACAGGAACGGAAACAAAACTAATAGATATACACTATTGGGATTGAGACAACTGAAAACTCACTTTACCTAATGGACAGTTATGCTAAGGGTAACCCCAGCAAGATACATAATATAAGGTAATTCCTACACAGTTAGTCTAGGACATTGGTAAATGTTACCAACCCACTCCACCCTCTCCCACACACAAATTAAGAAGTGATACATATAACGTAGACAACGAAAAAACACACTGTGAATGAGCTATCCTGGAGGAGGGGAAGGTAGATCATTCTAAAGACAGTGTGGGAGGTATGGGGAGAGTGGGGTTGTTCAGAACAAAACCAGGTAGAAGCAAGTTCCAGGGCTCACCAGAACTGCATCGGCACAGCCACCTGCCTGTATTCCCAGAGAATCAAGGCAGCGCTGCACCCCCTCTTCTACCAGCCACCACCCCCACCTCCCAGCAGGATCAGGAAGCTTGGTCAGGAGTAGTGCCTTCCGCTGGAGGCTCTTCATTTGCTGAGAAGGCCAGCCCTGCAGGAAATCCCGAGCTAAGGAACAAGAACAATTTGAAAGGATGCAGGAGGCATTAAGCCAAAATGGTTCTCCAGGGGCTGGCGGGGCTAAATGGAAACTCAGGCAAAGAAAACAAAAGGAGGATAGAGTGGAGCCATCATTCATGGAAGAAAAAGAATGCTTACCATCAAGGAAAAGGAAATATCTTCACTAGGAAGGAGAAATCAAAAGGAAAATAAGGAAAAATTTTAGCAAAAATCAGTGCTTTCAAAATGCATTTAATCATCTAGAGAAGAGTTCCAGAAACTTAGAAAAGAGGCAGAGCTTGTTCTGGTAAAAACAATATTAGACAACAAGCAGAAGTTGGGCAGTCTGGCCTCTCTTGTGCCAGTGATATACTGTGTGGTCTTGGACTCTTGACTTTATTTTCCTGTTTGTAAATTAAGCCAACAATCCCTACATTGCCTACAACACAGTATCATGTGAAGGCCCACTGAGATAATGGAAGGGCAGCAGTTTTTAAAATATTAGGCAACTCCATCGTAATTAATTAGCCTAGGTGAATAATTAGAAAATGATGGTTAGAAATTGGGTCACTCTAACCTGGAAGGGAAGAAGCCGTGAAAGAGGTTAAGGCTTAGTACTCCCCACAGGAAGTGATGTGTTTGTGAAGTCTTAAAAATTATGTCCACCTGCTGTCAGAGGGAGTGAAGAGCATCCAGAGAAAGGAAACAGCATGGACCAAGGCAAAGGCAAGAAGGTGTGAAAAGGAAAGCTCCCAGTTTGGGGCATGTCTGTGAACACCTGAAGAGTGGGAGAAGGCTGGAGAAGTAGGAAGGGCCACATTATAAAAGAACTTGGACTTATGCAGCAGGTATGGGGAGCTATGAAAGGAATGGTAGCAGGGAAACAATACTGTCAGATTCTTTTATAGCTGTTTGTAAAAATACAGGGAGTTGAAAAGTAGAGAAAATCCCCAAATGAAGTGTAATGTGACTCTAAAAGTATTCTGATTTATTTTAACTGAAGGAATTGTATTTCTCTCCCACTCTTTATACATCTCCAGGCTTTTGTCTTTATATGTACTGCCTTTTAGCTTAATAAAAGCTGTTGCTATGTTTTTTGGTGCATAAATATTCATAATGCTTAGAGCATCATTGCAGGTTTCAATAAAGTTTCTATCTTTGTGTCATTTACTGTTTTGAGCCCTGAACTCAACCTGTCTGATACATGCCTGATATGAAAACTAAGATTTCTAGTTTTTTGCTTTTATTTGCTTGCTTGCCTTTTTCCTTCCTTTTATTTTCAACTTTCCAGTCACTTTGTTTTAATTGTATCTTTTGCTCACAACACAAAATTGTTCTTTACACTGTAACTTAAATGGAGAATCTATTTATTTTGACCGAAACATTTTTACTTTTATATTTTTTGATGTCATAGATGTGCTTGGACTCAGTTTAGACATCACATACTTTCTATTGCCTCTTTTTATCTTTCACTAGCAGTTATGGTTTGTTATATTTTAATTTGGTTTGTGTGTAGGTTCATAGAGATAGTTGGGAAGGTTTTAATATTTTTCATTCTTTATTGTTTATCTTTACAATAATTTATATAGTATATTTAATCCTCTGTATCCTTAGTAGCTATTGACTGTCACCTCTGCAAGATAATGAAATGTATATATTTCCTCTTCTGTAGCCTCTCAGTTTTCTACTCTTACCGAATTTTAATTAATCATGATAATGATGATGATGATGATGATATTTCTGCTAATCTCAACCTTATACTTTTTAATAAACATTTCCTTCTATTAGATTTATTAGCACTAAGTGGTAACCTTTGACCTTTGACTACCTTCTCTTTCTCTTCAACTTCTGAAATTTTTTAGTTTCAGTGTTTTAAAATGTTATTTTAGTTCATTAATACTTACATTGTTTTCTCAAATCATAATTGCCACAGTGTGTGTGTGTGTGTGTGTGTGTTGTAATCCTCAAGGCATTAAAAACCCACCACCAGTTCTTCTGCCATAGTTTCTTCATTTTCTACTGATTAAATTTCAGCCTCCAGTTTCTTCAAGATGAGATCAGATAACTACATTTTCTGCATTATTAGAATGTGTGCTGAAGCATTTGTACTTGAACAACAGCTTGAGTTTAACAAAATTTTACTGTTTCTTATTTGTTCTTAGTAAGGTTTTATAAGCATCATGTTGCTATTGGAAAACTCTGACACCAACCTGATTTTCCCTCTTAGAAAATAAATTCTGGTTTTGATCTTGGTTTTGTTTTGTTTGTTTTGCTTTTTGTTTGTTGGGATGGCAAGAGAGTCTTTCTTTACCGTTGGGTATCGTTTCTGTATCAATTTTTCCTGAGATGGTTTATGTTTTGTTTGTTTTGCCTTGCTTTGTAGGCAGATTTCAATATTTTATTTTAGAAAACTATTTTGTAATTATACTCTCCAAATACATTTTCTATTCTATATGTTTTAGTATTCTTCAAGTACTACTTTTATGCATAACCATAGATCTATTGAATATGTTTTATCTTCCATTTCTATCATGTTCTTTCTTATTCCTTTTTAACTATCCATTTTCATTGTGTTCTGCTCTCTTGATCAATCCTGTTCTTAAGTCTGTTTTTGTATCTTGAGCAGTTTCTTTTCATCTTCTTGTTGCTGCTGATGAGTCCCTAATTTTGGTAATGACTCTTTGTTTCTCCTTCACATCTTTCTTGAGCTCTGCTAGCTCATTTTTTGCTCTTTCAGTTGTCTTGACATTTCTTTCTTGATATTTTATTTTATATAATGATTTGTTTCATTAAGGCTTGTTGTTTTTTATTTGTATGTTTGTCTATGATCTCTTTTTTATTATACTTTAAGTTCTCGGATACATGTGCAGAACGTGCAGGTTTGTTACATAGGTATACACATGCCGTGGTGGTTTGCTGCACCCATCAACCCATCATCTACATTAGAGATGTCTCCTAATGCTCTCCTTCTCCTAGCCCCCGACCCCATGACAGGCCCCACTGTGTGATGTTCCCCTCTCTGTGTCCATGTGTTCTCATTGTTCAACTCCCAATTATGAGTGAGAGCATGCAGTGTTTGGTTTACAGTTCCTGTGTTAGTTTGCTGAGAATGATGGTTTCCAGCTTCATCCATGTTCCTGCAAAAGACATGAACTCATTCTTTTTTTATGGTCGCATAGTATTCCATGGTGTATATGTGCCACATTTTCTTTATCCAGTCTATCATTGATGGGCATTGGGGTTGGTTCCAAGTCTTTGCTATTGTGGATAGTGCTCCAATAAATACACGTGTGCATGTGTCTTTATGGTAGAATGATTTATATTTATTTGGGTATATACCCAGTAATGGCATTGCTGGGTCAAATGGTATTTCTGGCTCTAGATCCTTGAGGAATCGCCACACTGTCTTCCACAGTAGTTGAATTAATTTATACTCCCACCAACAGTGTAAAAGCATTCCTATTTTCCACATCCTCTCCAGTGTCTGTTGTTTCCTGACTTCTTAATGATTGCCATTCTAACTGGTGTGAGATGGTATCTCATTGTGGTTTTGATTTGCATTTATCTAATGATCAGTGATGATGAGCTTTTTTTCATATGTTTGTTGGTCACATACATGTCTTCTTTTGAGAAGCATCTGTTCATATCCTTCACCCACTTTTTGATGGGGTTGTTTGTTTTTTTCTTCTTAATTTGTTTAAGTTTCTTGTAGATTCTGGATGTTAGCCCTTTGTCAGATGGATAGATTGCAAAAATTTTCTCCCATTCTGCAGGTTGCCTGTTCACTCTGTTGATAGTTTCTTTTGCTGCACAGAAGCTCTTTAGTTTAATTAGATCCCATTTGTCATTTCTGGCTTTTGTTGCCATTGCTTTTGGTGTTTTAGTCATGAAGTCTTTGCCCATGCATACGTCCTGAATGGTATAGCCTAGGTTTTTCTGTAGGGTTTTTGTGGTTTTAGGTCTTACATTTAAGTCTTTAATCCATCTTGAGTTAATTTTTCTATAAAGTGTAAGGAAGGGGTCCAGGTTCAGTTTTCTGCATATGGCTAGCCAGTTTTCCCAACACCATTTATTAAGTAGGGAATCCTTTCCCTATTTCTTGTTTTTGTCAGGTTTGTCAAAGATGAGATGGTTGTAGACGTGTGGCATTATTTCTGAGGACTCTATTCTGTTCTATTGGTCTATGTATCTGTTTTGGTACCAGTACCATGCTGTTTTGGTTACTGTAGCCTTGTAGTATAGTTTGAAGTCAGGTAGCGTGATGCCTCTAGTTTGTTCTTTTTGCTTAGGATTGTCTTGGCTACATAGGATCTTTCTTGGTTCCATATGAAATTTAAAGTAGTTTTTTCCAATTCTGTGAAGAAAGCCAATAGTAGCTTGATGGGGATAGCATTAAATCTATAAATTACTTTGGGCAGTATGGCCATTTCATAATATTGATTCTTCCTATCCATGAGCATGAAATGTTTTTCCATTTGTTTGTGTCCTCTCTTATTTCCTTGAGCAGTGGTTTGTAGTTCTCCTTGAAGAGGTCCTTCACATCCCTTGAAAGTTGTATTCCTAGATATTTTATTCTCCTTGTAGCAGTTGCGAATGGGAGTTCACTCATGATTTGGCTCTCTGTTTATCTATGATTGGTGTATAGGAATGCTTGTGATTTTTGCACATTGATTTTGTATCCTGAGACTTTGCTGAAGTTGCTGATCAGCTTAAGGAGATTTTGGGCTGAGACAATGGGGTTTTCTAAATATACAATCATGTCATCTGCAAATAGAGACAGTTTGACTTCCTCTCTTCCTATTTGAATATCCTTTATTTTTTTTCTCCTGCCTTATTGCCCTGGCCAGAACTTCCACCACTATGTTGAATAGGAGTGGTGAAAGAGGGCATCCTTGTCTTGTGCCGGTTTTCAAAGGAAATGCTTCCCATTTTTGCCCATTCATTATGATATTGGCTGTGGGTTTTTCGTAACTAGCTCTTAATATATTGAGATACATTCCATCAATACCTAGTTTATTGAGAGTTTTTAGCATGAAGGGGTGTTGAATTTTATTGAAGGCCTTTTCTGTATCTATTGAGATAATCACGTAGTTTTTGTCATTGGTTCTGTTTATGTGATAGATTATATTTATGATTTGTGTATGTTGAACCAATCTTGCATCCTGGGGATGAAGCCAACTTGATCATGGTGGATAAGCTTTTTGATGTGCTGCTGGATTTAGTTTGCCAGTATTTTATCGAGGATTTTTGATCAATGTTCATCAGGGATATTGGCCAGAAATTTTCTTTTTTTGTGTGTATCTGCCAGGTTTTGGTATAAGGATGATGCTGGCTCAATAAAATGAGTTAGGGAGGATTCCCTCTTTTCCTATTGTTTGGAATAGTTTCAGAAGTAATGGTACCAGCTCCTCTTTGTACCTCTCGTATAATTTAGCTGTGAATCCATCTGGTCCTGGGCTTTTTTTGGTTGGTAGGCTATTAATTATTGCCTCAATTTCAGAACTTGTTATTGGTCTATTCAGGGATTTGACTTCTTCTTGCTTTAGTCTTGGGAGAGTGTATGTGTCCAGGAATTTATCCATTTCTTCTAGATTTTCTAGTTTGTTTGTATAGAGGTGCTTATAGTATTCTCTGATAGTAGTTTGTATTTCTGTGGGATCAGTGGTGATATCCTCTATCATTTTTTATTGTATCTATTTGATTCTTCTCTCTTTTCTTCTTTATTAGTCTGGCTAGAAGTCTATCTATTTTGTTAATCTTTTCAAAAAACCAGCTTCCAGATTCATTAATTTTTTGAAGGGTTTTTCATGTCTCTATCTCCTTCAGTTCTGCTCTGATCTTAGTTATTTCTTGTCTTCTGTGAGCTTTTGCTCTTGCTTCTCTAGTTTTTTTTAATTGTGATGTTAAGGTGTCGATTTTAGATCTTTCCCACTTTCTCCTGTGGGTATTTAATGCTATAAATTTCCCTTTAAACACTGCTTTATCTGTGTCCCAGATATTCTGGTATGTTGTGTCTCTCTTCTCATTGGTTAAAAAGAACTTATTTCTTTCTGCCTTAATTTCCTTATATACCCAGTATTCATTCCGGAGCAGGTTGTTCAGTTTCCATGTAGTTGTGTAGCTTTGAGTGAGTTTCTTAATCCTGAGTTCTAATTTGACTGCACTGCGGTCTGAGAGACTGTTATGATTTCCGTTCTTTTGCATTTGCTGCGGAGGGTTTTACTTCCAATTATATGGTCAATTTTAGAATAAGTGTGATGTGGTGTTGAGAAGAATGTATATTCTATTGACTTGGGGTGGGGAGTTCTTTAGAAGTCTGCTTGGTCCAGAGCCAAGTTCAAGTCCTGAATATCCTTGTTAATTTACTGTCTGGTTGATCTGTCAAATATTGACAGTGGGGTGTTAATATACTATTATTGTGTGGATAGAGACCTATAACGTCTCTTCGTAGGTCTCTAAGAACTTGCTTTATGAATATGGGTGCTCCTGTATTGGGTGCATATATTTAGGATATATATTTCAGATATAGATATATATTTAGGATATATATTTAGGAGATATATATATATATATATGGTAGTTAGCTCTTCTTGTTGCGTTGATCCCTTTACCATTATGTAATGCCTTTCTTTATCTTTCCTGATCTTTGTTGGTTTAAAGTCTGTTTTATCAGCGAATAGGATTGCAACCCCTGCTGTTTCTTGCTTTCCATTTGCTTGGTAGATCTTCCTCCATCTCTTTATTTTAAGCCTATGTGTGTCTTTGTATGTGAGATGTGTCTTCTGAATATAGCACACTAATGGGTCTTGACTCTGTATCCAATTTTCCGGTCTGTGTCTTTTAATTGGAATATTTAGCCCATTTACATTTAAGGTTAAGATCATTATGTGTGAATTTGATCCTGTCATTATGATGTTAGCTGGTTATTTTGCCCATTAGTTGATGCAGTTTCTTCATAGTGTTGATGGTCTTTACACTTTGGTATGTTTTTGCAGTGGCTGGTCCCGGTTTTTCCTTTCCATGTTTAGTGTTTCCTTTAGGAGCTTTGTAAGGCAGGCCTGGAGGTGACAAAATCTCTCAGCATTTGCTTGTCTGTAAAGGATTTTATTTCTGCTTCTCTTATGAAGCTTAGTTTGGCTGGATATGAAATTCTGGGTTGAAAATTCTTTGCTTTAAGAATGTTGAATATTGGCCCCCACTCTCTTCTGGTTTGTAAGGTTTCTTCAGAGAGATCCACTCTTAGTCTGATGGGCTTCCCTTTGTGGGTAACCCGACCTTTCTCTCTGACTGCCCTTAACGTTTTTTCCTTAATTTCAACCTTGGTCAAGCTGATGATTATGTGTCTTGGGGTTACTCTTCTCGAGAAGTATCTTTGTGGCGTTCTCTGTAATTTCCTGAATTTGAATGTTGGCCTGTCTTGCTAGGTTGGGGAAGTTCTCCTGAATAATACCCTGAAGAATTTTTTCCAATTTGGTTCCATTCTCCCCATCACTTTCAGGTACACCAGTCAAACGTAGGTTTGGTCTTTTCACATAGTCCCATATTTCTTGGAGGCTTTGTTTGTTCCTTTTCATTCTTTTTTCTCTAATCTTGTCTTCACGCTTTATTTCATTAAGTTGATCTTCAGTCTCTGATATCCTTTTTTCCACTTGATCAGTTTGGCTATTGATAACTTGTGTATGCTTTACAAAGTTCTTGTGCTGTGTTTTTCAGCTCCATCAGGTCATTTATGTTCTTCTCTAAACTGGTTATTCTAGTTAGCAATTACTCTAACCTTTTTTCAAGGTTCTTAGGTTCCTTGCATTGGGTTAGAACATGCTTCTTTAACTTGGAGGAGTTTGTCATTACCCACCTTCTGAAGCCTACTTCTGTCAGTTCATCAAACTCATTCTCTATCCAGTTTTGTTCCCTTGCTGGTGGGGAGTTGTGATCCTTTGGAGAAGAGGTGTTCTGGTTTTTGGAGTTTTCAGTGTTTTTGCACTGGTTTTTCCTCATCTTCATGGATTTATCTACTTTTGGTCTTTGATGTTGGTGACCTTCGGATGGAGTTTTTGTGTGGACATCCTTGTTGTTGATGTTGATGCTATTCCTTTCTGTTTGTTAGTTTTCCTTCTAACAGCAAGGCCCCTCTCCAGCAGGTCTGCTGGAGCTTGCTGGAGGTCCACTCCAGACCCTGTTTGCCTGGGTATCACCAGTGGAAGCTGCAGAACAGCAAAGATTGCTGCTCGTTCCTTCCTCTGGATGCTTTGTCCCAGGGGGGCACCCATCAGATGCCAGCCGGAGCTCTCCTGTATGAGGTGTCTAGGTGTCTGCTGACCCCTGCTGGAAGGTGTCTCCCAGTAAGGAGGCATGGGGGGTCAGGGACCCACTTTTAGGAGGCAGTCTGTCCCTTAGCAGAGCTCAAGCGCTGTGCTAGGAGATCCACTGATCTCTTCAGAGCCGGCAGGCAGGAACATTTAAGTCTGCTGAAGCTGCACCCACAGCTGCCCCTTTCCCCTAGGTGCTTTGTCCCAGAGAGACGGGAGTTTTATCTATAATCCCCTGACTGGGGCTGCTGCCTTTCTTTCAGAAATGCCCTGCCCAGGGAGGAGGAACCTAGAGGGCAGTCTGGCTACTGCAGATTTGTCGAGCTGCGGTGGTATCCAGTGGGTTTGAACTTCCGGGTGGCTTTGTTTACACTGTGAGGGGAAAACCACCTACTCAAGCCTCAATAATGGCAGATGCCCTCCCCCAACCAAGCTCGAGCATCTCAGGCTGACTTCAGACTGCTGTGCTGGCAGCGAGAATTTCAAGCCAGTGGATCTTAGCTTGCTGGGCTCCATGGGGGTGGGGTCCACTAAGCTAGACCACTTGGCTCCCTGGCTTCAGTCCCCTTTCCAGGGGAGTGAACGGTTCTGTCTCGCTGGCATTCCACGTGCCACTGAGGTATGAAGAAAAACTCCTGCAGTTAGCTTGGTGTCTGCCCAAACAACCAACCAGTTTTGTGCTTGAAACCCAAGGCCCTGGTGGTGTAGGCACCCAAGGGAATCCCCCGGTCTGTGGGTTGCAAAGACCATAGGAAAAACGTAGTATCTGGGGCGGAATTCACTGTTCCTCAAGGCACAGTCCCTCACGGCTTCCCTTGATTAGAGGAGGGAGTTCTTCAACCCTTTGTGCTTCCTGGGTAAGGCAACGCCCCACCCTGCTTCTGCTCACCCTAAATGGGCTGCACCCACTGTCTAACCAGTCCCAATGAGATGAGCCGTGTACCTCAGTTGGAAATGCAGAAATCACCTGCCTTCTGTATTGATCTCACTGAGAGCTGCAGACTGCAGCTCTATTTAGCCATCTTGCCAGTCACTGTCTATGATAGTTTGCCTAGCACAGTTTCTTTAGCTGATTGTAACACAATTTGGTATGTGTTCTTTGTGTTTCCTTTGATCATTACCTTCTTTTCTTGCAGTATCTTTGTAGAGTTCTTCTGATGGTTTCTGTTTGATTCTGGCTCGTATTTGGCTGAGATAAGCTCTTTCTTAACCAGCTATTTTGCAGAAAAAGGAAGGCGTGAAGGGCCAGCCTACAGTGTCAACGAGTAGCATCTCTCTAGTTTATAGGGATGTGCCTGACAACACACAAGGTTGTGTGTATGGATATGTGTATGTGTTGATTTAGCATTTACCTTTTTCCAGAAAAAAAAAAAGAGACTGGCAGTTGCCAAGACCAATTCATGTGGAACCTATCTTCTCTAACCTTCCTTCCTAACAGACAAACTTAAATAGAATTTTTAAGTGTTCTCTTATTTATACCACGTCCCTTTTCTTAATGGAAGAGTCCAGCGATGCTTTCACAGGCGGCCCATTCACCTTAGACCAGTTGTCTCCACAAAAGACGGTGTTGGGTCTGCCCTCTTTGGCAAACTCTGTGCTCTGCGAGCTTTGCTTGAGGTCTTTGGCAGCAGACATCTTTCAGCATCTACCTGCCCTAGGTTGGAACTTTGCTGCTTTTGGCAGCCCTTCCTCAACAAAGGTGAGGTTTGCATTTCTGTTTCTTCTTCTTATTTTTGTCTTGGAGCAAATTCAAAAGGAAGTGAGCAGAGCTATCTTAACAACACTGTCTTAAAAGTAAAGCTCTTTTTAAAAGGTTATGTATCCCAATTTTGCCTCCCCTAAATCTCTAGCACCTAATGCTATATCTGACAAAGAGGAAATGCTCAGTTAATGTTTGTTAATATTAATAACTAATAATAAAATGAATAAAAGAATAAACAAACAATTCTCAAATGTAATAACTGAGATATAACTGTATTTCAGGCCTGTCTTCAAAAGAACTTTAACAACAAATTCTCCTTGATCTTCCTTGCAACAGCGTAATAAAGCATACTTCCCAGGGCTTGTCATGGCTCTGACATCTCCTGCCTACTTTTTTCTCAACCTTTGTTACGTCTTCTCAGCATACTGTTCTCACTCACTCTCTGTGCCAAGTCAGAGCACCTAGCACACAGGAAATAGTGAATTCTACAGGAAGACTCTATATAGTCGGTTTTTCTTTTCCTAGTCTGGTATCTAGCCTCAATTTTTATGGATGCATTTTGAATTTGTTTCTCTTTGGCTTGCTTCTAAAATTGGAAAAGCTCTATATCTGCTTTGCCATAAATCTTCAGAAAATCATAAGGCTTAATGATGCTGTTTTACCCCTGTTTGGGTAAGGAATGGAAATAATCACATTACCCACAGCACCAGGCCTCTGAGCCCCCAAAGGTCTGGACTCTGTCCAGATGTGGCCAGGGAGGAAGGATCCTTTGGGAAATGGAACGTTGCAAGACATGAACATTTATTGCACCCCTCGTAAATTCCATAGGGGTCTTCATCATGGGTGTGGAAGAGTGGATGGCTTTCTCCGAGAAAGGATCTGCATGGTTCAGTAAGCAGGGCTAGCAGAGTCCAGGTTTCTCTCTGGTTTCCATTTCAAAAGAAAGGGAGCCTTTGACTTAAGGAAGCTACCCGTAAGTCCCCCCAAAACAAAAAGTATGTCTCAGACTATTCTTATGCCTTCCATATGAAGATATGATAGGTTTTGAGAAGTATATGTGCTCATTTCTGATTTGCTTGAGTCTACAAGTAACAAACACCAAAAACTTTGCTCTCTGCCCAAAATATTTCAGTGTCTAATCCCAGACAAGATTCCTCATTTCTTTTAGAGATCATCAATGGATTCTTTTCTTTCTTTTCTTTCTTCACCTTGAGTTTCCAGACCTCTTCAAAATGCTCATGTCCTATACTCTGTACTCTTCTCACTGCTGAGCTGAAGGCAATAGGCTGCCCACACCTGCCTGTGCCTGTCTCTTCAGAGTGTTCATGCCTACCTGGATATCAACACTAAGATAGGTAGGACAGCAGGAAAGCGAAGGCCCAAGGGATGCATGCCTGTAGTCTACATTAGTGTTCTCACCAGGAATACAATGACCAGTCATCTCTGCCCACAGCCAGGTACATCAGTGCTCTTTCTTCCAAACAAACACACATTGAGATTACACAGCCCACATAACCAGAGCAGAGCTGCCCTTACATGCCTGAAAACTCATGCCCACTGCCACCTTCCCCCTCCCCTGAGGGTCTGCATGGGCTTTCATTAGGGGCACCAAGCATCTTGGCTTGCCAGGAACAGTCCCAACTAATGTCTGGTGTCCTGTCCAGAGAAACTTTTGACTGTCCCAGTCAAAAGTAATTTTTCTAATAGTAAATTATGTGTTCTCTCTAATTTAATGTTTAATTTTTAAAAAGCAGCATGAGTCAGAATGCTTCTGGTTATAACAAAAGTTCTTTTCTTCTTCCCAGTTTATATACACACACACACACACACACACACACACACACACACACACACACACATATTAGGACTCACTAAGAAAATGAGGCAGGCAGAGAGACCTGAAGTCCAGCTACACAAAAGACCTGGGGCAGATGATTGATAAAGTTTAAAAAGTAAGCACTGGCAGAGTTGTCAGATGGGCTAAGAGAAGTTTTGTGTGAGGCTTGAGGGAGGAACCAATCCCCAAAATTAGGAGGACGCAGGATTCCAGGATCAGGGGAAGTGTTTCGCAATAATACAATCCCCAGGCCAGGTTTTGGAGGACAGGCATTTTATGTGTCTCTCTCCCCTCTCTCCTCCCTCTTTGTGCCTGCATATTCTAGCCAATAATGCACCAGTGATTTTTCTCTGTTATTTCATTTATGGCAATGACTTCAGGTCTTGTGTCTGGTCATAATGGTGATCTATGTATGCCATCTACACTGGGCATGGCTAATGAATCCTATTTTATTTCTTAATTAAGAATTTGAAAGTGCCGCAAATTACTGCAATTATCATGGATTTTCTTCCTCATTTATTTACTTATTTAGATGCCTGAAATTGCACCCTTAGCTTAAACCAACCGCAGAGTTCAGAGCTTCTTAAAATATATAGCATTCATTAAAATATTTACTCTTCCCCAACAGTAAGGGTTGCAATTTGCAAATGGTGGTGGTATCTATGTATACAAAATGCTTCCAAAAAATCTATTGAATTCAGTTTATCCAGCTTAGTAATTTAAAAAGTTGAATTTATTGATAATGCTTTGTGCAACTGAAAAAGAACTTAGGATTTTCAAACTAGCCTGTTGTTATGTTGACTTCGACCAGGGAAATTGTTGTTTTCCCTTTCAAAGTTCATGAAGACTATGAGTGTCGCCACATTTTCAGGACTTCTGTGTCCGTTGAAAGAAAAGAATAACAATTTGAGAGTGGTTGAATTTATCAGACTTATTTCAAAACAATGGTACTTTGAAAATTATTTAGTTTCAAATTTATCTCATAGTTTTCAAGATTCAAACTTAGTTTTCTTTCCTGGGTTCTTGTTTGGAGCTTTGGTTTTGATTTCTAACTGGTTTTCATGGAGACAGCTCAAGATAAAGTAGTTAAAATTAACCAAAAACACACTTCAAACTACAGCCAGCAGGAGTGTAAATGAATACAATCCTACCAGAAAGTGATTGGGGAATAGCATATCAAAAGCTTTAAAAACTGCATACCCATTGAAAGCCAGCTGTTCTACTTCAAGGAATTTATCCTTAGGAAAGAAGAATGTGTACCAATGTTTAAGTACAATAATATTCCTGCAGCCCTGTTTATAATAGCAAAACAAAATAACCAAAACGTGCAGCAACAAAAGATTGAGTAAATTATCATACAGACATATTAAAATATGAAGCAGCTATTAAAAATTATGTGATTTGTATCAGTTATCTATGGCTGTTTTACACCAAAACTTAGCAGCTTAGAACAACAAATTTATTGTCTCACAGTTTCTGAGGGTCTGGAATCTGGGCTTGGCTTAACTCCATCCTCTGACTCAGATCTCTCACAAGGCTACACTGAAGGTATTTGCTGGAGCTACAATCCCCTCAAGGCTTAACATGGAGAGGATTCACTCTCAAGTTCATTCAAGTGATTGTTGGCAGGATTCAGCTCCTCCTGGGCTGGTCTCCCTTAGCTCCTTGACATGGGCATTTCTGTAGGGCAGGCAGTTTGTGACATGGCAGTTGGCTCCATTGCAGAAAGCAAGCCAGAGAATAAGAGAGAGTGAGCAAGAAGATAGAGTATTTTTGTAACCTAATCTCAGAAATGATATCCCAACAATACTGCAATATTCTATTTGTTAGATGTAAGTCAAAGGTTCAGCCCACACTCGAGTGGAGGGGATCACATAGTTACACAATGGTGAGAACACAAGGGGGTGGTGATCAAAGGGAATCGTCTTAGAACCTTTCTACCACAGAGTTGAAGTTTATTTGCTGGCAAAGAATATTAATTAATATCTTATTCAATGAAAGAAAAGGTCAAAAAACACCATGGACAATAGGATCCCTGTTTTGTAAACTAAAACCAATAGAAAATATATATGCAAATATAAATAAATATTCATGAAACACTGGGTTAACAGTAGTTGTATCTAGATGGTGGGATAACAGATGAGTTTTATGTCCTATTCCCTAATTTTTATTTTCTTTTTTTTGTAAGAGGAACATGTGTTGTTTATAATTTTTAAAAGAGTAAATATTATTACATTTTCAAAAAGCAATTTAAACACTAAAGACTTCTTAATTCTGACCTCCACTCTCTTTACAGGGTTGTTTCTTGCTTACTACTTGCAGTCGACTAAGTAGAGGTTCATAAGACCTTTATAGAACCACTGATACCACTGTGACCAAGGAAACTGTGAGTATGTTCTAGAACTTGTTTCTTTGTTTGTGTCTTCAAAACAGCTGCTATCAGCAATAATTAAACCATAAAAAACTGAAATTATTTTTCCCTCTGGGGTAATTATAACCACATGGGAGCTGTGATGGGAGGTGGGTCCTGTGAAGAGCTCCTCCTTAAGTCTTCCCCACTCCATTCTGGTTGCTTCCAGACAAGTGGTAACAATAATCACGTGCCCATCTCCTCTTAAAAATTTAAAAGGGATAGGTTCTATTTATATGTCAAAAATAGATGAACAGATCTGACACTGCTGAACATAATTGCAAATCTGAAAATGGAGGGAATGGGTGAGAGAAAAGATAAAGCCATTAATAGCCTCCATATTTCATTAGTTTCCCTGCCTCATGCCATCAGGGGCATCTGAGTTGGGATACCACTGATTTGGGGTTGGAATGATTTCCCCAGCAATGTAAAGTTTATCTTAAGGTCACTTGCTGATAGAAACTACTGTTTTGCCAGGCATCGATTTATTGGTTGTTTGACAAGCAGACCAGCTGTTCTATACCTACACAGAACACAAAGAAAGCTGCTCAAGATGGATGCGCTGGCATCAGTGGGAGAGGAGGGTAACAGCCTCAAAGATAGCAGAGAATTAGGATTAGATCTGAAATACTGGTGGATCTCTTTTCATTGGGATCTATAATAGAATAGTTGTTGTAATAGATAATATTCAAACTTTGGTGGCTTCACAAAACAGATCATTTTTCACTCATATAATAGCCAAAAGAGTTTTTGTCCAAGCGATGGTCTGCGGTTTGTCCATCTTCTAGGTCTGTGGTTTCTCCATTTTCTAGGGCCTCTGAGTTGCATGTTTGGTCCTCTGTATCTAGTTGGGTTGATTGGGAAGGAGAAAATGAAGATGACACCCCCACTTCGTACCCACCTTGGCCTAAAATTGGCACACATCACTTTCATTCATACCTCACTGGTGAAAACTAATCATATGGGCCTCTCCTTGATGAAAGAGGCCTTGAGGTAGTCTCTGGCTGGTAGTTACTTCCCCACAATTCCACCATGCAGAAGGGTAGCACACACCGTGGGCACCGTCAGGAAAGATCATAGCATTAGAACCTTCTTGCTGAGGAAATTTTTACTGGCATTCATATATACCTCACAGAGCAGGGATTAGTTAACTTATCAATGACTCTTTGAATGATCAATTGTTCTTCCCTATATGGAGGAACTTCTAATGCCAGCTATATGCCCTTCTCATGGTTAAGGCAATAAGCCACTGGCAACAAGGTCCTACAGATTCTAGGTTTCAAGGTTGTTCTCCACTGGAAGTGGTAGGTGTGCCTGCCAGTGCTGGAAGTCAGCAGAACTCACTGGGGTCTCAAGATACTAACTTTCAATCAATCAATCAATCAATCAATCAATCTCTCTCTCTCTCTGCTTTAGTTTTTTTATTTCTTGGCTGGTTGGCTGTTTTTTTCTTTTTTTGAGTGTGTGTATATGTGTAATGACAATAATAAGGTATGCCTCTTGGGCTTGTTTTAAAGTCCCAAGGAGATAATTTAAGAAAGAGTACAATACACATTATCTCAACACATAGGTGGCTTTTCCAGCAAGTAGCCACATACGTAAATAAGCCCAGAAGTGCCTTACCAACACTACCACAATTGCTGTTTCTTATAGTATCATTGTTATTAATAGGCTACTATTTTAATGATTAGCAGTACTGCCAAAGATAAAATCATAACATCTCTTCTATAGTGCTTCAGCATTTATTTACTTGATTCTCATGACAACCTTGTATAGTGAAAAGGAGACTTGCTGTGATCACATCTATTTCATAGATGAAAAAACTGGCCCTCAGGGAGGTCAAGGGATAATGACCATGATGATCACATGATAGCCCAGTCAAAGTGGCCACTTGGTTCTCAAACCCTGGCCTTTTAAGTCAAAATTGTATTACTACACCAAATGTAAAATGGCATCTTACCAAAATAAATGGAATCTTTGAAGAGACTTAGTCTCAATTCCTCATTGTTCAGATGATTTGGGATACCTGGGAAGATTATTCTTTTTTATTCCACTACATGCTACTGACCTCAGGTCATCTTACTTTTTTCAAGGCTGGTCAGCCTAATTGCACCTGGGTTGGTGGGGAGGAGCAAATAGTGTTAATGTTGGTGATGTCAGTTTACAGAGGCCATAATGTAGAGGGTTCTTGGAAATTTCTCCAAGGAATGTGAGTGGGGCCCCAAGAGGGAAGAAAATGGGTGCCCTCCAGTTTGGTATGTTTGGAAACAACACTGTGTGACCAGCATCACAAACCCTAGTAGGCAGGTGACAGTCTGAAATCAACTTCTTGGTTTCTTAAAGTTTTTTCTTCCCTTCAACTCTTTGGCCTTTTCCTAGCTAACTTTAGTGAATAATTATCCAGTGACTTTATTTTTTCCTACTGAGTGCAAAAAGAACTGTTACAGTGGCTCTAGGTTTGCAGTGTAAAGTCTTTGGAGACTGTGTTTGACCCTGTGTTGGGTGACTCCAACTACCAGGAGCAATGAGCTATAGTCAACATAGGCCTCAACATGGAGACCAGCCCCCAGCCCCAGACCTGCCATTGGCTGCTGTGATGACACAAGTTTAATTCGGACTCCGAGGAAGCCATGTTTTTCTCAGCTGTCAAATCAAGTGGATGATGTTCACCCTCTCTACTTCCCCCACTTTCTCAGAGAAATACTGAGAACTTGGGGCTCAAACCAGTGAGTAGACAGAAAGTGCTTTGTAAAGCATACCATCTAGATAAGTGTGGAAGAGAGTCATCAGAATTCTGCTACTGCCATTATTGTTTTAGGGTCAGCTCAGCTTTTCTTAACACAGAGCAGTTAATGGAGTGGCAACTGTATTAGATACCCACTGGGAAGGCAAAGGAGCCAGATGAGGGTTTCCTTTTATCCCATTTTAGCATCCTGTTTTCCTTTCACAACAGCTGTGTCTTGCGGGTTTATAAGTATTTTAATTATAGTGGCATTTTATTATACCTTCTCCTGACAAAATTCAGGCTAGGGACTTTTTTTTTTTAATCTGAAAAATGGTGGATTTTCCTAGAGGCGAGTTAACTTTCATCAGCAGTCAGAATGCTGCTACCTTTGATCCCACTTATAAAGCATGGTAGCTACCACTTTTCACAAATTATTTTCAGCATAACCAAAAAATAAAAATGTATTTGCAAGTCCACTAGCAAAAAGAAAAGTGACAAAATCTATTAGCCATCCAGCTTTGTTTCATAAATTGGTCACCAACTGAGAAGCATTTCTCCCATGGCCATCAGGAGTTACGGAATAGAAAATTTAGATATCAACATAAAGACTGACCAGAAGAGTTAGACAAAGAAGAGGAGTATCTCACTCCTCATCCTGGTGTATGGCCATTCTGTTGCTTCCTGCAGCATCTCAAGTAGGTTTTCCCAGCATAATCATCAAAAAGACAAGTAAACACTGCCTTGCTAGAAGAAAAAAATAAATGTTGCAAGGTAGGTAATCCATACAGTTAGAATGAAAAATGTCAGGTTGAAAAAGGCTTTGCAGCATGTAGTCTAAAACTGTCATTTTACAGGTGAGAAAATTAAGGCTCAGATCAGTGAAGGGCATGTCCAAGATCATGCAAAACAGCAAGTATTAAGATGACTCCTAAGGGACTGTATCAGTTTCCTATTGCTGCTATAATGAATTACTGCAAACTTTAGTGGCTTAAAGCAACACAAATTCATTGTTTTACATACAGTTCTGTAGGTCAGAGGTCTGACAAGGGTCACACTGGACTAAAATCAAGGTATCAGCAATGCTAGGTTCCTTTCTGGAGACTCCAAAAAGAATCTATTTCCTTGCCCTTTCCAGCTTCTAGAGGTTGCCTGCATTCCTTGGCTGATGGCTCCTTCCTCCATCTTCGAAGGCAGCAACATTGCATCTCCCTGACCATTCTTCTGTAGTCCATCTCTGGCCACAGACAAGAAAGGTTTTCCACTTTTAAGGACTCATATGATAAGGCTGGATCCACCTGAATGATGCAGAATAATCTCCCTATCTTGAGTTCAATGACTTCTATTCCATCACTTCTAAGTCCTCTTGCCTTATAAGGCAATATATTTGCAGTTCTGGGGATTAGAGCTGTCTTTGAGTGTGCAGTGGGACATTATTCTGCCTACCCTGGGGGAGAAGAATGGCAAGTCCAGTAGAGAGTTTAGTTTAGTTCAGCAGAAATGATTGTGGATACCTATTTGCAGGATTTGAGGGTCCCAAGCATCAGACTCTGAGATGAAGGTGGGTGTGTTGGAAAAAAGAGGGCTTTTGGGACCAGCCACTGCAGAGGAGCGGAATTAAAAGAGGTAGAATAGGCTAAAGGAGGAGCTGGACTTTCGGCTCATCACAAGGTCCGGCTGACCCCATGGGGTTCCCTAAAATGGGATGGCCTCTCAGAGTTATCAAGAGGGGCTGAGACTTTAAACTCTTTCTCTGATTGCTATGACCACATCAAGCAGTCACAGGATACGGGCTGCCCTGTGTATGTGTGTTGGGGAGAATTGCTGGTATAACTAAGTCAGCTTTCTTCTGACAGGGTCAGCTCCCAATAGCTAGGGTAATATGTCCTTCAGTCATGAAAGATGATTTAAGCAAATAATCACAACTACTGCTTGAATACCTGTACCTAAGCTTCACTTTTACATGCGAAGAAAATAAAACATCAGTTGTAGTCTGGAATGAAACCTGATTATAAAGTGGTCCTAGACTCAGAACTTAGGAATCAGAAGGAAAAGAACCATGTGTTTCATCTACAGTGTAAGGAGAAAAGAGGTATGACCTTGAAGGAGAGTGGAATCTTGGAGGATGTATGAACATGGGAGCAAGAGCAGGCAGGGATAATGTGAGCATGGCAGAATGAGATTGAGTTGGATATGGATATGGAGTGGACCCCAGAGGAAAAAAACAGGCAGATCGTAAGGTCTGGGGACTAAGATCCAAACCAACATCCAAATCCAGGGTTCTTCCCAAACAACAGCAAAGAAGTGGCATTGGCAGAGGCTAAGGGCAGGGCAGGGTAGGGCAGGGCAGGTCATGTCATCCTGATACTGGCTTAGAAGGATTCCAGCAACTTTCAGCAGGTACTGGTGGTCAAAAGAGTAGAGTTTATGGTCAGCCATGGAAGTGACTGAAGAACAGGTAAGAAATCTTATTTCAACAGAACTGAGGAAAGGGTAAGAACTTCGTGGGGAAAAGGGCATTCTGTGTTACAGTAAGCAGGTGTACTACAGTTTTGCGTCATCTGGCCCATGAATGTCATTGGCTCAAGCCCAAGTCTGATCCTGGTGCAGGAAATGAAGATGCTCTGGTCACCTGAGTAGCAAGGGTTAAAAACATTAAGAGGCTGGGAAGGCAAAACCATCTGCTCACTCCAGGGGAAATGCTCTCACATTACATCAGGGCTGACCTCAGTGTTCATTCTAACTGAATGGTATCCACACTCAGCAAGGAAGGTACAAAGACTGATTTGTTCCCACCCTTTAGTCCCCAAGTTCTCACTCCCTCGGGTCACTGGTGAGCCAGCACTGCATAAGGATCGTTCTTCCTGTTTGTCCAGATGGACAAGACGAACTCCCCAGCCACCTCCACTTTTCCACACATCCAGGCTGCAAAGCCTAAAGGAAATAGTATTTTTAAAAAAGATTTCCTGCATCTTCTAGAAGACTGTGAAGACGTTGCACTGGGCCAACCATACTTGTAGACAAAAATGGTTTTGATTATCCTACATGGTTCAATTCACGTGGTGAGAAACATCATTGCCTTTCTGTAAGTCCTTTCTACATGCAAATGTCAGCAAGAACATTCATAATAATGCCTCATGATTATGATTCTTATAGGGCTTCACATTTTACATAACTCTTAACCTATACTAAATCTCTTGAATTTCACAATGCTACTTATAATCCCAGCACTTTGGGAGGCTGAGGCCAGCAGATCATTCGAGGTGAGGAGTTCAAGACCAGCCTGGCCAACATGGGGAAAACCTGTCTCTACTTAAAATACAAAAATTATCTAGTTGTGATGGTGTGCTCCTGTGGTCTCAGCTATTTGGGAGGCCGAGGCATGAGAATTGCTTGAATCCAGGAGGTGGACATTGCAGTGAGCCAAGATTATACCACTGCACTCCCGCCTGGGCGACAGAGCAAGACTCTGTCTCAAAAAAAAGAAAAAAACAAACAAACAAAACAAACAAACAAAAAACAATACTACTTGGGAGAGAATTATTAATACTCTTCTTAAAGGTGAAGAAATTGACATTCAAAGAGTTTAAGTGCCTTACATTAAGTCACGAAGAGAGAGTCCGAAATGGGACCCAGGGCATATAAATCCCAGCTGTCCCCAGCACATCATCATGATAATTCTACCCTGAACAGAAGACCTTTGCATCTCACAACACTGGAAGTTTGACAGAAAGGAGTATCACAAAGGGTAGAAAAAGCTGGGGGAGAAATAATCTGAATTTCACATTTTGTCTCAGAACATCTAGAGATTAGTGTTTTTAACTCTTTAACTTGGCGTTTTGAACTGTTCAAAGCATCTCTCATCTTTATCTCATTTGATCAGCTCAGCAATCCTGTGATATAGGCAAAGCAGACCTGACAGGTGAGGAAACTGAAACCCAGAGAGATTAGGGGACTTGCACAAGAATAGACGGGCATTTGGTGACTGATTCAAGGCTGGAACCTAGATCTTTGAGGGCAGTAGCCTTCAGAATAGGAATGAGATGGGAGAGAAGTATGTGTTGAATGAAGTAGGAGGGAAGCATTTTATTGAAAGATTAATCAAAATTCATCTGAAAGCCAAAGGGCCAAGAACAGTCCAAAGAAATTTGAAAAAGACTATGAAGAAGATGAATTTATACTGCAGACATCAAAGCACAGGATAAAACTGTGCAAGAGAAGTATAGGTATAGAGAGACCAGTGGAATAAACTAGAAAGTCTAGAAAAAGACCCAGACATTTTGGAAAACTGTTATGTGATGGGGTGATTACAACTAAGTAGGGAAGGAATGGACTGTTTGATACACATTGTCACAGAAATTGGCTCTTCATATTGGAAAATTAACAGAGCTCAATTTCATATGCAAAATAACACAAAATATTGCAAATAAATTCCAGATAGATTAAAAGTTAAAGTAAAAAATTATCTTTTAAACTATTCAAAGAATATTCAGGAAGATAGTTTTATAATATCTGATTAAGAAAAATTTTTAAGAACACAAAAGTAAAGAAAAAGATCAATACATTTGACTATGTTAAAATTTAAGACCAAATTTATAGTCTTGTAGGAACAAAGTCACCATAAACAAAACTAAAAGATAGGTAAGAGATTTGGAGGAGAAGTTTGCAATGCATGTGACCTAAGAAGGTTTAATCTCTGAAAATGTGTGTATATGGGATAGGGAGTCAGATGGGGACAACTATAAGTAAAAGACAAACAGCCCAACAGAAAAACAAATATAAAAGCAAACAGTTCACAGAAATGGAAATCAAAATGATCTACAAAAATATGAAAAGATGCCCTACCTCATTAATAATCAGGGAAATGCCCATTAAAAAGCAAATAGATAGCATTTCACACCTATTCAACTGTCAAAAATTGAAAGGTTCAGTAATGCCAAGTTTTTATGGGAAATGGGCACTGCCATCCTAGAGGAAGTGCACATTGTTTTTATCTCTTTAGAGGGCAATTTAGAAATACCTTGTAAAAGTAAGTATATACGTATCCTATGACAAACTAGTTTTATGTCTAAATATAATCCCTAGAAAAATTCTTACTCCTGTGTGTAATAGGACAGTTAAGGGGATGTTTATTATTGCATTATTTACAATATTGAAAATTGGAAAACAATTTAAATGTTCATCAATAGAGCAATGGGAAAACACTGTATAGGCACAGCAGTGAGTTCCCGTGAGCTAGACGCAGGCATCAAGAAAGATGATCTTGAAAAAATCCAAGGTCTGTGTAAAAAATCAAACCACATTAATATACCATTTACACACATATTTAAAACATATAAAACAATGTTATCAACCAAATATGGATTCAGACGTATGCATAATAAAAGCATAAAAACACAGAATGCATGCAAGTTCAAGAGAATGCTTTTTTGGAAGAAGGAGTAGAATGGGCTCACAGAGAGGATAAAAACGATGCGATTGTACCTATAGTGTTTTATTTCTTTAATTACAAAAAAAAATAAAAATAAATCAGAGAAATATTAGCATAATAATATTCTGGGCAGTGGATATTGAGAGTTTAATATGGTAAACAATTCAGAAAAGGAGAAAAGGAAAAGAAAAAGCTCCTCACCAGCAGCCTCACTTTCCTCTGGTGGAAATGAGAAGGCAGTGGGGAGCAGGAGGCTGCAGGAAAGCAGAGCTGACAGCTTTGAAAATTACTTGGCTGTGGATGTCTGCTCATGCACACACCCACACTAAGATAGTTCCACACACGATAGTAGTGGGATCATTCGTGGAAAGAGCAATGCTGAGCAAAGTCACCATGGACTACTGGGGGCCCAGCCAGCACCAGCTCTGCCAGGGCATTCCAGGACTAGGAATGGGGTTTAGAATAACAAATTGCTTAAATACGGTAGGAACATGTTTCTCTCAACTTAAAGGAAGTCCGGCGGTAAGGGGCTAAGATGGTGGCTATGCCACATCCCCAGGACTCAAGCTCTTTCCACCTTTCTGTTCTGCCATTCCTAGTCACATGGGTTCCATCTCCAAAGTCACCTTAAGATCTGAGGTGACCACTGCAACTCCAAGCCATCCTGGTGAGACACAAGAAGAAGTGAAGGTGAGGAGGGCAAAATGGTCCCTACTGGCTGACTATACCCCTCTAAAACTTCTTTCCTGGAGCCCCTTAACTTGCATGGACATTTTTGGATCATCCCTAATGCCAAGGGAGGCTAGGAAATTGTATTAGTTTGTTTTCACACTGCTATAAAGACATACTTGAGACTGCGTAATTTATAAACAAAGGAGGTTTAATTGACTCACAGTTCCGCATGGCTGGTGAGGCCTCAGGAAACTTACAATCATGGTGGAAGGGGAAGCAGGTATGTTGTACATGGCAGCAAGTGAGAGAGAGCGTGTGTCAGTGCAGGGAAAACTACCATTTATAAAACCATCAGATCTCATGAGAATTCACTATCACAAAAACAGCATGGGAGAAACTGCCCCCGTAATCCAATCACTTCCCTCACTCCACATGTAGAGATTACAATACAAGATTAGATGTGAGTGGGGACACAGAGCCAAGCCATATCAGAAACGTTTTCTTTAATTCAATCAGCAATGTGCCTAGCTAAAAAGTTAGCTATTGCTAAGGAAAAAGGGAGAATGGCTAGTTGGTTCGCAGCTAATAATGACTACCAGGGTTGGTGACTAATTGTGTGCCCACGGACAAGAGCTTTCTTCCTCTAAACATTGCTTTCCTGTCCAGGCAAAAAAGAGGATAGGTGAGGTGCTGCTTTCCTCAATAGAGCCAATCATCTTTTCTCACCTTGTTCATTGCTTCAAACTTTAATCAAACTTCAATTTGAGACAATTATCTTGAAGCCTTTGTCTACTCATTCTCTCTCCCCGACTGCAGGGATTTGGGTTGTTGAAACTTTTTCTCCCTGCATAGTTTTGGTTCTGTATCTATGTTGCACACTCACCTCTCTTTGGGAATTACAACTTCTCTTCCAGGTTTACCAACTGCTAGAAACACCCAGATTTTAACTTTCCAACTCACTTCTTCCAAGAAGCTCCTCCTGGTATGATGCCACCTCCTCTGAGACCACTTCATCCCACTGTCCCCTGTCAAGAGCATTTTTTTCACTCAGAGAATCAAAACTTTCGTTGAAGACAGACCTTATACCATCTGGCCTAGTGATTTGCAACTTGTTTTTTAGAGTCCTTTCTGCAAGTAAAAAAGTATATGAAACCCCAAGATGATGAATAAAATGAATAAAATGTAGAATGGGATGGGGCAGAGGACCCCCAAGTCATTTCAGAACATAGTTAGAAAAGATAATATCTTGCCCTCATTTTATGAATAAAGACATTGCTGCCCAAAGATAGAATTCAATTGTTCATGTTTTGTAGCTCATAATAGCAACACCAATAATAACAACAGCATTAGCTAACACTTACCCTCTGTGTGAAATACTGGTGTGAGTGTTTTATGTATATTAATTAAACTTTGTGATAACCCAAAGTTGCATAGGTAGTCAATGAAAGACCCAGGATTTGAATGAGGCATTCTGACTCGAGAGACTGTGCCAGCAACCACTATTCTATAAGCATTTAAGCCACATGGCCTGAATAATTCTAGTCCTCTAACTCCTAGGCCTAAATTACCTTCTTTGATTTGCTTTATATTAGTTTTTTAGTTATGGATTCTAAACATGTTTCTTTAAATGTTTTTCTGTGACTTATATTTATTTTTTTGCTGCATACATTAGGCATTTAGTGAAGACTTACGATAAAATATTTGAGTTCAGTGGGCAAGGAACAACTGCTTTTCACTTGAAACTTTGATGAGATTTGACCTGGCTCATGAAGGCCGCTGCATAAAGATTAAATAGAAACATCAAGCCACATCCTTAATCACCTAAATGGAAGACTACATTCCTGCCAAATCATGTCTGCAAAGAGGAAAGGCAAGCATCTTGGGCAATGTTCTGTGCATGGTCATCTTTTAAGTCAAGTCCTGGAAGGGTAGAAAGTAGTTGTACCTTGTTAGTGTCCTGTACTTCTTTCTCCACAGTGGTGGTATAGGAAGGGTGATCCAGGGACCAGGAAGGCAAGAATTGGGTGACTGTTTGCAAAGCCCAATTTTTCCATGTCCACCTTTCTATCTGGACAGTTGAACTCTGCAGGAGAAATCACAAATTCCCCAAATTAGTGCCTACTGTATATTCATGGTCCCTTCCTCAACTCAGGTTACTCTTCATCATGTCCATAGTCACTCATCATCAACTCTGACAAGAAACAAGAAGTGCTGCTGCTGCTTCTCTGTTATCAGCAACACCATCCACCCATGTGATCAAGCCAAAACTTGGTAGTCATCTTTTATTTTTTTCTCACTCTGTCACCCAGGCTGGAGTGCAGTGTTGCAATCTCGACTCATGGCAACCTCCACCTCCTGGGGTCAAGTGATTCTCCTGCCTCAGCCTCCCAAGTACCTGGGATCACAGGCATATGCCACCATGCCCAGCAAATTTTTTTTTTTTTTTTGAGACGGAGTCTCGCTCTGTCGCCCAGGCTGGAGTGCAGTGGCCAGATCTCAGCTCACTGCAAGCTCCGCCTGCAAAATTTAAAATTTTTTTTTTCAGTAGAGACAGGGTCTCACCATGTTGGCCAGGCTGATCTCAAACTCCTGACCTCAGGTTGATCCGCCTGCCTCGGCCTCCCAAAGTGCTGGGATTACAGGCGTGAGCCACTGCGCCCAGCCTGGTAGTCATCTTTGACTCCTCTTTCTCCCTCCACACCATCATTGAGACAGTCACTATGCCCTGCTGTTCCTATCTCCTTCACCTCTCTTCAGTCTGTCCACTCCCCTCTGTTAGTCTACACTTTGTTTTGAGCCAGCACCTTCCAGCCCATTCTTGGTATAAGGAAACCTTATACACACACCCTTTCTTAATGGATCTCCGTAATGTAAGTTTTGGGATAGAGTCAAAACTCATAAAATAGAAAGCCAAGTTGTTCAGTGTCTGGCCACTGCTTTCCTCCCAGCTTCATATTTCCTCACTGAGATACTGGATCCCCTAAATGGTGGATATCTGCATATGCTGCATCCTGTCTGATTCTCTCTCTCTCGTCCCTACCTCTCAGTCAATATTTGGCAAATGCATGAGTGAATTTGGATGCAGGAGGAGAAGAAAGAAAGGACAGACAGAGGAAGGAGGGATAAAAGTAACAATAACAACAACAACAAAAAAACCTGGGCATGTGGATGGAGGAAGAAAGTTTGTCCAAAGCAGAAAAATAGGAAATAAAAACAAAACAAAAACAAGCAAACAAAAAAAACACAATGGCCGGGGCCTTAAAGCCTTGTTTATAAGATCCTGGTGGCATATTTCTATTTTAAATTAAACTCTAGGACATAAATTTCACTTGACTGGTCCCCAGTCAGCACTATAGACCTCAAAATGCCACCCAGCCACCTGGTGATCCTACAAAGCAAGGTGAGGGGTTGAGCCTTGAGGACAGATCAGAGGAGTGGTGATTAAATCCAAGACTGAGTCTTGTTTCAACCTTGAGATTATATCAATGTGCATTTCTACTGAGACAGGGTCCTTTTGCCTTCTTACTGAAGTGAGTCATTGCCTGTGTTAGCCTCCTTCTTCCCTAGTCCTCTCCATGACACCCTGGGAAAAATATACTTACTGATAACTTGGCTCCATTTTTTGAGGGATTTAGGTCACTTAATATGTCATGGCACTTAAGAGAAGCCAGTTAAATTTGGGGCTGAACTGGTTAAATAATTAGTATCTGCAATGTAGCAGCCCAGAGCACAGAGAAAAGAGTGGAAAGAACACGGAATGCCTATGCCATGAGACAAAGTGCTGCTATCCCAGCACCTTGACAAGTCCCAGCTCCCAGGTCTGACCTGCTTGCTGAAATTTTGAAGACCACCCAAAGGCACTTTAGCAATTCATGTGAGCAAAGGCCTCATGAAGTTCCGTGTGGCAACACCAGTTTCCTGGGGGCAATTCTTCATGCCTATTAATGTGATAATCTGTTTTCAAACCAGACAGTTTAAGTGAGAAAGAAGAATGAGAAGAGATGATTCCCATTACCAACGGCAACTTGATCCCTAATAGTAGTGGCAAATGTGAACAATTCTTAACACACTTAATTTCATTCAGTGCTCACAACCCTCCTATGAAAGAAGTATTATCCTTATTATACAAAAGGGTCTGAAATTCAGAGAAGTAACATTTCCAAGTGTGATGGTTAATATTAGGTGTCAACTTGATTGGATTGAAGGATAGCTGGTAAAGTATTGTTCCTGGGTATGTCTGTGAGGATGCTGCCAGAGGGGATTGACATCTGAGTCAGTGGACCAGGAGAGGAAGACCCACTGTCAGTGTGGGTGGGCACCATCCAATTGGCTGCCAGAGTAGCTAGAACAAAGCAAGCAGAAGAAGGTAGGATAACCTTGGCTGGGTGCAGTGGCTTGCTCCTGTAATCCCAACACTTTGGGAGGCTGAGGCAGGCGAATCACTTGAGGTCAGGAGTTCGAGGCCAGCCTGGCAAACATGGTGAAACCCCATCTCTAGCAAAAATACAAAAATTAGCCAGGCATGGTGGCAGGTGCCTGTAAACCCAGCTACTCCAGAGGCTGAGGCAGGAGAATTGCTTGAACCCAGGAGGTAGAAGTTGCAGTGAGCCGAGATTGTGCCACTGCACTACAGCCTGGGTGACAAGAGCAAGACTCCGTCTCAAAAAAAAAAAAAACAAAGGAAGGTGAGATAACTGCTTGCTGGGTCTTCTGGCTGCCTTCTTTCTCCCATGCTGGAGACTTCTTCCTACTCCTTCTGCCCTTGGACATTAGACTCCAGGTTCTTTGGCTTCTGGCTGCCTTCTTTCTCCCATGCTGGAGACTTCTTCCTACTCCTTCTGCCCTTGGACATTAGACTCCAGGTTCTTTGGCTTATGGACCCTGGAACTGGCACTAGTGGCTTGCCAGAGGCTCTCAGGCCTTTGGTCACAGACTGAAGTCTGCACTGTCAGGTTCCCTGGATTGAGGCTTTCTGACTCAGACTGAGCCACTACCAGCTTCTCTCTTCCCCAGTTTGTAGAGAGCCGATTGTGTGACTTTGCCTTGTAATAGTGTGAAGCCCATTCTCTCTAATAAACTCCCATGTATATGGGAGTGTCTATATGTGTGTGTATAAATACACACACAGACTAGCTGATGACAGAGGCAGAAAGTGATTGCTGGACTTCTTAGTTCCCAATTTGGCTCTTTCCTCACTATACTGCTTCATGGACTCTTGCAAGCATGAACCTAATAGACACAGTCATTCAACAGTTAATTCAACAACTGTGTATTGATCCCCTCCCAGGCACCAGGCACTGTGTTAGGCCAGTGAAGATACAGCAGGTTCAAAACAGAAAACGCTTCTTATCCTGTGTGGGGGTCATATTCTATTGAAGAGACAGACATACAATCTTTCAAGCAGAGGGCAATACACCCTATGTCCTCTGCAAAATAATAAAACAAGGCAAGGGAAACAGAGAGCAGTGGGGCAAGAGAATAGATTTTGTTTTTCAAAGGTGGCCAGACAAGGCCTCTCTGTTGACACCTGGCTTTGAACTTTCCAACAAAATCCATTCCAACCTTGATGTATGCCTTGCTTGTACCCACACTGCAGCAGGAGGCTGACAATGAGCACATTAGAGACAAAGAACAACCAGTAGGCATGGTGTTCCCATTGAGAAGGGAGGATTCAAAAGTAAGCCCCAAAACTGCCACAGTCTTGCCATGGGGCAATTTCACAAGTAGAATGGGGTGGCCACTAACTAGCTTGGCAAGCAGAGAGGACTTTTTCGTGACGAATCTGTCCACAGCGAAAATGGCCCAATGACTCAGGAGCTTAAGGAAGCTGTCCTTGCTATCTGATTCTGCCTATGAATGCCTTCTGAATACCTTCTATCAGAAATATAATAGCTGGATAATTGCAGGAGGAGAGCAAGGGGAAAGCCTTTAGACATGCTTCAAGATTTCATTGAAAATGTTTCGTTCATAGACTTAGGAGGTTACGTTTCTGGGAAAGCCACTAAAAGTAAAATAAGAGGAAGACTGATCATGCCTTAGAAACAATATGGAAGTTCATTCCCATCTAAGGACCAGAAGAAAAAAAAAACTTTAAAAACAGAAAGTGACAAATATAACCTATTTCATAACTATAATGCAATATATCTTTACATTGTGTAGTGTAAGTTTTTAAAAAAGATTTAGCAATCAAATAAATCAACAACAAAGAAAACAATTTCCCAGGTACATTACTTCCCGGGAACATATTTCTGTATTTTACTACTGAAATCACCCCCAGAAGAGTTATGTGAGGCTGAGAGCTCAAGAAGAAGTACCTGACAGGGTCAGTGCCTGAAGCTGGGAAATAAGAATGCAGAACAGACAGGGAAGGGCAGCGAGAAGCTGCCAGATGCCCGGAGCCAGGAAGTTTTGTGCCCAGGGTGACAGGAAGCAGCCTGGTTGGTTGGTGTCGCTTGCCGTTTGCTGCAACGCCGTAAGTTCTACGACAGATGAAATTGGCAGGAATCAAGCAAGAAGCTCACACTCCCTCTGTATCTTCACCTCTCCCTCCCATCTCCACTCTGCTCCTGGAGACTCTCAGATCTGCTCTGAAGTTAACCTCCATCTCAGCTCAGGATTCATCTCCTCCTGTCTCCTAATTAGGCTCCTTCTCCCTCAGCTAGTCTCTCCCTTTCAATTAGAGTCTTCCTCCCATTTTAAGGGAAAGAAAAAAAGAGAGAGAGAACTTTCCTTGGTCCTGCTTTCCCCTCCAAGCTGGCATTCCATCTCTCTACTTTCCTTAATTGCCAGATTGTAAAGAAAGGTTTCCGCACTCACTGTCTCTCCTTCCTCCTCTCCACCTTCTTTAACACCCACAGTCAGCTCGCTGTTCCCACAACTCCACAGAAACTTCTCTAACTGCTGAGAAGTTAGAGAATGTGACAACTTGTTTAAGCCTTCAGCCTCGGCAGTTCTGTCACTGTAACCATTACTTGGACCCAGCCCCTTAAAAGTTTTGCCTTATTTGGCCTGCATGACTCTGTCCCCCTTGTCTTCTCTAAAGCCTTCTCGTCTTCTTCCCAGTCCCAAACACCAACACCACCACCTTAATTTTTCACTGGTGGAGAAGAGACGAGAATCAGCAAACTCCCCGGTTGTTTTCGGGTCACACACCCCTTTGAGACTCTGATGGCAATTTTAGAGTCTCCCCAAAATGTCATTTTATTGATACATATTCATATACACACATATGTATATACATATGTAAACATTATCTCAAAAGATCCCTAAATTAAGAAGAGCCTCCGTCACAGAAAATAGCTGTTTTTACAAAATGTGACTATGATATCATGTGGCTGATCCATACTACACTTAAACCACACATTTCTGGTGAGTCCTTGACTTTCAGAGGTGCTATATTAGAGTAAAACATTTTGTCAGAAGGCTGATCCCAGGATTCTCATGCAGTTTTTACACCCTAAAGGCTGTATGATCTTGGGCAATTCACATCTCTAAAACAAAGTTATCTCCTCTATAAAAATGGGTATTATAATTTCTTCTCTGCCTCCCGAGTTTGTTGTAAAGATTAAATAAGATCAGAAATTTGAAATATTTTGTAAACTTCTAAGTATTACAGAAATGATCACTATCAAAATCATTGATCAGTATCCTTGGAGCTGCAGTGTGTTGGGGAAGAGGAGCCAGGAGGTTGTCAACATTGGGTTTTAATCCCATCTTGGGCACCATATTGTGATTTGATCCATGTTCCAGTTTGTAGACCAGAGATGATCACAGGTCTCCTAGCTACCTCGTAGAGCTAGTCTGAGTATCAAATGAAATAATGAATGTGGAGGGACTTTACAACTCAGCAAGACTGGGACGCCTGCCATTTCTCATCCTCTTCTTTGTCCCTCTCCATGTGCATTAATTGAACTCTGTGAGCCAAACAGAGTGAGCCTGCTCTCACAAGAGTCCCACCGTGCCTGATGATGGAGCATTCCTACCAAATAATTCTAGAGTCAAATTAGACTCCCGTGAGTTAATCATGGATAATGTAATTATAAGAAGCAGCAAATAAATTGATAATAATTGGCTACTTATTGTTTTTTCAAAGAGGACATGGAGAGAAAGAATACAGTGTACAAGAAAGATTATCCTTTGTAGAAATAGTCACTCCTCCTGGTCACTTGGCCTATATTGGAACCCACCCCAAGGAGTGCTGGTGTCTCTCTGGCATGCTGGGTTGCTATAAAATACTTTCTTGAAATCCCTGACTTGAAATCCTGCCCTTATCCTGATGCATGAGTGTTAGTAACCTCTAGCAGGTTTCCAGTTCCTCAAGAAAGAGCATGGTGGCCAGAACCATTGCACATTCCTTGTTCCCGGTCCCTTCTTTGCTTCACTGCACCCAACCAAGGTTCAGAATATAAAGGTCAGGCGCAGATGCAAACAGAGCAGCAAAGTTAAAGTCAACCCATCTCTCCCTTTTCACCAGGTTCTATCTGGTTTTGGGAAGAGATGGGATTTTCATAGCACTATGAGAAGGAAGGGATCAGCTATTGTCTTGTGAGAACAAGCCTGGTCACTGTCAGATAACATAGCAAAAAGTATTTCTCAAAAGGACCTCCTTTGCAGGGGTGAGGAAAGACAAGTGTCTGGGGCTCCACGCACAAGGGCAGGAAAAAAGGAAATGGGAGAGAAGCTAACATTACTGAGCTAAGGACATTACCTATATTATTTCATTCAGTTCACTCAACAGTGACCTCTAGTATGTGTGTATTATCCCGTTTTACCAGCAAAGAACCTGAGGGTCAAAAAGACTACAACTTGCCCAAGGTCACACAGAGAATAATGAACAGAGAAGACTTCAAATGCCAGACTGTTTTTACTCTGGCAAACTGGCTCACCAAAGGTGAGGACAGCCAGGAAAAGAGTGATTCTCTACTTGTGTCCTGTCCATGAACACTCCCCTTTAAGGGACCTGTGATTATGATGAGGGCCACAAACTATGAGTGAGTCAGAGCCAATCTGAGACTTGAGTCACCCACTTGCCAGCTTTGTGAACTGAGTCCTTAAAACATAGCAATAAAGCAAACATAATAGTATCTCTCTGGAAAATGTGTAAGTTGCTATGTAGTTCCAATGCAATGTTTTTTGTAATTGTTTCATCTCCCACCTACATAAGGCTGCATTGTCAGGTAGAGAAGTGTCATTGTCTCTGTTGAATGGGGTGCAGGTGAAGGGCATGTCCCTGCAAAGATGCAGAAGAGCAAGGGCCATAGAGGTGCCGGGACACTGGGCAAGGATAAAGTTGGTTTTAGAGTACCCAGAACACAGCCAACGTCCGATAATGAATTACCCAGTCAGAGCAGGACTGGCAGTGACAAGGGATTCCTGAAAGGTTGCTCAACACCTCCCCAGGATCAGAGTGATCCAAGAGTCTTGGGCAGAGTTACCATCATCCCATGGTGGGGCAAGTGACCTCTGCACTGGGGGAAAAAAAAAATTATGAAGGAGGAAGCCCGCAAGTCTTGGCTAGAACAAGAACATCATGGGACATGAGCTCCAACTCTGATTTCTTCCTCTTATCCTTGGATGTGATATCCTGGTTTTATGACTCTTGAGAAAAGCATAAGCTCCTAGAGGTAATGAATTCTATAGTAAATGTTATTGGATATTTCACAGGGCTTAGAGGGGCATAGAACTCAAATAAATGGTCCCTAAAGGCGGGATTCCGTGGCATCTGTGAGTTCCCATAGTTAACTTTTCCCATAGTGACTTTAGTGTGGGGCAGAAGATGCTGGAAGACTTGTGAAACAGGCAGATTCCCAAATTCCACCATGAGAGATTCAGATATGGGAAGGTTAGGGGTGGGGTTGTTTAACAAACTCACTAGTTGTTTCCAAATGCAGTTGATCCTTGGGGGAAAATCTTTGAGAAACTCTCTGATAGTCTATTTTTTCACATATCATCTTGTACTAAAGTTAGTTGTTTAGAGATTAAGCTGCCTCCATGAAAACATAAGCTCCTCCAGGTCAGGGTCTATGCATCTCATCCCGGTACCCCAGAGCCTAGCAGAGCACCTGGCATGCTGTAGGTGTTTGGTTGGACTTAGCAGAATTGGAAGATCATAAAATACATCTCATTTCCATAGGAACAGTTCCAGGTCTAGGATTTGTGTTGCGGACAAGGGTCACTGTATCCTCATATATCATGAATATGGGTAACAATATTGCACCATGAGATGCTAGAGTGATCAAGCTGAAAAGTACCCTAATTCATTATTTAACATTCATAAAGCAAAAGAACAGCTCTGGACCTCTGCAGTCACTGGGAATGGTAAGATTATGCTCCAAGAAACATTCTGTGACAGCACATCTAGTCAATGTAATAAACTTTACCTTACAGTCACTTTGTAGATAGGAGAACTGAAACATAAAGAAGTTAACTGACACATTCAATGTTGCATCATGAATCAACATCAGACCCAGAATTCAGACCCAGGATCCTGGATTTTCTAGGTGGTGCTTCTTCCAAACCACAAGATTCTGATAAGGACCTGTGTGTCCTATGTGTCCTATTTCTGGGATTTTTTTTAAAGAATGATCAATAAAATATTTCCTTTCGTAATGCTTCTACTGCTTGCTACAGGGAAAATTGTCACAAGAAGAAGGCATCATTTTAAAGTTCCATGGGCAGCTCTTTCCAGAGATGTGGTCCATGGAAAGTCTTTCCCAGAGCCCGTTGGAATTCTAAAAAGGAAATGAAGTGAGAGTTAATTAAATGTGTAATTGATGTTGATTGTGGCAAGCATAGTTCTTTTAGGTCAGATTGATGATGCAGGGGAGTGCTAGTGTTTGTGAGTGTTGTATGTTTTTAGGATTTTAGGGCCCTTGTCTAAGCCCTGGGATTTTTACTTAGAGGCAGGCTTTGTGAGATTAGGGAACAGGCTATGGTGGGCTTCAGGGAACAAGCTCTACAAGGGGTCTCTCCACGTTATGTACATTAACCAAAATGGGGTCATCCCACGCTCTGCACTTACTGAGCAAGTTTCCCTTCAGCACTGCCACATCCCTCCCCAGCCAAATGCTTAACAAATCACACCAACCTGACCAACTCAATGTCTGGTTCTTATTTTTCCTCCTTCCCTTTTCTGTGTGCCATTGTAACCCTCCTGTCTTAATGCTTTTCTGCCTCTTCAGGAATTTTGACTACTCCATTAAGCTTTAGTCTCATCAAAACACATTCCTATTAGTCAGTTCTCAGACACAATCTCTACTTTTTCACCTTATGCAAAGTTCCACATACTCTTTCTTGGCAACTGCAGTTAAAATGCTAAATTACAGAGGTGGGCAGACTCTATTGATAGTAGAGAGACTGGTGCCCCTCTCTTCTTGCCTACCTTTGCTAATGACTTGAAAATAAATCTCTCCAGTACCTCACCTGCTGATCTGCTGTGGCTTAATCAGCCTAGTAGATTCAGAGTAATTTTCCCCATCAAAGACCGTGTTCTCATGATGCTTCCCACACCACTGGAATTAGGTAAGACAGAGAGAAGTCTACCTATTTTGCAGGTTCTGAAGCTCAGGATCAAGGATTCAGCTGACTTACCCAAAGTTAGTAATACAGCCCCTTCCAGAACCATCACTTCCTGTCTCCTGGTCTAATGGTCATAAGTCCTTATTTCTCTCTGATCTTGCTCTTGCTGTGGCTAAAGTGCACACACAAGGGTGACTGATGTGTCCTCAGTAAGATGGAAGGGAAGGAGGAGGGAATCTTTGTTTTCATCTCCTGGAATGTTCCAATAGTTCCAGCTGTGGCTACAGTTCATGACTGCGGGGATTTTTTGCTTGTTTATTTTCTTTTGAAAGATTCTATCTAGATTCCAGCAAACTTTCCAGCAAACAGTACTTTGAGGCAGCTGGAAAAGGGAGGGCTCTTCCTTCCCTGTCATATGTCCTTAAAATAACACAACAGGGGAGGAAAGCCCACAGGGTCCCCTTAAGGTACCAAAGATAGCATAATGAATTTGCTAATCATAAACGGTTTGCTCCTGAGTTCCAAGTGATATGGTAATGAATTGCCAGCGAGCTATTTGCCAGACCGCAGCCATATGGTAAGGGATGGGACCCTGGTACATAGTAGCCATACTGTGGGTTTTTCTGCATAACTGTTCCCATCCAGAACCTTCCCATCTCTATGGCTGCTAATTAACATCCTGTTTAAGCTTCTGTTGTCAAAACAAGTCATTTGTTTGCCTTATGCAGATAAGTCTTTCTCTTATCTGGTCAGTAATAGTGACCATTAAGAAATGAAAATGTGTTTGAATCCACATAAAAATATTTGAGTTACACATCTTACATTACCCAGTGGGTACCTGGGTCTAGCAGCACTAGCCTGTGGAAGCAACTCAATCTAGGAACTTATTAAAACCAACAAATTATCATCTTCCCCTACAGAAACACAAATGAGGATTCAGTTCATTAATTTCCCCATTGTTCTTCCTTTCTGCGGACATTACTCTAGTTGGAACTCTAGCTATAAAATGTGGATTTTATTATAATAGCGATGATAATAAAAATAATTAGGAGAAGAAGGAGATTCATTTATCAGAACAAGTCACCCTTTCAAATACACACTCCCTCTTGATTTGATGAGATGGTGAGATTTGGGAAAGAATCCACTGCTTCCTTGCTGCTTTTGTTGGTTTCCTTAGCAGTTACCCAATGGGGCTAGAAAGAAAGAGAGTTAGGAAAGGAAAAATAAAAGCGAAGAGACTCTAGGATCAAAGGGAAATGAGAACCTATGATGAGTAAACAGCAAAGCAAATCAGAAAGAAACAATTTTATGAGGGATTCAGAAGCACCGCAGGCTAGGGAGAGGCTGTTTGGACAGTCCAGGGTGTGTCCAGTGTCTTACACGCCTCACCACCACCACCAGCAAGGGCAGATGGGGAGGTGGGGCAGGGATTGTCCCTCTGTCCCCCATGCCCTCTGCCGCATCCTTGTGACAGCCTTTGACAGCCTTTTTCCACTAAGACTGCCTGCTATCCATGTAAATGCATTTTCCTTTCATAACGACATTGAAGAATATGGGAAAATGGAGGCAAAAAAGACAGAAGATGGAGGGGGTGAGGAAACCCACAGAGTAATATTCCCTGAGAATACTCCTGGGTCCCTCGCTTCCTATAGGACCCAGTAGGAACAATCACTCTCTTTCACAACTTTCTGAGTTTTCCCTGCATCCACATACCTCACCCCAGAAACAGCCAATGTGCTAATTGCAAGGTCAGGCCAGTGTCTTACATGGCATCTGGGACGTGGTATAATGCAAACAGATTTCCATATGTGGTCCCTTCCAGTAGTCCTCGGCCCCCCGAGCACCCACACCACGTGAGAACTCGGCTTCTCAGGAGACGTTGACATTTTAATTGGAAGCATCTGTTGCCTTTTCTGTTATTTTTGGCCAGGTTTGGTTTATTTGTATGAGCCGATGTTTGTGTACAGACCCGCCTACATGTTTCACAAAGCCGAGCCTTGCCTCCTCTCTCATTTTCCTCTCAAGTAGCTGACTGGGATGTGTGATGGGGCCACTTGCCTTCACCCTGTCCGTTCTGATGTGGATTTCTCTCTGCAGAATTAAGGTAGGGAGGGGCCAAGCTGAAAACAGAAAAGCACCTTCTTGAAAAAGATGTTCTGAGAGAGGGAGGCTCACTGCTTCCTGCAAAGTGTCTGCTAGCCTCCCAGCAGGAGATTCTGCTTCCAGCTTCAAGGCTACAGCCAGCTTTGAGGCTGCAGGGGGACCTCGAAGGTGTCAGGTCCAGTCCTGTACCCTCCCAGCTCTGACTCACACACTAACTGAGGTCCTGTCCTCAAGTCTCCCAGGAGTCCTGCTCCCAGCAGCCTTTGAGACCTGCCCTTCACTTTATCCTCACTTAGAAAACCCATCCTTCTTCTTCCCATCAAACCCAACCGCCTCCACAGACCCTTCCTCTAGTTGTCCAGTTAGCCTGATCACACACCAGCAGAGCGACTATCCATCAGTAATCCAGTGGCAACTGGGTGTTTGCTGAATTCTGAGCTGTAGTGGGTTGGATTGTGCCCCTTCAAAAGAAAAATAGCTCTACACAGAACCTTGGAATGTGAATTTATTTGGAATAAGGACTTTTGCAGACAAGTTAAGGCTCTCCAAATGAAATCATCCTAGATAGGGTGGACCCAAAAATCCAATAATGGAAGAGACAGAAAAAGACATGACAGAGAGAGAAAAAGGGCATGTGAAGACAGAGGCAGAGATTGGAGTGATGCTACCACAAGCCAAGGAATGCCAGGAGCCACTAGAAGCCAGAAGTGGCCAGAATATTTTTTCTCTAGTGCCTCCAGAGGGAGCATGGCCCTGCCAACACCTTATTGTGGATTTCTAGCTTCAGAACTGTGAAAGAATGAATTTCTCTTGTGCCGAAGCACTGAAATTATTGGTAATTTGTCACAGCAGTCCTAAGAAACTGATATTCAAGCCCTGGGCTAGGGTACCATGGTGTACAAAATCCTAGGAATCAACAGGAACTGGAATCTGTCTGGACATAAAGTGAGAGGACCTGACTTTCCTCCCCTGAGGGGAACCTGACTTACCCCCTCCTCAAGGGGATATCACCACTCAATAGCTATATCTCCTCGAGGGGGTCACTTGAGCCCCCTGGTTTCACTGTCCTTTCCTATACATTGAAGGAGATGGACAGGACAAGGTCTATGAATCCCTGCAGCTCCAGTGTTGTTTTTTTTGTGTAAGAAAGGGAGATTATAACTACACAAGGTGATGACATCATAACCCCGGGTCCCCACTATGAGATGCACACTGAAATGAGCAGGGGAGGGTTCAAGTAGAGTCAGGGAATGTCCTAGGGGAGGTGGTCTCAAGGGCAGGTTGCTAAAGAGGAGGAGTTGGGAGAGCATTGATGGCCGGGCAGAGAAATCAATGTGCAGAGGTCAGATGAGAGAGTGACAAGGAGGCAACTAGTCAGGCTGGAGCAGAGAGGACTGCAGGAGCACCATGTCCATACTCACCCAGAAATCAGTCTTTGGTAACCTCTGCCCTATAGCCAGGGTCTAGCATCGAGGGAAGTGCTTTCCTCCATAGAAGAGACCAGGCTCACCCTCAGGTTATGCACATCCACATTAAATAAATACGGATTGAACACTCGCTGTCACCTTGCAGTCCTGGGCACTAAAGAGTGTCCTTAGTGGGCATACAATCTGATGGTAGAGGCAGCCTATTGAGCATGTAACTGTGTTCAGCGAGATAGGTATTTTAGGCAGAAAAATGTACAGAGGAGCTTCTGCTGCTGTTTGGGGAGCTGGGACATCTTCCTGGAGGAAGGGACTTTTAAGCTACTTGAGAAATGAATAAAATTGGCCAGTTGACAGGAATGGTGAGAGTGTCCCTGTAACTCTCTCTCATGTAAGTCCCATCAGACTCTCTTTGCTTACTGCAAAGTAAAGTAAGGAAGCAGAAACATACAACAGGAATAAATAGGAACCGTGAGAAAAAGGTAAGAAGAACCAACTAGAAAAACATGGCAATCTGGGGGAATCTGGCACTGGGGCAAATATCCCTATATAAACAAGAGCCTGCCAGGTACCACTCCAATCCTGTAATGCAAGCTTAAAATAGATTCCATGTACTCTGCTTATCTCAAAGGTAAGAAAGACTGGAATACTTAGAAACTATCATCCAACATGCTCAACAGAGGCATCTCAGCACTCTGAAAAACTGCTTTGCGTAGATCTCATGTTCCAGCTGGGGCTGACCTCCTGAGTCTTTCCTGTGTTGACTTGTTTACAGGCCGGTCTTCACTTGGGTTCTTGATGTGACTCTTCTCTTCCTCTCTTCGTCTTTGGAAGAGGACAGGGCCTTTGATATGATTTGGTTGTGTCCCCATCCAAATCTCATCTTGAATTCCCGTGTGTTGTGGGAGGGAACCCAGTGGGAGATCACTGAATCATGAGAGCAGGTCTTTCCCATGCTGTTCTTGTGATAGTGAGTAAGTCTCACAACATCTGATGGTTTTAAAAAGGGGAGTTTCTCTGAGCAAGCTCTCTTCTCTTGTCTGCCACCATGTGAGATGTGCCTTTCACCTTCTGCCATGATCATGAGGCTTCCTTAGCCACGTGGAACTGTAAGTCCATTGAACCTTTTTCTTATGTAAATTACCCAGTCTCAGGAATGTCTTTATCATCAGCGTGAAAATGGACTAATACAGCCTCATCTTGTCTTTGCTTGCCAGCCCACTCGTGGGTGCTCAACTCTACAAGATGTTTCTGTAGGATGGCCAGTATCCTTTAGATGGGTCACCTCCAACCTTCTGGAATCCCTCCATTCTGATGGGCCATTGGAAGTTGTCTGACACTGGCCCAGTCCCTCAACTCGACTTTATCAAAGGCCTACTAGGTTCAAGGCATCTTGCACATACAAAAATGCCTGCTCCATGGAATTAACAATCTGGTCCTGCAAATGAGACAAAAATATGTAAACATGTAAACAGAATTACAAATTATCAAGATATTGGGGGCTGATAGATGACCTTTGAGTTGATTTCATGGATAACAATGCCAGCATCCCGCAAACCTTCAGATCCATCTAAGGCAAAATGTTAGGATAGAGGACCCATGGCCCTGAACTCAGGGACTTCAGATGGTCATGACTGTCCTGGAGCCACCTGTATAGCCAGTGGTCTTGCAAAGCTTTGGAAGAGTCCAAGAAGTAGAAGGAAAATGAAGACTCTATGTGTCCCTTCATGGGATACCTTGCCCAGTCTTACCCAGCTCATCTGTGGATTCGACTGTTTCCATCACATCTCTCTTTGTAGATAGGAACTCAAGAGGAGATGGAACAAATCTCCCTGTCTCTGCCTAAATTTATCTCAGTCATCTCCTCCATATATATGTATGTCTTTCTGGCCATCAATACCTGCTTGTGTCTCTCTCTTTCAAATTCTCCATAAGTGTCCTTTCTGTGGTTTTCTCTTTCACTACCTCTGTCTTTCTGTCTCAGTCTCTATCTCTTTCTGTTACATACCCATAAATGTTTTTCAGGGAAACCTACTTCTCTTGTCTCAGTGAGCCTCAGTTCTAGTTTATTAGCATGAAAGCAATCAAAGTTTAAAAGGAAAAAAAAAGACATTTACAGAAAAGCCCAGATATGGTTGTGACAGCATTTCAGGTCATGGAGGGGACAGGGAAGGAAAAATAAACTAGACAGAATGGAAAAGTTGAGACTAGGAAGCCAGGTCACATGGTGTCGGCAATCTGCCACTCAAGTGGCCGCCGCTCTGCACCCTGTGGGCCCCCATTCCTGCCTCCTTTGGATGGTTCTCGAGGGAGGTTCCAGGGGCCAAAGCCCTTGAGAAGTTCCATTGTGATGAACTTTGTTTTTGTAGAGATGTCTAATCCAGGGTCCACACTGTGACTTCTCTATGGAATGCAGAGTTCTGTAGGTCACAGACTGGGCCTCTGCTCCATAGAAAAAGGAGCATTGCTGGTTCCATGTTAGAACCCAAGAGACCCCTAACAGAGAGGGAACCTGAAACCTGAGTGGAGGGGTTGTCCATAATCCTACCCCCTGTTAGGGGCAGAGCCAAGCCCCAAGCATTTCTCCCTCACCTCCTCACTGTCCTTCCCGGGTTCCAACCTCAGTTTCATCTTTGACGGGCAACTTCAAGGGAGACACTTAATCTCTCTGAGGCTCCGAGTTCCTATCTGTAAAATTAAGGACATGGAAGTGAGCATTTGTGATGGCTTCTTACAGGTGCTGTTTTTTATAATTATTCTCACACTTAAATGTGACAACAGATTTGTGTTTTACAGTAGTCATTACAATTCCCGTGTGATAGAGGAGGAAAAAAATGAGTCTCTCTGAGATAAAGTAAGCTCCTTAAGGTCATGCAACTCATAGAGTGATTTATCTGTGCCCCCAAGTCATACTAAGTGTAGGTTTGGCGGAAAATGAGAAGGAGTGCAGAACCAAAGACCAGGCTCTTCTACACTCCCAGGCCCCTCTATGTGGCTCCTACTGTGGAGGCAGGGAGTACCCTCAGTCCAACCCTGCCACCAGTGGAGTGGTGCCCACAGGAGGACAGCCTGGCCCACTCTTTCATGGAATGTCACAATATTGCCTTCCCCTTTGCTTGCTGATCAGGGTTCTGCCTCCCGAAAGTGACCTAGGCCAGTGTCCCACCCAGTGGCAGAATCAAAAGGCATTCAGCCATGCTCCCCATACTTGGGTTTCTACTCACCAAGAGAGAGGCATAGAGATGCCCAAGGCCCCTCTCAGAACAGCCAGCTGATCCCGTCATTGAGAGAACTTGTTTGGAGTGGTGACAGTTCCCTAGCTTGTTCTTGTCCTGCTTACACAGCACAGCAGTGTTTCCAGCTGGCATTTGCAAAGGCCACTTGCCTCACTTTGCATTCAGGACTCTTCCCCACCAGCCAGTGCTCAGAGAGGCTGCACTGTTAAATGTGTCTTTGCACACATCACTCACACACATGCACACCAGAAATGCTGTTATTTTTAATAAGACTTCTTTTTCCCCCTCCTCTCCTGAAAATCCAAGAGAGTCCTCTACAGGGCAGAGGCCAAGAGGGCAGCCATCCACATCATATGATTTGCAGACAGCAGAAAGGTCCCCATTCCTAGCTCCTGTGTTAATTTCCCTTTTATTGTGGTTTTTTTTCTTTTTTCCCAGCCTTCTGCAAGGGGCATTATCTGGCCCAGGCATCTTTGAACTTGACACATCCTTGGCACTTGTTTCTATTTAAAGTAGCACTTTATTATGTACAGCCTTAAATTATTGTTTCACTATTTACTCTGTAAAGAGTGAGAAAATTTCCTCCCCAACTAGGTTATAGCTTCTATGGGGAGAATATTGATACACCTCTATATTTTGGGGCAGTGGATCTCTGAAATTCTAGAATTTATATAGTAGCTTAAACATTAATTTTTCAGACTCTCTGACATCGCTTAGTAGTGGATCCTAAAAGGATCCACTAGAAGACCCTTGTCCCCTAAGTCGACTCCTACTCCTCCCTTAAGGTCTCCTTGCAATCTGTTCTTTATTGCATCCCTTCCCTGGGCTCACTCCCACCACACTTAGTACACACTTTACAGATTACCTTATCACAGTGGTTCATATTTACCTGTTAAATGTCTAGCTGTCTCTCCATTTGGAAAGTGAGCACCTTGAAAGTTGAGTAAGTGCCATAACCAGGAAAAGCTTGCAGGATGAGCTAGGGTCTCAGGTGTATATGCTTGAGAAAGAAGGAAGTTAAAACTAGATGCAAAGAGAAGAGGAAACTAACCTGAGTGTCCCAATTTCTACCCATACGTGTTCTTCCATTTGTGTCAAGTATTCTCCCTGGAAGGGTCCTTATAAAAAGTACTTTGGATGAAGAGTACAGATCCCAAGGTACTTGGTGATACTGCACAGGGTTCAAGCCTCCATCGGCACACCAGGGAGTTCACTTTGGGAGATAAAGCACTAGGGCAAGAAAATACTCAGAGGAGGAGCAGTGTTTGAAGACAGGTAGACTGTGGCACCAAGACATTGACCCTGAAGAAAGAAGAAGGTAGAAAAATGGACTCTCAGCTCTCAGGGAAGGAACCTAGGTAGAGCCCAGGCAAACAGACTAAAGTTTGAGGTGCTATTCCACGCCCAAAATGGATTAAAGACGCTATATGGGTAAACCAAGGCAGGAGCCCAGATGCATGTACAGGAGCACGTTTCAGCAGAAAGAGAAATGCCTGGGGACTACACACCAATATCCATGGAGCATCCCTGGGCAACAGATGAATTCCAGTCCCCATCAGATGGTGGAGGTAAGGCTCCCAAATGAGTTCTTGTCCTCTTCAGGTATAGCTCAGGAATTAGGAGTGAACCAGACTAGCACGGAAGGAGTGGAGGAAAAAAAAATCAAGGTCAGATGGGTAATACCTAGACCAGGGAGAAGAGTCCTTCCTCAATTTTACATTCGCCATACCCAGAAAATTGCCTGATGCATACTAAAGAGTCAAGAGAAATTTGTTGGAGTACAATGTAAAGGAGAGAGAGGCTTCCAGATACCTTTCCATCACTTTGGCAGGTAACTCCCCGCTTTCCTGGTCAGCCCTTGCTTCCTGGAACCTTCATCCAGTGCCACAGAGAAAGTGCAATTCCCCTCCTGCACTGCTGCTCATTACCAAGAAAAATGACAGCCTGATGGTCTTCCAGCAAGAGAGAACAATCTATTTCATTTGGAAGTTTGGTAATTGATTAGGGCAATAGATTTTCTTCAAGGCAGCCTCCCTGGGAGAGTCTGGCGAGGGCACAAGATTTACATACATCAGACTCACTCTGCCTGCAAAATCTGTCTTAGAGGATGAGATCACAAGGCCATTACTGGACTGGGGGAAGCTGGAAGGGTGGGAAGGCAGAGTGGAATTCCCAGACATCATTTCTCAACAACCAGGGCCATGGCTAGTTCAGAATGTTTTCAAGTACTTTCTGTCAGTAACTTGTAGGTAAATCCAAGGTTCTGTCTACTCAGGGTGTGATCAAGCAAGTGATTCTTTGAGGGTCTCTGTTGACCAAGCTTCTGTGTAGATGGGCCTCAGAAACTTACTATTAGCCTATGTCGTCACCAACAATGGCTACACTACTCTATGGCTGCACCACAGCCTCAGTGAAGTGGTATCCTGAGAGTTTATATCATGGGGATTACCATGAAGATTAGCAGGGTCACCTTTTAGCAAACACTTGCTCTCTACTCAGATTCCTTCTGGAGGATATCTTGATCTTATATACCACCTTCTCCCCAGATTTTACTTCTAACTCTTTCTGCGTGTCTCTGGATCAAAATCTGCTGTAGAAAAATTTTCAAACCTGTCATTTACCTTATGTAAATATAAAGCATGATGTTCCCTTTCTCAGAGAAATATTCATTTTAAGCCTTATCGCCCAATACGTGATAAAGAAATTTCCAGCATCATTGTATTGATGAGAAGCTAGAGGGAATATATACCAGGAAAAAAGCATATTTTTTAATGTTACTTACATTGGAATGACACTACACACTCCATTGTGTAATGGGACTTCCTTTCTTTGGTCACACCACCTTCTAAATTAGTTGAGGCCAATAGGACTGTAATCAGAAGTTGACTATGATACATAGAAGTTTGAATGTAGTCCCAAATGTAAAGGTTGAAGGGTAAGAGTGTTTAGATTTTATCCATATATACATAAAGAATTTGTGGATGAATTGTGCCTCTATTGCCTGGCTCCAGATGTCCCAGCATTCTCAATAAGAGTTAGGGCTGTGGCCCCACAAATAGTTGGGAAACAAAGACATATCTCTGGGGTGACCTAAGGATATGAGATACTTATATGATCTGTTTCATTCTTACTGTACCATCTCAGACCCATAATGGAGGAAGTTTCTCTCTTGATCAGCCAAAAATAGACCCAGTTTCCACAGGGACCCCACAGATTAAGGAAACATCTCCACCTCCTTCTCCACCCAACACACAGAATGTTCTGCCTGGAATAGTGAAAAATTGTGCCGTTCATGTTCATTCGCAGGTAGGGATCCTACCCTTTCTAATTTACAGTTGCTAGTTTCATCTCTGGAACTAAAATGTTGGTCCTAATCAAACCAATAGCATCAGCCAGCAGATGGAAAAAAACATTTTTTCCAAGGATGATACATGGAAGTTGTATTAGGCCATTCTTACACTGCTATAAAGACATGTCTGAGACTAGGTAATTTATAAGGAAAAGAGGTTTAATCGGCTCATGATTCTGTAGGCTGTACAGGCTTCTGCTTCTAGGGAGACCTCAGGAAACTTACAATAATGGTGGAAGGTGAAGGAGAAGCAGGCACGTCTTCACATGGCTGATGGGAGAGAGACAGCATGCAAAAGGGAAGATGCTACACACTTTCAAACAACCAGATCTTGTGAAAACTCCATCATGCGACAACACTACAGGAATGGTGCTAAACTATTAGAAACCACCCCCATGATCCAATCACCTCCCACAAGGCCCCATCTCCAACACTGGGAATTATAATTCAATATGAGATTTGAGTGGGGACACAGAGCCAAACCATATCAGAGCTAGACAATCCCTTAAAACTGGCCTTGTCGATGAACTTGAGGTATCAGAAAACGCTGTGGATCTATTAGACAATGCTGTGGATGCCTACATTAAGTGAGCATCCTAATGTAGACCTGACCTATATTCCTTGGTAAGCATAAGGTAATATTAAGAGGCATACCTGGCAATCAGCAAACTTTACTGAGCATCTATGATGTGCAAGTTTTCATGCTATGAGGAATACAAAGATGAGTAAAGCCCAACTTATACCCTCAAAATGTAGATGGGGAAACACCCATGTAGTAACTACCACAAACTCACTTTTGCTTATACTGCACTGGGTGGCTATTAATATATCATTAATATATTAATGATATTGATTTATTTATACCTATCATGGCTATATTATTTCCCCTGTTCCACATTTTATCAAATAGAAATGCAAGTACCAAGTTCAGTGATTCTCTTGAAACACAATAAGAAAACAAGAACCCCATGAAGCATCCTGACAGAGCTGATTTTTCCTGGAATAGGTGGAGGAGAACGTGCTGACTGAGCAGAATTAGCATACCATTCACACACATGTTAAAGAGGCCTGCAGTATGTACCTGGCATGACAACAGTGTCTGACACTAAGTAGTTTGTGGATAAATATTTGTTCAAATGAATGATTAAAAATGGAAGATTTCAAGTGTTTTTAATGCAACTATGAAATCTGGATATTATGATTTTAAAGTAACTGCTTTTTCATACTGACGGTAGCCTCACTTAGCTAAAATGAATTTTAAGGAGCAATGATTATAGAGTGTAGACAGAGTGTCAATTTGGCATCAAAAACATGGGTTCTAAGCTTGATTAATACTAACTAGCCGGGTTGGCCTTGGGCAGGTCTTTTAATCTTTCTGAGCTTCCGTTTTCTCATTAAGTAGACTGAGAAATGGAGCACAAAGGAATCAACAGAACCAGTGGGGGTTAAGTTTGGGTTGGGGGCACCAGGAGACACAATACTCTGAGAAAGAAGAGATCAGCACGTGGGCTGCTGTGAACATAGAAAGCTTCACACGGGGATGGAACTTGAGCCTTGAAAGGTGAGCAGGATCTAGAAAAGAAGAGGAGGCCCCACTCTGCAGACATGGAGGGAAGAAAAAAAGCAGGCATAGGCCAGCCGACACTCAGGCAAACTCTGCAACTCATCCCTGTGGATGTAGACACGTGGGGCCTGGGAGAGCAGGCCTGGGCAAAGGCACAAATTGGTGCAATCATTGGGTTTGTACTACAGAAAACCACACATCACAACAAACAGAACCATAGAAGGAAGGATTCAGACAAGCTGTTCTCATAAATGAAGCAGGGCCTGCTCTGCATGCCCGCATGCCCTCCTTGAAGTTATCTCTGGAACATAGCTTCAAATACCCAAGCCATTGTGGTAACTATAGGAATTACTAACTGTCAGAATTCAAGTTGATAGGCAATGTGAAGTTTTAGTATTAATAACTATTTGAGTTAATCATTAATATCTGTACCTAAATTTCTTTTCTGAAATTCTCCATACAAAACTTAATCTTTGAACTTTTAACAGGAGAAGAGCTCTGCTATACCAAGCATAAGGCTGTGTTGATGCTGAGGTCAGAGAGAAGAAAGTAAACTCTCCATGATGTATTGAATATATATTTTTTCGTTTATTTCCTTTCTCTCCCCCTCTTGCTACTGTTTCCCTTCCTTCCTCCCTTTCTTTCTTTCCTCCCTCCCTGCTTCCCTTCTTTCCTTTCTCTTTCTTTCAGCCAAAAGTTAGTCAATGTCATAGAATGGAAATGTCACTTAGGTAACAGTATGAAAACCTTGGTCCCCCTCCCAAATTTGCCACTAAAATAAGTGTGTGAACCTGGCCAAGTCACTCTATTTCTCTGGCCTTCAACTTTCTTATTTGTAAAAGGAAGGTCCTGGACAGATCTGTGATTTTTCAAGTGCTGCCCCAAGGACGAGAGTGGGAGAGAAAGATAGATGGGCTTTCCAAATCTCTGTATGTTCCTCAACCCAAAGAAGCAAACTTCTTACCTTTTATATGCAGGGGAGGAGATTCCACAGTCATTCATTTGAAAAGAACACAGCGTTCTTTTTTCTGCTTATAGGAAAAAAAATTAGAAACGCACTGGCCTAGTTGATCTGGGCAGCACTTTCCCACTCCAAGGTTGTAGGTTTCTCCTGTTCATTAATTTCTGTCATGTGAAAGACATTGTATCTGATGCTATCAGTAAAGATGGGAGAAGTACAAGCATTGGCTCCAAGGAGCTCACTCGGCTTCAAGATTAACCAGTGGGGGTTAAGTTAGTGTTGTGGGCACCAGGAGACACAGTGCTCTGTGAAGACATAGATCAGAATGGGCTGCTGTGAGCAGAGAAAGCTTCACATGGGGGTGGAACTTGAACCTTGAAAGGTGAACGGTATCTAAAAGAGAAGAGAAAGCACTGTGCAGACAGAGAGGGCTATTTCTTCTCTCCCCAGGCTCTCACTGTGTGCTGTCTGTGAACTAGGCACAGGGACACAGAGGTGAATGAGACGGGCAGGGTCCCCGCTCTCCTGGAGCACACAGTTCGGTACAATGTGCACAACTCACCAAAGGACACAGAGGGCTCAGGGCCCACCTCCATCTTGTGGGCTTCATAATGAAGACAGAGCTTTTCCCACAGATTCATCTGCCTCTGGTTAGCTTAGGGAAGGCTGCCTGAGTCAGCATCAGGGCAGACTAATAACCTCCCGAAGTAACTTCTCATGAGACACGGCCCTGGCTGATTGGGTTTGGCAGGAATTCCGAGACATTCCAATATCTGCACAAAGGGCAGGCCCATGCCCCAGCCAGGCTGACCTCAGCCTCCCACCTCCCAATAGATAATTATGCCTCTAGGTCTCCGAAGCAAGCCCTGTCGTGGGTAACCCTTGGAAGTGACATGCTGTTTTCTGATGGGAATTAAAGGGTCTGGAGTGGCCAAAAGGCTTCTCAGCAGGAGGGTTTGTTATTCTTTTAATTGTGGCATTAAACCTCAGGCTGGAATTGCATCAACATTCATGCTGCTATCCAGCTTGCCGAATTTGCTTCTTCTGACAGACTTTATCATGGCCAGGTCCAGTCTCACCCAGAGGTGAAGGCGGCCACCAATGCTTAGCTGGAAGTGGTAAATCTTGGAACTCGAGGAACTCCATACCCTGAACTTCCCTCCCAGGACTTTCTCTCCTTTTGACTGATGCCTGGAATTCTACCTTTGGGACTTTAGGGCATTCTACTGAAAACTTTAATCTCTCTTTCCCTGGGAGAAAATATTAGCTTAAGTTCATAGGGGTACAAAAAATAGAAGTTCACTGGTTATAGAGAACAATTAGAAAACAAACAGCTTGCTCAAGTGGGCAAGGGATGTAAGAATAATGTGCTTTATTGTAACTGCTGTAGAAGATTGTTGAACTGGAATTTACAAATTAATGCCATACCTTAACTTTGACATCTTAAATTAGATATCTTAACTCCAAAATAATAATAATAATAATAATAGCAGTAATAATTAACACAACATCTAGATTCAGTCTGTTTTCTACTCCATTTTATGGAATGGAATAGGATATCTATTTCTCAATTCCAATCCTAGTCTGTAAAAGAACTGTTACCTAACAAGGCTTACATCACACAGTTCTGGGTTGCTCCAAGGCCTCTGAAACATCTTTGAGATTGTCCATCTCATTTCACAGCTGATGCAAACAGAGTCCCTATTCCCCACGTGAGACACACTTCAGCTTTCATACTATTAAATACTATGATTTTTGAATGAATAATGATTCTCCTCAAAAATTATACATTTATTGTTTACATGTACCCAGTGTCAAACTCCAGCTAACTCCCCTATGATAGCATTTGTCTTCCTTCCTTCCTTCCTTCCTTCCTTCCTTCATTCATTCAGCCTATTTATCAGCTGTCAAGTACAGCATGGACACTGGTGGAAAGCAAAGCTCCCAAACCAAGTTCACAGTCCAGAGGTGAAATAGACATTAGTAAGTAATACAGCCCTATAACTGTTGGAGTTGAGTCATGTCAGAGAGAACCCAGAGGAAGGGACTTGTTAACTTGCCTGGGGTCCCTGGAAAAGCTTTACAGAGGAGTGGCTCCAACCGCTGGTGTCTGGACTTGGCCACTGATAGTCAGGGATTAAGACCAGAGTTGGCCCTTCCTCTGTGTTTTCAGAAAAAGATGGATAATCTAGGTGACTAAAATTGAATTTTTTTTCTAATTCTTTTCTTAGAAAAAAAGAGCAGGAGGACCTCAGGTTTTCTGACACCTCTTCAATAGAGGGCCACCTTAGCTCCTTCTCCCTGGAGAGCAGAGCCCAGGGCAAGCAAGTGGTTTTGCACAGGTGTCAGGGAAACCGAGATGTGTCCACTGTGATTCTGGTTAAGCTGAGAGTCCCAACTGGCAAGGGGCCAGCCTGGTGGCATGCAAGTAATATAATACACAATTTAATGCAAGTGTGTGTGGCCTGTTTGGGGAGTCAATTAATAATAAGCATATACATCCATTTACAAAATAGCAGTGTGCGAGAGTATGCCCACATTGTAATTGGAAACTGAAATAATATCAGGAGGAATAATCATTTTAAAAAATCCTCCAAAAAGCCAAGAGTAATACTAAGAAAATAAAATTAAAAACGTCGTCCATCTGCAGAGTTATATCCTTAGGGAAGCACTGCAGAGCACACTAACAAGCAACTGAATCCATGTATAAATGAACTGAAACCCATGAAGGCAACAGAAGGCAAGGTGGGGTGTGGAAGGAAAAAATCTCCCTTGTAGATTAGCTACCCCTGAATCAAGCATAGTTCCATTTGATTGCTTCTTGTAGGAGATGGAATGCTCCAAGGCCAGGCACAACCCTCAGGGGAAATTATTCTTTATCTGCCCATTCACAGAGTCTCCAATGTTAGTTTTGAACTTGGATCCTCCTTTCCCACTTCAGAACCCCCATGCCCATGCATAAGCACGAGCACACACACACACACACACACACACACACACATACACACACCCCTCACTCACTTACCCCTGGGAGAATCCCAGACACATAATTTATTGTTAGCTGCTAGCTGGGGGAGATTCCCTGCCAGAGAACTAACCGGAATAAGGGGACAGAGTAAGCAAGAAGGAGGAGGAGAGAGCTCATAAACCCCAACTTGTGCACTCTGCAATCAAACAGGGGCTAAGCCAAAGATCTCGTGTCTGATTTTTTTGAGAAGGAGTCTCACTCTGTCGACCAGGCTGGAGTGCAGTGGTGCAATCTCAGCTCACTGCAAGCTCCGCCTCCTGGGTTCACTCCATTCTCCTGCCTCAGCCTCCTAAGTAGCTGGGACAGGCTACCGGGCCACCACACCTGGCTAATTTTTTTGTATTTTTTAGTGGAGACAGGGTTTCACCATGTTAGCCAGGATGGTCTCGATCTCCTGACCTTGTGATCCACCCACCTCAGCCTCCCAAAGTGCTGGGTTTACAGATGTGAACCACCGCGCCCGGCCCTATCTGATAATTTTAAGAAATTAAGCTAAAGGCTCAAAGAAATTCCACCCATACTATTACTCTGGAATCTGCTCATCCCCAAAAGCCTGTGGTCTAGAAGCCCTTTGCCTGTGAGATCACTCTGGGCTCTACACTAAGCAGAGATCTCTGAAGGAAACCAGAATCAGATGGGACTCCTGCACTAGGAATTAACAGGCTGGTGCCACCAACTACCTGGCAGTGGTATCAGGCTACTCTGGGTGTTAGCAGGCCCTTGCATACATGGATGAGAGCTGGCAGCTACTGCTACTTTCACACACTGGAAATCACAGCTGTGGCAGGCTTAGAGCTCTTTGGGCCAACGGGGATGTCTTGTATGTACCACTTGGTTGAAGTACACAAAGGGTGGAAACCATATTTGGTTTGTCCTTAAAGAGTAAAAGATGTTTTAGCCATAATCTTGGAATGAATCATTCAACCCTGTTGGACTCAGTACCTAGCACTATTCCCTGCTTCAGTGTGGAGAATCAAGGTGTGGTTTTTCCAGAAGTAGAGCCCACCGTCAAATAGACATTGAGTCCCTACCAGGTATAAAGCCTCAACTAAAATCTCAAAAATTCCTTTCAGGAATACGAGTGTGCTACACATGATTGTTGGCAGATCACCTGGTGGAGACCTAGGATAATGGGTGGTGCAGGCTGCGAGTCCATGGGCATGCCTTCAACACACCCTTATGTTCCCCTGTCCCTGACCCAGTGCCTGAAACTGGGCTTTTACATGGTACTAAGCACTAAATAAGTACCTTTTGGATGATTGACTAAATGCATTTAAAGTGGCACTTATTTCTATTCTTTTTGATTAAAATGTATGGAATAAACTTTGCATGTAAAATGAGTTAGATCTTTACAGAGAAGTGTTTTTCTGGGAGTTTCCATCCTAAGGAGGTGTGGCCCATGGGACAAGAAGCAACGTGATGTCCTGGAAAGAGCATGAAATTTCAGCATCAGAAAACATGGGTTCTCACACATCTAGCTGTGTGACCTAGGGCAATTACCTTAACCTCTGGGAACATCTATTTCTTCCTCTCTAGACCAGAGAGAACAATCTATCTAATTTGTGGGTTGCTGTGCAAAGATAAGGGAGAGGCTTAGTAAGTGGCAAAGCCCAGGGCATATACAAGCTGTTAGGATCATGATTATTATTATGACAGAAAGTCTGCATAGGTAACAGGGCCTTGGTGTCTGGGTGCTTCCCCAGCAATGGGAATGAGTGGGCCTTCCTCCTCCCACCAGGTCCTCCGAAATACTCTAGAATCTTAACAGCTGGCCCAGGCAAGAGTAGTGTCTATAACCATCCAACAGGTCTACCTATGTCCTGGAACCACGACCTGCACCTCCCATCACCCCAGTTCTACATCAAGTGACCTGTCAACTGTCATGCTTAGTACACTCATGTTTTTTAAGGGAATTTTTGAGAGCTTAGTTGAGGCTTTAACCTGCTGGGGACTCAATGCCAATTTGATGATGGGCTTTGCTTCTACAACATCTTGATTATCCTTACTGATGGAGCGTTGTGTTAGGCACTGAGTCCAACAGGGTTGAATGACTCATTCCAAGATTACAGCAAAAACATATTTGCAGTCTCTGGCATTGTGCTAAAGACTACTGGGAATACAGAATACATAATTCTCTAAGAGTGCACAGGGTTAGGGATAGAGACTTACACAAGAGAGACCCTCAGTAACTGGATAGTACCGTAAGCAGGCTACAGCTCAGGGACCAGAGAGAGTAACACAAGGAAGGTACAAAAAAGACTTGGAAAATTGAGAGAAGCCGGAAAGAAGAGAGAGGATATTGAGATATAAGCAATAACTTTGGAAAAGACCTCCAGAAAGTAACCCTGTTTCCTTTTTCATTTTTTTCTTTTTCTTTCTTGTTTAAATAAAATTACCTTTCGATGAAACAGATTTACATATGAGACTATGTCTGGCTCAACTGACCTTTAAAATCCATTGTATTCCATAAACCAGCAAGTTGCGAGATTTAATGTGCGTCAGAATCACTTGGTGAGTGTGTCAAAAATGCAGGTTCCTACAGAATCAGAATCTCTGGAGCTGGCCCTCATAAATGCATTTGTACCAAACAGCCAAGTGATTCTGGGACTTAAGCTGAGGGAGGCAGGAGGGGGTGTGGCTGATTATGTGGGCAAGTCCATCCAGAAGGTAAGAGGCATTTTCCCAGAGGTCTATGAGGCAACTGGCCTTAGACATCATTATTCTTTGAGCTATGTCTCATTTGAGGGCAGCTTGCCATGGAGGAAAGTGTGCTGGACTGAGAGTCAGCAGACTCATGTTCTAATCCTGCCTGGACTATTTGCCCTTTAAGCAATGTAAGGCAGTTATGTGCCTTTCTGACCTTTAGTTTGCACATTGTATCAGTGGAGATCACCATCCTTCATATGAGGTTACTGGGGATTTCAAATGGGAGCATGCATGTTAAAGCACCTTAAGAAATAGTAAGTGCTGTAGGAAAGTTGGCAGCGTCAAGTTCTGGGTATGATGTATTGTGAAAAGGAGGCATTTTTTTATGTTTAGCCTTGCTATCCAAAACAGCTAAGCCCTAGAAGCATAAACACTATGAGCCCGTGAGAAAATGTCCAGCTTGCCATGATAAACTCGAGAAGGTAACCCCGGAAGGTGCGCCCTTGACATTGCAGACCTGGGAGTGTTTGAGCCCTGCCATCCTCAGAGCGGCAGCTTCCCGGCACCATCCCTCAGTCCCTGACTCTCATTCTGCTGGAGATGGCCCCAAGCTCAGGGCGGGAACAATCCTACATAACTCACTACCCGGAATGGAAATGCCACAAAGCACATTTAATTCTGCACTGACAGTTCCCGGGAAACAGGCCTAGTCCTCTATCGACCTCTAAAATAGATGATGGTTTTGGTAATAGCACTTTCTTCAGGAAATTCCATTCATGTTCATTCATTTATTCTAGACCACAAATATTCATGAATTTTGTACAGCGTGCTTGTTGTTGTGGTTGTTATTTGTTGTGTGAAGATTTCTGTTCGCTTGCTTGCTCACTTTACTCAGGCTCTCATTGGATTTCCCAATTCTTATTAACATGTGGATCTTTAGAAAATGATATCACCAAACAGCTATACCCTGTTGCCTTGGGCAATAGAAGTCAGAGGCCATTTTGTTGAGGACATCTGGTTTAAGTGTCTGGGTTGCTTGGGGTTCCCATTGCTGCTAAGTTCCAATGCAGAGCATGCCATGGCTTGGCACACATGCAGCCAAAAATTGATCTATCCAAGTCATGGGTGAGAGGGCAGAGTGTCTTATCATGACCCCATAAGTGGTCTACAGCAGGCTGTGGTCTACACTAGTCACTGGTGCGATGTGGGGTGGGGGTTCTCCACTTTCTCAGCTGGTGAGAACTGTACTTTACACTCAATTTGAGAAAAGGATTAAATAAAGGAGGGAAATGCCAAGAAAGTTCTTCCAGCCCCAGCCCCTGTGCTGAGTCTGAATAACCCAACCCAGATACCTTGAGATGTGGATAAGTATCACAAAGACAGGTTGCCCAGGGCAGCAGCAATGAGTACTCTCATCACTAGTGTTTTGTTTTGTTTTGTTTTTTGAGATGAAATCTCACTCTGTCGCCCAGGCTGGAGTGCAGTGGCATGATCTCAGCTCACTGTAACCTCTGGTTCCCTGGTTCAAGCAATTCTCATGCCTCCGCCTCCTGAGTAGCTGGGATTCCAGGCACCCACCACCACGCCCAGCTAATTTTTTTTTTTTTTTTTTTTACATTTTTTAGTAGATACAGGATTTACACCATGTTGGCCAAGATGATCTCGATTTCCTGACCTCATGATCTGCCCGCCTCAGCTTCCCAAAGTGCTGGGATTACAGGTGTGAGCCGCCATGCCCGGCCACTAGTTATCATTCTTTAACCCCACGAAATCTCCCCTGTCTTTAGAGACCCAGTGCAAATGATGCATCCTGCCTGTAACCCTCCCCACCTGACACCTGCCTCTGCTGTGACATAGTGACTGCCTGGATCTCCACTGAGGGCTTCCTTTAAGGGCACTATTTTGCTTTTCCCAGGTCATCCAGATCTCTGGCCACATTTGTCAAGAACCTACCCTACACCAGGCCGTTTGTGTGCCTTTTACTGTTTAATCCTCACATCTGTCCTTTGAAGAAGATTTTGTTATCATCTTTCAGATAAGAGAATGAGAGATACAGAAAAATTAAGAAAGTTGCCCCGAAGACACATAATTTGTAAAGGATAGAGTTGAATTGAACCTCAGGACTGGACACAAAACTGGAGCTCACCCGAATACTCTGGGCTGCCTCTAATACCTGTCTTTCCTAGCTATTGTAAGGATTGGCAGTAACAAGTATAAAGCACCTGGGATGGAGCCTGGTCCTTAGTAGGTGCTCAAGAAGTGATCCTTATTACTTATTACTCTCAGCCTCAGGCTGTGAGACTTGACTGTTTACAGACCTGTCTTCCTCTTGAACCTTGAATGGAGAGTATTTTATTCACTTAGTGCCCTCAACACCTCAACAAGTGTCTGGCTACCCAATGTTTTGTACTGATGAGGTCCTCAATAAATGCTTGTTCAATCCCATTGCATTGCATTGAATTCAGTTGGGACTTGAAGACCCAGCAGGGTGTGAACAGAATGCGAGAAAGAAAAGACAAAGGCAGTGAGAGGAATGTGCCCTGATAGGGTGTGGGACCAGCCCAGCTAGACCTGAGGTGACAGAAAGTGTTGGACATAGCCCTCAAGGAAGCCCAGAGCAGCCTGATCACCTACAGTAGGCAAGGTACACTGAACCTAGTTTCCCATCCAGCCCTATGTGTCTACATCAGAAGGCTAACAGGTGATGCATACACATGAAACTTTGGCATTTCATTCTTCTTAGTTCAGGGCTCATTTAGAGAAATGGGTAAGTGACATCTTCATGGAAAGAGCACAGGACTACACACAGGTGTAGACCTAACTCTGCTAAGCCCTTAAATGCCTCACCTGCCTTCTCTGGCCTCAGCTGCTCCATATGAAAAATAAGATGTAGACACCATGGCCCCACCAGCCCCTGCCCTTTTTCCTGCCTTTTTCTCCTCAACCTATCATTTGGAGTTTGAAGGAAAGTTTTCTCCCAACTTTGGTGAGATTTCTGGTAGGACTAATTCAGGAGACTTAAAGCATCTCCTTATTATCAAGATGAAATGTTGAAGTCAAATTTGAAACTACAGGGATGATACAGAGAGCTTAAGGGCAGCTTTTAATATCCACCTCCCTGCTTAAATCTAAACCAATCTTATGCCTTCCAGATAAAAAGGATACCTCTTGGGGGTAATTCCCAAGATGTTTTTGAAATCTTTGCATATAGACACACACGCACACACACACATAGCTGTCCTCCCTTCAGCTCCTTGTCCATCCTATAAAAATTTTCCCTCTGACCTAACTAGGATATTTTTTTAATGTGGCTTCTATTGGTAATGAATCAAATGCAGTATCTTGCAGTTAATCATAAAGCTAAGCAAATGAAACAGGACTTCATGGGCTCATCCCTGGACTTCTGTCTCCCTGACTCCTCTCTTGGGAAAGGTTGAATGGATTAGGCTTGAAGTAAGTGACTGTAGTGCTGCTGGTGCATCCACCCTGCATGTCTTGAGGAATGTCCCCTACCACTTCCAAGATCCCTAGAGATATGCAGTTTAGATATGCCTTGGCTCCACTTCCCTTTATTACTGGTTATTAACTCCTTTGACTTGTTCTGAACATGTGCCAAACCCCTTGGCCCAGACACAGAAATGACTTTTATTAAACACTAGTGATAAAAAAAAATATGCTTGTATCACCCATGGTCATTCCAAAATGCTCACAAACTTAACTGAATTATTTGCAATGCATTCCAATTAGCATTTGGTAGATCTGCCCAAGAGTTATCACATTTTAGATGATGCTTCCTAAGAGCAGGAGTGTATTTTCTGTTTGTGTCCATATGACCCATGAACATACAATGGGTCACAATGCAATAGCAATTCCCCATTTACAATTGTACAAATTCAAATTTGCGGGCAATGTGCCATTTTTAAAGTAGTTGGTGGTGGCCATTTTGTTTCTAGGAGTTTGCTGAGACATGATGGAATTCCAGATGCATCTTCAGACTCTTTCATAGTGTAACAAATCTCACCAAAATCAATTCAGTAGCTCAAAGGGTATTTGTAAGCAAAAAGACAAGAAAATTTAAAAGTGCTAAATGGTAAATAAAAGCATCATTTTACTTGGTTAAATAAAGAAAGAAGGCAGTAAGATATTGCAACGTTCTCCACATAAGGGATAGCTTCAGAGAAAATGAATTTACGTTGTGGCTATAAGTATCTGGGTTATGCAGGGAGGGTCTTTAGTGCAGTGTATCTTAGCCTGCACAACTATTCTCTTCCCAACAGTGACCCCTCATGGTTTTTAGTCACTGGAATTCCCTGTCCAGCTGAAGGGAATAAAAAATCCTCTTAGCTGCTATGATCTGAGAGAACCTTGTGTGGCACGGCCAGAAGTCGTTGTTGGGATGCCTTGATGCTGCAGCAAAATGTTCATTCCTAATTCTGGTGCCTGAGAGGCAGGCTTTTCTGAAGGCATTAACCCATAGGCTGGTGCTTTCAGACATCCTCACCAATCAGTAACACTAGACTACGTGTGCTTAGCATGATGGATACAGAAGAAAGAATCACAGGATATCTGAGTCAAGTAGCTTGTAATTTACTTGGAAAAATAAAGAAAGTAAAGAAAAATAACCAGAATATCCAGTAAATGGAAAACAGTAGGGCCAAGCTATTGCTTCTAATAAGAAGTGATTTTGGAGTGAACTTGAGAGGTCAGTGAGGGATCACAGGGTGTATAATATTAGAGAACTGAGTCATATAGAGGGGAAAGATGGGTAGAATTCTGACTTCACTGGAACAGAAAGTTCGTGGGGAGGAGGAAGGGGAAATACACTGTGGACAAGCCAAACAGAGCCAGATTGTAAGGCCTGAGCCAGGCAAAGTAGGGTGGATTCTTTTCTAATAGTCTGGATCAGGAACCTTACGGACAAGGAGGAAGTTGCTAAGAACTTCACCATGACCCCAAATAGAGCAAGAATAGAGAAAACTTAATCATGGAAGGAGGAATCAGACAGGAAGAAGATTCTTGAAAATCAGAATAAGGGACACTGGATGGATACTAATGGAAGGCTATAAACAAAAACTGTCAGACCTACAAGGATCATAGAAGTAATCTACCAAAACCTTCATTGTTTAGACCAGAAAAGTAAGGCCCAGAGAGGGGCATGACTTGCCCAAAAGTCACATAGTTGGTGAATGACAGAGCTAAGATCTTCCAGTATCTGTTCCCAAGAATCTTCCAAGAAAATGAAGCTTGGCTGTCTGTCCTGGAGAATTTAGGTGCTTCCAGTTCTGATGAGAGAGGTTGGGATGGCAGATTTATCAAGGTTCTATTGCTAAATTGAGCAATAGAATCCTGAGCCCTTAGGTGGCACCTCTCAGCTCCTGAATGACACTCACAATTCCAAGGCTTGAGATGATTAGGAGTAAAGTTGCCTTTATGATCCCATTTTTTATCTCAAATATCTTAACTCACACCCCCTTAGCTGTCTCATTTATCGTAGATGATGTTGATGGTGTTAGAGAAAACGGCTTAAGATAAAAGCAAGACAGGCTTCCCCTAAAGTTAGCAATAGCAATAGAATTACATAAATTACTCAATTTATGCCTTAATCTATTCAACTTTTTTGCAAGAAGAAAGACATTTAGAGAAAATAAATACATTTAAGTCTTTTCTACAGACTCATGATATGGGAATGATGTGGCATTTGGAGTCCAAAGCCTCAGGTTAAGTTCTAGCCTGGATACTTATAGCAGCCATGTCCATTTAGGCAAATAATTTGTTCTAAGTCTATTTTTCTCAACTGTAAAGCTCAGTATCTATGTCATAGAATTGTGAGGATTAAATGTAATGATATATTTTTAAGTGCTTTATAAACCTGTAAATGGACATACAAATATGAATGATTACAGTTCATAACTCTTCTCTACTACCCACAATTTCTCTCCTAGAAAGCTATTCTTGTGACCAAATCAACAGCTCTTTCCAAGAAAAAAAAGATTTTATTGATGTGACGTCTTGACACTGCCTCCTGGGAGCATCATCCTGTAATCAAGGACAGAAAACTGTGTGTGTACATGTGTGTAAATGCATGTGTATGCCCATAGGGCCACCATTAGGCTAAAAGGCCCTTATGACATCCTTGTGGGAATTACCTCCTCCTCCCTCCAGGTAGATGCAGCCCCATGCTAACTTGTGGAACAGGTTTGGTTTCAGGCCACACTTACTCTTTTGACCAAGGGTACGACTGCTCACAATAGGTGGGGGTGGGGGGTGTCTATATGCAAAGATTTCAAAAACATATCAGAAATTACTCCCAAGAGGTATCCCTTTTTATCTGGAAGGCATAAGATTGTTCTAGATTTATACAGGGAGGTGGATATTTAAAGCTGCCATTAAGCTTTCAATATTATTCCTGTAATTTCAAATCTGACTTCAAAATTGATGTAGAGAAAGATTCACTGACATCCTGACGTCTCGGGATCCTACCAGTTACCTTCCCCGGACTGAAGACCTTCGAACATCCACGTTGTCCAGTAGCACTCACCCCACAGCGTCATAAATCACAAATAGTTGTTCTTTATTTCAGTTTACTTCATGAATTAATTATCCAGCCAGTAGGAACCCCATTTCTCCACCCCCGCCCCCACTTAAAACACACACACACACACACACACACACACACACACACACACACACACGGATCAGTCAAACCCTGATAGGCTCCATCTGAACCAGAACCATGGAAGATGGTCAAGATACACAGATGAACAAACCCTGATCCTGGCACTCAAGTTACTTAGAGTCTCAAAATCTATTCAATTAATTGAAAAAAAGTCAAATCTGTGCTAGATAGCACCGAAGGATGACTGCCATCAATTCTTCCTTTCCCTGTGTGCTCCTATCATCAAGAAGCAGAGGCTAGTTCACCCCCTCTGGGGCTGGCCTCATGACTTTCTTTGACTAACAAACTATGTATGGTAAACTATGTATGGCACTGTGCCAATTTCAAGTTTAGAACAGAAGCTTCTACTTTTATGCTTTCTGGGGAAGCCAGTGGCTATAAAGAAGTATAGGCTAGACTTCTGAGTGGTCAGATACCACATGGAGAGAGAGAGGCCACGTAGAGGAGAATCAAGACTTCTTCCAGCCCTACCATCGGCTGAATGAAACTAAGTGACCTGAGGGAACAAAACAGCCTCCCAGCCAAGAGCCCTGCTCAAATTCCTAACCTGCAGAATCATGAGAAAAACGTAGTTTGGGGCTGTTGGTTAGGCAGCAATAACTGAAACAAAATTACTGGTGAGAAAATTAACACAGTCAAAACAGCTATTTAACCTTGTGCAAAAAAAGTACTGTTTTAAAAAGCAGACATCTCACTATAGTCTACTTTCTCATTGGTTGTCTGGTCATATACTGACCCAGGTATTGCATATGAAACCCTATATGAAAAATCACGTGGACTGGAGGGAATCCAAGAGAGAGAAGTTGTGGTTCCTACAACCTGGTACTTCCTCCACCTCTAGATGGTTTTCCATAAGAAAAAAAAAATATGTCTTCCATTTCTTTGGCACCCTTCTATTAAAGAGCTCTGCATATTATGCCGAGCACATATGGGCCATCAATAAATACAAATGGATTGAGTTTCTAAAGTTTAACTCAAATTTAAATCCCCAGTTTGTTCCACTCTCTGCCTTTGAATCTTTAGTCCTGTTACACTGAAGCCCAAGACTTAGGGTTGAATTGGAGTATCTTGGTCAGCAAGAGAAAAGGAGTTTCGACTTAAGAACCCAAGGCCTAGGAGAATGGGGTAACGTGGTCACCTCGCATGTTCTCTTTAGCACACCATTCCTGCATGAAATTCCATCTCTAAAGCCCTTTGGTGGGGGTCTATATTGTATGTGACAGTTTAAAGTAAAAGTATCTGGACATGGAGTTTCCTACAGCCTTCAATTCTTCAAAATAGGCATAAAACAGTGCCAGAGTCCTAACATATTCCCAGGCTTCCAAGCCAGGCACCAAGATGGTTCACATCTACTATTACAAGAAGCTGTCGTTGAACCAGCATCATTCTCTGAGAAGGAGGACCTTGCCTGCTTAGCTGATAGGTGTCCCATACAAATTTTTGTTCATGGACTCATTAGGAAACATGGTACATAAGTGAATTTCCTAGAAATTAAAAAACACAGCCATTCAAACAGCCCTTCTTTTCATTCATTCATAAAATGTTTATTGAGTATTCACTGTGTGCCAAGCATTGTGCTAGGTACTTGGGACACAGAATTCAAATCAGGGTTCCTGTGCTCAAGCGAATCTCATTAACAATAACCTGTTTTAAAAAATTGGCTGATGTTTGTTGTCAATTCTCCTGACAGAGATTATTTCCTCCCTACTTTCCTATAAAGCAAATGCTAAAATGAAATGAAAGCTCTTCTCCATAACTCATTATTAAATAGGACAAAAATATCACAGACTACTAAATCTACAAAAACATAGAAATGTCCTTGTATATCTGTGTTTTTGTGTTGAGTCTAGACAGGTTTCTTTTATATCTCATACTGTCAGCTTCGTTTCTTCCTAATGCCAGTGCCTCTCATAACCCACTTGCTATTCAGATTCTTGATAGCTAGTCTTCTGTAAGTCTTGGCAACCATCTATGTCTCAACATGTTAGAAATGTGTGTCGAACAGTGGCCATTAAAGTGCTGCTTGAGAGCCTAAGAAGAGAAGAAGGTACATGAGCTTTAGTTATTGAAAAAATTCTGTCCACCACCTTTTCTAATGACTAAATCTGGCTCAGCAGTTTTAATAAAGCCAAACATTCCAGGCCCAAGAGCCCAAATCAGGAAGAATGTAGGAAAAAAACAACAACAAGAAAAAAACCCTTGTTTAGGTTTTTGAGTTGTCCCAGTTCTTAAGCTTTTGTGCTTCCCATCTAGGGAACAGAGAGGTATGGTAAAATTGTGATTTTGCTTGGGAAGGTGCTTTGAGTGTGAGGAAGCAAAGCTGCAACTTTGGAGCTGGGAGAGACCTAAAGGGTTCATTTCACATGCATTCCCTCCACGAATTTCACTTTCTCCTCCTCATCACTGCAGAGCATTTCTTTACAAGCCTTCACTGAGGTTGGAGGGATGATTCTACAGTGGAGTGGCAAGTCTTAGAAACAGGGAGCTAGAAGGGCACAAAGACTAACTCTCAAGCACCTACATTTATGATCAAAAGGGAAGAAAGCCCAGAGAGGTACAGACGGGACATGCCTGGGACAACAAAGCTGGTTAGCAGCTGAAAAAGAGCTAAAACCATCCCAGTGGTTTTTCTACTATACGGTGTAAGCAGGCCTCTAAGCTTCTTCATTTTATTTCACCACAAACACTTGAGATCAAGGCCTCGTAAATTTAATCCTCTAATGAATAATAATGATAATAATGTAGACCCTTGAAACAATAGCATGTCGGGAACTTTAGAGTTCATCTGGTCCAAATCTCACATTTTACAGATGCTTACTCAAGGTCAAGCAAAGGACAAATTGAGCCTTCATGGAGGATATAGGACATAGGCAAAGGGTTGAAAATAGAGCAAGAATATATAAAATTATAAATTAGGAACCTCAGAGATCATTTTTCCAACCATGCATTAGATGAAAGGTGACCCTGAGATCGCAGAGGAGAACTAACTGGTTCTTGGGTCAGTTAATGGTAGATTATTTTCAGCCCTATGTGCCATTGACTGCACCACAGGGCATCTTTGTAGTCACTGATGGGAAGAAAAGTACAACCTGCAAACATTAACATACTGTAAAATCTCAATTTACTGGAATTCTCAGGAAACGAGGCATTCTGGTTAAATGAATTAGCTGGTTAATGAGACCCAAGCTCGGGTGGATGTCTGTCATTCTTGCCCACTTTCCCATCTGCTGTGATACCTGACCCTTTGCGAAGAGGCAACGAAAAAGCTCTTTCTGTTTGTGCTCTGGTGTTTGGAGATCTTTCCAAAATGTCAGATTCCCATTGTCTTTTTCTAGTCAGTTGAGTCTGGTGAGTATCACTGCCCTTTGTTTGCCAGGGAAGGAGCTTGTTAGCACTACATAACACTTACTATTAATGACAAAGCTGGAAGAGATTATTTTACGTACTTCCATCATTTCTGACAACTTTTCCAACTTGAGCTGAATGTGACAAATAGAAAGAGTTTGTTGAAAGCGTATTTGGTTTCTACCTTTTTCTGTCTGGAGTTTATGTGATCAGAATAAAAGTTAAGGAATGAAGGTTCACTGAGCTTCTGCAGTACACAGGCTCCTTTACTCCATAGCATTCTTATTGAATTGTTCCGACTGTCCCGTGAGATATATATTTCCGTCCACATCTTACAGATGAGGAATCTGAGGCTCAGGGAGGTTGAATAACTTGTCCAAGATTGTGCAAAGAAGGAATAATGGGGCTGGGATTGAACCTAGCTCTGAGTCCAGAGTTAGCAGAGACTGTGCAAGTGACTAGGAGTATGTTTCCAACTGCTTGAGTGAGCAAAAGGCCTGATGTTTACACTCTTGCATGGACACAAAATGAAAAAGTTTCATGGTTCTTAATCTTTTGGGGTCACTTTTTCTGCCTAGCCTCAGTTTCCTCATTTGTAAAATAGGAAAAGGAAAGAAGTGAACCAGATCCCTACTTACTAAACAGTCTTTATCCCCTAGCCCAAGTGCCTCTCCTCTGCCATAGTTGGACTTGGAACTATAGACAGTGAAGGAGACAGATCTGTTTCTTGCCCTAAGGACATTTAATCAAGGCAACAACATGCCAATGAGTGAGCAAGTAAAGATAAATAGATGAGATGGACTGTCGACATCTTAAGCCAATGCACATCAACTATGAATAAAAAAGCCAGATGTTCTAGAGTTTTAACCTAAAAATACAGGGATATGAAGAACATTGACTTCCTTTATCCTTCTTATTGTCCAGGAGGGCTTCTTGGAGGAGCTATTGTATTGTATATGTGAGAGAAAACACTCTGGAGAGCGAGATCATGGTGCCCTGAGGTGGTGACCAGCAATCTGTTAATGTTGAGAGAAGGCTCTGAGACAAGAGTGGGGTGGGCTTGGACAAGAAAGCATAAAATGTGTATTTATTTCCTAGTACCTGGGTACTCTGCTGTTAACAAAGTTCTACAAACTGGGTGGCTTAAAACAACAGAAATTTATCCTTTCACAGTTTGGGAAGCTAGGGAGTGAGCCATGCAGGTAACTGGGGAGGAGAGTCCTGGACAGGGAACAGAGCCAGCACAAAGCCCTAAAGTGGCAGTGTGTTGGCAGCAAAATGGCTAGTGTGGCCCCTGGGAAGTGAGCAAGTGGGGAGAGAGATGGGAGGTGAGGTCAGAGAGGAACAGAAGACAGCTTTGTAGGATATTTAAGGACCATAGTCTTTGTTCTGTGAAATGAGGAAGCCACTGGTGAATTTTGTTCAGAGGAGTGTCATGATTTGACCTACATTTGGTTGGGATCATTGGCTGCTGGGTAGAAAATAGACCACATTGGCCACAGAAGGAAGCAAGAAGCAGACAGAAGTTGGTAGGAGGCATCCATATAAGAGCTGCCCCCAGTTGCAATGGGGAAATCTATGGAGCAGCAGGTTGGGAGAATGACCAGGAGTTGAGTTTTGGAGTAAAGGAAGGAATGTAAAGGAGACAGTGGGATATATAGTTCTGGAGTTCAGCAGAAAGGTCTGGGTTGGAAATAAAAATGTGGTGCCATCAACATATAGATGGTGTTTGTAGGAGTCATTTATCACTGCATAATACATTACTCCTAGACTTAGAAACCTAAAGTAACACTCATTTGCTCACAGTTTCTGAGGTCAGGAATGAGGGAGAAGCCTAGTTGGGTTTGCCAATAGAGCTTGTGAGTTCAAAAGCTCGGTGCCTCTCCATGCAGGTGGGACTTCCAAGGGCCTGGTCTCATAGCTGAAGATCAGATCAAATCCAGACCCTGCCTCTATCCCCATGTCAGCCAGCCCTGCTGGAGCTCAGCCAGGCAGCCCCATCAATCCTTTGAAATATGGCTGCCTCTTCCTGGGCCTGTTCCCCTTGCCCCCATGGTGTCATTTCCAAACCCATTACATTCCAATGGCTTTGGGATCTTTTAATTACGTGGGACAAAACCTTGCTGTTGCTGGCTCTGGCTTAGGGTCTTTTATGAGGTTTCAGTTAAGCTATTATCCAAGGCCACAGTCGTTTCAAGGCTCAACTGGGACTGGAGAATCTACTCCTAATCTCATCACCTGGTTGTTGGCAGGCCTCAGTTCCTGTCTGGCTGCTGGCCCCAGGCTTCAGTTCCCCTGTGGGCTTCCCCGTAGGACTGCTGACACAACATAACAGCCTGCTTCCTCCAGAGTGAGTGAGTCAACAGAGAAAGAGGGAAGAAGACAGAAGCCACAGTCTTTTTTATAACCTAATCTCAGAATTGACATAGTGTCACTCTGCCATATGCTATTAGTCACACCCATCAACTCTGCTACAATATGGGAAGGACAGGAACCTGAATACCAGCAGGGACCACTGAGGGCAATCTTGAAGTCTGATTCCAGTCGTCATATTATTTAAAGCCATGAGATGAGAAGAAATAACCAAAGGTCCTTCTCCCCCTTCCTTTTTTTTTTTTTTATTTAATTTTTATTTTTTTGCTTTCTTTCCTTTCTTCCTTTCTTTTGTCCTTTTTTGCTTTCTTTCCTCTCCCCTATTTATTTTGCATCCCTTCCTTCCTGCCGCAGCTTTGTGGATCACATACTATGTGGCAGGCCTATGTAAAGTCTATAAAGGTCAGAGAAGACTTAAACACAGTCCTTGTTCATGAGTCACCCATAGGGATAGAGAAGCAGTCAAGTAAACAGATAACCACACCCAGCACTATAATATTCCAAAAACTGGACAGTCAAGGTCCTCTGGGAGCCAAGAGGAAAGAGCAATGAACTCTAGGTGGATGCAGGGATTCAGGGAATCTTCAAACAGAGCATGAGGTCACTAAAGTGACGGCTTCTGGAAGAAAGTTGGGCAAGAATAAAAGGATTATGGTACTTGTGGGGAAGATGAACACCAAGACCTTTTCCCCTATCCTGGGCTTAGGTTATGTCTATCTATAAGACCGTGTTATTTCCGTGCTTCTAGAAACCTGCCTGCCAGGACAGAGGATGCTCACTGCCATCAGAGGTGGCTGCCTGAGCAGGCCAGGCCAACGGAGTTTGTGAGTTCAAAAGCTCGGTGCGCCTCCATGCAGGTGGGTCTTGCAAGGGCCTGGTCTCAGAGCTGGGGATCAGATCAAATCCAGACCCTGCCTCTATCCCCATGTCAGCCAGCCCTGCTGGAGCCCAGTCAGGCAGCCCCATCGATCCCAGACCATGCAGGAGAGCCTTTGAAATACGGCTGCCTCTTCCTGGGCCTGTTCCCCTTGCCCCCATGGTGTCATTTCCAAATCCATTACATTCCAATGGCTTTGGGATCTTTTAATTACATGTGACGAAACCTTGCTGTTGCTGGAATTAGACGGCCCGTGTTGACGATTTATAGTCCTCAGCTTTCACGCAAGCAGGGTAATAAATAACATGAAATGGGCCCTTCAGTATTAAAAACTTCAGAGCTACCCACTAAGCCATGACAGAAAGAAAAAAAATGAAAAGAGTAAAAAAAAAAATTAAAAAAACAACAGTAATGTCTGCGTCTCATGTGTTTAAAATACTGTATGTGAAACAGGGAATGTCAAAAATACGGGGTGCTGAGCAATAGGCAACTCGTAAAATTTTATCTCTGGTATGAGGATTTCCAACCATATAATGAGGCCTTTCCTTTCCTTTCTTTTTTTCTTTCTTTCTTTTTTAATCCTGGGCACTTTGTGCCTGATGAGGTGACTGAGAGGGCAGAGTGGCTGGGACACCCATTTTGCTGCTGCCCCAGATTTAATGGCAGGGTGAGGACTGAAGCGGGCAGGACCTCCCAGCCCCCATACCCCATTCAGACTCTCCTCCCGGCCCCCTTGCCCAGCCTCATCTGTTCCTCGGGTCTGCTCCTGCTGTTCTCAGTTACTGGAGGACCTTCCCACTCCTTTCCATCCAGCCCCACATTCCCACTCCCCAGTGCCCAGGGCTGCCATTGAGCCTTACTCCAAAGTCACCCTGTTGTGGGCAGTCACATGCTGCTTAGGGGTTAGCAAGCTGCTGCTCACAGGTTTTATCTGCCAGAGTGAGTCGGGTGCGGTGACTCACACCTGTAATCCCAGCACTTTGGGAGGCCAAGACAGACAGATTACTTGAAGTCAAGAGTTGAAGACCGACCTGGCCTACATTGGGAAACCTCATCTCTACTAAAAACCGAAAAAAAAATATAGCCAGGTGTGGTGGAGGGCACCTGTAATCCCAGCTACTCAGGAGGCTAAGGCAGGAGAATCACTTAAACCCAGGAGGTGGCGTTTACAGTGAGCTGAGATCACGCCACTGCACTCCAGCCTGGACAACAGAGTGAGACTTCATCTCAAAAATAATAACAATAATAATAATCTACCAGTGTGGAAGCTCCCTGAGGGCTGGGATGGGACATCTTCCCTCCTTTCTTTTCCCTCTTGCCACCTGGCTGAGGGCTGAGCCTGCAGTAAAAATCCATGAAGCCTTGCCCTTGCCCTTGCCCTTAAGAAGCTAAGAATCAAGGACTCCACTGGGTTCCAACTCAGAAGGGCAAGAAATAGCCTGTGAAAGAGGGTGATGAGAAGGGAAAGGGTGGGACTGAAGCACAAGGAGGAGTGTCTTATCTAAGCCCTTTGAGAAGAACATAAGCTCAGGATGCCTTAAGCACAGGGGCCTCCTCCCAGGGCTCCATGACAAATGGGAAGCTCAGAGTCTAGGGATCTAAGCCATTCAGGAGTCAGAGATAATTTGCGCCTCTCAACAACAGGATTCTTTGTCTTCTTGCCAGTGGTTCTGCCACTCCAATGATTCAGCCGTGTGTGTGTGTGTGTGAACATGTGTGTACCTGTGCCCACATCTGGTGCCACTACTGACAGCGTGATGAGCTCATTATCAAGATTCGACTGGCCCACTGAAATTGCATGGCCCCTTTGCTCCTTTAGACAAATCTCCCAAACCAAGACCCTCGCATTAGGCATCTGGCCAGCCTAGAGACAGGCTGCCCTTGAATCTGGTGCCCATCCTAGTCCATTCATCTGTCTCCAAAGAACAGGCTGACAGACATCAGCTTTGCTGTTCAGGTAAAAGGCCAGACCTGTGTCTGTGGAATCAATGAAGAATGGGCTTTCTTAGGGCTTCTAGTACAGAGTAGTTCACAGAAATGGCTTAACTTGGGTTGAGCCTTAAAAGTTAGTTCAAGTGTAACTAGGAAGGTATCATTCTAGGCCTGAGATAATGACTGAACTAAGAGCCAGACCCAACCCTGCCTGCTGGACATTAGACATTCAAGCCTTATGGATAAGGCAAGATCTAGATGTTCAAATCTAAACAAATGGGAGAGAATTGGTAGGAGACGCAGAGGCAGGTCAGAGCCTATGAGGTCACTGCATTGTCTATTTTCGTGTATGGCAGGGGCTTCATGAGATATAATTTCCAGATGGGCAGGTGTCAGTGGACACCCTGTTTACTGTGTATTCCCAGTGCACAAAACAGGGTCTTGCACAAAATAGGAACTTGTGTGGTAAAGGAATTAGTAATGTCGAAAGACAGAGACCTCTTGCTGACAGCAGGCTAACTTCTTTGACAGACATTACGAGGAACATCTTTCCTAGGGGCTTGTTAGATGAAAGAGAAAGGGTTTGGTTTTTTTTTTTCTTTTGAGTTTCCTTGGCATCAACAATCAGAAAGTCTGGCTTAGGTTTTCAGTTCTCTTGCCTGAAATAGCCTCTAGCACTATCACAAAGGTATGTTTCCCTCCTTAATAATAACTTTCTGATCTCAATGGGCTTCTAATTCTCAGAGGGCATGGCTGAGAACTGCTATGAGTGCCTTTGGAAGGCCCAGAGGAACCCAAAGTGGATGTCACGAGCAAAAGATTACTGCCGAGGACTCCATTTCAAGGAATGGGCAGGGGGAAGACAGAATCAGGCTAACTCAGCAATGCCAGTGTCTCGAGCATAAAAAGTACTTGAGTAGAATTTGGCAAAAGAATGGAGAAATGAAGAAGTTAGATTTAAGACACTGAAAGTGGTGAGCAGCAGAAAGCTTTGTGGTGATTTGTGTATTCTCTTTCCTCCGTGAAACTCCTGCAGTGGATAAACAATGATAGCATCCATAAAGATGTACCTTGTTTTATATAAGAAAAAAAGGATTCCTGAAAAATATTAAATAAAAATTGAATTTCATTTTCCCACTGACTTTCATTACTGAGTCTCAGAGGATCTGTGAAGTATTGTCTAGTAGATCTGGAAGGTACCCTAGAGGCTTAGCTCAAATCTCTTACTTTACAGATGAAGCATCTGAAACTGGGAGAGTCTATAGCAAAAGGGAGAACATGACAGTGAGGTTTCTGCAGTGGAAGGGAGCAGGAGCTGACGAGTATCCACTGTTTGCTCATCTCACTGCCCTCAAGGAGTTGGATGTGGCCTCTTATCCCTGGGCTATTTATTTAATATTTACTGTAATATTTTTATATATTAAATCATTTTATTTTTAACTATTTACTTAGTATTTAATATTATTTAATATGTGTCTCTTTTTTTGAGATGGAGTCTCACTTTGTTGCCCAGGCTGGAGTGCAGTGGTGCAATCTTGACTCACAGTAACCTCCGCTTTCTGGGTTAAAATGATCCTCCTGCCTCAGCCTCCCAAGTAGCTGGGATTACAGGTGTGCACCACCACACCCAGCTAATTTTTGTATTTTTAGTAGAGATGGGGTTTCACCATGTTGGCCAGGCTGGTTTCAAACTCCTGACCTCAAGTGATCTTCCTGCCCAGCCTCCCAAAGTGCTGGGATTACAGGCGTGAGCCACTGTGCCCAGCCTGTGTCTTTAAATTGACTCCCATTTTAAAAAATAATAACCTTACCCAAGATAATATCTGTGGTATCAGAGTTTTAAGGAAAAAAATACACACACATATATATAAAATTATCTTATATATTTAAATACACATCAAAATAGAAGCCAGCTAACTCAGTTGGTAGAGCATGAGACTCTTAAATACATGTCAAAATAAATATACGAACACTAAAATACAAACTGTTCATCCATAGATGGCCTAAATCGTCTTGCCTACCACTAGTGGTATAAGTTTGTCCTTTGGAAAGTACTGGACTAACGACCTCTGAACTCCTTTCAGTATTGAGATTCTCTGATATTTGAAAAGGGCTTCAATTTTGTGAGCATTGACCACACCTGTAACCCTTTCCATTTTTCTCTCTACCTTCCTAAAACATGGCTCAGCTCAAACTCATCTCTCCTCCATGAAGGCATTGGTACAGAAAAAAAGCCAACATGGCAGATTTGAGACGGCTATCCCTAGAAAAGCCTGTTGCTTTGTTGACCTTTGGCTGGTGTCAAGGAACTTGGATTTTAAGAGTGTTCCCACCACTGTCTAACTGATAAGTGTGGCTCATTGTGCCTAAACTGTTTGTACACACCATGTGGTTTATGCTAAACATCCATGTTCTGAAATGTTGGCAGGTGGAGGTAAAGGGTGGCTATGTGGCCAGCCCCAAGTAAAAACCCTGGGCAGTGAGTCTCTAACGGGTTTCCCTGGTGGATAGCACTTTACACTTACCACAACCCAGTGCTGGACAAATTAAGCACATCTTATGTGACTCCCCTGGGAGAGGATTCTGGACACTTGTACCTGCTTTCCTCTGAAATTCACCCAATGCACCATCCCCTTAGCTAATTTTGCTTCATATCCTTTCGCTGTAATAAATCTTAGCAATGAGTATGACAGTATACTGAGTCCTGTAAGTTCTTTAGTAAATCACTGAACTTAAGATGGTCTTGGGTACCCCACACACAGCCTTCTTCTGTGATCATCCCAGCCTCCAATTTTCTTCCTATCCTGAATCCCTTCAGCAACTTCATTAAACTCTCCTGTTTTATCAATTAGTGTATATACAGTACTAGTAATATACAGTATCTCTCTCCCACTCATTAAGTGTCTATAAAACCAGGGACTTTTTCTTATACAACTTTCAATTGCATTTGTGTTTGCTCCTGGTTCATAGTAATCATTCTAAGTTTCTTTATTTAAAAACAACACAAAAACATCAAAATTTTTGGATGCAATATGTGGTTATTTAAAAAATTTAGAAAATACAAAGAAGCCAAAGAAAAAAACAATTAAAATCACCCAAGATGCCTTACCCAGGAATAACCATCTTCATTACCCTTGGTTATATATCCTTTTAGTCATCTTGATATCCATAAATAACTTTTATAAAAATGATATTATGATATTTACTAGTTTTTTAAATTTAACACATTATAAATATGTATTCATCTGATTATATATCAATAACGTCTTTTTTTTTTTTTTTTTTTTTTTTTTGAGATGGAGTTTCACTCTTGTTGTCCGGGCTGAAGTGCAATGACACGATCTCGGCTCACTGCAACCTCCGCCCCCCGGGTTCCAGTGATTCTCCTGCCTCAGGCTCCCGAGTAACTGGGATTACAGGCATGTGCCACCATGCCAGGCTAATTTTGTGTTTTTAGTATAGATGGTGTTTTTCCATGTTGGTCAGGCTGGTCTCAAACTCCTGACCTCAGGTGATCCACCCGCCTTGGCCTCCCAAAGTGCTGGGATTAAAAGCATGAGCCACCAAGCCTGGCCAATAATGTCATTTTAATGGTTACATGAAAATTTGTTATATTACATATCCCAAACTTTCAAGCTAAACATCATCTGCAGACATGCTTTATTTGTGTAGCATAGCATTAGCCCAATGGTTATACATAATATTTTGGAATTAAAGTCAATATTTTAAGCTTTTATTTTAAAGATGGTAACAGCACAGCCCTATCGGGCCACATAGGTGGAGCTAGGTGGAAGCTGCTGGGTGGAGGTGTTCTCTGTTTGCTGTAGTCCCTCCCATTCCCTGTGGTCTCCATAAAACTCAGGCTGAGGGTCAGTTGCTATTTGTCATGCTCTTGGGCTGATTTTCTTTTGCTACAGTCAAGATGGAAGTGAAATAGTTCTTGTCCTCATATGTCTATCAAAATAGAAGAGAACATATTTCTGCAGCCCCCAAACTGTGCACAAAGGAACCCCAGGCTCCCACAGGAGAACCACAAGGACAGTTTAGGATTTGTATAATTATCGAGAAACATGCCGTAATATTCAGTGTTGTCAGACACCATGCAAACTAGCAGCTTGAGTGAGTTCAGCATTTTAACAATAGATCATGCTACACTTGGTATCATCACATCTTTGGAAAGCTGAGTTTTCACTGGTCATTATGTTAAAAAGCAAGTACCATGAGAAAATCATCAAACAGGAAACAAAGGTAGAGGTGTCCAATCTGACTCTAGTTTAATTGTACAATGCTCAATAGGTACACATCCCATTAGAAAATATATTTAAGAATGAAATTTACATATTTTTCTTTCAAATTATGTGTAATATTTTTAAATAGCTATTAAGTTGTTAGGACATAAGTACTTCCTGGTTTATTTGCACTCATATACTTAATAAACCTAACTATGAAGCATTTATTTTTTCCTAGAAATGCTGTAAAACTATTACTGAGAGACTTTGGGAACATTTTGTATATTGCCAGTGGAACTAAAGACACTGCTGACTGTCCTCATTCCTGCCTCACTAGTCTCAGCCCACATGGCCACTGTGTCATTGCAGCTTATGACACCTGTGTTAGATACAGTCTGTCCCTATCCTAGCAACATACCTATTACTTTTGCTATTTAATAAACAAAGAGGAGCATCTTCAGAGCTAATATTCCCTACATTCAAGATTTTATATCCTTAGAATAGACTCCTAGAAGAATTGCTAAGAGAAGTTATTCAAACATTTAAGGCTTTCAGAAATTATTTCTGAATTGATTCAGCTTCATTTGAGAATCCTAAAGACAGAGCAATCTGCCTGACACACAGTGATGCTGAATTCAGTGTGGAACTGAGTTGAATTTAATCGAATCGAAGCAAATGAAATTGAATCTCTAAAGACACTGAGCTATGCTTTTACCTCTCTCTGTCTGAAGCTGCCTCTGTGTCTAACACAAACTCTACACTTAGTGGTCAGCATTACTGGAGCAGGAGAGCCCTAGCTATGGAAAGGAAGCCTGTGGGCAATTCTTTTACAAAAAGTGTATCTGAGCCCTTTTCAGGGTCAAAGAGCTTAATAGTCAAAGGATTAGTTTTGAAGCCAGATGATTTCAAATCTATCACTCACTAGTTGTTAACCTTGGGCATTTTACTTCAGTGCCTCAATTTCCTTATCTGTAAAATGGGTATAAAAATAGGACCTACCTCATGAGGTTGTAATGCAGAAAAAGAATTATATACACACATTGCACATTGCTAGGCAAATACTAAGTTCTCAATGGGAGCTATTCATTTTATTTGTTCTCTTGGATGCTTTTAGATGTCCCTAAAGCAAGGTCCACCTTGATTTTCATTCCTTCCTATGGGCTGGCTACTCTTGCTGCTGTTTGAAGGCATAGGAAACACATAATCAAACCATGCCCAGCCTTCTCAACCCAGGGACTAATCTATGGTCCCTGGACCCTCTTGAGCCAACCTGAGCAGAGAGCACTTTCTAAACTCCTTTCTGATTAGGGCATGGGTCCAGAGCTCCTTCATGTCCTGGGTAGCAGTAGCTACCAGACCAACCAGTTCTTTTAGTTATGAAACCAAGAATTTTGCTATCTGAGCTAAGCAAAAGGAAAAAATAAAAATAAAAACTGTTATTGATCTTGGCTTAAGAGGCATCATGATGTTTAGAAACCCATTACTTTGAACACCAGAGAACCTCATTCCCACCTTTAACGAGTCCTCTCAGGGAAAATTTTTCAGGGACATTTAAAGCCTGACTTTGTGCCCATGAAATGCCCTGTGTCCAAGCCTTTTCCCTCCAATGCCTTTCCAGTCTGTCCCACCCTGCAGCAGTTCCTCCTCTGACTCTTAGAATATCTTCAGCCAAGAGAGCCATAGAACAGGGAGCAGGCCACTCTGGAATAAACTAAGCCAGAGCATAGGAGTGCCCGCAGCCCCACCGATGCATGAGCTTCACTGCCTATGTTGCAACTGACAGAACTCTTAGCTTAGGACCTGAGAACAGTATCTGAGTCCCGGCCCAGCCCCTTGTGGGCCCTCTGATGACCGCCTTGTGATCTTGGGCTCATTTAGTCTCCATAACCCTTGGTCTGCTCACCTTTAAAATGGGGATGATAACGTCTAGGAGATGATAAAATGAAATGATCTTCATGAAAGTGGCTGGCAAAATACTTACATAACTGTGAGGAATCGTAGTTAAGAAATGAAGTTGAAGCCCAGTGTATTGATCTGGTCCAGGAAGACTTTTTTATAGAAAGAGACTTTGGAGAACAGAAGGGCTGCACAGCAGACAGATAATGAAAAAGTGTATGAGGGCCCAAAGAGCAAAAGGGTTGGCCTGGGGCTCAGAGGAGGGTAAGACTGAAAGGTGGACAGAGTAGGCTAGGAGAACGGGTTCAGATAGGACTTTGCAGCCCAGGACTTGGAGTCTTTTCCAAGAAATCAATTACTCAAAACATTCCAAGGGCCCAGCCTGGTGCCAGCTTGATTTCTGATTTCGGAAACTCAGGAATCTGTTTAGGGGAGGCAGGATCATCTGTTAGTGGGAGGCAGGAGTCAAAACAAGAGAATGACCCATGATAGCAGTGAATGAAGGGACTGTCATCCAGTGGAAGTTCTTCAAAAGGAAACAGGAAAGCAGGCCTGCCCTGTGATGTCATCCTGGGCTTAGGCTAAGAATTGAGTTTGGAGTGAGGGCCTGAGGCTACCAGAAAGACCCTTTGTAGCATCAGCTTTTCCATTAGCACAGGAAGAAGACTTGTGAGGAAGAAGACCCTGAGAGGATGGACCACAAGAAAAAATGATTTTTGATTCGGAGAAAAGAGTAGTGGAGGAACTTGGTTAAATAATCACAAATTTGGCAGGGCATGGTGCTTCACACCTATAATCCCAACACCTTGGGAGGCTGAAGCAGGTAGATCACTTGAGCGCAGGAGTTTGAGACCAGGCTGGGCAACAAAGTGAGACCCTGTCTCTACAAGAAATCAAAAAATTAGCCATGCATGGGTGACATGCACCTGTGGTCCCAGCTACTCAGGAGGCTGACGTGGGACGATTGCTTGAGCCCAGGTGTTTGAGGCTGCCGTGATCTATCATCGTGCCACTGCACTCCAGCCTGGGCAATGGAATGAGATCCTGAAAACAAAAAATAAGAATCACATAGTTTACAGCTCCCCGGGATTGGAGTTCATCCCTCCCCAACTCACTGCCCTTGCTGTACACAAGCTGAAGTTTACACAGGTGATGCCACTTAACCTGTAGCTGGAAGGCCCGTCTCCAGCCTTTGGTGATCTTTTGACCCCTTGATGGTAATCTAGATGCAGCCAAGTGTAGGACTGTGGGGACAGGACTGGATGGCATGTTGGAGGATCTGCAGCAGGTATTGTAAAGATCCTGTGCACCTAGATGAAGTAAAAGGGGCCCCAGAGAGTAGACCAAGAGTGGCATTTACAATTAGTCTCACAATGTTGCCAAAGGCTGGTCCCTTCTCCATCCTCCTTCCTATGTTGCCAGTTCCCCTTTCTTCACAGTCAGGATTTGGATGTGCAGTGCTGCTCGAATACAAGTAAAATGGACGAAGGACTAGAAATGTGACCATAAGGGGCTTCACCATTCACTACAGTGGAGTAGTTAATGAAGTAGGAATTTGGCTTTTGGTCCATCAATGCTCCGCCCTCAGTGGATTCCTGGAACCAATAAACTTGGGTGCCCCAAAAGAAGGGCTATGATGTGCTGGGCTCACAATTTATGCAAACAACTGATATTCAGATGTGCTACCAGCATGGCAGGGCCAGAGCCAGCCAAGCTGTGGAAAGCATTTGGGAGGAAGGATGTAGCAGCTGCCTTCTCAAATCCTGAGCCCCACCTCAGTGTGGCCCCAGCTCTGCCTTCCCCAGACAGGAGACAGCTTGTTCAAGTACACTTGTGAACGTGAAAAGGGAGAGGGAGGGAAACAGGGGGGAAGAAATCCATTCTACCTTGCAGCTTTCCATCTCTGCCCCAGTGGAGCACGGGTAATTTGTTATGCCTAATGAGCAAATGCCGTCTTATGTGGAGGCAAAAATGCCAGTGGGATGCTAACGCGAGTTGCCATGGGAGACCAAGGGACTCAGTGAAGTTCTGCAGCCTGGCAAGGGAGTCTGCAAGAGGAAGGAGTGACTGGCTCCTTCCATCAGAGTAATAAGCCCTTGTGTTTGTGCTGAGTTTCTTGTGTTTTGAGGTTTTCTTGCATCTGTTATTATACTTTGAGCCTCATAACCATCCAGTACAGTAGGTGGCTCTGGTGTCATTTTCCCTATTTTTTAGGTGACAAGACTGAGGCCTAAAGGAGTTTAAAAAATTATCCAAAGTCATGAAGGTAATAGATGTGTATCTCTCCCAATTCCTAGTTTCCAAATGTTTTTCCATGTCTTATGGGTTTTTTCTTTAAAGAGCATGTAACTGGACTAAAGGCAATGAGGAACTTAAGAGGTGTCAACTACATCAAACTGCACAGAGAGATGGAAATGAACAATATAAGATAAATCAAAGGAAGTCCTTCTTCATGTAGAAGAGGAAAAACTCATAGACCTCATTACGAAAGAAAACTTTTCATTAATAAATGTACCCATTACAATTTGAACAATGACTGGGGAAGCCTGGAGTGGGAGTCCCTTGCCAAGCAAGTTGGGGCTCCCTTCCTCACCCTCCTGCTTTGCAGGCTGACTTCTCAGCATCTCCCATGTCTCTTTTGTCTTAGCCACACAGAACAATGGCTGCTCCCTGAACCCTCCAGTTCTTCCCATTTCCATGCCATTGTGCATCCTGCTTCTGAACCCTCAAGATCAAATATCAAAATTTGGAAATCTCATATTGAGTCAATTGCTCCCTCGTCTGAAATCACTTGGAAATGCTCATGTTTTGCCCAGTCTATCTCCTCCACTAGACTCTGAGCTCTCTGAAGGTAGGGAGTGTGGCTTAGTCATCCCTGAACCCCAGAACCTGCCCGTGTGCCTGACACTTATTAGGATCCTAGCAGATAAATGAATGGCTCAATCACCATTACCATCTTATTTTTATCAGACTCATTTATTGAACCCCTCATGGCTCTTGACAGAGAGTGTGCACTATACTGAATTCTGGCAATTTCATTGACATCATAAGAATCCAAGTGTGGTGAAAATCTGAGCTGTTTAAGGCTGGATGTGAGGAGCCTTGAAGGAAAATAAGGGATTAGAGAACATTCCAAGACACTATAGAAAGCTTCCTTCCGGGCTGGGTTCTGTGATGACTGCAAGATCAACATATTCCCAGTTGTCACAGAGCTGAGAGATACAACGCCAACACAGTTGAGGCATATAGAAGAAAATTAAGGAGTAAGAGCTATGGAAGTGCCCATTTCTGCTGTGGTGACTTCAGAGAAGGGAGGGCTAGAATAATCAGGAAGACTTCATGGAGGAGGTGATATGAGCTGGGCTGTGAATTTCATTTAGATACAGAAAGATAGATGTCCCTAGAATAGGGAAAAACATGGGCCTAGAACCAATAATTAATCAATATGGCTTAGAACAAGCAACGAGTAGCCCTAAGTTCATTCTGTACTCTAGGACAAGTTCTGCTACAGGCAGGAAAGACACGAAGAAATACCTTCCTTTGTACCAAGATACTATTTTTTTAAATATGGGGAATTAAAAAAAAAAAAAAAAAAAAAAAGAACTCCAGATGGATTTTAAACACAGTGGGGAATTGGGCGGTGTGATGGCAGATGGCTATTTCAGCTGCACATGGGTAAAAATAATTCCAACTCCCCAATACCCAGGACTGCTCTGAACTTGTGAAAACCTTTTAAGGAAAAGCTGCAGTGTGATGCTCAAAGCGCAGAACTGCAGCAGACTGGGGGCCAAGGGGTTGGAGCTGACCAATAAGAAAACAGTTACCGCTGTTGGGACAACAGAGCCCAACCCATTTGGAGAGGCTCCCTTCTGACCAGGTTCTGTCTGGGCTGGCCCTCGGTGTCAGTCCAGGCTCTCTGGCATGTCTTCCTCTATGTTGGGAGAAAGGGGAAGTGAGATATGTCAACATGATGGCTATCAAGTAGGGAGGCTGTAAGATGAAGGCATGGGGAGCAGGAAATGTACAGAAGGGAAGAGTGGTGAGTGCACACTGTGGGAGGGAAGGTTGACCCAGAGGAGGGCAGGGCAGTGACTATGAAAGGTAGCACTTCTGCGTGTCTAGTGGCTACAAATGTTGCCACACTGGCTTCACAGTGGAAAGCTGGTCTCATCCACATTTACTGTCGTCTATACCACATCCCAGAGTTGGAAGGGGAGACTTATGTGGAAACTCCCTTTGTCCATCTGAATGCCACCTTCTGAAACACTGATCCTCAGCTGATGTTGCCATAAGTACTATTGCATAGTATTCTTAAGAGTTTAAAGTAAATTTGCATCTCACATCCCTTTTCATAATAGAATCACTTAGATTTTGAGATTTTCCTAACAAACTCTTCTATTTTGTAGCTTTAGAAATAAGACCCAGAGAAGTGAAGTAGTTACTTGTTAGTAGCAGATCTGTGACCCATACAGGGCTCTTGTCCATATATGTCCTTATTTATTAGCCCACCCTTCCTTGGGATTGAAAGATACAAGGGACACAGGAGAACGAAATGGGCCCAAGCAAACTCTCCATGCAGCTTGCATTAGGGCAGAAAGGACAATAAGGGACACGTGATAGATGAGGTGCCATGAGTTTGAGTGACTGAGCCTCAGTCCTCTGACTCCCATGACCCCCATAGCAGCAGGGAGAAGGGGAATGCAGCTCGGCCCTGCCAACCCCAGGCTCCTTCTCTACCCCACCCCCTGCATTTTCTTTGTGAGAGCTTCCCTTCTCCTTTCTTGCTCTCCCATCCCCAACCCCCATGTCCTCAAGCTGGGACACTCATTCACTTCACAAATACCAACATAGCCCACACTACAATACAGCCATAGACACCTTGGACAAAGTACCTGTTCTCACGGAGCTGATGTCCTGGTGGGAAGATACAAACAAAAACAAATAACTATGAAGTTATGTGGTGCTGGGTGTGTGTGGAAAAACAAAACAGGGATGAGGGAGGAAGAGTGCCATGGCAGGCAGTGGTTAGAAAAAGAGGAGCAGAGACCTGGAAAGGGTAAGGACACCAGCTATTTGAAGACATAGAACAAGTGTGTGATGGGCAAAGGGCAGCAGCCAGTGCAAAAGATGTGAGATGTGCACTTGCCCAGCATGTTTGAGGGACAGCAGGGATCTGCAGAGCTGGGGTAAAGCAAGCAAAGGGGAGAACAGCAGATCAGCCCAGAGCATGAGGCCATGGCAAAGGTTTGGCTTTAGCTCAGGGTAGATAGCAGCCATGGGAGGGTTCAATTTAGGAGGACCTAATATTTTAAAAGGATCATCCTGGCTACAGTGTTGGCTAGGGATAGGAGAAAGGAGAATGTGCTCAGGCTAAGGTGGCAATGAGGTGAGAGATGATGGTGACCTGGGCCATCAGATCTACCCAGGTGACAGGGTAGATCAGGGGCTCCCAAATTTCCCAGCTCAAAAAACCCTGTTTGTCATTTAATAACCTTACAAACACTTTCCAGCCTAGTAACAGTTACCATTCTGGCATTTGTGGATTGGGCAAACACTTGATGTCCACATTTTTAAACAAATCCACAATGTTCATAGCCCAACAGGGCTTCCATACATTTGATAAAGAATTGTATGCACAAATAGATGATTTTCAGGCCACCTATGTCATTGTGGCCCCAAAGTAGGCCACTGAAACTTTGCTTCCCTCACTTTTCCCATTCCCTTGACCAGCCTAAGCCCCGATTTCTCCAACCTCTCTGCCAGAAGGGATTTAATCAGCTTAAGTGGGCAATAGTGTTGATGGGTGAGGATGACAACTGAGCAGGGATTCCTAACTTAGCATTGATCCATAGTTGAAATTTGAAGAGCCAAGAACAGCCGGAAATTGTAGACAAATGCCTATGAGTGGGGTGAGGGTGTGCTGTATGAGGTCAGCTTTCATTAGATTCTCAAGGGCCCCTTACTAAGAGAAAAAGGGAGAGGGGCAAGAACCACAAGTTTAATGAGTTACTCCTCCCAAATATTAAATATGTTTTAGCAAGGACCTTCAGTGCTTAACCCCAAATGGAGAGTGACAGTTGGGGAAGGACAGACATTTCAAAACCATAAGGCTTCAGTTGGCCCTAAGCAGAAAGGGACCCACACAATCTATAGCTAGAACATAACATTTCTGACTCCAGAAGACAGCTTTCTTTCCCTCCTAAAGTCAGTCTTGGACCCTGCCTATAATACGCTCAATTAGAATTTGTGGAATGAAAAAACGCCATACAAGGGTTCCCATCTGAGAAACAACAGAAAGGCAATGGTGTATGCTGTGCTGCAAGATCATTCCAAATGAACTCATGTATTCGGAGCAAAACTAAATAAATAAAAAAGCCAAAGGCTGTATGCTACTCTTGGATAAATCATGCCTGATTTGAAGGTCAAGAGCATTACAATGCCCCACTTCACAGAGGTGCATGAAGGCCGAAGCTTGCGGTATGGTGGAAGAATTTGCAGGGTATAATTATGCACCCCTTCAACATCCCCACTGGCTTCCACGTGATGTGAGACAATGTGTCACAGTCCCATACAGTCAAAGCCATAATTTACAAGAGTCAGCAATTCCACGGGGCAGGTAGGCCATATTTCAAAACTGGAAAGGGAGTTGGGGGGAAGAAGGGGGAAACCAACCGATCAATTTACAAAGATCCTGTTTCTCTGCCACTCTGTTGACCTTTCAGGCAAGACCTAATGCCAATTAGCTCAGTTATAAAGTCCATAATTCTTGTGGGGAAGGCCATGGGTAGCACATGATCATTTTACAACGTTTGCCCTAATTTGCAGCCCCCAAACATGGACTCCTGGGGCTGCAAGGTGGGGGTGGAGGGAGTTTGTTGGCAAGCAACGGGAGCAGCTGGAAGGGATCACAGAGCACAATTACTGTCTGCGCATGGCCACATCTGGAAAACAGCTCCGTGCTGGCTTTAAAACAGCATTAATAAAGAATGGAACCTTGTGCTGGGAAGGAGGGGGGTGGAGAATGAGGAGGGGTGCCCTTCTGCCCAACATGGTGGGGATAAAAAGACAACAAAGGAAACAGCAGGCGGGGTATAAGACCAATTCCAAGGAGAAGAGGGTGTTGACAAGAGAGGGGCAGCAGATATGCTGCTACTTTAGGGAGAGATCTCTAAACCCCCTCATTTCTTACCATCTTCAAACCTGGGCATCCATGCAGGGCTGGTCCTTTTTATATGAGTTGTGCAGACATTTGTAATGTGGGATTTTAGTAAGGCTATTCCCTATCAGTACCAAAATTCTACCCTTCAGTCCTTTGGTCAGAGAGTTCCTTCGCTTGAGATGGAAATGTACCTGTTGCCTTCAGGATACCAGGCACGTAGTAGTTGTTCAATAAATATTTGTTGACTAGAACCAAATTGAATGAGTTATTTTGTGGATGTGACCAGATTAATTCCTATCTCTGGTTTCTCAGCTATAAGGGTTCCAGGAGACCAGTGATTCTCAATAGTGAGAGCAGAGAGCACAAGGTAGCATATCCTCATAAGGAGTGTATCACAATTCCAGAGGGAGGGGAGAAGGGAGCATTCATGGTTTTAATAAGAACATTCAATGGTATAATACAGTTTTATACACATGGTCCCTGACTTACAATGGTTTGACTTGTGATTTTTCAACTTTCTGATGGTGTAAAAGTGATACACACTCAGTACAATCTTTGACTTAAGATGGGATACATCTGGATAAACCAATGGTAAATTGAAAATATCATAAAGTCAAAAATGTAAGTTGGGGAGCAGCTGTATTTGAAAACCAAAGAGCCTACCTGTGACTTCCTTAATACAATCTACAGAAGAAAAGCTCAACAGACTCTTCATGGCTGATGAGGATTCATACATAAACCGATCTTAGAATTCAAAATGGGCACTTCCCATCCCACCAGAAATCAGGGCATCTCTGGGTCTCCAAGGTAAAAGGGGGATTTTTTTTATTATGAGTCAAAAAAGACTTAGAATCTCTGAGTGGATGGATTTGAGGCCTCCAGCTTGAGTTTTCTCCATTTGGCTGCTTCATGTTCCCTCGTGGAGACAGATCAGCTACTTGGGTCGCCAAGGGCTGGGTTACATTAAAGAAGCAGCAAGGACAAATTACAAAGAAAACAGGGATTCTGGGGGTGTAAACAGACTTCACTCACCTTGCCCTTGTGCCAGACTGCCTGCCCAGTTCCACATCCTTGGCATTGCATTGGAGTATGCAGGGTCCAGCTCATGGTTTTAGTTCATTTGGGCTGCTATAACAAATTACCATAGACGGGATGGCTTATAAACAACAGACATTTGTTTCTCACAATTCCGAAAGCTGGAAGTCCACAATCGGGGTGCCAGCATGGTCAGGTTCTAGTGAGGGCCCTCTTCTGGGTTTCAGACTGCCATTTTCTCCTCGTTACATTCTCATATGGTGAAAGGGGCAAAGATGCTTCTGAAGTCCCTCTTATAAGGACAGTCATTGCATTGATGAGTGCTTTCCTTCGTTCCTGAATCACCTCCTAGTACCATCACCTTGAGAGTTGGGATTTCAACATATAAATTTGGGGGAAACATGACATCCAGACCATAGCAGCCACTTTATCATATGTTTGAGTGTTTGCCCCTGCAGATCTATGGTGTAGCCTCCTGAAAACCCCAGAGGCCACTCCACAGACCTGAAGACATGGAAGGAACCTTATCAATCCCTAACCCTAAGGCAAAAATTCTCTCTTCAGCATCCCTGACAAGTTATTCTTTATGTCTTGTGTAGACACCTCCAGTAGCACATAGAAACTAAGGCCTCCAAGCAGATCTGGGTTCTGGTCCTACTTCAGACACTTACCAGCTAATTGACCATGAGCAATTTATTTAATCTCTCTCTATGTCTTGACTTCCCTTTCTGTAAAATGAAGATAATAGTAGTTAAATCATGGGATTCATGTGAAGATTAAATGAGACAATATATATTGTGATTTCCCTGCTGCTTAAAATTCTGTATTTATATTTATGCAATACAATTTATATTTACCTACCTATGATACTGTATGCAGTCTGTACATAGCTAAATCCACGGATGCGTTGAGTGTGCCTGCCAAAAATGATGTAGGCAGTCGATTCCAATATGGAGCACCCACAGGGGTGCATGGTTGTGACTTTCCCACTCCTGAGACACACCACTCCTGCACTGTTATTTGCCAAAAACTTTATGCATATAAGAAATCTTTAGAATACTAACATTCCCACCAAAACAAAGCATTCCCACATGTCCCAAATAAACCCAAAGTAACAGATCTCCAAACCTGAGTCCAACCAGGTTTATGCTACAGTGAAATATAGAATCAGTCCCTGCATAGGGTAAGTGTTCAAGAAAGAGTAGGCAATGCTAGTGCAGCCAGCACCTTTGCTTGTTGTACAATTCTCAGATATTTGGAAGCTAATATCCTTAGTTTTGCGGTCTTAGTTTTGCTGCCATGGAAGCACTGCCCACAGTGTTGACCCTCGCCCAATAACAGTTTAATAGACATTTGACTACTGCAGTTTTATAACCTGCCTCATTCTCACCCCATCATCTCATGCCATGCTACCTGTTTCCCCTTCTCTGTTTCTGCAATAGGTTCCCTCTAGTCCCTGCCACGCTGGGCTGGATGTCCTCAGTCACCAGTGCCTCTCTTTGAAGGCAGTGCCTAACATGCTCAAGCCAGGCTGCCAGGCTCCATTAATGTGTCTAAGTTGCATTTATTTTCCTGGTATCCTGTCACACTGTAGGCTCAGGTTCTGTGTCTATGTACTCTTGAACTTCCCAAGGAAAAGGCGTTTGGAAATAGCCTTGAGCAGCTGGGTCTGACTCACATTCTCCTCTCACCTCCCAAAGATGTCCCCAAATGCTGCCTCTTTCAGGGTCCCTATTCTTAGCTTCTCTGTAGTTGGATGATGGCCATGAGAAGTTTTTCCCTTCCTAAAACAATGTCAGAGGCCCCATATATTGGCCTGGAGTTTGTGAGTTAGGCAACCCCTCCTAGTGTGGTCTTCCTCCCTTATTTTGCCTATTCTGCCTGGCAAGTGCTTTTTCATTGTCCTTGCAAGGAGTCTAGCCATAGTGTCTTGCCCATTTAATTAATCCTACCTAGAGACCATTCACACTCTAATGCAGATTAGGCACTTAGGAAAGACCCTTCCTAGACTGGCATCAGTATAGACCCATAAGGGTGTCTTCCCTTTGACTCCTGGTGAATTCACCCCATGCCTCAGGATTGGGGCATTTCCATAAGTGACACACCCAGGCTGGTCACTCAAAGACATTCAGAAACCACTTCAGGTATAAATACCTGGCATTACTGAGGGCCTGCCAAGCTGTTTGCCAGGTAGCCTCTCAGATCATTCACATTCCTTGCCCTTCATCTACCTTTCTTCTCCACCTCCTATATTCCCTCCTTTCCAGCTACTCTCTCAAGTCACTTTCTCCTAACACCCTTGGCTCTTGGTTTGACACCTTTCTCTATCCTTTGCCCTTCCAAATCCCACCTGTCCTCTAAGGCTCAGTTCAAATGCTGTCTCCTTCGTAGACCCCTGAAGACACCTACTTGAAGCAAGCTCAGTCTCTCTGGAAAGCATCACTTATGTCACTAGCATGACCCTGCCTCGTGCAGTATTAATCTGTGAGTCTGGCTCATCCCACTCACTCCAGCTAAGCACTGGAGCAGTAGACACTATACGGAGAAGACAGAAATGAGAGAGGAATAGCACTGGTAAGGAGGGCCACATGGGAGCTCACACTGGGCTATGAGTTTGTGTCCCAGGAGTGGAAGGCAAGTAAGTGGTTAGAAACTGAGTATAGAGCAGAGAAGAAACCACAAAAGCAGCATTGCCACAGGTGGTGTGTTTTCTGTAGGAAATAATCATGAGTTTTAGCCTCACTGGGGTGAACTGGAAACTATGGAAGTGAGAGTCAAAGCCAGGTGTGGGTCACCTGTTAGTGCTTGCACTTTGGAGAGTATGAGTTTGAATTCCCCACAAGTGTCCATTTGACCATAGGTACCAAGGGACAAAGGATTATTTGGTCAGTAAGGTTCTACCTTTCCAAGAGACAGAGATAGAATCCTTCGAGTTTCTCTTTTTTTTTCTTTCTTTCTTTTTTTTTTTTTTTTTTTTTTTTTTTTTTTTTTTTTTTTCTGAGATGGAGTCTCACTCTGTTGCCCAGGCTGGAGTGCAGTGACGCAATCTCGGCTCACTGCAATCTCTGCCTCCCAGATTCAAGCTATTCCCCTGCCTCAGCCTCCAGAGTAGGTGGGACTTCGGGCGCCCACCACCATGCCTGGCTAATTTTTTGTATTTTAGTAGAGATGGGGCTTTACCATGTTGGCCAGGATGGTCTCGATCTCCTGACCTCATGGTCTGCCCGCCTTGGGCTCCCAAAGTGCTGGGATTACAGGCGTGAGCCACCGCACCTGGCGCCTTTGAGTTTCTTATGTGTCCAGCATTGTGCTAGGTGGATTAGAGGGGGTTATAGGCTAAACACAATCAGTTCTCTCAGGGGGCTCATAGTATAAAAGAAAAGATGAGATACGTAAGCAGCCACAATGTTAGGCAGAGAATGCTAAAAAGTCAAACGAAGGAAAGAGGCACTGAGCATTTGGGGAGGTTAGAAATGGAAGAGTGGTGAAGACCAAGAGGTGTCACTGAAGTTGAACCCCTTAATCCGGTGGGAAGAAGGTGAGATTTGAGTTGGGCTCTGATGAGATGGTACAGTTGGCTAGGAAGAAAGGAACAAGATGGCACATTAAAATGGGTTAGTGTGTTCTGCTCACTCAGCAGAAAGGAGGCTTGCGCAAGACAGCCGAAGTAGGAGAGATCACAAGAAAGGCCATCTGGCCACTTTGTGGAAGGGTCCAGTGTCCAAATAGTATGTTCAGACTTTGTCTCCCAGAAAAATGGGAAATTAGGTGTCTCAGGTGGACAAAGCCCTGTGTTATAAAATCCGTATGGTCCTCCCACTCTCCTCCAAATTATCTCCAACTTGGATTTGTACCAAAGCCTTCTCTAATCACCTTCATTGTTGTCACCTTATTTTCTAAACATTTGGTTATGGTGCTCTGGTGCCATTGGCTAAACTCAGTAGAGACTAGATTACTAACATCCAAGAGACTGCTTCGTTTTCCCTGTCCTCCTTGGGGTGCACTCTACTGTGGCCTCCAGCTATAGTGCTAGAACCTGCAGTATCCACCATTAGCTGAAAGTACCATGTTTCGGCCCAAAGGCTCTTCCCTAGGGAAGAGAATGTTTGACCCAAGCTGCCTTGCCTTCAGGAGATAAGGGACCACCACATCAAGGTCATGGAGCAGAGGCTTCCTGATTGTGGCCCAAGTCCCTATTAAATGTCCTTTCCTGGATACTGCCTCTGCCTACACATTGCCCTGGACCTCTGGACCCACCTGTGAACACATGCCCCCTCCCAGGGAGCTCATTGCTTCATCATCATCTGCCTATTCATTCTGGCTGGCCTGCATTTGTCTGGCATCTACTGCATTAGCGAGGGCAATAGCATATATATGGATAGCAGCCAGTGGTTGTTAAATACTCGTACCTATTTTATTCATTAAAACCTTAGCAGTCCAGCCAAGTTGTATCATCTCTTTTCTAAAAATAAGGAACCTGAGTCTTAGGGAGGCTAAATAGCTTTGTCCGAGGCCAAAAGGTCAGTAACTGACCATTGCTCCACCACAGATGAAGACCCCATCTCTGCCCCCAGGATCTCCTCTCCATCCTGGACTTTCCCACTGCCACCTCCTTTTTATCCACTACCTCAGGGATTTAGCCCCTTTTTGGCCCTCCTTCTCAGCCATGGTCTCCAACCCTCTCAACAGAGCCTTCTACTCCTCTAGGATAGGCTGAGGAATAGGAAGCTGATTCCAGATATCTCCCCCACCTGCCCAGCTGCCTCTGAGACAAACAATCCCGTTGCATTCTAAGGGAACTTATATGAAGCCCCTATGGAGGAATGAAAAGTGATAACAAAAATAAGAAATACAAGAAGCCATAAAGCTTAAAGCAATGCAAGAAACCCTGGCTAGAGTTAGCCTTGATCTTCTCTGAAATGAAAATAAAAGTCAGCCCCTTCCCCAATAGCTCATTATCAGGGCCCCCATACCCTCACCTCTTTCATGTCCTGGGGTTGCATTCCTGCTTATCCCCACCTCTCTCCAGGAAGGGTCCCTTTTACCCTAGCTCTAGAAATTCTAGCCTCTGAAGAGGCCGATGTGCTATGAACTCATTGGGCTCCTAGAGGAAGACCAAATTAAACACTGCTATTCTCTTCTCTTCTGCTTAACATGGAAAAAGTCAACTTAGGTCATTCCCTGACAGAGAGATACAAAGATAAGGCATTGTCCCTGTCACCAAGATATAAGCAACAGCACAGGATAGTGTGTGGTGAAAGACAAAACAAGCAGTACAGATAAGATTTCTGAGGACTGGAGGGAGGATGTAAGGAGTGAGGGATGGGCCACGGGAGGCCACTGTCACCAGCCACAGTGGCCTGGACCAGGCAGAAGAGTCTTATGGTTGAGTTTGTGCCATAACAGCTGTAGGGAGGATGTTCTGGGTAGGAGGGTGAATGAAAAGGCAATGTGCCTGTCAGGGGGCCAGCCGGAAATCCATCCTGTAGGGAGAAGAAGGCCTTGGGACTTTGCTCAGTGGTCACGCTTCCCTCTTCCTGTTCCCTATGGTCCCACTTAATCTTTGGAAGCTCTCTGCAAGAGAGTGACAGCAAAACAACCAGTTTGCCAACTGCTAGGGCTGCGGACCCCAGGCCAGGTGTTCCAGAGGCCACATTCCTGGCCTGGCTGCAGCTCACTGCAGATGTCCAACCTTGTGCCAGCAGGAGGGGCAGCCCCTTCGGTGGCTATCATGCCTGTCTCTACTTCACAAACACCTATGTACCCATCAAGCAGAAACAGTGAATGTTAACCTTCTCTTATTTGCTTCATATTTTTTAATAAAAATGAAAAATATTCAGAAGAAATTAAAAACCCTTAGGTCCCATTCCCACTCCCTTCCTTCCCTCTCCAGCAACAACCCTACTATGAATTGCATATATTTCTTTTTCATCCATTTGTGTTCTCAAATGGATATATTCACATATTCTTTAAAACACTATATAGTATTTGTCGATATGGCACTGAATTTACATAAATTGTATCTTAACATTATTCTGCAACTTTTTCACCCAACATTTCTATTTGGGGATCTATATAGATTGATGATTTGACTCCATTTTCTTTATTTAACTGCTCTATGGCAAGTCATCATATTCCCTAATTTCTTTATCCATGACCCATTGATGGACATTTAGCTCAGGCATGTTTTTTTTTTAAGCAAACAATGCTGCATTGAAATTCTTGTGCCTATTTCCTGAGGCACCCAGTTCTCTCTCCTGTTGTAGAGAAAATATTGAGACTCCCTGTTCCAGTGCAAATGCAGTTAGTACACCTCCATCGGGTGCACAACACCAAACTAAATACACTGAATCATTCTAAGAGATGCATTCAGAAGAGTTCCTCCCTTTAAGGAGGTTACAGTCTAGCAGAACGGATAAGCATGTTGTGAATCTAAGTGTTAAAAGCTCTAGGACAGTGCCCAGTCTGTAAGTAATTAAAAGATAATGTGAGTTGACCTGATACAGAAGAGTTGAAGGTAGACCAAGTAAGGGTGACATCTACATGGATATGGGTCTTATCAGGAAAGCTTTCCTATAAGAATTTGATCTTGATAGGGGCCTCAAAGAAAATACAAGCTTTAGGCGCTCAGTAGTAAGTGTTCAATGAATAGGAAAGAGGACATTCCTGGCAGGGGGACAGCAGGAGCAAGTGCCCTGGGGCAGGACTAAGCGTGGAATGTGAGATGTCTTGTCTGGCTGGAGTGTCTGGCTGGATTGAACTTGGAGCCATTCTTCTGTTTTCAAAGTTGAGCTTAGCCCCACATTCAGGATGATGTCCATGTGGCTTGTTGCCCCGGGCAGCCAGCCCGGGTGGTATTTTTCCATTACTCCGAGCAGAGAAGAAGTTCAGTCACTTGTTGATGGCAATATGACCATTCAAGGAGAAAACAATTAGGGATGCTGAGCTCTGGCCCCCAGAGAGGAGGGAGGGCAGGAAAAAATTCTCCCTGGGGGGAAGGGGCCGGGTGGGAAACAACCAAGAGGGTAATTGGTAAATATTATTGTTTCATTCCATGTTTGCCTGCTCTGCTCTGCTCCCTCTGCAAGTGGTGCATTTAAATCACACTGTCTGACTTTGGCAGGTTTAATTGAGTCGCCACTGAAAAAGAAATTATCCCTGTGCTATTAATTTTTATAGTTCCTCGGGGCTTTTAAAAAGTGTTTGGATTTTCTAGGTCTTTGAAAATGAAAACATTAAATTTTATTAAAAGGAAATGTAGGGGGGCTGGCAGGGCCCAGCCAGGCCCTGACAAGATGGTTGGTGGGAAGGTTTGGGCCCTCTGAGGCGGTGTGACAAAAGTTTTGCCCTCTGTAGAATGAGAGGCAGGTGGTCTCTAAAGATGTGTGAGGTCAGCCAGACCTGCATCCCCCACTGGCTCAGGATAGGTGCCTTGTCAGTGCTACCGCAGACCCCGTCCTCATGGTCAACGTCTGTGCTGGCAGCCACAGGTCAAAGAGTGCTGTGACGGGGAGCTCTCCGTAGGAACTGGGGGAAATGTAAGGGCAGACCAAGGTTGTGGAGGCAGAAGCTTTCGCAATTTAGAAGGCCCCCTTGAAGAAAAAGAATTCAAAATCCCAAATGCAAAATTACATTCGAAAGTGCAATTTTATTGAGAAAGAGTGAAGTCACAACAAATTACACATTTTAAAAAGCTGACAAATTCTACAGGCACCACAAAATCTAAAATAACTGTCTGACACATTCGTAATACTTTTCTTCCTACATTTTTTTTGGCTACAAACTCTTTGATCATCTCTTTAAATGACTATAAGTTTTCAATATCATTTTTATAGAGAGAATACAAAGATAATTCCGTCTATCTTTTACCAAACTGCAAACTCTTTGATCATCTCTTTAAATGACTATAATTTTTCAGTATCACTTTATAGAGGGAATACAAAGATAATTCCGTCTATCTTCTAACAAGTTGATCAAATTTTGTGCTTTATTATTCACGATTTGGAAGGGTTTCTTTCAGCCTCACAATTCGTCACTGGCAATGCCATGTGAATTTTCAGGATTGTTATCAACTTTGGGAAAACCTCTATCAAATATCTTTCACATATGAGCTATGAGATTTCAGCGCATTTCAACTTTTCTTTCACAGCAACAAATCTGAAATGCTCTTTGAATTTATGAAACTTACTAACCAGATTGTCATCGATGCCCTCATTGTAGTCGTATATAATGAGTTTTATGTTATCTCCATCAATGTCCGTATTTCCTGTCAAATCAGCAAGACATTTAAACATGGGGATTCTGATAAACTCTAAGTCAGTAATTCCCATCAAAAAAGAAACAAGATGAACGGTACATACATAATTGTATTGCTTTGCATGATCGAGTGTATTCTTGACAAGAGAGAACTTTTATTTTAATGAGGCAGTGATGAGAATGCTCTTGTGATTTTATATACCTAATGATTGGAGGAATTTCCCACCAAATAGCTTCTGGCTCTGGACATTTAAAAACTTGTTTCTCTTTCACCATGTATATGCTTCCAGTGCTGGGTTCTGCAGGACACAAATATGCAGGTCTCTGTACAACTTCATCCCCTTCGTGGCACAAGACAGAGGAGATCTGCACAGTGGGCAACAGGAGTGTTCCTGGCAGCTTTTTCCACATGGTGACAGCTACTGATGAGTGAGTTACACAGAGAGGTGGCTAAAACTACACAAATGCCTCCCACTGAACCTAAACCAAACACAGCCCCAACTCAACTGTCCTTTAGGTAGTTTTCAAAGTGGCAGCACCAATGCCCCCCAAAATGAGGAAACGATGCCAGGAGGAAACAAGCCAGGGAGAAACAATGGTTTTAACAGATTATAGTTGAAATATCTCACTTTTGCCAGCTACATAAAAACGTGTGACCATGTACATGCATTGTGCCAATGAAGGGCCCTGGAGTTTAAGCATCATTAGCATGACAGGAAATTCACTTGTGCACACTATGGAAGTTCTCAGGGAGAGATCTTTGAACCTGAGGCTGTCAGGGAATTAACTGCATTTGAAGAGACAAAGACAGCACAGAAGTATAACAATTGAAACATGACAAGGCAACTAAAATGAGACTTTGTAGGGGAGGCTTTGAAGTTGAGACAAGCAAGTGATGAGGGTAGGATGGGAAGGCCCAGGAAGTCAGGGGGTAGAACGTGAACTGGATATGATTCAGATGACTGTGGAAGAACACACGTGGGTGTATCTGTGTGTGTTCGTGCATGTTTGTGTTTATGGACATGAGTGCCTGCACCTGTGGTGTACTGTGAGTGTGCATGCATGTGCTGCTGCTGCTTTTTTTTTTTTTCTTTTGACAGTCTCACTCTGTCACCCAGGCTGGAGTGCAGTGATGCGATCTTGGCTCACTGCAAGCTCTGCCTCCCGGGTTCACACCATTACCCTGACTCTGCCTCCCGAGTAGCTGGGACTACAGGTGCCCGCCACCACGCCTGGCTAATATTTTGTATTTTTAGTAGAGATGGGGTTTCACCGTGTTAGCCAGGATGGTCTCCATCTCCTGACCTCGTGATCCGCCCATCTTGGCCTCCCAAAGTGCTGGGATTACAGGCATGAGCCACTGTGCCTGGCCACATGCATGTGCTTCTACATGAGCATGCATGTGCATATGTTGTGTGCACTTGTGCATGTGTGAGCATGTGTAGGGAGGGAATGAAGGGATTATCATGAAGTCTGCAGGAGAAATGGGCTGGCATCATGGTGGACATCAGTCTGACTCGTGAGGACAATGAGGCTCGGGAAAGCAAGGCAGCTTGCTCAAGACGGCACATCTGGTCAGTGGCAGAACTCGAGCTATCCCCAGGTCTCCTGACAGCTTGTGCAGGATGCTCCCCACCACACGCATCAGTTTCTACCCACATACAGCCAGGCCTGAATCAGCGCGCCCTGACCCGCTTCTCCACTGGCAAAGTGCCCTTCTAGGCACAGGAAGGAATGCCAGTTCCGTCCTGTGATGGCTATCCTCCCTCCGCCTCAGGGGTCACTTCACTCCAATAAATCATTCTAGGCAGCCCTGACTCGGGAGAGAAGAAAGTTGCCTTGCCCTTTTACCCTGACACATTGGCTCCAGCTCTGTCCCCAGATAAAGTCACAAGGCACTAGAGTGTCAGGTGGGGACATGTGTGTTTTGTTTCAGTGGCAGAGTAGTGGGCAGTTTGTGCACAGCCTCCTTAAGGAAACAAAGCATTTCTGTTGTGGAAGTAAAAACTTTGGTTGGTTTATGAGTTGTTAGAGGTAAGGAAATAAAAATGTGGAATAACCCAAATGTCAACTCAGATAGAAAATCAAGGAATAGTCAGATTTCCCTCCCTGGGCTAGGCGTTCCGCAGTCCCAACTCTGTAATGTCAATGCTTTGATAATGCCCATTTTATAGACAAGGAAACTGAGGCTTAAAGAAGTTTAGGAGTTTGCCCAAGTTACACGGCTAGAAATCACGGGGCCAGGATTTAGATTCAGATAGTCTGATTTCAGAGCCTGTGTTCTCATTAGGATATACTGCCTTCAATGGAAGAAAGTAGGGAGAATTCTCCCATAAGCACAAACTTTATTCAGATTCCCTAAAACACAGGACCACTTAAAAACTCTCTTAATAAAAAGCGATGGCAGGCCTCTCCTCTTGTCACCCTGTTGCACGTACATGCGCGCATGCACGCGCGCACACACACACACACACACACACACTGTGTCCACATCACTGCTCACCCCAGCCTTCCCAACTCAGCCCGAATTCCTTCCTTGTGACTGTCCCTCCACTGACAATTAAGGTTTCAGCCAGCTAGTTGCTAATCTCTGACTCCCATTTAATCTCCCCAAGGACCTTCAATACTTAACAACTCTTGCCTCTCAATATTTCAGTGTATTAAAGGAAGAATCTCAGGGGCAGGAAGTGATATCTCCGTGAACAGTTAACTGCAGGGCGGTACAGACAGAGAATACTTCCAGCTTTGCTCAGAAGGACAGATTTATCAGGAGTACTGGTGAGGGCTAGAAGGCAAGGTGAGAAGCTTTCAGAATGGGGGTGTGCATGTGTGCTTATATGTATTTAATGTATTTTCAACTAACAACTAAAAGTTTTTGCCTTATGTGGTCAATGGGAATCTGGTGATTTATTTGCGTTGAGGATTTGAGGACATATAGACACAAACCACTATCACTCTGCCTCATTCTATAGCTGAGGACATGTGCACATTGTGTGTGTGTGTGTGTGTGTGTGTGTGTGTGTGTGTAACAAGGAGAAAAGGACCAGGGAGCAAGCCTGACACAGATTGAGGGGTACCCGTTTGGAATTTTCTTTGTAACTGTTTACAATTGAAGAGACCCACTTGCTCCTGTAGGGAAGGCTCACGCCCCCTCCATCCCAGACTAAAGTCATAAATCTCAAGTCTTGTGGGAAAAGGGTCCACCCTTCCCAAGCCGAGATAGACAGAGATGCTGGCCCAGACAGTGTGGAAACTTCCACTGGCCTGCGTTTGACCTCCCTACCTCCAAGTTTTGCATCTTAAAGGGATCCCGACTGATAGAGAGCAAGCTGGCTGGACAGCCCAGATCTGCCTGCTGATTTCTGGCTGTTAGCCTTGAACAAACGGAAGCTTCTCTGTTTTATTCAATACCTAGCATATTTTAAAAACTGGGAAGGAGTCAGAGTGTCCTTTAAATTCAGAAGCATGAGGCTATTTTAATCTGTTTCTGAAAAAGCTAACCTGTGTCCAGGGGTTAGCCCGGTGAGTGTGACCACCCCAGGGAGTGTGAGGAAGGCAGAACTCCTGGTCTTTAGCCATCTTACCTCAAGCAAGCCCCCTGCCTGCCTCTCTCAGTTTCCGCCTCTCTCGGCCTCTACCTTTCCTGATCACTTCATTGGACAGTTACTGGGTTCAAAGTCAAAATAGTCAGTACTTCACGAGGAGGGCCTATAAAACGATGTTAACACCTTTTTAACAGGGCAAGTGCAAGTGATTCATGAATAACAGACCCACCCCAGGATCTTTCAGGAGAAGATGGTGAAGGTGTACAGAAGGGCAGCCACATCCCTTACAACCTGTTCTTCAGTTCCTGGGTCAGGGGAGGTGACACAGGCTTGACCCGGGCAGGTCTTTCCAGTGCTCTTATACTCGGTTCACTGCAATCAGACCAACATGGGTGTTCAGCTGTCCTGATCCCTTCATTCAAACATTCATGAAAGTGCCCAGCTCCCAATCCTGAGAGGCGCTGGGGGCACCAGACCCCTCAAAATGGCAGCATCAAGGTCCCAGTCATCATGAGCAGCCTCCCTTCTGCGTCTTCCTAAGGGATCCTTCACTCCAACTGCCATCCCCAGCAGGCTTGTGCCTCACCCTTGCCTCACCTCACCTGTCTAATGAGCTAAATGGCCTATGGCCTACAGGACCAGGCTAAGTGATAAGCTCTATGGGCACAGCCAGTGTGTCCCTACCTTGTGATTGGAGCCATGGCTGCCCCATATAGCATCTCCACCAGAGAAGCAGAGGGCTGCTCTCTCCTTGCCTTCAGGGAACGTGCTGTCTAGCTGGAGGAGTACTGCTGGCTAAATATGTTATGGTCCCTCCCCATGGGAGGCACATGGTAAGACTGTACTTCCTCCTCATTATGATGGGCAGAGCCATAAGTGTGGTTCTGAAGAATGAGTTGTGAGCAAAAATGTCATGTCTCTTCTGAGCCACAGAATTAATTGCTGAGGCAAGACTTCAGAAAGTATTCTTTTATCCTTGGCATGAGGTACCAGCAACATTCAAGAAGGGAGCTCCTTTGTCACCTAGCCTGCCTGATGAGCAGCCCTTTGTCAGCCCAAGTCCCTGAATGACAAAGTAGAGGCCAGCACCCACTCATGTATTATAGTATGAGCAAGAGCTAACCCTTGGCTGTCTCAATCCACAGAGACTTGAGGGGTCGTTACTGCAGTACAACCTAACCTATCCTGACTGATACAGAAATGTGTGGCATATCAATCTGGAATAAAACAAGAGTAATACAGGGCTGTGGATAGGTATGTTTTGGACACTATGGAATTGATGGTAAATTTTGGATGCAGTAACAGGAATTTGTTGTAAGCTGGTATGGACTGAGAGCATTTCCAGGAGACTGAGTAGGATTTAAATTATATTGATGGAAGTAGGAGGAAGTGCCTGCCTCTCCCATTTCTCCCTAAACATTAGGTACTGATTCTAGCCTAACTTGCACTTCTAACATTTCACTAGTTAGGAGGCCCAACTGCTTCTCAACACATAGCTTCAATCTTCTATTTATTTCTATCTTCACCCATCCTTACCTTCAGTCTGAAAAAATCTGTTGCCCTCCTCCTGTCTAAACCCAGTTCTCTCTCTCTACTGGTTTCTTACCAATAGCCTATGAATGCTCTCAACTATCTCCCTATTTGAAATAAAACTCATCTCTTAACCTGGAACTAACCCCTTTACTCTATTCTAAATGATTCATTAATATACCAGTGCTACACTTTCTTACTGCCTTAGAATCTACTACGAGTTTCCTCCTTACAAAATAAAATTCAAGATTTAGAGATCCAATGCCATAAAAAGCAACTCAAGGTGTATTTAATTCAGACTTCATATCTCATCCCTGGCCAACATTAGCCATCTCACAACAATATATCTGGGAAATCAATATTCTATGAAATAAGGATTTCAAGGAGAAAGTTCACCCTAGCTGACTACATGTGGGTAATTAGGTAAGCTGTAGTGACAATGGACCTGATTTACTACCAAATGCTCATGTCATTACGGCAAAGTTATCTGGCTCATTAAATAATCTGTCTACCAAGAGTGTGAGTCCACACAGATAACCACTCCAAATGACAGTGAGAGACACAGCCCTGGGAAGGAAGCCAGGAGTCCTTGGGCCCCTTTCCAGCCATCAACTAACCAGCTGTGTGACCTTAGGTTAGTCACATTCTTCCTCCAGGCTTCAGTTTGCAGCCTACCCCTCTTTACTCTTAATCAAGAGAGTTTGACTAAAAGCCCTGCAATGGCCTTTAAAACTGCAAAATTCCTTGACTCTCATCATTGTTTTCTGTGCTAAATTATAGAGTCATCAAAACTGAAGAAAAAGTTGGAACTATATCAAATGGTTCCAGATACGCAGGAAAAAGTGTCTTTCATCCTAGAGCAAGTGTGTGCCATTGAGGGGCACCAGCTGGAGACAGAGCGATGTGGACTAGTATGTGGTCAGCATCTCTTAACAGCAAAGAAGGATGAAAGAACATAGCCCTCTATCCTCATCTTAGCTCCATCCCTAATTTTCCATGTGACTTTAAACCTGTCACTTAACCACCCTGGGCTACCCTTTGGCTCCAAAATTCTATGACATCTGATATGTTCTTTAAGACCCAGCCTCCAGACTCCCTACATACTCACCTATCTCACCTTGAAATGAAACTCCTCTTGGATTATATGGCTGGCATTTAGCCCAGATGGTAGATCTTAAAGCACCCTCCTCTAAATCCATACATGCCTATATGTACCCAAATACCAGAATCTGAGAGTGAGAAGAGAATAAGAGCACTTTAGAGAAAGCATAGCTGAGGCACTGAAGTCCACTGCATTCTGGCATATGGTACATTAGTCACTTGGAATTATAAAATTCCTAAAAACTGTAGCCATCCCTTACAATTTACATAGGATTTTGATCAAGCAATATAACTTCTGTCCTTTTACTTGATCCTAACAAACCCCTTATCCTCTGTCCTCCCATCCGGGACCACATGCCTTTGTTAATACATGGCAGCAGGCCAGGCACCAGGACCATGCCCCTCCTCCTGGAGTATCATTTGGTACCAAGATTGTGAAATGAGACAAAGAGAGTGTTTAGAAATTAGAAGTTGCAAATAATGTTTCCTTGTTTCTACTTTCAACAAATACAGATAAATCATGAAATTTATTGTGTCTCTCTCCACTAGAATAGAACAACATAAAACTAGGGTCTTTTTTATTGTTGCTCTGTGTTGAGTCCTAAGTGCTTAGAGTAGTGTCACGCATGTAGTAGGCACTCAGTAAAATTATGATGAATGGATGAAAGAACATTGTATATGAGTTGTTAAGGTAAAACTTGAGACTTTGGAGAAATGACATGTCATCAAAGGTGTGTCACTTTAGGCTCTAACTCTAGACTCGTCAGAGTTTATTGGTTGATTCTCCTGTGCCTTTGGGGCACTTCCTGAAGACTGATTAACTCCCCTTTAAGGAGGAGGAAGCCAGTGCTGTAGATGAATAAATAACACACTCAAGGACACACAGTCCATAAATAATGGAGGCCAGGACAGGACACATGTCAATTTGACAAACATTTATTTAATAAATTCTTTGTGCTGAGTATTGGGTTAGTTGTACTTTTAAACACAATGGAGCCATGAGGGACTGTTGCTCCCAGCTGGCTTTCTTCCTGGCAGGCTGCTCTTTTCTCTGGAAAGCTGTCCACATCCAGGCTCTGCCTGGGGGTTCTTCCCTCCAAGATGCTATGCCACAAAGCCCTCCAGTTCTCCTCTCCTGACAATGAGCCGGCCGGACTTTTTCAGTTTCAAGGATTTACTGGTAGATGCTTTGAGGCTACAGAAGGGAGTATTAAAAATAAACATGTGATCATTATAAAATTCTAAGAAATCAGACAATGTCTTTACAGTAATGGTCCTAATCTGTAGCTCCTGACTCCTTGCCGAGTGTTACACAGAAGTCTTAAGATGGCCTTTCCACTGCTCCACTCAACAGGGCCCACACCTTACGTTTTCTTCTCTGGGTCCATATTTTTTTATTACACTAGCCAAGATCACTCATATCTACCAGACTCCCCAGCCTGCCAAGACAATGGCAGTCTGATCCATTACTTGAAGAGTCACCAAAAATCAGAGACAACTGATGTCTGAAACAACAGAAAGATTTTCTCATTGAGCAGAATATAACATGGGTTGATAGGGTTGGTTGAACATTATCTGAACCTACAGTTACACCTGCTTGCTCCTCCAGAGGCAGTGGTTCACTCCCTGGCTGCACATTAGATCCACCTGGGGAGCTTTTAAAACAGTGCATAGACCCCATCCTGGACCAATTAAACCAAAATCTCTGGGGTAGGGTCCAGATATGGATTTTTTTAAAGCTCCCCAGTGATTCTAATATATAGCCAAAACTGAGAGCTAACGCTATGATGAACTTGTTTCCTTTCCTCTGGGGTATCTGAAACTTTGTGGTTAGGTCAGTCTTTAAAGCTGTTCGGAGTTAATTAACACGTATGCATTTAGACTAGCTCCATTGAGCCAGCCAAGGCAATTCCCAAAACAGAATTCAAGGGTTCAGAACTAACTTCTGTCTTCTTTCCTAAAAGCCTGTAATAAGATGCCCACAACAAATCACCTAGTAAATATCCTTCTGACCCTGAAGATATCTAAAACATAACCATTGACCTCTTATGTTAGTGTTCTCTCTTGGAGTTTCCAGGTTCTTTTGCCTTCTATCAAGACCCTCAATACCTGGTCCCAGTATCTTTTCCAAGTTGTCTTCCACTAAATCTCTCTACACACACCCCATTCCTGGCAATTGATCTCATTGTCTCCACTTTGCACCCCCATTTTAGACTGCCATATTTAACCCTGGCATTCACTTGCCTGAGCTGACCAGGAGTGCCCCTCCTCACTATTCATCTATCTGTAACCTATCTTTAAGTCTCAATCCAGAACTCATCTTTGAGATGCAACCTTCTCAGTGTGACCACTCCAGCTCTCAGAAGCTGCTTCCTCTTCTGAGGTTATTGTCATCATATATACCACTTATCGGGGCACTTCAGATATACTCATTCTATGGGCAAGTGTGTGTGTGTGCTTCCCCACTGGGCTGTAACACATATGGTGGAAATCAACATTTCTCGATTGTGCAACCCAATGTAAAATAATGAAAGCCTGGGCTCCCTTTATTCTGAGAGGTTTAAAAAAAAATTCCATAAGGATGGGTATGTAATAAATTATTTGATCTTTAATACAACCTTATGAAGCATCATTATTATTGTCACCATGTCAGCAGTTAAAAAAACTAAGAGCAGAATAGTCCACTTTTATCCCCCAAAACACCAAGGCAGACAGAAAAATGGGCACAAGGAAACCAAGACTCAGAGTGAGTCACACAGCCTTTAGTAACATAGCCAGAGCCAAAATTCAGGGTCTACACTGCCAGCTCAGTGTTCTTTTAACTAATAGAGTGATTCACAAATTTTAGCATGCATCAGAATCACCTAGAAGCCTTGTTCAACTGATAGGTCTGGACTGGGTCCTGATAACTGCATTTCTAGCAGGTTTCTAGATGATGCTTATGGCACTGACCCAGGCTTCATAATTTTGAGAAATACTGCTTCAATATAAGCTTCTTTCTTGAAAGAAGAGAAATAGAAACAGGGATTCCAGCCCACTAAAGAAGATGTTAGAAAAGCAAACCAAATGTCATATGGAAATAATAAGAAATAATAAATAACTGAATTTATTTATTTCAACAAAAGATTTTCTACAAGAGTAATTTGTTATAAGTTACGAATAAAAACTCAAAGTCGTAATACAGAAATCATTCTTATTAAGACTTCAGGCCAAAATATCAATATGTTCAAAGGGGCTGAAATGAATTCAGGCATTATACGTCCATAATACATCAGAAACAATTCATTTAAAATGGCAGAGAAAGAATGGAAGCCAGACCACCCATACTCTGAAAATTCCCTTACATGAGATGTGGCTTGGCAGCAAATCAGTTGATCCCTCCATCAATCTGCCTATCACTTAATCAATGGCCCTTTTCTGCATATCAACTTTATGCCATTAAATTATGTAGGCCAATGAGTAAAATGTAAACATGGCCCAGCACAGAGTTCCTGCTCATCAAAAATGTATCATCTAGTGGCCGGGCGCGGTGGCTCAAGCCTGTAATCCCAGCACTTTGGGAGGCCGAGGCGGGCGGATCACAAGGTCAGGAGATCGAGACCATCCTGGCTAACACCGTGAAACCCTGTCTCTACTAAAAAAAAAAAATACAAAAAACTAGCTGAGCGTGGTGGTGGGCGCCTGTAGTCCCAGCTACCTGGGAGGCTGAGGCAGGAGAATGGCGTGAACCCGGGGGGCGGAGCTTGCAGTGAGCCGAGATCGCGCCACTGCACTCCAGCCTGGGGCACAGAGCAACACTCCGTCTCAAAAATATATATATATATATATATATCATCTAGTTTAAGACAAAATATATAACTGGGAAAATTTAGACAACAGCGTTGAAACTTTATTAAAATGTAGTAGAAATGACATATACAGATGTTCAGAAAACAGAGATCAAGGCAAACTGGATTAGAAAAAAATATGTATTCACATGGCTGTAAGCTAGGGCTTAGTACAGTGTCGATTACTATCGTATGAATTAATGAATAAACAAAGTTTATCTAGGAAGTTAAACTAGATGTTTTTAAATGGTTAGGATTTGGATGGGATGGAGAGACGAGCAAATGGTATTTGAGACAGAATTAGTGTTATGAATCAATTGACGGGAAGGAACCTACTTACCTGCACGTACGTGTATGTGCACCTATGTGCATGTGTGCTTGTGTGTGTATGCATGTGTGTGTAATGTAGGGAGTTATGGGGAGAGGCGCATGGAGAAGTAGTGAAGGGGCTTGTGCTACCAGACAGAAGGTTTGTGGAGGAGAAGAGGATAGTAGTGAGAGATAGGTTAAAGACAGTAGATTAGGTCCAGAATATTCCATAGGTCTTCAGGTTCTTCCTATAGACGGGAGCAGCCATTGCTGACTCTTGAGCTGAGGTGGTTTGGGAGTGGAGTTAAAATTGAAAGCAATACCACACCACAAAAACTGTCCCACCCTCAAGGGGGAGGGCTGAAGAAAGACTGAGCTCTCCGCAGGTTGACACAATAGACCAATGACACACACTGCCTCTGTCCTTTGCACAGACCCTGTCCTAACATTTGCATGCCTAGGGCACAAGTACATATGGAAGCTCACATATACCATATGGCTAACTATGCAAGAGTTATAAATCAAGACAACAAATGTCAAATGCAATATGTTTCTTCCTTCTTCATTGACAAATATACCTGTTCATCAACCTGAAAAGCCAAGTTTGAATTTCAAATTCTCAGAATTCTCAGCTTTCTGTAGCAAAGCTGGAGGACTCTGGCCTATACCTCTCCACTCTTCCCACCCTTGGCTCCATCCTACATTTTATGAGACCTGGGCATATGCATATGAACATCCTAGGCTGTATGTCCAGGCTTTTCTACAGCCTCCTATAAATGGCCACCACTTAGCCGCCTTCAAGTCCTGAAATGTACATATCACCAGTGATATCTATCCTCAGAAAGATGAAGCAAGGAGGAGCTCTGTCCCCACCGACCATGGAAGTGGGTCTGGATCCATTTATTCAGGAAATTATTGATCCCAGGTACCCCTAGTGAGGCCAAAAAGAGGGCAGTGAGCTCCACGTGGGCATATCTTCTGAGCCCTGTGGGTTTCTTGACCATGAAAAGTCATGGTAAAAGGAAGGTCAGAGTGGGGAATCTGAATTAGGGAGCTCTCTTGCCTGGGACAGAGGGTGATTCAGTCCCTGAGCCACAGTGAGTGTGGATTCCACTACCACCACCCACTGCCAGGTAGCCCCCTCCCTCCATGCCCCTGTCATTCTCTGCATGTTGTAAGTTTCTCCTTTCTAGCTAGTGATGGAAGGGTCACTAAATCAAAGCTGCCAGCCTGGGCTCTCAGATCCCCCTTTTGATGGAGAACTCAGTCTATGGGGAACCAAGCCAAACAAAGCATCCTACGGGGGTTTCACCTGCAGAGATTATAGTTCATCCTTCACAGTCTCCCTCCCCACACACGAGGCACCCGCAGATCTAGGGCTTCAGAAGCTCATCTCATCACTTCCTTTTCAATCCCCATGTGAGCACTTGTGCTCTCCTTCAAGTGTTCCAAGGTAATTTTAAAGAACACCGCATTTTGCTTTCATTTTGCTCTGGCCTGGCCTTCCCATAAATCAGGGCTAAGGCAGAACTTGAGAGAACTGGGCTAATCAAGACTTCAATCTCAAGAAACGTTTAAATATAAATCAAAAATAGTTGAAGGCTCTCCAGATCCTCAATTTTCTTTGAAAGCCTAGTTTGTCTTGTTTTCTTTTCTTTTTTTTTTTCCTTCCCACTTTTTTTGTTTTTCTTGTTGGCCATGCTGAGCTCTGAATTTCCTCCTGGTGCCCCTAGAAAGACTTCTGAGTAGTTTTTGATGTTCTCTTTTAGATATCGTACCAAGCAATACAAGAGAGATGTTCCTGGTGCCCCGGGTGGGGAGTAGAGGCCATCAACAGCATCTTGCTCTAACTTGAAGGATTTCAAATTTTAAGAATTAAATGATCTTGAAGAGTCATAAATAGTGATTTGGCAGTCAAGGGGAATAAAAATGAAACTGCAGAACTGTAACTCTAATCATCTCTCCTGTTTCAGATACCTATGACTGTAACAAACTGTCCCAGCTTAGTGTTATAAAACAACAATAGTCATTTATTATGATTGTCTCTCCTGGTTCTGGGAGCTGATGGGCAGCTCCTGCTTGGAAACACGCAGGCAGTTTCAGTCCGAAGGTGGCTGGAGCAGGGGTCTTCTTTTATCTTATTGTATTTTATTGTATTTTATATTTTATTTTATTTTATTTTTTGAGATGGAGTCTCACTCTGTTGCCCAGGCTGGAGTGCAGTGGTGCAATCTCGGCTCACTGTAACCTCCGCCTCCCGGGTTTAAGCGATTCTCCTGCCTCAGCCTCCTGAGTAGCTGGGACTACAGGTGCGCACCACCACGCCCGGCTAATTTGTTTGTATTTTTAGTAGAGATCGGTTTCACCATATTGGCCAGACTGGTCTCGAACTCCTGACCTCGTGATCTGCCTACCTCAGCCTCCCAAAGTGCTGGGATTACAGAAGCCACTGGAGCAGGGGTCTTCTTAAAGGCTTCTTCAGTGTCTGGCTCCTGGGCTGAGAAGGCTGGAACAGCAGGGGCTCCTTGCCTCTCCCTCCCTCTCTCTGTGCTCTGTCCATGTGGTCCCTCCAGCTTGGCAGACTTCCTACATTGTGTTTTAAAATGTAGCCCGCATTATTCAGATGTGATGAGGCCAACGGATCAAGAGACAACTGCCATTGCAAGGACAGTTTGTTATACTCAGAGATGCCAAGGGGAGGGGCATGGCACGCCGAGGGGAGCCGCATGGGAAACACAGGCACCAGGGTTGCAGGGCTGGAATTTGGGCGAGAGCCTTTATTGTGTGCCTGTGGAAAGGAATGGGCAAGGGAGGCAGGGCAAGTAGGTTTAGGATTGTCTAGTTTGAATAATTTCAGTGGGCTCTAGGGCATAGCAGCTGTTCTTAGTTGTCTGGTACATGGCCCTGGGGTGATTAGGCCTGAAACAGAGAGGTCTGGAGTGAGAGAACTCCACGAAAGAGGTGGTTGGGGCACAGGCTCTGGTTATTTGGTGTGCATATGAAGGGCACCCTCCCAGAGGAGTTGTTTCTTATCTCTAGGAATTAGCTAACCCTGAGAGGATTAATTAGCTAACCTCCAGGGTCAGCAAGGCCTCAGACATCAAAGCATCAAAATACCGAGAATAAAAACATACTTAATACACATGGTAGATCAGGGATTCAAAAGCTTCTCCAAAGCTACAGAGAGCCAGGCAGGAGCTATCTTGCCTTTTATGAGCTAGCTTCAAAGTCATACAGTATCACTTCTGCTACTTTCTGTTTGTAAGAGGAGAGTCACTAAGGCCAGCCCGTAATCAAGAGAATTGGACTCCACCTGTTGATAGAAGAAGCATCAAAGAATTTGTGAACCTGTTTTAAAACCAGCAATCTTTCATAACGGAGTATTCACAAAATGTCATTTGTGATTAATGGGCCCCTTTCCCCATCCCTTAGAATCCAGAAGCCTTTGACTCAAAAGGTGCTAAATCCAATTGCCCATCTGTTAGCACCCCATTTCCCAGGCCAAAATGCTAGACAGGGTGACACTGTTCTGACTGTAAAATGACGGGGGTTGAGACTGAGAAGTTGTGATCCCTTTGCTGTGAAGTACAGCAACATGTCCATAGTGAAGTTTATCATTAGTCAAAGTACGCAGGCCAAAATCTCCCAAGTCCAACTCCATGAATAATATCAAGAAAGGAGAAAACTAGCTCTGCCCTACAGGAATTTGCACTGTGGTGGAGAGGAAAAGTCATTAATTACTTAATGAAGGACATGGCATTCAGAAAAATAATCAATTATTCTTTGGGGAGTAATGAGAGAAGGCTTCATGGAAAAGGTGGACCTTAAAGGACATAGAGGCAGCTCACAATCTACTTCCATGGATAGCTCACTCCATTCCAAGGCCCTGAAATTTCTTTAGCCCTGTGGGCCATATTTCCTGATCTGTCCCACAAACAAAATACACACCCCCTTCCCCTAGACCCTACCATTTCCCTGTCTGAAAGGCTCTCCTCTTTCTCCTTTGACCATTCAAGTCCTGTCCTGTTCGGGGTTCACTTTCTCCATGAGTCCCTTTCTGACATCTCCCAAACAACCATCACCATCTCTACCACGCCTTTAGGGCCTAGACCTTCTACCACAAATTTCACCACTCACTTACATGTCACCATTTGCATGTGGTTCGTTATTACTTCATAATTGTTGACTTGTTTTTCTCCATCTTGATTTAGGTTATTGCAGACTATAAACCACACATTCTGCTTGCCCTTAATGCCACCCACTGTCTCAAGGCCAAGCCTAAGCACCCAGTAGCTACTCCATGTATATTTTGGGAGTGGTTGACTGGTGGTATAAATGTAGTGTTGTCGAACTGTGTTGATCCAGGGACCACCCTGCAGAAAAGAGCCAAGGAGTAAGAAAGGTATAGGGTTCTAGGGCCCTATGCCAGCTTCAACAGAATAGGTACTCTTTTGACTGGCTTTCCATATTGGAATACATACAATTTTGCCTGAAGGTAGAACTCTGTGTCCAACCAATTATTGAAAACCACCACTGTTAGACACAGCACTGAATTAGGTACTGAAGCTTTGCCTCCTCGAGCCTCTGATTCCTTATTCTAACAATGGAGATAATTGTTACTCCTATCCTTTTCTCTTATAGAGTCTATCAGTTAGCTAGAGGTGTATAACAAATCACCTCAAACATATTGGCTTAAAACTACAGTTTATTTAGCTTTGGAACTGAAGGTTTCTAGGGGCTGGGTGGTCTAGTATGGCCTTGCTCATGTGTCTGTGGGCAGCTAGAAGTTCAGCTACCAGTTGGCTTTGCTCAGCTTGCTCAAGCATCAGAGGTCTTGGCTGGGATGAATCAGCTGACTCAGCTCTGCTCCATGTGGTCTTTCATTCTTCAGTAGGCTGGCCCAAACTTATTTACATGGTAGTCACAGGTGTCCAACAGAGAACGCAGAAGCTGCAAGGCCTTTGGAGGACTAGACTCAGGACTAGAAAAGAAAATGTCACTTCTGCCACATTCTACTGGTCACAGCAAGTCACAAGGTCAGCTCAGATCCAAGGGATGGGAAAATAGATTACACCTCTTGATGAGAAATGCTACAAAGGTTCTTTGTATGGGCTTGGATGCAAGGGGGAATGGAGAATTGAGACCATTTTTGCAGTCTGCCACAGGGAGGTTATGAAGATCAGATGAGATTACCAATGTAGAGATCTTTGAAGAAACACACAACTTCATGCAAGGCATAAATATTATCATGGAATATTTTTTTCTTATCAATAGGGTTTGGGGTGGTAGTGATACTCTCAGATACATTTGCGTAAATGGGGAACTTGCTTTTCCCTCTTTAAGTGGCTTTATAAGCTAGTTATTTTCAAATGTTTCAAAATTATATTTCCTTCTAAAGAAAAAGAAATCTGCATTTATGCTCTGTCTTTTTTAGGTATATGTTAATGTCATGCCTTTCTAAGCTTTCATGTCAGCAGCATGAAATCAAGAGTACACTCATTCATTCACTAGGCATGGGCCAGACACCAGCTGCACCAGGCCCACAACAGGCACTGGAGCTGCAGTGACAAATAAAACCTCATCCCTGCCCTCAAGATGCTCATAGATTAGTGCAAAGTATTGGAAGTATGAACCAAAACTTGTGGAAAACAGAAAGAACGGCAGCAAATTTTACTTGGGGGTGTCGGGAAAGTCTTTGCAGCAAAAGTAAACTGGGTTCAAAACAAAGAGAGGGAGTGTGCACCGTGCAGAGAGTCAAGAAGAAAGAATACCACGTGGAAGAAACACGATGTGCAAAAGCATGGAGTTGTGAAAGGGAATGGGGGACTAGGGAAGCCTTGAGGTTGCCTTGAAACAAGTATGAGACATAGGAGGGAGAGATGGGATATTGATGTTGGGGAAATAGATTGGGGCAGATTGTAAGAGCTACAATACCTCAATCCTTACGCAAAGCCACAGGATCAGACTTTGTGTTTTGGAAGATGTCTGTGGACAGCAGGGAAGGTTTTGATTGTGTAGGAAATGAGACAATGTAAACCAGAACTATAGCTAGGCCAGTGGTGACAGGAAGGAGGTAGCACTTATCTACATTTTGCATTTTTTTATGATGAACATGATTGCATGTACAATAAAAGCGTCAGAATTTGAAAAAAAGGGATGTGGTCATCGTCAGCAGATCTGTCTTAGCTAAAGTCATGGGAGTGGATGGGATCACTGGGGAAGAACATACAGCAAGGCTGAGGCAAGGAAGGTTAGGGGAGGACAGTCCTGAGGAGCACCAGCCTTTAGAGAGAGTGTGGGGAGGAGGTGGTTACTTCAGAGGAGCCTTAGAAGTCTCAATCTTAGGAGAGAGGGAAGCCTGAAGGAAAATGGTGCCTAGCCGTCACAGAAGAAGACAGTCTAGGGAGCATGGGAGGAGAATAATTGTAGCTAGTTCTCAGTGATGGCTTAGCATGTGCCAGCCCTCATTCTCGCTGTTTTGCATGTATTAAACTTTTTTAAATCATAGCAGCCATATATTGTAGGTAATGCGATGAGTCCCATTTTAAAGATGAAAAAATGGAGGCACAGGGAGGTCATATAACCTGCTCAAGGTCACAGAATAGGTAAGGGGCAAAGCTGAGATTCATACTGAAGCTATGGTGACAGAAGGAGAGATAAGATTGTAATTTAAAGGGGACAGTGGGCAAGAGACTGATCTTTAGGATGAGAGAAGCAGGCACATTTACAAGTGAAGAGGAAACTGTGCTAGAAAAGGATTGAAGGCAGAAGAGGGAGATACTCAGGCAAAGCCAGGCTGAGCAGGAGGCAGGAGGCACAGTTGTTCTGTAGGACAGCTGGAAGGAAGAAAGTCCTTGAGAGGAGACATGGCAGAGAGGCAGGGAGACCAGGGCCATGGGGAAGGGAGGGAATGTGGAGGGAATTTCCTGCTTTCTCCATGAATTGTCATCTTCTTTCACTGTGCAGGGAGGGTGGAGTGAGGGTATATGGGAACGAAAAGAGCAGTGATTGTCTAGAGTGGGCATTTTGGGAATGAGAAAGGGAGATGAGAACAGAGGGTAGTGGGGTGTGGGCCCAGTGATGAGGGCATCTCATGGACATGGACCACCTGTGTGCCTTGCACAGGGCTGCAGGGACAAAGGACAGGTATGGGACAGACAGAGAAGCAAGGGACCCAGGGTCCTAGAGAGTGACCCTTTGGGATGTCCAGGCTCAGTATCCAAACTAAGGAGAGAGGCCACGGAGCCAGGAGAGCCCAGAGCAGTGGGCGAGGGAGTTGAGAAGTAGCAAGCTCAAGAGTCCTTCTAAGAGTAAAGGAAAGCTAGAAGTCGATGGAGAAGAGAAACTCACCACACTAAGTGCATTAGATGGGGCAAAAAACACCAACATCAAGGGCCCTGAGTCATACAGACTGGGTTTTAATCCTGACTCTGCCATTCACCCAAGATAAGCAGTGTTTCTCCTCTGAGCCTCAGTTTTCTTGTCCTCAGAATGGATATAATAATAATTCTGCTCACACAGTTGTGGGGAGAAGTGCTTGACACATAAGCAGTCAGTGTTAGCTGTGTTGTTGTTGATGTTGCTGTATTGTTATCAAGCAGACTCTGAGTCCTGAATGAGCCTAGAGGACAGTCAGAAGACTGTCTAGAGGACTAGCCTTGATCTAGTTTCTGAGCAGCACTACCTCTAAGATGCCCAAAGAGAATCACAGCCTGATCTGTTTCTAGTCCTCCAGAGAAGCTGCCCTCATTTCCCCATTGTATGCTCAGCCTGGTGAATAAGCTCTCTTAGTTCATTTTCTGTTGCTATACCAGAATACCATAGACTGGGTAATTTATAATGAATGGAAGTTTATTCAGCTCACAGCTCTAGAGGCTGGGAAGTCCAAGAGCATGGTGCCAGCATCTGGTGAGTGGCCTGAACAGTGAGATACAGATGAAAAGAGAAAAGGTCTAAACGAACATACAAGACACCATTCAGCTCAGAACACCTTTGCTCTTGACCTACTGACTTCCAGAGCAGCAAGAATCTCTCAGATACCAGGAGATGATGAACAAGAAGGGTTCACCATCGGCACACGGTCCAGGTACCCAAGCCTCTACCTCTAGCATCTAAATAATATAATTCCTGACCTAAGAAGGGATTGAGATGGCCCCTTACAAATTAAGAAAATGATACTGGGCTAGAGATGCTAGGAAATGTGCAAAATCCTCTGCTTCTAGGTTAGAAATTCTGCACTTTAGGACTTAGTATCCAGACATACCAGAGCAGGTGGTATAACATGCAGAGATAAGAAAGGATTTTTTCTATTATGTGCCATTGACCATTTGTAATACTGACAAAAGCCATATCTGTAAAAAATGAAATCAAGTTTATTTTATGAGAAATACCACCATGCTTAAAACATAGGAAAAGGGAATGTAAAATAATCAATAAATACAATAAACATTAAAACACATAAACTTCAGTCCAACTTGCTGATTTTAGAGATGAGGAAACTGAGGTCCAGTGAGGGGATGATATTCCCGGGTCACACAGAGAACTTTCTGACCATGTGCTCTCCCACCACCGTTTACTGCAGTGTCACTATCTGTGACTTACTCCTGCTGGCTCTTCCCTGTCATTCTCACACTGACGCTGTCACCGATGGGCATCTTCACATGGCATCGTCAATGTGACACACCCCTGGGAATTTCAAAGTTACCCACCCCCTTAAGAACACTCCAGATGACAAAATGGAACCACCCCCTGCCCAACCACCACTCATGGAGTCTCATCTTCCTCCTGGCCCTTGTGGAGGGGTCTCCAGGTACAGTCTAATCTCCTCACCACCCACCCACCAGAGTCTGGTATCAAAGCTTTGTTTCCTGCATGGAATCCTGATCCTTGGGACATGAGGCTTCAAGGTTAGATGCTGTACATTCTGATTATCCTTTCCTGGAAGGAGACATCGGAGAAGGGAAGCAGGAAGGAGTAGAGTAAATACATTTGTGTGACTTTTCAGCATGTTGTACACAGCTTTCCTCCTTGTGCTCTAAATCCTCTTTCAGTCTCATTTAACAGGACGCCCTGTTCCTACCTCCCAGGCCATGGCAACTCCAAGCCACTTGGCAACCCCATTACACCTGAAATGATCTCCCCCAGCTTCTCTCTTGACAAACTCTTATTCATCCTTAAAGATCCAGCTCAAACAGCCCTTCCTCCCTGAAGCTTTTTCTGCCCCTGCATCTCACCCTTGTCCAAGCACTACAGTCTGTCCTATTCACTGGGTTTCACTTTTATCTTTGCCTTGGAAATCTGCTCCAATTTCTGTCCTGTTCTAGATCATTACTCTCACTAACTCCAGAGTGCCTAAAAGCAGGATTGTGATTTATTCATCTTAAATCTACATGGTCTAAAATAGTACCATATACATGGTATTTATTCAGTGATTGTAGATGAATGAATAAATGAATGTGATAATACAAGCACTAGGGGAAAGAAACAAAAGCAAGCATTCAGAACTCCCACGCTCAACCTGCACACCCAGATAAGAAATCTTGGGAAATAAAACATATAGAATAGCAATGACTGTGAAATATAATGTAAGGAGTGATGTGCTGGTAAACCAGCTCTCAAAAACAACAACAAAAAAAGCCCCAATTTCCATGATATAAAAATAGCCACTGTGGTTGATTTCACACTACCATTATGACCTCACTAAACACAGAAATTGAGAGGAAAGACACACAAATGGCTCTCATGAACTGGTGAGCTGGCTCCAGTACACCATTGCATGCAAGCCATATGTGTAATTTTAATTTCCCAGTAATCACATTAAAAATTGTAAAAAGAAAAATTTAATAATGTGTTTATTTAGCCCAATAGACCCAAAATATTTCTTAAATTATTACTGAGTTTACATTCTTGGTTTCATATAAAGTCTTTGAATGCTGTATGTATTTATACTGCAGTACATCTGAACTTGAACTTGCCGTATTTGGCTAGTGGCCACTGTGTTAAAACTGTGCAGGGCTAGAATCACAGAATCAGAGCCACACAGTGACAGAATAACCTGGCCACCACGTTTTTTTAAGATTTTGTATATAGGGTGATTTTTTAGATGGTGTTGCGTTTTTACAACTTCAGGCAGAAACAGTACTTGTCTTGTGGGCTAGATTAATATAGGAGGATTCCAGATCTGTTACAGTTTAACAGGAACTCATGCCTCATCTCAGCCATATGCCTGCTCCATCAGGATCCTACACCACATGCCTACACTTATTAATTACCACATACTCTTTCCAGCTTTGTATGTGGAGTTGAAGGCAGCTAATGAACAACCTGTAGAAGTTTTTTTCTCTGCATTATGTGTCAATTCGGCATCAGAAATGGTCCTCCTTCCAAGACTGCTCCTTCCATCACAGAACGATGATTTTTCAGAAGTTAGATATGAATGCACAGTGTTCAGAAATGCACCTGTTGATTAGCCAAGGAGTTGAGATGTCCCTTAGGAGCCTCAAGATAGCGAATATAGGGGCCTTCTTTTTTGAAAAGAGTGTTTGCAACTTCGAAGCAGAGGCCCAGGCATCAGAAGTCGTGGAACCCAGCTCTAGCTCTGTGTGAGCCAGAAAATTCCTTCATTTCTGTCATTTGGCCTATGCTTCTGTAATCTGACTTTAAGACTCTGGTAGCAGGTTTCTGAATATATAACAAAGTGATGTTTATGAAAATGCTCTGAAAAAAAATGTTAAGTACTGGAATCTTGAGATGAAACGCAGCAGATCTTAGTGGGAGATTCACAAAATATGAATAGGAAAACCCGAGTTCTTTTCTTGGCTACATCAAAAATAGTCTGTGGGCAAGTCATTTAATCTCTCTGGGCCTTTTCCTGATCACGAGAAGGAAAGGGCCAGTCTAGGTGACCAGTGGAAATTAGATCATGACACCCTCTCCTAACACCTTCCAGTGGCTTCCCATGTCCCTCAGCGTCAGATTCCCACACCCCACCTCTCTAACACCATGATGACCTCCTCCTCCTCCTCCCTGGGCTTCAGACATTCTGGCCTTCTTGCTGTTCATTTGACCCTCACATCTCATTCACAGGACACCTTTCAGTGAGGTGTTCCCTGACTGCTCTATTTTAAACTGTAACTCCTTCCTCTATCATATTTCCTTCATAGAAATTATCACCTCCCTAGCATATCATTTACTGATATATTTTGATTATTGCCTCCCCTCTAGAATATAATCTCTATAAAGTCAGAAATTGTTGTCAGTGTTTTAACCTGGTATATTTCCAGTATCTAAAACAGCACACAATAGGTCCTCAACAAATATTAGTTGAATGAATGAATGAATAAATGGGAACCATCCTGGCTCTCACATTCCAAGATTATGGTTTCCTATTAATATAAATTAGCATTCTACCAGAGAAGTTGAGAGCCAAAATTCTAGAAATGTATCATAGGCATACCTGAATTACCCACCCTGCAAGGTAGAACCAGCTTAGTTCCCCTAGAGCCCTGAGCCCAGAGAAGTGAAACTAACAGGATGGCTTCCTTTGTCTGATAAGCCACAGCCTCCCATTCACGCTGCCTGCTCCTCTAATCCTAACTCCACTCCCTCCCTACTGCAGATACCCTAGTGCTCACCTGCCCCCTTCTCTCTCTGCATGAGCCATTTTCAGAGATGCTCTGATGGCCTGCTCTGAGCAATGGCTCTACAAGAGTCCTTGAGTACCTGTTCCTGAGCAGGACTGGTTACACCCTATCTTGCACTTAGAGCAGGCTCAAGGGTTCCTGTGATGCTACCTCTCAGTAGGAAAAGTAAGGCTTTATTCACTCACTTATTCAGTCTACATGGATTAATTGGGTGTAATGGGGAATATGGAAGCCAACAAGACAAAGTGCCCTCTGCCCTCCTATGACAAAGACAAGTGACAAATACGTTAATAAATATATAATACACCGTCAGCTAGTGATAAATACCATTAGGTTGGTGCAAAAGTAATAGGGGCTTTGCCATTGCTTTCAATATTTTTAAAGTGAGGTGGGTTAGGCGAGAGAATGGCAGGGAGTGCTACTCTAGGTGAGGTGGTCAGAGAAGGCTGCCCTGAGAGACCTCAGTGAAGTGAGGGAGCAAGTCCTACACCTGGAACCAAATCAGTACAAAGGCCCTGAGGCAGGAGTGCACCTGCCTTGTCCAAGGAGCCTCAGATGTCAGTGTAGTGAGGAGTGGGGGAGGAGAGGAGAGGAAGTAGAAGAAATCGCTAGAAGCTGATGCTCATAAACTGTGAAGGCCTTGCCACTGATTGGGATTTTGTTCATAGTGTGCTAGAAAGAGATTAAAGGGTCCAGAGCAGGGAAGTGCCATGATATGACTTAGGTTTGCAAAGGATCCTTCTGGTTGCTGAATGGAGAATATTCTGCAGGAGAACAAGAGTGGAGGCAGAATGGCAGGCCATTGCACCAGTCCAGGTGACACACAGTGGTGACCTACAGGCCGTGACTGCTTGCCCTTCCCCATGCCCCAGCGTACCGCAAGCTGGTCCACGTTTTGAGTCCCTACTCTTCCATCAGAGTCCACAGGTCCCTTTTCTCCATCTCCCAATCTACAATCAGGTGTGTCAGTGGTTTGCAGCCTTTGGTTACCCTACCTTCAAGCTGAATGAGGGTCCCACAGACCACACCCTTCCAGGCAAGGGACACTGGCAGGGATTAGAGGGGGAGCCTTGGGGGTATAAGAAGAAGTGGAGATAAAATGCCAACTATAACTTTGTCCCTTTCCCTATCAATTTAAGAACTTATAGAATATGCATGAGTGAGAATAACTGTCCTTACTAGAAAAAAAAAAAAAAAGTCTGTTATTTTTTTGTTTTGTTTTGTTTTTGAGACACAGTCTCACTCAATCACCCAGGCTGGAGTGTAGTTGCATGATCTCAGCTCACTCTCAGGTTCAAGCAATTCTCCTGCCTCAGCCTACTGAGTAGCTGAGATCACAGGCACTCACCACCACGCCTTGCTATTTTTTGTATTTTTAGTAGAGACAGGATTTTACCATATTGGCCAGGCTGGTTTTGAACTCCTGGCCTCAAGTGATTGCCTGCCTCAGCCTCCCAAAGTGCTGGGATTACAAACATGAGCCACATTCTTTAATTTTTAAATTATGCCCTCACAAACTCAGTATCTTAACTATACTAATAGCACAGTAACGGCTTGCAAGGTACCAATACGGAATCAGTTGCTTTCACCAGTACATCAACACCAGGGTTGAAAACTGCATTCCAGGATACCTTTTGGGGCATATGGTTATAAAATGTCTTATTCAGCCCTTCAATTCTGTCCTCTTGTCTATTTTTTATCCAATGAACCTAAAGGTTGGTTCCCAGGAGGCAAGAACTGCACCTTCTCCTCCTCTGGTCTAGTTCACTGTCAGCACCAGTGGATAGATGAGCAGAGGTCAGCAGGATCTGAGATACAGAACCTTTCAAGGCACCAGTTGGCATCAAAACCTGCCCTTATGAGGCTTTTGAGCCAGAAGGGATGTTGGAAGTTACTTAATCCAGCTCTCTGATTTCCCAGAGAAAGACACTGATGCCCAGGAAGGTGAAGTGACTGGCCCAGGACAGGTAGGAAAGGCAGGTGAAGATAGTGAGGTCAAGAAGCTATGTATGGAATCTCCCGCCCTCACCAGTCCATGGTCTGCTATGTCGGTGTTGAAAAAAAATGCAGAGGGCACAAACCTCTTCATTTCATTGCAATCTTCATAGCCATCCTAGAAGGCAGGAACAGATGCCACAGCTATCCCTGTTTCATAACTAGAACAAACGAAGCCCAAGATTCTGCCTAGTGGTTTGGACCATATGTTGCAGCAGGGACTGGGGTGGCAGGGAGATGATTGAAAGCTCTGGATTGATCCTTGTTTTAATCCTTGAAAAGGGGAATGCTGAGGTGAGTATGATCATGGAAAGACTGTTATTCAGAGAAAAATTCAAATTCTTCTATGTAGCTCCAGAGGCAGAATGAGGACCAGCAGAGCAAGGAGCCAGAATGAGGACTTGGGCCCAACAGGAAGGAGAGTTGTCTGATCACTAGGGCTCTCTGAAAATAGAAGGAGCAGGCTGGGGAAATGGTGGGCTCCCAATTTCTGAGATGTCCTGGGCCGAGGCTGGAGGTCAGTGAGTCAGGGGCACTGCTGAGAGGACTCCAGCTCCAGGGGCAATTGGACTGAATGGCCTCTGAAGCCTCTTTCAGGCCTGATATGTAACAGTTCTGTTTACGGGGACTTGGCATTGGATTCCGTCTCAAAAAAAGTGTTTCTCCCACCCACATGGCTGGAGGCATTCTCCCTAATGAAGTCATCCCAAAGGATTGCAGCTGAATGGCCTCCATCCCCTAAAGATGGGATGAGGAGAAACGGCCTTAAGTCATGTGACATCCATTGGCCCTGTGAAAGACTTCCTATGTTGTGAGCTTAGACGTAGGGTGCAGCTGCCAGAGGGTGTTACTAAAACTCCACTCTGGTGATCTCTGAGGAGAGTGGGGATACCAATGGCCCTCACGGCTTTGGATAAAGCAGTGTGCAGGCAGGGGGATGGATTTCATGACCTTTCCCAGTTTCCTCCAGCCTGTTCCAGCTACAACTCTACGATAAAACCATTAGAGGGCCCAGAGGTGGTTTAGCCTCACTTCTCCCATTCTGGTGATTGAAGACATTTTTTCTAAAACCCTATAAACCCTAAACCATAATTCTTTTACAGCAAAGGGAAAGACAGTACAGTCATGCACAGTTTTGAGCAAGGGAGTTACAGGGAGAGGTGAAAGGGAGAGGAAGGTTTGTTTAGTTTGTGGTTGTCTTTTTTTGTTTGGGGTTGGTGGGTGGGGGGTGTTAAATGTGAAGTTTGATGACTGAACAAAGAGAGCAAAGGAGAAAAAAGAATGTGAAAAAAGTCAAACCTGCAGTTTTCTGATACACAGAAGGGAAACCCAAACTCCACTCATTATGGCGCATATTTATGGCAGATCATAACATTAAATTACAACTCCGCAGCCTCGGCCAGGACTGTGGAGTTCTTCCCATGTGCTTCCAATTAAGCCTGTTTGAAGTTGCCCTGGATATTTATTTGTAGGGGATTTACTGCGCAGAACGATTAAAGTTTGTTCTTGTTAAGAGTTGGGGGCTAGTTTGCGGGGTGGGGAGCTGGAAAGAAGTTAGAGAAAGGGGGACTGCAAGGTACCCCAAATGGATATACATGTATGTCTTAAAGTGCACACAAACACACACACAAGGGTCCTTTGTTTTCAGCATGGTGAGGGGCCAACATCCCTGACTGTGATTTTGTTTATAGGAAATCCTTTATAATGCACGTTTAGTGTTTCCATATGGAATTCTCATAGGACATTTCCCCGCACCACCCTCCCCACTCCCCTTTTTTTTATTTGGATAAGGCAAGAGAAAAGGGACTGTACATTCCAAAGATTCATAGTCATTCCGGATCAAATTCAATGGATTTTGGCAAGAGTTGAAAAACCCAGATGCAGGGCTTCAGCCTCCCGCTGAGCCGCCTCCAGCTGCGAGTGTCTGGTGGAGGCACTTTGTAAAATCATGAAAACCCTATTAAATTCATGAAATATGATATACTGTCGTTTCAGACTAACTTTCCATTGAACTGTCCATGAAGAGAGAATTTGGTTAACTTGCTGAAGAAGAGGGAAGTGGCAAGGCTGGGGCAGGGAGGGGAGGAGGGAGGTGCTATTGAAGAAAGAATGCAAAGAAAGGTAGGGAATTCTGAGGAGCTTGCAAACTTCTGTGTCTGAGTGTGAGAGCTCCTTAGGACCCCAGCAGAACTGGGCTTTCTTGAGGTTTGGCTCTTCTCAGAAAATGAGGTGGTCGCCATGATTCCTCTCCCAAGTGGGTGAACATCTCACTTTGACCAGTCTAGCCGCTGGGATGATTTGTTTCAGAGCACATGAGACTCCAGCAATTCCTTGGCAGACATTTAGGTTCTGCTCCCCCTTGTCTTCTAGCTGAGGAGCCAACGGCAGAGAGAGAGAGAGAGAGGGAATTACTTGCCCAAGATCCAACCATTTGAAAACCCAGAGTTCCTGAATCCCCATTTGGTTCTTTCCATCAAAGCATGTCCCTTCACAGGATGAGATGGAGAGCTTCACTGCCGGTGCTGGCTCTCCTTGCCTCTGATCAGAGCTGCTGACAACATTGTTTTTTGCATAAACTCACAGGCCCATACTCCCCCCAGCTATGAAATGGTCCATCCTAAAGAAGTTGGACAGTCTTAGTTCATTTCCCAGTGGACTGTAATTCACATCATAAAACTATTGCTTGTTTATTTTCAAACAGAACAGGGTGAGGAGTCTCTGGAGGTGAATTGGTTTTGTTTTCTGGAAACCACCACAGGACACAGGCAATTGCAGGAGCTCACATGTGTGTACAGAGTTTGTCTTGCAGAAAGCCAAGCGGGGCTCTCCTTTCCCAGGTCTTGGCACCCTAGGGATCTAAAGTCCAGACCCCTGGAATGTAAGGGCAGACAGGAACGTCAGGACCCACCTGCCATTCATGCAAAGACCCTGAAGTAGGAATGTCACACCCTGCAGTTGGCAGCATCTCTGACCCAGCTGCCAGGAACAGCTTCATGCCTAGAATATTAGAGTAAAAGCTGACACTGACTGAGTGCTTACAGTGTGCTAAGGCACTGTTCTAAGGCACTGCTCTAGACATGGATTAAATCACTTCATCCTAAAAACCCTACAATGTAGTGACATTATCCCCATCTTGCAGATGACAAAATTGAGGCAAGTCGCCCAAGGTCTCACAACAGACTAAGATCACATAACCAACATAAGTGACTGAGCCAGTATTTGAACTTCAGCATGTGTGCTCCAGAGTCTGAGCTCTCAAATTGCCACTACCCTCCCCACTCCCAATCCCACCCCAACACACAGACCTAAATATCACATGTCAGTCACTGAGGTCTTAACTCTCCCCCTTCTCACCCGCATTGGAGGTGCATTTTTTTACTTAAACTTTTCCTGCCCTCTCCTTACTCTTCTGAAATGCAAATATCCCTGAGGGTGGTAATAGCTTAAGTCACTAATAATCTAAGCCAATGCTTCTCCAACTGTAATGGGCACACACATACCCCCAGCAGTCCTATTCAAATACAGGTTCTCATTCAGTAGGTCTGTGGGGGAGTCTGAGATAACAATATTTCTTGTTTTGTTTTGTTTTTTGAGACGGAGTCTCGCTCTGTCGCCCAGGCTGGAGTGCGGTGGTGTGATCTCAGCTCACTGCAACTTCCGCCTCCCAGGTTCAAGCAGTTCTCTGCCTCAGCCTCCCAAGTAGCTGGGATTACAGGTGCCCACCACCACGCCTGGCTAATGTTTTTGTATTTTTAGTACAGTCAGGGTTTCACTACCTTGGCCAGACTGGTCTTGAACTCCTGACCTTGTGACCCACCCGCCTCGGCCTCCCAAAGTGTTGGGATTATAGGCATGGGCCACACGCCCAGCTGAGATAACCATGTTTCTAACAAGCCCCCAGTGCTGCTGCTGGGTCATAGGGCACACTTTCGAGTAGCAAGGCTCTAGGCTATTTACCCGATTGCTTCTCTGCACCAAAAGAGACCCCACTATACACTAAGAGTTGTGGGTACATGGAATGAAGACACACGCAGAAGAAGGTACCTGGGAGGGCCAAAGACATTTCATCAGTTTCACAGCTGTGGTCCAGGCTAGCCCGTTTGCCACCCATCAGTAGAGCCACTAGATTTCCAAACCTCAAGTGCCAGGCACTGGTAGACATGGGGAAGAGTGCAGAGTCTTTGGAGCCCTGAGAAGCCCTTTGGAACAGAGAGTCCAATACCTCTATACCCATGGCAGGGCAGTAATAAATACATAATAATCACTGGAGCCAAGAACAGTCAGCACCCAATCCCTCCCATCCATTCTGGGGAAAGGTTGCTTACCAAGAGGAATTGGCCCAGTGATGGCAGTTTCCATTTTCTTGCTGGGAGAGTTAGGGCAGATATTTAACCTTTCTGATTTCAGTTTTTTTTTTGAAATGTAAAATGAGAAAATTACACTAGATGATTTTTCAACCTATCTCCCCTCCTTACGCCCAATCTATGAGTCTACAGAAGCCTATATAATAAATAAAAATCCACTAACTCTCTGGATGTCTCAGTATTCCGATGTCATTGTTGCCAATATCATGCATCAGGATATCAGATGGAACCAGTTTCATTTCCATCTGGAGGTTGAGTGCCATAAAAGCATAGCTTCCACACAACCCTAAGCACCCCATTCCCAGTCTCATCTTGGGAAGCAGATGCAGGAAAGTTGGTTTCCCACAGTGGCCAAGCATGCTGCCTGAGACTCAAGACTAGAAGGTAGCGGTCTAGTCCCCAGAACTCTGCTCCACAGCCAAAGCACACTGTATTATATTCCCACCAGCTCTCAATGCCTTGCACAGCCAAAAGATACAGGCATTTGAGAGCAGCAAGGGGCAGCACTTGACCCCTGGCCTGTTCTGTCTGGCTGTCTCTGGCAATGGGAAGCCAAGCACCATGGCCTAATGAGGGCCTGGGAGGCCCAGTAGACAGTTCAAGTCCAGCAGAGCTGAGCCCAAATCCTTGCTCTTTCATGTCTGGGTTATGTAATTGTAACCTCTGTTAACTCTTTAAGGCAAAGAGTAGGTGGGCAATAATGTGAAGCTATTCCTTTGAGTTACTGTTGGCAATAAATCAGATACTCTCTGGATTTTTCCTCCAACCTGATGGAATCCAAGGGGATCCCTTGGAACCTGCGTTGTCAAACAACTAAAGGTCCAAAGTTTTAAACCAGAGCTGTCCAGTAGAAATAACATGTGAGCCACCCATGTGAGGCAGTGTGAGCTGCTGGGGAGGGACGTAGGCGAGAGCTCTCCCATCATCTCCTACAACCCCCCAAACAATAATAATACTAATAATAGTGAAATCCCAAGAATGACATTCTGAGATATGATAACTAAGCATTTCCTTAATCTTTTTTTTTTGAAACGGAGCCTTGCTCTGTTGCCCAGACTGGAGTGCAGTGGTGTGATCTCAGCTCACTGCAAGCTCCACTTCCTGGGTTCATGTCATTCTCCTGCCTCAGCCTCCCAAGTTGCTGTGACTACAGGCGCCCACCACCACGCCCAGCTAATTCTTTGCATTTTTAGTAGAAATGGGGTTTCACTATGTTAGCCAGAATGGTCTCAATCTCCTGACCTCGTGATCTGCCCACCTCAGCCTGCCAAAGTGCCGGGATTACAGGCATGAGCCACCGCACCTGGCCGCATTTCCTGAATCTTATGTAAAGGGTAAATAAAAGGATTTTTAGAAAACTATGCTATTTTTATTGACCTTTAGTATTTGACCTAAGCAAAAACTATACAATAAGACTCTTAAGACACTAGCATGTTCCCCCACTCCTGGCCAGACCGGTGCCCCTAAGCTCCTTCAGTAAAAATTTCCATAATTATAACTGACCAGTGGAGAGGCCAGTGGGCAACCCAAAATAGCACCTACCAGAGTTTCTCAACCAGTGAGGTGTTTAGTGCTATTTACTTTTTAAAAATTTGATTTGAATGAGAAGACCTTGATTACTAGAGCACGGGTGCTTGCATGAGTGCAAGGTTTGGGACATAGGGCCTTGGGAGACAAGAGGGAGGGGTCAATTTGTATGGCACACACTAGTCACTGTGACAGCAGAGGATTTGAGAAGGACCACAAGCACACGGGACCAGGATGCAGAGTATTAGGAAATGCACTATAGCAATGGGATGTTTAAGTGTAAGACACAGAAAAGAATGCTTGGACATTAGATATGAGGTTAGATATGAGGTTCAAAGGAATCAGGGCATGGAGTCTGGGGAAAGCAGAATTTGAACAACCCATAGACTCATTTGGTCAGAAAACGGTACTGCAGGTTTTCTCCATGAACTTCAATGATCACCTGCCAAGCTTTCTTTGATCTTCATTTGACTGTTAGGATTGAAAGGTTCAGCTTGTCCCTCCCTCTCTCATCCCCTCCTCTCCTTTCTCTCCTGGACCAGTCATTGCCTCTGTGAACAAAAGGCATCTGGACAGCAGGGCGGACCCAGGCAGAGTGAGCACAGCCTTCCAACCATCCAGAAATTAGATCCATCGCAGCTCACGGCACCTTACTTGTCTCTTCCTTGTAAAAATTGGGATACTGTTTTCTAGCCTGAGAGATGGGAGGCTGAACCAAATGTCTTCTAGCTGTAAACTCTGGAACTCTTGGAAACAAGTCAGAACTCTAGAGCCTAAGTCTTGTCACCAAAGTGAGGTTCTCCCACACAGACTTCATGGTTCATCACTAACCTGGCTCCACCACTCCCAGCAGCCGTCACACCCTGGTCAGAACAGAATTCCACCAGGCAACTACGCATGCCACACCTGCACAACTTCCCCACCGACCCCCAACCCCTGCAAGACTTCATCCCCTTCAGAAATAACTGCTTCCTTCTCCAGAATGTAATCCTCTCCTCTTTCCAAACCCTACCCAGACATTCACTCTGCCGTGAATCCTTTCCACATTAACCACCCGGAAATCCGACCATCTCATTTACTCAACCATCTCAGCATTTTCACCTGCTTGCACAACCGCCTTTTTAAACCATTTTCTTGTATTATAAAAAATAATAGTATGCTTTACACCCTTTCTATGTGTTTGCATACATGTTAGAATACTAAGCTTAATGTTATGCAAAAAGCAGGGTCTCAGTAAAACTGGGCTAGAAAAACGATCTTCACAACGTCTGTGTGAGGAATTAATGATAGTTAACATTTATTTTGCACTCCTGTGCTAAGCACTTTATATGCAGTATCTCATTTCATCAATAACCCTGTAAGGTAGGTATGATTTATATTCCCCATTTTGCTGGGGTTTTTTTAAGGCTGAAGCATATAAGATGCTGGGCAATTTTTTTTTTTTTTTTTTTTTTTTTTTCTTTTTTCTTTTTTCTTTTTTGAGACAGAGTCTTGCTCTGTCGCCCAGGCTGGAGTGCAGTAGCGTGATCTTGGCTCACTGCAAGCTCTGTCTCCCGGGTTCATGCCATTCTCCTACCTCAGCCTCCCCAGTAGCTGGGACTACAGGCGCCTGCCACCATGCCTGGCTAATTTTTTTGTATTTTTAGTAGAGACAGGGTCTCACCGTGTTAGCCAGGATGGTCTCGATCTCCTGACCTCGTGATCCACCCGCCTTGGCCTCCCAGAGTGCTGGGATTACAGGCTTGAGCCACCGCACCCGGCCTGATGCTGGGCAATCTTACTTCAAACCCCACACTTTTGCCACTGCACTTAGAATGTCTTTCCAGTTAACCATTAAGTAAACTGGGGTACCCAGGCATTAAATGAATTACTTGAAGTCACATGGTTGGGGCTAGAAATTGTGTACTCTCCACCAGGTCTCATGGCCTCTTTCAAGCTTTGCAATTAGATTCTCCTTTCCACGTGTGCCTGAAACAGCAAAGACTGTAATGCCAGGCAGAGCCTCTGTTTCCTAGCAGGGTTGCTGTGAGGATTAGGACTAAGAAACACTCTCAGATATGGCCTGGCAGGTGCTAGGTACTCAGTTAGTGGCAGCCTTTGTCCTCTTCCCTGCTCACCACCTTCCTCCCTTCCACACACTCTGAAGCCTTGAATGTCCGTGTTCAACTCAATCTCTGATGTTTGGAGCCAACATCAGACTGAGCTGGCTGCCCCCAGGGTGTTCAATGAGGAGGGTCCCCCTCTCGAATCATGAAGATGCAGGCAGAAATGAGGTCATGGGGCCCACGTTGCTCACGCTTCCTGGAGCCCTCCTGCTGAGTGGCACAGACTTCATCCAAGAAAAAGAAAAGCACCCAGTACAGACTGGAGGAAAGCATCTGTTCCGTAAAGGCTCTCCCCTCCCTCTGTTCACAAGGCACCTCTCCTCTCTAGTCTCCCTGTAAACTCTGCCTGTGCACCCCAGTTGCCCTCTCCTATCTCGCCACAGTGGCATAAGGCTAAATTAATTAATGTGGGTAAACCATGTGGAAAGGCCTCGCTTGCCAAGTGCTCTCAGTAAGTTTGAAATACTATTGGAAGCAGTGGAAATTGGCACAGCTACCTAGAACAAAATTAATCTCACCCCCAGGACTCCTGAGCTTGATTTTGGTTAATGGAGGCATGCGCAGCTAGAACAGAATCTTCATTCAAAACACTGCGGGTATATTTCAAACTCTTATTGGGGAACAGGGAGATATTAGAATTAAAAGGGAAGGAAGATGGCCAGAATGGGCATTTCCTGTGATATATGAAACCCAACGGGAATTACCCAGGAGTTGAACAAGAGAAAGGGGTAACTTACAAAGTGAGGTCTGTAGGGCCATGTTGGTTTGGGTATCTCTGGGAGACAAGAGTCTTCCTACCATGGCATGTGTGCGTGTTCCCATCAGGAAGGGCGGCTGGAACTCTCGGGCAAAAGCTGAAGCTACTGTTCACATGCAGAATTTCTATTTTCCCAAGAAAGCTTCGGTGCTACCTTTCAGGCCTTTCAATGATTACATCAGGCCCATCCAGGTCATCGAAGATAATCGCTCTTAAAGTCAACGGATTATGAACCTTAATACAGCTACAAAGTACCTTCCCATACCAACACCTGGATCAGTGTTTAATTGATCAAATGGGAACCGTGGTCTCACCCAGATGACATAAAAACTGCCTTCACAGCTGCTCTGCACTCCTCACCACTCAGACCCCACCTACCTCCTCTACTGTTGGACCCTTTTTCTGCCTCCTCTAGGATGTCCCATCCCCTAGAAATGGCCTTTGAGCCATCTATTAACCAATCCCATCAAAACCTCAGACAAGTCTCCAAAGAAGGTTGGTTGCAGCCGGGCACGGTGGCTCATGCCAGCACTTCGGGAGGCTGAGGCGGGTGGATTACTTGAGGTCAGGAGTTCGAGACCAGCCTGGCGAACATGGTAAAACACGGTAAACACCGTCTCTACCAAAAATACAAAAGTTAGCCAGGCATGGTGGTGTGTGCCTGTAGTCCCAGCTACTTGGGAAGCTGAGGCAAGAGAATCACTTGAACCCAGGAGGCAAAGGTTGCGGTGAGCCGAGATTCTGCCAGTGTACTCCAGCCTGGGCAACAAGAGTGAAACTCCATCTCAAAAAAAAAGAAAAAAAAGAAAGAAAGAAAAGAAATCGAGTTTACAGTGACAGTATTTTACCCATCTATTCAGTAAATATTTGATTATGGCACTTGTTACAGACCCTGATCTAGTGAAGGCTTCAACCAGTGACTACCTGGTAGTTCCCCAAGAATGCCAGGTAATGGTGAGTATTTTGGGGAAAATGGTAGCTAAAAGGATTGGAAAGTTTGGGGGATGAAGGCAGGAGGTAAAAGATGATGTCAGAGAAGTGGCCAGAGGCCAGGTCATGGAGACCAGTGGGCCATAGAAGGACTTTGGCTTGTGTCTGAGTGAGCTAGGAGGTCCCTGCAGAGGTTTTGAGCAGGACAGGGACACTGCTACATATTCAAAGGAATGCTCAGTCTGCTGTGTGGAAAATGGACTGAGGGCAGGCACAGGAGGACACAGAGAGACTAGTCTGGAGCCTATTCACCTAAACCAGGAGAGGGATGGTGGTGCCTTAGACTTAGTCACTTTGCAGTAATGATGATGAAAAAAGTACATTCCAGATATAATTTAGAGGTGGCACTAATAGGAATTGCTGTTGCATTGAGGTGCGGTGTGTGAACGAGAGGTCTGAGCCACCAGGCAAGTAACAGTGCCTTGTACTGAGACGGGGGAGCCTCATGGGAGAATGGGTTGTGGAGAGGTGCAGGCCAGTCATGCACACCCAATCAGAGGTTCCCAACACATTTTGCATTTTACTAAATGGGACTCTCTACAAACGGGCAATCTACACATTCACACGGCAGTTAATGGCTCACACGTACTGTACTGTAGAGACCCAAGACCCAATACCTCAAGGGCCTTCTAGTCAAAATGGAGTCAGCCAGCCCCTACTGTTAGTGTGTCTGTGCCCATGTAGGTTATCTGTCTAATTTTACCAATCAGAATAGATTACCCAGAAGCTCCAGCTCCCTGTTTGAAATGATCTCTCTGTAGAGACAAAAAGATATTTAAGACCCAAGGGCTTCAAAGCAGTGGAGAAGGGGAGGGAGGAATGATGCAGCACTGTAGCTTGGGTCTGCTCAGGAGACTGGTCCTAGGTGCTTTCCTCTGTAAGTCCCTTCCTCCATAAAAATATAAACAAAAATTGTATTTTATGGCTGTGTTGGTATTGAGACAAATGCAAGTATGATACTATGCATTTTTTTCTCCTGATTTTAAAAATTAAGGCATTTTGGCCGGGCGCAGTGGCTCACGCCTGTAATCATAGCACTTTGGGAGGCCAAGGTGGACAGATCACAAGGTCAGGAGATGGAGACCATCCTGGCTAACACGGTGAAACCCCATCTCTACTAAAAATACAAAAAATTAGCCGAGTGTGGTGGCAGGGGCCTGCAGTCCCAGCTATTCAGGAGGCTGAGGCAGAAGAATGGTGTGAACCTGGGAGGTGGAGCTTGCAGTGAGCCAAGATTGCACCACTGCACTCCAGCCTGGGCGACAGAGCGAGAGTCCGTCTCAAAAAAAAAAAAATTAAGGCATTTTTATAGGCCCCTAAAAATATCATGGGCTGTAGGCATTGTACCTCCTGTACCCAGTGGATAAGTTGGCTTTCTGTCTAGGAAGGAGAAGAGGTGGGTCTGCATTGGCGGTGGGCATCAGGGACCTGGGCTCTTGTCCTGACTTTCTAACAATTCGCTCTGAGACCTCCGATCAGTCCCTCCACCACTCAAGGTTCCTCTTTCCTTATCTTTCTAAGAAGCCTCTCTCAGCTGCCTTCGGGCAATAATTCCTCAATATTCTAACTAAAGCATGCAGACCGCTTGCTTGATTTTTAACTTTCTTACCCCAAGGGAAGGCTTTTCCTCCCAAGTATAACATTAAACTCATTTTCCCTTTCTGGATCTTCTTCTCTCATCAAATCATGTGCTGGTATATGCAGCCACTGGTTTCCAAAAAGCGGCCATAAAACCATAATGAGTATGAAGATACCAATGTGAAAATGACAGAAAGTCATAAACATTCAAATAAATATATAAATATAAACAAGTCTATAAACCAAACCCTGGAGGCATTTTAAACACATAATGTAGCATTTATATCTCTTACTTTGCACAGCAGAACTTTCAAAGGAAATTCATTTAATTCTATTGCTCACGCCCCTAACCCCCATCCAGGAGTAATCGCTAATAACCAGCACAATTACTGCTTCCCTCCTGATCAAGGGTTCATTTCAGAAGCTCATTCTTGAATTCATTATCGTGCTGGCAATGAGTTGAATCACAGCGGATGTGGCCATATGACAACCCCCCTTGCTCTTCTTCCAGTTAGGTTCAGCGAGATGCCTGATACGGTCCTGGCCCCGACCTGCTCTGACTGTTGCAAAAGTAGTTACCTTTCTGTTACCTGGCCCAATTTAAAGAAGTCAGTCAGGACTTAGGAAATGAGCAGACAATTCTGTTTTGTGATGGGCTTGTTGAATGGAGGGACACTCTCCCATGGAACATGACTGTGTCCCTCCCTCCCCAGAGTGCAGAGAGCATGACCCAGCCATTCTGCATCTCCAGCAGGGACACAGGTGAAGAGGACACTGAGCACTACCTGAGCAACAGGCACTGTTCTGAGTCTGTTCTCACACTGCTGATAAAGATATACCTGAGACTGGGCAATTTACAAAAGAAAGAGGTTTAATGGACTTACAGTTCCATGTGGCTGGGGGAGCCTCACAATCATGGCAGAAGACAAGGAGGAGCAAGACACATCTTACGTGGATGTCAGCAGGCAGAGAGCTCATGCAGAGAAACTCCCCCTTGTAAAACCATCAGATCTCGTGAGCCTTATTCACTACCACAAGAACAGCATGGGAAAGACTTGCCCCCATGAGTCACCAGCTCCCTCCCACAACACATGGGAATTCAGGATGAGATTTGGGTGGGGACACAGGCAAACCATATCAGAGCCCTTCTCGGGTACTTGCTCATCTAATCCCCACAACAGCCCATGAGGTAGATATAGACCCAGCTACAGGATTTATAGGTGCAAAATGAAAATGTAGGGCGCTTGTTAAAAAGCAGAGAAAATAAGAGGCAGTTAAAGATACTAAAATATAAAACTTGTTTCTTTCTTCTGTGAGCGCTCTTTTTCTCTCTCCCTCCCTCTCATGGTGGTTTTTATTTGCTACTTATTGTCACACTGCTTGGGATACAAAAAAATCTTGCTAGATGAGTGAAGACCATCACGGAAACCCAGGGGTTCCATCCTACAATTCAGTGTACTCCCAAATGGCCCACTGGCCACCAGGTTCCCCCAACAAACATACCAGCCATCAGACTGACCTGCTGTGCCCAACCAGGAGTGGAGAAATTGAATCAGGCATCCCTTCTTCTCGCAGGCCTTCCACCTCCACCACAACACACAGTGAAAAGGCAGCCTCAGGGTATGGTAATCTCGATGCCAGGATACACTTGGCACCAGGATTGGGCTAAGATGCTGCAGAGTACATGCTCTCAACTCTGACCCTCACCTGTGCATACCTCTGCACGGACAGCAGCAGCAGTCACTGGGTAGGGAGCAAGGAGGAAGAGGCTGGGCAGGTCCTTGGGCTCCAAAAAGTGGGTAATAGGCACGCAAGAACCGTGAACCAAGGGAGGCAGCAAGAGGTAGGACTGAGTGTGAGCAGAAGATCTAGTGGCTCATGCTCCATTGTCCCACTGGACTTCCCTTACAAAACACAAATTCAAGCTTTTAAATAATGGAAAATATTTGAATTATTGTGAATTTCAAGATGGTGACTGTAGAGCCATATGCAAATTGTACTGGTTTTTATACAGGGCCACATGCAAATTGTACTGGTTGCTGCTGGTTGCAGGTCCATGAAGCCAACTCTGAGTCAATTTTATGACCATCCTCATTTGAAGGAGCTCATGCTCTGTATTCTGCCCAGAGTCATAATGCAATGAAGTAGGGTGGGATGGGAGGAGAGACCAAGACTTAAACTCAGTCATCTGCCTCCGGAACCTCATTCTTTACCACTTCCCTAGGCTGTCCCTTATTCCACCAAACCTGACTGCCACCCCTCAGGATGATCAGTGCTGCACCACATGGTATGGTGGAAAAACAAAAGAGAATGCACGGCCCAACCTGCAGCTTCATGCTAACTGGCTACCAACTGGCTTCATGATCTTGGTAAATCATTTTACTTTTCTGAGCTTTATCCTAACCTACCACATGGAGGCGCTGCAGAGAAAAAAAACCCATGGGGTCATAAAGGTACAATTGTCAGAATTTTCCTCAAATTCTTCAATAAAAAGCAAAGCCTTTAGTATCTAGTGGGAGAGCCCTAGCCAGAGCCCAGATCTCTCTGCCATCTCCTCCTTTCCCAGGCTTTTCCCCACCCCTCTGGGCAACTGACTGAATGTCCAAGAGGAGAGCGTGCATGTTCTACCATTGAATTGTTCTGTGGCCACATAGTAAGAAAGGGACAAGGTTGGATCCATTCACCACTCAGGGCTATAATATTTTCTGGGTCTGTATACAACTACTTTGACTTTGTTGTCTTAATTCCAATGGGGTTTTTCTTTCCCCTCTATCTTTTCAGTCCAACTGGATAGTGCTCTCCATTCATGATCCAGAAGGAATCCCCAACTGACCCTAACCAATGTTTTCTAAATGAACATCATTGAGAAAAATTCTGACAATGCTTTTTTCTGAAAGCAAGTGATCAGACTGGCCCATTAATAAGCATTGACTTGAAGAGACTCCAAGTCTGTAGCATGATGAAGCAACACCATGATGATCTTCAGTCTTTAAGTCTTTTCAGCTGAACTATGGTGACTTACACTTCCTTGGACAAGACTGCAAGCATTTTCTTTGGTCTTATCCAGGAAGCATCTGCTTAGGCAGGACTGGCTGAAAGATCTGAATGGTCAGAGCCTTTGGCATTGGCCATTCTGTCTGGTGAGGGCATGTGTGACTATACATGATGCCCAGGGGTCTCCTTCTTTCTGGGATCCAAGTCCCACTCTAGGAGTACTCATTCACTGCCCAGATTAAGCCAAAAATATGCAAACTCCACCCAGACCTTCAGTTCTAAACCTCAGTCAAAGAAGCTTATTTCATAAAATATCAAAAGGCCATGGATGAGCCATACAATGGGAAATAGATATGAAAGTTAAAGGAGACAGTGTGTGTGAAGTGCCCAGCACAGTATTTAGTACACAATAGGTGTTCAACTAATGTCAGTCCTTAATGAAAATTTCATCTCTCTTGAAGAGGATTAGTGAGCAGGGTGATTTGCCACTCATTCCTTACAGAGATTGGAGGATATCTGCCCTGGAGAGGGAGAGTATGAGGGCATTGGATACCCTGTGAAGGTGGAGGAAGATCTAAAAAGGAATTTGAAGCAGGGCAAGGAGGCAGGAGCAAGGATTATAGAAAACTGAAAAGCCACTTCACCTGTGTGGCTTTTCCATGGATGAGCTCTGGCCTCACCCCAAGGATAGAGGTAACATAGGGGTCTTTGATATGATGTGAAAAACACTTTCACCCCACACTCATTTCAGCTGCTCTATCCTCTGCAGAGACTTAAAACATGACCATGATGGGGCAGAGAAGTTGGTCTTTCCTTGAGAAACTCAGGCCCTTGCAAGAGATCAGAAGACACAAAATTTCACTCAGACTCTTTCGAAGAATTCTCCTCTTTTTGTGTCTTAAGGCCAAAAGCCTTCTGCTTCCTCATGGTAAAATGCAGACACTTGTGTGCTTTCTCCAAAGCAAAAATTGGTTGACACTCCCCGCTGATGGATTCAAACATTTTGACTGAACTCATTCAAATTCCCATCAGTTTAGCCAATTGATGTCATCTCAAATATCTGTCAGCACAACCAGCCAAGTCGATTAGACACCTGGTCTTTTTAGTTAGCTAACTTGTTATTTCCAAAAACAAAAATAAAAAATCAAGATAAAAATAACCCATCAATTTAGTTAGCAACTGACTGATTGATAGATTCTATCAAAAAAGTACATTTTGTCAAACAACTTTGATTTTTTTTTTCACTGAATCTACTGAGTCAATCAGTTGTTGGGATGGGGTGGTATTGAGCAGATGTGTCAGCTTGCTGAACAAGCAGGGAGGGGAACATCACAAATGAATCATCACAAAGATTCAATCAGAATGACCACTGCTCAATCATTCAAAACAGTGAGAAATGGAATCCTGATAAGTGTATAACAGGTGATCCCCAATCACAGCAGTTTTGTGCTTTGAAGAGAATTTTTCTATTCTTTCTAGAAATTTGTTCTTCCTGTCTCTTGTTGGTCCATAATTGATAAGAACATGGGTGTGATTTCCAAGAGAATGGTCTGATCTTTGTCCTAGATTAACCACTGACAGTCAACAAGTAGATGACAGAGTCACTGAAAACTGGGAGTTCGCTGTATTTATTGGGGTCTCTTGAATAGTGTATTACATTGAATTATTCTGAAAGATGTGAGTTCTACCCAAGACCAGAGGGTGATGATAAATTCAGTGATGTAGTTTCTAGGGTTACAATCAGGGTATTTATTTGTCAAAACTGAAACCATTATAACTAGCCTTTTCCACTCTCCTCCCTCTACCTTTACTCTTTTTCAACCCTCAGCTCTCATCCTCTCTCATACAGCCCCTCCCAGGATGCCCAGAACCCTAACACTGTGCCAGAGCTCTCCCAGTGGTGGAATCATCTAAAAGACTAAGTCACCCTAAAGAGTCATTGACTTGATGTGCTAACTCTTACTAGGGGTGCTTGTTTTTCAAAAGAAGATACCTGAAGTGGTCTATGCTTACCCCAAAGGAGTGAGCCACTAATGGTATAATTTCAGATGCCAGGTAACTGGAGAGGGTCTAAGAGTCAGAAGACATGCTTTTAACAAAACCATGTATTTGAAGAACAATCTTACTTAGAGAACCAGAACATGTTTACTTTCAAATGTCTTCATGCATAATTAGGTGGCTCACTTTTGTTGGATTCAAATTTTCCATCGGTCAGATTTTCTCCTGGTCATAGACACTTCTGCACCAGGAATAAGTTGATTATTTATTACTAGTCACTCACACCTATAATTCACTTTTCCAATATTTCTCTGTTGCCTATACAGTGCCATTTTGTCAATCCCCATGGTTTACTAACTGAGTTTTGATGGCTGGGGTAAACAAATTACTTCAAGAATGAATATGATGCAAAAAAGTCATTTCTCACTGGGTTCTAAATGATGAAATTGGTGTGAGATTCAATTAATCCTAATGTCAGGAAGCCATTCACCATCATGTGGAGGCATGTTACCATAGCCCATCCTAGCAGCAACATAACTTTGTATGGTACATAATATTTACCATTTTAAAATTCTAAGTAAATATCTGACAATATCTAGATCAAATGATTTTGCAGTTAAAATACTCCAAATCATGCAGTCTACTCCTTTAAAACCCATTGAAAACACAGTGCAGAGAAACAACCCTGCTTTATAAATGCATCAGGAACATCGGTAACCAACGGGTCCACATTCTTATGTTACATCAGAAGATACGTATGGGGTCTAGTGAAACTCTGCATAGTCATAACCAAGCATGTGCCTACTTCAGTGGTCTCGAAATTTCTTTACTGTGCAATTCCATTAAAAAAATATTTTTGGGCAGTCACCCCAATATGTTTGTTTAAATATAAATTACATCTACATCAGCTAATATGTCAAGGCACAATACACACTTAGGTGTGGGTCATCTTTAATGACAATGAATGTAAATCCTTGTTTAAAGTAGACTTCACAGTTTTGGAGGGCCTGTTCTCATCGTGGTTGATTAGATTATCATTGTCTTTACTTTACAACATAGATGGTGATGAGCTCATAATCAGAACGAAGGAAGCAATAGCCCTACCACTTTTGTATGAATTATTTGGGCTTCCATTAGTCTTCTTTGCAAGAGTCTGATTAATCTGAGTATCAATTTTGTGTACATCCTTCTGCACAATGAGGCTTCCACTCTTCCCCACAGTGATCATCATCATAATACAATATTGATAACCAATAGGAAGCACTAATCCAGGCAATCTGGCTCCAGAGCCTGCACGAGCAACCATGATCTTCACGCACAGTAGACAAGGACCACATGTGACAGGTAACAACTTGAAAGACAATCCTAACCAGGCTAGTAAAGCTTAATTTCCTTCTTAACCTTGGAATAAAAATATACATAAAAGTTCTAATATTTTCTACCCATGCCCTGATGGACTGTCTCATGTACCCCTCAGGGCAAACTCCCCACTTTGGGGACCACTGGTTTTAGTTCACCTTAAAATACAACCCCCTCTGGAGAAGAGGGTGAAGATGCCCACTGGGACAAATAAGACTTTAAGTTCTGCCAGGAGTTTTGACCTCCCAGGGGCACCAGGAAGCATTAAAGAGTCTTAAATGAGAGGTGATGGGATTCAGTGATAAGATGATTATTCTGGTTGCTGTAAGAAGAATGGACTATGGAGGATGCACAGATAGCAGAAGAAATAATAATGGTCTGAGTTAAGGTTGCAGCCTTGAAACTGGAGAGAAGTGGGCAGAATCACAAAATTTTAAAGATTTGGTTATTAATTAAACTTGACCAAGGTTAAACAGCTGGTAGGCAGCAGAGCTAAGTTTAGATCCCAGGTCTCCTCACTCCCAATGCAATGATTTTTCTTCTGATTTGCCATGTCAGAGAACACCTGGTCCCTCCATTTTATCCTCTCCCAGAAAGATAAGTTATCAGGAGCCTAGCATGGAACAGCAGCCTGCAGTCTCCAGAAGGGTGATGAAGGAAGGCTACAGGAGAGGAAATGCACCGCCTTTTCCAGATACATTTATCTTTGCAGGATCCATGAGACCACTACATGAAAATCTGTTTTCTGGGTATTGAGTTCCATATTGAAATAACACATTTCCCACTGACAACAAACAGAAACTCCAAGTAACTATTCAAGTCCAGGCTTTAATAAAAACCATAACCATCCAGCTGGAGGGGGGAAGGTGATGAGGAAGTATCAAGTTGGGGAAAGGAGAAACAGCCCCTTTTAATCACTCCCACCAGGGAACCCTCATCTCTCCTGGGCTGTTTGAAATCCTTACTCCTTTATGCTAAAAAGTTACCTCCTCCAAAAATTCCTTTCTAATTATTCCATCCCTCCCCTCCTCTCCACTGCCCCAATCTCATATAACACTATCTGGTTCCTTTCTTATGGAATCTATCAGTCACAGTTCAGCATAGGAACCACTGTATTCCAGGAATCAGTCAGTCACAATCATGACGCCACTGTAGCTATTGCTTCTCAAACCCCGTAAAGCTGGTGGCTGAGCACTGAATGGCAAGATAACCTCACATGCCCATGATCTTACTTACTTTCATCAGAAAATAGCCAAAAAGAGCAGGAAAAAATCTTTTGTTTCACTCTCACCTTCTAAATTTTACCTAAATGCCTAAAATTGACAAATTAAAAAATAAAAAAAAAAAAAAAAACTGGCTGCAAGGAATGCTAAGAAATCTAATTTTTAGTTATCTAGCCTCTTGGGTATAGTAAGGTACACTGTGAGGAGGATTGAGCAAGCCAGACTCAGGTTCTACCACAGGAATTTTCCACATAATACATCCTATGTTGTTTTTATGTGTCGGATCATCCCTCAGTTCCTGGAGGGCAGAAATCATGTATTTCCCATCCTCAAGACTACAGACATTGCGAATGAGAGGTTCTTGCTAAGGTTGGACAAATAATTAAATGATGGAGCACTTCGACTGTTTTAATATTTTCTTACTTTGCTTTCTGATTTTTTTTTCATGCATTTGAGTGTTGTCTCTGCATTCAATCTCTCTGAAGGCAATGTTGGTTAAGTACTTCTTGGGTATGTCCCCAAGGGGTAGCCAGAGGGCTTGGTATGTACAATTCTTCAATTAATGGGTTGTGTCTTCAAAACCAATCCCCAGTCAGGGTTTTATCCCCAAGAGACGTTTATGCCCCATGAGACTCAACCAATGGGAAACTAATTTCCTGCAAAATTGTGAAACCAACTGTGCAATTTTTTTGCACATCTTTCTAACATGGTCTGTCATCCCATTTTGTCAGCAGACTACCTCCAGATTTATAGGCAAGTGCCCTCTACACTATTCTACATGGTTGCTAGGAGGATTAAATAACACAGGTACCAGTACCTACCACATAGTAGGTACTCAGCAAATATTAGTTACTTCCTTTCACCAAGAACCTTTTCCTCCATAAAAAGCATACCTTTTTTGGGTTCCTGCTAGGAGACCAGCTAATTCTGATTCTTAAAGAGCCATTAATGGCTAATGTATTAGTTATCTATCAAGGTGTGACAAGTTGCCCAAACTTAGCAACATAAAATGATAAATATGTATTATCTTCTTAATGTCTCTGGAATTAAGGAATCAGGAGGAGCATAACTGGGTTTTTCTGGCTGAGGCTCTCTAATGAGACTGCTGTCAGGATGTCAGTCAGGGCTGCTGTCACCTGAAGGCTTGACTGGGGCTGGAGGATCCACTCTCAAAGTTGCTCCCTTACATGAAGGGCAAGTTGATGACAAGAGCTCTCAGTTCCCCTGTAAGGAACTCCATAAGGCTGCTTGTGTGTTGTCATAACATGGCAGCAGTTTTCCCCAGAGCAAGTGACCCAAGAGTGCCTCTCAGTCCTTGAAACAACCGAAAGATTCTCTCCAATGCCTCCATTCTCTATTCCTACCCTACAGTGGGAACGGCTACGACCCTATTCCTGGGCATTAACAGTTACTTTCTGGTTTCTGTTAGAGCATGATGAGTTTTTTCTTGTTCACTGTTGAATCCCCTGTGACTGGTACATAATAGGTGCTCACCAAACACTTTTGAATGAATACTATCTGGTACAGGATGTGCTATAGAGAAATTGGTGCTTTAGAAAGATTAACCTTCCTATTTACTTCAGCAGATCCACTCTCATTAAATCCCTGATGGTTGGAGTCTTTAGCACTTGTGAACAATCCCAGAAAAGATGGGAAGGAGGTGAAAACTGACACTTGTTAACACCTACTATATACCACGCAGTACACTGGGCCCTCTGTGTGTTGCCTCACAAGGCAGTTCTCACCATCCCTGCCTCATGGATAAGGAGGATTCTGTGTCCAACATGGCTCTGGAGTAAGTAGAAGAGCTGCAATTTGGCTGTGCTCCTGGGTCCATGCTCTTTTTGTTCCACCCGCTGTGACTGTCCCAGTGGGTTTTGCTCATCAACACTCACCCTCCTTTTAGAAAACATATCTTCAGAGATTTCACAACAAGCTCAATTTACTTTCCAGTGATGTCCAGACAAATTCCATCTTTTCAGAGTTTTGGCTGTTTAAATATAGCCGACTTATCTATCCCATTACCTCAGTCAAGCTTCAGAGGAGTCAGACAACAAGCATCTTGGCAAATGCCTTCCAGCCACTTCCAGCATGCTCATATCCCTTAATGCTCAACTAAGGCAACTCTAAGTAGCTTCTTTGGGAAGTAGCTTCTTTGGGAATATAATGAAAGCTCATTTGGTTAGGCATGAGGGGGGCATGGAATAAAACTAGAATTTGCAAAGTTGTTTCTTCATGCCAGGTCCCCTCTGCACTTCCTCCTTGGGTAGCTGGTCCACAGGATGTCTATTTCAAAGTCCAGCTGGTTTTCCAGGAGCCACAGGACAAATGGAAAAGAAGAGCCCCAATGTTGCTTCTCAAGGAAGATTGTTGCTTCATCCTACACAGGATTCATGGAGGAAGGAAGGGAGGAGGGGAAGAAGCCCCATCAGGGAGTCTTTGGCAGCTCGCAGGCTGTTGCCCCCTTCAGAGTAGGGACAAATGGCTCAGGAGCATCCATTTTTCTCTCTGTCTCCCTGCTCCGTCTCCTCTTTAGGCTTGTTTGGCTTCCTTCTTGGCACATCCCTTCCCGCCATCACACCCACTGCTCCTTCACTGTGGCTTCATTTTCTCTTCTCTCCTCCTTTACCCCATTTTCTCCTTATTCTCCTTCCTTTTTTTCTTGCATCTATCTAAAATTTTCCAGTCCTTTCACTCTTTCCTTCCTTTGTGCCAATCACAACTATGTTTCTCTTCTCACTAACTCCACAAAATGTCCCTTTCCACTCCAGGTGGGGCTTTTTATGTCTTTTCTTCTTTGGTAATGCAGAATTATTATTCAACTACTTATGGTTTTTACTAGAGCTCTCCACTAAGGCATCCACCACCCACTGCCAGCATTCTTCATTGGAGTTTATAGCAAGACTCCATGAGGGTGCCACAAGTAAAGCCTCCTAAGTTTGGTTCACCTCAACCTAAGTCCAGAGGGCCCATGCTTCTGTTCCCGTCACGGTTGGGCAAATCAATAACCCGTCTGTCTCTCCTCTCTATCCTCTTGTGTGGGTTTACAAAGCAAAGGTGAGCATTTCATTTAGCTATTTCAATAGCTGAGTAAGACTCCATTTCCAAAGGTGATACACTTTTATTTCTGAAATTGTATACCACCTATAACTAGATTCCTCAGGAGCATGCCATTGCTACGACCCTGAGCAGGTTGCATAGGAAGCAGCAATTTAAATTCCACTGGCCAAGACACAAGCTGAAAAAGACTGGGGTGCTTGCCACTTCCTTTCATCTGGAGATGCAGGATGCAAATGGCATTTAATTAAAGTCATAAATCTAGTTTTTGTTGAGTTGGTTTTGCTGTTGCTAAATCTAATCTGATTCATTGATCTGAATGCTTTGACCACTAAGCAAAAATTGTAAAAGAAATGAAGATAGTTTCCAGCCCCTCCCCCACCATCCCCTCTCCCTTCTTATAGCTGTCTGCACCCCAGTACTGCCCCATTACACCCCTGAGAAGCCTGTGTGCAGACCTGAGCACAGGAATCACCTAAGGTGTTATTCAAAATACAGATTCTGTTATGGGGGTGGGGCTGAGAGCCTGCATTTCTAACAAGCTCCCAGGTGAAGCTGATGCTGAACCCCCACTCACCTGGAGTAGCAAGGGCATAAAATATATGCAGAAAGAGCATAGACACAAAGATCTAGGTCAGGGGTTCTCAATCCTGGCTGAACATTACTATTACCTAGGGAGCTTTTAAAAATTCCAGTGCCCGGGTTACACCAATTAAGTCAGAATCTCTGGGGAAGCGACCCAGTCATCAGCATTTTTTAAAGCTCCCTAGATAAAGATGACTGTGTGCTGTCAAGGTTGAGGATCTCAGCTCTCAGGGCTTCAAGGAAGGAGTGTTCACATCCAGCTGAAAGGGAAGGGGAAGGCATTCTAGAAACAAGGCTGTAACTGAACTAAAAGGAACCCCTGTCTCATGGTAGGTTTCAGCTCTTGTCAATAGACCAGCAGGAGGCATATGTTGGAAATGGTACACTTTGCAAAGCTCTGTAATTCCATCACTGCATGGAATTCCAGACTGGCCTAGTGTGGCCACACACATCCATTGATGGTCTTCTTTCACCTAGAGGTTTGTTTTGCTCTAACCCTGGTCTTCCCCAACACCCATAGATCACCAATGAGGTGACAGCATCATCACCTACTACCTTGTCAGTTTTCCACCAACTCAGGATAAAAGCATGACTTAGGGTCTTCTTGTACAGAAAATGTGTGCTGAAAGCCAGTTTTAAAGGACTGTTGGTTTACTGCCTGCGATGACCCTAAAACACATTTTGCCATGATGAGAAACACCACGTAAGGCACAGAGGATGGGCACACCCAGGTGCTGCACTAGGAGAACTCAGCCATGGTGGGCCCATCAGCTGGTGCTTAAGAAGACCTGAGATTCAACACCAGCCCATTAAGCATTTTCCCTACCCTCACCAAACACCAGCCTCCTCCCATTCCAAACACCCCCATTCTGACTGCAAGTTATCCTTTTCCGCACCAGGAATACCTTTAATAGTCATCTGACTCTGAGCTTTACCTGAATAAGAAGCTCTTGGGACAGCACCTGATGGGATCCGTCCTGATTTCCACCCCCTCCCAGGGACAGCCCTTCCTCTTGACTCCAAAGCCATGTTGTTCTTAGAAAATAAACATCTGTGCAGGAAAAGGGGATCAAGGTTCTGTTGAAAAGGAAGAAGGTAGCTCAAGGGCCTAAAGGACATGCCACACTGAGCCCTTACAGAGGTCAAGTGCAGAAGTGCATCCTCACCAAAAGGAAGGAGAAGGTCTACATGCCAGCCCAGCTTGCACACAGGAAGACCCAGCTTCACACCATGGCCCAGCACCTGAAAGGAGATGTGTGTTTGTACACATTGAATCCAAAGACAAAAAGCTTAAGCTACATAAGGCCCAGCTCCAGGGAGAAGAATCAAGGACTCACATGCCCACAGTCACTGGATGAGGGAGGGAACCTTAGGGAAGAGTCCGGGGCCCAACACAAGTAGGTTGGGAATGCTGTTGAGCAAAGGAGGCTGAGACAGTCTTAGCTCCTGTGTCAACTCACTGTGTGGCCCATGTGGCAGGTACCCTCACATCTCTGACCCTGCAAAACAAGAAGAACAGCACCATCTATAGCTTACCCCCTATCATGAGATTGATTGAGGAAATAAATGCAGTTTGAGGAAGGAAAGTGTTTTGTAACATATAAAATACCATGTGCATGGTGACTTCAAACAGTACAGAATTTGTAAAGTTCATAGTCTGCAATCTTCAGTGAATACTTCACTCATTCATCAAATATTTATTGAGCATCTATTGTGTGCAAGATGCTATACTTCAAGAAAACAAGGAAATTGTCCATAAGGGGCTCCCATCTGTCTCCTAGAGATGAGACATATACATAAACAGCAATGACAGATAGCTGAGGCCTGGAAAAGGAAAGATGAAGAGCTCTCAAGTAGTTGCTGCTGCTCCCAGCCTCCATTTACAGGTGTTTACTCAGAGATCTTCCAGCCCAAGGTCATCAGAGAAAACTGCCCAGAGCTCAGTGGGAAAGAGCAAGGATGGCTCACACTCTGTGGGCTGGCAAGTCAAGCAAATCAGCTGGTCAGAATATTATGTGCCCATGACATTCCAATATGGCAAGTTTAACTTCTCAGACCATGCAGAATAGCATTTAAACTCCTTACCCATCTCTCTACTGCCTGAATCTACTTTTGATTGGGCTTCTTGGACATTAGCCCTGAAGATGCTAAGCCACACGAATACATCACTCACAGCACAAGCATGAACAATTAAAATCACTAACGTTTATTAGCTACTTAATATGTGCTAGGCACTGCACTAAGCAACTTGCATGCATTATTTCTTCTAAAACAATCTTATGAGGTAGGCACTATTATTGTCCTTACCTCACAGATGGGATGAGAAAACCAAGACACAGAGAGGTTGTGGGGCTTCCCCAAGGATGCACAGCTAAGTAGGTGGGTGGTATGGTTTGGCTCTGTGTCCCCACCCAAATATCGTTTGGAATTTTAATCCTCATATTCCCCATGTGTCAAAGGCGGACCCAGTGGGAGGTGATTGGATCATGGGGGCAGTTTCCCTATGCTGTTCTCATGATAGTGAGTGAGTTTTCACAAGATCCGATAGTTTTATAAGTGTTTGGCAAGTTCCTCCTTCTCACACACTCTCTCTCTCCTGTCGCTATGTGACAAGGTCCAAGTTTCCTTCCCCTTCTCCTTCTGCCATGACTGTAAGTTTCCTGAGGCCTCCCCAGCCATGTGGAACTGTGAGTCAATTAAACCTCTTTCATTTATAAATTATGCAGTCTTTGGCAGTTTTTTAGGAAGCAGTATGAAAACATACTAATACAGTAAATTGGTAACAGGGTAGAGGAACACTGCTATAAAGATATTTGAAAATGTGGAAGCAAGTTGGGAACTGAGTAACAGGCAGAGATTGGAACAGTTTGGAGAGCTCAGAACATAGAAAGATGTGGGAAAGTTTGGAACTTCCTAAAGACTTGTTGAATGATTTTGACCAAAATGCTGATAGTGATATGGACAATGAAGTCCAGGCAGAGGTGGTCTCAAATGGAGACGAGGAACTTGTTGGGAACTAGAGTAAAGGTCACTCTTGCTATGCTTTAGCAAAGAAACTGGTGGCATTTTGCCATTTCCCTAGAGATCTGTGAAATTTTGAACTTGAGAGAGATGATTTAGGGTATCTGGCAGAAGAAATTTCTAAGCAGCAAAGCATTCAAGAGGTGACCTTGGTGCTCTTAAAAGGATTCAATTTTATGCATTCACAAAGAGACGGTTTGAAATTGGAACTTACATTTAAAAGAGAAGCAGAGCATAAAAGTTTGGAAAATTTGCAGCCTGACGATGTGATGAGAGAGAAAAACCCATTTTCTGGGGAGAAATTGAAGCCGGCTGCAGATATTTGTCTAAGTAACCAGAAGCCAAATGTTAATCGCCAAGACAATGGGGAAAATTACTCCAGGGCATGTCAGAGACCTGTGCAGCAGCCCCTCCCATCCTGGGCCCAGAGGTCTAGGAGGAAAAAAATGGGCTGGCCCAGGGCCCCGCTGCTGCCCTGTGCATTCCAGCCATGGCTAAAAGGGGCCAGTGTACAGTTCAGGCCATTGCTTCAGAGGGTACAAGCCCCAACCCTTGGCGGCTTCCATGTGGTGTTGAGTCTGCAGCTGCACAGAAGTCAAGAATTGAGGTTTGGAAACCTCCACTTAGATTTCAGAGGATGTATGAAACTCCAGGAGGACCAGGCAAAAGTTTGCTGCAGGGGTAGAGACCTCATAGAGAACCTCTGCTATGGCAGCGCAGAAAGGAAATGTGAGGTTGGAGCCCCCACACAGAGTGCCCACTGGAGCACTGCCTAGTGGAGCTGTGAGAAGAGGACCATCGTCTTCCAGACCCCAGAATGGTAAATCCACTGACAGCTTGCCCCGTGCACCTGGAAAAGCCACACACACCCAACAGCAGCCTGTGAAAGCAGCAGGAGGGGAGCTGTACCCTGCAAAGCCACAGAAGCAGAGCTGCCTGAGTCTATGGGAGCCTACCTCTTGCATCAGCATGACCTGGATGTGAGACATGGAGTCAAAGGAGATTATTTTTGAGATTTAAGATTTAATGACTGCACCACTGGATTTTGGACTTGCATGGGGCCTGTAGCCCTTTGTTTTGTCCAATTTCTCCCATTTGAAATGGGAGCATTTATCCAATGCCTCCTGCACCCCCACTGTATCTTGGAAGTAACTAACTTGCTTTTCTTTTTTTTTTTTTTTTTTTTTGAGACAGAGTTTGCTCTGTCACCCAGACTGGAGTACATTGGCACTATCTTGGCTCACTGTAACCTCCACCTCCCGGGTTCAAGAGATTCTTCTGTCTCAGCCTTCCAGTAGCTGGGACTACAGGTGTGTGCCACCACACCCTGCTAATTTTTGTATTTTTAGCAGAGACAGGGTTTCACCACATTGACCAGGCTGGTCTCGAACTTCTGACGTCAAGTGATCCACCCAACTCGGCCTCCCAAAGTGCTGGGATTACAGGCGTGGGCCACCGCACCCGGCCATTTGCTTTTGATTGTACAGGCTCATAGGTGGAAGGGACTTGCCTTGCCTCAGATGAAACTTTGGACTTTGCCTTTCAAGTTAATGCTGGAATGAGTTAAGACTTTGGGGGACTGTTGCTAAGGCACGATTGTGTTTTGAAATGTATAAAGAACATGAGATCTGGGAGGGGCCGGGGCAGAATGATATGGTTTGGCTCTGTGTCCGCACCTGAATATCATCTCAAATTGTAATTCCAATAATCCCCACATGTTGAGGGCAGGACCCAGGGCAAGGTGACTGGATCATGGGAGCGGTTTCCCCCATGCTGTTCTCGTGACAGTGAGTGAGTTCTCACAAGATCTGATGGTTTTATAAGTGTTTGGCAAGTTCCTGCTCCACACAATCTCTCTCTCCTGCCGCCATTTGAGAAGGTCCAAGTTTGCTTCCCCTTCGCCTTCCGCCATGACTGTAAGTTTCTTGAGACCTCCTCAGCAATGTGGAAGTGTAAGTCAATTAAATTTCTTTTTTTTTTTTTTTAAATAAATCACCCAGTCTCAGGTAGTTCTTTATAGCAGTATGAGAATGGACTATTACAGTGGGGGAGCCAAGATTTGAATCCGGGTATTCTGTCTCTACTGTACCACCACTATCTAATAACACTAAAATTAACTACCCAGAGCCACCTCGGGGCAGCTCATGTGTATATAAGTATGTGTGCATGTGTGTGTGTGTGTCTGTGTAGGGGTATATGTGTGTGTGTGTGTAAGAAAGGGAGAGAGACTACTGCATTGTGAATTAGTCCGCCACACAAGCCAGAGCAGAGATCACCATGCTCATAAGAGGCCAGGAAGGTGCCATGGCCATGGTAGGGCTGGGTGTGTGAGCAGGATGTGTGTGAGTAAAGCAGATCAATATTCATGCATGCAGAACTGAACTGGAGGTAGCTGTGGGACCTGAGGAGGCCGCCTGCCCAGAACAGTGGCACATGCTGCAGAGAAGCTGAAAATTGTCTTGGGCACAGGTGGAGCATTCCTGGGTAGAACTGTGGGAGATTGAGAATGTTGCTATCTTCAGAGCTTCTTAACTTCTCCCCCTAAGTAGCCTCAACTGATGGGGAGAATTGACACATTACCCCTAGGTAGTAGGAGGGCACAGCCTGAAGCAGCCACCTGCAGACTCTACATTTCTTCCCTTTATATTTTATTTTAATAATATAAAGAGTTGCATTTGACTCTTTTATAAGCCATGTTTGCTTAAATATGCAACTATTATTCTATATTAGTTCATATCAAGCCCAATCAGCATTCCAGAAAACCGTGCGTCTCTGTGCCCTGAGCATTGACTACCCTGGCTCAGAGTTTCATCCTGAGCATTGACTACCCTGGCTCAGAGTTTCATCCTGAGCATTGACTACCCTGGCTCAGAGTTTCATGCCCAGTTCCAGGAGCGAAGGACTCAGACATGGAGCACCTCAGAAGGTTTTTGAGCAGTGGCACGACCAAGTCATGTTTTAAGATAATTTACCCATCACCAGTGGCAAGCTGGAGAAAAACTGGGGAGCCCGAAGTGAGGGAAGTCAGCTAGAAGGTGACCTGCATTGGGGAGGGCCTGGCTCAAAGGGAAATAATGGGCTGATCCAGACTGAGAACTTGATGGCTGAGTAATTGCAATTGATGGAATGCAAGAGGCAATAAATTGCCATTTATTCATGGGATGAGAGGGCTCAATATGTGGAACATTGAAGGGTCACCCCACTTTAGAAGTGTCACATAAGGGCCAGGCACAGTGGCTCACATCTGTAATCCTAGCACTTTGGAAGGCCAAGGTGGGCAGATTGCCTGAGCTCAGGAGTTTGAGACCAGCCTGGGCAACCATCTCTACTAAAATACAAAAAATTAGCCAGGCATGGCAGCGTGCACCTGTAGTCCCAGTTACTCAGGAGGCTGAGGCAGGAGAATTACTTGAACCCAGGAGATGGAGGTTGAGATTGCGCCACTGCACTCTAGCCCACGCAACAGTGGAGACTCCATTTCCCAAAAAAAAAAAAAAAAAAAAACAGTCACATAAGAAGAGTGTGGTGATCTATAAGATTCTTCCAAACACAAGCTAGGGAGGAGCGTCAAAAGAGGTCAAGTGGTCGCCTCTCCCCCACCTCATCTCACAGTCACTGCAGGCTCCTCAGAGCTTTTCTGCTGGAGGCCAGAATTCCCCTGCGAGGCTCTGGTTGGATTCTCAGCTGCAGAACCCCAGCCCTGGCCCTGCAGCTGAAACCAGAAAGATAAAGCCCCTGGCCCACTGGCCACCAGCCATCTCTAACCCCAGCCAGTCCTCAGAAGACCCATAGGAGGTGGTGCTGCCTCTGACTTCTGCCCCACCCAGCCTGACCCGCTGGCCCCAGTGAGTCAGTCTCCTCTCAGCCCAGATCAGACTTACTAAGTTGGAGCTGCCAAGAAAACTCTAAGCCACCCCTAATAAAAGCCGGCACTCAGCCAGTCTCTTATACAACCCAGCCCTGAGCAAGGCACCTCTCAGCCAGCTACTGGACTGTTTACCTGCCCTGTACTCCTAGTGCCCAGGTGTCTCCTGGATTCCTCCCCTCCCTGATCTCCCTGGGGTGTGATGCACCAGTCCAGGGGCCTCATCTGTTCCCATTCTGGCAGCCTAACCAAACATCCACCTAGCCCCACACACCTGATTTTTCACCTTCAGAGTCTACCAACTCAGGGATGAATGAAGCCAGTGCTCCCAGGGACCCAGCCTGACTCACTCAGCAAAGTCCTTTCAGAATGATGCTGTCACTGAGATCCTGGTGGCAAGATGGCAGAGAGTCTGGGGGCTGTGTTTGGTGAGCCAGACTGAAGAACAATCAAGTAGACTGCCCTAGAAAAATGAAGGCTTAGGATCAACCTCTGAAGTGCTCGTAAGTGGGAAAAGGAGTCCCTAAATCCTGTGCAGGCGTAATGGACAGAACTGGAACCAGCAAGGAGAAAAAGTCCCAGGAACTTGATATCAGCTCCACAGATACAAGGGTTTCTAGTAAGCAGGGCCGTTCTCAACAAGAACAACTTGCCTCAGGGGAAAGGGACCCCAGCCAGGAGAAGCTAGGTATCCAGAGGTGTTAGAGAATGGATTCCTTCATCATTTGAGAGAGGGCAAAGAACATCCCTCTTGGTTCTAAGGTCGTAGAAATTTATGGAAACTCTCCTTGCATCAACTGCAAGGTCTTAGGCAAAATATATCAATCCAACTAATATTCTGGAGAACTTGCTAATCACTTTTACTTCTCCAGAGCTGCCGTGGCCTCAATAACTCAGTTGGTTAGAAGATGAAGTAAGGCCAGGCACGGTGGCCCAGCACTTTGGGAGGCCGAGGCCGGTGGATTACCTGAGGTCAGTAGTTCAGGACCAGCCTGGCCAACATGATAAAACCTTGTCTCTACAAAAAAATACAAAAATTAGCCAGGCTGCTGGTGGGCACCTGTAATCCCAGCTACTCGGGAGGCTGAGACAGGAGAATTGCTTGAACCTGGGAGGAGGAGGTTGCAGTGAGCCGAGATCACACCATTGCACTCCAGGCTGGGTAACAAGAGCGAAACTCTGTCTCAAAAAGAAAAAAAGAAGTAAATGGGGCCATTTGAGATTCATCCCCAGATGACCAGGGGACTGGTATACTTAAACCCAAGAGACCAGGGATAGGGAGAGAGCTTCGACTCTGCACTAATTCACACCAACAATTGAAGAAATCCCTTTGAGCCTGGGCCCCTTCCCTCCCAGGGCAGCAGAAGCATGAGAAACAGCCACAGCCCCTTTTCACTGGGCATGGGCGTGTTTCTGCAATTCCACTGGAGACGGATGGTCTTTAGGAGAAAATAATCAGGAGAAGCATTTCAAAATTAGTATAACAGAGCAGGAGCCACATTTTTTGTAACCATTGGAAGAATTTGGGTCCAAACCTAGACACTAAGGACTCCTCACAGTCTGATTCTGACACCCTAGTTTTGTCTTTCATTGCCTGCTGACATCTCTCCCAAGCTGCAGCAGGGTCCGTGCTGGAACTTGCTGGCCCAAACCATGTATTTTCTCAGGCATTTCTCTGGAGTGTGCTCCTCTTTCTTGCCTGCTCAGCCAAGTCCTGACATGGAAGCTGAGCCCAGTCTCCCCAGGGCTGGGAGGGCAGGGCAGCCGCTCTGTGCTCTCTGCACCGCCCCCTTGCCCTCTGCCCTCCCTTGTGCCTCCCGCTCAGGACACAGTGCCTGCTCACTGCTCCTCCTGACCACTCGAATGTGCGCCCTTTGCAGGCAAGGCCTGGACCTTCCAGCTGTGATCCCTCCAAGGTAGCCCACAGGCGTACGGTAGATATTCAACAAGGAGGGTTCTTACAAAGAGGATGGAGGAGCCGGTCTGTTTTGGGAGCCCCTTGCCAGACATTTGAGGCCTGGTTTTTGGAGAGACGTGGGACTGATCCAAACAGCCCTCTCTGTCCATATTTCTGAAGGAAAAGAGGAGGTGTGGGCAGCCAAGGAGAGTCCGAGCGCGCCAAGCAGATCATTATGTGTTCTTGGAAGCAGGTTTAATGGACTGGCGCTGAGCTGAGTTGGGAACGGGCTGAGGCCCTCAGCCGGGACGTGGCTCGGGCAGGGATTTCACATCCAGTTCTAACAAGTGGCGACGCCTTATGGAAACTTTTGAAAGCTATTCTGTTTCAGACCAGCCAGCTTGTACTTTATCTGGCTGCTCCTACCCTCTCTCCCTTCAATTTGGGAGCACGAGAAGAGGGGAAAGTAAAATCACTAAGCTCCTACTATGTGCCAGGAACCAAGTCAGCAATTTCACTGTCCTGAGAAGCCTACGTTGCCCTTCGGAGACATGGAGGCCCACGCAACCCGGAGTGGCAGAGCAGAGAGGCAGGAGCAGACCCACCTCACAGCCCATGCTCCTTCCGCGTGCGGCGACCTGCTCTCCACAGGGCCATTGGTGCTGCATGTCTCGCCCCTACCCCAAAGCCAAAATTCCCCATTGTAACAGGATAAACATTCCCGTGGCAAAGGAATGCTGTATTCCCTACAGGAGATGCAAGGCCCTGTTCCTGTAGAGGATACATAGGCTTGAGAAACACAACACTGGGCTGAGGCCCTAGACCCAGGCGCTCGAGGGCCAGCCACTCGGCTGTGCAAGGCCCAGCCAGGCAGACAGAGTAATGGAGAGTGCGGTGGGGAATTGGGTCTAACCTTGACTCTGCAGCAAGCTGCTCATTTTCTGGGCCCTGCAAATGTCACAATGAGGTGAGCTTACTCTGGAAAATGCAGACAGCAACATACACATGAGAAACAATTCCTATTTTGCTTTTCGAGGACTTGATTTATCTGTAAATGGGAATATTGTCTGCATGCAGAAGGGACTCAAAGGTTAAGTACCTCTTTGGAGAGTACCCTAGAAAGAACTTCCCTTGTGCAATAGTAATAATAAAGGGATTTTTAGGTGTAAGGCTTTCTGCTGGGTGGTATAAATGCAGAAATTAACAAGGTAATGGCCCCTGATCTTAAAGGGGTTATAAAGTAGACACATTTTTTTCATCAAAAGAAGTATAAAAATCTTTAAATTCTTATGGTTAGAAAATAATTTCTGAGTATACCCATTCTCAACTCCTACCTGGACACTTCAGCCCCACCACTTAAAAGAACATTATATTTCCTTGATTATATGATGTATATTATTGTCATATTTTAACAGTTCTAAAATCAAGATGCATCTTGCAATTATGAATGGAAGCATTTTCTTCTTTATGATACTTAATTAGTGATCAGTCTGACAGCTGATAACATCTTAGATTCCATGAAATATGTTTAGGAAAAACCTTTATCATTACCACTTTTCGGCTAGACTTTTAATAGATTTCATAGCCACTGAATTTAACACAAGGCCTTTCCGGAACATTTCTAGTTTATCCAGTTGTATGGTGTCATGCAGATTCTGTGTCTAGATATCTGATTGCCCCTGCTTACTTTTTATATGGTTGGCTTGGAGGGAAATTTTTACCAAGAGCCAGGGATGCTGTATCACCTCTTGGCCACCAGAGGGAGAGAGCGCATTGGAGAGGAACAAGTTCTTGGGCTTGTCGGATTTCAATGTCTCCTAAACCTTTCTGGCATGCCCCCTCTATGGCAGTGTGCCCACCCCTTACTACAACCCTACCTACAGGGTCAGAATACAACGAAAGGCCTCCATTCCGGAGGCAGCATCAGGGTTAGTTAGACCTGAATGACATTTGCAGACCTACACAAAAATTCACAATGGTCTAATGAGCTCCTCCTGGGAATGAGAACGGTGCTAGACATGACAGGGGGTTCTGCCTGCAGAAAATGCATGGCTGGTGGGTGGCCCCGCACTGTTCTGAAACCACTGGAGACTCCTGAGATCCACAGGGATTTGTAAAGTTATCCAGAGAAGTGTTCCCTATCTAGCAGTCACCAGTAGCCTTGCTCACAATCTCTTCCTCCCCACTCCCTCTCTTCCTTCCATATTTATTTATTGAACCCTTACTACATGCCAGGCACTGTGCTAGGAGCTGCGGATGCAGCAATAGACAGAACAGAGGAGGCCACCATCCTCATGAAATTTAAGTTCTGATGGGGAGATAGAAACCATACAAATATACAAACCTCCCATGAGAGTATGTGACAGGAGAACATGGTGGGTGGATCTGCGAGGGTTTGTTTAGCAAGTGATCATTGAGACAAAGCCTGGCAGAAGTGTAGGGGTTGATCAGGAAGAGTGAGGGAAAGGTCTTCAAGCCAATGAACCAGCACTTGCAGAGACCCTGAGGTGAAAAGTGTTCAACACCTTACAAGCACTAAAAGGACGCCAGCATGGGGCCAGGAGTCATGGAGCTGGAAAGCAAGGGACTCACTAAAGCACAGTGGGAGCTCAGAGCCTTGCACACCCTGTCAAAGAGGTGGTTTTCCATCTGAAACCATGATGGGCTTTAAGCAGAGATCCAACATGAGTGGATTTGAATATTAATATGGCACCTCTTCCCTGCGGGGCATGGCTTGGAGGAGAAACCTGGGAAAAAGTAGGGATATCCAAATGAAAGTCATTGAAGATGTGGTAAGAGGTGACAGTGGCTAACTGGTGACCATGAACGTGAAGGTATGTTTTTTAGAGACAGAATTGTTGACTTTAGAAAGTAAGGAGAAGGGAGCATTAAGTGTGACTCCTGAGTTTTCTGAAGGAACAGCTTGGAAGGGGGAGACAGCTTTTCCTAGGGTGGTCACCTGTGAGGGAGGATAGGATTTGGGAATGCAACATTATGAGTTGTTTTGGCAAATTAAGGTACTTGGAGCATCTATATGCAAGTGTAAAGTAGACAACTAAATCTATTAATCCAGTGCTCAAAACTGGGCTGGAAATGTGAGATTTGAGGGTCATCGGCATGGAGATGGAATACGAAGCCATGCTGAGGGCTGACATCACCTGGGTAGGAGCACCAGGGCTGAGAAGAGGGCCCGGAACAGGGGTCCGCAAAATGCTCCTGTTACATGAAGAAGAGCCTCCAAAGACAGTGTGAAGGAGCAACCAGAGGGGATCAGGAATAAAGGCCAAAGAGTGTGTCAAAGAGGGTGAACAACTCTCAGAACACCGCCGAGCAGCCTGGTGGGATGGGGACTGAAAGTGGACTTGCCATGGAGGCCCTAGAGACCACAGCAAAGGCAGCCATAGCAGAAAGCAGACTGAGCTGGACTAAAGAGAGAAAAGGGAAGCACCCAGTGTTCACCTGAGGACAGCAATCCAACTTACAGTGAAAGCAATCTACTCAGTTATTACCCTTGTTCTCTAGCCATGTTCAGTTGTTTGGTGAAAGCATGGAAAAGTTAGACATTTGGGTTTATCCTGGCTGGAATTTTACCATACAAGCATGAAGGAGGGAGACAGGAGCAAGAGAGTTGGAGGAAGTAACATAAGGGGGCATGAAGTTAAGTTGGTCAAGGAGGGAAGGGAAGACAAGGGGCTGTGGGAGCTGAAGGGCTGTCAGAGGGGTCATCTGAGCAGGTGAGCCAAAGGTACAAGAGGAAGTGGCCAGAGGAGAGATCTGACTTTTGAGATTTCCAGTGTGTGTGATATTAAGCCCATGCTGGGACTGTGGAAATCGGCTGTTGAAAAGGCGAGGTGAAAAGGTCCACTGGAGATGAGAAGGACAAGGATCTAAGAAACCAGAGAATAGGATGATGAGTTATCTACCTAGATATTGAAGCTGCTTAAAGTTCCTGGAGGGGGGATGAAGATGATTGGTAGGAGCACCTCAAGTCTTCATTGAATGAGACAGTGACCAGAGAGTCAATAACACAGCAGTGAGCAGTTGGAGAGGATGGTATGGCCATTTGGTATAAGCCTCAAAGAAGGGTTTCTGCACAAGCAAGGTGAGTGGTGCTCAGAAGAAATTGTGGAGAGTAAGAATTCCTCTCGTTAGGAGCAGAAGAGGTAATAGCTCAGCGAAATGGAACTAATGCAAAATTAGAAAAGGGACTTTAACCCCTTTTGAAGGGAACCCTGCAATCCTTGAGCAGTGTCTGGAATGATAAGTATATGGAATGGTAGTACCCATGTTAGGGATCTGTGATCCCTGTCCTAAGAGAGACTGTCCTACACTCAAGGGATGCAGCATGGAGCACGGAGCAATGGGGAAAGCTCTAGGTCATACTGAGAGGAGACTACATGCAGGTCCAAAACCACCTCTCAAATAAATAAACAAATAAGATATAACTGAGCTGGAGGAGACTAAAGAAGAATGGCACAAATGGCTGGATGGGAAGGAGAGAGTACAGCACTACCAAGGGGAAGCCAGACAAAACCAGGAAACTGAGGACCTTAGGCAAAGGATGTTCCAAAAGCAAGTCATGGCATAAGCCCTAACCCTGGTGGTACAGGGACAGGAGCCCCATGAAGAGAAGCTCCTTCAGCTGGGATGCACACAGCTTGCAGAAGAATAGACCAGTGTTTCCTACTGTTCCTGGGGAAAGGAAATAGGGAAGGGACTGGAAATGGTAGAGAGAAGAAAAGGAAGACTGGAGATCAATTGTAAGCAGTGTAGCCTCCATGGCAATTCAGAAGTAGTTTCTCTTAGACACCCCCCACCTCCAATCAGTACTGGATCTGTGTATACGTATCAAGGGGAAAATACATGTACCACTAACTACCACAATAGGATGGCACAACAGGCAATATGAGAGGCGGAGAAAAAACACTCAGTGATCGAGAGAAAAAGAGAGACTTCCATTCTAACTCAGTGGTCAGGGATATCTTCATCGACCAAATGGACATTCTTCTGGACTCGGAAGAATGGGAGGATTTTGAAAGGTAATGAGGTAGAGAAATGGCCTCAACTCTTTCTGGCAGCAAAGCTGCAAATCCCACGTGTGTCACCGTCCAACCCCCAGGACAGACCTGAGGTCTGAGACCAGCCTCAGCCAAGTCCCTCTGGGCCCCGACCTGACTCACTAGCTCTTTCCCTTTCCTTCCGTCTAGTCCATTGATAAAAAAGCAGCTGTGCCCTGAAGGAATGTCTGACCCCCACAGCAGCCCTCTCCTGCCACAGCCACTTTCCAGCAGATACAAACTCTACGAGGCAGAGTTTACCAGCCCGAGCTGGCCCTCGACATCCCCGGATACTCACCCAGCTCTGCCCCTCCTGGAAATGCCTGAAGAAAAGGTGAGGAGGGTTCCTCCTAGCATGTTTCCTAGGAGGGAGGGGATAGGAAAAGGGCATTAAAAGATGCCGCTTTCCTGCCTTCCCAAAGAACTTAGCACACTGAGAAAGTGCCACTGTCAGTACATGGTGACACCCATGGTGGGTCCTACCTGGCCTTAGATAGTGTGGTTTTGTGAGACATGATTTTAAGGACAAGTACAGAATACAGGCACTCACTCACCAGTCTTCCAACCAGTCTCCAAAATCTTTCCCCTTAAACTTGCTCCTTGAACTACCCTACTGTCTCCAAACGGAAGGCCTTTGTTGAAACGCAGGCCATTAGCATCCTCGGTGGTAGCACAGAGGTAGACTGGCTGGCCACTGCTGCAGTGGAGAGGGACTCAAGACTGCTGGGATGGCCTTCCAGAGCTGTCCTGACTTGCAGTAAGGAGGTCCCATATCTTTACTCATCACTACTTTGAAATTACAGAAGGTATTGGATCTGCTGTGCATACATGTATATCATAATTTTTAGTATGATTATAACTGTATTTCAGTATAATTGGTTCGGTTTGCAGTCCTATTATCTGATATTTGCATTTACAAACATTATTCTGAAAAGAAGCTCATGGGCTTCATTAAACTGCCAAAAGGGACCCATGGCACGAAGTGAAGAAATCCTGCTGTGAAGAAGGTGCATGGTCCTGGGAAGAGCAGGCTTGTACGGGGTACTCTATGCAGCCGCAGACAATGGGCATGTGTTTCACCCTTTGTCTCACGATCCTTTATTTTTATCAAAAAAACTGCCACCACCCTCTATCCCCAAATGTCCCTGCTCTCAGAAAGCTGTATCATTTGATGTCTTGTTGGTTTCTCCTAAAAGGATCTCCGGTCTTCCAGTGAAGATAGCCACATTGTGAAGATTGAAAAGCCCAATGAAAGGAGTAAAAGGAAAGAAGACGGGGTGGCCCATCGGGACTCAGCAGGCCAAAGGGGCATCAGGCTCTGCAAAGCAGTGGGCTACCTCACGGGTGACATGAAGGAGTACAGGATCTGGCTGAAAGGTAGGAAAATACCCTGGGCAGAGGCAGCCAGACCAGGCCAGGCCGGGGAGACAACCCTCTCTCCGGTTCAGTCCAAAGCTGCTCCCTCACTCATTCACCCTCACCCTGGGTGGATTCACCCAGGACTGGACCTCACCCAGGGCTGGAGTCCACAGCTGGGGGGACTTCAGCCCTAAGCTGACTCCAAGGGGATACGATATACCCTACTGGCCTGGAATTCTCATGGTTTCAGAATTAAATGCATTGATCTTAGTTCTTTGCAAATTGCTCGTTCCTATGTGAAATAGATACGGGACAACCATATTAGCAACAGATAAGCCATTTCCCAAGCTAGTTAAATGATCATTCCTTCACTCGATTCACTTGTTGCACAGCCATTTATTATGTGCCTATTATGTGCCAAGAAAATGTTGGCCTTATCCTTCCCAAAGCTTCAGGATTCTTTCCTTTTAACTTCTTCTCGAACTAAACACTGAAAGGAACACCACACCCTTCCACTCCCACTAGCCCCGACACCTGCACAAGTTGTCCTGGAAACCAAACCAGCAGACGAGGCAGAATGTATGCTCCTCTCCTATACCTGGCCTCCTCCAGGCCCTGACTCAGTACTGATTTTCACAGTTGGGCTGCGACAATTTCTTCCCCAGTGTCTTTTCTTCAGGCTACTTTTTTTGCTTCTCAGATACCAGCCCTCAACTGAGTCATCCAGCACTACAGAAAAAAGAATTTCCTACCCCCTACCCCCAACCTTCCAAAACCCTTTCTTTTGGACCAATAAATTTCCCTTGGAAAAAAAAGAACCTCCCAGAGCTTCTTTTCCAAACAAGCCAATGGCTGGAACAGCGTTAAATTAGTCTCAGCACGGTGCCTCTGGCTATATGGCAAAACCTACCACCCACTGCAGAATGATTGCTGGGCCACTGAGAGATGTGGGCTGGGCACCAGCCTCCCCTCTACCCCCACCCCTCCATCCCCATCTCTGGCCTGGCTGAATGGGAAGTGTCCTGGCTTACACATCCCTGTTTTCCTTTGTTGCCATGCCAACCAGCAGCTCAGCAGAGCAGCCCAAGCTGGACCTGCTGATGGCTCGCTCTCTCTCTTTCAGACAAGCACCCTGCCCTCCAGTTCATAGACTGGGTCCTGAGAGGGACCGCTCAGGTGATGTTCGTCAACAATCCTCTCAGCGGCCTCATCATCTTCATAGGGCTACTGATCCAGAATCCCTGGTGGACAATCACTGGGGCCCTGGGGACAGTGGTCTCAACCTTAACAGCTCTCGCCTTGGGCCAAGACAGGTGGGTCCCTCTCTATAGGGATTTTAGCAAGATGCGTGGGACAGAAAGTAGAGAGGTGTTTACTTGAGTAATCAGCCAACCTGACCCTCCCAGACAGCCAAAATCTCCTATCAACTTTAAGCAGGTCACTGATGGTCCTTGCAGAATTACACTGCTCCTGCTCACAGCAGGTGACAGCGTCAACATTCACTTGACTGTGGAGACTTCTGCAAACACTGTCTCAGAGGGAGGTGCAGAGGAATAGCTAAGCTGTTCTTCCCTCACAGAGCCTACCATCTAGTTGAAGGAGACAAGATTAATAGGCAATGAATGTCTCAGAATAATACGGTACAGTATATAATTGAGTTCAGAGAAGACAGACATCACCAAGTGCTGGGAAGATTAGAGAGGCTACTTCCTAGCTATAAAGGTTGGATATGGGGGATTGGAGAGAAGGCAAGGAGAGGGGAGGACAGTGTGGGAAGGGGCTCTGAGGAAGGGAAGCAAACAGGGCCGGCAGGAGGCATAGATACAGATGTGGAAGAAGCTGGCCTCCCACTGGCTGTGCAAAGTCAAGTAACAACAACAAGGGCCAGGCACGGTGGCTCATGCCTATAATCTTAGCACTTTGGGAAGCTTAAAGCAGGCAGATCACTTGAGGCCAGGAGTTTGAGGCCAGCCTGGCCAACATAGTGAAACCCCATCTCTACTACAAATACAAAAATTAGCTGTGTGTGGTGGCACATGCCTGTGTTCCTAGCTATGCGGAAGGCTGAGGATCTCTTGAACCTGGGAGGTGGAGGTTGCAGTGAGCCAACATCGTGCCACTGCACTCCAGCCTGGGTGACAGAGCAAGACTCTTTTTCAAAAAAAAAAAAAAAAAGCAAGAAAAGAAAAGAAAAAATAAAAAAGAACAATAACAATTCGCATTTTGTAGAACTTGACCTCAGACTTTGCCGTATATTATTCCAGTGGTTCCCAAACTTTCCTGATGGTCAGAATCACTTAAGATGGTTGTTAAATAGTTTCAGGCTGGGCACGGTGGTTCACACCTGTAACCCCAGCACTTCGGGAGACCTAGGCGGGAGGATCACAAGGTCAAGAGATTGAGACCATTCTGGCCAACATGGTGAAACCCTGTCTCTACTAAAAGTACAAAAATTAGCTGGGCATGGTGGCACACGCTTGTAGTCCCAGCTACTTGGGAGGCTGAGGCAGGAAAATCGCTTGAACCCAGGAGGCTGAGGTTGCAGTGAGCCGAGATTGTGCCACAACACTCCAGCCTGGTGACAGAGCGAGACTCTGTCTCAAAAAAAAAAAAAAAAAAAGAAAGAAATAGTTTCAGTCCACCCCTCCCCTTCCTCTCATAGCTATGCCAATTCAGTGGATCAGGGAGTGTGTACTTTTAACAAGGTCCTCCTGGATGCTTCTGATGCTTGGGAAACACTGGATTATCCCCTATCTTAGTGTTTTTCAATTTGGGGATCACCAACCCATTTCCAGATCATGAATTAATTGTCAGCAGCATCTTTTAAAGTTAAAACAATAGCATAAAATAAAACTGATGAGAGTAGTCTATATATGGTAATGGTAAATATTATTTGGTGAAATTTTTGTTTCATTTATGTTGGGGATGTGTGTGTGGGAGGGAGGGAGAGAAAGAAAGAAAGTGAAAGCTAAGTCATAATATAAAATGCATTTCTTACAGTGGGTTTCTCTCAAAAAAAAAAAAAAAAACTAAGAAGCACTGTCATATCTTGTTAGCTGTGACTCTTACCACCATTCACAAGGCACAGTGAAGGCAACAGAGTCCACATCTTGCACGTGGGGGAAAGGAGACTGGAAGCGGAGAGATACCTACCAAAGGTGCCACAGCCAATGGGTGGCAGGACTTAGGCTTGGAGGCATGACCTGCATCTTCTGGGCTCAAGGTCATGCTGTCCCCATCATGGTACCTATGAGGACAACATGGCCAGAGGCCCATTGGTAAACCCAAAGTAATCAGAGCTGGATGTGTTGTAAACAACCTCAGGCCCAGCTGACGTTCCTCATTCCACTGAGACAAACCCGTGAGTCCGCCTGGCCCTGGGGAGAAGTTGCTCATGCACCTCTAGGGTGGCCTTGGAGGACCACTCCGATTCTAGCATGCTAGGAAGCCATTCGAGGTCAGATGGATGAGAGGCTGAATTCTTCTGAGTGCAGATCTGGTGGGTGAGATTAAAAATGGGCTCCAGCCAGGATCTTGTGTCTGCTTTGGTTAGTGGGCCTCCTATTCCTTGTTCCCAAGTACCTGTCAACCATGGGCAGCTGGCATAGAACTGGGACCCTGGCAGATCAGCCCATGCCTCACTGCTTCATCACTGTGTGCTGAAATTTACCTGGGGTGAACTCTGTGCAGCCCACTGCCTTCTTAGCTGTGTGTCTCAGGCAAGCACTTCCCCCTCCAGCCCCATTATCCTATCTGTATAATCTACTGTCCAGCTGAGATGAGCCCAAGACCCTCCCTGCACTGACACTCTGATTCTTTGATTATCCTCCCCACCATTAATCTACTGGTAAACTTGCCAAGCCATTCAGAGAGTCGCTTCACAGACTTCAGTTTTACAAGGGGGGACGCACACCAGGCATGCCTAATCCTCACAAACATCCTGATTAAGAATTTAAGACAAATTGCATCAGATAAAAACCCAGCCCCTCAGCTTGGCTCCCCAAGTGTCATTTGATGGGTCTTATGCTACCTAGTGCTCAATCAACATCACACTTGTCCCTAGTTAAGTACTTTTGCTTCTGTGATCCCTGACACCAGCTGTACCTGTCTATCTAATTCTACCATTCCCTGGAATCCTTCCTCCCACAGGGAGCCACTCCTGATTCCCTCTGTGCTCTCTGAACCTTTCTTTCTCTCTGAACAACCACAGAACACATCCCAGCACTAGACTGAATTGTTCTGTAAGTTTTTTTATTCTTCTTTCTCTGGCTATATTCTAAGCATGTTCAGGAGAAGTTGGTTTCCAATATGCCATATACACCCACAGTGCCTAGAAAAGATCTAGGCTTTGTTGCTGACAGGTTGGTGCTTTGTTCTACGCCATAGGCTCAAAGCTGTAGCCACTGGACACAACATCCATACACATGTCTTCTAAGGAGCCACGAGCTCACTGCTGTCCACAATGAACCACTGACACAGTTGCATATTCTAAGCATGACCTCTGCCACCCCTGCTACCCTTTAATCACCCCTGCTGTCCCCACCCCCAGTTCCCCACTAGCCTAAGACTGTACTTTACAGATGGTAACTGAAGGTCAACAACACCAACGCTGCAGTTCCCTGATGGAATGTGGTCTGAATGGAGACCTTTTTGGCATTGGTGTTGAACCTAATTTTGTATATTTTATAGTCAGGGAGGGAAATCCAGAAGCCACCAATGTTTTAGTAAAAACAAGAATTCTGGAGGGACACTCTCCACAGAGTGGGGCAGCTATTGGTATTAAAACAAAAAAAAAGCACTAAATTATATCACCAAACACAAAAGGGAAACTGTAGAGAAAATGCAAACACACTAAAAATGTGATTCTCCCAAAACGTGGATTTCTGCTCTTGAAGTGCTCCCCAGTGGTCTTCTCTGCCACCTCCCTCCATCCCACCTGCTGCCTGTCTCCAGCTGCCCCCGTATCTTCCTGGCCTCAAGAGCAGCTGATGGCACAGCTTGTCCTGTGTCTAGTACAAGTGTCCACACATGTGCCTTGTGCTACAGCTTTCTTGCAGGAAGCTGTCTAGATATGCGCTCTCCTGCCCCTTTCCCATCCTCCTGCTCTCCTCTTATCTAGGTTACTAGACCTCCTGGTCACTACAGAGGTGAAAGGTCCTCCCCCTTCCAGACCTAAGTCACAGCCCCTGCTGGGTTGGAGCCCTCCTCTAGCCAGAATTCCCTTCCTGCATCTCAGGGAGCCCTAAGCTTCCAGAAGCTTCTGCCATGCAAGAACAGCCAACACATGGTAAGGTTTAGCATGCCCACATGTTCAGTCAACAAATACTGGCTGAGCAGCCTCCAAGCACAGCCTCCTTGACATTGCTTGGTTACTGGGCCACAGCAACAGACACACAGACACACTTCAGCCCTCATAGAACTAAAGTGAGTGCAGAGGGACTGACCACAAGCACACACAGGTCATTCCTTGGCAGGGATCTTGCAGTGCAAGCTGCCCACACCCCTCTCTCACCCATAACCCATGCCCCTCACCCAGCAGAGCAATTAGAAAGGTCAAGGACAGTGTTTATTAGGATCAGGAGGAGAATTGTAGGTGCACACCCCAGCTTCTCCTCTGAAAAAGAAGGAGGTGCCAGACTCATGCGTGGATACTATACCACACTTCTGGGCCATTCCTCACCAAGGAGCACCTGGGAACCTGGAGCTAAACCAGCTTATTCACTCTGGTGCAGACATGCAGAGAGAGAAAGTACCCAGATTCCAGCTACAGATAATTTTTTTTTTTTTTTTTTTTTTTTTTGAGACAGTGTCTTCCTTGTCACCCAGGCTAGACTGGAGTGCAATGGTGAGATCTTGGCTCATTGCAGCCTCAACCTCCTGGGCTCAAGTGATCCTCCCACCTTAGCCTCCCAAGTAGCTGGGACTACAGGCATGCACTACCACACCTGGCTACTTTTTGTATTTTAGCAGACATGGGGTTTCACCATGTTGCCCAGGCTGGTTGAACTCCTGGGCTCGAGTCATCCTCCCGCCTTGGACTCCCAAAGCGCAGGGATTACAGGCATGAGCCACTGTGCCTGGCCAACTACAGAGAATTTTACACAATGTAATCATAACACTCTTTCTCCTTCCCTCTCTTCTCTCTCCCTTTCTCTCCCCAACTCCCACACACAACTTCCTTGTGTCACACCTCAGGTTTCTATTATATTTCCCCCTATACTTAGCAGTCTAAGTCTCCCCTGATAAGCAAAGAAGAGCTTCGCCACAGAAAAAGTGCATAATTTTAATTGTTGATCAGCAAGACAAGGAGGGCGTGCAGGTGTGTGTTTTATCAGGAAAGGTGCTGGCAGCTATGTGACTGCCCAATATTCACTAAGCGAACTCACTTTTTTCTAAGCATTATTATTAAAGGAATCATCTAAATGAAGCATATCCCCAAAGCACCAGGAGGGAGGGGCCCACTAACACCACCAACTTCAAATGCAAAGTTACTCTGTTTCCCCACCAGGTCTGCCATTGCCTCAGGACTCCATGGGTACAATGGGATGCTGGTGGGACTGCTGATTTCCGTGTTCTCAGAGAAGTTAGACTACTACTGGTGGCTTCTGTTTCCTGTGACCTTCACAGCCATGGCCTGGTGAGGCACCTCATTTTTTCTGCTCTCAGCTCCATGGGGTCCCAAGACATTTGTGTGTCTTACACTGGCCAGAGACAGGACATACACATGTGGGGCCCAGCCCCTTCACAGCCAGGCTAGCTTGTCTGACACTGTGAAAGCCCATGAGTTCTCTTGTAACACAAGGGGGTCATTTGGAGATATGGAATAAGGAGGATTATTTTGTTTGTTTGACACAGAGTCTCGCTGTGTCACCCAGGCTGGAGTGCTGTGGTACAATCTCGGCTCACTGCAAGCTCCATCTCCTGGGTTCACACCCTTCTCCTGCCTCAGCCTCCCAAGTAGCTGGGACTACAGGCACCCGCCACCATGCCCGGCTAATTTTTTGTATTTTTAATAAAGACAGGGTTTCACCATGTTAGCCAAGATGGTCTCGATCTCCTGACCTCGTGATCCGCCTGCCTCAGCCTCCCAAAATGGTGGGATTACAGGCATGAGCCACCGTACCTGGCCAGGAGAATTCTTTAAATCAACAAGACAACTTGTGTTTTATTGCAATGGTAATCTTCCTGAATGACATTCTTAGTAATAAAGGTCAGCATTTCCTAAGTTATTCCTGCTTGCTTGACATAGTGCTAAGCAGGGCTTATGCAGTGCTAAGCACGGCTACATTTGCCCACAGTTTACAGAAGGGAAGACCAAGGCATGCAGAGATTAAGTCACTTGCCGCAGGTTGTACTTTTTGGAAGTTTTTGATGCTGGTATTCCAAATCCAATATGCACTATTAAACCGCAGGTTGCATGGGAATTGTCTATTATGTGGCCTAACCAAGACCTAAAAGCTGAAAACCTGCTTGTGATAGAAGCAGAGAGCTTTCTTGGAACAGAATATTTATATGTAAAGCATAGAATCTTTGAACTGGAAGTATCGGTTGAGATCTTGCTGGGCAATCACCTCATATTGTAGATGAAATAAGAAGGTCAGGATGAAAGGGGGGTTAGGAACAAATATTCACCGAGTGAGGGGTTGCTGGGCCATTCACATATGTGATCCTTAGTTCACATGAATTTACAGCAGGTCTGTCGAGCATCTCAGGGTCTCTGCTGTGTGCTCGCTGTCATGGTGAACCTTTGTCCCCCAGACCCTGACTTCACATGTGTATACCACCCTGTTCTCAACTTCCCTCAAACAGGGTGATTTATTCCTATTCTCAGCAATAAATCAGACAGAATGATTTATTTTTAACATCTCTAAGAAGTAAATGCCTTTCTTTGGTTTCAAAGTCTGCAGTTACTAAAACCAGTTAGTTTAATTTAGCTTAAGTACTGTTTTATTGCTTTTTAGTAGTGCTTGCAAATAAATTACTACATTAAGCATTCTGGGCAATTTAGTTTTCTTCTTAGGGTTTCTTTCTTAATCCATTGGGACAAAAAGCCAAGACAGTCATTTCTATGGGGATTTTCTTAATGCCCCCCACATTCCCGCCTGTGAAAAGGAGAACTTGCCTTCATTTGCATACATTTGGTTTAAAACTACATAGATTAAGCCCCTCAGCACAGCTCCTCAGCCACAATGCACTGGCTGGCAATTAGACTTCAGTGCCCCCTATCCCCCTTCCCAATTTAAAGGACAAAAAACACTGAGCACCCCACCCTGGGCTCTGTGCTACTACTCCAGTGCATTCATCAATCCATTTATGGGGCCCCTGAAATTCAAGTCATAGGGCAGGTATTAGTAGTGCCATTTTCCAAGTTCGTTCAGTAAACAAATATCTGTTGAGTGCCTGAAACTATTTGTTGAGTGAAAGGTCGATCCCAGATGCTGGGAATATTTGTAAACAAGGAAAAGTCTCTATTCCCTTGGAGCTAACATTCTTCTCGGCTAAGACAGAAATAAACTTATAAACTAGTTAATAAAAGGGATCATTTCAAGATGTGATAAGTGCTTTGAGGAAAGCAAGAGAGGCTAAATGGGACAGCAAATGATTCCAGACATGTGTGATCAGAGAAGACAACTTTGCAGAGGGGACATTTGAGCTGTCGCCTAAATGATAAGAAGGCATCTGTCATCTGAAGACGTGGGTGAAGGATGTTGCAGGCAAAAGCAGCCCCCAAATGGGGAAGTGTGATGATGTATTCTAGGAAGACAGACAAGACTGGTGTGGCAGAAGCCCAGTGAAGGATGGAGGAGTGGCAGGAGGGGAGGGCAGAGACTCGATGAGAGTCAGACCAGGTACACCCTGAAGACCCAGTAAGACTGATTTCTATATCAGCTTATCAGCTGTGATAGAAAGCAGTTGGAGAGTTTTAGGCAGAGGTGTAATGGGATATGGTTTAAATCTAAACAAATCACTCTGCTTGCAGGATGGAAACGGATTTTAACTGGAGTAAGACTAGATACTGGAAGCATCTGCTACAATAATCCACAATTATCTGCTACAAAACCCCACAGAGATGACAGTGTTTAGATTAGAGTAATATCCATGAACATGGTAAGAAGTGAGTGGGTCTGGGGTATATTTTAAGGACAACAGAGGCAACACAACTTGTTGGGACATTGTGGAATACCAAGGAAAGGAAAAGAAAAGAAAATCGAATACACTCCTATAATGTGCCCGAGTACCTGGGTTAATACAAAAGACCAAGAGAAGAACTGGTTGTTGTTTCACGCGTCCGTGTGAAAAGATCACCAAACAGGCTTTGTGTGAGCAACATGGCTGTTTATTTTACCTGGGTGCAGGTAGGCTGAGTCCAGAAAAGGAGTCAGCAAAGGGTGGTGGGATTATCATTAGTTCTTATAGGTTTTGGGATAGGCAGTGGATCTCACAAAGTACATTCTCAAGACTGGGGAGAATTACAAAGAAACTTCTTAAGGGTGGGGGAGATTATAAAGAACTTTGATCAGTTAGGGTGGGGCAGAAAAAATCACAATGGTGGAATGTCATCAGTTAAGGCTATTTTCACTTCTGTGGATCTTCAGTTGCTTCAGGCCATCTGGATGTATACGTGAAGGTCACTGGGGATATGATGGCTGAGCTTGGGTTCAGAGGCCTGACAGTTGGTGGCAGGAGACAGGATACAAATTAAGAATTCTGTTTGGACACATTATACTGTAGACTTCCAAGTAGAGATGTTGTAAAGGTAATTGGATATACAAATCTGGAACACAGTGATATGATCAAGATTCGGGAGGCGGAAGCACACAGAAGCTTTCATCTATGGTACTAAAGGCAATCACCCAACAGAGAAGATTTTTTTGAGAGAGAGAGAGAAAAGATTCAAGACAGAATCATATGCTTTTCCATCATTTAGAAGTCTGGCAAGAAAGGGGAAAAACCATCAAAAAAGACTAAGAAGGAGCAGGCAAGAAGAAAACTAAGAAAATCCAGTGTCACGGTAGCCCAGACAGAAAGTATTTCAATATGGTGGGCAGGTCCAACTGTCAAATCAAAGCAATGGGGAATGACCATGGACTTGGCAAGATAGATGCCATTGGTGAAATGGACAAGAGCCATTTCCATGGTGTAATGAGGGCACACACCTGATTGAAGTGGGTTTGGGAAAGACTAGGAGGAAAAGATTGGGGACAGCACAGAAAGCCAACCATTTCGAAGGATATTGCCCTGAAGGGAGCAGAGAAATGGAGCCACAGCTGGAGTGGCCATCAGGTTAAAGGAGGAAGATGTTTAAAGGTAGAAGACACTAGAGCATGTTATATCCTGATGAGAATGATCTGAAGAAAAAGAAGGGATTAAAGCTGTAAGAGAGAAAGGAGAAAATTACAGGAATGAAGTCCCTGAGGCAGATTAGATCCAAAGAAAAGGGAAAAGAATTGTCCTGATGAAGGAGCAGGGACACTTCAATTATGTGAAAAAGGCAGACAGGCAGAGTATGTGGGAAGAAAGCAGACAAGGTGTGGATTTTATGGCTGGGAAAACAAGCCTTTCTCATCTTGTCACTTCTATTTTCTTAATGAAGTAAAGCCAGGTGGTTGGCTGAGGCTAAAGGGAAGCAGACAGTAAAGATTTGAGGAGAAAGGTGAAAAAGTGAAATACTTGTCTCAGTAAGTTGGAGAGTTAATTGGCGAGGGATGTGTAGGAGGGTTTTCAGGAAGTCTTAAATGCCTTTTTGAAATTCATGGTCATTCATTAAAAGCAGACCATTTAAACAAATCATGCAACTTCAGGTTTTGCCCAGCAGGTCACTGAGTGTGGGTGATGTTGGGTATTCGGTGTCTAGGGTGGCTGGTGCCTTCCAGAGGAAACTGAAGCTAAGGGAGATTAATTACCTAACAATGTTCCTTCAGCATGTACGCATAGGAGTGAGTTAGGATTTGCACTAAGCTTTGTCTGTCTCCAACATCCATTCTCTTTCCAAGGAAAAGGTGAAGAAGACAGAGGGTAAAACAACTGAAGGTCCTATTTTTCCCCTGGCAGTTTCCAGAGTAGCTCCAAGTATTTTTGCTGAAATTAGACCTGCAAATTGCCCATATGCCATTGCAGCCTCCTCCTAGAAGGTCAGTCTTCTAAAATGTTATCACAGCCCTGAACAATAGTCATTGTACACCTTGGTGATTCAAAGGCAACACGTTACATTTTGTAAGGGTCACATTTTGTTTAGTTTTCTCGGTTTAAAAAACAAGGAAATATTTCCATTATTTTATAAAGTGTTTTACTCAAAATAAGTTACGATATTTTTAAAATGTGTTTCTCAGTGGTGTAAGCTTATGAAGCAGATGACAATAAATTGGCCAAAAAAAAGAAAAGAAAAGAAAAAAAGGTAAGAGCTGAAATTGAATACCTTATTCCCTATCCCAGATCAGTGGAACACTGGAGTCTCAAGGGGGCCAGAAACGCTGTGCCTAGGAGAGGAGTTAGTGGATGATACAGTGGCCAGAGCTGCTGAGACAATGTAGACCTCAGGATGTCACAGGGATTAACCCTTTGTCTCTTCCATCTGCAGCCCAGTTCTTTCTAGTGCCTTGAATTCCATCTTCAGCAAGTGGGACCTCCCAGTCTTCACGCTGCCCTTCAACATTGCAGTCACCTTGTACCTTGCAGCCACAGGCCACTACAACCTCTTCTTCCCCACAACACTGGTAGAGCCTGTGTCTTCAGTGCCCAATATCACCTGGACAGAGATGGAAATGCCCCTGGTAAGTTACCCAGTGGTGATGAGTTGAGACCCCCATATTCCACTGCAGGCCTTCTTGCCAACCAATTTGTGGATTACCCATGCTCTCAGCTTCTCTAGAAACATCTCTGCCAGATGATGGGCCTCAGCAGGGTATCAGAAAAGGTTGCTGCCATGTCCATAGATCCTTTCAACAAGTACTTATTGAATAAGAAACGCGGCCTGGATACTTTTTCAGATACTGAGAACACACAAAGATGACATCCTGCTCTTGTGAAGCCTGCATTCTATACAGGGAAACTCCAACACACAAGTGAACAGATAAGCGTTGACAGTACAGAATCGTGGTGGTTGAGTAAAAGATATTAGATAAAATGTAGAGTCCGATAAAGGGGCAAGATACTAAAATAAACATTTAAAATTAGGATTTTTAAAGGAATTAGCATAGAAGGCAGAGGGTTAATTTTTATATACTCTCTCTCTTAGTGGTTCTCAGGCAGGGATAATTTTGCCCCTTGGAGACATTAGGCAATGTCTGGAGACATTTTTATTGTCAAGACTAGAGAGGTGCCACTGACATCTAATGAGTAAAGGCCAGGGACGCTGCCAAACATCCTACGATGCACAAGACAGCTTCCCCCTGCCCCTGCAGAGAGTAATACAGAACAAAGTGTCAATAGGGCCAAAGGGGAGAAACCCTGCTTTCTGTCCTTTTGTGGTAAATGTACATATTCATTAATCTGCTGATCTCTAGACATTGAAGATATAGGAATGTAGTAAAGATCTAACATAAGATTAAATATATAGAATTGTAAAACTTTGGCCTTGTTAATGAACAGAGATAGCTAATAGCTAATACTTAGCAAGCTTACTATGTATCAGATACTGTTCCAAGCCCTTGACATATTAACTCATTTAGCCCTCATAATATAACCTAATACTGTAGGTACCATCATTATCACTATTTTAGAGGTGAGAAAACTAAGACACAGAGAGGGTTAGTTGCCCAAAGTCCAACTGCAGATAGTGCCTGTTCTTAAACCCCAGGCAGCCTGACACAAAGCCTAAGCTTTGAACCATCACCCGCCTAGTCCAAGGCAGGACATGTACATGCAGCTTGAACAATCCCAGTGAGGCAAAATCCCCTACTTATTGGTGCAATCCACCCTGTCATGTTGCAGTATTCTTTACCTTCATCAGAAATCCATCTCCCTTTATCTTTCACCCATTGGTTCCAGTCTGCTTTCTAGAGCAATTCAGGCTATTGTTTCTGCAACAGTCTTTTGAATATTTGCTATCATAACCTAAGTCCTCAAATATTGTTTGTGTGATACGATGCTTGAGTCCTGCCCATCTAGGTGTGCTGCAACCTCAGTGTAGCCTGCTGCTGTGCTCAGCTCTGGAGCTACCACTCCAGGGTCCTCCAGGGACAGCCACACTCTAAACCTAAACCCAGCAGAAAAGGAAATGCTTCCCCAGCCGTGGTTGTTAACACTGCGGCAAACAATGCAAAACCTTTTCAAGTTGTGTCTGAGGCTGGGGCTGGGGCACGAGTGGCAGTGTTAGGGCATAAACCCAAGAACATGGAAAAGACAGAGCTCTGCATTTAAGGGAAAGCCCACCTTCTCAGGTGGAAAACAGGCAGAGCAGGAGCAGGCATGACACTCAAAATTCTGCCAGAAGCATCAGTGACAGGCCGTCTGACAATCAGGCCACAGGCTGTCCCTGATCCCTATGCATGAGGTATTGCCCAAGTAATGGCCAAAGGCACATGTGGCACCAGCAGGAAGAAAGTCTCTCCGAGCCCCGACTCCACACTGCTAGCCGGACAACCCAACACCGAGGGGATCAGTGCGGTATGGGTCACAGAGAAAAGATGCCTCTTGTTCACCTTCAAAATAAGCAATTAGAAAGTGGTAGGAACCAAAACCAGGCATCCTGAGACCCATACCCACCCCCTTAACACCCCACCAGCCCACCACTCTGACAACCACCTTCCTTCTCTTTCCACCTTCTGGATCTGAGTTTTGAAGAATCAATGCCACTTCCCTCTTTCTCTTTGAAACAACAGAGAAAGGCCTTCCTATTTGTTTAATCAGCTTGTTGTTGCTACATAAGAATTATGAGGAGTGTGGAGAAGGCCTGGTGCTCAGTAAATTTCCATGGCACACCTGACTGCCCTTCACCCAGGGTGTCAGCTGCGGCCTGGGAGCAGCGTGCTGGGAGGGAAGGCCACCTGGGGAACAGCTCACCAGGCTGAAATGTGGATCCCAGTGGAGGAAGCTTCATTCTAAACCCAGGCTCCATTGCAAGACCCCTCATTCCTCTCATTCTTGAGCCCTTGAGTTTAAAATCTGCATTCCCAGATGGAAAGGTGGATGTGAACTCCCCTCAGCATCCCGCATTCCTCAGATTTTGGCAATCATGGGGTATTTATTAAGTAGACTTCCAGCCTGTTTCCAACATTTAAGCTGAGTTCCCTGGTCTGGTACAAAGTGTTTTCTGGGTTTCTATAAATATGATTGAGCACCCCACCCTTGCCATTCCTTTCACAAGATTATAGACTCTGGTCCAAATAGCATTTGGTTATTAAAAGGCCATTCATTCAGATACAAGAGTGGGCAAAGCTTAAGAGCCCTCTAGGCTCTTCAAATACTACTCCCTGAAGAAATCATACTTATTCCAGAATTAAATCAAATTGTCAAAAAAGTACAAAATCTGGTCCAAAGGGAGAAACTAAATGATTCCCAGCGTCTATAGCAACATCGATAGTGGATCATCCGTAACTCATCTCCAGTGCATGCCAGACTCACCTAAGCCCCACCATGCCCCATATCAATTAAATCAGAATGTCTAGGGAAGAGCTGGCCATCAGTGTTTGTTTAAAGATTCCCAGAGGATTCTACTGTACAGCAAAGTTTGGGAACCACTGACCTAATCAATTCCTATTTGTTAAGCACCTATGATGTACCTGGGCATAAAGGGCCCTGTCCTCACAGAGGTCATGTGACCTGGCAATTATGAAAAGAACTACAGAGTCTTAAAGCTGGAAGATCATCTGCCAAGCCAGCCTCCTCATGCTATAGATGAGGATGTGACATACTGACAGCCACACAATGAACTGTGCAGAGCCCTGATGGAAGCTGGAGCCCTCTACTCCCAGACCAGTGCTCTGCCTGCCCTGCCATTCTCCCTCCTTTCTTTTTCTGCCCTCAAAGGACTCCAAAAATATCCACAATTCAGCCTGGCCAAAGAAAAGCCATCTGACAGCATTGCCAAATAAATCCTCCTGAATTCCAGCACCACCAAGTTACTCTCAGGCTCAGGGATGTTTGGACTTCAGGCCATTCTCCAGACGTTCCACATACTACCTTTCCACAATGCTATGCAGTCTTTGTGAGCAGGGGACACACCTACTCCTCCTTTCCAAGGGCTCACAACCCCCAGGGTAGCTGTGAATGGCCAGGGGCCAGCAAAGAGGATGTGTCAGCAGTGGCTTGACAAAGAGACAGCAAGGGTGACAAAGACCTCAGACCTGAGCTAGGGGTCAAGCTCAGAGCCTCTAGTCTGCACTTGGCTACCAACAGGCTGGGTGACTTTTAGTCAAATCATATCTCAAAATGGCCTATTATATTTCCAATATTCCTAGAATATTTGTATGGATTTTAGAAGGTCTAGAGGAAATCCCCAAGAGCCCTGAAACTCCCATTGGCATTGTAGGGAGGAGGTGCATTCTGGTCCCCTCAAAGCAGAAGCCATATGTTCCTCAGAAGCATCCATGCCCAGCCCGTATTGGGGGCCCTGGCTTTGCATGAGGGATGCTCAGATGCCTGCTGGGTGGTGGAGTGAGGAGCTGTGTGTTCCAGCTCATGCCTCCCGTGTTCTCTCACACACTGGAAGGTGCAGTCATCCTCCTGTTCCACTCGATTACTCCCCCAAGGAATGGATCAAATCTGGTCCTGAGTCTGGTTTTACATTACTGGTCCATGCTCCAGTGACCTGTATTCTGTTAACTTTGCAGCTCTTACAAGCCATCCCTGTTGGGGTCGGTCAGGTGTACGGCTGTGACAATCCCTGGACAGGCGGTGTGTTCCTGGTGGCTCTGTTCATCTCCTCGCCACTCATCTGCTTGCATGCAGCCATTGGCTCAATCGTGGGGCTGCTAGCAGGTAGGACAGAGCTCCCTTTCTTCAGGTCCTCAGGATAATTCACTTGAGGTCACTTATCCCCTACATACAGCAAATCTTCCAGACATTCTCTTCCCTGAAGTTTTAAATACTTTCAGGGAGCCAGGCATGGTGGCTCACGCCTGTAATCCCAGCACTTTGGGAGGTCGAGGCAGACAGATGACCTGAGCTCAAGGTGAAAACCCATCTCTACTAAAAAATTAAATTAAATTAAAGTTTAAAAGTACAAAAATTAGCTGGGCATGGTGGTGGGCACCTGTAATCCCAGCTACTCAGGAAGCTAAGGCAGGAGAATCGCTTGAACCCAGGAGGCAGGGGTTACAATGAGCCAAGATCGTACCACTTCACTCCAGCCTGGGCAATAGAGTGAGACTCCGTCTCAAAAAAAAAAAAAAAAAAGAAAAAAACCAAACAAGCAAACAAACAAACAAACAACAACATGGAGAGATGCAAAGGGGTAAGAACAAAGCTGGCCTGCAAACTGAGCCCCTAGAGCTGAGGGTGCTGGAGGGACACAGGGATGGGGGCGGGAGCAGTAACGAAGACCAACTGTGATATAATAAATGTCCCAGCACTTTGAAATTTTTGGTAAGATACAAAGAAAATTGTTCTCAAACATTGGATTGCCATTTGACAAATGAGCTTTAATATTGTTACCTGTGTATATGTATGTACACACATTTAGATAGGTATTTGCTCTTTCTGACAGCACAGTCAGAGATTGGGGTAGTAGCATTGGGAGTAGGAACCTGTTTTAGACTTCTTCCAATATTTTTCAAAGATTTTTTGGAAGCACAATTTTTAAAAGTATTTTTTTATTTGGAAATAATTTTAAACTCATCAAAAAATGGTAAAAATAAAAATATGAGGCCTCTGTAAATTCTTTCCCCAGATATACCCACATCTTACTCCTTCTGCTGTATCATTCCTTTATCTACATATATCCATAAGGGTAAAGAAATATTTTTCTGGGCCATTTGAAACAACGTTTTAAAAGTATTTGTTTAAATCTTCTAAAGCTTTTTGGAATCTTTCTTGCTAAGACTGTAGTTGCTGTAGTCAAAGGAGTAAGAAGGGGCCTAGAATCCCACCTCCTTGCCTCTTCTCACCTAGGAGGAAATAGTCGGACCTCCAAGTAAAGCGTGTGGCTTGGATAACTGATTTGGAAACCACTGTTCTCTTCTCATTGAAGGTTTCCTAAGACCAGATGCCATTTGTAGAGGCTCTTTTGATGGGCAGGTTTGGAGATGTGGGGTGAACAACAGTATGGAGGCCACCCTGAGACCTGGCACCAGCCCCAGGGTGGTCTTTGTTCTGTGGCCCAGAATCAGACAGAAACACCACACCTTGTCCCACAGCCCTGTCCGTGGCCACGCCCTTCAAGACCATCTACACAGGCCTCTGGAGCTACAACTGCGTCCTCTCCTGCATCGCCATCGGGGGCATGTTCTATGCCCTTACCTGGCAGACTCACCTGCTGGCCCTCATCTGTGGTAGGTGTTCAGAAAAGCTGACAACCAGGTTACTCTGGCTACTCCTTCCCTTCTTGTCTCTGTGAAACGCATGGGAACCACTAATCAATACTGTTCAGCAGTGACAGAAAGGCCAATGGCTGGCGTCCTAATGCCAGTGCTGCCCTTAACAGCTGGGATTTCAGGTTCCTTTCTGTCAAATGGGATCACAACCACCTAATAGTGTTACACTTACACAGTGTTGTAAAGTTTACAAGGGAATCACATACACATTTCCCTGTGTGCTAATGACAGCATTCCTGCTCTCTATAACTCCTCATTCAACAACTGTTTATACAGCACCATCCAGTGCCAGGACCTAGTCTAGGCATAGAAGTTACCATGGTGACTACATCCTCATGAAGCCACAGCCTAGCAGAAGAGAAGTAATTGCACAAATAATTACTAAGACTGCAGCATCCACAAAGGTTGTTGGAATGATCCAGTGAGGTGATGTACTAGGAGCACTAAAAATCATAACAACATTATGCAAGCTCGATTTCCATAGAGTAAATACAGAATATGCTGCCAGAAGGGAAATCAGCCATAGTCCTTCTCATATACCTGTATCCCAGCACCATACCCTGTTATATAAATATATGAACTCATTTAATCCCCCCAAGAATACCACCAGGCATAGCCTGCCTGGCCCATTTTACAGATGAGGAAATGAGGCTCAGAGGGGCTAATTAACTTGCCCTAGAAGATAGCTATTAATGGCAAAAGGGAGAGTCAATCCCAGCCCCAGCTTCCCACCAGCTCTCCTCTCCTGGCATTGTTCTCTGGAAGCAGGACAGGACATTAATAAATAAAACTAGAGTCAAGGAAACAGAAGAATAGCATCTGGAACAGCTTCTCTTTTGTTTTTTCTCACTTATGCATGGAGACTGAGAATGACTTCCATATTCCTTGTAGCCCCCCTCGGCAGCCAGCATGAGGCTGGGCATGGAGATAGTGGGCCCAGTAAATATTTGTCAAGTCAGAAGTGCCTGCTATTTTGAGGTTCAGACTGTAACTGCCGTTGGCCTTCAGAGAAGTGGCAGATTCCAGTGGCTGGAATCGTCTGGGAAGCCTACAGGGGGAGGCTAGGGTTTATCACAACACTTCTGGTAGGATTTGAGTTGACAAACAGAGAGGGAAGAGGTGTTCTGGATAGAGAAGGAGAAAGAGCAAAGCTGCAGGGCAGAAGGAGTTTGTCCAGAGGCACCAGCTACATGGACAAGCTTTCCTGGCTGTCCTCAGGACCCAGCTCCCATGGGGGAACCCAGCTGCCTGGCTCCTGGGGACTGGTTCAGGGGTCCAGTAAGGTTCAGCCCTGGTGAGACCTGGTGAACATCAAGCAGCATCACAGCTGCTCAGAGTTTTGAATAGGAGGGACTTTGGCAGGAGCTCGTATAGTCTGACCACTCTTCCCCCACAACAGACAATCATCCAGCCTGTACTAGCTCTTCACTACCATCAGCGTAGACAAGGAAATGATGTTTATTGACCCCTGACTCTATGCAAGGCCACTATAGAAGCAGGGAGGGGACAAAAAGAAATATAAATTTTAATCTCTACCTGAAGAATGAACAGTCTGGTGGGAGACAGGCCTCACCTATCTACAGAGATAACAAATAATGCCAGGCAAGCATGCCAGATGTCAGGGCATGGTGCAGAATCTGAGGCTGCAGGAGAGAGGGTGGGGCTTCTGTTCTTGGTCTGGGCTCCCTAGGCTGCAATGGCAGTGGCTTAGGGGGAAGGCCCTGGGAAGCTCACTCTGGTGATCCTTGTTCCTCCACAGCCCTGTTCTGTGCATACATGGAAGCAGCCATCTCCAACATCTTGTCAGTGGTAAGTGTGGATTCTCCTGAACACTACCCCAAAGTGCTCTTCCCAGAGCTTCTGGACATACGGGGTTGTGGGGTCTGGTAAAGGAACATTGAGGGGATAATGGTAGCTGGTGCTCACACAACATCTCTGTCAAGGTTTATCTAAGGTTGTCCAGAGGAGGATTGACAATTGCATACATGTACCTCTAGGGGAGGGAGGTGTGTGTGTGTAGAAAGATTGCAATGTAACTAGCAGCAGAAAACACGGACGGACAGATGGCGCTGTGTGACTGGATGTGGGGGACCAATTTGCAGCTCCATCATTGAAAGATTCTGATTGTGCCTCAAATTATCTGTTTTGTTTTTGTTTTCTTTGCAAGACAGGGTCTCGCACTGTTGCCCAGGCTGGAGTGCAGTGGTGCAGACTTGGCTCACTGCAGCTCCAGCCTCTCAGGATTCAAGCCATCCTCCCAGTTCCACCTCCCGAGTAGCTGAGACTACAGGCATGCATCACCATGCCCAGCTGTTTTTTGTATTTTTTTGTAGAGACAGGGTCTCACTTTGTTGCCAAGGCTAGTCTGGGCTCAAGTGATCCTCCCACCTCGGCCATCCAAAGTGCTGGGATTACAGGCATGAGCCACTGCATCCAGCCCCAAATTCTTTGACCAAGATACCATGACATTGCAAATCTGGGAATATCAATGCCTTCACTGGAGGGAGGATCTCCATCCTCAATGCCCATCACATCCTTTTCCCCCAGGGTCCCCAGTCCAACACAGCAAACTAGGAAACTTCTTCAGCCCCCAATGCTTTTGTTTCCAGGTGGGCGTGCCACCAGGCACCTGGGCCTTCTGCCTTGCCACCATCATCTTCCTGCTCCTGACGACCAACAACCCGGCCATCTTCAGGCTCCCACTCAGCAAAGTCACCTACCCCGAGGCCAACCGCATCTACTACCTGATGGTGAAAAGCGGTGAAGAAGAGAAGGCCCCCAGTGGTGACTAGCCACGTCCCGGGAAGAAATGCTCTTTGCCTGACCTGATGTCTGCTCCCTGTGTTCTCAGCTCTGGTTCAATCAGTTGCAGCACTCACTTTCTTTGCCTCTCCTTGCACCTGTGTAGAACCAAGCACACCTGTAACTTTCTTTCCCTAAGCTGATTTTCATTCTCTGCCTGAATCTCCATAACTACCTACTGTGCGGCATTAAGGGAAGTTGGTATTACAGTAAGATTTCTGGAGTTAGCAATAAGGAGTGTGTTTTAAATGTTGTTGACTTAAAACAAAAACAGTAGTCCTTTGGAAAGGTAATTAACAGATGATCATCTTGGCATGTTAGACTAAATAATAGATGCTATAAAATTAAACTTGTTGAGTGTCCTAAGCAGACACAGAGTAGGGGGGTAAGTCAGGGGACACAGGCTAGGAAGGGAAGGCTCTCTAGTGGCTGAGCTAGAGGCTAATGACCAGAGAGAGAAGAATTTTACACTGATGGGATTTTAAAGTCAAAACAGGGACAACTGGGGCATGGAATTATCTAAAGGAGTCTTGACCATTCAGTGATCTTTGTAAGGGGCAAGGTGATATTCCATAGCAGGGAGGAATTAATAAATTAGAATCCTATATATGACTTTATTATGGATGATAAGCATTTCCTAGTTTAGGTCAAACCAGTATCTCTTTTAAAATTTATTTTTTTAAAATTTTACTTTAAGTTCTGGGATACATATGCAGAACATGCAGGTTTGTTACATAGGTATATATATGCCATGGTGGTTTACTCCACCTATCAACCTGTCATCTAGGTTTTAAGCCCCACATGCATTAGGTATTTGTCCTAGTGCTCTCCTTCCCCTTGCCTCCCATCCCCCAACAGGGCCCAGTGTGTGATGTTCCCCTCCCTTTGTCCATGTGTTCATTGTTCAACTCCCACTTATGAGTGAGAACGTACAGTGTTTGGTTTTCTGTTCCTGTGTTAGTTTGCTTAGAATGATGGCTTCCAGCTTCATCCATGTCCCTGCAAAGGACATGAACTCATTCTTTTTCATGGCTGCATAATAGTCCGTGGTGTATATGTGCCACATTTTCTTTATCCAGTCTATCACTGATGGGTATTTAGGTTGATTCCAAGACTTTGCTATCGTATATAGTGCTGCGATGAACATATGTGTGTATGTGTCTTTACAATAGAATGATTTATGATCCTTTGGGTATATACCCAGTAATGGGATTGCTGGGACAAATCAAACCAGCATCTTTAAGCAGAGATTTCAGGTAAGGAAAATACCCAAGTTCCATGTGTAAAAAGCTTGGGAAATCTACTTCATCTGACTGCGGAAAGACAAACAATTATCTATGAATTTCATAATTTGGTTTCCCAACTATAATCAATAGCTTTCATTTGGTCTTTAAATGTATATATAGATCAGGGGTCAGCAAACTTTTTCTGTAAAGAGCCAGATAGTAAATATTTTCTGATGGGAGGCCATGTATTCTCTTTGGCAAAGTCTTAACCCTGTCGTTATAGCATAAAAGCAGCCATAGACAACACGTAAATGAATGATTATGGCTATGTGTCAATAAAACTTTATTAAACAGGCAGTAAGCTAGATTTGGTCCCCAAGTTGTATTATGCAGATCCCTGATAGAGACAGTCAACATATTAATGCTTACAAACTGGTGGGCAGTGCACAGGCCCAGACAGACACCACCAAGTCCCTTGCAACAGACATAGCAAAGGGGTTTGACATGCTGGGTGATGGCATGAAGACCCTCAGGAAATGGAGGACGCTCAGAAAAGTGAGAGTAGCATAACTGGAATCAGGAGGCCCTGCTCTGGGGCTACTGGAGAACTTAGTGCACAGTGATGTGCACTAAGGGGTGCAGTTTTAAACCAATAGTTCCACATTGTCTGGGAACTATTTCTAAGGCTCACTCTTCTCCAACCTCTCGCCCCGTTCTCTCATCTGCCAGAAAGCACACCATTCTTGGACAAGGAAAAAAAAATGATGACCCTTCAGTGCTGGAGTTTTCCAGGCAGGAAGGACAGGGAGGTTCAGAGAATCCCAAGGTTGGAAGGGAGTGTGAAGATCAGGTGGTCCCATCCCATGATGCAGGAAAACCTCTATATTATTAGGATAAGGGCTTCAGTTCTCTGCTGCGTTTCCAGAAGGGGTTCAATTACCCAAAATGGAGGCAAAACTCCCAAAGTATTTTAACAACAGATAACCACAACCAGAGACCCCATTCATTGCCCTAGAAAATCCCCTCCTGTCTTCATTAAGCCCTTTGAGACTGTCCACCCAAAGCATTGGGTCTGATTGGGAACTGTCTTTTAGTCATGCTTACTGGATCTCCAGGAGAGGAAAACTATTTGGATATAAAAAATTATTTCAGCTGATTTGGATGAGATTATTGCTTTCTTTTCCCACCAACTCCCCCCATCTCCCCCAACCCCTGCCAACTCTTCACTTCATCTCATGGGACTGGAGAGCTCCTGGAGTGATCTTGTCCCACCTTCCCCAGGGCTTCCTTGCCTCAGCCACCTGCTGAATGGGTAGGTAAAAGATCTCTAAACTTATAGATTCACAGCACCAACATGAGGTTGCATGGACATGATGAGAGAAGAAGGGTTTGGGGACCCATATTCTGGCAGTTTTTCTACCATCACCCCAAACTACAAGCAAAAGCTCTTGGCTATACAAATGATAGTGTCTATGTTGAACACAAATATGCAATCATTAAAGGTGTGTCCGTTTGGAGAGAAAGGGACTTTAGAGGAGGCTGTGTCTCAAACTCTTTCCCTATGGCACCCATCTTCCACTTCCCCTCTCCCAGTTTCTGCCCTCCCCAACACTTTCTCCCATCTTTATCTCCTCTCATACAACACTGATGAATTCTACTATCAGCCACGACAGTCTTGTCCTGCTGCACTTTAAAATGGTAGATCTTAAATCATCTTTCCAATTTCTTCCATAATTGACATAGTCAAGTTTTCTGCTTCATCTTGAGGTTTGTTGCCATAGAGTTACTTACAATGTTCTCATAGAATGATTTCAATCTCTCCTGTATGCATGGTTTTATCCCCTTCTCATTTCTAATCTTACATAATTTTGTTATCTCTTTTCTTTAATCAGGTTTGCAAGGGGTGCATTAATTTTATTGACTTTTTCAAAGAAGCAATTTTGGATTTATTTGTCCTTTCTACTTGTTTTGGTTTGTATTCTATTGATTTATTTTTCCTATTTCCTTAGGGTTTAAATGTTATTTTCTAATGTTTTAAAATTGATATAGAATTCTTTCATTTTAGGTCTTTCTCTTTTAACAACAAAGTCATTTACAGCTATTAATTTTCTCCTGAGTACGGCTTTAGCTGGGTACTATAGGTTTTAGAATAAAGGAGTCTACATTTATCATTTTTTAAACAGTTTGTAATTTTAATTTATATTCCTCTTTGGTTGTTTGAGGATTATTTAATAATGGGTTTAATTTCTAGCATTTAGGAATCTTTTGATATTTTTTAACTTTGTATATCTAGTTTTATTGGATTATGAGCAGAAAATATGGCCTGTAAAATCTTTATTTTAAAATTGTGTGAATTTTTCTTAGTTGCCAAGTACCTGATTTTGGACATATAAAATGAAATTTTACTTTGAAGAAATACATATTAAATTGATTTGTTAATTGTATTATTCAATTCCTCTATGTTCTTATTTTTTTGTATATGGGGTCTTAATTCTGAAAAGAGTTTGTTAAAAATCAACTATAATTGTACAGTTTCATTAATTTATTTTGCGTTTCTAAAGCATTTATCTCATATAAGTTACCACATTGTTTGATGCCTATTAATTTATACAATCATTGATTCTTCATAAATTTTGCCTATTATAAGTTACCCTCTTTATTCTAGTTAACGTTTTTAACCATCACTCCAACTTAACCAATATTAATGTTGTTGTACCTTCCTTCTTTCTGATATTTTCTTATCCCTTTGTTTTAACCTTTATCATTTTTAATTTTTAACTTTGTTTACTTTTAACTATTTCTTTAAAATAACATATGGCAATGTTTCATGTTTTTACCTAATCTCAATGTTTCTATAATTTAATAAGTTAACCTCTTCACATCTTATGTAATAACTAATATACTAGTTTTTTCTTTCACTTTATTTTTTTACTATTCATTTTTCTTTGCTTTTTTGTTATTTCATTTTTCTCGTTTCACAAGTTTGATCATGGTACTCCCTCTTTCTTTCTTCCCTTTGTTAATTTGGTCCACTGTTGTTTTACATTCTGCTAGTGGTTACTGCTCCTTTCCCAACACTCATAATCAAAAGCATATTTCTCTCTTATAAAAACAAGATGAAAAATAATTTTCCCTGACAAGATACCCCATTTCTCCAATGACCTTTCCCTACCCCGAGAAACTATGGCCTTTGAAATAATTTCACTATTCCCCTCCCCAGCGCCCCAGTCCCTAAAATGTGTTTACTTCTCCAGCCATCTCCCACTCCTAAATTGTGCTAAGATCATTTATCATTGTTAATTATTTTCCCCTTGCAATATGCGTCTTCTTTTCACCAGAATTCTTACTGAGCCCATACATCACACATTCCCAGCCATTCTATCGTCCATTTGGAGTTTACCATTTGTATTGAACATGTTACCTTTTATTACTCTTTCATCTGTTCTTCTTCCCCTGTCTTGCTATCTCTGTTCCAATTCATTTATTACTTGTTTACAACTCTTTGTGTTTTCTTCAAGTAATCTATGAGAGAATATGGTGACATATTCTTTGACTCTTTACATGTTGACAGAGTTTCTTACCCTGGCAGATGGTGACATTTTGGAGGCGTGGGGCTCCTGCCCTGCAGTCTCTCCCCTCAGTGGTCTCTAGATGTTGTTCCTTCATTTTCTGGCTTTTGGGTGCTACACATGAGAAATGTGGTGCCAATCTCATTCTTTTTCCTTTGTAAATAGCCCGTTCTTTCTTTCTAGATGACTGTTAGGTGTCTTTTTTGTCTACGGAGTTCGGGGATTTTATGAAGCTAAGCCTGGGGTGTCTTTTCTCATCAATTCTGCCTTTTAATCTGCAAACTCAAGTCTTTCTTCAGCTTAGCGACTTTTCTTCTAAGATTTCATTATCGGTTTCCCTCTATCTCTTCCTTTTTTCTGTTTCTGGAACTCCTATATCCATGTGATAGGCCTCCTTGATCTCTATTTCAAGTTGCTTGTGTTCTTCTTCACAATTTTTATCATGTGTATTTTTGCTCTGCTTTGAGATATGCCTTCCATTTGACCTTCCAGACCACTGATTTAGGTCCCAACAATAACCTTTCTTTTCTTCAATTCAACAGATAAGTTGAACTTTTTTAGCTTAAAAATCATGTTTTTAGTTTCAGAAAATCTTTGAGGGCTAAAATAGAATCTCCATGTGTGCTTATGATTTTTTTTTTAATTTTCTATCTCCTCTTGCTCCAGAAATCAGATACAGCTTCTCACAACTCCTGGCCCCAAGCTTCTGCCCATTCCCCTTAATCCATCACAGATGGGCCCCTGTGTAGCCTGCCCAGGGCCATTGGCCAACTTTCATGAGCTGAGAAGTTCTGTCTGCCTCATGGCCTAACCTTATTCACTCATTCACCCAGAAGACATTGCGTGAGGAACTATTGTGTTACTCAGGCCCCAGGATTGACAACAAATTAGGAAAGAATCAGAACAGCTCCTGCCTGCAAGGAATTCATTTTATGGGAATATACCCAGCCAGGTGAGTAGTCTCACCTAGGGTGAAGATGAGGATGCAGACTGCCTGAGCCCACTGAAGGTCACAGCACCACCTCTTTTTTTTTTTTTTTTTTTTTTTTTGAGACAGAGTTTTGTTCTTGTTGCCCAGGCTGGAGTGCAATGGTGCGATCTCAGCTCACTGCAGCCTCCACCTGCCAGGTTCAAGCGATTCTCCTGCCTCAGCCTCTCAAGTAGCTGGCATTACAGGCACCCACCACCATGCCCAGCTATTTTTTTTTTTTTTTTGTACTTTTTAGTAAAGACGGGGTTTCAGCACGTTGGCCAGGCTGGTCTTGAGTTCCTGACCTTGTCAGGCTAATTTTCTGCTTAAAAAGTGTTTTAGGCATGATTTTAAGGGTTCCAGGAAGATTTCAGTGCCCTGTCCCCTTGTATCCCCTATCTTTCCATTACCTGCTGCCCAAGTATTCCCAGCCATTCCTTCAACTTAAGGCTTTGAATCTGTTCAGCTGTAAATAGTCCTGAGAAGGTACCACAGTAAGCATGATCAATCATTTGTATCTTAGGCCAAAGGAGCCATTTCTGAGAACAGATTCGATGAAAAGGGAAGAAAGAGTACAAAGAAAAATGGGTGGCACATTTCGAGAGAATCTTTGGCAAAGGAGGGCATGGCAAGATGAGGCCAAGCTGGATGGATGGGGGTCTGGAGCACCCTCATCTCACAGGGGAGGATGATGATGAAGCTGGTTGTGTTTGGCTTGGAGAAGAGATGAAAGAGCTAGGGCTATGTGTGTCTGCAGTATTAGGTAATGATTGTGGGAGAAGTCAACGTGTTCAATGTTTCTTCAGAGCACAGAGGGAGTGCACTAGGTGGGAGTGATAAGCAAACAGACTTTGAATCAGTGGAGAAGGGCGCTTTTTAACAGTGGAAGTTGCTTGAGAGATAATGTCCTGTGAGGTCCTAGGATTCCTGCCCTCATAGTGCAGGAGCAGGGTGTGGAGGCCAGTTGGAGATGCTTGTTTTGGGTGGTTAACCAGACCAGATGACCACTGCAGCCTCTCTTTTCCAATTCCCAACTTTCTGTGATTCTATGACCCTGAATTCCCAAGGAGGAATAAAGAGGAGTTATCACTGAGGTGGTAAAAGGGTAAGAACATGAAGACCATGTGTACCAAAAATATACCACAAGTGCCTTTACTACTTTTCTAGAGCTTGACCAGTTAGCCCTTTGGCCACTTTACCAAAATGCTCAACATGGTTGCTTACATGGACAAAAGCTGGAGACCAACATTCTTCAACCGCACATTGACTTTCTCCTTCCCATCACTCTCCCCTCTGAAGGGACTCTCTTTCTGGCCAACCCTCTAAGATCTGCCTGTCAGAAAACTATGTCTTCACAGCCTGAGTTTGTGGTTATATCAGACCAGCGTGCAAACATCATGGAACATTTGTTCATGCTTTCCTGTATGAGCCTGAGCTTAGTTTTCTTGGGTCATGAAGGTTGTGATGGCCTGAGGACAGCTCTAATCTAAAACCAGGCAGGCACTGGCAGTTTCAGTATGGGTATGATTTCTACTCGATAAACCATGGTCTCATCTGGCAACTTTAAAGGCATTCACATTTTATGTGAGACTTTTTTTACTTGCCTGGTTTTTCCTGTCTCTAGTCATTCAGAGAAAAACGAAAGAATCCACAGGGAGCCCTTCTACCCCAAGTGGAACTAGAAATTCCAAGACCCCAAGAAGGGGACAAGTGAGAAAATGGCAAGTCCTTTTTAATCCTCTGCAAATTGATAACAAGGACCTCCCAGCCCCCTTCTACCACTGCACAGGCTGCTGGAGCAGAATGAAGCAAAGTAAGTAGCCCTTTGGAGAACTTCCCGCTCCAGCTTGCATTTATTCCACACGGACTTGGGCCCTTTCCCTTGGAGGATCTGACCTCCTCAAGTTTAGCTCCTGGTGGTCAATGCAGGCCTCCTCCCTCTGTAAGGCTGAAAACGTAGAATTGAAGGAAGCCACTAGCATTGTGAAGAAAACCGCGTTCTCAAGTGAATTCCAGTTGAGCCTTCAAATAAAGAGTCTGTAGGCATAAACTGATCTCTTGAAGAGCCCTTGGTATCTGAGCTCCAGTCTTTAGTAGGACCTGTTGGGGACAAGATTCCATCTCGGCCTTCTGCTTTCCAAGATAGCACTTTATTGCCCCATCCTGAGTCTAGTGCGTGTGACAGATACTCAGTACATCTTGAAGAACCACAGTTCCATTTGGCTAATGGAATGTGTATGAACTTCCTGAAAGCCTTCTTAAGGTCATCATTTCCTGTCTTTTCAAATTAATGACATATTGTTCACAGGTGGCTCCCTGTTATGTCTGGAGTAGGTGGATGCTTAGGTAGCTGGAGTGAGCTCATCTCAAGAAGTTCAGGAGCCCTTAGGAGAAGCCAGGGCAAGAGAACAAGGGACAGCAGTGAGGGCTGAGCCAATAGGCCAGCCAGCAGGGACAAGAAAAACGTGAAGGCTCCGTGTTGCCAGCAGATAGCCATGGGCCCTGAACTAGCAACACAAGGACAGGCCCCTATGCAGGCGACCGACCTCCCCTCCACACCATTCCCCACCTCTCCCTGGAATGTCGGGGCCTGCTGGGCTCCTCCCACCCCCTTTGTTTGCTTTCCTTCCTCAGAAGGCCCTCTGTAATTAGGACCCCTCTTTAACCGTTCCAAAACGCCTGGCACGTGGGAAGGGGGCCTTTGACGTCAGCGGCGGAGTTTGTCTACTCAGGTGTAGCTAATTTCCTCAGTGTTAGGAACCTGGGTAGACTGCCTCACACCCCACCACTGAGTGTGTGTATGTGGAGTGGGGAGGGCAAAAGCTTGGGGGTTGATGCATGACCCATCATACTCACAAAGCCAAACAAAACATGTTTGGATTGGGCCCCCTCCCCAAACTCCAGGCCCCCAGACCCTATGGCCTCCTGGGACTTGCAATGGCCAGCTCCCTAATATACAGATCTCAGAGTTCTTCCTGCTGGTGGGGGTTCATCACACCCTTCTTGCTCTGAGAGGGTCCGGCAGTAAGCCTCCAGGTCCCCAGGACCCCAGTCAGCAGGAATCAGAAGGAAGAAAGGTCTGAAAATTTCCATAGAACTAGAAAGGCAGCATCTAGTATCGGCTGTGCAGAAATTTCCATTCAGATGCTGATGGCAATACTGTTCCCCTGTGCCCTGCCCCTATGGGGAATTAAGGGAGTTTATTGAGGTGGGAAGGCAAATTGGCCCCCTGAGGAGATAACACTTAAATAATTGCTTTAAAGGCAAATGCTGGAGCGAGAATTCTAATGAGAGGTGCAACTGGGAGGTAACCTATGGGACAAGAGAGAAGCTACCAGACAGTCCCCAGCTCTGCCTCTTTAAAGAGAACCTACCTGATCCAACCAGGTTGGGGGAACTATGGTAGCTGAAGCTAGTCCTCCCCAGGGAGTTTAGGAAATAGTCTTTTGGCAGGAAGGCTGGGGGGACATGGGTGAGCATTTGTGAGAAGGGGCATTTGTCTTTCTTCTCCCCGGTCCTCCATAGTACCCTTCCTCAACTGGCAGACGTGTGCCAGGCACAAGTTCAAGGAATGCAAGCTAGTGAATTTATAGCAAGTCAGCCAGAGGATGACCTGGAGGGCTCAGGGAGGTGAAGAGGTTGGTGTTTAGGAGAAGTCACAGCACCTGGAGTTGAGGACCAGAGACGCCGCCCAATCAGAAGGAAGCTGCTGCTTTCTAGTCCCAGTGGTCTAGATTCCTCCCACTGCATGCAGGAAATCAAAAGGAGCCCAGGTAAGAGGTCCTGGAAGGGAGAGCTGAACCAGGCACACGTCCTAGCCAACAAGACCACTTAACTCTTCAAAGGAAGAGAAGAAAGAAAGGCTGGTCTTGTTCTGTTTCTTCCTTCTGTTGAACTGCATCTGCGGAAGACAGTCCTGGGGTGGGAACCTTACTAAGAATGCCAGAGACAATGTATATTTTGGAAGCTTCAAGCTGGATAGGCCTTTAAATATTTATAGTTCAAACCTCTTATTTTATAGATGAGGAAACCACGGCTTGTCCAGACACTTGTCCAGGTGGTAAATGAGGCTGGACAAAAGTCCAAGTGTCCTAACTCATAACCCTGAGTACTTCCTGCTCACCTGCTCATCTGCTCACCTGCTGCTGAAACCAGGCTCATCCATCAGCCCTCAAATCCCTCACCACCACACACGCCCACTGGATGAGCCATCTCATTATTTGTCATCCTTTCCATGACTCTATGACCCATGGCTGTGACATCAGTTTGATTTCCAGGGCAGCACTGTGCCAAGTTGGGCCTCTGGGATGTCACCTCTGGCTAATGAGATAGAAGTGAATACCTTCTGCCCACGATTCATTACCTGCAGCTTCCAGGGAAGATGCTTCTGCTCCAGGCTCCTTGGCCTCTCTCCTCAGGTCCTGTACCCCTTCCTCAGAAACACCAATAGAACTGGGTTCTCCAGTGTCCACAAACATCTTAACATCCCAGCTCCTAACAACCTGTCTCCTGTCCCTCTTCTACACACTCAGATTACTGTAGACCTATTCTGTGCAACCACTGACAGCGGATGTGTCTGGAAGACAAATAGCCATGCCATAAGGAACAACATTCCAGGATATTGAAGTTCTCTTATCAGAGAATGGACAGCCTTGTAAAGTATGTGATATCCTCCAAAACCAGCACCAAAGAATATAAGCCTTGGTGAACTTGGTGAGAGAAAGCAATCCTGTGAGGTGTGGATGTGCCCAGATGTGGTAGGTCGTGCCAGGCCTCTACCTACTATCACCACCCTGGCCTCGTCGGACCCCTTCTCTGAAATGTATGCAATGTCCACACCTTTCTGTGTGGCTAGAGGGAAAAATACATTTACTCTAAAGTGCCTGATTGGTACTGGCTTTCAAGATCATTGTGTTGAGAAGGATTCTGAGGCTGTATCTAGACTTATAGGGAAAGAGTGCTGGGGTCAATTAGCTATGTCTGCCATAGGTTGCCATACCTTCTGCATAGCTATGTCTGCCATAGGTGGTGAAGAAGAAGGCATAGAAGAGCATGTGGAGAAAGGGAGTATGAAAGAGAAGAACTTTAAACTTTCTATGGCCTTTCAGGGGGTATTGCGATTGTGATGACACACCAGTGTTCATTATTTTTGGTAATTTTTGTAACTCCTTTTGAGATACAAAATAATTCTTAATTTTTTTAATTTAAAAAGTTGAAAATCCATTGATATCATTTGAGAAGGCTCCAACTGTCTGTAAAACACCTACATTGCAGGACTAAAGAATCCAAAACCAGGAGGTCGAAACCTTGCTTCCTAACTGACCAGGTGTGGCCTCAGGTATGCTACTTATCTCTGGGCCTCAGTTTCCTTCTGCCAGTGCTCAAACTCAAAGGACACTTGGTTACACGGAATTGCTAATTCCAAATAGTTTCATTAGATTGGAATGTATGTACTGAATACTGGTTATGTGCATTGTAACTATCAATAGGAAACTCCACTGCAGCCCCAACTTCAAAAGATGTAGCGTAGAGTACCCTCTGCAAGTACAATGGGAATTCAAGGGCTGGAATCACCCATATGACCAAATAAGCCAAGGATGGCTTCATGGAGGAAGTAGAACACAAAGCAGACCTTGAAAGATGGATAGAACTTAGGCAAGAAGAGGCATGGAGGGAGCACAGAGGGCTAGTGATAAGGCCAGAACACCTTGGCACGGTGTGCATTGGGAAAGAAACGGGTGAGGCTTGAGGATGAAGTTGTTGTAAGAACATCAGGAAAGCCAGGCAGAGGAATTTGAGCATAATACTTTTGGCAATAGGGAGCCATGTAGGTTACTGAGTAAGAGAGTGACATAATAATATGGTCTAGCTGCTGAAGTTTAGAATGGATTGAAAGAGGGAAGATTAGGGAAACTGATGATATAGACATGCCATTCTGAGGGTGTGGGCCAGGGTAGGAACAGTGAGAAGAGTGCAAAGACATTCTGGAGAAAAATCAGTCAGGTGTCCCGCAGTTAGAGATGGGGTGCTCTGACCTTTGTACTCTCTTTAACTTCATTTATGAGGCTTTATCATCAGGTATCACGAGGTTCAATAAGGCATCAACTCATTTATGCTAATTAACATCTTCCCCACGGAATGAGCCAAAGACACTGAAAGAAACGAAATTTAGGCTAGTCCGTTGGCCAACAAGTGAGCTGCGTGGGAAGGAGAAGAGAAAGTTTAAAGCATTTGCTATAAGGATGAGTCTCACTTCTTTCAAGGTAACAGTGACTTATACCCCCACCTTCTTAAAAATAAAAAATTGGCTAATGGAGTAAGAAGTTGAGGCTTCCAAGTAATTTATCTCCAAGTGTTCCCATGGACCTGGTCTTCCTCTTCCTTACATGCATCTCTCATCCCACCTCCTGGTCCAGATAGGAAGTCTCAGGAAGACTGGGGTTTTTCTTGAGGAAAGGAAGCCACGGTTTAAAGAGAAATTGATTCTAGAATACCTACTTTGGCCATTACATTCCAAAGCAGAGTTGAATTGAAAGATTTTAACTAGGCTGGGCATGATGGCTCACGCCTGTAATCCCAGCACCTTGGGAGGCAGAGGCGGGTGGACCACCTGAGGTCAGGAGATCAAGACCATCCTAGCTAACACCATGAAACCCCGTCTCTACTAAAAATACAAAAAAAAAAAAAAAAAAGCCGGGAGTGGTGGCATGCACCTGTAGTCCCAGCTACTCAGGAGGGTGAGACAGCAGAATTGCTTGAACCCAGGAGGCAGAGGTTACAGTGAGCTGAGAACATGCCACTGCACTCCAGCCTGGGTGACAGAGCGAGACTCTGTCTCAAAAAAACAAAAGAAAGAAAGAAATTCAAACTAAACCCCTAATGGGGAGTAAGGTTTACGGAAATAAATCTTAGACTACAAGATACGAGAGAAGAGAGACCTATGTCTTATCTATGCTCAGCTCTGCCAATAGCTGTGTAGCCTAGGGGAAGTCATCCCATTTCTTGTGGCCTCAGTTTCCAAATCTGTAAAATGGGAGAGCTGGACAAGATCATCTCAAAGCCTTTTCCAATTCTAACATCCAATGCCTTAGAGAGTTTAGAGAATGATCTTTGAAAATTTCTACTAAATACAACTTCACAGAAAAAGGTACCACCCCACTTACCACCCACAAGTATCCATATCACACACACAGAGAATAGCCAGAGAAATTACAAGTCTTAGTGCAAAGCTCAACTTCCATGTGGGGAAACATTTATCCGAACTGTGGCCAAAGCATAGTCAGTCAAAGCATAGAACTGGTTGTAGAGAAAAAAAAAAAGATCAAATTATATATGATGTGTCACTTCAAAGAAAGTGGTTCTGGTATTGCAGCCAGGAAATTGCCTTGCGATGTGTGGGTTTGTCCACAAACAACAGATCAGGAAGCTGGAAGGCCCAGGAGGCTGGGGAGGGATGGCAAGTAGGTCTTGATGGTAGCTTCTTATGCTCCTTATGTTGGACATTGCTACTGAAAAATAGACAACATCGATTCGCCCCCAGGAGAGAGTAAATCCTGTTCAAAACCTGAGAAAGGGCTGGGTGCAGTGGCTCACACCTGTAATCCTAGCACTTTGGGAGGCAGAGGTGGGCAGATCACCTGAGGTCAGGAGTTCGAGACCAGCCTAACCAATATGGTGAAACCCTGTCTCTACTAAAAATGTAAAAATTAGCCGGTGTGGTGGCACACAGCTGTAGTCCCAGCTACTTGGGAGGCTGAGACAGGAGAATTGCTTGAACCCGGAAGGTGGAAGTTGCAGTGAGCCGAGATCGTGCCACTGCACTCCAGCCTGGGTGACACAGCGAAACTCCAACTCAAAAAAAAAAAAAAAAAAAAAAAACTCTGAGAAAGGCAACTCACAAAAAGTGTAGACGCATGGACCTGTTTGGGTAAAGGTCGATTTTTCAGAAAAAGGGTAGATTATTATTTCCCCTATGAAAGAAGTCACATATGATTTAGGTTTATTTTGTTCCTCTCAAAGAAATTGTAATAAGTGTTATAACTTTATTTCACCAGTGGGCGCTTCTATGAAATCTTTTTTTTTTTTTTAACCACTGATATTTGAACAGTTGGCATGAGTCAGAGGCACGAGTACTTCAGGATCACTTCTCCCAAGGAAAGTGTTCCTGAGCAAACCATCATGGCTCATAACTGTTCTTTCCTTCCCTGAGTCAATGAGAAGAAAGTACCATTGGCCTCCTGCCTGTTAAAACACAGGATGATGGCAATCCTCGAGGGCAGGGACCGTGCCCCTGGAACAGTCCTGAATGGCCCCCAGGGTGGAGCTACATGCACCTGGACACTTAATAAGGCTAGTTAGAGGAGAGGAGAGCAGCAGCCCCTACACCAGGCAGGCATGCTGAGGAGTTAACTCAGCTTCCGAGGCTCACCCAACAGCTTTTCCAGGACATGTGTGTAACTGCTCAAGAGAGCTACCCCTGACCTCCAAGCAGCCAGGTACTGTGGCAGAGTTCCTGGGCCCAGGCCCTCTGGCCATAAACATCATCCATTTACTGCACCATGCTGTACAAATACTATTTTCTATGTGCGCCATGGTATTGGAGGTGGGGAGGGGAGTGAAAAAAGTGATTAAGGCAATTATTGAGTGCTTACTGTAAACAAAATTTACTCTTGAGCTATAGAATGCCCAGTCCCACCTCAAAGAGCTTAGGGTTTCACAGCCAGATGGAATGGACCTATGTAATATCTTAGCAACCAAAATAAATCACAGGGAGCCAGATCCCCATCTTCAATAGCCTATTTTCTTGTCTTTTATTAATTGAGTTCTTCTAGCGACTCTTTCAGAGCTCCTAGGTTTCTGGTTAGTTGATCATAAATAACCAACCATTATATCACCATCTATAAACTTCTACTCTTTTATCCAAATAACACTAGAAATAATCAGTCCTTGCCCTGCAATTTCCAAAATCGTACACAATTCAGCTATAACTTTTTTTAGCCTATGAAGGACTCTCATCTGTATTTCAATGTCTATCAAACATTTAACATTTACCCTAAGATACATTTTTTTTAATTTGTTTATACCCTGAAATATCTAATGACTTTGTCCATTATGCTATTCAGAAATTAAAATGCAGGCTGGATGTTGTGGCTCATGCCTGTAATCCTGGCACTTTGGGAGGCCAAGGCAGGAGGATCACTTGAGCCCAGGAGTTGGAGACCAGACTGGTCAACATGATGAGACCCTGGCTCTACCAAAAACTAACAACAACAATAATAATAATAATAATTAGCTATGCATGGTGAGGCATGCTTGTAGTCCCAACTATTCAGGAGGCTAAGGTGAGAGGATCACTCAAGTTCAGGAGTTTTAGGCTGCAGTGAGTTATGATTGGACCATTGCACTCCAGCCTGGACAACAAAGCAAGACCCTGTCTCAAAAAAATATTAAAATGTCATAGGATAATTATCGCTCGCTAATATGTTCAACAAACACTTCTGAGTACCAACAGTATACCAGATTCATGATAGTTAGTGGGGGACCAAGGTAAAATGGCATAATCCTGGCTGTCAAAGATCTCACCATAATATAAAGGTGATAGTCAAGAACACGTAATTAACTCTTAGCAAGGTAAGAGGCAGTGCAGGTAGGTGTAAAATGCCAGGTGTGACCTAAGGATAAGGAACTATCTTGCCTGGAGCAGAGGGGCCTAGTTCCATCAGAGGAATGTGTCCTCCCTCAGGAGATGCCTAATGTGTGAACACCGCAGTTATTTTCCAGAGCATTTTGTAAGCATTATCTCATCTCCATAACAATATGAGAAAGAAATGGCAGGTACCCCTGAGATATCTGTCATCATTTACAGTTTGGGTTTGCAAGGTCAACCCTACAGGGTCTGTATATTTCTTTCTGGGAGAATTTCATGCCTGCCATTGAGGAAACTGTGAATGAGATGATGTGACTTGCAAAACACTATGCAGACATTAGTGACTTTGGTTCCCAGCCAGCGTTATTGTTTTCTTTTCTCCCCACCTCACCAATGGCACATCTCATTTCTAAACATGTGATAGACATGTTCATAATATTCTTGAAAGTGTCTTTATCCATGATGAAAGTCCTAAGAATTTGTCCCAGAGGCCAGTGGTAAATTGCTGTCACCTTCACTGTAAGTGTTTGCACAGCCTTGAGAAGTTTGCTATTTTATCTCTAATCTTCTTTGTGGCATCTGTTCCCCTCTCCCATTCTCAACTCTTGGCTGCCACATCGTGAGGAGCTGCTGCCCTCCCTAGCTGGTCTATAGCCCAGCACTCCAGTCTTGGCCACGTGAGAAAGGTACTTTTTGTTTTTGATTTTTGCAGCTGGGCCATCAACTCTGGGAACACATAGCGCAGAATCTGGGCTGCTAACTGTGAAGAATCAGGGAGTGAAGGCTGAGCCACTGGCCTTCTGTAGCCATCTGTCAGCTCTGCCAGGGCAATCACCTACCCACCCACCCACCCACCCAAAGATCTTCCACCAGCAAGCTCAGCACTCTCCACCTGTGTTACTATGGCTGACTCCTCAGTGGACAAATCTGGAGTATCTTAACAACCAATAACTTTCCAGGTAGATGTTGCCTTATTTTCATTAAATCCTCTTTGGATATATGAAGAGTAACACTGGTTAGTAAATGATGTCTGTCATGCCCTCCGATATCCAGGTTCAGGCCCTAGACTAAAAGGAAAACTCCTTTCTTGCACCAAACAGGTCTGTGCCATTCAATATAATGCAGCCTCAGGGTGGAAAGAGCAGTGAATTAGGAACTGAGAGACCCAAGTGCAATTCCTAGCTTTGCCATGATTATGAACTGTATGATTTGGGTGAGTTAATTTCTCTGAACGAGGAAGGTGAACTGTGATCTTGAAACTCCCATTCGGCCGGGCGCGGTGGCTCAAGCCTGTAATCCCAGCACTTTGGGAGGCCGAGGCGGGTGGATCACGAGGTCAGGAGATCGAGACCATCCTGGCTAACATGGTGAAACCCCGTCTCTACTAAAAATACAAAAAACTAGCCGGGCGTGGTGGCGGGCGCCTGTAGTCCCAGCTACTCGGAGGCTGAGGCGGGAGAATGGCGTGAGCCCGGGAGGTGGAGCTTGCAGTGAGCCGAGATCGCGCCACTGCACTCCAGCCTGGGCGACAGAGCGAGACTCCGTCTCAAAAAAAAAAAAAAGAAACTCCCATTCAGTTCTGAGTTTATGATTCTAAGGTCAAACTAGGATTACCAAGGGGATAACTGGGGTAGTAGACACTTGGCATATGAGGAACAAGAAGCAGTGGACAGGCAGAGGTGCCTTCCCAATCTGGCAGATGTGCTCTGGGGAATGGCACTATGGGAGAATGCCCTGCTTGGTCAGGTGATGCAATGATACCCCTCAGTTCTCATCCTGCATGAACCCTGCCTGCACAGGCATCCCAGGACAAGTTGACACTCCAGGTGTCTCTGAAGTGCAGAGTAGAGGGGCACTTCTCAGCCTCGGGAGTTATAGCTCAACACTGACCCCTGGACAGGATGCTGAAACAGTAGCTGCTTCTCTATCCTGAGCCAGAGGGAAGGGACGTGATCAGGTGTGTTAACTTTCAGCATGAAAATATAGACAAGGCCGGGCACTGTAGCTCACGCCTGTACTCCCAGCACTTTGGGAACCCCAGACAGGTAGATCACGAGGTCAGGAGTTCAAGACCAGCCTGGCCAAGACGGTGAAACCCTGTCTCTACTAAAAATACAAAAATTAGCCAGGCGTGGTGGCGGGCACCTGTAATCCCAGCTACTTGGAAGGCTGAGGCAGGGAATTGCCTGAACCCGGCAGGCAGAGGTTGCAGTGAGTTGACATTGTGCCACTGCACTCCAGCCTAGGTGACAAGACTCCGTCTTAGGAAAAAAAAAAAAAAGTGTAGACAAGACCTGCTTTCCTTAATCATGCATGCACCACAGACTCTCTAGTTGTTGGCCCTGCTCTGTTCTGAGCTTTGCCAAAGTTGTTTCTACGTAAGCAGTGGGAGCTACCCCAGTGCTTTCCAGCTTTCGTATGCCCATGAATCAGCTGGGGATCTTGTTAAAAGCCAATTCAAATTGAGTAGTTCTGGGGTGGGGCCTGAGACTCTGAATTCCAAGCAAGCTCCCTGGTCCACAAACCAGACTCTGAGTAGCAAAAATGCAGAGAAAAGGATTAGGAGCTGAGTCACGTGACTCGCCATTTATAGGATGCTAAAGAAATCACTCTGAGCCTCCATTTTCCTCCTTTTAGTGATAATGTATAGTGCCCCTTCTGTTCAAGGCACTACTGAAAGGGCCAAGTGCGTCAACCCAGAAAGTGTACAGATGTAACAGTGTGAATGTTTTCTACTGTTCCAAGCAGCTGCTGGACCATCTAACTCTAGTGTGTACTGGAGCCCGAAGCAGAGCAAGTTAAAACTGCATACCCCCCAGGATCACCAGATTCTCCAATTATGAGACCTGGGGGTGAGGCTAGGAGCATGCACTTTAACAAGACACCAAGGTAATTCAGTGCTGTCAGTTCTTGATCCACACACTGAGAAACCCTAGCCCAAGCGGTAAGAGTGCTCTGCTCTCCTGATAGTGTGAAAATTGAAGATAATAAGGTACAGCAGAGAGCTTCTTGTAGGTGATCACAGACTCAGGACTCCTAGCTCCCTATAAATTGGTATTGGTAAAACTTTAATAAGCACAGAATTCTCCCGGTGGATCTTGTTAAAATACAGATCCTGATTCCATCAGTCTTGGTTAAAGCCTCAGATTCGGCACTTCTAGCAAGCTCCCAGGCAGATGATGCTAATGCTGCTGGTCCAGGGACCACACTTTGAGTAGCAAGAACCGATGTCAGTTCTCAGCCCAAGCTGCATATTGGAGCCATCTTTTAAATACCATGGGCATTCAAAACGTTAATTTTTAAAAACTGGTCTGGGGTGGAGTTCAGGCATTTTTTTTAAAGCACCTGGGTGATTCTAACATGCAGGCAGCTTTGGGACTCCCTGCCACAGATGAAGTCCAAGACGCTGGCTACCACCTGCTCATGCCAGTGCAAGTTGCAGTTAAGTGGGTCTTAGAGTGCTTCCTTGCTGGAGAAATAAGGCAAGCTGCTCATCCATCTCTTGATGGGCTATAACTTGGGTTACTGTGGGGAGAGGAAGCAGAAGTTTCAATGGGAGAAATAGAGAGCTAAGTGTTTTATGCGGAGACTGATACAATTACTACTCCAGCTTCAGGCTTCATTGCTCTCTCCTTTCCAGCATCTGTGTGATTTTTCCTGGCTCTCTGCTTGGCGCTCTCAGGTGTGGACCAGGTGGGACACTGACCTGTCTTATTTTGCCCCTGGCTAGGAGGCAGCGGGGAGCAGCCACGCACAGCGGGCCCAAAGGTGCAGGAGGCCTCGGAGGCTGTGCTGTCGGAGCACAGGAGTGTATTTCACATCGAGCGGTCATCCGTTCGGAGGAGGAGCAAAGGTGTGCATTTCCTCCCCCTCGCGCTTGGATCCCTGCCTTCCTAGTCTCTAATAAAACAGGGACGGCCGGGCGCGGTGGCTCAAGCCTGTAATCCCAGCACTTTGGGAGGCCGAGACGGGCGGATCACGAGGTCAGGAGATCGAGACCATCCTGGCTAACACTGTGAAACCCCGTCTCTACTAAGAAATACAAAAAACTAGCCGGGCGAGGTGGCGGGCGCCTGTAGTCCCACCTACTCCGGAGGCTGAGGCAGGAGAATGGCGTAAACCCGGGAGGCGGAGCCTGCAGTGAGCTGAGATCAGGCCACTGCACTCCAGCCTGGGTGACAGAGCGAGACTCCGCCTCAAAAAAAAAAAAAAAAAAAACAGGGACCAGGGACAATGGCAATACCTACTTCACAGGGTGGTGGGGAGACCGGCTGGAGTCAGACTTGACCTCTCATACCTGACCTCTGACCAAGGCCACAGTTCCCCGGATGTGTCTGGATGCCCGCTGGGTCTCCGAGAGGTTGAAGCTGGGACAGGCAGTTAGCTTCTGGGGTCTCAACTCTGCTGCACATTGGAACCACCTGCATCTCCTCCATTTAATTCATCTGGGGAGCAGCCTGGGTGGGCATCAGGAGCTTTTAAAGCTCTCCAGGAGATTCCAATTTGCCAGCAAATCCAAAACCACTGGTCTAGGAGGCTATAGATGAAAAGTTCTCACCTATGGCAATGGTGGGGAGGCCAAGGGCACAGGTAGAGACCCATGGTGGGGAAAGGGCTGCCAAAGGCCAGGAAGAGGGTATCCAAGGGCCGCTAAAGCTGAAGAAGTGGAGGCCAGAAACTTGGACTTGGAAGCTGAGAACATGTGGCAGCAAACAGGGAGGAGTCTGGGGAGATTTCCTCAACCAGCTGCAAGGTTGGAGCAGCCTCGTGAAGATCCAGGACACAGGGACAAGCTAATCCTACCCCCAATCTCCAGATATGGGGGCAGCATTGCCCAGAGTCACACAGCAGACTAAGCCCACTATTGGAATAAAAGTGACTCCCGAATTAGTGCAACATCTCATGCTCCCCAGAAGATGCCTGAGTGACCTTCTTTCTCCAGTTCCTCCAAGTCTCATCATTTCATACCACAAGTCAGCCAGCCCAGAGAACTGGACCTGGAATGACTATGGGAAAATACATGAGGTGGAGTGGGGATTGCCAAGGACATTGCATATCTCAAGGGCCCCTGTAGCTCAGGAGTTTGTCTTTGACAAGGGTTCCCCAGCAGAGTGTGGAAGAGACCATGGTTTGCCTCAAAGGCTTCATAACTTCCTCCTAACATCGTCTTAGGACAGGGGCTGGGATTGGGGAGAGCATAGTAGAGAGCCCCGCAGCACTGGCAGGCAGGGAGGAGCTTCAGACAGAAGCAGCGGGTCAGTGGGGATATCACACACACAGGCCTGCAAGTTCAAGTGATCCTCTCTGCTTCCTACTCTTCCTTTCAAAGCTTTCAAAGTGAATTTGTTTCTCCTGAATAGGGTCACCTCCTAACCATACTGGTATCTGCAGTCCCTGCCCCTTCAGAAGTGGGAACACAGTGCCTTTGATATATCCCTTCTAGTGTTTTGACACCCTGATGACTCATGAGTGCAGAACGGGGCAACAGGCAATTCAGACTGAAAACACAGGGTCAGAGCCCAGCCTGCTATTCTCACACTTGACCACAGGAGGGAACCAAAGCATCAAGACGGAAACTTTCATGATGCACAATACTCTACTGAAATTGGTCGTCTCTAAAAGTAAATAACCTGTAATAATAAAAAATGTTTAGATCCACATTACAAGAGTTTTCTAGAATTACAAAGGCTTGCCAAAATCTGCTTCAAGAGATTACATGGATGTCTCTTGTCCTAATCCCACCAGCCATTGCTACTACAATACCTTAAAAAACAAAACAAACAAACAACAACAAAAACAGAACAGCCTGAGGTCGTCCAGGTGAGGAGAATCATGAGCAAATTCAAACACAGATCATGCATGGCTCATGGCTTATGGCTCAGGCAGCTTAATACTTTATGAACAGGAAGTGAAGGGCTTCAACAACATCCAAGTTTTTGTTTGTTTGTTTTGTTTTGTTTGTTCACCTGCAAGTTCCCCATGTGGAACAGGAGAAAGAGCCCTGGATTCCGGGATCAAGCACAAGTCACTGTCTCTCCAGGCTGCTGTTTTCTCATCGAAAAAAATATCAAGGTTGAGCTAAATGAGGGCTTCTTAATTAATAGTGGAATCTCTGAGCTCCCTAAATTCCTTGTAACATGCCCTGTTTATATGAAGATGTATACTTTTTTTCCCCAAAGCGAGGGCCCAGATGGATCCATGACCAGTAAAAGAACAAAAGAGGCTTCAGGCTGCTGGAAGGCTCCATGATGCTGTGCTTCCTCAGGAGAAACAGGAAATACTGCTTAGTCTAACACCTGAGCCCTGCAGGACATTAGCTTCTGAGGTGCCAGAGTAGAGGTGTCCTAATTGATGGTCCTCTTTCCTTCTAACTCCAGTGTTTGGAAAAGGCGAACACCAGGAGAGACAAACCAAAGACCCATTTCCCTATCAACACCAGAAGCCCACAGTGGAGCTGCCTGTGAGTACTGAGTGTCCTGGATCAGGGACAGCACCCTGCAGTCACAGAGCCCACAGCAGATGAAGGAGATGAGAGCTGTAAACAAGGTTCTCCGATTTAGGCAAACTTTTCTTGCCTTCATATTTTCTGAAATGTAATTACCTGGGACAAAAATGTCTCTTTCACAGTTTACTTTGTGACTTTTCATATTCCTTTTATTTGAATTATTATCAGGCTTCCTTTAAACCCAGTATTCAAGCATTGAGGAAATAAGCTGGTGCCTGTTTTCAAAAACAGAATCTTCCCATGTTCAATTTCATACCCTTATGTTTATGAACAGTTATATCTTAAAGACTGGACATGCCAGGGAGAAAGGCATTTCTTCTGGAAAGACTATTAATGTTTTATTTAAAAAAAAAAAAGACTAAAAATATGTGGTTAACTCAGTTCTGCTGTTTGACCTTGACCTTCAAAAATGAGAACCTGCACATGCCAGAGTCCTCATCTACAGAATGAGAGTCAAGGTGTTATCTTATTGTGCCTCACAGTAGTTAACCTATTAGATGAGGTAACGTGTCAAACAAAAGACAGTCTAATCTACAGAAACAGGGAGAATGTTAAATTGTAATTTAATGAAATACCAAATGACAATCTTATTTGGTCCCTGACCGACCACGAGCATGAATTCTCAGTGTAAGAACCACCAAATGTGGGAGACTCTTGCCTATCTCTGTCCTGGACAGGATCTGGACACCATGGAGGAGAGCGCTGAGATAAAAGTGGAAACAAACATTTCCGAGACATCCTGGATTCGGAGTTCTATGGTTGCTGGTGGGAAAAGGGTTAGCAAAGCCCTCAGCTACATCACAGGAGAGATGAAGGAGTGTGGAGAGGGACTCGAAGGTAAAATTTTATGAGAGCAACACGGACCCTGACCCTAAAAAGTCACCTCCACCCATCGCCAGGAAACCTATTGCCATGGGGGTTCCCTATAGACTAGACTGCGCTCGGTTACTGTGGTCTTTCCTGAAAGCTGGGAGTTCTGCTGTTATAACAGACATACAGCCTCTTGGAATATAAATAGCAATACATGTAAGAGTGTGAGCTCATGAGCTCTCATTGCTGAACATAACACTTCTGGTATCTCAAATATCCCATCTAAATATTGCAGACGGGTGTTTTTCGCATTGGGATTCTAGAGCCAGCATTCTAGAAAAACACCATCTGGATAGCTCGTGGGAGAACTGTGTCTGCCATGCCAATAGGTTCTCTTTAGCACTCCTTCCAGAGCTCAGCCCATGGGTTTAATGCCCTCTATGCAGCAAGAACATTTTCTTGAAAATTCATAGTACCACCATAGGGGACAGAGACAGCTCAGGGCACCTAATCCCCCCTGCCAGAAAACCAGCCTGAAGGTCACATCCGGCTGAGACGGGCCTCGAGAGTTTCCTTGGCAGTCAGATGCTCTCTTGGGTTCTTTATTTACCGTCTTTGGTGGCAGGTGACAGCAGGTGGCGGGCTCTCTGCAAACCCACTTCGGACATCCAGATGCCCTCACACCCTCTGCCTGCCCACTTACGGCCGCCCACACAGAGCACTCGCCTACTTCCTGCCCTGCTTCCATTTCAGACAAGTCCCCAGTGTTCCAGTTCGTTGACTGGGTCCTCCGAGGCACATCTCAAGTGATGTTTGTGAACAACCCCCTCAGCGGCATCCTCATCATCCTCGGCCTCTTCATCCAGAACCCCTGGTGGGCCATCTCAGGCTGCCTGGGTACCATCATGTCCACCTTGACAGCCCTCATCCTGAATCAAGACAAGTAAGTCCCAGAGGCTCAGGGTCCAAGCATGCGGCCAAGAAGTCACTCCCCATGGGGACCATTCTCCCTCTTCCCAGCTCAGAAACCCTCAAAATAAGGACACTGATAACTAAAAATGACTGTTGCCTGGTTTTGTCATAGCAACACATGGTCTAGAGAAAGATGAAAGATTCATAGGGTTGTCTTCCCTCCCCACTCCCAGAAGAGTGGTCTGTTTGAAGGTGTATGTAGTCAGGTCCCAGGTAAAAAGAATCTGCCTCAATAGGAAAATGTAAAAGGCCCTGGGGAAGCCCCTGCTCCACCTGCCCCTCCCTCTCCTGCCAGGTCGGCCATTGCGGCAGGACTTCACGGCTACAATGGGGTGCTGGTGGGGCTGCTGATGGCCGTGTTCTCAGACAAAGGTGACTACTACTGGTGGCTGTTGCTCCCCGTCATCATCATGTCCATGTCTTGGTAAGTTTGCTTTTGAGGGGTTGTGGGTTCATATCAAAGGCCACCAACCTTTTCATCTCAACCCCATGACCGTCTGTCTAAACGTGATGCTAAAGTGGGATGTATTTAGCTTGCACATCAGAAATGCCCACTGAAAATAATGACTAAGTTTATACCATGGCAGCCCCATGCTAGGTCTATACACAGTATCCCATTAGTGACCACTCTTTAGTATTTTTTTTTTTTTTTTTTTTTTTGATCTAAAGGGTTTTTGGTCTCACCCTGTGAGAGCACAGAGAAAGAAACCGAGGCCCACATTGGTTAAGAGCTGCACTATAGGGTCCTGTCAGTTTCTCGAAATCTTTTCAACCCTCCCCCACCCCAGCTTTTCTAAATCCTTGGCACTCCTGTGCAGACCAAAACCACCTCCCAGGGTAGGCTGAAGGCCCAGCCACAGGTAAGCCCTCAGTGCCTGCTCTACCCCATGTTGAGAAAACACAGGGCACCCTGGCCACAAAGCCAATGCACACGGCCACTCAAAAAGCATCTGTTGAATGAATGTGATTCCCTCTCCTCTGCCTCCCCAACCTGCCCTCTCTCCTGATGCCTGGAGATGGAGCTGTAGGACTCCTGAAGGAAGTTCTAAGACCGCCTGCCTTGTATCTCCTTCTGAAGCTGAGTCTGGGTGCCCCACCCTGTCACTGTGCAGGGAGGAAGAGGCCCGGGAAAAGACCTGCTCAGAGCCAGTCAGGCTCCAGAGAATACCCAGCAGGCTGCTTTTCTCTAGGAAGGCACAGGGAGCCCCCACTGCAGCAGTCTAGTGTTATGACCAGGCGGTTTCCTGACCAGCATCTCTTCTGCCGTCAGCCCCATCCTCTCCAGCGCCCTGGGTACCATCTTCAGCAAGTGGGACCTCCCAGTCTTCACACTGCCCTTCAATATCACTGTGACTTTGTACCTGGCAGCCACGGGTCACTACAACCTTTTCTTCCCCACGACGCTGCTGCAGCCTGCATCCGCCACGCCCAACATCACCTGGTCAGAGGTCCAAGTGCCCTTGGTATGTATCACGGAAGGAGGAAGGGCAGTGTCTATCCACACTAGATATTAGTGGCATTTGCATATTTTGCACATCAGAAACATCCACAAGTAATAATTCTTAAAAATTACATGGTACCAGGCATGCTACACACGTATCTTATGAGCTGCCACCCTTTTCTACTTCTGAGAGCAAAAAGGGCTAGTTTGGTCCCACCTTATGATAGCACAGAGAAGGAAACTGAGGCTGAGTTAAGAGACCTGCCTTAGGTCTTACAACCAATTAGGGAGGAGCAAAGTCAAGACTAGAACTTCAGCCTCCTGACTTCCAGGCCTGGGCTCTTTGTGGATGTTTAAAAAGTCTTTTTGAGGCTTACAGCTTACATTGTGCATTTCATTTCATTCAAGCACACGGAATCACTCAAGTCGTACACATCATGCTACCATCTATTAGCTTAAGAAGTCATTGTTCCAACCTCCAGAGTTTATTCCCTTCACTCGCCAAAGCTGGGCCTGGTGGCACATGCCTGTAGTCCCAGCTACTCAGAAGGCTGAGGTGGGAGGATCTCTTGAGCCCAGGAGTTTGAGGCTGCAGTGAGCTGTGATTGTGTCACTGCACTCCATGAGACTCTATCTCCAAAACAAAAACAAAAACCCCAGAATCAAATAGTTTGCTTGCTAAATACTGGTGCTTCTCAGTGTAAACTCAGGGCCCTTTCTACTACACCACGCTGTTGGTTTTAAAGCACAGGTGTTCTTTCATTAAGAAACATATGACAGAGCTTTTAAAGTTTTTTGTAGTAAGTATTCTGTATATAATCCTGACCTCCGGAAGTCAGCCAAGGTGATTAAGAAGAAGCTGCACTCACAGCATTAAGTCAGCCTGGAGAAATGTGCCCATTAGCCAACCGCCTTATCTAACTAGGCATCTTTTCTCTGAGGCCCTCCTACTTTCCGTTACATGAAACGGCCCCACAGTCTGGCGCTCACTCTGAGACTTCGTTATTGGCAACTCATCATCTGACCACAAAGTCACTTGGGCTTGTTGAAGGAACTTTCTCTGAAATAATGGTGCCTCATTTCTCTCAGCCTTCCACAGTAAGCAACAGTGTGGTGTAGTAGAAAGAGCCCTGAATTTACACTGAGAAGCACCAGTATTTAGCAATAAAACTATTCGATTTTGGGGTTTTTTTTTGTTTTGGAGATAGAGTCTCATTCTGTCACCCTGGCTGGAGTGCAGCGACACAATCACAGCTCACTACAGCCTCAAACTCCTGGGCTCAAGCGATCCTCTCGCCTCAGCCTTCTGAGTAGCTGGGACTACAGGCATGTGCCACCAGACCCAGCTAATTCTTTATATTTTTTTGTAGAGATTGGCTCTTGTCATGTTGCCCAAGCTGGTCTCAAACCTCTGGCCTCAAGCGATCATGCCACCTCAGCCTCCCAAAGTGCTGGGATTACAGGTGTGAACCATTGCACCTGGCTGAGAACTATTTGTGTTAGTTGCATCCTTGTTGATCATTTTGGGTGTGAGAGGACCTTCTTGGACCAGAAACAAGAAAAGGTGCTGTGCTGGCAGTTCAGCTTCTTAAGCTGCCCATTCTTAGTCTACCCAATTAATATCTTTTGGAGACAAACTTGCTCTAAGTGGGAAATGATGTTAGAAAATGCAGATTTTAGATATTGCATTCTCTATGTCACAGTTTTGGTTGAGAAGATGTTTTGAAATTTTATAGAAATGGAAAAACAATGAATAATCCTGTACAAACACTTGAGAACCCCCACCACCATCACCACTCCACCAGCGTTCCAGGAAAGAAAAATTCAATTTTGTGGCATTGTTCTTTAAGAAGTAACTTTCTGGCCAACTGAATAGATTATAACAATGATTCATATGTTTTGTCGTTTTGACAAATTAGAGCCTTGAGTTTCTGATAAATAAGCGGTGAATTTCAGAGGGAGAGTCTAAGCTTCCCAGTAATGTTGAGTCCCCACAGGTTCCTCTGCTCCTGTGACCACTGAGAGCTCCCTGAAGGGTGCAACTGGCTGGGAACAAAACTGCCCATGCTGCTGCCTCTGTATATACAACTCTTTCTCGCCTGTCCCCTTTGTCCTGCATAGTGAGGCCAGAGCCCTCATTCTGTTCTCTGCCCTGGGTAACAGGAGACCGAGCCCAAAGCCTAACTCACTCAGCCGGTCTCCTGTACACACACTCACTGTGGTGTGAGGGCCCCTGAGCAGCAGGATCTCCCTCCCCCGCCATGCCCAGTGGGAAGAGCTCTCTAGAGAAGATCATCCTTGCCATAACCTATACACAGACTCGCCCCAGGACACTGCCTCTCCTCAGCTTCCTGCCCAAGGGCCTTGGCCAGACCCTCCAAAAGACAGTCCCTGTGGCTGGGGAAGCTGGCATTTCCAGGAACTCTAGGACCCTTGTGCAGGTGCCCACATGGCACCAGACTTTTTCAAGTGCTTTTCCATTCAGAAAGGTCCCACCAGCCCCGGAGATAGGTGGAGGATGGAATCAACCAGGGTGTCCCGGGGGTTTACTAATCAAAACAGCAGATGCTGGGCGATACTACCTTCTCCTGGCCCCTCCTATAGATACTAGTCCAGTTCCTCCTCCAGACCTTACTAACACAATCACACCCCAAACATGTTGTTCTTGAAAACACACAGGATCATTTTTTTGTCTAATATTTCGCCTTCTCATCATCTTTTTAGCTTTTTTTAAAAAATCACACCCAGGCGTGGTGGCTCACGCCTGTAATCCCAGCACTTTGGGAGGCCGAGGCAGGCGAATCACCTGAGGTCAGGAGTTCAAGACCAGCCTGATCAACATGGAAAAAACCTCATCTCTACTAAAAATACAACATTAGCCGGGCATGGTGGCACATGCCTGTAATCCCAGCTACTCGGGAGGCTGAAGCAAGAGAATCTCTTGAACCTGGGAGGTGGAGGTTGCGGTGAGCCAAGATTGTGCCATTGCACTCCAGCCTGGGCAACAAGAGTGAAACTCCATCTCAAAAAAAAAAAAAAATCGCAAAGGGTTTTTAAACCCCAACTTTGATCAGACATATATTACTTTTCTAAAGAATAGTACCCTACTTTGAAAGGTTTTCAGGTTCTCTTCCCTGGGGAATAAATGTCTTACACTCATATTTCTAAATAAAGGAAACTCAACATCCTAATCCATCAGTGTTCTAAGAACTCAAGATAATAAAGCTTTTGTTCCTGTTAAAGGTTAACCTATTTGAATAGAAATAAAAATCTTGGACATCTGTTGCAAAATGTTAGCAGGGAGGGTTCGGTGCCAAGTCTCTTGCAGCCAAGGTCAAGTTGTCTCTTTTGCCTCCATAATAAGCATGTAATCCTGTTGTGCCTACAGCTTTTGAGAGCCATCCCCGTTGGAATTGGCCAAGTGTATGGCTGTGATAACCCCTGGACTGGAGGCATCTTTCTCACAGCTCTGTTCATATCCTCACCTCTCATTTGCTTGCATGCAGCAATTGGATCCACCGTGGGGATGCTAGCAGGTCTGTGTCCTCACTTCCCTGGGCTGTGAGGGGGTTAGAGCCTGGGGCTGGCTCCAAATAAAATGGTGACTTTCATCTTCAACACTACACCTGCTGATTCCTGTGAACTTTCCCTCCTTCTGTTGTACCCTGTTACTCTATTTTTGGTCTAGTCCCTTTATCCTCCTCTGAGCTACAGCTGCCCTCAAGAAAGGCTTTGGTGTTAGTCATTTACACCTTAGTATAAATTTAAAGTGTGGGAGAAGTTTCTTCCAGGCATATTTACACGTTAAGTCATCTCCAGTGACAACAAGAAAGATTTGTTCTCCATTAGAGAATTAAGGTATCGATGAAGGAGAGGTTCTCTTTCTTGGCAGGGGAAGGATATTCTCTGGGCTGTTTAAATCAGACTTCTGTCCTTACTCAAAGAAGCTCTTCAACCCATGCCAGCTTAACTGCTAGTATTCATGGGACTCTATGGCCATTTGTTTCCTTTAGATGTTTTTTTCACAGAATAAAGCCATAAGTCCTTGTTGTATAACTACCTAAGAAGATAACTGGCTCTGGGCTTTGAGGACTGTGGTAGGTTTCAGGGCCAGCAGATGGACCCCATAAGACCCTAGACTCAACCCTGATGCCTGCCTTCTCTCACAGCGCTCAGTATTGCGACGCCCTTTGACTCCATCTACTTCGGCCTGTGTGGCTTCAACAGCACCCTTGCATGCATAGCGATAGGAGGCATGTTCTACGTCATCACCTGGCAGACGCACCTCCTCGCCATCGCCTGCGGTAGGTACTGCCCACAGAATTCCCTGATGACCTCAGATGAGACCTTTTTCTATCCTGGCAGAGAAAACCACCCTGAGAAAATTCTGCTACTCCCCCAAATATGGATGGGAGGATTTGTTTCCTTTATAAAAGGGTTTTTACATAAAACTGTCTTCCATGGTTATTTAGTAATTAATAGATTAAACGCTATTTTCACCGAATACACAATGTTCAGTCACATGAAGACAGTGGTGGAGGTTTGGGTATTGTTCCTGGGCTGTCTCCTATGATTGCTACTCTCCTGGCGGGGGTTGGAGCAAACTGACCGAGCAACTCTTATGCAGGTTACTCCTTACATATGGAATTGGGTGATTTACATCATCTACAGCGTTTCACCTTAAGCATTCAAACATTAGCTGTGGCCCTTCAAATGACCCCTGTTTGTTATGTATTGGTTCAGAGTCCCAGGAAATTAGATCAACTCTAACAAGTTGTTAGATTTATATGTCCTCATCCTTGACCATCCTTTATTTCTTGATGTTATATGAACAGAAACCAAACAAAACTCCTTTTGAGCAGAACATTTAAAACTGAAGTTCTATTTCAGTACATCCGTAGACTCTGTGAACATTATCTATATAAACTTATTTTATTTTATTTTTTTGAGATGGAGTCTCGCTCTGTCACCCAGGCTGGAGTACAGTGGTGCGATCTCGGTTCACTGCAAGCTCAGCCTCCCAGGTTCACACCATTCTCCTGCCTCAGCCTCCTGAGAAGCTGGGACTACAGGCGCCGCCACCACGCCTGGCTAATGTTTTCGTATTTTTAGTAGAGACGGGGTTTCGCTGTGTTAGCCAGGATGGTCTCGATCTCCTGACCTCATGATCCGCCCACCTCGGCCTCCCAAAGTGCTGGGAATACAGGCGTGAGCCACTGCACCCAGCCTATAAACTTATTTTTAAAAATACATTTATAATAAAAATTTTCCAAATATTCTTGCTAGGGAAGATATTCTGGATCAGCTATGGCCATATATTTGTTTCCTTAAGATAATTTGTAGATATATTTTCTTTTGCATTTTATGACAGTCACCACAAACTCTAAACAAGATACGAAGGGTAAAGCTGCTGTCTTTTTCATTTGCTCTTCTTAAAATTACGTTTTGCTACCCCAACCTAAGGCCAGCACACTGTAGTTACTTTAAAAAAAAAAATAGTAGCTGTCGTATTGCCCAAATAAAAGGTAGCCATTCACCTAACACCCACTATGAAGTAGGAATTTTAAATACCTCGTGTCTCTACCTTTAACACTAATTCTCCAAGGTTGGTATTACTATTCGTATTTTACAAACGAGGAAAAGTTGTGTCAAAGAGCAAGACTAAGGTGAGACAAGGGAGACAGCTGGGATGCAAAATTTAAGGAGGTGCTTACTCTCAGGGTCAAGCAAGTGATGACCCTGACATATCCCCGTGACCCTGAGAGTGAAGGCCACCTGAAATTTTGCACCCCAGGTGCTTCACTCACCTCCCCAAGTCCCAGCCTTGTCAAAGAGGTGAAGCGGCTCAACTGCGTAGTAAAAGACAAGGCTGAGACATGAAGATAGGTCTTCCTCAGTCCAAACTCAAACTCCCCGCCCCCTTTTCCAGCATGGCACCTCTCTCTGAAGCCTCTCATAAACCAAGGCGCACTCATTGGCTTCAATGAAACTGAGTCACATCATCTTCCAAAAGTGCCAACGGGCCTGACGACTTCAGGAAACATGAAAATACACTAAAGTGAATTTTAAGCCCTTTTAGGTGGATCCTTGAACTTTCAGACAGACTACACAGTAATAATATCTGACATTTATTGGTTTTCACCAAAACACTTTTCCAAATATTACTTCATTATATCATTTTAAGAAGCTGAAAACTCCAGCTCTATTTCGTAGCCATGGTGCCTGAGGCTAAGGGAGGTAAAAGGACTTGCCTGTGGGCAGAGGTAGAGTCAACCCTCCTTCTACAAGTTAAAGAAAGATCTGGAAGCATCCAGTGATATACTTATAGACCAAAAGTGGGAAAGCAGTCTATAACATATACAAGTAGAGTTTGGGGGGCATTTCATTGTTGGTGCTGTTTTGAGACAGGGTCTTGCTCTGTCGCCCAGACTGGAGTGCAGTGGCATGATCATGGCTCACTGCAGCCCCAACCTCCCAGGCTCAAGTGATCCTCCCATCTCAGCCTCCTGAGTAGCTGGGGCTATAGGCATGCACCACCATGCCCAGCTAATTTTTATATATATATTTTGTAGAGACAGGGCTGCACTGTTTCCCAGGCTGGTCCTGGGCTCAAGTGATCTGCCCACTCAGCCTCACAAACAAATGTTTTTATAGGTTCAATGAAAAAAAGAAGTTGAGGCCATCTAGAAAATCTGGAACGTGTAGTCAAGCTTACTTGTGTGTAGGGCCCATTGATAGGCAACCAGGAGGCAGTGAGAGCAGGAGGGAATGATAGCTCCTTCACAGGCAGAACAGCCCCACTGGAAATAAATGTCACTGTTAATATTTTAATTTAAATTAACTTTAACTTCTTAGTAGGCTGGCATTTTTACATGATCTGAAACTAGACCTATGCCTAAGTTCCTTCCTTCCATAAAAATGTCCCAATGACAAAAATTCTAAATGCTCAGCTATCTTTAAAATATGTCATCATTTATATTATTAAATTGGTTTGGGCCTCATCCCATTAAAAATTAAAAGTTTGAATGCTAGAAATGAAAAGTCAAGGAGTCCTGAAATTTTTAGATTCAGAGTCAAGACTGTGCCACTCTAGGCTCTCTTAGTGGCCCACGAACTCCACGTAAGATCAGAGCAGGTGGCCCGGTTGGGGAGTCGGTAGGGGGCATAGCGGGGTGGGCAGGTGGCTGCATCTGAAGCCTGGAGCTGTAACTTCTGTCCAGAGTCTCAGAGGACAAGGATATCTAGGATACCAGCTGGGAAAGGACATTACAGGATATCCCTGGATACCAACTCCAAGTTCTGCTTATTCACTAAGGAATATTCATGTTCAACAAACAAATCTTAAATGCCCAAATTATGTCAGATATTACCCTGGTGGTTCTCAACCAGGGGTGATTTTCCCCTTCCCCAGGAACATTTGGCAATGTCTGATGGCATTTTTGTGTGTCATACCTGAGGCTGGGGGAAGTGCTACTGGCATCTAATGGGTAAAAGCCAGAGATGCTCTTAAACACCCTACAATACACAGGACAGCCCCCTACAATAAGGAATTGCCCCGTCCAAGGTGTCCATGGAGCTGGAGCTGTGAAACCTTGGCACAGGCCATCTCATTTAATCTTCCCTCCAGCCCTGTAAAGTGTGTGGATGATATTAATACCCCCATTTCACAGATGGAGAAATGAGGCTAAAGGAAGCTAAATACATTGCTTGAAGTCAGATCTGCCTGACTGTAAAAGACTGTGCTCTTTTCAGGACACCACACTGTTTCCTGAAGCCAGTGCTTTCTCTACCAGTGAAAAAATTCAAGCCCAGAACAGTTAGGCCCTTTTCCAACATCACACAGTCAGTGATGGATAAGACAGGCCAGGTGGCCAGGCATCCTGTCACAAAGGTTCCTTCCACCACAGCCTGTTCTGCACATCATCTGAGACAGACAGTTCTCCCTCCAGCCCAGGCAGCTGCATGTCTCATTTCGTCTTCCTTCTTCTAGCCTTCCTCCTCTCTCCCAACTCTGCAAGCCCTACAGCCACACAGGAGTCCACGCGGGGTTTTCAGAGGGTTTTCCTGCTAGTAACACCACCGAATTTGATAAAATAGCAAATATCAGTGGGGGAAGAGGGAGAGAGAATGAATCCTTTGGCTCTGGATTCCAGGGAAGATGGATGGAGTTGGAATCTTCCGTTCTTCACAGACCAAGCCCAGAGTCCCTCTCGGGCCATCTGGCTCCCCTTTACCCTGGGGCCTTGGTGGTGCTTGGTTTGACTCTGTCTTTTCAACCTCAGATCTGAGAGGCGGGTTAAGAGCCCACTCCCAGAGCCAGATGGCTGGGGCTCCGCCACTGGTTAGCCATGTAATCCTGGACAAGTTGCTTGAACTCTCAATGCCTGATACTCACAGTGCCCAAGTCCTACAGCTGTTGTCAGGATCAAATTAGATCATTTGTGAACATGATAAGAATAATGCTGACACATAGGGAATATCCAGTAAGCGCTAAGCTCTATTATCTCTAGTTAAATGATGTATGTTAATTAATGAGGATTCAGCAAACACAAAGGATGGCATGGGCTCCTGTTCAGTCTCAGAGAATAAGCTGCCTCGTGTGACCTGTGATGCCCATTGACAGCCGCACACTCCACTTCATATAACTCATGGAACTCATTCTCTTTCGTTTGTTTGTTTGCTGTTTTTTGAGACCAGGTCTTGCTCTGTCACCCAGGCTAGAGCATAGTAACTAGCATGATCATAGTTCACTGCAGCCTCAAACTTCTGGGCTCAAGCCATCCTCCTGCCTCAGCCTCCCAAGTAGCTGAGATTACAGGCACATGCCACCACACCCAGTTAATGTTTTTGGTTTTTGTAGAGATGATATCTTGCTTTGTTGCCCAGACTGGTCTCAAACTCCTGGGCTCAAGTGATCCTCCTGTCTCAGCCTCCCAACATGCTGGGATTACAGACATGTGCCACCACTCCCGGCTGTGTAACTCATTCTTTAATCTCATCTACTCTTTCACCTTGAATCTCCACCTCCAAAACAAAAGAGACTTCTCCAATTGAAATATAGGCCAAACAGTCATATTATTTCACCTCTGTGAATCTCAGTTTTCTCATGTGTGAAATGATGACAATAATAGTGCTTACACTGTAGGAATGCTGAAAGCTATGGTAGTATTGCTACTAGCTGGGCATACAATAACACACTAATAAAGGTCAGCTCTTGTTAATATAATCCTAAGGACAACTGGGATGCTCTCAGTGAGAAATGAAGGGTTTGGAAGCAAAGGCCAATTACACTAGCACATTTTAATAGCTTCTCCCGTGTTGCCGACACTGGGCTCATTCCCAGTGGTCAGCCTCATCGTGCCTTCCGTAGGGGCTACATGACAAGGCACCGGGCATGTCTAGTCTTCTTCAAGCTTTCAGAATGCTGCTCTTCCCTAGAAACCCATATTATGTTAATAACTTGTGATGAAATATTCCAGTAGGGAGTTCTGGGATTCACTTGCCTTCGCCGTATAGTAAAATTTTCATTTATGGTTTATGCTGTTAAATGTTCCTTTACTGGAATGCAAGGTGGTGGGACCCAAGAGAACTGTAACAGCTCAATTCTGGCCCTTTTTAACAAGTTCATCTGCTGTCTTCGCTGCGCCGGCATTTGCATGGAATTTAACACTTTTAAAGCTGCCAAGGAATGGAAACATAACTCAAATTTTTAAAAAATCTTAGAGATAGCATTTGTGGCATAAAATTGATGGGAAGAGAATATGTAGACCAATCTTGAGGTGCTATTAAATAGTTACTGGTCTATTTCTTTTTTTTTTTTTTTCTAGCACTGTTTGCTGCCTATCTGGGTGCTGCCCTAGATAACATGTTATCTGTGGTGAGTCGACACAGGTTCAGAACATGCCTACAACATCCTTCCTGGTGTCCTCTTGGTTTCCCCCAAACCTGCAGAAAACCTCTCTCCTCTAAGAACCATTCCCCAGTTCATCTCCCTCAAGTCACACTACTCACTTTAGCACCTGCTAGGCAGAGGGAGCCAGGCCCTAAAAGTTTACATTTCAACTATGGGCCAATCCATTCCTATCATCAGTAGGCCAGGAGCTCCTTAGAGGACAATTTGAGGAGCATTATCTTGTAAATCAAATTCCTCTCTATCGTCTTCTGTAAATATTTTTAAATATTTATTATTTAATTTGTGTGTGTCTGCCCAGCTAGCTTGTGAGCCAGCATATATCCTTGCCCCACGGCAACTAACCAGCTCCCCTCCATAGAAGAAGGGGAGTCAAGCCCCAGCCAGGCCAGAGAGAAGCCAGAGCTGAAGCTTAAGGTCACGGGCCAGTCTGGGAACCCCTTCCTCATCTGGGCTCCAGTAGGGTGATGTGTGAGGTCAGGAGGAGCCCATGCTGGCCCCCAACCCCAGTGCAGAGGGCTCAGGGCCCCACTTGCAGCTGGTGCCTCCCCTTCTCAGATAAGGGTACAAGGGCACACTTTGCGCGGACAACCAGGAGGAGTCCAGGTGATCCTGTGGATAAGGAGGGGGTGGGCATTCTAGTCACACCTGCCTAAATCTCTCCCTTACCTTTAGTGAAAATGGGTGGTTTGGACTTAGCATAGGAAGGAATTTTTCTAAGCAGTAGAATGTGCCTTCCCTGATACTATCCTGTCTTCCCCAGTGAACGAAATCTCTTTTCTGGGCCTCATTGTATTTGTGCACACCTCAGCTAAACACTTGATGTTGTACAGTTTTGTGATGAGTCTAGTACTCATTGTACTAGATGCAAAAGACACTTCTCCAACAGGGGCTGATGGAAGAAGACACAGGATGACCATAGTTCCTAGAGTTAGAAGTCTAACCTGGCCAGAAACACAGCTTCTGACAAAACACAGCTTCTACAAAAGGCATATTATGCTTTGATGACTTCTACATAAGGGCATATTAGCCCAACTATTAGGGTTCCCAGTGGCTGCATTTTGAAGATTGTGTGTTCACCTGTTATAATGCAAATGAATAGCACTGGCATGATTTTATTTATATTGGTCATCAATGAAGTATCTTCATCAATGCCCATAAAGCAGCCCCTCCTGTCCCCAGGGCTGTAGGTGATTGATAAGGGCTGATTAAAACAGCACAAGCACCTGATATGACCAAGGCTTATCTGTGTTCTTTCCCCCCAGTTTGGATTGCCACCCTGCACTTGGCCCTTCTGTCTCTCAGCTCTCACCTTCCTGCTCCTGACGACCAACAACCCCGCCATCTACAAGCTCCCGCTCAGCAAAGTCACCTACCCAGAGGCCAACCGCATCTACTACCTGTCCCAGGAGAGAAACAGAAGGGCATCAATCATAACAAAGTACCAGGCCTACGACATCTCCTAAGTTTCCCTCTCTAAAACACATCACTGTAAATTCAGCCTTCAGCAGGCAGTCCAGGTCCCCAGGATAAGAGACCATTTAGCCTTCCCTTCGGTCTGCTCTGGGACTCTCTCCCCAAACACAAAGAAACATGTATGTAGTCACCATTCCAGAACCTCTCTTTTCTAAGATGCACAACGCTGTTCAAAGATATGTTTAGTTGAAACTTTATACCCATAGTTTGTTCCACAAGAGCTCCCTTTGAGGGGAACTTGCCCTCTTCTGTGAAATAAGCCTCATCCTTAAAGAGAAGTCACCAAGAAAGGGATAGAGGTCAGCGACATGGTCACACAACTCGGTCATTTAATATGGAAAGCACAATACCAGGAAGTGTGCGTTAGCCCAGAAGGCAAGAGGGCTGGTTCTGCCCCAGCTCTGCTGCTAATGAGCCCCTACCATGTTGAGCAAGTCCTTCCCCACTCTCTGCCTCAATTTTTTAATCAGTTTCGTGACAGGGAGGGATGTGAAAGTCCTTTCCACCTCAGAAGTGTTGATTATTCTCTCTCTTCTATAGTCTGATGAAATCAGCATGACAACAAGTAATTACTTTAAGTCAAGGATGGAAGGGTTACCCGAGAAGAGGCAGGAGAATGTTAACGTTCTACAAAGTTTTATTTTTGGGTTATGGGAAGATGCTCTCCAGACTTGGGGTTAGGAATCTAAATTCACTGAAAATGCCAATGTGCTTTCCTTTACATTACAGAAATATTTCCGGAGGTGTCAGATGAAAACTGATCTGTATCAACACTCAAATCATGTTATAAACAAATGTGTTTCCCTTTGTAATATTCATAATCGTACTCTCATTAAACTGTTTAAATTTGCAAGTCAGCATCAGGGTTTTCTTAAAATGGGGCTCACCTAGAGGTTCACACATTGCTTACTTGAGGGGTTTTCCACGGTCAAGCATGTGCCTGAAAAGAGACAAGGATGGGCTCAAAATCATCAGAACAGGTTTGATTTGCTTATGGAGTGAATTACACAGAAATGACTTTGGATATGGTTTTCTGTTTGAGTTGAAGCACAGATTGTTAATAACCCATCTCACTATTTAGGGTAGAGTCTGTTAGCTTTGTGCCCCCAAATTACAAATCAAGCCAGTCTTGAGTGGCTAGTAACGCTTGTTTAGTCAACTCTGGTTATAGTTTCAAGCTCCTGAGCCACAAACCTTCTTTGTGGAACTCCATGTGGCCGGACCTTCCCACCCCTTCTCCAGGGGGAATGAACCTCTCATAGTGCCACAGTGGGGCCTCCCACCACCCCCCAAGCACACACGCACTCCCAGTTCAGTGTCATGGAGATGAGGACATAAGGGGGAATGTGGGGGAGGAGAGGCAGGAACAGACCCTCTATAACCACAGCTTTAAAGAAAGAATTACATTTTACCAAATGTAATTCATTTAGAAAAAGTTAATTTCTATGTTTACCTTTTCTCAGTCTGCCCCCAAGATTCTGGCCATCTTTTAGCAGCCCAAGAGCACTGGGCGGCATATTTCTCTTCAACATCATATCTAGCCCATACGACTTCTCCAGGAAAATGCAGCACTTAAGGGTAGAAACAAATCCTCCACATAGAAAAAGCGAGTCACACTCCAGAGGCTACCTCTGAGTTTGCAATCACACCTTGAGGCCAAGAAGGTCTCAGGCTGTATTTTAATGACCATGGAATTAGTGCTCTCTGAGGATTAAGCATCCAGGAATTTCACCAGAAGGCTGTTTATGCTCACAGCTCACTCAGTTGCCCCAGAACCTCCAAATGATGACATACAACTATTAAAGCACCAGTTTTCATGCATTTTCCACCAAAGTGTTATAATCTGGTTTTATTAAGAGCAGGAAACCCTTCACGTGCATGTTGTTCTGGTTATTGACCGCTAATAAAGCCCTTCAGCTGTTCTAAGTATTCCAATATCCTCGGCTATAAAGCAAGCTTAGTTGGCCCACGATACTAAGCAAAGTAGAAATAGATGGGGTAGAAGAATTTGATCTATGAAAACATACAAGGTCTACAGAATACCAAAGTAGCCAGTCTAGTCCAGCACTTCAATTAAGCACCAACAGTGGAGAGCTGCAGCCGGTTCCACCAGCTCCTGCGAACCCACTACGTGAGCACATTTCTCCCCATGCCATTCAGTGACATCACATTGATAGCTTGAAACCGGTCACAGTGGGAGTATTTACATCACAGAAATCAGCAAACTCTATAAATCTGGGCATGCACACAAGACACCAACACGTGCTTTACAAGCGCACATACAAACAACAACACAAAAAGGTATACAGGAATGTGAGAGGGAAAAGGGAGTAGGGTATAAAAATAAAAGGACAGGGCTAGGCGGGGTGGCTCACACCTGTAATCCTAGCACTTTGGGAGGCCAAGGCAGGTGGATCACCTGAGGTCGGGAGTTCAAGACCAGCCTGACCAACATGGAGAAACCCCATCTCTACTAAAAATACAAAATTAGCTAGGTGTGGTGGCACGTGCCTCTAATCCCAGCTACTCAAGGGGCTGAGGCAGGAGAATCACTTGAACCCAGGAGGCAGAGATTGCGGTGAGCAGAGATCATGCCATTGGACTCCAGCCCAGACAAGAGTGAAACTTCATCTCAGAATGAATGAATGAATAAATAAAATACATAAAAGGACATACACACCTATGTATCCCAGAGAAGGGCCTTACATGGGCCCATGAAGATACGCTGGGTACCAAGGCACATGATTAACTCAACTGTCGGGGAAATTTTTTAAATGAGTGGGGCAGAGTGTGTGCCACATATATGAACACATACATGCACACGCACACATGCACAAGTTTTTTTTCCTTCATTGAACTAGCCCATTGATGGCACATAATAGCCCTGAGAAATAGCAACTGAGTAATTGACTAAAACACCCTCCTACCCCTCTGTCTCAATGGAGCTGCTTTTCTATTCTCTCTACAGAATAAATTCTGTAGACTCTATTGGCTGGAATTTGAAAACCATTTCACGCACACAACAACGTACTTATAACAGATACACAGGCTCTCAACTAGGCCAACTGACTTGCCTCCAGAACTTACTGCCTGTAGCCTCCTCCCAAAACACATGTGTAGGGTTCAGGAAAAGAACTTTTCAGAGTGGTGCATGATATCTAGCCCTCAGCATTCCATCATTTTATGAGCAATAACTTCAAGGCCCTTTTGCAAACAGTCTTCTACAACCATCCTTTCCTTACAGAGCCTTTGTTATTCAGACATTTAAACTATGTAATGTTCTCAGGTGAGGAGCAGGTAGATCGATGGTAGATTGGTTCTCAAACTCGAGTATGTGTCGGAATCACCTGGAGACCTTATTTAACACACATTAGCGGGCCCTATTCCAAGACTGTCAGTCAGTGGACCTGAGGCAGGGCCTGAGAATTTCCTTTTCTAACAAATTCTCCACAGATGTTGATGCTGTGGGTCTAGGAGCCCATACTTTATGAGATAGACTTAGAAATAGGATGCTGCCTCCACTGATTTATTTTCCTTTCATTGCATATTGTAATTCACTGGTTGCAAATCTAAGAATAGACACACTGGTTGTGCATCTACGAATCATCTGCAAGGCTTATTAAAACACAAATCCCTGGGCCTCAACCTCAAAGATTTGGATTCACTAGATCTGGGTGGAACCAAAAATCTGTGCTTCTAACAAACTCTCAGATTATACAGATGTGGCGGGATCCAAGTTCAGAGATCATTGCACAGGTTCTTACTCTCGGCTAGATTAGGATCCTCTGATTCTGATGCCAGGCCCTACCTCAGGCCAATTAAGCCAGCAATGGGCCTGGGCACAGGTAATTTTTTAAAGCTCCTGGGGTGATTCTAACATGCAGCTGGGATGGGAAAACAACTGTGCTGCCTATCTCTTGGGCCCCAAAACTGTTTCTAATTTGAGTCACTCTTCAGCCCTTCGTTAACCCCAGTCCCCATCCTCAGTCCCCAGGTGGGTTTGGACCTGCCATGGGATGCAGTGAGAAGCGCTGGGCACTGAGGCAGGAGGAGCACAGACAGCACAGAGAATCCTCTAAAGTGAAGTTTGTCTCTTTCTCACTGTTGTTGGGGGCTCACCCTGCACCCCAAAGAAGACTAGATAAAAAAAAAAAAAACCACTAACCAGTAACATCCGGCTCAGTTCGCTGAGCACAAAAACAAGGTTTTGCTTTGGCCCTAGAAGCCTGCTGAGTGAGTGCCTCGGCACTAGAAAAGAGGAGCAGAGGATTGTCCGGAGTTCCTCCAACCATGCTGCTCTCAGTCAGGCAGCACAGGCACCCGCAGAGCTGGCTAGAGGTCAGAGGCGTGGCCCCAGTGAGAAGCAGCAGGTATGCCCTATGAGCAGGTAGGATGGGGTTAAGGGCTGGCCTGGAATGAGGGCAGAAGGTGGAAGTTGGGGGGAATGGTGATGACAGCAGTTGTTGCAAGAGGGCAAGCCGGTGGGCAGGCAGTGGGTGTAGAAAAGCAGCTCCATTGAGACAGGCATGCAGGGAGCCCTGTGCAGGCAGACATCTGCGGTCAGGGGTGAAGGAGGTGGAGAAAAGCAGAACATGGAGCCATGTAGAGAGCACGTACTAGTGGCCAGCTGGCACTGTAACAGGAAGAGGGCAAAAAAAAAAAAATTAGCAGTTTTGGAGGTGGGGTGAGGCTCCACCCCTCTGTGAACTGTCCGGTGGGGCCAGCGCTGGGCTGGGACAGGGATGGGGTAGCTTTCAATCCTTTCCCCAGTACTTGCTTCTGGAGGGGTCAGTCTGGGTCACTAGGATCCACGTGTCACTTACAGCATGGCCTGAGCAGTAGTTGTAAAGGGTGTCATGGGGTGGGGAGATGGGCAAGTCAGGCACTAATTACAGCAGAGCATTACAAATCCTGGTGCCCAGGCAACAGCCCAGACCAGCTCTATCAGAATCTTAGGGGCGGCCCACGCCTGGGTGGTTTCCAAAGCTCCTCAGGGGGCCCCCTCAGTAGAAGCTGTGGGGGGCACTCGGTGCTGTGCTGCGCTATGCAGGGCTGCAGGGAGAAGATTCTCTAAAGAGCTCTCAAGTGGGAGGAGCCCCAGGCAGCATGCTTTTGTCAAGTGGAGATTGTCTCTGTCCCTGGGGTCAGAGGAGACCTGCAACCGTGCAGTTATTAACCTCTGGATCTGGACAAATGTAAGCTTTGCTCTTGGCCCCTCTAAAGACCTGTGAATCCTATTCTGTTCATCTGTGTGTTGTTCTTGTTTTTAAGCTTCCAGAGAGACACTGATGCTTAGCTAGTTTCTAACCCTAGCATACAGCAAGATGGAAAGCTCAGGACACAAGATCAAAGTGACAATCTGGAGGGCAGGACAGGGACTCTGGGCTGTGGCTGGAGCTGGGCCACAAGCCGCCTTCAGGGGCTGACTTCCTGTTCTCCCAGGCCCCACCGTGGCTTCTTGGCCTTAGCCCCAGGTTCTCAGCATGAACAGACTGTGAGCTCCTTGTGAACAGGGATGAATTTTGTACATTCCCCTAACTGGGGCCTGTCTCCCCAGGGGCAGTGAATGAGTGAGTGAGTGACAGACACAGTTATCCTAAAGTAGGTCCTCCAAATTATGTCCAGCAAAAAAGAGGCATTGCCTTCTCTGTTGTTATCTGTCCTCCCATCAGTGTCTCACAAGTCTTAATAGCTTTTGAACAAGTGGACCCATATTTACATTTTGTACTGGGCCCCATGAATTACATAGCTGGTCCTGCGCTGAGCTCCTGGTGGCAACTGGAGCCTGCTCTCCCATGGCTGCAGCATCAAAGATCCCCCTGAGCTAGTTCTCTGCTTTCAAGCTCCTTCCTCACTCATGACAGCATGAGAGAGCAACGCAGAGCCGCGATATACACAGAGCCTCACTTGTGAGGTACTCACTTGACAAGCATCCCAGGGAGCAAAGGAAGTGCACCTTCCACCCTGAAGACCCAGCACACCCAGGCTCCATGGTGCAGGGACTGGAACAAACCAGGATGGCACCCAGCAACCAAAATATTTGTGGATTTTCCAGCTGGAGCAAAGGAAAGACCGAGACAGACCCCTACTCATAATCAGCTCGTGAAACTCCCTACTGGAGAAAGGCAGAAAGAGCAGCCGGACTTTTGTCCATCCCTGCATACCACCCTGGGGGCTCTTTGAATCAACGTTTAGCTGGATTTCACCCAATCACAAGCGTGTGTGAGCGCGGAGTACCACCATGACTTGGCTTCCTGCCCAACACATCACACCACAACCTGTTGAGTAACCCATCTTCCCCACCACGTTATAACCTCTGAGGGGACAGATTATGTATCTTCATGGCCCCCATCTCCAGGCCTGGCACGCAGCAAATGCTTGATACATATTGACTGACAGATGGATCCCTCCTTCAGCATCCCTGTAAACCTGGAATTGATTCCAGGAGGTGTGTACTAAGCGAGGTAATGTTTAACCAAAATGCAGATTCTAGCACCTCCCCTGAACCCCAAGATAATGGGATTCAGTAAGTGATGGGGTATCTGCATTTTCACCTGCATCGCAAGTGACTTAAGGCCAATTCTCCTGACTGTCTGAAGAACTGAAGGAGGCAGGTAGAGAGAGGGGGCCTCAGCACAGGAATTTGAGTAGAATTCGCGTAGAAGCCCAGGACATGATTGCATGAGTGGCCGTGGGTCAGTGGGCAGCTTGCAAATCCAGTCATTGTAAGGCCTTATCCTAGGAAGGCCCTGACGGGGACTGCGGATGGGGGTGTAGGGTCAAGGCAGGTGGCTACCATCTGCCAAGAGCAGCAGCAGACCTGCGGCTGGCTCCATGGCCTCTGTGGTCCATGCCCACCCTCCCTCCTTACCATCACAGCAGTCGCCCAAATGGCCCAGAGAGGAGCTCGTGGGAACCGCACTTACTGTTGACACTGGGAGAAAAGAATGGAAATATGATTTGGCATAACTTGAGGGACATATAGTTTGTGCCTTTCACACCCGAAAAACCTCAGTTTACGTCCCTTATGAATGTCTTAGTACCTTCTGTATTCTTTAAGAAAACTCTAGTTTTTACATAAAATTTAATCTTGACCATATACTTCAACATTTAATTTTATGTTATCTGGTATCACCTGTCACCTGGGTGAAGGGTTTTATTTGCTCAGCAAGGTGGGAAACTCTAAGGTCAAAGACCTCATCTTATAATTACTTGAACACAACATACTTTGGAGACCAAACACATTACTGAGCACAGGATATCCTTGCTGCTTGATTCACTTACTATTTGAACTCCTGGTTCCGAGACTGTTATCCGAGAAGAATAAAAGGATACTGGATGTGCTTCCATGGAGAGACAAAACTGTCTGAGTTTTCTAAGGGCTAAAGCTAGGGAGGAGACAAAACTTTTCTTCTGAAAGTTTCATAGCTTTAGTTCTTATATTTAGGTCTCTGATCCACTTTGAGTTAATTTTTGTGTATAGTAGTAGAGTCCTCAATCTTCTGCAAGTGGATATTCAGTTGTCCCAGCACTATTTATTGAAAATACTATTCTTTTTTGCATATGGGATTGTTTTTCAGAATCTAGAAAAATCTTTAGTTCTCATTCCTCTTGCTCTAAGATAGTATTTCTGTAACTCATCAGTCAAGGATCTTAATAAATACATATCCAAAAGAAAAAATTTTAAATAAGAAAAAGTCATATGATCCAAGGAGATCCAGGTACATTAAGCCAAATAAAGTTAAACATCTTTCATACCATTGGCTTCTCAAAGACTTTAATGCCAGTGTGCTTTTAATGAATCACTTATCCTTCTTTTACCAGAGAAGGCTGTGTGTGTGTGTGTGTGTGTGTGTGTGTGTGTGTCCACATATTAACATCTCTAGGAGTATACTTCCAAACACCTCAAGTTTTGGAATCTTTCTTTTGCAAGAATAGACTTACTGACTTGAACACTATTGGGTTGTTTTAATTTCATCTTGGAGAGTTAGGCTAACAGGATGGTTGGGGTGTGTGTGTTTTGTAGAGTTGTAGCTTTTATCTTTAACTTAACCAGGGCAAAGCAGAAATAACACAATAAACTACGAATTCCTCTGGGGTTTTCTTTAGAAACCGAATGTAGAAGCCACAATTTTAGTTTGTTTCTGAAGTGCCATTTTTCTTAAACTGAAATATTAATGAGTGTGTTGTTGTTTTGTTTTACTTTTTGAAAGTGTGGTCCAAGAACCACCTCAATCAGAATCACTCAGGTGTAGTTAAAAAGTGCAGATTCCTAAGGCCCCTTCAGACCTAATACTCAGAAACACTGGGGCTGGAGCCCAGACTGCACCCCCGCCCTCCACCCCAGGATCCCTGGTGATTCCTGTGCACATCGAAGTTTGAAAAGCATGCTTTTCCTTGAAATTAAGAGACAGTGAACCCAGTTATCTGCAAAGAGATAGGGGACAGAGACTGACATGCACCTAGGACCAAGATGGCTCTTTCTGTACCTTTGTCCCTTCCCTTCTTCATCTGCACTGCCCACCTTCTGTGCCCTTTTGCATGCTCACACATCCTCCCTTATGATCAATGGACTTGAGCGCACTGCTCACTCCTTTTGCATTCCAGGCTTTTGCATTCTATTCTAGGCATCTAATTTTCCAGGCTTAGGCCTGTCTCCTGCCTCACTGATTTTAATGGTTATTTACTGCCTCTGAGCCCAAATTTCACATCCTAACAAGGAACTAATTTATTAGCCTGTTATTGTAATTGTAGTTCTTTTAATCAGTGAGGCAGGAGACAGGCCTAAGCCTGGAAAATTAGATGCCTAGAATAGAATGCAAAAGCCTGGAATGCAAAAGGAGGGCAACGAGCAAATGGAACCTTCCATGGCTTAAAGGAGGTAATGGTTAAAGGAGGTAACAGGTGAATGTGCCCACGAAGGTCAGCAGACCTGTGACTGCCAGCACCCTCCCCTGCGACCAATGGTGCAAGTGTAAGCATAGACACTGGTAACCCTGCTCCCACCTGCACCCTGCCACAGGTACAAGTGCACACAGGAATGCAGCAGCTCTACTTCTGCTGGTACCCCATAAGCATCCTGCCATGCTGCCACAGGTGCTAGAACACGTGAGTGAGCACAGATCCTGCTGCCACCGCCCCAAAGAAGCACTTTGTCTGGCACGACCCATCAGAGGGTTGTGGCCAGTGGACCGGGAACACCTTGACCCCTCTGATGCAGCAGGTTCCCAATCTCAGGGGGCCAGATAACAAAGCTGGGGTCCTGGTACCAGCTCCCCAGAGTTAGAGTACACCAGGAGTGCTGAGCTGAGCCGTGCCCCTAAAATCTTCCAGAAATGAACCCAGTCAACTGAACCCACCTTATACCACAACAAAACCCCCAAGGGTTTCATAAAAGAAGAGAAAAGCAAAAAAAACAAAAACAAAAAAACAAAAAAAAGAAAAGAAAAAACAAAAGACAAAAACAAAAAAACAAAAACAGATTGAACAGACAGCAACTTCAGAGGTTGAAGGGACATCAGCCCACACAGATGAGAAGGAATCAGCACAAGAACTCTGGCAACTCAAAATGCCAGAATGTCTTCTTACCTCCAAATGACCACACAAGTTCCCCAGCAATGGGGCCTAACTGGGCTGAAATGGCTGAAATAACAGAAAAAGAATTCAGATTATGGATAGGAACAGAGGTCACTGACATCCAGGAGAAAGTTGAAACCCAATCCAAAGAATCTAAGGAATATAATAAAACAATACAGGAGATAACATATGAAATGGCATTTTGAGGAGGAACCAAACTGATCTGATAGACATGAAAAACTCACTTCAAGAATTTCATAATATAATCACAAATATTAACAACAGAATCAACCAAGCTAAGGAAAGAATCTCAGAGCTTGAAGACCAGTTCTACAAAATGGACAAAAATAAAAAACAATAAAGAAGAATAAATAAAACCTCCAAGAAATATGGGATTATGTAAAGAGACCAAATATACAACTCCCTGGCATCCCTGAAAGAGAGAGAGAGAGAGAGAGACAGCGAGAGAGTGAGAGCGAGCACAGAGCACAAGCAACTTGGAAAACATTTGAGGATATCATCCATGAATATTTCCCCAACCTCACTAGAGAGGCCAACATTCAAATTCAGGAAATGCAGAGAACCCTTGCAAGATACTATACAAGATGACCATCCCTAAGATACAATAGTCATCAGATTCTTCAAGGTCAAAATAAAAAACAAAATGTTAAAGGCAGCTAGAAAGAAGGGGCAGGTCACCTACAAAGGGAATCCCACTAGGCTAACAGTGGCTCTTTCAGCAGAAGTTCTACAAGCCAGAAGCAACTGGGAAGCCTGTATTCAGCATTCTTAAAGAAAATAAATTCCAATCAAGAATTTTACATGCAGTCGAACTAAACTTCATAAGCAAAGGAAAAATAATATCCTTTTAGACAGGCAAATGCTCTTGGAATTCATTACCACCAGACCTGCCTCACAAGAGATCCTTAAGGGAATGCTGAATGTGGAAAGGCCATTACTGGCAACTGCAAAAACACACTTAGGTACTTAGACCATTGACACCATAAAGCAACCACACAATCAAGTCTGCATAATAACCAGCTAATAACAGAATGCCAGGATCAAATCCACACAGATCAATATTAATCTTGAATGTAAATAGGCTAAATGTCCCAATTAAAAGGCATAGAGTGGCAAGCTGGATAAAGAAGTAAGACCCAAATATATGCTGTCTTCAAGAGACCCGTCTCACATGCAATGGCATTCACAGGTTCAAAGTAAAGGGATAGATAAAAATCTACCAAGCAAACAGAAAATAGAAAAAAGCAGAGGTTGCTATTCTAATTTCAGATAAAATAGTCTTAAAATCAAAACCAATTTTAAAAAGACAAAAAACATTACATGATAGTAAAGGGGTTTAATTCAACAAGAAGACCTAACTATCCTAAATAGACATGCAACCAACACAACCACCTAGATTCATAAAGCAAGTTTTTAGAGACCTAGGAAGAGACTTAAATAGCTACACAATAATAGTGGGAGACTTCAACATCCCACTGAAAGTATTAGACATATCATCAAGGCAGAAAATGAACAAAGACATTCAGGACCCAATCTCGATACTTGACCAAATGGGCCTAACAGACATCTACAGAACTCTCCACCCCAAAATAACAGAATATGCATTCTTCTCATCTGCACATGGCACATACTCTAAAATCAATCACACAACCAACCATTAAACAATCCTCATCAAATTCAAAAAAATCCAAAATCATACCAAACACATCCTGAGATCACAGAGCAATAAAATAAAAGTCAATAGTAAGGGGCCGGGTGCAGTGGCTTACACCTGTAATCCCAGCACTTTGGAAGGCTGAGGCAGGTGGATCACCAGAGGTCAGGAGTTCAATACCAGCCTGGCCAACATGGTGAAACCCTGTCTCTACTACAAATACAAAAATTAGCTGTGTATGGTGGCACATGCCTGTAGTCCCAGCTACTCAGGAGGCTGAAGCAGGAGAATCACTTGAACCCAGGAGGCAGAGGTTGCAGTGAGCTGAGATCGTGCCACTGCACTCCAGCCTGGGTGAGAGAGCAAGACTCCATTTCAAAAAAAAAAAAAAATTAATTAATTAATTAAAAAACCTACTAAGGAAATTGCTCAAAACCATACAATTACATGAAAATTAAACAACCTGCTCCTAAATGACTAGAGTACACAATAAAATTGAGGCAGAAATCAAGAAATTATTTGAAATTAACGAGAACAAAGATACAACATACCAGAATTTCTGGGACACACCTAAAACAGTGTTAAGAGGAAGTTTTCTAGCGTTATCCTACATCAAAAAGTTAGATCTCAAATTAACAACCTAATTCACATCTAGAAGAACTAGAGAAACAAGAGCAAACCAACCCCAAATTTACAGAAGACAAGAAATAACTAAAATTAGAGCTGAACTGAAGTAAACTGAGATGTGAAAAACCATACAAAAGGTCAACAAATCCAGGAGTTAGTTATTTGAAAGAATAAATAAGATTAATAGCCTGTTAGCTAGATGAATTTAAAAAAAAGAGAGAAGATCCAAATAAACACAATCAGAAATAACAAAGGGAGATTACCATTGACCCCACAGAAATGCAAAAATAAAACCCTCCAGCAATGGAGGGTTATAAACATTTCTATGCACACAAACTATAAAACATAAAAGAAATGGATAAATCCCTGGAAACATACAACCTCCCGAGATTGAACCAAGAAGAAACTGAATCTCTGAAGAGAACAATAGCAAGTTCTGAACTTGAATCAGTAATAAGAAGCCTGCCAACCAGAAAAAGCCCAGGAACAAAAGGATTCACTGCTGAATTCTACCAGATGTACGTAAAAAAGAGGTGGTACCATTCCTACTGAAACTATTCCACAAAAATAAGGAGGAGGGACTCCTCCACAACTCATTCAATGAGGCCAGCATCTTCCTGATAGCAAAACCTGGCAGAGACACAATAAAAAGAGGAAACTTCCAGTCAATATCTTTGATGAACATAAATGCAAAAATATTCAACAAAATACTAGCAAACTGAATCCACCAGCACATCAAAAGGCTAATCCACCATGATGAAGTAGGCTTTATCCCTGAGATGCAAAGTTGGTTCAATATATGCAAATCAATAAATGTGATTCATCACATAAACAGAACTAAAAACAAAATGATCATCTCAATAGACGCAGAAGTCTTTCAATAAAATCCATTATCTCTTCATGTTTAAAATCCTCAACAAACTAAGCATTAAGAAACTTACCTCAAAATAATAAGAGCCATCTATGACAAACCCACAGCAACATCATACTAAATAAGCAAAAGCTGGAATAATTCCCTTTGAGAAACAGAGCAAGACAGGGATGCTTCTCACTACTCCTACTCAACATAGTACTGGAAGTCCTAGCCAGAGCAAATAGGCAAGAAAAAGAAAAGGCATTAATAGAAAAAGAGAAGAATTCAAACTATCTCTGTTTGCAGATGGTATGATTTTATACCTAGAAAACTCCATGGTTGCTGCCCAAAAGCTCCTAGATTTGATTAAAAAAAAAAAAAAAAAAAAACTTCAGCAAAGTTTCAGGATACAAAATTTATGTACAAAAGTAGCATTTCTATACACCAACAATGTCCAAACTGAAAGCCAAATCAAGAATGCAATCCCATTTACAATAACCACAAAAAGAATAAAATATCTAGGAATACAGTTAACAAGGGAGGTGAAAGATCCTACAGTGAGAATCAAAAACACTCCTCAAAGAAAGCAGAGATGACACAAACAAATGGAAAAATTTTCCGTGCTCATGGATGGGAAGAATCAATATTGTTAGAATTACCATACTGTTCAAAGCAATGTATAGACTCAGTGCTTGTATTTATCTATTCTCACATTTGCTATAAAGAAATACCTAAGACTGGGTAATTTCTAAAGATAAAAGGGTTTAACTGGCTCACAGTTCTGCAGGCTATACAGAAGGCATGGCAGCATCAGCTTCTGGGCAGGTATCAAGGAGATTTTACTCATGGCAGAAGGCAAAGCAGGAGCAGACATCTTACATGGCAGAATAAGGACTGAGAGAGAGAGAGTGAGGAGGTGCCATGCACTTTTAAACAATCAGATCTCATGAGAACTCACTATTGTGATGACAGCTCCAAGGAGGATGGTATTAAACCATGAGAAACCACCCTCATGATCCAATCACCTTCCACCAGGCCCCACCTCCAACACTGGGGATTACATGTTGAATCATGAGATTTGGACAGGGACGCAGATCCAAATCATATCATTCCATCCCTGGCCCCTCCCAAACCTCATATCTTTCTCACATTGCAAAATCCCATCATGCCTTCCCAACATTCCTGCAAAGTCTTAACTCATTCCAGCATTAACTCAAAAGTCCAAAGTCCAAAGTCTCATCTGAGACAAGGCTAGTCCTTTCTGCCTATTAGCCTGGAAATGAAAAACAAATTAGTTACTTCCAAGATACAATGGATATTATAGGCATTGAGTAAATACTCCCATTCCAAAAGAGGGAGATCAGTCAAAAGAAAGAGGGAATAGGCCTCATGCAATTCTAAAACCCAGCAGGGCAGTCATGGGAAGATTCATCCCTGTGGGCTCACGAGGCAGGTTTATCCCTGTGGATTTGCAGGGTTCAGCCTGCAAGACTGCTCTTAAGGGCTGTTGTTGAGTGTTTCCAGCTTTTCCAGGTACACAGTGCAAGCCTTTGGTGGGTCTACCATTCTGGGATCTGGAGGACTCTCTTCTCACAGCTTGACTAGGCAGTGCCCCAGGGGGGTCTATGTTGCGGGGGGCGGGGGGGGTCCAGCCCCACATTTCCATTCCACACTGCCCTAGCATAGGTTCTCCATGAGGTCTCTGCCCCTGCAACAGGCTTTTCCATACATCTTCTGAAATCTAGGTGGAGGCTCTCAAGCCTCAGCTCTTGCTCTCCGTGCACCTGCAGGCTTAATACCACATGGAAGTCACCAAGGCTTCTGGCTTGCACCCTCTGAAGCAGTGGCTCAAGGTGTACCTGGGTCCTTTTTAGACACAGTTGGAGTAGCTGGGATACAGGGTCCAGTGTCCCAAGACTGTGCAGGGCAGCAGGGCCCTGGGACTGACCCATGAAACCATTCTTTCCTCCTAGGCCTTTGGGCCTGTGATGGGAGGGTCTGCTGCAAAGTTCTCTGAAATACCTTTGAGGCCTTTTCCCCCATTGTCTTGGCTGTTATCATTTGGTTCTATTTTACTTATGCAAACTTCTGCAGGCTGTTTGAATTCTTCCCCATCAAAATGGGTTTTTCTTTCCTACCACATTGCCAGGCTGAAAATTTTCTGAACTTTTACACTCAGCTTCCCTTTTAAATATAAGTTCCAGTTTCAGGTCGTTTATTTGCTCACACATTGAGCATAGGTTATTAGAAGCAGCCAGGCTACTTCTTGAATGCTTTACTACTTGGAAATGTCTTCCCCCAGATAACTCATCATCACTCTCAAGTTCAAAGTTTCACAGATCCCTAGAGAAGGATCAAAATGCACCCAGGCTCTTTGCTAAAGCATAGCAAAAGTGACCTTTACTCCAGTTGCCAATAAGTTCCTCATTTCCATCTGAGACCTCCGCAGCCTGGACTTCATTGTCCATATCACTCTTAGCATTTCAGTCACAACAATTTAACAAGTCTGTAGAAAATTTCTAATTTTCTCTTGCCTTCCTGTCTTCTTTTGAGCCCTCCACACTCTTCCAACCTCTGCCCATTACCCAGTTCCAAAGTCGCTTCCACATTTTGAGATATCTTTATAGCAATGCCCCAGTCCTTGGTATCAATTTTCTGGATTAGTTTATTTTCATATTGCAATAAAGAAATACTTGAGACTGGTTTATTTATAAGAAAAGAAGATTAATTGGCTCATGATTCTACAGGCTGTAAAGGAAGCATGGTGGCATCTCCTTCTGAGGAGGCCTCGGGGAGCTTTTACTCATGGCAGAAGGCAAATGGGAACAGGTGTCTTACATAGTAGTAGCAGGACCGAGAGAGAGAAGGGGAGGTGCCACATAAACAACCAGATCTCATGAGAACTCATTCTCATGATGATAGCACCAGGAGGGGATAGTGTTAAACCATAAGAAACTGCTCCTATGATGCAATCATCTCCCACGAGGCCCCACCACCAACATTGGGGATTACATTTTAACATGTAAAATGTTTAGATGGGGACACAGATCCAAACCATATGAATGTTATCCCTATCAAACTACCAATGACATTCTTCATAGAATTAGAAAAAAAAGAAACTATTTTAAAATTCGTAAGGAACAAAAAAGAGCCCAAATAGCCAAGACAATCCTAAGCAAAAAGAACAAAGCTGGAGACATCGCATTACCCTACTTCAAATACTTTGACCAACTAGCCTTTGATTACAAGGCTACAGTAACCAAAACAGCATGGTACTGGTACAAAAACAGACACATAGATTGGTGGAACAGAATAGAGAGCTCAGAAATAATCCTTCACACATACACCATCTGGTCTTTGACAAAAGCCAAAAGTTGACAAAAACAAGAAATGGAGAAAGGACTCCCTATTAAATAAATGGTACTAGGATAACTAGCTACACGCAGAAGATTGAAACTGGGCCCCTTCCTTTACCGTGTACAAAAATCAATTCAAGATGGATCAAAGACTTAAACGTAAAACCTAAAACTATAAAAACCCTGGAAGATAGCCTAGGAAATACCCTTCTGGAAGTAGGCCCTAGCAAAGATTTTATGAAAAAGTTGTCAAAAGCAATTGCAACAAAAACAAAAGTTGACAAGTAGGACCTAATTAAACTAAAGATCTTCTGCACAGCAAAAGAAATGACCAAAAGAATAAACAGACAACCCACAGAATGGGAGAAAATATTTGCAAACTATACATCAGACAAAGGTCTAATATCCAGAATACATAAGAAACTTAAATTAACAAGCAAAAACCAACTCTAATAAAAAGTGGGCAAAGGACATGAAGAGACAATTTTCAAAAGACGACCTACACATGACCAACAAGCGTATGAAAAAATGCTCAACATCACTAATCATTAGAGAAATGCACATCAAAACTACAAGAAAATGCTATCTCCCACCAGTCACAATGGCTATTATTAAGTCAAAAAGTAACAGATGCAGGCAGGGTTGCAGGAAAAAGGGAACACCTATACACTGCTGATGGGAATATAAATTAGCTCAGCCACTGTGGAAAGCAACAAGGCAATTTCTCAAAAAACTTAAAAAAGAATTACCATTGGACCCAGAAATTCCATTATTATATACCCAAAAGAATATAAATTATTCTACCAAAAAGACACGTGCACAAATACGTTCATCACTGTACTATACACAATAGCAAACACATGGAATCAATCTAAATGCCCATCAATAGTTGACTGGATAAAGATAATGTGATACATATATACAATGGAATACTATGCAGTCATAAAAAGAAATAAGATCATATCCTTTGCAGCAACATGTATGAAGCTAGAGGCCATTATGTTTCTTTTTTTTTTATTTTGAGATGGAGTTTCACTCTTTTTGCCTAGGCTGGAGTCCAATGGCACAATCTCGGCTCATGGCAACCTCCGCCTCCCAGGTTCAAGCAATTCTACTGCCTCAGCCTCCCTAGTAGCTGGGATTACAGGCATGTGCTACCACGCCTGGCTAATTTTTGTATTTTTAGTAGAGACAGGGTTTTCTCCATGTTGGTCAGGCTGGTCTCGAACTCCCAACCTCAGGTGTCCTCGGCCTCCCAGAGTGCTGGGATTACAGGTGTGAGCCACCGTGCCCGGCCGCTAGAGGCCATTATCTTAAGCAAACCAACACAGGAACAGAAAACCAAATGCTGCATGTTCTCACTTATAAGTGGGAGCTAACCATCGAGTACACACAGACATAAAGAAGGGAGCAGACAATGGGGCCTTCTTGAAGGTGGAGAGTGGGAGAAGAGAGAAGATCAAAAAACCACCTACCAAGTACTATGCTTATTACCTGGGTGACAAAATAATCTGTACACCAAACCCCTGTGACACACAATTTACCTGTGTAAACTGTACATGTATCCCTGAACTTGAAATTACAATTTTTTAAAAAATGAGATAACAGAGGTGAAGCTCTTTGATCAGCTCCTGTTACTTTACCATGAGGCAATTATTTGCATTTCTAGAAAATCAGAAACCTTGAATTACAAAAATAATGTTGTAATTTTGTAATTTAAAATAAATTTTAAATTTTATCAAATTATTAACAAGTTAACAAATTATTAACAAGTCTAAGTTCAGTCATGGCTGTCTTTCATCCATATACTCAGAATCCTTCCATTTCCTCCATAATTTTTGGTCTTAACCTTGTAATTTTGCTGGCAGCACTAATGGTGAGCAGAAGAGCGCAGGTTACAAAAGAGAGGTCTCCCTCCAACAGATCAGCTCCATTCTCATGCTTTACACTCCACTCACTCAGCTTTCTTTCTCTACGTTATGCTCATCAATTTTTAAAGATGTGTAGTTAAAATTTTGTTCCCTGGCCAGGCATGATGGCTCATGCCCGTAATCCCAGCACTTTGGGAGGCCAAGGCAGGCGATCACCTGAGGTCAGGAGTTTGAGACCAGCCTGGCCAACATGGTAAACCCTGTCTCTACTAAAAATACAAAAAATTAGCTGGGCGTGGTGGCGGGCGCCTATAGTCCCAGCTACTCAGGGGGCTGAGGCAGGAGAATGGCGTGAACCCGGCAGACGGAGCTTGCAGTGAGCGGAGATTGCACCACTGCACTCCAGCCTGGGTGACAGAGCTAGACTCCGTCTCAGGAAAAAAAAAAGTAGCCGGGTGTGGTAGCGGGCGCCTGTAATCCCAGCTACTCAGGAGGCTGAGGCACAAGAATGACTTGAACCTGGAAGGTAGGGGTTGCAGTAAGCCGAGATCGCAACACTTCACTCCAGCCTGGGCAAGAGAGTGAGACTATGTCTCAATAAATAAATAAATAAATGTGTTCCCTAATTAATTGTGCTGTAATTAGCATTATGAAAATTTATTCTGTGAAGACAATTATTGTAATAGGTATTCTGGTGATGATGGTGGAGGTGGAGCTGGTGGTGGAATTGATGGTGATGGTGGAGTTGGTGGTGGAATTGATGGTGATGGTGGAGTTGGTGGTGATGGTGGAGTTGGTGGTGGCATTTGTGGTGGTGAAGCTGGTGGTGGCACTGGTAGTGGTATTGGTGGTGCTGGAGGTGATAGATTTTCCTACTTAGCATCCCTTAGAGGTTCTACCTGTCTGAAGGATAAAGCACAAACTCCTGAGCTTGACAGACAAGGTACTTCATGCCACAGCTGTTGCTTCTCTCTTTAGACTCACTTCTCCCCATACACACACACTCAATCTCACTCACACTTACTCACTAAGCTCTTCCACATTAAATTACTCTCTGAGCCTCAGACCCAATGCATCTTAATTTTATTGTCTTTGTTCATGCTATTCTTGTCATCCCTTTCTTCCGTTTTCCACCAGAAACACACTTATTCAGTCCTTAATACGCAGTTCAAATGTCACCAGCATCTTTTGTAGGGACTTCTCTGATCCTCAAGGCAAAGTTAAGTTTTCTTCCTCAACACTTATGTACACTTCATCTCTAATATTTCTGATCTGACTTTTAAGACACTGGTGGGGTCTCCCTTCTCACCATAGGTGGTCTTTCGATTGACCTCTCCACTGACCCCTCTAGACTGATGTGAGAACTCTGACCTGCTGCCCTCAGGGTAAGCCACCAGTCACTCCACTACAGGATCGCACACATACTATGAGGTCGAGCAGCACAGCAGGATGTGCTCTGGGCTCAGAAAGCCTGTAACAAGTTTTTTGTTTTTTTATGTTTTTCTTAAAGTATAACATCTATCCAGAAAAGCGAGCAAATCATAAATGTACCATTTAATGAATTTCCCATAAATGAACACACCAATGTAACCAGCATGCAGGTCAAGAAACAGAATATTACCACCATCCACAAGATTCTCAACAATTGTACACAAAAATGCATTTTAAATGTTTAAACTTACTGTTAAAAGTTATCAAATTTCAAATATGCAAGCAGTTACTAGCTTTTTGAAGACATTTTAGAAGTTACAGAAGCCAAAATGCCACTGAGGAAGTCACTCTAAGGGTCTGGAGATACTGTGTTCCATTCCAAAGAAAAACTCAAGCCCTCAAGTCACCTGAGCCTTGGAGCTGAGCCAGGTGCAGGAGCGGCAGGTACATTATCTAAGTGAGTGAAGCTGTTACTGAAAACCAGGGGTTCAGTCTAGGTCCTACTGCTCACCCCACAGAAAGCCAATGACCGAGATGATGTTGCCAAGGAAGAAGGCTTTAATCAGGTGCTGCAGCCAAGGCGATGGGAGCTCCATCTCAAATCCATCTCCCACACTGACTAAAAGTAGGGATTTACATAGCAGAAAAGAAATTTAACAATGTGTAAGAAAACAGGAACTAGGGAGTGGCGAGGAAGCAATTATGATAAACAAGGGATTTGACATCTCATTGTCTGGATGCAGCAATCTGTTCCAGAGTTTCAGTTTTTTATACTTTTTTGAGAGACCTGAAGGTCATTTCCTAAAAGAGGAACTCAGATAAAACAAACATAAGTTTCAATTTTTAAGACAAGGGTCCATTTCTGTTTATCCAAAAAATAAAAATTTAAAAATAATATCTGTGTGACAGCTGGGTCAGTTTCAAAACAATCAGAGATGTCTGGAGAACAAGATGACTTCAACTATGAGGACATTCCAAGCAAGGGATAAGGGAAGTGAGGTGGAGAACAACTGTGATTGCCTGCCTGCCAACTCTGTACTGGTCTCTCTACTAAGGACTTCACGTATGCCATCTCACTGATACCACTGAGAGGGTCGTCCCCCTTTTAAAGAAAAGAGAGAGGTAACAGGACTTGTCCCAAATCTACATATTATGATACTCAGAAGCCCCCAAACCAGGATCTCAATCCATTTGGCTCCCAGTGCATCTTCCTAGAAAGAACGGCACAGGCAAAGGCCTGGGATGGGAACAAGGACAATTTGTCCTGGGGCACTTCCCCTGTGAAGGAACTGACACCCTCATGCAACATCCCATTGAGGAGTAATGAGAGTTAAGAATGGAGGGGCGAAGTAATGCCCCATTACATAGGGAGGGTCCTGAAAACAGGTAGAGGAGCTTGATGAAGGGCATCTCTCACTGGCCCCAACCTGCTACTTGACCCCTCCATGTGTGATGGTTGAGAAGACTTTGCGCACGTATGTGAGATCTTGAGTGTAGTTTTTCTTCTGCATTTCCTCTGCAGATGTCTTGATGTTTCATGTGGGTGCGTTTGGTAGTCCCCACAGCCCTGGGATTTTCTGTGAGAGAAAATGTGCTGGCTCTGCTACTGATATATCACCCCGGCCCCCGGCAATACACAGGAGTTTGGAATGGCACCCTGACCTCCTGGCCTGCTGTGCTTACAGGAAAAGCACAAGCCCAGCAGCTCACACAAGGCAGTGGGAAAACAAGCCTGTGTCACTGCTGTGTGTGCACGTGGATTCCAACACATTCCTCCTTTATCCCGAGAGGTCCTGTACTCCAGGCAGTAGTGCAGAGCAGCATGTTGCTCACCACCCCCTCGGCTGAGCTTCAGGGCCCTTCTGTGAGGCCAGCTGACCTGCCCAGGGTCCGCCCTCTGCTGTTGAGAGCTGCAGGGTCAGAGGCACCGCATACCGTGAAGTGTGCGGGAGGCTGAACAGGTTCCATCACTCCGCCCCTCACCAGCCCTGGACAGCTCACCTCGCCAACCCTCTGTTTCCTCAGCTTGTAAAAGATGATGCCACATGAAACGATGACGAAGCATCTGCCCCACCCCATTAAAACGTAAGTCCTAAAGGACAGAAATCACAGCTGGCAGAACCAAGCGCAGGGACCTACGGGGGGAAAATGCTGAACATGTCCCTGATGAACGGCTCTGCACACTCCTCATCCTCCTGCCTTTAACAGCTAACTGGATCTAGTTGCTTCTAGCTGGCTCCAACTGCTTCTAGCTGGTTCTAACTGCTCCCCTATGCCCATGCTCTCACCTTCCCTGTCACTTCTGTGTAAACGATCGCCAAATTCAGTGTCTCCAGCCCTGGATTCTTGCCCAGACCAGAGTCCCACATCTCCAACTGCATCCTGGCCATGTCCACCTGCCTGCCCAGACATCTCAGACTTTGTCACAGAATGGACTCCCAGGTCCCTTTGCTCCACTTCCTATTTTCATTTTAACATTGTTATTAAAGCGTGATAGATTTAAAGTGCACACATCACAAGTGAACAGCTTGATGAACCTTCATGAATGGACACACCCAGGTAACAAGCACCAGATCAAGCAGCAGAACATTATCAGCATCCCAGAAGTCCCCCAGGGCCCTCTTACGGGGTGGCCAATGGCCTCACTTCTGTCTGTTTTTGAACTTTGTATAAATGAAATTATACAGTCTGTTCTCTTCCATGTCTGGCTTCTTTTGGTCAACATTGTGAGATTCACTCATACCATTGCATGGAGGTGTAAACCACCCATTCGCTTGCTGTGCAAGTACAGTATTACTTACCCAATCTACTGCTGATGGCAATCAGATTGTTTCCCTTTGGGGGTTATGAGAAGTCCTGCTGTATTGAACTTGATGGTGCATGTCTTTTCTTGTGACTATACATACGCATTTCTTTTGTGTATAGTCCCAAGAAGGAACTGCAGGGCCATGGGGTATGCGTATCTGCTCTCATAGATGCTACCAGCAGCATTTTTTGTTTGTTTCTTTTTTTGAGATGGAGTCTCAGTCTGTCACCCAGGCTGGAGTTCAGTGGCGTGATATTGGCTTACTGCAACCTCCACCTCCCTGGTTCAAGTGACTGTCCCGCCTCCGCCTCCCAGGTAGCTGGGATTACAGGCACCCACCACCACACCCGGCTACTTTTTTTTATTTTTAGTAGAGACGGAGTTTCACCACGTTGGCTGGGCTGGTCTCAAACACCTGACCTCAGGTGATCCGCCTGCCTCAGCCTCCCAAAGTGCTGGGATTACAGGGATGAGCCACCACGCCTAGCTGGTGCCAGCAGTTTCAAAGTGACCGTATCAATGTACATTTCTACTAGCAGTGTGGGTAAGATTTGGCAACTCCACTTCCCTGCCAACACTTGATACCATTTTTGATTCACCCTTCCATCACCCCCATGCCTAAGGTATTTCTTTTTCCTCCAGAATGATCTCATATTTTCAGCCCTTTCCTCTCAGTACTGTCCTGCCTCAGGAGAGCTCACAGTGAGGGTCCCTGGCACTGGCCCTCAGGCCACCCCATGGACTGCTCCCAGATAAGCTCCCTAAGTGCTGCTTTCATCCTCACACTGTTCTGTCCACAGAACTTCAGTCCCTCCTGATCTCCAATTACTTCAGAGCTATATCTATTCGTCTGGTTTTTGACACTCTACAAACCCAGTCAATGATCAGGAAGACCTCATCTTTCCTTTGGGCTTCATAATTCCCACATATCATTTTCCAACGTCATAATCTCTCTTCCAGTAAGTCTCCAGCATCAGCTTGCTTGGCAGGAAAACTGTCTTGTTAGCAGTTCTGTAAGGAACACCCCCTCCCCCTTAGCTGGAGAGGGTAGTGGCGGCAAAGCCTCAGAGAACTTGTTCCAACACCCTTGTTTTCAGAGAAGCCCCAAGTTGTAAAGAACTTTTAAAAAAATCCTAATGACTTGGCAGGTTTTCATAACTTTCTTAAAGTGGCAACCACTACTTCTTATTTGTTGGTATTCTTTATTTGATCCGAAATCAGGCAGAACTTTGGAGCTACAGTTATCAAGCATCTGCCGCATTTAGGGAGGTTTTATTTTCATTTCTTTATTTTGAGATGGAGTCTCGCTCTATTGCCCAGGCTGGAATGCAATGGCACAATCTCGGCTCACTGCAACCTCCACATCCTGCGTTCAAGCAATTCTCCTGCGTCAGCCCCCTGAGTAGCTGGGATTACGGGTGCCCACCACCACGCCTGGCTAATTTTTGTATTTTTAGTAGAGATGGGGTTTCACCATGTTGGCCAGGCTGGTCTCGAACTCCGGACCTCAGGTGATCCACCTGTCTCGGTCTCCCAAAGTGCTGGGATTACAGACGTGAGCTACCATGCCTGGCCAAGAGGGGTTTCAGACCAGCAGAAAGTGTTTGAAACCTTCCATCATTACAGAGAATCATAGAAATGCATGGAAAATAGAGAGCAGGGAAATGGTGCTTATTTCTCCCACGTTAAGAAGAAAAATCAGACTGCTCTGTTTAATATTTGCTTACAGTTTATTGTAGTTATTACTTGAATGTTATATAGTTATTAGAATGTTATGTAGTTATATATAACATGTTATATATTGAATGTTATAACAACATAGAATGTTGTTATAGTTATTACTTGACTCCTGCTTTATATAGGAAACCCCAATGCATTCTAGTCCATATTGCCCATATTATAGAACATAGAGCATAATTTCGCTATTTTAAATGGCATAGGGGTTCATAGTTGCATCTTGTCTTTGGTAATGTAGTATTTTTCTTACCTGTACTTTATTTGATGCTGAGTCCTTTGGTAGGGGCAGTAGGGGCTCCATGCCTGGTCATTATATCATACAACATGAGGAAGGGAATGTCAGAAGATGCTATCAGTTCTGATGCCTTGTGCAAACAAAAAGGAGCAGTGCTTTTCTTGTGGACATAAGTGGGGGCTAGATTTGTAGGCCATGACTGACAGCACACACCTTCTAGTCTGATCACAGTCTGTTTGCAGCCCCTAAAACAAGCCATGCTTCTCTCGGCTTTTCCTGAAGTCTCTCCCCTGAAGGCTTTTCTCTCTTTTCCTGCCTTCACTAAATGCTACTCAAATATGAAGGGCCTTATTAGGCTGATCTCTTTAGTAAAGTTCCTTCTGCTTAGACTCTACCGATATTACCCAAACTCTCTTAATCTTAAATCGTGTCTGCCCACAATTTAGCACTTAATTGCATGTCACATAGTATCATTTAGGGGAGACTTAAAATTTGGCAGCTCTTGATTGAACTTGATGGTCATCCTGTCCCTCCCTGGAAGACCACATAATGAGTTCCCTTTTAGCTCATGATATTACAAACCCCTTGTGTGCTAAGGAAGAAGCATTATTCTGCCCCAAGGTCACCACTGATCTTATGCAGCCTTGACTTTCACTGATGCTCCCTGTGTCTTATTGCTGCCCCAGGTACGAGAACTATCTCACACTTCACACCATTCCCTGGAGTCCTGAGGACTTACCCAGACACTCAGCAGGATGAGAAACTGGGGGTGAACAAATGACAGTTAATTGGAAGGGCATGGCCTGCAGCCTGAGAGAAGGTGCTGAGTTTGGAGAGTAGGAAGGTGGTGAACTGGCCAACCAAGAGATCATGAATTTACAGCTTGTGACCACAATGTAAAGGAGGACCGGTCCCATTCTGCACCTGATCCTTAGGGACCTCAGGCCCCCGGGTTTGGCAGCTGGGATTGGGATTGTCCTGTGTCATCCACAATGATCTCTGCCAAAGAGGCCCTGAAGATACAGGCTTCCTTCCTGCTTGCCATCCTCAGAACGCCTCGGGTGTCCCTGGAACTGACCAATCTATGCACTTAGAGCTGAGACTTGACACTCCCCAGGTTCAGGGCAGTCCTAGAAGCAAGCAAAAGCCTCTCTCCTCGGGGCAGATCTGCAAGGCTGGCATCTTGAGAGCTTCACACATAAGGCTGATTCACCAGCCACAGGAGCTTTAAGATCCACGTGTGTCCCCAGTAGCAAGGGCACTGACCCTGGGCTACCTGTCCCAGTTATAATTCTGGACCCCTGATCTGAGGGCTATATTTAGAGGAATTCTGCCCCGACTTCCCTGCCAACCAAGAGACACACACACCCTATCTCAGGACCTCACAGGAACTCATCCTAGTCTTCAATAGTGTCAGAGTCGTTCACCCATTTATTCATCCATATACTCAACAAATAACTATTGTGAATCTCCACGAGCCAGACACTGAACCTGGGGCTACAGTAGTAAACAAGACCATCCCAGACTCTGCCCTCAAGAAGCTAGCCAGTGAGTGCGGAAGCTCTATAAAGCAGACACTTGCAAAATCCTGTAATTACGGTGAGAGGAAAGAGAAATATTTTGGGAGATGCATGCCAATGGCTGTGGCCTGAAGTTTGACCTTTCCTCCAACAGGGAGTCATGATGGAAGATGCTTACCCATCCTTGTCCTGGGGTAGGAAGGATAGCAGATGGGATGGCAGTGTCATTTAGAAAATTGCCTTAATATGTCTATTGTTATAATGTAGGCTATAGAAAGTATAGTTCCACACAGTGTTTTATTTTTTGGCCTTTTAGACAAAGAAGTTTCATGTATACTGGGGTGGCATGGGAGAGAATTATTGCAGGGTCCTGGAATTTACAAAGGTCAAGGAATCCAAGGTGGAAAAACCTGGGCATGGGGCCCACCAAGAAAATGCTTCAAGAAGTTCCCTGAGACCCTGGGATGGGGATTGCTCCTGCAATGCAGTGGGTGTCAGTCCTGTGGGTGGGCAGGATGCAGAGGCCTCTGGCTAGACCACTGGAGGTGCTGCCAGGCTCCCTGGGCTGGAGGAAGTCCTGCTCCTGTGCGCGCGAGCATCACCCTCCCATGACATGTGATGATCTCTCATGTTAACTGATGGCCTCAAGGCACCCACCAAACCTATGTGAAGCAACCAGCACCATGCAGAAGGCAGGACCTGATGGAGACTTGATGGAGTTTAATGGGATGACAAGGCTTGGCCTAGAGTGTTGCCTTCCTTTGGTGTGGCCCAGCATGCAACAGCACCCTCCCTGCTGCCAGCTGGAATGCCACCATGACTCACTTGAGCTCACCATGGCATCTCCAAACAAGACACTGGAATTTGTAAACTGTCCCCACTCCAGGGGCTGAATTCATGCCTTTTCACCTAGTCTCAAGGACAGGGATGCTTTAGAGCAGTGCTTTCCAAACAGTAATGTGCACACAAATCCCCTGGGGACCTACTGAATGCAAATTCTGATTCTGAAGGTCTGGGTGGTGCTGAGATGTCTCATTTCTAAACAAGTTCCAGCAGATGTCAATGCTGCCAATCTGGGGACCACACTCTGAGTGGCAAGACCTGAAAACATTCACCAAAGTGAGTGAAATTTAACCTGCACTTCTCCTTCCCAAGGGAGGATGATCGGCTCCACCATCTGGTGCTCACTCGGCAAGCAGTTGTTGAGCCCAGGAACTGAGATAATGGTAACACCACTGAAGGAAATCGTGAAGTTAGATACAGGAACTGTTTAGGAGAAATAATAATAATAATTACCTTTGCTTGAATGCCTGACCTGTTCTATGATCTTGTTTGATACTTACATTTGGAAGGTAGGTATTATTAATCTTCATTAATTTCATAGTGGAATTAGGTTCAAAAAGGTGAAGTGATTTTCCCTGAGGTGTTACTGCTGGCTGGAAATTGAACCTGGTCTATTAAACTCCAAAATCTATCTGATCCCACTGTGAAGCTGTTCCTTGTTTTGGAGAGTGGGGAATTAGGGTTAAGTAGATTCAACATAGTGGTTCTCAACCCTGCCTGCACATTAGAACCACCAAGAAAAATTTAAAACCCCCCACACCCCAAACTCATTACAACAGACTCCTAGGGGAGAGATGCTCTATCCACATTTTTTATAGCTCTCCAGATAGTTCCAATGTGCAGACAAGCCTAAGAATCACTGAGTTAGCCCAACTCTTCTCCTAAGAAGTGAGCAATTGAGAAGCCAATAAATGAAATGGCAACTTTGTCAGAACTAGTATCTCTCCATTCCTTCTCCAGGACTCTTTCCAATAAACTGGCTGAACATAACATGCTGTAGCGAGATGAAGCAGAATGGGAAAGAACGTAGGATGCAGGAATTTGCCAAGGGAAAATACATAAGGAGCCGAGAATCCAAGCCAACACTGGAGGCAACATACATTTAGGAGCTGAGGAGAAGATTCCAAAAGATAGAGAATTTCACCAAACTAAAATCCTTAACATCAAGAGCAACACTTCTTCATTTAGGAGTCGTCCTATGTTTGGCATCTCTTATGCAATGGATGGATGAGTGAATGGAGGGAATGAGAAAGGTGGTGTGGCTCTAATGGACAAGAAAGTTCAGAAGCAAAGGTGAGTAGGAAACAGGTGTCACACTGGGATTCAGGAAAGGGATAATAACAGGAGAGATGGCTTTACCCAGTGTGAATCTACCGAAGTAAGGAGTACAAAAGTGAATGGCCTCTACGAGGAAGCCATATTGTAAGGTTTTCTGATTAGGATGATTTTTAAATAATAGGATGGAATACACCAAGTAGAGAAATAAATGGAACAATCTGTTTGAAGAAAAAAAAAAAATGCTTCAGGCTACTCTAGGGACCATAATACACCATCTCTTGCCATAATCAAGAGGAAAGGTCAGAGGCCCCTACCATCTCCTCAAAGAGAAATCTCAGATAAACAGAACAAAGCTCTGGGTACTACACTGACCGACCACTGGGATGCCCCTGGGTAACTTTTCATCCTTCAAGACTGTCATGCATGTTAATTTAAAGTGAATTTCTCCTTTTTTTTTTTTTTTGAGATGGAGTCTTGCTCTGTCACCCAGGCTGGAGTGCAGTGGTGAGATCTCGACTCACTGCAACCTCCGCCTCCCAGGTTCATGCCATTCTCCTGCCTCAGCCTCCCGAGTAGCTGGAACTACAGGTGCCCGCCACCATGCCCAGATTTTTTTTTTTGTATTTTTAGTAGAGACAGGGTTCCACCACGTTAGCCAGGATGGTCTCGATCTCCTGACCTTGTGATCCACCCGCCTTGGCCTCCCAAAGTGCTGGGATTACAGGCGTGAGTCACATGAATTTCTCCTTTTTAAACATTGAGGATAAAAAGCTATTGAGGACCAAATGTGGTCCTTGCCCATAATCCCAGCATTTTTGGAGGCTGAGGTGGGAGAGTTGCTTGAGGCCAGGAATTCAAGATCAGCCTGGGCAACCTAGCAAGACCCCTTGATTGCAAAAAATAAAAATAAAAATAAAGCTATTGAGCAATTGGTTGTGAGACTTACATGGCAGTCAAGTCTCTCGGAGGTTCTTTTGACCCCAGGTTTTATAAAAGTGTGAGTCAGAAGGAGCCAAAATGCTAAGTGACGTTGGGCATTAGAAGTCCACACAGGGATATTGTTTTACACATCATATCACGATGTGTGTTTAAGTTTCTGCCTGGGATTTTCCATCTCACTCAGCAATGTTTAATTCATTGTCCATGTCGATGTGGGTTTGATTATGAGATCACAGACACTTGTCTTCAAAGATGACATCTCCTGAACCATGCCTTAGGCATGCTTCTGTGTGCAGGAAGGACATTTCCTCACCCATCCTTGCTCCCCTGGCCCGCTTTCAGACTTTCACTGACACTTTGGGACTGGCTGGCCGATGTGCCAATGTGTCATGCTGCTGGGGGCTAGAGAGCTAAGCGACCTACCCAGGAATAAACTCTTTGACTTCACTCACATCAGCACATCCCAGCCACAATGGGCCACAGGACAAAACTAAATATTAGCCCCCAATTTAAATATGTCCCTTGGTCCAGGTGTTGGGAGAACATAATCAGCAACCTCAGCTGAGTGAGAAAAAGACAGCAGGTAGGGAAAATGGATAAACAATGGGAAACCCATCTCTCTGTCTATGCCCTATTGCTTCCCACATTGCTATTTCTCCAGGACCCAGAATTGACACCTCAGTTGGGAGAAGGCTCCACTGGTCCCAAGAAGCTGAATTAAAACCCGGCTTCTTGCAGTAGCAGCAACAGAAACAAAGTCAATGCAAACACTTCTCCAACTAAGAGTTACAACAGTGTTCAGAGTCGCCATCTTTTGTTTAAAAGCAGGGGTTTGTGATTAATCAGGAACCGTGCTTTTAGTTCTATCACCATTTATTCATCTGAATTTTGAATGAGAAACGGAAAATGTTGTATTTTTCCAATGCTGTACAGAAAGGATAATGGTGCTGTAATGCCTAGCTGATTTTTTTTTAAGTACTAATAAGATATGTCACATCCAAAATAAATAAAGTCTTCTCTACTGGGTTTTAATCTTGCTTTTGAAGAAAACTTGGAGTCAGGTTTATTCTTTAACAACAGGATACCATGTTAGAGATACGGGGATTCCCCTCTATGTCTGTAGCATCCCTACAAACTACATTTCTTAGGCCAATGCTATTATAGTGAGAGTTGCTAAGGCTGTGCTCAGTTAAATCATAATACTTCAGTTTACCAGCTCAAGAAGTTGAGGATGCAGTGTGGTCTAGTTTCAAGTCAACTGATGGGACAGGTCATTGAATAGTTTGCCCAGTTTGCCCTTAAATTTCTTCTGCCTTTGCCCTGCATCCCAGCCTGAGTGATACCAAGAGAAAATAAAGTAGAGGCCAGGGGAATGGGAGGAGGTGTCAGGGCCAAGGGACTTTGAATCACTCTCCAGATCTTGGCCGCCAATTGGTGTAAGGCAGGGGAACAGTAACAGGGAGGATTCCTAATAACCCCCAAAGGTCATTAAATCAGGCTGAGCAGACAAAACTGTGCAGCTGGAAGATACTCAGTCTCCAGTTGAGACAAATGATGAGGAAGGGGCCTGAGCCAGCTGCCACCTCCCCAGTTGCAGAGAGCAGATGCACTTTAACACACCTGCCCCATCCCAGCCAGGCCCCTGGTGAGTAACTCAGATCCTGATCTACGCATGGGCAGTTTAATGTTACACATAATTTTCACCTCAAGTGTATGTAATTGGAAAGCGCCCACACTCAGGAATTCCACAAGACATTCTCAAGCTTCTCTGTCCCCTCACCCTCAACAAAGAGAATGGCAAGGACTGCAAGTCTGGAACAGAACATTCCTTTGCAGTGTGTTTTGAGCCCACTGGTGTTTTGGTGTGGTAAATCTTCAGACAAAAAGGTAGTAGATCGATCTGGGTGCCCAGCGAGTCCCATTCGCAATGGTGATGCCAGGCCATCCCACCTCCTCTTCCTGGCCCAATTATCACATCGAGCTCAACTTCCTGAGCTTGCGGCCAGCTTCCCCATATCTTTCACAGTGAGAGAACAATCCGATGCGTGTGGTTTACCCTCAGCAGAGGGCCTAAGGAAACGCGGCCATGCCAGTCCCCACCCCTCATTTTTCCCAACACTTTACTCTCTTTCTCATCTGAGCCTAAAAAGATTGAAAAGATTCTCCTACCTCTTTTCCTATTGTTCCTCATTGGAAAATGACTTTTTTGTTAATCTTGAAGAAGCAAAAGGCGCGAGCCTGGGAGGCTGGATGATGCCCCAGGTAGTTTAGTGGATGGGATTTGGCACTCTCACCACCATGGCCCTGGTCTGATTCCTGGTCAGGGAAGCCTTTCTTCTTGCCAGGGGTGGTGGCTCATGCCTGTAATCCCAGCACTTTGGGAGGCTGAGGCGGACAGATCACTTGAGGTCAGGAGTTTGAGACCAGCCTGGCCAACATGGTGAAACCCTGTCTCTACTAAAAAACACAAAAAACTAGCCGGGCGAGGTGGTGAGTGCCTGTAGTCACAGCTACTCGGGAGGCTGAGGCAGGAGAATGGCGTAAACCCAGGAGGCGGAGCTTGCAGTGAGCTGAGATCTGGCCACTGCACTCCAGCCTGGGCGACAGAGCGAGACTCCATCTCAAAAAAAAAAATATATATATATATATATATAAAATTAGCCAGGCATGGTGGTACATGCCTGTAATCTCAGCTACTCAGGAGGCTGAGGCAGGAGAATCCCTTGAACCTGGGAGGTGGAGGTTGCAGTGAGCTAAGATTACACCACTGCACTCCAGCCTGGGCAGCAGAGCAAGACTCTATCTCTAAAAAAAAAAAAAAAGAAGAAACAAAAGCTAGCTTCTCAGTGTTCAAAAAAAAAAAAAACAAAAATGAAAATTTTTAAAAGCTAAAGGTATTGCTAGACAATATGGCTCCTTGCACAGACACACTAGCACCCCTTTTCTCAAGACATTTTAGTGCCATCTGCAAGAACTTTGTTGCAATAAACACATAAATGTCTAGAACACTAATAGTGACCCCCTTAGGCATGGTGCATTTGTGCAGTGCACAACCTGCACACCCTTACACATTGGCCCATGACACCAGAGACCACATTATGAGCCTTACACTAGTATGATTTTAATTTAAAAGATGGAAAGATGACAGGTGGGCATCTGATGAAAGTTGTAGGTAGGGATGGAGACTACCTGGACCCTCTGCTTTGTGAAGGAGGAACATCTTTGGATGCTCCCAGCTATTGAACCCCTTTTACTTCTAAAATGGATGAAATAATTTCAGGACTGCATTTAAAGGGAGCTAAAAACTTAGGGACCTCAGTGCCTCCTTTCATCACCCATCGTGTTCCCCCAGCAACGGCAGGCGGTGGAGGTTTGAGTGAGACTTTTGTACTCTGCGCTGGCTTGGCCCTTGGCTTCACTCTAGGGTATGCCTACCACAAAACATCCCCTCCAAGTGTCGTTCTGGAAGTTTTGGCTCTCGTCTGGTGCTTTTTTGTCTGACTGTTTGCCAAACCAAAGAAGTCAGTGGGCTCAGAACACACTGCAAAGGAACATTCTGTTCCAGACTTGCAGTCCTTGCCACTCTCCTTGCGGGGGGTGAGGGGACATAAAAGCATGAGAATGTCTTGTAGAATTCCTCAGTGTGGGCACTGCCCAATTACATACCCTTGAGGTGCCAATTATTTGTAACATTAAATTGCCTATGCGTAGATCAGTATCAAGCAGCAATCTAGTGAAACAGTGCTATAATTTCAGATTAAAACAACACAAATTTAGAAACACCTACAAATGCAAGGTATTGTAGAAAAAATATGAAAATTGTGTTTTATCCTGTAATCCCAGCACTTTGGGAGGCCGAGACGGGCGGATCACGAGGTCAGGAGATCGAGACCATCCTGGCTAACCCGGTGAAACCTCGTCTCTACTAAAAAAATACAAAAAAAACTAGCCGGGCGAGGTGGCGGGCACCTGTAGTCCCAGTTACTCGGGAGGCTGAGGCAGGAGAATGGCGTGAACCCGGGAGGTGGAGCTTGCAGTGAGCTGAGATCCGGCCACTGCACTCCAGCCTGGGGGACAGAGTGAGACTCCGTCTCAAAAAACAAAAACAAAAAACAAAAAAACATTGTGTTTTATCCATAGTTGCATTCTCCTTCCTCCATTTTGTCACCTAGTCCTTATGTCCTCTTACATATATTTGATGAACTGCCTCAAAATCTTTCTGGAAAGAGAGAGGTCCATTATGAACAAAGAGAGCTATTGGATCCTGACTTCATCATCCTGTACTTTCTGGCTCGGATGGGACTGTGCATCGTAAGATATATTTTAAAATAATAATAAAAGACAGTACCAGAACTGTTGCAGAGCTGGGGGGCATGATTTCATGCCCAGTGAGGAATAGAGATGGAAACTGCTTTAAGTGCACAGAAGCCCACTGGGAAATCCAAATAGATTTGGGCAGAGCATGGGGAGGGGGAGGAGAGAGAAAACATCCTAGGGGCAGAAACTCCAAGGAGAAAGTCGTAGAGGAGAGCAGCTTTATGTATGTTCATTTGTGATTGTTCCAGGCAGAGAGACGGAAGGTGCATTCACGTGGTATGGGAACAGAGAGGGGCACCCAAAGAGGAGATGCAAGGGAAAGACCAAGGAAAGACAATGTTAGGGCATAAACACTCAGCAAACGACTCTCTGGAAATAATAAAGGAGCTGCTGTAGAAAGAACAGGGAAAAGGACATTGTATGAAAAATTAGGCTGCTTAAAAGCACCAAGAACACAGATATGCATGTCTTGCATCAGAAAGTTACCTAGTTCACAGTTCTTGAATGAAGTGAATGGTTTCCTCTGTACTCATAACTGCACCCCTTCTAATATCAAAGCAGAGAGCAGCGTGTCCCCTTATTCAAGCCAGGAGGAAGGTTCCATTTGGAAATCCGCAAGGTAACCAGTGCTGACTGAGAGGGGCAGACATCAGCATGGTGCGTTAAAGATGTCATCCCTCATCACAACATTATAAAGGAAGTAAAGTTACCCCACTTTATACTGAGGAATCTGAGGCTCAGAAACAGTGAGTAACATGCCTGAGGTCATACAGCTTGACAGAGAAAAGCCAGTATTCAAACTCGGGTTTATCTGACTTGGAATTCCATGTGACTTGCGCTGCCTTGTGCATACAATATGGCAAGGCTATATTTTGTGACCCCCGCTTAAGGTGTGGATTTACAGAGACCAGGAAAAAGGCCAGGGAGGGAGGGTGGGTACAGAAGGAGGTGGTTTTTCCAAGAAGACCTGAGACTCACTACACACCCTCAGCCCTCACCAGTGCCACTGGGGCAGAAGGCTGCATGGGTGTCATGTGGAGGCAGCTTCAGGACGAGGTTCATAAATATGCATCATGGCCAAGTTGAGTGAAGGCATTAATGAAAAGCAAACATACAGGCAGAAGCTGGAAATATTGGACAGCACTAGAGTGGTTAAAAGTACAAAATTTGAAAAAAAAAAAGTATAAAATTTGAGTCAGACTTTGAGCAAGTTATTTAAACTCTGAGCCTCAGTTTGCTCATCTACAAAATGGGGACAATAGTATAATATAGGATTTTTGCGAATGCTCAACCATTTGTGGCAGTTATTATTCTCATTACTATCATTATCATGATTATTTCTATCAGGGACAGTGGCCCATTCGCATAAGGAAGTCATGGAGACACTAGTATGATTCCTTTCATTCCCAAAGCAGGCCACTCACACTGTCTCCTGGTGATTCATTTTTCTCCTTCAGGGAAACCCTAGCAGCTTATTTTCTCTTTATTTTACCAAGGAAAAAATGTTGGAAGGAGACTTGCCTGAACCTCAAAACTCTTATTATAAACCTAGACCTCTACACACTCTGCCTGAGCTGCTCAGGAGGCACTTGGAGGAAGGATGTCCCAAGCAGACAAGAACCCTGCGGTCTGGCGGGTGTCCAGCGGGTGGAGCCAGAGAGCTCCCAGCCACGGGCCACCTTGCCGAAGGCTGATAAGTATTATCTGCACATCCAAGCAGGCGGGAGACCCAGACGAAAGAAGACCTATGACATCTGCATGACTGGTTGTGGGATCATACATATATACATACATTTTAAATTCTGTGCTCATAAAAGTACATATGAGTTAGATTTTTGCCATAACAGAACAAGCCACAAAATTGAAATTTAAAAAGAAGGGGTAAGGAGGAGATATTTTAATTCAGTTTTAAATTTCCCTGCTATGGAATGTTTGCTTCCTGACTTTTAAAAAGGCAGCAGAGTATGTCCAAGAATTCTCACCTGGGAAGAGGGATATTCCAGGGAAACACAGACATTTTCGTTTTCTCCTCACTGGGAAAAAGGGCAGCTGACTTTCAGAAAACAACTTGCATGTACCTTGTCTTCCCCACCCTCCCAACAGCCCCTCAGGCCCTTGCTGGAGTCTTACATCTGTGTGGAAGTTGTGTCAAGTCTAAGAAAATTTCACCCCAGGAGCAGTCGCTTAGCTTCCAAGTCCACACAGCAGCAACCTGCCCCATGGTTTTTAGTTTGACACTGTGTTGATCCTTTCCAGTTGTAAATATTTCCAAAAATATGAGAAGGGGCCAGAGGAAACAGGAGAAGAAAAAGATGTATTTTTGTAGGATTATTGCTGGTCAAAGACCCTGGAATGCTGTGGAAACAGTGGCAAAGCAGTTGGCACCATGTCAAGAACAGAGAGAGAGAGCCATCAGTTACTGAAGCCAGGGGACCAGTTCCTTAGTGTTGCTTTGGCATTGATGCCTGAAGTGGGAGGAGAAAGCCGAGCCCACAAACACACAGAGCAGAGCGGGGCTCTGGGTATATAACTGTTAGGTGCCTCCCTTCAGCACCATCTCCTGAGAAGCACTCTCCCTTGTCGTGCAGCCAGGCAAATCTTTATCAGCCACTGCCTTCTGCTGCCGGGAAGCCAGCTAGAGTGGTGTAAGTACCCATCCTCATTTCTATTCATTTCCAACTATTCATCATTTGGGGCTTGTCTTCACAGTTCTAAGTCTTTTTTCTCTTTTTCTTTAGAAGAAAATGTTTTATATCACCAGAATTGATGAGAAGCAGCAAAATCAGAGTTCTGGTAGACTAGAAAGATATTTACCAAAGCCACAGCTTCCTCCTGGAAGCTCAAAGGCAGGCCTTTATTCGTGATTTCTGAAGCAAGGTGCATGCAGCACCTGAGTTGATGTGGAAGCAGGTTTGCAGGGAGGTGTCCACCCAGTGTGCTCAATGAGTCTGAGTGAATCAACACCATTAGGAGTTTCAGGCTGTGTTCTTGAAATCATAATTCAGGCTGTGTTCTTGAAATAAGTTTGAGACAAGTGTCTACGTGACTCAAAAGAAAAAAGTGGGCCACTGGGAATGGCCCTTTCCAGTGATGGATTTATGTACTCCTCTGCATGTGCTGTCATGCTGAAGGGAATGTTCTTGTGCACCCATCGGGAGAACGAGTCAGTCACAACTGAAGCCACGAATTTGGCAGCTTCCTTGCAGCTGCACTCTCTGGTGTCTGCAATCAAGACTTCTGGGAGTAGCGTTTTCTGAGGAGGGAAGAGTTTTAACCAGGATACAGGAATGTCTGACAGCATTTTCTTTGTTTCCAATTACAGCTTTAAAGAAAACTGGGCATCTCCTGCTACTTAAAATCAAAAACTACATAAAATAAAGATTATAGTAAGTACCAAATAAGTGTCAATGCTGAGAGTCTCTTTATTATGCTAGAGCATGAGTGTTTAAATGCTTTCTTCTATATCCATATCCAACACTTCATATTATTTTTAAAAGTAATAGCTGAAGCATGGAAAATTGAAGACTTCAGGTCTCTCCAATTGCACAAAGTTCTAGTACATGCTGGCAATAGAATGTATTTCATTTTGTGTAATAAAATAGAGGATATTAGTTGAATTGAAATCTTGATATTGCCTTGTATTAAAAATGCTAAGCACTGCTTCACTTTACTAGTGACCTGGGATATGAAAAGCGCTTTTTGACTTCTGCTGGAAAGCTCTTCAGGTGCAGTTTCCAGGATATTCTTGGGATGTTAACTTCAGCACACACAAGCCTTGCTGTAGATGTGCCAGCTTTGAGGCACAGGGAGACATTTGTCAGAGAGTAACTGCTTCTGACAAGAGCGTAGAGTGAAAGTGGGGATAGCAGAGCTCTTTCTTTGTGGTTGTTCAACCCCCACCTCAAGATTAGTTCAAAGTGACCGTGAAGACAGTCTGTGCCCACCGCATCGCTGAGTCCTAGCCCCCACTGCCTACTCCAGCACACCGAAACTGCTGCTTCACTTGTTTGTCGACTTGAACAGAACCTTGGGTGGCATTAATGTGCCTGGCTCGACTGAAAAATTGAGAACCAGAGCTGACCTATTCCGTAAGACCCACTCTGCCTGCCACGTGCTGAGTGAATTTGGATGGTGCCCACTCTGAACCTCGGTTTTCTCTTATATAAAATGAAGGCTTGAACTATGTGGTCTCTAAAATCCTACCTAGCTCTCAAATTTCCCTATCTCTTGGTTCTAGGAAAATATTGATGTTGAGCTCAAGGAAGGGGTTCTCCAAGGTGTGTGATATTGGTGGTAGGGGAAAGGCAGGCGCCAGGCAGGGGCAGAAAGGGAAGGCGTCCACACTGAGAGAATGTGACAACCCCTGCTTGTCTCTTTTTTCATTCTTCACTCTTTCTTCTTTGTTTTTAGCTTTATATAACATGAGATCCCTACCACTGGGTTTCTTAACCATTTGTTCTTTATCAAATAAAAATATTCATAATGCAACACGCAGGCACATCAGTGTGGTGCAGAACTAGCCAGCTAGTTCACCACAGGTAAATACACACACATGCATATGCACATACACAGGTAAATACACACACATGCATGCACATACACAGTTTTTACCTGAGACATGTCAGAAGTATTTCCCAACACTGGATTTTTCCAAGTCACTCTGGTAAAGGGTAGGTTTTCAGGTTTCAAGGCCAAGCCAGTAGAAGAAAGTAAAAATAGAATAAACAACAGGGGGAGAAAAAGAGAAATACCACACACACAACTGTTTCAGAACTTCTGGAAAAGGAGTGATATTCTTGGATGCAATGGAAGTTTTAAAAAGGAAAAAGAAAATTTACAAAAAGCTGCCACACTTGTGGAATTCAACTAAAAACTGTTTATTATTAACAAAGTGATGTTCAAAATGTAAGAGTTCCTGGCCTGGCATGATGACTTATGCCTATAATCCCAGTGCTTTGGGAGGCTGAGGTGGGAGGATCGCTTCAGGCCAGGAATTCAAAACCAGCCTGGACAATACAATGAGACTTTGTCTCTGCAAAAAGGAAAAATAAAGATAAAATAAAATAAATTGGATGTGGTAGCACAGGAAAAAAACAAACAAAAAAAACCACACCATTTAAGAGTCTCTTAAAGCAGGCTTGTGAATGCATACAAAGCGTGGCTATTATCTTACTACAGCAAACAGAGCCCACATCATGTATCCTTCTCACATTTCATAAACAAGGCCAGGGGAACCTGCTGTGGGGCAACCTGTTGCTTTGGTGTTGGTCCTCAAGATGCAGCCCTCACAATCTGCCCCCAAACATATCAGAATGTGAACCCCCTCCTCCCCCTCTGGAAGAGGCGGCTTCAGATCCAACAGCAGAGACACGCAGCAGAACAAAATCTGGTCATTGGTCCCTGTGTAGGATGACTTCCCATTTTGTTTTTTTAAGCAAAATAAATGAACATTTAATTTCCATAGTCAGCTGGTTGTGTCTCCGCCCACTGAGAGCACTTTGGTGAAGGCAAAGTCCTCCCCCTCTGTTAGAGGTCTCCCGTGTGGGGTCACATCTTCCCTCACCAGGAACCCACTGGGCACACTCCAGCCCTGCTCAGCTTGCCTTTTGCGTGGTCATTAGAGCTAGGGCACATGTCATGCTGATTCACATACTTTTGCCCTTTGTCATGTATTGAGAAAAAGTAAGGATGAATGGACGGTCTTTGATTGGCGGCGCTGGTGATGCCTGTCATGGTCCTGTTTGGAAGGACCCTTTTGGAACTAAAGCTGGTGAAGCAGCGCGCAGAGGCATCACCCGGCTAAACTTGGCCCTGGCAGATGGGTCGCAGGAACAGGTATGCTTCCTTCGTGCAGCCTCTGGCTCGGGGGACCTGGGAGCCTGCTCCAAACTCTGGTGTATCTTTTCTGGGCAGATCCTGGGAAGTGGGGGTTGGCTGTGAGCTGAGTCAAAGGCACAGGGATCTTGGTCCAAAAAGTCCGACAGTGCTCACCTTGGTTTAGAGACTGGACCATTGAGCCGAGTTTTGACAGCCAAGGAAGAGCTGGGGGAGAAGTCACCTGGAGTTTTACATTTACCCTGCGTCTATTTTATTAGAGTGCCTTTTATTTATTGTCCCTTCTTCTTAGTTGAAATTAATGGCCTACTTCACTGGGGCTAAGATGTTTGAATATCAGCAGAAGGTCCTGGCTCCATAGCCTTGCCTTGTCTTCCCAGTTAGGATGTGTGGACTCTTAAAGTCCCCTAAGAAATGCAAATATTCTAGCATGGCAAAATTCTAGGGCAAACTACAACTGTAAGTTATGGATTTCTCCTAAGTGGTTCTCATTCCTGACTTCTGGAGCAAGTAGTCAGGGCTCCTAGGGGCTCCAGAAGGGTTAAGCAGTTCAGAATAAATGGTTCCTGGGGACTCCAAAATAGCAGCAACTGTCTGCTCAGGTCATGAGAAGACCCCTCTCTGCAGAACATCCTAGCCCTACAACCCATCCCAATTATGTTCAAATTAGATTCACAAATGGCAATAAGTCTCCTATATGTTGGGCTGTTGATTTGGAGAAAACTAGTTTAATCTTTACTTAACTCTGGGTGGCTCAACAGGAGACTCAGGCCATTCAGGTTCTCAATCACGTCTGGCCAGTTATATTATCAGGTTTCAAATCTGTATCTCCAAAATCTGAGGTCATGGGCTATTTCAAGCCCTCTAGAACAAATGTATGCTGAGAATTTTGAGAACATGAATTTGTTTATTCTGAAATAGCCCATGTTCCTGCTTTGGCAGTTGATGGAAAATGCTGCTTCAGTGTTTTCATTTGATGCTGCCACCTTAGGGTTTTATAGATTCAGTTCCAGAAACTCAAGGCAGTTATGTCTTTGGGCTGCTTGTCCTTGCCTGAGCTGAAGCCTGATGCCTCCCGTAAGTTGGTATGGCTTTGAAAATGGGTCACTGCAGCAGAGTCATGCAGTGTTTCTTTGGTCATGTCTTATGTGGCTGTGGCTTCAACATTTCACAATTATGCCTTCCAGGGTCTGATGATTTTGGCGTTTCCCTGCTTCCCAATTGACCTGGCTGTGCTGTTGACTGTTCTTGCACACTCAAGGTGGTTTTGCCATTGGCTTCCTCCCTCAGCCTGCCTCTGGGATTATGCCACTGGTATTCTTTTGCATCTACTATCAGCACAATGAAATCATTTTTGTCTTCAAGGTACCAAATTCTGGTGATATTGGTGCTTTCTTGCAGATACTTATCATGACAAGTGAATGGTCCCATAGTGAACACAGTCATGGTTATAGTGTTCATATGTTCCAGAGACATGTTTCCTATAATTTTGCCCTGTACATTTTTCTATCATACAATCCTTAGATTACAACTCTTTGGTTTTCAACAGCTTTGTCCAATTCCATCTTTCCCAGTTTCTCTATCTTGGTGAAATATCCTTCTTGCCTGGTTTTACATATTTAAATAACAAATTCCAAAAGTAAAGAGTATCTGAGACAGTCACATGACCTAAGGACAAATTCAAGCAATCTTGGACTTGCAGAGGGTGGGGAGGCCATGTCAACTCACACAATTTTTAAACATTCTTCCCTTTCAATATTTTAAAAACAAAATATTTTTTGTAAAATGAAAATTAAAAAAGGCTACCTGTCTTGGCAAGTAGCTGCTCAGCCCGCATTGGTGAGCAGGCCATTCCATAACCTGATTTCTTACTCCTTAAATGACAGCATGGAGCTAACGCACTTAATTTTAGCTCTTTCTACAAGATTTGACTCATTCTGTTGACATTAACTGTTTTTCAGTCTTCTCAACTAGACTGAGCTCCTTAAGTGCAGGAAATACGTGCTCAGTAAATGTTTGTTGGACCAGACACTGAACCTTATGAAATTAAAGACCAGAACCTTTCCATGGTAGCATTAGAAACACTGATGGCAAAGGTACAGTGGGATTTGGGTTTGGATAATAAGCTCTGTGGTGGTGTTTCAGGAGGAAAACGGTGCTCTCTTAGTTCTATGGAACACAGTGGTCCAGATCTTCTACTGTAACCAGGCCCAAGGCTGGCTGATCCGGAGGGCGCTGCCTTAGGGATACTTATAAGCTCTGTCCCTCCCTCAAGGAGCCAGAGGAAGAGACGGCCATGGAGGACAGCCCCACTATGGTTAGAGTGGACATGGGTGAAAACCAGGTTTCACCATGTAAAGGGAGAAGGTGCTTCCCCAAAGCTCTTGGCTACGTCACCGGCGATATGAAAGAACTTGCCAACTGGCTTAAAGGTATTTATCCTTTCATCTTTTTGGAGAGGCAGGAGAAGTAGCTTTGGGGGAAATGGTTTCCTGGTACTTCTACTTATATCTTTAGTCATATTCTCCAACTTTTTATAGATCTCTTTACTCACCATATTTTTTTTTTACTTTTTATCTTTTAACCTGCAAACCTCTCCACCATTTTTTTTTTTCTTATGGAGACAGTAGCCAGGGCCCAGCTCCTATGAGAAGACACCTGGCTTCATCTTGTAGTTTCAGTACTTAAAACTTAAATTTTACTATTGGTGATTCATTCCTTTGGCTTCAGAGTTTGTGCCTATAAGCATGATAAATAAGCGCATTAGATGCTTTCAGGAGCTTAGATTCTAGGAGGGGCAGTGTGGGTTGAGCATACAGTAGACAGATGCTTTCAGGAATCTGGGTGCCACTAAAGCGACAATGGGTTCAGAGAGAAATATTAAAGAAATATCAAAAATGTTTCACTTTCAGGAGGTTTTGCCGATTTTGCTCAGGGTGGGCCTGTGGTTGAGGAGTCTCACTTGGCTGCTTCCTTAGCTCTGCTTTACCTCATCCCTTCCAGACAAACCTGCGGTGCTCCAGTTCATTGACTGGATTCTCCGGGGCATATCCCAAGTGGTGTTCGTCAACAACCCCATCAGTGGAATCCTGATTCTGGTGGGACTTCTTTTTCAGAACCCCTGGTGGGCTCTCACTGGCTGGCTGGGAACAGTGGTCTCCACTCTGACGGCCCTCTTGCTCAGCCAGGACAGGTAGGTGTACCCTTTCAAGCCTTCTCAGCTCCCTTCTAAGACACAGGGGCTGACAAGTTCCTATGGGCAACAGTGATAAAATCACATCCTTCCCAGAAGAAACAACCTTTAGTCCACAGAACTCTTTATATTTGTTTTTAGTCAGAGGTCAGGGAATCAGTTACAGTCTCTTGCTCTTGATATCTGAATAAGTGGCTGGTCTAAATGATGCCAGATTCTTGTGGCATTACATCCTAACCAGGACTAAGCTGTAAGTAATTCCCTGGAGAGGTTCTGAAGGGATCTTCTTTAATGATTGATAAAATTATTTGTCATCAGCATTCTACTTGGGAAAAAAGTGCATATGAATTCAGGAAAAGTTTTAGTGGCTTAATAACACCCTTTATATCTTGCTGCCATGATGAGTTTAGCAAACTCATTCTTCATAGACAGTGCAAAGGTCAGCTCAGCTCCTGGAGAAAAGAATTACCAAGGTCACCTCAGCTCCTGGAGGAAAGACTTACCATAAATTCCAATTAAGTGGATTCTGACTTAAGAAGCCTTAGTGGGTGTTCTGATATATTCATTAGATTAGAAATAGCATGCACTTTATTCATTGATCTGTCATTGAAGAAGTGATGAGCTGACTCTCACCAGGGTAGTAGACAGTTCCCCACTGGCCAGTTCCTTCAGGGAGGGAACCAGTATTCTAGGTGTCTGGGATCAATGCATACTCCCAAGTGTGGTCATTACACAACTAAGCTCTTGTAACACTCACTGCAAATTGCCTAAAGAGGTCCATGGGGAGAGAGTTAGCAAATGCTCCACTTTTCCATCAATTTCAAAGAGTCTGATTTGCCCCCTGTAGAAGAGGATTTTATAGCCTAGGTTAAACTCTATTCCAATGCATGCCAAGAAAGTCTTCTCAGTTTGGGGATAGAGTCTAGAATTGTGCTATATTGAATATTCCTTTATTATTTTGCTCCAATGAAATATGATCAACTCATATTTTATCAGATATCATTTAGAAGACAAGTCATACGTGTTAGTTTCAGATGTTTTACTTTCCTTGGTCTGAAAAGACTGCATTAAAATGGCAATCTTCTGTTTTAAGTAAATATATGTCTTCCTGTGGCTTTAACTATGGCATTCCACAAGTTGTAGATGTGGCCATTAATTTTCCACTGATCAAACTCAAGCATTAACATCTCCAAGTCAGTTGTTGAGAGGACAAGTCTGCATAGCTCTCCATTGTCATGTGTAGTCCCAGTTTCTGGCTTGCACCATTGCAAATTGCATCACCTCCCATTTGCCCTCAAGGATTATTTAAGGGAGACAAAGAACTTTTGAATAGGGAATCCCACCTCTAATGTTCATCCGATTAATGTACGTGACATCCTCTTGCCTGTTGCAATGGTGCCTCCTGGCCCAGTTAGAAACAAGTCAAGAAGCAGCTGTCATGCTATCTTTTACCAGCCCCTGCGGTGTGGTTCATTGGCTGTAGCACCTCCTGTTCAAGCCCAGCATTAGGCCTCACCCACTCACTTCACCATCTTTACTCCCCTGTCCCCCTATAGACATCACCCTTGAGTGACAGGCCCTTGGGAAGTGGATCCTGTGCCTTTCATGGTGCCAGACACTGCCAACTCTTAGTTGTGGGAGTCCTGGCGTGTCAGGTCAATCAATGTAGGTACCCATCAACAGTGGATTATATAAAGAATATGTAGTACATATACACCATGAACTACTACATAGCCATAAAAACGATTGAAATCAGCAACGTGGATGCACCTGGAGGCCAATATCCTAAGTGAATTAAGGTAGTAACAGAAAATCAAATACAGCACGTTTTCACTTATAATTAGGAGCTAAACATTGGGTAAACATGGACACAGAAATAGTAGACAACTGGGACTCCAACAGAGGAGAGGAAGGGAAACAAGGGTTGAAAAGCTACCTATCGGGTACTTTGCTCACTATTTGAGTGACGGATTCAATAGAAGCCCAAACCTCAGTCAGCATCATGCAATATATCTATGTAACAACCCTGCACATGTACCCCTTCAATCTAAAGAAGGAGAAGATGGGGAAGAAATGAGATTGAATACTAAGCAAAAAGCAACCTCAGAAAGAATTGGGTGCTCAACAAGCACATAATTAAATGGGGTACTTCTCCAAGTAAGAGAAAAGCAATCATTCTTCTTTGCAATAACTTTGAAATGTATGTTTGGAGACAACAAAATAGAAGTATCAGAACACAAAAATGTATACTAAGCTGGAAGATTAATGTTGATAAGATCAAAGACACTAGAAAGTGAATTTACATTTCAGGAATCTCTCTCACCAAGAAATCAAACTTAGGCAACAGTTTCATATGCTAAAAGTGCTATTCAAGTCAGAGGCTCTTGATTTAAAAGAATAACTTTCCAAAGGAAAGGCTAAAATAGAGCAGATTGCCTTGCTAAACTCCCCTTTCCTCTCAGCCGCTGTAGACCTGTCTTTAACTGTGACACCTGTAGAGGGAGTCGTTCTCTATCAGGGGTCCCCAACCCCTGCACTGGAGACAGGTACCAGTCTGTGGCCTGTCTGTGGGAACTGGGCCGCACAGCAGGTGAGCGGCAGGCGAGGAGCATTACCACCTGAGCTCCGCCCCCTGTCAGATCAGCAGCAGCATTAGATTCTCATAGGAGTGTGAACCCCATTATGAACTGCGCATGTGAGGGATCTAGGTTGCTCACTCCTTATGAGAATCTAATGCCTGATAATCTGAGGTGGAACAGTTTCATTCTGAAATCATCCCCCATTCCCCATTCATGGAAAATTGTCTTCCATGAAACCTGTCCCTGGGGCCAATAAGGTTGGGGACTGCTGATCTAAATGCACATTTATATTTTTATCTATGTATATTTCACTTAATGTCTTTATTAGTTTTTGTACGATGCTTAGACTTTGAGATACATTTCCAAATATAATTTCATGTTTTAATATGAATATGATCTGGAAGTTACTAGTGTTATTTATGTGCAAGTGCAACCGAAGCCCACCCAGGAAATGTCCATGCTGTGTCTCTTGCCCCTCAGGTCATTAACAGCATCTGGGCTTTATGGCTACAATGCCACCCTGGTGGGAATACTCATGGCTGTCTTTTCGGACAAGGGAGACTATTTCTGGTGGCTGTTACTCCCTGTATGTGCCATGTCCATGACTTGGTAAGTTACCATTGGTTTTCAAAATGCCTTTTTAAAAAAAACATGGCAGGAGGAAGGAATGGGAGTTGTTATATGGGCATAGAGTTTCAGTTTTGCAAGATGAACAATATTCTTTGAATGGATAGTGGTGATGGTTGCACAACAATGTGATTGTCCTTAATGTCACTGAGCTGCACACTTAAAAATGGTTAGCCAGGTGCAGTGGTTCTTGCTTGTCATCCAAACTATTCAGAATGCTGAGGGGGAAGGATCACTTGAACCCAGGAGTTAGGTGCTGCAGTGAGCTATGATTATATCACTGCACTCCAGTTCCTAGAACCTCCTTGCTTGGGCTAAGTAAAAAGAAAGAGGAGGAGGAGGAGGAGGAGGAGGAGGAGGAAGAGGAGGAAGAGGAGCAGGAGGAGGAAGAGAAGGAAGAGGAGCAGGAGGAGGATAAACAGTTAAAACTGTAAATTTAAAATTGGATTCCAGTAGATTCTGTCTATTGGAAACAGAAACAACCATTTTAAAAGATGTATATTTCCTTACAACCAGTTATTTGGCCTTTTGTCTGATCTGGCTACATATCCACCAATATCTCTCAACCAGAGGTTCTCAACCCTGGCTGCACATTAACACTTCTGTGGAGAGCGGAAAACAGTGCTGCAATGGACATAAAAATGCAGGTGTCTTTTTGGTAGACACACACTGATGCACGTGGCCCCCATACACCTGACTCCTCCCTCCCAAGACTCTACTGTCATTGGTCTGCAGTAGCACCTGGGCATTGGGAGTGCTAAAGCTTCCCAGGTGACTCTAAAGTATAGCCAAAGTTGAGACCCACTTCCTCCATCATTGCCTCTCAAACTTGAGTGCTATGAGAATCACCTGCAGGGCTTGTTACAACACAGGCACCTGCTCCCAGGTCCCAGGGTTTCTGATGCAGTCTGCCTGAGGTGGAGCCTGATAATTTGCATTTCTAATGCATTCCCAGATGATGCTGGGAGAACCACTGTGCCTACGTGAATTCTTACCCACCTGCCCCCCAGGTCTCCCTTAGAAAATTTTTGTTTACTGAATTCCCTTCAAACTAGTTTTTATGTTGACAATGTCTTAAATCCTTTTCCTGGAAACAGAGATTTCCTTCTTTCTATATTGCAGTTAAATATAAAATACTAATATGCACATAAATAAGAAGCACAGCCTGTTGTGGGCAATGTCTGCAGAAGGGCCACCCACCCTTGCTGCACCCACAGGTGTGTAGAGGACCTACCTGTAGAGCCAACCTCTTCAGGAGGTCATTTGGGACCTGCTCTGAAGAACAGGTTCATGGGAAGGAGGCCTCGCCTGCAAGTGCTCACCACACTCCCTTCCACAATCCAGGAAAATGGGAGTTCTGGTCTTTAAGTGATAGCTTTTTGATTGGGTCAAGTGAGAACCTACGGGGGACCTGGAGACCATGCAGCCCAGCCCACCAGTTTATAGGTTCAGAGCCTGAGGAGATGCACCTTGCCTAGGTCATGCAATTTATCAACAGCTCAAGGACACACACTCTGCCCCTCCGACTGTGAGATCCTTTTCCTCCAGCTCACACTACCTGCATCCTTGAACGATTGGTTTTTTTTCCAAAAATAGGTATATTAAAGAAATGATATATGCCAAATCAGGATCACAGTTGCCTCTAGTGGGGAGGGAGTGACATAAGAGCAAGCAGAGGGACGAAGGGGACTTTAACTATGTAGACATTATTTTATTTTGTATGTCATAAGTACTTCAAAAATATTTTTTAAATCTCAATATATAGCTCACTCTGAACAACCCGAGAGTAGAATTTTTCAAAAGCCAAATAAGCTGAGAGTTGATTTTTTTTACTTTATGTAGTATTTACTGCCTCTATAATAGAATTTATCCCAAGTTTTCTTTCTGTGGCAAATTTGCCAACACAATATGTAAGGGGCCTATTGGCAGGTGAAATAAAGGCCCTCCAGAGTATAGCGAGATTCCATGTGTCAGCCTGGTTTGTCACATACACATTCTTCTGCTCTGTTCTTTTTTTAGCCCAATTTTCTCAAGCGCATTGAATTCCGTGCTCAGCAAATGGGACCTCCCTGTCTTCACCCTCCCTTTCAACATGGCGCTGTCAATGTACCTTTCAGCCACAGGACATTACAATCCGTTCTTTCCAGGCAAATTGGTCACACCTGTAACTACAGCTCCAAATATCTCCTGGTCTGACCTCAGTGCCCTGGAGGTAAGACACTGGCTTCTCACATTCCCCCTGGCTCTGCAAGATACGCAATGGCCTCTGGTCAATTGTCCACAGGTGTCAGAGTCCCCTAGATGCTCAGGACTATGGTGGCCTTTCTGCCTTCATCTTGCCATTTAAAGCATTTGTTCTACTCCAGAACATTAGGGTCTAAGGGATTTTTTAAAATTACTATTTAGCCAAGCTAATTTTTCTGCCTTTTCTCCTAAACATCTACAGTGCTAATCCCAGAGTACAGTTCCACTGGGAGTCACTCAATTGTAGCTTGGGGTTGGGTGATGGAAGCCAGCCCTTAGGGCATGTGGCCTCCAGCCTGGTTTTAAATCTTCCACAGTCTACTCCCTCCAATCAAAAAACTGGATGCTTAGAGTTTATGACAGAACCTCTCTATTCTGCTTTTCCTTATGGCATAGCTCATAGAACATCTACAATAATTTAGGGTTCCCAAGCTTTGGTAGGCATCAGAATCACCTGGGGAGTTTTCAATACCCAAACAGGCTTCATCTCAGACCCTCTAAATCATAATCTCTAAGTGTGGGGACTGGAACCTGTTTTAACAAACTCCCCAAATTGTGATGCGGGCCAGAGTTTGAGAACCTCTGTATTAACGGATGAATCCTATGTATCTCTTTAAAGATGACCATAAAGAGATCTCGTACTTTTGAAAACCTGGCTAACCCAAATCAAATTCCAGCTCTTCCTGTTGGTGTGTAATAAATATGTTTAAGGTTTCTGGACTATCAAGAACAAGAGAATACCTGAAATTAGAAGAAAACCAAAAAAACAAACAAAAAAACCAAAGCACATTACCTTTTTAATGTGCTCTCCCACTGTCAGGTTATGAAACGCCCTTTTCTGTCTTCTTTGTTGAGTGATCAAAACACGTGAGGAGCTCAAGTCACCTTCTCTTTAGCTTCTTGCCAGAAAATTAAATGAAGCACCTGGAAATAATTCAGAAGGAAAAATCAAAGATTCATTAGAACTACCCACGAAAAATAACAGTATAAAATAGCATTAATCTATCTAGAACTGCACGAACACAGGAGCCACTAGCCCCACGTGGCTATATAAATTTAGATGTAGTATTGTTAAAAATTGAGTTCCTCAACCTCTCTAGCTACATCTCAAGTGGTTGATAGCCACATGTGGCTAGGACCCACTGTGTTAAACATCACAGATACAGACTATTCCATCATCTCAGAAAGTTCTCCTGCACAGTGCTGATCTGGGGCAGGAGCAGCTTTGTCCTTCTCCTCACTCCGAATGACCAGTCCATCATCAGCACCAACCCCAACCCTATGGCTACCTGAGACAGAGTTCTGCAGTCAAATCCGGAAAAATAAAAAATAAAAAGGGTATGCTGTCTTTGCCAAGTTTCCTGGTCTAGAAATACCAAAATGTTTAGACATGAAGACCCAGCATGGGCTAGAAGAATTGAGTCCATGTTAGTTAGGGTAGAGTCAAACTCACACTATGGTCTGGTGCCCAACCAGAAGTTCAGCTGTAAAGAATGGTCATTTGTTAGGTTCAGTCAAACCTTGTTCGCTCCTGAGAACTGCAATTCTGTGAACAGAATAACTAAATTCAGGCCTCAGCCAGAAAGCAGAATTGTGACATTTCCATGTATTTTTGTGTTTTGAGACCTGCTTGACAGTTGTTCGTAACTAGAATAAGCTAAAGATATCTTGGTTTAAATGAATACATGTTCCACTTAATGACAGAAAAGAAAATTCACAAACTTGCTAATAATTGCTTCTAAATTGTGGATAAGATAACCTGGTATTGGGTCTCTGGCTTTAGCATAAGCATCCAAATTGTATGGTGATAATAATCTCTCTATTGAACAAAGGGATGCATGGATAGATTAGATCACCCTCAGCACTGGTGGACATTTGAAAGCAAAAGAAGTGTCAGCTGTGGTTCCTGCCATCCCCACTGGGAGCATGGCAGAGCCTCACAGCCGGGAGCAGTGAGTGGCACCACACTGAGACCTTATCAGTGACCCAGGCCAAGTGTCAGTGCAAGCAGGAGAGCCCGTGAGCACAGGGGGAACTTTAAGAAGGCATGTTTGGCATGCACCAGGGAAGGGCTGGTGTGTCTCTGGGGATAAAGCTGAAGAATGACTGGGATTTTTCTGTAATCAAGGAGAGGGAATTTTAAAAGGTAGTAACACTGTTCTTGAAAGAGATAAGGTATATCCAGTGTAAAATTATATTGTAGGAGTTTGTGGGTGTCCTGTGGGTTTCTGTTCAGTTGTTTCGGTGGCATTTTAAAAAAAATTTCTTTTGCAGTTATTGAAATCTATACCAGTGGGAGTTGGTCAGATATATGGCTGTGATAATCCATGGACAGGGGGCATTTTCCTGGGAGCCATCCTACTCTCCTCCCCACTCATGTGCCTGCATGCTGCAATCGGATCATTGCTGGGCACAGCAGCAGGTGAGCACAAGAGCCCTTACCAAATATTGAGCACCTCCTCCATCCCGTGCATTGCCTCAGGCATCTTCTGTGCTCCAGATCTTTCTTGAGAGCATGGCTTCCTAGGGACCAATGGGAATTCCTGGGATGCTTGCTGCTAACCTTCAATCCCACCCTCAGTCTCCTTCCAAACATCCTGCCTTTAGTCCTGAGCTCTGACCCCTCCTGTCTTGTCTAACAGGACTCAGTCTTTCAGCCCCATTTGAGGACATCTACTTTGGACTCTGGGGTTTCAACAGCTCTCTGGCCTGCATTGCAATGGGAGGAATGTTCGTGGCGCTCACCTGGCAAACCCACCTCCTGGCTCTTGGCTGCGGTGAGTCTCCCACACCCCTGGGGGAGGGCTGCCCATGACTACAGGATCTCAATCAAGGACAAGCAGTAAAAACGGACTGCGTGAAAAATCAGGGCCAGGGTTCTGGCTTGAGCCCACTTGCTAAATGTGTGAACAGGACAAGTGACGTCCCCTGAGAGCATTAAAGTCACCCCTGCCTACCTCTCTGATGACTGTGAAGGCAGGAGCCTATTGAGTCATATTAACATCCTAAAATATGGATGTTTGGGAGGATAGAAAAAAAATCCCAGTTATTCTTCAGCTTTATCCCCAGAGATACACCAGCCCTTCCCTGATGCATGCCACACATGCCTTCTCAAAGCTCCCCCGTGCTCATGGGCTCTCCTGCTTATGCTGACACTTGGCCTTGGCCACCGAGAAGCTCCCAGCGTCGTGCCACTCGCTGCTTCTGGCTGTGAGGATCTGCCATGCCTCCCACTGGGGATGGCAGGGACCACAGCTGACACTACTTTTGCTTTCAACTGACTTGTCCTGCGTTCTTCAAACTAGTTGTTTGACCCAAGAAACTAAAGGGAAATAACTCCAGCTAAATACAAAGCAATGTCTCCTGGTGAATCAGGGTTGATGACATTTACCCCTTTGAGCGTCACAGTAACCCAGCCATTCTAAGACTTGAGAATGCATCAGAATCACCTGAAAGACTTGTTAAAACACAAATCGCTGCCCCCCCACCCCCGTCTGATTCGTTGTTAGAGGTGGGGGAAAGAATTTTTTTTTATTTTTCTGAAAAACAGTCTCATTCTGAGCCAAGATAGTGCCACTGCACTTCAGCCTGGGCAACAGAGCAAAACTTCATCTCAAAAACAAAAACGGGTCTCATTATGTTGCCCAGGCTGGAGTGCAGTGGTGTGAACACAGCTCACTGCAGCCTCAACCTCCCAAGTAAAGTCGCTAGGACCACAGGCATGCCACCACGCCTGGTTAATTTTTTGTTTTTTACGGAGACCGGGTCTCCCTATGTTGCCCAGGCTGATCTGGAATTCCTAGGCTCAAGCAATCCTCCCACCTCCACCTTCCAAAGTGATGGGATTACAGGAGTGAGCCACCACTCCGGCAGAATTTCCACTTCTAACAAGTTCTCAGGAGGCACTAATGCTGTTGCTCTCGAGACCACATTTCAAGAACTGCTGTATTAATCCTTTCTGACTCCCAGTGTTCTAGCCAGACTCAGCCTATCAGAGGAAGAAGGCATTCTGAGACCTCCACTCCATCCTTCTTACTTTACTGTTGGGGTCCTGAGGCCAGAGAGACTAAGGAATGTGCTGCAGGGAATCTGGACAGTGATGGGTAAATCCACACCCAGAACCCACACTTACCATCCACTTCCAGAGTTATCCCACCGCACTCCTCTGCTTTCCCTTTTGTAGCATTCAGGCCCTCATGGCAACCTCTTAGGTGAAAACAGATTGCATGTGATTTGAATCTGAAAAGCTAATAGATGTCCCAGGTGGATAGTGAGTGGCAGCTCATTCACCCATAGCCTCTGGCATCCCTAATGCAATCAAAGTGTAAGCATTTAAGATAATGTTCTAGAGTGGAGAGAATGAGATTCACTTGGGAACAAAAAGGAGGCGGGACAGTGTAATGTGGAGAAATTATTTCTAATCTAGTGGAAATATATGTCTAGAGTCAGTTTATCACCAGATTAATCAAGCCAAGATATTTAAACAGTTATGAAAACGGTGGGCCACGTATAAGGCAGGGTTTAGAATAGATTTGTGCACTGGCAGAAAATGGGATGGTACCAAGGGTTTCTAAAGACCCATTCCATTTTGATGTGATGCTATAGCAAGAGTATATACATAACTCAGGTTGCTGGGTGTAGCCATGTAGATGTCATTTTTGTCAAGTTATTTACTATTACTCAGCTATTTAACCTAACAGTTCTGTTGAAATGTTGTGCTCTTTCTCCAAATTTGTTCACGAGCTTAGGACAAAGGAGAGGGTTACAGACAGGTGCTGTAGCCACCTGAGTTCAGCTGTGTTAGAATGTTTATCTTACAACCTTTCAGCTTTATTCTGAGATTGGTTAGGAGTTTCCACCTGAGTTCAGCTAGGTTCAAATGTTTATCCTACAACCTTTCAGCTTTATTCTGAGATTGGTTAGGGGTTTCCACCTGAGTTCAGCTGGGTTCGAATGTTTACCCTACAACCTTTCAGCTTTAGTCTGAGATTGGTTAGGGGTTTCAAACCTTTATTTGGGATGCATACCTTTACTTTTCTGGAGGCAGTAGCCATAAATATGTATTAAACACACATGATACAGTTAAGACAGTACCAGGAAGAGCAAGGAGTTTAGGAGCTTTAGGATCCATGCAGTTCCTGCACACAGAGTGTTACAGTAGAGGGCAGAAGCCAGGCAAGAGAGGGAGCCCAAGAGGACCGTGCAATCTTTGTGGAAGAAGAAGGAGAAGTCCACAGTACAGGATTCTCCAGGGGCCCATTTCCATTCAGAATTATCACAAAGTGCCTTCTGGAGAAGGGGGCTTTTCCATAAATGCTAGAAAATAAGAGGAGGAATTATGTTTGGTGGAAAGGGTGGTGCAGGCCAGCATGGGGACAGCCTGAGCATGTCCTTCAAGATCAAGGAGAAGGCATTTTGAGAGCACAGGAGATGGCAATGAGGTTTTTGTTTTTCCGTTTTTTGTTTTTTTTTTTGTCTTGTTTTATTTTTTATGTTTGTTTTTTTAGACAGAGTCTCACTCTGTCACCAGGCTGGAATGCAGTGGCACAATCTTGGCCCACTGCAACCTCCAACACCCTAGTTCAAGCGATTCTCCTGTCTCAGCCTCCCAAGTAGCTGGGCTTACAGGCACGCACCACTATGCCCAGCTAATTTTTGTATTTTTGGTAGAGATGGGGTTTCACCATGTTGGCCAGGATGGTCTTGATCTTCTGACCTCATGATTTGTCCACCTCAGCCTCCCAAAGTGCTGGGATTACAAGCATGAGCCACCGCACCTGGCGGGTGCTGAGTTTTTTTTGTTTTATGTTGTTGTTGTTGTTTGAGATGAATTCTTGATCTCCAGGCTAGCATGCAATGGCATGATCTCAGCTCACTGCAACCTCTGCCTCCCGGGTCCTGGTTCAAGCAATTCTCCTGCCTCAGCCTCCCAAGTAGCTGGGATTATAGGCACGCACCACCGTGCCTAGTTACATTTTTTTATATTTTTAGTAGAGATGGGGTTTCACCAGGCTGGTCTTGAACTCCTGACCTCATGATCTGCCTGCCTTGGCCTCCCAAAGTGCTGGGATTACAGGGGTGAGCCACCGCGCCCGGCTGGTGATGAGGTTTTGACAGACCATGGAGAAGGATGAAGCCAAAGCTCTCGACATGTGTTTCCCCAAAGTGGGAATATCTTTGATATTTTCTCAATTATAGAAGCAGCACAGGTTTATTGTATAAAACAAAACAAAAATGTAATCTGTATAGAAATGTCTGAACCAGGAAGTGGAAATACTCCATTTTACTCCCCAGAGAGGGCTTTTTTGCCCACTTCTTATAAGGACCCTTGTGATTACACTGGGTCCATTCAGAAGTCTAGGCAACTCTCTCCATCTCAAGGTCTTTAACTTAATCACAGCTGCTACTAATTCCCTTTTGCCATGTGAGGTCACATATTCTCAAGTTCTGAGGTTTAAGATGTGGACATCTTTGGAGACCATTATTCTTCCTACCACACTCACCTTCCTTTGGATAGATACTCTTTTTTTTCCACTGGTGTAGCATAATGGTTGAGGCAGTCTACTGAGCTGGTTATGGAGCTCAGACTCTGGTGCCAGACAGTTCCAGCAGCTCTGCTACTTACTAGCATATTTGCTTATGAATGTAAGCAAATTATGAGTAATTTGCTTTTCTATGCCTCAGTTTCCCCATCTTAGAAAATGGAAGTTACCATATTCAATTCATACAATTGTTCTGATGATTAAATTAGTTAATGCATGTCCGAAACTCATAGAACAAATAGTGTCTAGCACTCGGTAAGTGCTATCTAAAAGTCTGGAAAAAAGTTTTTCTGGTGGCTTTGCATAACTTATTAAGAATCAAACTTGTTTATTTTCTCCTGTCAATTTCTTAAGTTTATTAACACCTGTATCTTCTCCCCAAATATGACTGATACACGAATCTGCCTTTACTTCCTCTGAGAAGGCCCACCCCTAACAACTAGTAAAACCATTGATACTGTATAGAATTTTTATTTTGGATTCGTTGTTAAGTATAAGTTTTTGTTTTGGGTACTTGCTTATTTAGGCAACTGTAAACTTTATTAACTGCTTATTCACTCTGACTTAGTTCATATTAACCTTCTGTACTTTTTTTTTTTTTTTTAAGAAAAAAGCCTCACTCTATTCCCAGACTGGAGTGCAGTGGCACAATCTCAGCTCACTGCAGCCTCCACCTCCTGGGTTCAAGCAATTCCTATGCCTCAGACTCCCAAATAGTTGGGATTACAGACATGCGCCACCATGCCCAGCTGATTTTTTGTATTTTTTGTAGTGACAGGTTTTTGCAATATTGGCCAGGCTGGTTTCGAACTCCTGACCTCAAGTGAACCACCTACCTCGGCCTCCCAAAGTGCTGGAATTACTGCTGGATTACTTCTTCAGAGATGGTTTGCAAAGAGAGTTTTGTTTTCTTTAAAGAGGGTCTGCAAAGAGACCTTGTATGCTGGAGAACATCTTCATTTCACCTTCATTTAAATTTTAGTTTAGCTGGCTACAAACTCAAGATTTAACATTTTTTTCTCAATATTTTGAAAATTGTCTTCAAAGACTACTCCATTGTCTTCTTATACCCAAAATTGCTATTAAGGTGTCTGAAAAGAAACTAATTCTTGTTAAAGTTGATTTTATTTTTCCTCTCTGGACTCTGAATTTTCTCTTTGCGTATGAGATATATATATGGTTTTATGTCACTATTATCTGTCTAGACGTAGCTTTTTTTTTTTTTTTTTTTTTTTTTTTTTTTCCTACTAGGTACTCAAATCCTCTCAATGTGAGCCCTCATCTCTTCCTTTAATTCTAGGAACATCATCATTTTTCACTTTGTCAAATCTTTTCCATGTTTCCCCTCTCCTTCTGTGATTTCTAGTATTTCAGCGTAATACTTTATGCTATTTTTTCATAACTCTTGACTTTTTCTTAATATTTTCCATCTCTTTATCTTTTCATGAGGCCCTTCAGTTCAGTTGATTGGCCTGATCATTCTTTGGCTCTGTCCATTGTGCTGATCACATCATTCATTGAGTTCTTCATTTCTGGTTTATTAATTAAATTTTATTGGCTGGGAGCAGTGGCTCACACCTGTAATCCCAGTACTTTGGGAGGCCAAGGGGGGCAGGTCACAAGGTCAAGAGATTGAGACCATCCTGGCTAACATGGTGAAACCCCATCTCTACTAAAAATACAAAAATTAGCTGGGTGTGGTGGCACACACCTGTAGTCCCAGCTACTCAGGAGGCTGAGGCAGGAGAATCTCTTGAAACCGGGAGGTGGAGGTTTCAGTAAGCTGAGATCGCGCCACTGTACTCCAGCCTGGGTGACAGAGCGAGATTCATATATAAATAAATAAAAATATATATATATATATATATATATATATATATATCAACTGTAAGTTGTTCAGTTTGTCGTCCTTCTTTTATGGTATTGCTCTCCTGGGATGTCCCCTTTCCTTGTCCTGGGAGCTCATGTTTCCCTCAGGATATCAGCTGTTTGGGTGAGTCTCTGGGCAGAGATGGAAGCCCAGGCTGGAGCTGCATTTTTCCTGGTGTATTTAATGAAAAAGGGGGCCCATGCTGCAGGGTATAGAACCTCCACTGCTCAAGGCCATGGAGATGGTGACTGTGTAGACACTTTATATGATAAGTGCCCTCTTGCTGGGGGAAGTTCAGATTGCTTCTAGTTTGAAACCATTACAAACAGTTCTGCAATGAATATTTTTGGCACAAATGTCCTTGTGTACTTTGTACAAGCATTTCTGTAAGAAGATTCACCTTCTTTTCAAGAAGCTAAATTGATGGGTTAAAGGGAATGCCAATTTTTATTTCAATGGATGCCAACTTTATCTCCAAAAAAGCCATACCAGTTTCCACTGCTGCCAGCAGTGTGTGAGAGTGCCCACTGGGCTCCCACAGGGTACAATCAGACTTTTAAATCTCTGTGCATGGATTTTTGAGACAGATCTCCAGCCCCCCTTGGAAAGCAAATCTCACATGTAAAATGCCACACCAAGTTTCAGCTTGTCCACATCACCCTGATACTGCCAAACAAAAGACCAACCCTGCCAGCCAAGGTAAATAAGTGACAGACATTTATTATAGAGCTGTTATTTATTAGTCCCCGATGGCTTTTATAAGGAAGTGGACTCAGGAAACTCTGACAGAACCTGGCACTGCTGTCTTTCTGGCCTCTAAGCCAGAGCAACTGCATGGCCAGAGAATATCTCAATGTTGTTGTTTTATCAGTGGAGACTGTAAACACATTGTGTATCTCTTCCAAATGGTTGGGTTATCACAGTGGGACTCACCCATTGGAAGGGACACTATCCAGGAGGAGCTAAAATCCAGTTTCCCCTTCAGTACTCAAGGGCCTTTTCTTCCCTCAGCTACCAAGAACGTTGTCAGGGTCATTGCCTACAAACTGATGATGTTGTGCAGAATTGCCCCTCTACTGTAAGGCTTTCCCAGTCCTACTTGGCGAGTCTTAATTGACATACCTACCATTAAATAATCTATCACTTTTACTATGGAGAGAAAAGCAACTTTGAATTGGAGATCACTTCAAAGCAACATAACAGTATGAGACGTAAACGTGCCAAAAGTGAGCCTTAGAAGTGTAATGGATATTTTAAAAAGAGAGAAGGCAGTAAGGCCTCATGTGCTCAGGAGTGGTGTTGTAGCAAAGGGGGCACTCAAGAGATCAGGGACAGAGGACCCCAGTGCTTAGCAGAGGGCCAGTGAATAGTTGTTGAATTAATTGATTAAACTTTAACAATGAATGAAATTGGTGTAACCGAGGAGAGAAACCCTTGTAAGCCAAGCCGTGAGCACCCTTCTGCTCAGAGCAGTCCCATGGTGAAAGAGATACATTAACAGCTGTGTTTATGGAAATAGAAGCTCTCATTTGAGATTCATCACCTCCCAGTAAGGCAGATCTTCAAGATGCCTTTTTACAGATGATGAAACTAGATTCCAAGACATTCAGTGATTTGTTATACAACAAATAAAATGGCAGAGCTGGGATTTGAAACCAGTACTGTTTCCAAAGACCAGCCCTTCCCACTAGTGTGAGACAATTCATACATGAAAGAATTTGATATGCTATTGAATAAGAAACACCAGGATAAAAAGACAAAATATTGGTAAAAGGACAGAAGTCTATGGTAAAGTAAATGAGGATCACAGAGCTCCCCCACCGCTGGCGACCATGTCCTGCCACATCCCCACACACCAAGATAGCTGATGTGATTTCTCACCAGACATGGAGACAAGATGGTGAGTGTGTCTAACGGTGAGCTCTGGTGGCCCAAGTGGCTAGGTGGCCATTATATGAAGGTCATTCTTCAGGCTATCCCCATGAAACCTGAGGGCTTCCCTGAGCCTCCGTGAGCCTTCTCTTCAACCAAAACTGAGGAATAGATAATTATCTGGTTGAGATCTTTGCATTAGTTGTTTTACATTGAAAGTCACCCATATACTCAAATTACTGACTCTACAATTTTTTTGGCCACTCAAAGTAAATAAAACATAAGACATTTATTCATTGATTTTAATGGTATTGGAGAAGATGTTATCAAGGGGAGGAATCCCAAGTTTGTGTTCAGTTCCTGCTTCCTTCTTTCTTTCCTTCTTATTTTATAAACATGGTTTTGTTTTGGTTTTTAGTACACACGCTGCCAAAGCAAGCACTATGATTTTTTGTAGCTTTGAATCCTATTCATTAATATGAGAATCCTAGATGCTATCTCAAGAAACATTAATAGGTTTCATTTAATTCAGCTATGCTTGGATAATTTCATTTAATCCAGCTATGCTTGGATAAAACATCAGAGAAATTTATTTTCCATAGAAGGCCTTTCCCTTAAGTATTAGCAATAACAACAAAATAGTAACCATAAAACAACTACCTTTATTGAACACTTACTGTGTGCTAAACACATGCATTATTTCCTTTCATCCTCACACCAACACCATGAAAGAGACATTCCTTTTACTTCCATTGTACAGGTGAGGAAATGGAGGCTTAAAACAGAGCCCATGGAGCTCCTAAGTGGTGGAGCCAGGATTTGAATCCAGGACTGCTGACTTTAGACTCATGCTAGTAATCAGCGCACTGTGCATTCCAGGTGATTTATATTGGAAGGCAGCCTTTCCTGTGATTAAAAGTGCATCTACCAAGCATTGTTCTTTCTCTCTCTCTCCTTTTTTTTTCTGTAGCCCTGTTCACGGCCTATCTTGGAGTCGGCATGGCAAACGTTATGGCTAGGGTGAGTGTGCTTTAGTCTCACTTTTCATTCGCGTAATTGACCAGCTTACGACTATATGGGAAATGCTCCTGAAGTCCACTGGGCTGGCATCCAGTGGCAGGATCCACGACCATGAGAAGCACTGCCCTACCTTCTGCTGGAACTCCCTGGCCTTTCTTTCAGCATCACAGCAAACTTTAGTCCAAACCACAATCACCCAGTATGTTACAAATATCAGATTGCTTGGTTTAAAAAAAATGAAACTTAGGTTGTATAACATATTATCAAGTTCAGAGTCTAACTCTGAGTGATAAGAAGTTGACTTTAGGATACCTTTTACTTAAACAGAAAGCCAGATATTCCATTGCAGGTGATACCTTTTACTTTAGGATACCTTTTACTTAAACAGAAAGCCAGATATTCCATTGCAGGGCCAGTTTCTGATAGCTCAGTCCATGTTGATGTTGTCATGGCTGCTAAGGAGTCAAGGCAATATCTAGCCCTCTTGGCAACAGCATAGAGATTTTATCTGGGAGGGTCCTTAAGGAGACACAGTATCTTTCTGGTAGAAAGCCAAAGTCCCATTACAGGCATGCATGATGGAGAGTACATCAGAGCACACGGGACCCTCCACATGTCAACAAAGAAGGTTCACAGGCATCAGTCCATGGACCCAAATGGGCAAGCTGCATACCAGAGTCAGCTAGGAAGACGGGAAAATATGGAGCCTTAGGCCTTGCGTCCTTTGGTATTTCTGATAGAGTAGATCTTGTACGATGCTTGAACATCCATGTTTTTTTTTTTAACTCCCCCAGATGATTCTGATGTGCAGTCAGGTTAGGGTACCCCTATACGCCATCACACCCCAGGGAGGTCCATGCATCAGGCCAGAGCTAACCAATGGCATACGCTCAGAATTGTGTGAGTTTCCATGGGCAGCACAAAGAGGACCTACCCTCAAGGAACTTAGAGTCTATTTGGGAGACAGAATGGAAAGAAATAAAGCAAGTCAAGTCTAAGATCTAGACCAGGCATAAGTCAAGGTCAGAGAGGTCACTGTGGGTTGGACTAATCAGAGAAGGCCTTGTGGACGTGAAGAGTGGTCAGGGGCCATTTGCAGTTTGCAAGTGTCATCTCTGTTTGTCAAATGTCCTCTTGGCACATCTGGTGCAGGAAGTCTGAATATATGAGAGGGAGAGAAAGACATACATACAAGATAGAGACATAAGTGGCTGCCCTAAAGAATAGATGTCAACATTCCAACAGCTCAATGCCCTGAGATTATAAACTCAGTCTCCACGAGCATGCACAGAATCCAGAGCAATGCCCCCAGTGGTTCATCCCCTTGGGCTGAGTGCAAGTAGAGGGGGATGCTTTGTGTAGCTCAGCTGTCAGATGGGATCTGAAAGGAGCATGTGACTTTCTCTTCTTCCCCAGATTGGATTGCCAGCTTGTACCTGGCCCTTTTGTTTGGCCACGCTATTGTTCCTCATGATGACCACAAAAAATTCCAGCATCTACAAGATGCCCCTCGGTAAAGTTACTTATCCTGAAGAAAACCGCATCTTCTACCTGCAAGCCAGGAAAAGAATGGTGGAAAGTCCTTTGTGAGAACAAGCCCCCTCTGTAGCCATGGTCACGAGTCCTTTCTGCCTGACTGCTCCAGCTAACTTCCAGGGTCTCAGCAAACTGCTGTTTTTCATGAGTATCAACTTTCATACGAACGCATCTATGATCTGTTCTTATGCTCATTTTGTATTTTCCTTTCGACTCCCAGGAATATCCTCAAGCATATGAGAGCCACATCCAAGTGATGTGCTCTGGTATGGAATTTGAAACCCGAATGGGGCCTTGGCACTAAGACTGGAATGTATATAAAGTCAAAGTGCTCCAACAGAAGGAGGAAGTGAATACAAACTATTAGTATTTATTGATATTGTTGGTGTTTAGCTGGCTCCATGACGTTAGCAGTATTAAAAATTAAACCCCATAAACCAACTAAGCCTTATGGAACTCACAGTCACAAAATCGAAGTTAATCCAGAATTCTGTGATAAGTAGTTTGACTTTTTTTAAATCAATGCAAGTTACACACTATAGCCAGAGTCAATATCACAGAGGGGCAAGCTGACAGCTGAGCTCGGTCCCCACTTCCTACAAACAATGGCTTGCACCCTATGCCTTGTGTGTGTGACATTCTCTCATGGGACATAGTTGGGGTTTTCCAGACTGACAGGACTGCAAGAGGAAGAAAGGAATTTTGTCAATCAAAATTATTCTGTATTGCAACTTTTCTCAGAGATTGCAAAGGATTTTTTAGGTAGAGATTACTTTTCCTTATGAAAAATGATCTGTTTTAAATGGGATAAAATAGGAGAAGTTCCTGGCCTAACCTGTTCTTACATATTAAAGAAAAGTTACATACTGGATTTATGAAATACTCAGCTTAGGTATTTTTACTTTAATGCCTGAATTGATTTTGTAAATGACACAAATGCATAGAATTGTTACCAACCTCCAAAGGGCTCTTTAAAATCATTTGAGGATGTCTTATAAAGACTGAAGGCAAAGGTCAGATTGCTTATGGGTGTTATTTTTATAACTTGTTGAATTTCTTAATTTAAAAAAGCTTCTTATTTTCTGCACACTCACACTCTCTCAGAAACCAGTGGCATTTGAACCACCAAAAAGAAATGAAAGGCTGAGTGTGGTGGCTCACACCTGTAATCCCAGCACTTTGGGGAGCCCAGGTGGGCAGATTGCTTGAACCCAGGAGTGGAGTTCAAGACCAGCCTGGGCAGCATGACGAAACCCCACATCTACAAAAAATACAAGAATTAGCCAGGCATGGTAGTGGGCACCTGTAGTTTCAGCTACTTGGGAGGCTGAGGTGGGAAAATGGCTTGAGCCCAGGAGGCCGAGGCTGCAGTGAGCTGAGATCGCACCACTGCACTCCACCCTGGGTGACAGAATGAGACCGTGTCTCTCAAAAAAAAAAAAAAAAAAAATACGGGTAAGGATTCTCGTTTTCCTCTCTTTAATTTAAAAGTTACCAGTTCCGTAAAGGCTCTGTCACCAAACATGCTGAAGACAGCAACAGAAGTCACATTCAGGGACTGGGCACAGTGGCTCACACCTGTAATCCCAGCACTTGGGGAGATGGAGGCAAAAGGATTTCTTGAGCCCAGGAGCTCAAGACCACCTTGGGCAACATATCAAGACTCCATCTCTTAAAAAATAAAAATAATAATATTAGCCAGGTGTGGCAGCACACATCTACACCAGTTACTCAGGAGGCTGAGGTGGAAAAATCGCTTGTACACAGAAGTTCGAGGCTGCGGTGAGCTACAATCATGTCACTGCACTCCAGCCTGTGTGACAGAGCAAGACCCTATCTCTAAAATAAATAATAATAATTAATTAATTAATTAATTTAAAAAAGAAGCCCTCTTCATTTACCTTCCACTTCAGTATGTATGGTGCAGTAGTTTGGAGGTTGGAAAGTGAAACGTCGGAATCCTGAAGATTTTTTCCACTTCCAGTTTGCAGTGCTCAGTGCACAATATACGGCTTGCCCAATGAATAAACAGAAATAGGGAAGTAAACCTACAAATATTTTAGGGAGAAGCTCACTTCTTCCTTTTCTCAGGAAACCAAGCAAGCAAACATTGTTCCAATTTTAAAATCCTGTGACCAAAGCCTTTGAAACTATGAATTTGCAACTGGCATGGGTTTATGGATATTGCTGTGGAGAAGCTCAATTTTCAGTGTTTGAACTGAACCCTTTCTTGTTAGGGAATGTGTGAAAGAAGAATTGTGGGGGAAAAAAAAAAAAAAGAAAATAAGCATAACCAAAGATCATCAGCAGTGAAGAATCTAGGCTGTGGCTGAGTGAACCAGAGGCCTCTAAAATGCACCCAAGTCGATCTTCAGAACGGAGATCTACCGTGTAGGATCTTCTTGTGCTCACACAAATCTGTAAATAGGAACATTGTACATTGTCGAATTTAAATGATATTAATTTTCTCAAGCTATTTTTGTTACTATTATCCTAAAAATAAGTATTTGCAGAGAGCACTTATACTTTTTCCTAATGTCTGTATAACAAATTTCTATGCAAGTACATGAATAAATTATGCTCATAGCTCAGTTTTGTATAATGTGCCATTGATAGCCATCAGGTATATGAACAATCACAAGCATAAGTCAGTATTGCTTATGTTGCATGTGCTAGGATCCTTATTCCTTCCTTACACTTGGTAATAGCACCAGATGCATAGTTTAGTAAACCCTTTTCAGTTTCAGATTGACAGGCCCATCCCCTTGGGTATCCTCTCAACTATCCATTGTTCTTTCAACTCGGGGATGAGAATGAATAACTGAGGACAGTTGTTAAGAACATGCTCCTAACACTTTGAGATCGATATCCCGAGAGCCACTTCCATGCATTCCCAGACAGGTCCTGGGCACCCCCATCAGGGCTGACCCTGGGCCACGGCATGCCTCAGGGGTCAGCTCTCTAGAACAAGCCACTTGTCAGAATTTTATCCCCTGAGGCCAAAGCCACAGCCATGCTTGTCTCCGCCACAGAAGCACTTCTCTTCTACCTCCTTTCACCATGGTTGGCAGATTTGAAAGAAAATACGGTAAGAAGGGAAATTTACTTCAACAAGTTTGAATGATAAGTTTCAAAGCAGCCCTAAAAGGAAACTAAAAAAGGCACAATGGGGTCTCCCTATTGAAGTGCCCTCTGTCATAACATTCTCCCACCTATGGTTTCAAGGTAAATTCAAATAAATTTTCCAGAGTGATCTGGGCATTCTATGTCTTCTTTTATCTGGGGGAGAAACGACAGGCTGTGAGGTTCTTATGCTAAAGACACTCTATCCTTTAGGAGCTACAGGGGCCAACTTGCCTGTTATCCATGATACATGATTAGCATGGATATTATGTCAAGATCAAAGCCAAGTTTTACAAGAAACCAGGAATTTCTAAGGAAGCTTCTTATAAACAACTTTACAAGAATATTTTTGTGGTTAGTAAACATAACATTTCATGCACAAGACTGTTTTCAGCCTTTCTCCTTATCTAACTTGTTCCTTCCAAAAGGCTTCACTCTTTAGTTTCATCTTCTTGAATCTGCATTGACAAGCCCCAGACTATTAGGAGGGCTGATAGCTTCCAGGCTGTAGAGTTCCACTTGCTAAAACAGTCAACAATGCAGATCCTGAAGGAATTTAAGGCTTAATAAATGAATATGGTAAATAATAGACTTTTAGAGAACGATATATAAATATAGTCTGCTTTCACAGCTCTTCATTAAACTATAAAGTAGATGCTGTAGATCAGACCAGACACGTGCAAAGTCACCTAAAAGAGAAAATTGCTCCCAGGGCTGACCTAACCTTATTTAATATTAACCTGGTAGGTATGAACTTATCTAAAGCAAGCTTAGGTCCACCTAATGGGGTAGAAAGTCAACCACTGAGGCTCAGGAGAAGAAGAAAACCTAGGAAGGGGGTCTTCAGTATTGGAACTTGGGATGGGACAGCCACAGGTGTCAAGGGTGAGCTCTGTGGTGGAAATGGCACTGGGGTATTATGGTTTAGTAAACTGAACTATATAGACCAAGCAATTAATGCTCCTTGTCCAATCCTGTACTCACAAGCTATTTGGCTTCCTATGTAGACTTGTCTTACAGGGTAAAAACACATGTATCCACACTGATGAGCTTCTCTGATCCTTGATAGTTACATTTCTCATTTTAGTTGATAATTCTAATTTTTATACATAAATCTTCTAAAATTTTATTTACCAAACTTTATATGTCACCAATCACACACCCTCCCCATGGTGCTCCAAAAAAGTTAAGTTTCTGAGGCCCCAAAGGTCAATAGGGTGACGGGTGGGTAGTTAGGGAAGGCCTCCCTGAGGAAGGGAGGTTTAGGCAGAAATCTAAGGAATAGGCAGGAGGTGGAGGAAGGTGGAACGTGAAGGGAGCAGTACCCTTGGCAAAGGCAACCGTGTGGATAAAGGCCTTAAGAAAAGGAGATTGGTGCTTTCAAGGAGTGAAAAGATTGCTGTGGCTGGATTATGGTGAATGAAAGGGCACTGGAGTGAATTGAGCAAACCAACTGGGAGGCCATTGCAATAGTGCAGGAGAGAAGTAATGGTGGCTTGGACTCCAGTGGTGATGGAGAGACGTTCATGGATATGAGAGACAGGAAGCAGAATCACCAGAACTCTGTGATGAGTTGATTTGCAGGGTGAGGGAGGGGGAGGTGTCAAGGACGGCTTCCTGATTTCTAGACTGGGCCACAAGGTGAATGGTGGTGCCACACCGTCGATGGAGCACTGAGGGGTCACTTCTCCTCTCATACTGCACACTCTTCCTCGCCAATCCCATCCTTCTCATGCTTCAATCCAGACCTTATCTTCAACTCCCTATAGGGACTGTTCCAAAAGCACTTCCTCAAACTCAACATATCCAGGACAAAACTCATCTTCTTCAACTATTCTTCTCTCCCTCTCATGTTGACTCATGGAGGAAGGTAGCACCCTCCACCCAACTGGGAAAGCCAGAAACAGGATGCCATCCTTGACCTCATTCTCTCACCTCCAGGAAATAGATAGCCAAGTGCTGAGGGTTCCACCTCCTTGATAGCCCCCATTCATTCATTTATTGAATGGCTGTTTACTACATAACAGGAACTGTAACTACAATACTGAATCAGACAGCCATGGTCTCTTCCCTCACAAAAACTTTATGAGGTGAAATGACGAGTAAAGGAGTAATATAATATAGTGCAGTGATGATGATGAGTAAGAGACAGCCAGGTGACAAGGTTGAGGGAAGGGTATGCCAGTGACCTCTTTCTTCTAAAAAACAAAGACAAGAATAATTAATTATCAGGCATCCATACTAGTTAGGATGCCTTTGCCTGCAAGTAACAAAATACCTGACAAAAAGTGGTTAAAACAGCAGGAATTTCATTCCTAAAAGTAGGAAGTTCCAGATTTGGTGCTCGATGATGTCACAAAGAGTGCAATGTCTTTCCATGTTCCTCATCATTCTCAGCATCCTCAGAAGGCTCCACTTTCATCCTAGAGCTTGTAGCCTCATAGTTACAACATGGCTGCCCGGGTTACAAACATCACAACCACATCAAGAAGAAGAGGGGCAAATAGATTTGCAAGAGGGCCATCCTCTCATGTTTCTCTTCTTTATCATGGATGGAAATCTTTCTTAGAAGCTCCTCCAAAATAATTACACTTGTATCTTTTTGGGAGAACTGGGTTGTATGGCCGTTCATGGCTGCCTAAAAGTCTGAGAAAGTATGCATCTGGTATGCAGCTTCTCTTGTAACAGGTGAACTCTGCCATATTGGAGCAAAAGCAAGAGGAATGGCAATTGGACAGGTAGCCAACATGGCTGCTATGGTGGTATATAGTACCACCATATAGTGTGTAGTTCCTATGTGCCCCCACGAGAGAAACACAGTGACAGGTTAAACTGTCTATTGTGGGATTCACAAAGGGGTTTGGAACAGAAATCTAGACCAAGACCTTTTGCACAAGAGATTCTTTGTGGAATACTTGCTGGAATATTCCCATAGTATTTTGGGATACCCCAGACTCATACAAGGTTATATAATCTCTAACTAACAAGATTCTAAGCAAAGGATGAGACGTGATCATGCTCAGGCAAGGAAAATAGGGTCAATTAATGTTCTAATTAGTTCTCTTGATCTAACAGTTAAGGCTTCTAAATCATTCCATGTCAGAAGCCCCACTGGAAATAGTTGAGGGTCAATTCAGTTGCAGCTCAATGAAGTACTGAAAACAAGTGTCTAACATTTTCTGGTTCATGGTTTCAAATAGATTTCAAATAAACAATGAGGAAGCCAGTTTCCTGTTTGGGTTGGGTCCATTGGATCCTAGCCCATCAAAGCTTTGAATTATATTGCAATGACATGCAAGGACTAGAGGGGGAAGAACTGAAGCACAGAGGAAAGTTGGCACAGTGCTAGGAAACCTGGCTAAAATTAAGTCCCTCAGTCCAAAGGAAACAATGGCAGCTAGGACATGAGTCAATGATCCAAGTGCAAGTGCATTTGGGGGCTACAAGAGCACACACAAGCAGGCCATGGAACTGGCCAACCCAACAAGAAGGTCTTTCCACATTCTGAGACCCCCTCCACTGTTGGCCTCTCAACGAGAGGGTAGATCTGTACTATTAAATATAGTAACCACTATCCACGGTGTAGCACTTGCAGTGAAGCTGGTCCAAACTGAGATGTGTTCTACATGTAAATTGCACACTGGGTTCCAAACACTTAAAACAAAAGAGGAAAAAATATCTCAATAATTGTCTATATGAAATTTTGACATGAAATAAAATATATTGTTAAAATTAATTTTACCTTTTTAAATACATTTTTAAGATGGCCACTTTTGAAAATCTAAAATTATACAAATAACTTGCATTTGTGGCTCACATTGTACTTCTATTCAACAGCACTGGGCTAGATAGTGCCCCAGCCCTGGGTTCTTAGTGGTTTACAAAGTCTCCATAGCAACTTAGATGGCACTGAGCTGTTGGAACTCAAACTTCTGGAGAATTCATTCATTCCTCCTCCAGAAATAATGCATGCAAAAGAAGCCCTTCTGTCATGTTGTGGAGACAGAGCTTACTGATTCTGGGGTCTCTATCTCAAATTCATCAGTTCAAAGATTCTTAAGGTCAATTTCAGGTAAAATTGTACACTTTTCCAGGAGGGCTAAGTGCTGTGCACTCTGAGGATTATCTTAAAATAATCATTTCTTAAGTCATTTCTTAAAATAATCATATCATGGCTACGGAGTGAGGAGACTGGTTTTCCTGCATGTGATATTAAGTTATTCTGAAGGCAGTACCTAAAGAACAGCCTCAGAAACACTTGGCCCTCAGACAGTACCACTGGGACAAACAGGCTGCCTCTCCATGTGTCCATGTGCAGGATAACTCTAACCTGAATGTACAAGTGCTCATCAGTCATAAGCTATGAAAACAGCGAAGTACCTGGATATAAGGCAATAGGGAATAGTGGGGACGGGAGCCAATTGAAGACTGCATGCCTTCACGTAAAAGCATTCGCACACTATGCTAACCAAACAAAGCACATTTGGGAGATGGATTTCTTTCGTGGGCTCCATTTTGCAAGTTCTGTTTCCAGGCAGCTCTTATGAATGCTCTACAATGCTTACAACCAGGGGCATTTATCAGGCCTAAGGGCCTTTGAAAAAAATTCAATTATTCCCATCTCTTCTTAGACCTCTTGAATCTGAATTTCTAAAGGTACTACAGATTATTCGAAATGTGAAAGGAAAATAAATCTCAAGACCCCAAAATCATTAAGCCAAAGGGAAAAGTTAAGCTGGGAACTGGGTCACACAAAACTGCCTCCCGTTTGGTTCCTAAATCAGATGCCTATAAGATGGAAAGCTACACACCACCCTCATATTTTGCCCACAGGGAAATCCCTAATGAACTCCAAGATCTTTACTCTGAAGTGTTTCTGTTAAAATTCACCATGGCAGCCAGGCACAGTGGCTCACGCCTGTAATCCCAGCACTTTGGGAGGCCAAGGCGGGCGGATCACAAGATCAGGAGATCAAGACCATCCTGGCTAACACAGTGAAACCCCTTCTCTACTGAAAATGCAAAAAATTAGCCGGGTGTGGTGGCACGCACCTGTAGTCCCAGCTACTCGGGAGGCTAAGACAGGAGAATTGAACCTGGGAGGCGGAGGTTGCAGTGAGCCAACATTGCGCCACTGCACTCCAACCTGGAAACCTGGACGACAGAGCGAGACTCCATCTCAAAAAAAAAAAAAAAAAAAATTAACCATGGCAATGTAAATGGTAACTTATCTTTACAGGTGCAACAACCCCTCTTCCCACATGATACAAATGCATATCTGATTGTTCCCCCCTCCCCATCACCCCCGCCCCAGTTGTCTGTTATCTTATGTAAAAGTGCAGATTCCCTGCATTTCCCCTTTCCCATTTGGCCATCTTATGTAAAAATCCAGATTTACTGAGCTAGACAAAGGCATGAATATTTTCTCCATACCCTCCTCTTGCTCAAAAATTGTGTGCTTCTCAATATCCTGCCCTTTCCCCTTTAAATTTGGAGCCCTCAAAATCATCTTTGGAGAAAAGCATAGACCCGTCACCCAGGTGTGCATCCTTAACTTTGGCAAATAAACCTCCTAAAATGATGGAGACTTGTCTCATCATTTTTCTCGATTGACATAATGGGCCCTCCTACATAAAAGCCACTGTACATTCAGAAAATTCAGAATCCCCTGGAGGCTGGAGTAAATGAGGATGGCTTCCTGGAGGAGGTGTGACTCTGGCCTCATTCTGACACATTCCCTCCCTGGCTCACCTAGACTTGGCTTTAGGAGCTCATCTGGGCTCCCCCTGGACCCCCAACCACGCCCTTTCCAGAACCACTGCTAGAGTCCAAGGAAATGATGCTCTTACCAAGGGGCCATGTTGTGGTGGGGCCTAAGATCCATAGTTCAGGCAGTGTATACAGAAGGCAGCCAGAGAAGAAGGGAGTGGCCATGGCACAGAATCTATTTTCTTTAAATGCTCAAAGCTTATGTATGTCAAGTCAGCCCATAACAGCCATCTCTTCCCATTTTGCTCGCGCCCCACACTGACACAGCCAAGGCAATGTCATGGCATTTCTCTTAATCACCCTCATGGTCTGCTGTGTGCTTACTCCTTTTCAACTGTAAGGATAACCTAGAAATATATAACCATATTTTACATAAATACAGAACTGCCTAAAGAAGCAGCTAATATTGTGATTCCTCTGGCCCTGCCCCCACCACTTCCTGCCTCCAACTCCCCACCCACCATGTGAGGAAAGCTTATGCTTCTCTTCCCTTCTCCTGGGGACCTCCTTTCACTGCCACGCCAGTCCCACTTGCCCTACGTCTGACCAACACCTACATTCCTCATGGACAGCGCCCATCACCTACAGCTCTGCCTCTCACTGCCAGTCACAGGGCCCTGCAAGCTCTGAGCCACAAGGCCAATGATAGCCTAAGGACCCCCTTCCTCCGCACCTCAAATCGACCACCACTGTCTGCTCATCCTAGGAACCTCCAAATTCAGGCCCTTTCGACCCTCAGGACTCCAGATTATTCTTCCCTATACCCACATCTAGGAATGACCCACTGCTGATTCACACCAGTGCAGACATTCAAATTATTAAACTATTGAGTTCTTTTGCACACTTTGTGGTAAGTAGTCACTGCCCTGAGCCCTGTCACCTGAGTCTCTCTATAACCTTCAGGAATTTCTCCACAATCCAGCAACTAAAGGGTTAACACAAAGCACAGCTAAGAGCTCCAGCAATAGTTCTGACTGGTCAGTTCCCTTGCCTTACCAGGTGATTAAGGTTTTAAATGTCACCCTGGCACCGCATGGCAGACAGATTTTGTATGCCTAATGCTGGTTGTAATTTAATGTAAATCATCATTTCTTTTGAGGCTGCAAGAAGGGGATGTAAGGACTCCGGACTCAGTGTAAGGTGCATGAGGGCATGCGAACACCTGGCATCAGGATCGTACAGTCACACCCACATCAAGCCAACATCTGCATAATGCAACTGAAAGGCAGCAAAACTGGTCCCCTTAGATGCCTTCACCAGCAGCCCACCATGGAGCCTAACATTTCTCCTCTCATTCCCTGAATTTTCAGGGAGAGAAGCAACACAGTAAGATCTCAGATAGCAACACCCTAATTGAATTAGTTTTACCTGGTCTCTTCCCGCCTAATAGCAAGAGAAAGTCCTGGCCGGTGCGGTGGCTCATGCCTGTAATCTCAGCACTTGAATGCTGGGATGGATCACTTGAGGTCAGGAGTTTGAGACCAGCCTGGCCAGCACAGCAAAACCCCATCTCTCCTAAAAATACATAATTAGCCGGGCACAGTGGTGGGCACCTGTAATCCCAGCTACTCAGGAGGCTCAAGCAGGAGAATCGCTTGAACCTGGGAGGTGGAGGCTACAGTGAGCCAAGATCGCACCACTGCACTTTAGCCTGGGCGACAGAGCGAGACTCTGTCTCAAAAAAAAAAAAAAAAAAGAGAGAGAGAGAGAGAGAAAGTCCTATAGGAAAAAGACTCTAGAAAGATTAGTTTTCATGGGAAATCCAAGGAAGGTGGCCATCCAGGACTAGGGCCGTATCAAGCGAAGGAAAGGAATGAGGCGTAATAGGGGTGTACAAGAGGAAACCCAGGACAATCCATCATTAAAGTCGTATTCCCCTGAACATACTGCAGTGAAGAGACAAGCCAGTCAGCAAAGATTTGACTCTTTAGTCAAATGAGGTGTGAGCCTAGGCTTCCCTCCTCCATGCCATTTACAATGTGGTTACTTCCTCTCATAATCTTCAAATCCTGGCTTGCCTGCTCTAATGGCCATTTGTTGTTTTTGTCTTCCCTGCATGCTTCCCACCTTCTTCTAGTAACAGCACCTCCCTTCCTTAAGGGATCTGCTCCTTCCCCATCCATGGGGGTCCTTTGAGGCTGCTGGCCTCAGTACCATACTCCCAAACGCAGTGGAGTCAGTGACTCAGGTGTAATCAATCATGGTACCTCAATCCCCTGGCCATGGGGATGGACCCAAGGGTCAGCCACCTAACCCAAACTGAGCCAATAAGATTCTTCCTTGCAGGAATTTGAAATCTAAGTACACAGACATCCAGGATGAAGGGAAATTGAGACTGGGTCTGACAATAGTGCTCTAAGAGAAAGGCCACGAGATACCCAGAACCATCCTGGTTTCTTTCCCTCCCAAGCCCAGGTTACTATTACCTTGATGCAATAACAACATCAACTAACACCCAGCCCCATATCTTTCCAATAAACTCAATTGGTACTTAAGTTAGAATCTTTTTGTATCATTTCAAGCACAACCAAAATTGATACAGAATGTTACAACTGACATCTCTAGAAAATGGAATAGGCAGTCAAAAAGGGGTGGGGATCTGACAGTTCTTGCTACATGGTTAAATGATTACCTGATATATATTGTGATCCAAACCATGTGTAACCATGGCTAAAGCATTAGAAAAGGCTTGGTAGGAAAATGTCAGGATATTAGAGAGCTCTGACTGATCATTTTAGCTTAGACTAAAGCAGGATGCATGGACATGTTGGGGTTGACTCTTTCTGCTTTAGCTAATGCTCCAAGAACTCGGGGGGTGAAAGATTGGGCTTCCTGCCTGTGCAGGTTATTAAGTTATTATCTCCCAGTTCTAAGCCCACCCTTCTACACTTTGATCTCTGATGGCAGGGCTGAGACTCTGCAACCTACTGTTTTCTTTCTTTTCTCTCTCTCTCTCTCTCTCTCTCTCTCAGAGTCTCACTCTGTTACCCAGGCTGGAATGCAGTGGCACAATCTTGGCTCACTGTAACCTCCGCCTCCCAGGCTCAAGTGATTCTCCTGCCTCAGCCTCCTGAGTAGCTGGGATGATTACAGGTGTGTACCACCATGCCCGGCTAATTTTTCACATTTTTAGTAGAGACAGGGTTTCACCATGTTGGCCAGGCTGGTCTCAAACTCCTGACCTCAGGTGATCCACCCACCTCGGCCTCCCAAAGTGCTGGGATTACAGGCATGAGCCACCGTGCCTGGCTTTTTTTTTTCTTTTAAGACAGAGTCTCACTCTGTCACCCAGGCTGGAATGCATGGACGCAATCTCAGCTCACTGTAGCCTCCAGCTCCCGGGTTCAAGTGATCCTTCTGCCTCAGCCTCCCTAGTAGCTGGGATTACAGGCGTCCACCACATTTTTGTATTTTTAGTAGATATGGGTTTTCGCCATGTTGGTCAGGCTGGTCTTGAACTCCTGACCTCAGGTGATCCACCCGCTTTGGTCTCCCAGAGTGCTGAGATTACAGGCATTAGCCACAATGCCCAGCCCAACTCACTGTTTTCCTTTGCCTGTTGGATTCTGCCAATAGGGTGAAATACAGGCAGAATGGAGGGAAGAGGGATTTGCCCCTTTCAGCAGTAGTTTCCAGCTCCTTGTCACTTTCCCACAACCTGACCCATCAGGCCCCCTTAAAGGGTTCAGCACCGCTGAGTCATTCCTTCCTCGGTGAGTTCTGTCCCTGGCCCTAATTAAAATTAATGTCCTGACTAGGAAGTGGCCACGTGGGAGGATTAAAAGAAATGGGGAAGTCTGATCCCAAGCACCTTCTATTATCAATGTTTTCTTTCTCAAAAAAAATGCTAGCAATTCCTGGCCATGATTAAGTGTCACTCACTTGGGAATAGCCTGGGGACAGAGACCGTACTGACCTTATACCTATGCAAGAAGGGCCCTATACTGACCCCTCAATGCTTTAAAATGTCCCAATCTGACCTCCCTTGTCCCTGTGGACAAGGAGCGCATGGGGCCAAGAGGTTATGTCCACCTGGAGCCTGAGACTCTCTTCTAGACCATGCTCCAAGCACCTGGGACCACAGAATGCCCTTCCCAAATGGCCTAGAGCTTGCTGTCTGGGTCCATGAGGCCTCCTTCCCTGAGTTCTCCTTCTAAAAGGGCATTGGGTCTCCAGGTTACACACCCCTTAGCCTGAGGTGCTACTAAGAGATGCTGGTGGAGGCTGGGGGATGAACAGAGCTTGGACCTGCCCACTGAGTTGTCCATATGCTTGCATGGGGACCCACTGAGCAGAACAGAGTCCAGTGGAAAGAGAAGATGAGGTAGGCAAGGGACTTCTTTTTGTGTTCTTGCCCCAGCCTCACAAAGAGGCTCAGAGAGGGCCTCACAGGAAGTAAGTTCCCGGCCCTAGATCTAAAGCAAAGGCCAACAAGACCATTAAACTGAGATCTAAGGAAATGAGCTAAGAGACAGAACTGCAAGGCTGGGCACAGACTCAACCAGTGAAATGGGTGAGAGTTTTATGAGGCTGTATTGCCAGAGAAACCTTAAGCTGAACATATAGGCGCTTATGATTGTCAACCCCAAGCACCAGAGCCCATGCCAGAAGGGAGAGGGCCTCAAGGCAGGGCAACCCCAGCAGCAAAATCTTCCCAGGTGCTCCTCGGGAGTGTCCAGGGTGAGCCCTGGATGGGAGACCCCAGCAACAGGGAAGCCATACTGGTTGACCTCAGACTCACCCACAACCAGGTCGTGAGTCAAGAAACATGTCTGCCTGCTTACTCACTATTCCTGACAAGGAGGACACACTGTGCTCTGTGCCAGGGACTGTCACCTCCTGTTCCCTTTCCCCTTTTTAAAAATGGAAGTTTTTATTATCTTGCTTCTCCTCCATCACGGTTTCTATATTGGGTGCACCGGGGTGACACGCTTATCTCTTTGTCAGATCCAGTGGAGGGAGAAGTAGTCGCGGTTTTCTCCCGGAAGAAGGAGGTATGAACAATGCGGTGCTATTTTAAGCAGAAATATCTTTGAGATCGTGCGTGTGTGAAGAAGGTTGCGTGTGAGTTGGGCAGCAAAGTAGTGTTCCCTGTGCCCATCCCCCACCCCTGGCCCTTCTAGTCTCAACCCTTAACCGCAGAGGAAGGGCATGAGCCAGGCTGGAACAATCACTGCACTTTACCTCAACTACAGTGACTGACTCAGGATGGTCTTATCACAGCAGCTGCCAATCTCAGTGCTTCCGGGTGGAGCTGGTAGGAATTAATGCCTTTCTGTTTTTTGTTTGTTTGTTTGTTTTGTTTTGTTTTTTGAGATGCAGTCTCACTCACTCTGTCACCCAGATTGGAGTGCAGTGGTGTGATCTCAGCTCACTGCAACCTCCACCTCCCAGGTTCAAGCAATTCTCTCGCCACCACACCAGCCTAATTTTTGTATTTTCAGTAGAGATGGGGTTTCACCATGTTGGCCAGGCTGGTCTCAAACTCCTGACCTCGGGTGACCTGCCCACCTCATGCCTTTCCTTCTCGACCCAGCTGTTGCCATGTGAGTCCAAGGCTGTGTCAGGGGTCGTATTCCCCTTTATGTGGAGAAAGGCCACGTGGAGTAGGAGAGAATTAGACAATGGGTTAAGTGCAGTAGGGAGAGGGAGTGTGTATGTGTTCTAGAAGCCTCAATTCTCTGGTTCCAGTCCCAGAGGTCACCAGAGATTCCTGCATGTCTGCTTTAGAATCTAAGAGCTTCCTTACCTTTTCTACTTAAAATAGTATAGAAAGTATAACTGACACTTTCAACTAGGAGTCTCAACTAATTAACCAATCCTTAACATTTGAGTTAAACTTTCTTAAACCCATGGTTCTTTATAATACGTTCTCATTCAGTTTATATATCCTCCCAACAGAATAAAAGTGTGTGTGTGTGTGTGTGTGTGTGTGTGTGTGTGTGGTTTAAAACAACAGAAATTTATTCTCTCACAGTTATGGAGGCCAGAAATCCAAAACTAAGGTATTGGCAGACTTGGGTTTTTCCCTGAGAGAGAAGATTCCATGCCTGTCAACTGGCTCCTGGTGGTAGTCAGCAATCCTTGATGTTCTCTGGCATTCCTTGGTTTGTAGTGGCATCACTCCAACCTTTGTCTTTATCTTCAGATGGTTTTCTTCTCTTTGTGTGTCTGTGGTTCTATGGTTCCATATCTTCCTCTCTTTTCCCTTACAAAGATGCCAGTCATTGGATTTAGGGCCCACCCTAATCCAATCCGACCTCATCTTAACTAGTTACATCTGCAAAGGCTCTGTTTCCAAATACAGTGACATTCTGAGGTTCTGGATAGACATTAGCCTGAGCGGGCATACTATTCAACCTACTACACATATATAATATGTCCTACCATTGCCCACTTGAAAGGGCTTGGTTGTTTTACATGCCAGAAGCAGTGAGCATACCTAGCACTAAAAGCTGGGCTTCTAAATGCCATTCTTAAACCTGCACATTCTCCACATGTATCCAAGAACTTAAAGGAACAACAACAACAAAAAAAAACAAATAGTGATCAAAGAATAACTGGGGAAAACTGAAAAAGACACAGAAGTCAGTTTGAAAGAACTTCCACTGGCCAAAATTTGGGACAGTTTGGGCATGAAAATAAATAATAACTAACAGATTATGCCCTCTCAAATAATATAGAAAACCATGAATCAATACTTATATACCTAAATGCGTATATACAAGCAAACATACATACATGTACTAATTGAAAATAGAGATATTTGTCATTCCTTTTTCAGCAAATATAATTTCATCTTATGGATATATGGTAGTTCATTTAAGTGTTCAATTACTGATTCAAGTTAATTCCAATGCTTTACTATTTTAATAGTAATGCAATCCATTTTTTGTTTTATTTTATAATATTTTAGACTCAAGGGGTACATGTGCATGTTTGTTAGATGAGTATATTTTGTATTTGTGGGGACTGGGCTTCTATTGTACCCTTTATCCAAATAATGAACATTGTACCCAATGGGTAATTTTTCAATCCTCGCCCTCCTCCCAACATCCCCCCTTCAGGAGTCCCCACTGTCTATTATTTCTATCTTTATGTCTATGTTTATCCATTGTTTATCCCCCACTTATGAGTGAGAACACGTGGTATTTGACTTCCTGAGTTAGTTCACTAAGGATACTGGCCTCCTATTCCATCCATATTGCTGCCAAGGACATGATTTCATTTTTTATGGCTGCCAACTAAATTCTATTGAGCTTTATTTTGTATTTCAAAATATAGACAATTTAGTCAATTGGAATTAAGTATGACTGCAACTAGCATAGACTCAAAGAAATAGTGGGTTATTTCTTTCTCCTATTTGGAAAATCTGGAGGCAGGCTGTCTGTGGCTGGTGCCCCACCAAGTAGTTGAGGACCCAGGCTTTTTCCTTCTTTCCCAAGAGTACCTCCCAGTCTAAGATGGTTCTGGATCAGTGGCTCTTCATCAGGGATAATTTGTCCCCTAAAGGACAGTTGACAATGTCTGGAGACTTTTTACTGTCATATTGGAGATGAGGTGCAACTGGCATCAAAAAAGTAGAGGCCGGGGTGCTGCTAAATGTCCTACAACCCATAGCAACAAGGAATTATCTAAGCCCAAAATGGGAACAGTATGGAGGTTGAGAAATCCAGTTCTCACTCCATCCATCCCACCTGTGATCCAAGAAGCAGGTCAGCATACAGAAGAAAGGGGCAAAAGGCATATGCCAGCTGACTTAAGAAAAGTTTCTAGAAGCTGTCATGCAATTCCACTTATATTCCATTAACCAAAACTTAACCACATGTCCACACATGCTGGAAAATGTAGTCCTTATTCTCAGCAGCAATGTGCTTAGTTAGAAATTGAGGACCAAACTGTCAGTCTTTGACACAGTAATTATACTGGACATGATTTTTCAAATTAAATTTATCTTCCTCCCCTTGCCCCCTTTCCCATGACTGACTCCCAGCAAAAAAATATCATTCCCTCCCTGCCAAGAAGTGGTTGCTTTTCCCCACCCCTGCTTTGAGAATTATTGTCTTAGGGAGAAAGAATGTCATCTTGAACCATTAACTCAAAACTAGTTGAGATTCTTTCTTGTTTCACTGACTTCACTTGACAAATATTTATTGAGAGCTTTAAAGTGCCATGCACAGTGTTGAAGGCAGCTTGGCACCTCCCACAGAGCCAGCTCAGACACAGGCATGGAATCAAGCAGACTACTTGGACATCATGACCAAGGCAAACCTAGAGATATCTGTGATGAGATATCTCTCTTTTCCCCTAGGGAAAGAGAGAAATCTTGCAGAAACACACCTGTGGAAGAAAGAGCAGTGTAGTCAGCAATCCCTGAAGCCTATTCTGAACCCACTACCAGTTCATGTGACCTCGAGCAAGCCATATCCTACCTGCTCCTCTAATTTCTCCTTTGCAAGTCTAAGGTTGGGATCCAGAGGTTTCCCAGGCCAGCACTGACCTACCTACATGAGTCAACTTGGAAGTGTGCTTAAAATGCAGATTCCTGGGCCCACTCCAAATTCTGATTAAGAAACACTATGGTGGGGACTGAGAATTTATGGGTTTTTTTCTTAAGTGCATATGTTCTCATGCCCAACAGCTGTGAAAATTACTAGATTAGTAGAAATCCTTCTTCGCTCTAACAGTCCAACATCTTGGAAATTAGAAACAAATCCACATTCATGTAGCATGAGAAAGTCCCTGTAGCATTTCAGGAGACACTACACACTCAGATGTAAAATCAGAGCTTGCAAAGTCATAGAAAATAAGAGTGCATCATTTCTACCAAAAGCATTGTAATCAACTGCTTCAAGACTGGGAAGTCATTTTCTATTGCTGGCATAGAAGAGGAACAACAACATTATAAAAGGTACTTTTAAAAAAGATGGATTTTCTAAGCTCTGAGACTACACTGAAGGAAAATAAGTAACAATTCTATGTCACTATGAGCCCATAATTTTTGTCAGAAAGAGAATAAAAGGAATCGGACTCCCTACACCTACTTGCTAGAATAATCAGGCATAGGGATTGGCTAAAGGATGCAGAGAAGCCCTCTCTACATCTTCCCCCAACACCAAGAAAGCTATGCCAGCCCTGGGGCCCAACACAGCTTTGTTCATTAAAGAATCATGCTTACAAAGGTTTGGAAGCAGTGTACCTAATACTCTGAGTGATATTCAAATTTAAATTGACATAGAATAAAGAGAAAATAAAAGCCTTGCACAGGTCTCTGCATCTTGAGGTCCTACGTTTGCATATCTCACTACCATCAAAATAATCAAAGTACAATGAGGTCTCAAATGAGACTTAGAACAGACCTGGAACATACAGATTATCAAAGGCTTATCCAAGAAGACATCTGCAAAGCTGAATTCTGAAGACTTAATACATGTTAGTCACAAAAGAGTTGGAGAAATTGGAGGACACTGGCCAGGTGAACTAACACATACCAAGATCTGGAAGTAAAGCATCCAATGATGTATAGAAATTACAGGTAGTTAATTCATTTGAAACCTATCCCAGAGTGGTGAAAGGTGAGGCTGGAAAGGTAAGCAAGGCCAGAGCATGAGTAGCCTTCATTGCACACAAGTACAGGAATGTGGGCCTTGTCCTGAAGGCAATGGAGAGGCACTGGAAGGTTCAAGGCTGGGGAGCAACTCTAGCTGCATGTAGAGAATGGGCTGTAGCTGAGCAGTATTCCAACTAGGGAGTCTAGTAAGGAAGTTAGTGCAACACTCCAGGTAGGAAATGATAAAAGTCTGACACAAGAGAATGGTAGTGGGGTGGATAAAAGGAAAATTTCCTAAAGCACTTTGACTTGTAGCATTAAGACTTAGTGATTGATTTCACTTGAAGGATAAGACAAAGGGAGTAGTTAGCAATAACTATCTTGGGCACCTGAGGTGGTGACAGTCAGTGAAAAGTCAAACACAGAAAGGAAGCAAGTTGCAAAGGTTGGGGCAGAATAATCCAAGTAAAGGCTCCCAGGAGGCAGTTGACCATAACAGCCTGAGACTTAGGAGGGTGATTTAGGCAGCAGATGATAACCACAAGCCAATAAAATGACCCCAGTAAAGAATTAAGAGTGAGAAGGAGATGAACATGGAACCCCAGGGGAAAAAAAAAAAATCAGCCTTTAAGCTGCAACAGAAGAAAATGGGCATAAGAAAAGCTAAGAAAGAGTCACCAGAGAGGTAGAAGGAAAGCTATGAGAGTGGGTACTACAAAATTCAAAGGAAGAACAGATTTTAAGAAAGGAGTGTTAATCACGGCTACTGTTTCCAAAAGGTTGTCCATGAGATTCCACAATGAAGAGGTCCCCGATGACCTTGGGAGGCATAGCTTGGAGTGCTGGGAGCAAAGACAGAGAGCCTTAGATTTAAGAAGCATGGGGGGTAGGAAGTGAGGACAATGAGTTGGAAAACCTTTGGTGAAGTTAATCTGTAAAGAGTTTAAAAGAGGGAGGCAACCAGTGCTGGATGGGAAATGGGAAAGTGATTCTTTCAAAGATGGGAGACACTCGGGACAATTTAAACGACTTAAATTTACTGAGTATTCATATGTGACCTCATTTGAACTTCCTAATATCCATGAGGAAGTTTTCCCATTCCACGGATGTGGAAACTGGAACTGAGGCTAGATGACTCGGAAACATAGGGGAAATTGATGGTGGGCTTTGGAAGAGGAGACACAGCCATTACTTCCTTCCCTGAATTCCCACTGCCACTTCATCATGCTGGCGGCAGAAGGCAGGGAGGCATGGCGAGAAAGAAGGAAAAGAGGATTGGAAAGGAAGTCTCGCAGTCCTAAGTCCCCATTAGGTGCAGGAACTGTTAGAAACTTTATGTACTTTATCACTGTATTAGTCTGTTCTCACACTGCTATTAACGACATATCCTAGACTGGGTAATTTATAAGGGAAAGAGGTTTAATGGACTCATAGTTCCACATGGCTGGGGAGGCCTCACAATCATGGTGGAAGATGAAAGGCATGTTTTTGTTTGTTTGTTTGTTTTTTGTTTATTTTGTTTGTTTTTTGAGATGGAGTTTTGCTCTTGTTGCCCAGGCTGGAGTGCAATGGCGTGATCTCACCTCACTGCAACCTCCGCCTCCCGGGTTCAAGCAATTCTCTTGCCTCAGCCTCCTCAGTAGCTGGGATTACAGGTGCCCACCACCATGCCCAGCTAATTTTTGTATTTTTAGTAGAGACAGGGTTTCACTGTGTTGGCCAGGCTGGTCTCAAACTCCTGACCTCAGGTGATCCACCCACCTTGGCCTCCCAAAGTGCTGGGATTACAGGCGTGAGCCACTGCGCTCAGCCTGAAAGGCATGTCTTACGTAGAAGCAGATAAGAGAGAATGAGTCAAGTGAAAGAGGAAACCCCTTACCAAACCATCAGACCTCGTGAGACTTATTCATCCACTCAAGAACAGTATGGGGGAACTGCCCCCATGATTTAGTTATCTCCCTCTTGGTCCCTCCCACAGCATATGGGAATTATGAGAGCTACAATTCAAGATGAGATTTGGGTGGGGACACAGCCAAACCATACAAATCACCTTTAATCAAATCCCATTAACCCCTCAAGAAGGACACTACTATAAAGTTTGGCTTATAGTGAGTAACGGCTCTGAGGCTGAGAAAGGTTATACCTTCACCAGAGCATGCGGCCAGTAAGTGACTGCATCTGATGTCAACTTGGATCTGCAGAAATTAAGGTATCCTCTCACCACTTCTAGCAAGCCCTTCGTTTCAGAGTCTCAGGCGCTGTCTTCCAGCAACTCCACTAGTCTCCACACCACCCCCACCTCCACCCCCACAGTAGACTATTTATGAACATTGCTTTCATTCCAGTCTGTGCTCACCCAAACCCTACATGGCCTCATGTCTCACACCGGGGTCAGCCCCACAGCGGCATGAGACCATGTGCCTGGAGGAAGGGAAGCTGAAGAATACTACACTGGGTTCTTCCCTTTTACTCAACAGTAAGTAATTTAAAAGATCATTTTTATATGAAAAATAAATCTGAAGACATTGCTGAGCAAAACACAAAAATTACATGCATTTCTGAGATGAAATACGAGACTTCCATGGGATGCCCTGCTTGTGGTGCTGCTTTGGACTCCAGCAAGTTCCTGTTTAGAATATTTCCATGGAAATTCATGAAAAACAACTTAAAACAGGACAAAGAGCTTATGATGGAATTTCAGACCTTCCAGTCCATCCCACTTGCTTTCCAGGTTTAACTAACCCCATTTCCCCACAAGAACCTTACTTGATACTCCTACTACATCCCTTCAGCTTTCCCCTTTATCTCTTCTTCTCCTGCATCCTGAAATGCCCTTCTTCGACCCACTCATCTGAAACATGTTCACCTTCCATGAAGTTCTGTAGAATCACAGTCATCTCCCTTCCACTAATCTCCCATGTTAAGCCAGCACTTGTCACAGCTATTGCTCATTGTCATATTATCCATCTGTGGTGTAGGGCTTGTCTCTCTAAGCTGCTTAATAATACGGATCGTGTCTGCTATATCTTTGTGCCTCCACACATAAGCAAAATTTCCCAGAGAAACAAAAACAACAGAAGCACCAACTTATATTTAATAGGTACTCATGTATATGATCTCATTGGAACTTCATAATAATACCACGAGAAAGTTTCCCTACTAAACTGACACTCAGAGAGGCTAAGTCACTCTTGCAAGGCCACACAGGTTGGAAGGAATGGCTACATTCTGACAGCAGAGCCTGTGCCATGCTAAGTAGGTGCTCAAAGAATGTTTATTAGTTGACTTTTTCCATTTCTTCCCCTTAAATGGTAGCAGAGTACCACTGAGTGATCTTCATAGACTCCATAGAGAATAGCAGAATCATCTAGCAGAGCCCCTACAACCACCGCTCATTTCTGACCCACAAAACCGTTAGACATAATACAATGGGCTTATTGATTTAGGTCATTAAGTTTTTGCTTAGCTTTTCAAGTAGCAAGATAAATCTGAAAAACCCTCATGAATTCTGAAGCAAATTTCTCATAGTTGGCATTTAACACGATTATCTTTGAGCACACATTAGGCAAAGTCTGTCCTAGTGCATTCCCAGTTCATTGTTGATGCCCTTTCCCACAAATCCAGTTCTCTCCAAGGTCCTCTGAAGATCTTCTCTCAGATCTTCTTCCCTTAAGATGCCCTACACCTTAGAATCCTTCTGTTCTTCTGTCTTCTTTCTTCTTCTTTTTTGTTGCCCAGGCTGGAGTGCAATGGCATGATCTCAACTCACTGCAACCTCCACCTCCTGGGTTCAAGCAATCCTCCTATCTCAGCCTCCTGAGTAGCTGGGATTACAGGTGTGTGCCACCACACCAGATTAATTTTTGTATCTTTGGTAGAGACAGGGTTTCATCATGTTTGCCAGGTGGGCCTTCTTCCTTCTTTACCCTTCTATTATCCTTCCTCTCCTCCCATTATAGTGTGTTTCATTTTAAAGGAAGAATTTTTTTTTAAGTAGAGTCTCGCTCTGTTGCCCAAACTGGAGTGCAGTGGCATGATACTGGCTCACTGCAACCTCTACCTCCTGGGTTCAATTAATTTTCCTGCCCCAGCCTCCTGAGTAGCCGAGATTACAGGCATGTGCCACTAAGCCCTGCTAATTTTTTGTACTTTTAGTAGAGACAGGGTTTCACCTAGTTGACCAGGCTGGTCTCAAACTCCTGACCTGAAATGATTCGCCTGCCTCAGCTTCCCAAAATGCTGGGATTACAGGTGTGAGCCACCATGCCCCACATTAAAGGAAGAATTTAGTAGCCCTAAAGAATCTCCAAGGTGAAGACTAGAAGGAGAGAAATCAATACAGTAATTGTGTAGAGACTTAGGAGGAGAGGGCCTGAACACCAAGCAGTCTCCCTGGTGTTTCTTCTCCATCTTCTATTCATAGCCTTCTACACAAACCAGAAAAAGATTACCAATTTTACGTCAGATGTGAGAAGATGCCCACTCCTACCGCCTCCCCCAGTAGTAAGTCTTCATTAAAACTTGCTACCTTCTGAATCTAAAATGATTTAATGCTTCCTTTCCTTCGAAGTGATGATATTACAGATTTTATTATCTTTTCAAGGAGAAAAGGTCTGTTAGAATAAATAAAGCCTTAGTATATGAAGTAATGTTCAGAGTGTCTTATCAACTTTAGTCTTCCCCCGGGAAATTCTCTCTCTTACCCTCTGCTCACCATATCCTGTCCTTCTCTTCCAGCCCTGCTCTGATTATTAACTAAGAACCCATAGAAACTAAGGTTTCCTTTAGCGCTTCCTAAATGGGGTTTGAATAACCCACTAACCATGTTTAAACAGGTCTTCTTAATCATAAACATCACCGTAGAAGACAAACATCACTCTTCTATTACGTGGCTGCCTGTAACACCTAGACAGCTTCCTGTTTCTGTGTTTGGACCTCATGTGCCTGGTATGCACCATTTCCCAGTGGCTTTGAGGGAGGCATAAAAGTCAGAGCCCACAGGATTGTGTTACTCGGTCTTTGTCTTAGGTCTCAGGTGGGGCCAGATAGGGAGAGGAGTGTCACATCTTGTTGCATTACTAAGGCTGCTGGTCACCCAAAATACCAAGGAACTCAGCTTCCAGCAGCTCAGTGCACTGCCCTTCTCCTTCCCCCGTTTCTTCCTGCTCAGCCAAGAGTGTCCAGCAAACCCTTCCCGGCTGCCCACAACCCAACAGTTCCGCCCTCCTGAGGGTTCTCAAGCTCAGAGTCTTCCAACCTTCCAAACAAATACAGCATTCTGCCCAGGAGGTATTTCTTAAGGTTGTTGAATTATCTGGTTCCTGTATCTCTTGGAGATGAAGGTTCACATGTCAACATACACTTCCCACCTATGTGAGTCTTCCCACCCTCAACCTTGATCATGTCATTCCTCACCTCACTTCCCTCCTACTGCACTTCCAATCTGGAAAGGCCCCTCTTCTCCTGTCCACCCAACTAATGGCTACCTTGCCCACCAAAGTACACTTCAAGCCCCACCTCCTCTCTGAAGCCTCCACTGCCCGCTCAGGTGACTTTCTTCTACCATTCACAGATGGTAACATGTGTGTATCATTCCTACCTAAAATGCTGGAGAATGGTGTGTTAACTCTTCCTATGGTATTTGTTTTCTCAACACTATCTTTAAGTTCCTGGAGTGCAGAAAGTGTGTGCTGTCTATGTTTGATTGCCCTCACATACTCAAGCAAAAAGCATGGATGGAAGACCCATGATCACACTAATCATCTAAAGAGACAGGCATGACATTTGTTCAGGGCAGTTGTTGGCAACAATAACTAATAAAATTAGTTGCTATTTTAAGCCTGTGTTAAACTGCAGAGAACAAGACAGACCCAGGGATGACCTACAAGCTTCAAGACTCGGATAATTCAACAACCTTAAGAAATACCTCCTGGCATCGCCAGCATTTGTCGGAGGGTTGGAAGACCTGAGCTTGAGAACCCTCGTGAGGGAAGCGGAACTGCTGGGTTGTGGGCAGCCGGGAAGGGTTTGCCGGACACTCTTAACTGGGCAGGAAGAAACAGGGGAAGGAGAAGAGCGGCGCACTGGGCTGCTGGAAGCTGGGTTCCTTGCGGGACGTTAGGCCACCGTCCCTAACATCACCCCAAGCCCCAGCCTTCTCAGGAAAGTCGCTTATGAAGCTATGACTCAACTGCTGCAGTGCTTGGGCCCACGCTTCGCAGCGTGGGATCAGCGGCGGGGCGGGGCGGTACAAGGAAGCCGTGCGAAGCGGAAGGGGCGGCCTCGGACCAGCAAACTTACCCGCCTGGCAGGTCTTATGGCTGAGTCACCGTGGCGGCGCAGCAGGTCGGGCCCCGTTCTCCCGGGCTGGGGTGGTCACCTCTGCAAAGCAGGCTTTCTGGGCCGTGATCGGGTCTTGCCCGCGGGCATATCGGGAAACGCCTGCTGCGCTCCCTGCCTGAAAATCCACTCTTGAAAATGCACTCCCTTAGGTTAAAACGCTGCCTTTCTTAAGGACCTTCTTTAAAAGTAAATCCTAATATAAGTTGGTGCAACCAATTTCCTTCCCTTACAGACGCTGAAAGCAGAGCACTGAAGGGGTGGGATTCTTGAAGGTGAGGGAGGTAAGGCTACTGATGATTCTGGAAGGGACAGCTCCACTGTGAGGGGCTTAAGGGAAGGAGGGTGTCAGCTCTAGTTGCTTGGTGAGTTTACCCTATTTCAACTGACGACTTTTGTTAATGAATTCACCTCTAGGGCTCAGTGGTTTATCTGAAAGAAAAGGCTGGACTAGAGCAGTGGTTCTCAAAGTGGTCCCCAGACCAGCAACATCAGCATCACCTGGGACCTCGTTGGAGATGAAAACTATAGGCCAGTCCTAGATCTACTGAATCAGAAACTCAGCCGAGAGCCCAGGAATGTCTTTCAACAGCCTTCCAAGTGTTTCTGATTCATGCTCTAGTTTAGTGACAAACGACTAAATGATCTGGCGAGTCCCTTGCAGAGAAGAGAGCTGATACTTTTTAATGTGGCTCATGAGGCCATACAAGGCCCTCACTGACCTGGTCCTCGTGTAACTGTCCAGTCTCTTACAGCAACAGTCTTTCTCATCTACATAAGACTGATAAAACTTTCTCTAAAGAGATTTCCTCTTTGAAACCCAGCCTTACATATACTGCTCTTCCTGACATAGCCTTTTTCTTCCATTACTATCTCCTATTTGTCCTTCAAGACTTGTTTTGTGATTACCTCTTCCAGGAAGGCCACCTCACACCTCCCAAGGTCAGGTGTCTCCCTTCTGTGTTCCTGTAGCACCTTATGAATCTGTTATATCCGTTTACCACCTTTATCAAGTCACGCACCAGACTGAGTGAGGTGTGGGCAGAAACTTGTTACTTCTGCACATTCAGTGTCTGACACAATGTTAGCCACTACAGTATGTCCTCAGTAATCATCAATGCATGAGTAAATGAATGGATGACTTGAATCCTTTTGTCAACGGAGGGCTCAGATAATGGCTTGCTGGTTCTTTTTGATCTCTAATCATTGATAATTTAATGCTTTTCATGTTATCCCAATGATTGATCAATGCTTATTACTGTTAGTAATTTTTTTTTTTTTTTTTTTTTTTTTTTTTTGGGATGGAGTTTCACTCTTGTCGCCCAGACTGGAGTATGATGGCCTGATCTCGGCTCACTGCAACCTCCACCTCCCGGGTTCAAGCAATTCTCCTGCCTCAGCCTCCCGAGTAGCTGGGATTACAGGCATCCACCACCATGCTCAGCTAAATTTTTATATTTTTAGTAGAGATGGGGTTTCACCGTGTTGGCCAGGCTGGTTTCAAACTCCTGACCTCAAATGATCCACCCACCTCAATCTCCCAAAGTGCTGGGATTAGTCACTATGCCCAGCGCATGTTAGTAATTCTTTATAGTACATTACATAATACAAATTATTTCATATCTATTAGCCCATTTCAGCTTCTCATCAACCTTATGAGTTAGAGTAGGTATTGTTTTAATCATTTTAACAGCTGCAAAACAACTCACAGATATTAAATGGCTTTCCATGGTTACCTATTTCTGTAAAAAATATTTACACAGAGTACAAATAAAACACAAAGTGTCTTCTTGGCAACGCATAGTGATAGACACATAGGAGATAAAAAAGTTCTTAAAGACGTTATCCTTATCCTCAAGGAACCTCTATTTTAGGAAAAATAAATCATATTCTCCAAATAGCCACAATATAATAAGTGTATAATAAATCCAGTCTTGAGTATTCCATCAAGGATCTAGGAGTTTGGTGGACAGAGGAACTGTGGGTGGCAGAGTAGTGAGGGGAAACATGACTGGGGCAGAGGTGGAAATTGCATGATGACTGGACAGAAAAGGATGTGAATAGATATGAGAAGAAAGCCTCCCAGGAGCAGAGAACAGACTAATAAATGAACAGAGACTGGAACAATCTACACAGGGGCAGTGAATAGGTCTAATAGCTGTAGCAGATAGCAGAGATGCTGTGAAGGGGACCTGTGAAAGTCAAAAATAGAACTGGTGGTGGCACTACATATGCCACTGAAAGTGGGCTTGCTGAGAGGATTTTTCCCACTTTTATTTTGCTATTAGTGGCCACTCTTGAAATTACAACATACATCGTTGATTTATTAAACATTAATGTTAACTCTTAACTTTTCCATCCTCCCAGACAATGCAAGGACCTTAGAACACTTTAAGGTTCTCCATTACCCACCTCCTGACTTGCTATTGTTATCATGGATCTTGAGTATTTTAAACCCCTCTAGTCATTATTTTCATTTTGCATAATCAGTATTCATTTATATTTACCTGTGTTGTTTCCATTTTTCATTCCTCTTCAATTTTTCCTTCATCTCCAAGCTTTCATCTGGAATCATTTTCTCTTTACCCAAAGAATATCTGTCAGAATTTCCTTTAGTGCAGGTCTCTTGGTGGCAGCATCTTTCAGTTTTTATTTCACTGACTTTTAAAATCATCATTACTGGAGAATATTTTTACTATGTGTAGAATTCTAGATTGGCCAAATTGAAAATATCGTTCTACTATATTCTTATATGAGTTATCATTTTTGAGAAGTCTGCTGTCATTCTTTTCGCTCTCGGAGATGAGGGTCTCACTGTGTTGCCCAGGTTAGAGTGCCATGGCTAGTCACAGGTGCAATCATAGCTCACTGCAGCCTCGAACTCCTGGCCTCAAGCAATCCTCCCACCCGCCTCAGCCTCTTGAGTAGCTAGAACTACAGGCAGGCACCACTGTACCTGGTTTACCACCATTCTAACTGTTGCTTCTGTGTATTGTCACTTTGCTTTTAAAATTTTTCTCTTAGATTTTGGTCTTCTGAAATTGGACTATGAAATGTCTAGGTATGAGTACATTTTATTTATGTTGCTTGGGATTCATAGGACTTTTATCTGTTTGGGAGAATTCTCAAACATTATCTTTTCAAATGTTCTCTCTCTTCTCTCCTTTGGGGACCCCATTTGAATATGCACACATTTAGTATATATTCTGATCAAACTGCATATGTCTCTGACTCTTCTGAATTTTTCATACTTTTTCCTGAGCTAAGTCTGGATAGTTGCTTTTGACCTTTCTCCTAGTTATTTCATTAACTGTATTTATTTGCTGCTAAATACATCATTGAGATGTTGATTTTGATTATTATATTTTTAATTAGAGTGTTTCTGGAGGTTCTCTATCAAATGTGGACAATTACTTTTTATAACTTCCAATTTCCAATTCTTGTCAACAAATTTCAAGTTTGGCCTTTCCTTTTTTTTTTGTTTTTTGTTTGTTTGTGTGTTTGTTTGTTTTGTTTTGTTTTTGTTTTTTGAGACGGAGTCTCGCTATGTTGCCCAGGCTGCAGTGCAATGGCACAATCTCGCATCACTGCAACCTTTGCCTCCCGGGTTCAAGCGGTTCTCCTGCCTCAGCTTCCTGAGTAACCGGGATTACAGGCACCTGCCACCACACCTGGCTAATTTTTGTATTTTTAGTAGAGACAGGGGTTTCACCATACTGACCAGGTTGGTCTCGAACTCCCGACCTCAGGTGATCCGCCCACCTCAGCCTCCCAAAGTGCTGGGATTACAGGTGTGAGCCACCACACTCAGCCAGACCTTTGTTTTCTTGAGTATATTATAATGTTGCTTTAGATTCTGTGCATGGTAATCCCACTGTCAAGAATGACCATGAATATCTTTCTGTTACTTCTTGTTTGTGCTGATCTTTGAATGTTGTCTTCATTTCTTATTTGCTTGGTCATTTATTGCTATGTGTTGAACATTATGTTTGAAAAAGTATCTTTAGAAATAATGTGAGACTTAGGATGATATCTTCTGGACATGATTTTTGATTTTCAGTTTCTATGCCAGGCATTTAGGGGCACTAGTAATCCAACCAAGATTGCTTCAATTCAAAGTCAAAGCTTCAAATTTTTTGAGCCACTCAGATGACTAAGGCTAGAATCTATGTGAAGTTTAATTCCAGTTTACCTTAGTCTGACAGTGCAGCTCTTTGGGGCCCCAACTCTGAGTACCAAGTAGTTTACCAGGGTCTCCACCATGGAAAAGAAAGGAAGCAGTAGATTCGAACTTATGGGCACCTAGCCACCAACAGTTTTCAAAAACATGGCTCATCTCTCAGCCTTCTTTTTAGATGAGCCAATGCCCTCTGGGCAAAAGTAGCCCTAAATGCCAAGCTTGTCCCTCTAGAGCTTCATCTTCTCCTAGATCTTGGCTTGCTTCCTCACTATCCTATTAGTTTTTGATATTTTAGGGAAAATTTTTTAAATGTTTTCTCTGAATTTGTTAGTTGTTTTCAGAGGGAAGGTTGGCCCATATTAGCTAGTCTGCCTCTATTAGAAGCAGAAGTCTGATATGGACTTTGGATAGAAATGAGAATCAGCAATTTTTAAGAATAGAGGGACATGGCCGGGCACAGTGGCTTACACCTGTCATCCCAGCACTTTGGGAGGCCGAGGCAGGCAGATCACGAGTTCAGGAGATCAAGACCATCCTGGCTAACGTGGTGAAACCGTGTCTCTACTAAAAATACAACAACAACAACAAAATTAGCGGGGCGTCGTGGCAGGTGCCTATAGTCCCAGCTACTCAGGAGGCTGAGGCAGGAGAATGGCGTGAACCCGGAAGGCAGAGCTTGCAGTGAGCTCAGATGACACCACTGCGCTCCAGCCTGGGTGACAGAGGGAGACTCTGCCTCAAAAGAGAAAAAAAAAAAGAATAGAGGGACATAAGCAGATAAATGAATCAGAAAGTGGTGTGTATGATAATTTGAGGGGGCTGTTGCAGGGGTCAGTAGAGAGATAAGAACAGAATAAGATTCTTTTTATTGGTTCCCTGGCTTCAGCCAGCATAAATGATCAAATAATTTATTGCGCTAATGCTCAAATTGGTACTTCTAATCCCAGTTAAACCCACGGAATTTCAAAAACAGGCAGTACTGTTTAACTTACTTAGTTGTTTCCTTATTGGGAGGCCTTTGATTCCAACTGCAAACTCTGCCAAGAGAAAAGAGAAACCTAAACCACAGATGGATTAACCCCTACTCTAGAAGCACTGAACCATTGTCCCTGCTCTCAGAGAACTGCCTGGAGCCATGCCGGGGCAGTGGCTGAATTCAGAGAATCAAGGCTGCACTGCTGAGACAAACACCAGTCAAGGTGCATTGCCCTCTGCTGTGGTCAGGGCTATAGGTGCTGGAGCTTGTGAATAGGGATGACGGCAGACCCTGCTGATTGGGCAGCATAGTACCCATCCTCTACCTCCTTTACCTTTACTTCTTTCCATTAGAGAGGCTGCAGTAGCTAAATATTCACTCTCCCAATATCCCTGTATCATAGAGTGGTCATGTGATACAGTTCTGGCCAATGAGATGTAATCAGAAGTTTCGCAGGAAAGTTCTGGGAAAGTTTTAGCTTTGCTAATAAGAGACAGATGGGGCTGGCACTAATCCTGGTATTGATCCTAGACTTGAATGCAGATGTGACACTTAGAGTTAAAGCAGCCTTTTCATGACCATGAGGAGACATGCAGGAGGGAAAGGCCCAGAAAATCTCCAAGACACTAGCCCTAACATTGCTCTTCTCTTATGTGAGAAAAAGAAACCACTCTTGTTTCAAGCTACTGTGGATAGGCTTTCTATAATTTGCAAATAAGAACACTCCTAACTGACGCAGGGAGATTCCTAATGTCAAGACCCAGCACCTGAAAATCATCTTTGGCTTTAGGATTAAAAACTTGATCAAACAGCAAATATTAACCAAACTTCTTGTAAAGCCAGCACTGAGCTAGGTGGCACTATGAAAATCACCGAGGTAGCAGGCGCTGAAGGCATTCACAGCCTAATTAAGAGGTAAAATTTAATACAAATGAAATCTCATGATCATGATCAAATGTTAGAAAAGCCTTTAAGATGATCTAGTGGTTTTGGACAGGTGTTGGCCATGATACCATCCCAACACCATACAGAGACTCAATGTGTACAACATAAAATCTGCTTCATTTTAAGAAACCTGTGCAATTGGCCCCTCCATATCTTTGATGATTTGTGGCTGAAAATTTCTGAGTAGCACTGCCATTGATTTGACAGCTGAGAAAACTGGGGTCTCCATGGCAGAATGGAAGTAACTTATTCTAGGAGATGTAACAGGTTTGCCATGGTGCTGAATGAAATCTACATCTCTAGGACCATTTTCAAGGTTGTTTCCTTCCAAACAGTGATCAAAAGAAGGGAGTGGATTATTACATGGTAAACTGGAAAGCAGAAGCAATAATTGGTACAGGAGACCAAAGAAAGGAGAAATTAGCATGACCAGAATTAACCAAAGCAAGCTTCACGGAAGAGGTGGGACTTAAATGAGGTCATGAAGGTTGGATAAACTCAAATTGGATCAGTGGTTCCATTGGCCCCCAGGGGACATTTGGCAATGTCTAGAAACATTTTTGGATGTCACAACCTGGGATGGGGGGTAGCATTTAGTGGGCAGAAGCCAGTGATGCTGCTTAAAGTCCTACAATGTGCAGAAAAGTTCCCCACAACAAAGCATTATCCAGCCCAAAATGTCCCAATGGTGTCCAAGTTGAGAAACCCTGGAATACATGGAAAGAAGGCCAGGCAGAGGGAATGGTATACAAATGCAGAGGTATACATAAGCAATGAGTTCCTTGAGAACAGAGACTGTGTATCCCAACACACATCAGTGGCTGCCTGGTGGGTAGTTATTTGCTGGATGAATGAATAAACACTGTTCGTCTTTGAATTCTACCCTAGTACTTTGGCAGCAAAGAACTTTGCTCAGAATAAGAAAAGCAGTCAGCCTCATCAATACTTCTTTTCCTGATTTCCCCTGCCTCATCTGTTCCTCATCCCAAGTCTTTAAGAAAGGAAGGGAGTACCTCTTATTCATCCTTCTAAATTCATTTACATTCTTACACCCAGGTTTCTCTCAATACTTACCAAACCCCTTTGCTACCTGGGTCTCAGGAATAAGAGAAGGTACCAGCCCTCACCCTTACTGAGCAGGCAGATGACAGGTGCCAGGGAACTGTATGTTCTTTTGTACTCATAACAGCTTTAGGGGACTTCCAGCCTCATAGCCCAACCTCCCAGCTCCCACACTTGTAAGTGGAGGAAGGGAGGGAGAGTGGGGTTTGTGGTCCTCCTGGTGCCAGTAGGTTTCCAAGACGAAACTTAAGGTCCCAGAGAGTCCCACCCTCTTCTGGGGGGCTCTTTCAGGTAAATAATAGGTGCCCTGTGGGCCCACATCCACTGAAGATTGTTAATGCATATCCTGGTAGGAGATGGTTCCTTGAAATCTCATTGCTTCCAAGACCTTAATACCATCCATTTTATTGTGTACAAAGAATGCTCAGGACAGCAAATGTGAACATGGGCAAGCCCATACCTCAAGGCATCTGGCTCAGTAAACAGTGTGTTCAGGAGACAGCAAAGGATTAAACAACCACCAGGGCATCCATAGGCAGGACTCTCTGTCTGTGCCCTGCTGCACCCCAATTCCTTATGATCCCCACTCCTAATCCTCACTCAGCCCTGTTCCTTTACCTCTTATCCAAACACTTCTGTAAGATATCCTATTAGTCACTGACCCCTCAGTCTAGTACAGCTCCAAGGGACTATATTGTCCTATCTCTGGTTCTAGAGAAAAAGTTCATCCTTCCTAAAATGAGTTTTAGGCTCTGGGTCACAGGAGAGTTTGGGACTTTGTTTAGTGCTTATGACAATGCTTACTTCAGGGAATTCTTCCCTGGATTCCTGAGATTCCTGAGTATTACTGCCTTCTTCATGGAAGTGGAACCCTGACTCTTTCAGATCATCTTACTCCCATTCCTCAGATCCGAGCAGTATCAGATCTGAGAGGCTAAATAACTTGTTCTGGGTCAGGGAAGTAAGTGCCCAAAACAGTAGTTCAATCCAGACCTGCTCCACCCCAGAGACTGAGACTGTAATACTCCTAAACTAGAGGAATGGGAAGCAGCACCAAAGGGCACAAAAGTGTGCCCATGTATGAAAATCTATTAACCTGAAAAGGCTGTTATTTCAGTGAGGGTACAAGTAAAAACAGATATGCACTCATGCTAGAAATGCACACACAAACACATCCACAGCCAGATCAAAAGCATGGGATTCCTCCCTTAACAGACCTCCTAAAGTAAATGAAGATGCATCAAGCTGGCAGATAGAGATGGAAAAGAGGCCTCCCCAAGAAGTCAAGTTCTGCTAAAGTTGTAGTGCCTAATAAGGTATTATCTTGCCTCTCTATCATTTAAGTTGGAAAACAGAGGCAATAACAAGAGGAAGTGGTATGGTTTCTCGGTGTTTATATCTGAGTAAAAAGAAAGAACCAACCAGAGCCATGAAAGTGACATCCTTGGGAGGCAGTGATTTCTCACCTACTGTTGAAAGTAGATTTTATTTATTTATTTATTTGAGATAGAGTCCCACTCTGTCGCCCAGGCTGGAGTGCAGTGGCACGTTCTCAGCTCATTGCAACCTCTGCCTCCCGGGTTCAAGCGATTTCCTTGCCTCAGCCTCCCAAGTAGCTGGGATTACAGGGATGTGCCATGATGCCTAGTTAATTTTTGTAATTTTAGTAGAGACAGGGGTTTTACCATATTGGCCAGGCTGGTCTCGAACTCCTGACCTCAAGTGAGTCAGCCTCCCAAAGTGCTGGGATTACAGGCGTGAGCCACTATATCCAGCCTGGAAGTGGATTTTAAAATACCATAGACCAGATATGTATTAAAAAAAAGAGAAAACTACATATAAAAATATTAACAATATTTTCCTTTGAGTGTAGAGATTATATTATTATTTTACATTTTTCTCTTTGTTCATTTATTTTTATCTTTATTTAGAGACAGAATCTGGCTCTGTCACCATCCTGGAGTGCAGTGACATGATCATAGCTCACTGCAGCCTCAAATTCCTGGGCTCAAGCAATCCTCCTGCCTTGGCCTCCCAAGTAGCTAGGACTACAAGGCACACACCACCAGGACCAGCCATCTTTTGGTCATTTCTGGATTTTCATGGGTTTTTGTTGTTGTTAATAATAAACAGAGATTGCTTTTATGATTACATATATATGTATGCTTCAAAATTAATAATACATGAACAAATCCATAAAATGAAAGAGCTTTGAAACTTTAGATAGAAAATTCTAAGAATAGCATAGACATATCCAAAGTCCAGAGTGAACAGGACTTATGAAAACTGCTAAAGACCCCAGAGAGGCCAGTAAAGTTGTGCTCAGAGCAGAAAATCAAGGAAGAGGAAGGCCTGTGGCCTGAAAAGCAGGCTCCAATGTTGAGGACTGACAAAGAGAAATCAGAACTCAGCAACATCTCTCTCTGAACACCTTGTCTCCACCACAGGAAACTGTCCTCAAGTTGGAAAGGTCCCAATAGACACCACCATGAATTCCAGCCTAATATGGATTTTAATGAGGACTCTTGGATGCAAGTAACATAAACCCAACTGCTATCAGCTGACAGAGAGGAGGGAGGGGGTTCTGGAAAGAAGAGTGATTGGTGTCACTCTCTGAATCAGAAGAACTGCAGGATGTGGGCTCCTGGCCAGAAAGAGCCTCGGTGAGTCTCGGCGCAGTTAGGACACTGCCTAGGACACATCTAGGAAGATGTCTCTCTCCATCTTCCTATGTCACTATTGCACTGTTTTCTCTTTTCTTTCCCATTTGCTTTCTCTCAATCTTTCTTATCTCTGCTTGTCTCCCTAGGCTTCCATCTTCAGGGCAGGAAGATGACCACCTGCAGCCCAGCAAACCCAGGAGAGAAAGAATTTCTCTCTTCCAGTGTCTCTAGACCAATCCCAGGAAAGGGGTCTGACCATACTTCAATTTCCACAGTTAGAACCAATCACTATTGCCTAGAATTTGGGTTCCACAATTAGCCAGGCCCCTCCCTTTGGCCATGTACTGGGACTAATATCCATACTCAGGAGAAAGAACCAAAGAGCCCCTAGGTACTCTCAGTTTGTCTCCAGGCTCAAATATTTTGCACCCTGTCATTTAAAAATAAATGTCTTAAGCATCATCAGATTTATCAACAGTAATATTTGGTAAATTATGGAAAATAGGACATATGTGAAAAGGAAACATACATTTATTTAAAGGGGACAAGGAGTGTTTTGAAAGACCCTCTGAAAAATCCCCAACATGGGCCTGAGTACCCAGACGCTTCCATGCAAATCTTTTTTCCTTCTCAATGGAAGCAAATTTGGATTAATGGTAGTAACTGTTTATTGTACCTAAATAAGGTACACCAAGGTCTTTGTATACCTTCCATGGAATTGGTTGCATATGTGCCCCCAGGAACAGTTAGTAGAGGGGCAGTGCTGGCCTTAGGTAAGGCCCTGGACAAGCCTCTACTGTCTACCCTATGATGGAGTGAACTCCTTTGATATCTGAGAACATTCTAATGGCTGGCAACCCTCACGGAACGGCAGAGGTCACGGCAGCAATATTTGGTATTATAATGGAAAGAGGGGGTGATACAGGGCATATGAGCTTTTGTACCAGTTGTAGCTCTTGCCAATAATAAAAATCAACTCTGGCTAACTTAGGCAAAAAAAGAACATATTGGTAGATCAGCCAGGTGCAGTGGCTCATGCCTGTAATCCCAGCACTTTGCAAGACCGAGGCAGGCAGATCACTTGAGGCCAGGAGTTTGAGACCAGCCTGGCTAACATGGTGAAACCCCATCTGTACTAAAAATACAAAAATTAGCCAGGCATGATGGTGGGTGCCTTGTAATCCTGGCTACTCAGGAGGCTGAGGCAGGAGAATCACTTGAACCCAGGAGGCAGAGGTCACAGTGAGGTGATATCATGCCATTGCACTCCAGCCTGGGCAACAGAGTGAGACCCTGTATCAAAAAAAAAAAAAACATATTAGTAGATCATAGAAATGACTGGAATGCTGGAGAACTAGGCTTGGAAGGCAAACCAGGGAGGCTGGGCAGAAAGTCATACAATCGGCACAGCCACGAGGGGCAGCCTAGTTGGGAGGGCGCTGCTGGCACTGTTGGTTCCACTGGACTGTTGCCGCCACTGTCTCTGGACTCTTGTCTCTACCTTTACTGATCAGTAACCTATAACTTGTCCCTGCAAATTGCATTTTCCTTCTAGGCTCAGAGTCCAGGTGGGATCCTCCAACAGCCCAGACTTAGTCATGAACCCACACTAAGCTGCCAAAGGCACAGAGAGAAGCTGGCCCTTTGCAGATGCCATACTGGGAAGGGACACCTCCCACTAAGTCGCACAAACTGGGGAATTCTCCCAAATAGAGACGAGACTAAGAGGCAGCTGAAAACAAAACAAAACACCACAGGCGAACTATGTGTGTCTTCAAAATCTGCAGGGCTGGATTGCTTCGGCAGAGTTCCTAAGGGCAGAGCTGAGATTGGGGGGAGGAGATTTCAATTCAGATGAAGGAAAAACTCCCTCAGGCTGAGAACTACCTGGAGGTAGTTCCTGAAGGGCAGCCCATCCGCACCTCAACTTGCTGACACAGTTCAGAACAGAGTTTCTTGCACTCAGCAAGGCCTTCAAACCCCATCTCTTCTTGCATCTCCTTGTTAGAGCATAAGTTTCCCTGAGAGAGAGGACCAACGTTTATTTATTTTTGTGTCCCACAGTGTGTAGCAGAGGATGCTACACTGAGAGAAACTGAACAAAAGTTGGCCACATAAAAATAAGCAGCACATAAAAATATGCTACATGATGGCAGGTCAGATTTTCCAATCATGTAGCTGGCAAGATGCTCAGCAAAAGACCTTCCATACAGCACAACTAAAAATGTTGCCAGGCACGGTGGCTCACGCCTGTAATCCCAGCACTTTGGGAGGCCAAGGCTGGCAGATCATGAGGTCAGGAGTTTGAGAACAGCCTGACCAACATGGTGAAACCCCTTCTCTACTAAAAATACAAAAATTCGCCAGGCGTGGTGGTGCACACCTGTAATCCCTGCTACTCAGGAGGATGAGGCAGGAAAATCGCTTGAAACCGGGAGGCGGAGGTTGCAGTGAGCAGAGATTGCACCATTGCACTCCAGCCTGGGTGGTAGAACGAGACCCTGTCTCAAATAAATAAATAAATAAATAAATAAATGTTGGATTTTTAAAAGATACGTATGAGCCAGTGGGAAAGGAAGAGAATTCCACACAGGCTAGAAAGATTTTAAAAATGCAATCCAGTAGGTTAAGAACACACTGGAAGTCGAGAGTATGAGACATACCTATAGTCCCAGATATTGGAGAGGCCAAGGTGAGAGGATGGATTGAGCTCAGGAGATCAAAGCTGGCATGAACTATGATCACACCTGTGAATAGCTACCGCACGCCAGCCTGGGTACAAACATAGACTTGCAAGACATGGCCTGTATGAGAAGAAAAAGGCCTCACGAAAGCAGCGAAAGAAGCACAAGAACAGAATGAAGAAAGTCAGGGACACTGCAAAGACCAATATTGGTGCTGGCAAAAAGCCAAAGGAGTAAAGATGCTACAGTGACATCATCTGCAGACATCGTGTGGATTTTTGATGAGCAGATTAATAAACTAAAAGCTTTCATGTGGAAAATTTTTTTTTTTTTTTTTTTTTTTTGAGACGGAGTCTCTGTCGCCCGGGCTGGAGCGCAGTGGCACCATCTCGGCTCACTGCAAGCTCAGCCTCCTGGGTTCACGCCATTCTCCTGCCTCAGCCTCCCGTGTAGGTGGGACTACAGGCGCCCACCACCTCGCCCGGCTAGTTTTTTTTGTATTTTTTTAGTAGAGACGGGGTTTCACCGTGTTAGCCAGGATGGTCTCGATCTCCTGACCTCGTGATCCACCCGTCTCAGCCTCCCAAAGTGCTGGGATTACAGGCTTGAGCCACCGCGCCCGGCCTCATGTGGAAAATTTAAAAAATTTAAAAAATTTAAAGCAGTAATTCAATTCAGCAGAAAGAGAATAAGCTAATATATGATGGTAGTGGTGCTGCTGCTGCTGCAACTATCTGGAAGAAAATAAAAATGAACACATATGTCTTATACTATATATTTTTAACCCCACTTGAATTAAAATGTTGACTATTAAAAGTAAATATGGTATAGGCTGGCTAGCTTCTGATTTTTTCTCTTTCTGAGCACTGAGAAAGACATTTCCCAGCCTCTCTTCCAGTTTGGTTGAGACCATGGGGCTGGGTTCCATGCAATGGAATATAGGAGGAAGTAACAGAGAACACAAAAAAATCCCTTGAGTAGTTGTCCTCTCTCTTGCTCCCTCTTCCTCTTCTGCAGTGACTGTGGGAGTCACATGTTGAAGATCCATCACAAATGGAAGGGATCTGGGTCCCCAACTCACTGCTCAGGGTTGACTGTCCCACACCTGATAAGACTGATTGAAAACTAAGCCTCTCTTGTGCTGGCCACTGAGGCTTTGGAGTTGTTTGTTACCTTAAGTAGTGCTCATTCCTGTATTACAGAAATGCAATAAAAATCTCACAAAGAGAATCTGGTAGACAATATGTTACTGGCTGAGTGTTTGTGTACCACTTCCAAATTCGTATGTTAAAGCACAAACCCCAAGTGTAATGGCAGCAGGAGGTGGGGCCTTTGGGAAGTGATTAGGGTCAGGGGCCATGAGAGTGAGGCCTTCATGATTAGATTAATGTCTTTATAAGAAGAGGAAGAGACACCAGAGCACTCATGAACTCTCTCATTCCCTCACTCACTTTCTCCCTCTTTCTCTCTTACTTTGTCTCTGCTATGTGAGGACACAGCAAGAAGGTGGCCATCTGAAAACCAAGAAGAGAGTCCTCACCAGAAACTGAAATTGCCAGCACCTTGATCTTGGACATCCCAGCCTCCAGAATGGTGAGAAATAAATTTCTGATGTTTAATCCACCCAGTCTACAGTGTTTTGTAATGACAAACCAAGCAGACTAAGACCCGATATATATGAAATAGCAGAGAAGGCCTTCATAACCAAGACTGAGAACTTAGAAGCTATTAAAAAAAAAAAAAAAAAAAGATGGGAAAGAAAAAAGATGGGCATATTTTGACCATTAAAAATTACAAAGAAAACGAGAACCTTTTGTACAGTAAAAGGTTCCATAAACAAACTACAGGTGTCCCTTAGTGTATGCAGGGGATTGGTTTCAGGACCCCCTCTTATACCAAAAGTCAGTCCTGCAGAACTGGCATATATAAAAAGTTGGCCCTTTGTATATGGAATTTTTGCATCCCATAAGTACTGTATTTTTGATCCACTTTTGATTGAAAAAAATCTGCATATAAGTGGACTCATGCAGTTAAAACCCATATTATTCAAGGGTCAACTGTACAGTAATGCAGTTGTTCAAAGGAAAATATTTATAATGCAGATGATATAAAGTTAGTTCTTAAAACATGCAAACAGCTCTTACAAGTGTGACAAGAAAAAGACAATCATCACAAAGAAAAGTGGACAAATCAAATTATTTAAAAACCCATAGAGGAGCAAACCCAAAAATCCAGCAAACATGCTCAGATTCACTCACAGACATGGAAATAAATGTGACATAGTTACAAAACATCATCGTATGCCCTTCTGATGAGAAAAGAAAATTAACACTTAAAACTCCTATTGCTGATGTGGATGTAGAGAAATAGGTGGTATTTTCCTCTATTATAGTGGAAATGTGACATATTAGAATCATTTTAGATAGCCAACTGGGGCTTTCACTAAAATTAAAACTATATGGCCAGGCGTAGTGGCTCATGCCTGTAAACCCAGCACTTTGGGAGGCCGAGATGAGTGGATCACCTGAGGTCAAGAGTTTGAGCCCAGCCTGGCCAACATGGTGAAAACCCATCTCTACTAAAAATACAAAAATTAGCAGGGCATGGTGGCAGGCACCTATAATCCCAGCTACTGGAGAGGCTGAGGCAGGAGAATCGCTTAAACTCAGGAGGCAGAAGTTGCAGTGAGCCAAGATTGCACCACTGCACTCTAGCATGGGTGACAGAGCAAGACTCCATCTCAAAACAACAAACAAACAAACAAACAAAAAAAACAAAAACTGTATATGCCCTTTGGCCTAACAATTACACTTCTGGGAATCCATCTTATAAAAATAAAATTGCCAGTATTTGAGGATATATGTGTGAGGGTGTTTCTTACAGGACTGTTCATAGTGGGGGAAAATGAAAACAAATGAAATTACTATTAATAGAGACATAGCTAAATAAATGTGGGTATACCCACACCATGAAATATTATGCCATTATTTAAAAGAATGAATAAGACATAACAAATGGCTTAAAGAAGTCTTCAGCAAACATCATTGAGTAAGAAAACCAAACCACAGTCAAATGTTCATAACTCGATCCATTTTAATAAGTTAATCACTTCAAAATGCTGTATATGTAAATGTTTATATGTACATATATATGCTTGTATTATATGTATACATATCTATTACATATATACACATGTATATGGCATGAAGAAATATGGCAGAGTGAATTTGTAAATATGGCAGTTGTAAACGTGGTTTACCTGAGGTTGGGGGCAGGATGATGACGTGGAAGGAGTGAAACTGCCATTGCAGAATTATAGCTGAGACAGTGAAAGAGATCTGACCTAACCAACCCCATCTTGCTTCTCACCTCCAAACTGTCCTTGTTCATTCCTGGGCATAGGCTGAACTAACTTTGGGAAGAACTTAGTTTATAGTTTAAAGTTTAAAACAAAGACAGTAACAACCCTTTCCCAGAACAAACCCCCTTCTTGCCTGGGGGCTGGGCTGACTTTGTAGGACTAACAAATTAGCTACAAGATTAGAAATTATGGTTTAGCCACAATGAGATACCATGTCATGCCAGTTATAATGACAATCATTAAAAAGTCAGGAAACAACAGATGCTGGAGAGGATGTGGAGAAATAGGAACACTTTTACACTGTTGGTGAGACTGTAAACTAGTTCAACCATTGTGGAAGACAGTGTGGTGATTCCTCAAGGACCTAGAACTAGAAATACCATTTGACCCAGCCATGCCATTACTGGGTATATACCTAAAGGATTATAAATCCTGCTACTATAAAGACATATGCACACGTATGTTTATTGTGGCACCATTCACAATAGCAAAGACTTGGAACCAACCCAAGTGTCCATCAGTGATAGACTGGATTAAGAAAATGTGGCACATATACACCATGGAATATTATGCAGCCATAAAAAAGATTGAGTTCATGTCCTTTGAAGGGACATGGATGAAGCTGGAAACTATGATTCTCAGCAAACTATCACAGGGAGACAAAACCAAACACCGCATGTTCTCACTCATAGGCAGGAATTGAACAATGAGATCACTTGGACACAAGGTGGGGAACATCACACACCAGGGCTTGTCATGGGGTGGGGGATAGCATTAGGAGAAATACCTAATGTAAATGACGACTTGATGGGTGCAGCAAACCAACATGGCACATGTATACCTATGTAATAAAACTGCATGTTGTACACATGTATCCTAGAAGTTAAAACATAATTTAAAAAAAAAAGAAAAAGAAAGAAATAAGGGTTTAGGAGTCATGAAGATGGAGGCTGCAAGATTCTGACCCTCCCTAAACTGCTCCCAAAATCAGTCAGTGCCTGAAATATTTTGCAGACGCTGCACTTGATAGATTAGCTGGTACTACTGCCCGGATCAATAAACTGGTTCGTCTCATCTTGTGGCCCCCACCCAGGAACTGACTCAGTACAAGAGGATAGCTTCAATTTCCCATGATTTCATCTCCAACCCAACCAATCAGCACTCTCGACACACAGGACTTCCCCCACCCACCAAATTATCCTTAAAAACTCTGATTCCCAAATGTTCGGGGAGACTGATTTGAGTAGTAATGAAACTCTGATCTCCTCCACAGCCTGCTCTCTGTGTGAATTACTCTTTCTCTATTGCAATTCCCCTGTCTTGATAAGTCAGCTCTGTCTAGGCAGCAGGCAAGACACAGCCCAGCTGTTACAAGAGGAAGGGAACCACTGGGCGGTTACAGGAGGAAGGGAAAAAAAGGAGGAATAAAGAGCAAATCAAAAAAACAATAAAAGGGGGAAAATTGTACACAGACGAGTATATATACAGTCATATTTTTGCAGCTATTAAATGTGTGTTTGCAGGAAGTTAGATATCCAAGGATATTAAGTTGAAAGTGTCTTGTTTTTCAGAGCAGTAGAGCAGCTACACTATCTCAATTCAGGGAAACCCAGTCCTGAGGGCCCTGCAGCCTAGACCAGGTAATTGGGATAGAAATTTTGGGAAGTTTTGGAAAGTCTCTGCCTACATCAGATGCATAACAAGACCTGTCCTTCCAGCGGCACAGCCTTGAGCCACCACCTGTTGGCCTCCATCTGTGTGGCAGGTGACCCAAATGTTAGGGCCAAAACCACAACGGAAACCAAAATCCAGAAAACCTCACCAGGTCCCACTTCCCTTGACTCGCAAATGACTCTCAAACTCTTAGCAATTCAATCCTCAGCATTCAGCCACAAGTCCTCGCCTCTCTTTTTTTAAACTCCTGTAGTGTGTGGCAAGAGCACAGGTCTTAGGAGCCAGCCAACATCTCTGACTCTCACCACCTGTGTGCCCTTAGGCAAGTTCCTATCTCTGAGCCTCTGCTTCTTCATCTATACAACTGAAACGGGGAATATTGAAATCTGTCAGGGTTGCATTACTCATGCAAAGATTACTCATGCAAAACACTCAGAATGAAGTTGAAATTTACTACAGATTCGTTGATTCTCTTGTGATCGTTAATCGTGTCATTGTTTTGGGGACAGGCTCAGGAGACTGGGTGTGATGGGAGGTTAGGGAGATGTGTGACTTTCCTTGTGATTACAGCAACAGAAGGGTTTTTCCAGCTTGCAAATCACCTCTCAAAATAACCTGAATTTCCACCCAGGGCTGGTGGGAATGTAAGCTGATATAAACTTTGGGGAAATAGTGAGGTGGAAGACAGTAACTGGCTTAAGAACATACAGGGCAGAGGAATGGAGGTTGAGACTCAGCCTCCTAGGCTTAAGGGAAACCTGTCCTGGTCATCACACTTCTGGAAGTCTGTCCTAAAGGACTTGTGCACCAAAATGTTCATTTCAGATTTACTTATAATAACTTAAAAGTAAGGTAGAGTTGGAAACAACTCAAATATAAAAATATAAGCAGATTTGTTAAGCAAAATAAGCATATACTTTTGGCAGGTTGTCATGCAGCCATTGAAAATGATGCTTACAGAGTTTTAATGTCATGGGAAAGTTCTATTGACATGGAGTTAAGTTTTTAAAGTAGTATAAACAGGACAGCTGAATGTGTGGTGCATACCTATAATCTCAGCCACTCAGGAGGCTGAGGCAGGAGGATCCCTTGAGCCAGGAGTTCAAGACTAGCCCGGGCAACAGACTAAGACCCTCTCTCACAAAAAGAAAAAAAAAGTAGTATACACTATTTTATCTCAGGTATAAAAGAAAAAAATAGACGAAAAATACAGTAGGTAGTAAGTTCATAGACAGTTTTCATGAACCTCTTTATCATTTTCTCAGATTTCTACAATGGGCATGCAACACCATGATGGCTGGGGAGGAAAAAGCTAAAAATAAAAAAGTCAAAAATTAAAACAAAAGCTGGTTTTGTTGATCCATAACTGCACATTGTGGTTGGAGGTGCCAGCTCTTGATGAATTTGCAGTCCTCACACTCTCAATATTGGAGCTTCTTCCTCCTGTGCTGCCTTCTCTGCCTGGGGAGAGCTGTGTCCCTCAGCTAGGCCAGCCAGGGAATCACATGGGGACCCTGAACATTCCATCCCATCAGGCTGTGCACAGGACTGGCTGCATCTGAGATCAAATGATGTTCAAAGAAAGTTCAGGCTCCAGCACTCCAGTTAGGGCAAGTCTCTTAGAAGGTGAGAGTCTTGATAACTGTTTGGAAGGAGGGAACAGTTTTTGCGGGAAATTCAGGTGAGCATTTTTAAAAGAGGTGGTGTATAGACTCCAAAGCATCCTCCCCCTACTTTCTTAAGTTTTTTTGTTTTGTGTTTGGGCTTTTGTTTTTTGAATGGGGGGTTGTTTTTTGGGTTTTTTTTGTTTTTGTTTTTGTTTTTTTTTGAGACGGAGTCTCACTCTGTCACCCAGGCTGGAGTGCAGTGGTGTAATCTCAGCTTACTGCAACCTCTGCCTCCCGGGTTCAAGCAGTTCTCGTGCCTTAGCCTCCAGAGTAGCTGGGATTACAGGTGCATGCTACCACACCTGGCTAATTTTTGTATTTTTAGTAGAGATGAGGTTTCACCATGTTGGCCAGGCTGTTCTTGAACTCCTGACCTCAAGTGATCTGCCCGCTTCGGCCTCCCAAAGTGCTAGGATTACAGGCGTGAACCACCGCATCTGGCCCTGTGTGTTTGTTTTTTGAGACAGGGTCTCATTATGTTGTCCAGGCTGGTCTCGAACTCCTGAGCTCAAGCAATCCTCCTCCCATGGCCTCCCCAGTAGCTGGCTTTTAAACATTTGATGGAGGGTGCTGGTGAGCAAAACTCAACAGTTATGAAACAGGAAACCAGCAGGAAAAGGACCGGCCCAAACTTGGACGAGGTGGTGCCAGGGAAGAGGGGATGGCACTGAGCTCAGTCTGCAACCCAGAATTTGTGACAATTCCATGACACATCCTCTTGTCATTCCTGTCAGTTTTATTCATTCCCCTCCCTCCCTTCCATTCCTTTCCCTGCCTTTAATCCCCCTGCTCCTCCCCTTCTCCTACTCCCTTAATCACTTAGAGTCCCACTTGCAGGAGGAAGGGGTACAAGAAAGTGTATTTCTCCTCCTGAAGTTTGCTGTCTGCAGCTGAAGCCACTTAGTCCACAGGAAGGAAGGCCAACTGGCGGGAGTTCAGATGGCAGCTGCAGCCACCAGGGGACGGCTTTGGCATCCACCGCCTTCAGGGCTCTCCTGGAAGGCAGGAGCAGTGCCCACCCTAGGGAGGGCTGAGCTTTATTACACTCTCTGAGGGCTCTCTGGGTCCTGCCTCATCAGCTCTGATGGCAGAAGGGTTGACAGGGGGCAGCAAGGTTGGTTTTGGCCTGTGGCACCTCACCCTGCTGTGTCCACTCCCTCCTACCCGCAGTCCTTCCCGTCTTGCCTCCTGTTCCCCGTGATCCTCTCTTGGTAGAGTGCTGATGTGGTGGAGTGGCCCTTCCTTGGAGACTCCCCAGAACAATCCAAGTCCCCAACGCCCTCCAGTCAGGGAAGGCTGAAGCTACAACAAATGCTGGCACTGATCTTTATGACTCAGGTCCAGGCTGGGCGCAGGGGCTCATGTCTGTAATCCCAGCACTTTGGGAGGCCGAGGCAGGTGGATCATTTGAGGTCAGGAGTTCAGTACAAGCCTGGCCAACATGGCCAAACCCTATCTCTAATAAAATACAAAAATTAGCCAGGCATGGTGGCGTGCACCTGTTGTTCCAGCTATTCAGGTGGCTGAGGCAAGAGATTCTCTTGAACCTGGGAGGCAGAGATTACAGTGAGCTGAGACCACACCACTGCACTCCATACTGGGCAACAGAGCAAGACTCCATTTCAAAAAAAAAAAAATTTCTGGTCCTTTCCAGCTACTGCCGAACATCCAACCCCATCCCAGTGCCCAGAGAAGGGAGGAGGTGGGGACTAAGCCCAGCAGGGCCCAATTGTACCCAACACCTTTCCCCACTCTGTCCTAGTGCCTCCCCTCGCCTTCCACCCCACCCTCACTCTGCATGACTGAATGACTTAATTCAAATTGCATTTATTTGCTCATTTCTAATCACATCCTAAGATCTCATGCTCTCTTGATGGTAAATAAAAGTGAACAGAAAATGTCTTCTCATGAGCTGGTAAATCAAGTTTATTCCTTTCCCAAATCAGGGTCAATTTGCTCTAAATCTATTCAAGTCAGAACCAAGCATTAGTAGGTGGCCTGACCACATGGCCACTTCCCCCAGTTTCTTAAGGCATAGTGAGTCACTAACAAAGGCCAGCTTAGCCCTTCATGAGTCAGTATCTCCTGTTTGTGTACACAGTCATTACTTTCTCTATAGGAAAAAAAAGGAGGTGGTGGCGGGGGTGCTTGTCTATAGATGGACTGGGCATTGTAATTTGAAAAGCATTGAGAAAAGTCCCCATCTCCAAAAACATTATCAGCCTTACATAGTATCTGAAAACTTACCATTTGAGATATTTCTCAGAGCAATGATTCTTTATAGAATATGTGATGAGGCCAGAAGAGCCATTTTACTATGTGACAGTCAGTACAACTCAATGGCTAGGAATCAGGATCTGGATCAAGTTCCACTTCTGGTATGGCTGAGTAAATGCTTGCTGTACTGAGCTTCCTGCCAATAACAACTATAAACTCAGGGGTTGTGATAGGACAAAATCTATCCGAAGGCCCTGGAGAGTATACAAGAGCAAGCAGGCTCCAGAGGGAAGTTAACACTTGGAAGAAAGGATTAGTATGAGGTTATTCTCCTGTTTTTACCACTTTTGGCCTGAGGGTCAGCTGCAGTCACTGTTCTGAGGGGCAGCTAAAACTGAGAGGAAATTCACCATCTTTCTTGCCTGAAGAAGTGGCAGACAGAGTTTGAGGGCAACCCCAGCTGCTAGAAAGTGAGGGAGAATCCTCAAAAGGAGAGAGCCAGAGACAGAAAATCCCAAATTCCATGTATAAAGTCTGCCCCAATTTTTGCCTGACCCCCAACCACCCATATACAGGAGAGATTGTAAGGACCCTATCTAAGGGTGAAAGAACAGAAAACAGATATGAGGGGCCACTCAAAAAAACAGAATTTTCAGTTTGAACCCTACCAAGTTTATTTCTTATTAAAACAAAAAATTCAAAACTCTTTGAAAGAATACAACTGAATCCAGTCTCCACAATATGACATTCACAATGTCCAGAGTACAATCCAAAATTTCCTGACATATTGATAGACAGGAAAATGTGATGCATTCTCAGGAGTAAATAAAATAGGCAAAAGTCAAGCTCAAGATGACACAGATATTGAAATTAGTAGAAATTTATTTTAAAATGGCAATTCTTACTATACTAAATGACATAAGGAAAATGTGCTTATAATGATTAAAATGTAGTAAGTATCATCACATAGAGACACCTAAAAATATAATCAAATGGAAATTCTATAATTAAAAAATACAATATCTAATTTAAAAAAATTAACTGGATGGGGCTTAACAAAATTTTTTAAAACAGATGAAAGAGTAGGTGAATCTAAAGAGATATCGACAGAAAATATCCAACCTGAAAGACAGAGATAAAAATGATAGTACCTGAAGGATGGTATTGAAAGGTCTAACATACATACAATTGAACTCCTAGAAGAACAGAGGAAATGGGGTAGAAAAAATTATTTGAATAAATAATGGCCAAGAAGTCCCCAAATTTGGCAAAACACATAAATTTACAAATCTAAGAAGCTCAGCAAATCCCAATCAAGTTAAATAAAAGAAAACCATGTCTAGGCACATTAGAGTCAAATGAATGATAAAGTGTCAAAAGCATACAGAGAAAAACAGCACATTACACAGAGGGGAATAATGAGTCAAACGACTGCTGATTTATTATATCGGAAACAATGGAGGCCAACACAGTGAACCAACATTCTCAAAGCACTAAAAGCAAAAAAGATCTGTCATCCCAGAATTTAATATCTGGCCAAAATATCTATCAAATATGAAAGCAGAATAAAGACTTTCCAAATAAAAGAAAATGAAGAGAATTGATCACTAGCAGACCTTTATTATAAGAAATGCTAAAGAAAGTTCTTTATCTGAAGATAAATGATATCAAATGAAAATATAGATCTTTAGAAAGACACAAAGAACATCAAAACTAGCAAACAGAAAAGACTGCTTTTCCAGTCTAATTCCTTTCCAATATATATCACTATTCAAGGCAAAAATTATGACCTTGCATTGTAGGATGTGTAATGTATACAAATGTCATATGGCAATCATAACACAAAGGAAATGCTGGGGGCAGGTATAAGAGGACCTACATGATTGCAAGGTTAGTATATTTTATGCAAAGTGGGACAATGTAAACTCAAATTAGATTACAAAAAGTTAAGAATGTATATCATGATTCTTACAGCGGGCACTGGGTAAAAAAATACAATAATATATAGAAAAAACATTAATGTAAATTAAACTGAAATTCTAAAACATGTCCAAATAATAATTTTTAAAGGCACTAAATGCAATATGGTACCCTAGATTGGCTCCTGGAACAGGAAAAAAAGGTTATTTGTGAAGAAACAAGGAAATGAATAAAGTCTGACACTTAATTAATAGTACTGTACTAATGATGGTTTCTTAGTTGTGACGAATGTACCATGATAAGGTAAGATGTTAACTTCAGCAGAAACTGGGTAAGAGGTATACAGGAACTCTCTGTACTATTTTTGCAACTTTTATGTAAATCTAAAATATTTTTTATAAAAGAGCTTCTTTTGTAAAAAAAAAAAAAAAAAAAAAAGACAAGAAAGAAGGAACAGAAGAACAAAAATCAGAGCAGGCAAAAAAGAAAAGAAATAAAATGGTGTATCCAAATATAATCATCATAATAATTATATTAAATATTAGTTGGCCAAAAATTCCAATTAGCTTAAAAAGAAAAAAAAAAGGAAAAAGCAGAGCTTGTTGTAATGGCTTAAAAACAAAAGTAAGATTTAAAGAAATGCTGTGAATGGGACCCACCTTGAATATAATTATACAGATAGATTGGAAGTAAATAGATGCAAAAGTATATACAATACCATGCCAGAAAAAGCCAGATCATTCAAGACAGAAGTATTACCAAAGATTAAGAGGGATATTTCACAGTGATTCAAATGTCATTGGGAAAACATAACAATCTTGTATGTGCATGTGCCTAATAACAGAGCTTTAAAATACATGAAACAAAAATTGATAGAACTAAAGGAAGATATGTACAATTCTACAACCATAGATTTTTGTACAGTTTTGAAGATTTTAGCATCTTCTCTCAGCATTTGATAGAAAAATTAAGATAAAAATTCAGGAAACATAGATGACCTGAATAATGCTTTTTAAAAACTACCTGTTTTATTTATAAAATGGAAATAAAAATAAACTCACTGTTTGAAATTGCTATAAGGATTAAACCAGCAAATAGTTTAGTCCAGTCTGGGCACATTGTAAATCCACTATAATTATTGGTTATTATTAGCTACTTATCTGGGAAGGGAAAATTTATCAGTCCAGTAGTATCCCATTGCCAGGGATTAGTTTGCCAAATTAGCTAGTTTGGGTGTAGTGAAGAGCAGATACTTCAAGAGCTGAATATAAAGGAAAACTATTTTTACCATAAATTAATATATTCTGATAACAGAAAAATGAAAACAGTGTAAAAGAATAGAAAGATAAGGGGATCATGGTGGGTGGGAGGCAGGACTAGATTGCAGTTCTGACTCCGACGGACAGAGCCGCATGTGGAGGCTCGCATCATGAATTTTTGCTCCAGAATGACTGCAGGAATAAATCAGGAAACCTCACGGGACCCCCAGACCCTCTGAAGGAAGCAGATTGTTCCTGCAGGACCCGGGAGACACACCAAATACTCTAAGTGCCCAAACTGTAGAAGTGGGAAAGGGACATTGTCTGCCCCTGAACACACCCCCTCGCCCACCAACTGGGGAAACTGAAGGTCTAGAATACAGGAGAAGACTCTGACCCTACCTGGAGCCAAGTCAATTTAGAGAGCCGAGCAAAATACAGGGGAAGAGGAAGCAGTGGGAAAAGACCTGTGAGCTTGCTGGGTCCCCTAGCAAGCCATTTCTGCCTGGCCTCACACGGATCCTTCTGGAGGGCAGCCATAAGCACTGGGAAAAGGCCACAGGGAGAAGGAAATCTCCAGCTGAAATTTGAAACAATTTGAACTGGTGGAGAACTTTCCTGGTCAGAACTCAGGGGAGGGCATGAATCTGGTGTGCAGACTCCACAGGCAGGGGAAGAAGGAAAGACATACTTGCTACAGCAGCTGGGAGGCAGGTATCCTGGGGCAAGTCCTCAGCCCTGCTCCCACAGTTGCCTGGAAACAGACTCAGTGCTGTTGGGGGGCAGGGGGCACAGTAAAAATGAGACCAGCCCTTCGGATTTTGTGGGAGCTGGGTGAGACCTGTGACTGCCGGCTTTCCCCCACTTCTCTGACAACCTGCATGACACAGTAAGGACAGCCATAATCCTTGAAGGAACATAACTCCATTGACCTGGGAGCCTCATCCCCATCCCCCACAGTAGATGCAGCAGCAAGGCCTGCCCAAGGAGAGTCTGTGCTTAGACATGCCTAGCCCTGCCCCCACACAGTAATCCTTCCCTACCCACCCTGGTAATTGAAGACAAAGGGCATATACTCTTGAGAGTTCTAGGGCCCTGCCCACCTGCCCTTCCCCATACTACTGCAGCTGATGCTCTCTGGAAAGCGCCACCTCCTGGCAGGAGGCCAACTAGCACAAAAATACTACATTAAACCACCAAAGCTAAGAACCCTCAGAGTCCATTTCACCTCCTCGCCACCTCCACCAGAACAGGTGCTGGTATCCACGGCTGAGAGACCCACAGATGGTTCACATCACTGGACTCTGTGCAGAAAACCCCCAACACCAGCCCAGAGCCTGGTAGACTTACTGGGTTGCAAAATCCTAAAGAGAGAAAACAATCACACATCCATAGGAAAAGGGGGAGAGTTCTACATCAAGGGAACACCCCGTGGGAAAAAAAAATCTGAACAATAGCCTTCAGCCGTAGACCTTCCCTCTGACAGAACCTACCCAAATGAGAAGACCAATTCTGGTAATATGGCAAAACAAGGTTAACACCCCCCAAAAAATCACACTAGCTCACCAGCAATGGATTCAAACCAAGAAGAAGTCCCTGATTTACCTGAAAAAGAATTCAGGAGGTTAGTTATTAAGCTAATCAGGGAGGCACCAGAGAAATGCAAAGCCCAGTGTAAGGAAATCAAAAAAAGATACAAGAAGTAAAAGGAAAAATATTCAATGAAATAGATAACATAAATTAAAAACAATAGAAACTTCAGGAAACAATGGACACACTTATAGAAATGCAAAATGCTCTGGAAAGTCTCAGCAATAGAATCGAACAAGTAGAAGAAAGAAATTCAGAGTTCGAAGACAAGGTCTTCAAATTAACCCAATCTAACAAAGACAAAGAAAAAAGAATAAGAAAATGTGAACAAAGCCTCAAAGCAGTCTGGGATTATGTTAAATGATCAAACCTAGAATAATCAGTGTTCCTGAGGAAGAACAGACATTTGAAAGTTTGGAAAACCTATTTGAGGGAATAATCGAGGAAAACTTCCCCCAACTTGCTAAAGATCTAGACATCCAAATACAAGAAACACAAAGAACACCTGGGAAATTCATCACAAAAAGATCATCACCTATGCATTGTCATCAGGTTATCTAAAGTTAAGATGAAACAAATAATCTTAAGAGCTGTGAGACAAAAGCACCAGGTAACCTATAAAGGAAAACCTATCAGATTAACAGCAGATTTCTCAGCAGAAATCCTACAAGCTAGAAGGGATTGAGGGCTTATCTTCAGCCTCCTCCAACAAAACAATTATCAACCAACAATTTTGTATCCAGTGAAACTAACCTTCATATGCAAAGAAAAGATACAGTCTTTTTCAAACAAATAAATGCTGAGAGAATTTGCCATTACCAAGCCACCACTATAAGAACTGCTAAAAGGAGTTCTAAATCTTGAAACAAATCTTGGAAACACATCAAAACAGAACCTCTTTAAAGCATAAACATCACAGGACCTATAAAACAAAACTACAATTTAAAAAATAAAAACAAAAAAACAAGGTATACAGGCAACAAATAGCACGATGAATGGAATGGTACCTCATATGTCAATACTAACATTAAGTGTAAATGGCCTAAATGCTCCACTTAAAAGACACAGAATTGCAGAGTAGATAAGAATTCACCAACCACTATCTGCTGCCTTCAGGAGACTCACCTAACACATAAGGACTCACATAAACTTAAGGTAAAGGGGTGGAAAAAGACATTTCATGCAAATTGACACCAAAAGTGAGCAGGAGTAGCTATTCTTACATCAGACAAAACAAACTTTAAAGCGACAGCAGTTTAAAAAGACAGGGACATTATTTAATGATAAAAGGCCTCGTCCAACAGGAAAATATCACAATCCTAAACATATATGCATCTAACACTGGAGTTCCCAAATGTATAAAACAATTACTAATAGACCTAAAAAGTGAGATAGACAGCAACACAATAATAGTGGGGGACTTCAACACTACACTGACAGCATTAGAGAGGTCATCAAGGCAGAAAGTCAACAACAACAAAAAAAATAGAATTAAACTATACCCTAGAACAAATGGAATTAACAGATATATACAGAACTTTCCATCTAACAACCACAGGATATACATTCTATTCAACAGCACATGGAACTTTCTCCAAGATAGACCATATGATAGGCCACAAAATGAGCCTCAATAAAGTTAAGAAAATGGAAATTATATCAAGCAATATCTCAGACCACAGTGGAATAAAACTGGAAATCAACTCCAAAAGGAACCTCCAAAACCATGCAAATACATGGAAATTAAATAACCTGTTCCTGAATGATCATTGGGTCAGAAATGAAATCAAGATGAAAATTAAAAAATTCTTCGAACTAAATGACAATAGTGACACAACCTATCAAAACCTCTGGGATACAGCAAAGGTGGTGCTAAGAGGAAAGTTCATAGCCTAAATGCCTATATCAGAAAGTCTGAAAGAGCACAAACAGATAATCTAAGGTCACACCTCAAGGAGTTAGAGAAACAAGAACAAACCAAACCCAAACCCAACAGAAGAAAGGAAATAACCAAGATTAGAGCAGAACCAAATGAAATTGAAACAAACAAAAAAAAAAATACAAAAGATAAATGAACCAAAAGCCTGGTTCTTTAAAAAGATAAATAAAATTAATAGACCATTAGTAAAATTAACCAAGAAAAGGAGAAAATCCAAATAAGCTCAATAAGAAATGAAATGGGAGATATGATAACTGAAACCACAGAAATATAAAAGATCATTCAAGGATACTATGAACATCTTTATGTGCATAAACTAGAAAACCTACAAGAGATGGATAAATTCTTAGAAAGATACAACTCTCCTAGCTTAAATCAGGAAGAACTAGATACCCTGAACAGATGAATATCAAGCAGTGAGATTGAAATGGTAATTTAAAAATTACCAACAAAAAAAGGCCAGGACCAGATGGATTCACAGCAGAATTCTACCAGACATTCAAAAAAGAATTGCAGCCGGGCGCGGTGGCTCACGCCTGTAATCCCTGCACTTTGGGAGGCCGAGGCGGGCGGATCATGAGGTCAGGAGATCGAGACCATCCTGGCTAACACGGTGGAACCCCGTCTCTACTAAAATACAAAAAAAATTAGCCGGGCGCGGTTGCGGGCGCCTGTAGTTCCAGCTACTCCGGAGGCTGAGGCAGGAGAATGGCGTGAACCCGGGAGGCGGAGCTTGCAGTGAGCCGAGATCGCGCCACTGCACTCCAGCCTGGGCAACCGAGTGAAGACTCCGCCTCACAAAAAAAAAAAAAAAAAAAAGAATTGGTACCAATCCTATTGACACTATTCCACAAGATGGAGAAAGAGGGAACCCTTCCTAAGTCATTTTGTGAAGCCAGGATCATCCTAATACCGCAACCAGGAGAGGATATAACCAAAAAAGAAAACTACAGACCAGTATCCCCAATGAACATGGATGCTTAAATCTTTAACAAAATACTAGCTAACCAAAGCCAACAACATATCAAAAAGATAATCCGGCCGGGCTCGGTAAGCTCATGCATGTAATCCCAACACTTTGGGAGACCCAGGTAGGCAGATCACCTGAGGTCAGGAGTTCGAGACTAGCCTGGCCAACATGGCAAAACCCCTTCTTTACTAAAAATACAAAAATTAGCCAGGCGTTGTGGCACACGCCTGTAATCCCAGCTACTCAGGAAGCTGAGGCAGGAGAATCACTTGAACCTAGGAGGCGGAGGTTGCAGTGAGCTGAAATAGTGCCACTGCACTCCAGCCTAGGTGACAGAGTGGGACTCTGTCTAAAAAAAAGAAAAAAAAGAAAGATAATCCACCATGATCCATGATTGAGTGGGTTTCATAGCAGGGATGTAGGGATGGTTTAACATATGCAAGTCAATAAATGTGATACCCCACATAAACAGAATTAAAAACAAAAATCACTTAATCATCTCAATAGATGCAGAAAAAGCATTTGACAAAATCCAGCATCTCTTTATAATTAAAACTCTCAGCAATATTGGCATACAAGGGACACACCTCAATGTAATAAAGGCCATCTATGACAAGCCCACAGCCAATATAATACTGAATGGGGAAAAGTTGAAAGCATTCTCTGAGAACTGGAACAAGGTAAGGATGCCCACTCTCACCACTCCTCTTCAACATAGTGCTAGAAGTCCTAGAAAGAGCAGTCAGACAAGAGAAAGAAACAAACGGCATCCAAATCAGCAAGGAGGAAGTCAAACTGTCACTTTGCCGATGATATGATTATTTACCTAGAAAACCCTAATGACTCCTCCAGAAAACTCCTAGACCTGATAAAAGAATTCAGCAGTTTCCAGATTCAAAATTAATGTATACAAATTAGTAGCTCTTCTATACATCAACAGCAACCAAGCTGAGAATCAAATCAAGAACTCAATCCCTTTCACAATAGCTTCAAAAAATAAAATAAAATACTTACGAAACTACCTAACCAAGGAGGTGAAAGACCTCTACAAGGAAAACTACAAAACATTGCTGAAAGAAACCATAGGTGACACAAACAAATGGAAACACATCCCATGCTCATGGATGGGTAGAATCAATATTGTGAAAATGACCATACTGCCAAAAGCAATCTACAAATTCAACACAATTCCCATCAAAATACTATCATCATCCTTCACAGAATTAGAAAAAGCAATTCTAAAATTCATATAGAACCATAAAAGAGCCCGCATAGCCAAGGCAAGACTAAGCAAAAAGAACAAACCTAGAAGCATCACATTACCTGATTTGAAACTATTCTACAAGGCCATAGTCACAAAAACAGCATAGTACTAGCACAAAAATAGGCACATAGACTAATGGAACAGAACAGAGAACCCAGAAATAAAGCCAAATACTTACAGCCAATTGATCCTCAACAAAGCAAACAAAAACATAAAGTGGAGAAAGGACACCCTTTTCAACAAATGGTGCTGGCATAACTGTCTAGCCACGTGTAGGAGAATGAAACTGGATCCTCATCTCTCACCTTATACAAAAATCAACTCAAGATAGATTAAGGACTTAAACCTAAGACTTGAAACTATAAAAATTCTAGATGACACCATTGGAAAAACCTGTCTAGACATTGGCTTAGGCAAGGATTTCATGACCAAGAACCCAAAAGTAAATGCATAGAAAGATAAACAGCTTGGACTCAATGAATCGTCAGCAGAGTAAGCAGACAACCCACAGAGTGAGAGAAAATCTTCACAATCCGTACATCTGACAAAGAACTAATATCCAGAATCTACAACAAACTCAAACAAATCAGCAAGAAAAAAACAAACAATCCCATCAAAAAGTGGGCTAAGGACATAAATAGACAATTCTCAAAAGAAGATATACAAATGGCCAAAAAACATGAAAAAATGCTCAACATAACTAATGATCAGGGAAATGCAAATCAAAACCACAATGTGATACCACCTTACTCCTGCAAGAATGGCCATAATCAAAAAATAGTAGATGTTAGCGTGGATGCAGCAAAGAGGAAACACTTCCACACTACAAATTGGGAATGTAAGTACAGCCACTATGAAAAATAGTGTAGTGATTCCTTAAAGAACTAAAAGTAGAACTACCATGTGAGCCAGCAATCCCACTACTGGGTATCTACTCAGAGGAAAAGAAGTCAACATACGAAAAAGATAACTTGCACACGCATGTTTACAGCAGCACAATTCGCAATTACAAAAACGTGGAACCAATCCAAATGCCCATCAATCAACGAGTGGATAAAGAAACTGTGGTATATAAATATGATGGAATACTACTCAGCCATAAAAAGCAATGAATTAATGGCATTCACAGCAACCTGGATGAGATTGGAGACTATTATTCTGAGTGAAGTAACTCAGGAATGGAAAACCAAACATCTTATGTTCCCACTCATAAGGGAGAGCTAAGCTATGAGGATGCAAATGCATAATAATTACACAATGAACTTTGGGGACTCAGGGGGAATGGGTGGGAAGGAGGTGGGGACAAAAGGCTGCAAATAGGATGCACTGTATACTTCTCAGGTGATGGGTGCACCAAAATCTCACAAATCACGACTAAAGAGCCTACTCATGTAACCAAACACCACCTGTTCCTCAATAACCTATGGGAATAAAAAATTGTTTTAAAAAATGAAGGAATATGAAAATGAAAATATCTGTCTTTCCTTTTTTAGAAAATTTTTTTAAAGTTTCTTTCCTTTCTTTTCTCTACCACTACTTCTACTTCTATATTAGTTATTTACTGCTAATTACAAGGACACCAAAACTTAATGGCTTAAATCAACAAACATTTATTTTATAATTCTGTGAGTGAGTAATTCATGAGCAACTTAGCTGAGTGGTTGGGCCCAGGGTCTCCCATGAGGTTGCAGCTAAGATGTCGGCATCTTCAGGGCTGTGATCATCTGAAGGCATGACTGAAGCTGGAGGATCTGCTTCCAAGTTGTTTTATTCATCTGACTATTGGCTGGTGGTCTCAGGCCCTCACTGTTATTGGTGAGAAGGCTCAGTTCTTTAGCACATGGGCCTCTCCACAGTGCTGTTTGAATGTCCTCAGGACATGTCAGCTGGCCTCCCCCAGAGTAACAAAAGAGAGAGCAAGGAGAAAGCCACATTGATGTTTATGATATATTTCAGATGTTACACACTGTCATTTCTGCCATATTCCATTCATTAGAAGTGAATCAATAAGGCCAGTCCATCGGAGAATAAGGTTCCATCTTTTGAAGGAAGGAAGGAGTATACTCATGTACAAATATTTAAACTATCACACCTCCCCAGAGACAACAACCTTTCATTGTTTCTTCTGAGTCTTTCTAGAAAGTATGTATGCATACACAAGCTTATTGCCCCTTTTTCTTTCAACATAAGTAAAATCTCACTATATAGACTATTCTATACCTTGTTTTTTCCATTCAATATTATCTTGAGAATCTTCCTAAATCAGCACATACATATATGTTCTAATCTTTTTATAGATTCAAATTATCTAAGTATATGGGTATTTAAATACTTAACCAGTCCCTGCTAATGATAATACAGGTTGTTTACCGTTGTCTACTATAGCAAAACAATACTGTAAGGAAGATTTTAATATGTATATTTTTGCCAACTTCTGTGAGAACATCTAGAGAATCAAGCCCTTGGAGTAGAATTGCTGGGTAAGGGGATACACACATTTGCAACCTTGATTGATTATGCCTAATTGTTTCTAAAGAGATGACTGGTTGATACATTCACCTGTATTGTTAAGAGTCCCTTTTCCTACTCTTGTAAGGTTTTCACCTATCTTTGAAATGTTTGCCAGTCTGATAGGTGAAACATGGTATTTCATTGTCCATTGAATTCGCAATTCTTTCATTACCATTAAGTACATTTATCAGCCAAGTTTATTACTTTTCTGTGAACTATCCTGTATTATGTTAGTGTGTAAAACAAAACTAGTCCTTATCTACCATACATGCTGCAAATGTTTTCTCCCACTTTGTCATTTGCCTTTTAACTTTAATTGGGTTTTTTTTGCATAACCTTTTTTTTTTTTTTTTTTTTTTTCGAGATGGAGTCTTGCTCTGTCACTCAGGCTGGAGTGCAGTGGCGTGATCTCAGCTCTCTGCAACCTCTGCCTCCTGGGTTCAAGTGATTCTCATGCCTCTGCCTCCTGAATAATTTGGATTACAGGCACCCTGCACCATGCCCAGCTAATTTTTGTATTTTTAGTAGGGATGGGGTTTCATCATGTTGGCCAGGGTGGTCTCAAACTCCTGACCACAAATGATCCACCCGTCTTGGCCTCCCAAAGTGTTGAGATTACAGGCACGAGCCACCGTACCTGGCCTAAACTTTTAAATAGTCAAGTTTAAAGCAAAATTTTTAAGAGGACAAATTTATCAAAATGTTATGGTTTCTGGGTTTTTTTTCCCCAAACTTAGAAATATCTCCATTTCATGACTCATTTAAATATCACCCATGTTTTCTTCTTGCATTTCTATGGTTTCAATTTTTACCTTTAAGTAATTGTCCATCTGCAATATGGATTAAGAATTGAGAAGAATATGTAGCTTTGTTTTTATTCAAATAGTTTTCCCAGTACCAATTATTAAATAATCCACTTCTCTCCAATAATTTGAAATATCTTATGCTATGTTTCCCTCTCTTTGCTTTGTTTCATTTATCTGAAGTGGCCCTTTAAGGGAAATTTTTGAAGTCCTGAGAGGAGGAAAAAAGTTCAGCAGCTGAGGATTTCAAGGCCAGCAAGGAAACACAGCTGGGGAGTGAGAAGGAGTTGGGGTGAGGATTTAGGGAGCATTGAGAATGCAGAGAATATATAGATATCTAAATTATATAACTGTATTTTAAAAAGCAATTGTGTTGCTTCTCAAAACAACTAAACCAACAATGAAGACTTGCCCAGGCCCTCAGAGGATGCACATTAATTAATAGAAGATAGGTGTGTAAATTTCACCAAATGTTTCTAAAATGCTTGAGACAGCCTCTCATAGGTATCTATTTTCCACTACTATCTCCTGTCTAAATCTTGAACTCATGTTGTTTTCTCTGAAATATGTTGTTTTCAGGATGAACCTGAATCGACGTGTATTCCACACAGGTGGGATCCAAAATAAAAAGATCATGCTGCATTTTCCTGATGATTACTTGAGGACTTACTGTGAGCCAGGCACTGGGCATCATCCCTTTTTATATCACCCCGTCATTCTTGTAGCAATACCAGAAGGAGGCCATTATCATCCTCATTTTGCACAGGAAATAAAATATGTACTTGCCCAAAGTCATCCTGTTGTTAGTGAGAAAGCTGGGACCCAGTTCCACCCCTATCTGGTGCAGAAACTGTGCTCTTGCCAGGACACAATATGACCTTTCCCATGTGATGGATAGAGTAGAGGAAAAAAACAGCATGGGAAGCTGAAAATAACTGGGTTTTCCAGAGAACAGAAGGCATGTAGAAGAATGACTATCTTCATCCAGAATGAGTAAGAGGACATGGCCTCATGGACTCTAATAGAGAATAACTTAGAAAACTCCAAGCATTCTGTCCTTCTTCCCAACCTAAGTGTGATATAAGCTGGTGTTCCACTGACCTCACTCAAGTTCCCCATGTCATGTACTAGGAAATGTTCTGCTCTCTGGCAGCCTCTAGGCAGAAACCTGATTTGACCTCCCTGGCTTCCTAACCACTCAAGCCTTGTAGCTGGCCCTGGTTCTGGGGCCCACTGAATTGGAGCATCACCTTACCTGGCTGGGGGCCGGCATGGAGTTGGCAGGTGCTGAGGAATGAGAAATTCAGTTCAGCCTGAATCCCTGCACCCTCCCAGTGGAGATTCCTGCAGGCTGCTTCTGCCATTCCTCCTTGCTGCTACACGGCCACCTGCTGCTGCTGAGGTTGATGCCCCTGTTCCACTGACCTGGGCCAGCTGGGGGTTCATCTTCATCAAATCAAACCTGGTTACAAGTGGCAGGTGGCTGAGACAGGCCCTTAAGCTCCCCAGAAACAATCCTGGTTTCATGTTCCAGCCCTTCCTTACCTTTTCCCCAACATTCACACAGGATTGTCACATACCCTTGTGCAGGCTGTATACTGCACGATCTCATGGGGAATACAAATCACAATGGCTCCTGATCCACATATTCTTACCTGTTTGAGAATCTGTTTGGGAAAGACTCGTTACCAAGTCCCTAAATAGTAGTCCCCTGGGACAACGTATATGAGGTATATGAGAGTCAAGAAAAAAACCAGTGAAAACTAGGGATCATCTCATAAAGTTCAGAGACCGCTTCCACAGTATTTCATTGTATACATTTGTCAAATGCAGATAAATAATTTCTATTTTGCTCACTTCCCAGAAATATTATAAGGGTAGGACACACTCATGGATGTGAAAATACATTGTGAAGAAAAAAGCATCAAGGAAGGAGAGCAATTTTCCTGTTGATGACTATCAGCTAAGCAGTATCTATGGAGAATAGACTTTATGTTTTCTGAGAACCTGTAAACATGTGTTTCCTGTGCTCTCTGCAGCACTGTGAGCAATCCATGCATGCACTATAACGCCGCAATGTGGGGCAGTGCTGAGGATATCTAAAACAAACTAGCTTTATCCTCCTTATGCCAAGTTGCTATATGTGGAATTGTTTTAAAATCAGTAAGATTAGGAATCAAATGAATGAATGAATATACACTAATTTATCACAGGGTGCCTAAGACAAAAAAAATAAGGCATTTTATATGAGAACATCTAACCTAAATGTAAAACCCGAAGCTATAAAACACTAGAAGAAAACATAGGGGAAACACATCAGGGCATACATCTAGGGAAAGATTTAATGAGTAAGACCTCAAAAACACAGGCGACAAAAGCGAAAATAAGCAAGGGAAATTATATCAAACTAAAAACCTTCTGCATAGCAAAGGAAGTAATCAGCATAGTGAAAAGACAACCTGTAGAATGGGAGTAAATATTTGCAAACTTTTCATCCTCTACAAGGGGTTAATATCCAGAATATATAAGGAACTCAAACACCTCAACAGCAACAAAACAAACAATGCAATTTAAAATAGGCAAATGATCTGAACAGATATTTCTCAAAAGAAGACACACAAATGGCTGACAGTTATATGAACAAATGCTTGACATCACTAATCATGAGGGAAATGCAAATCAAAACCACAATGAGATACCATTTCACCCTTGTTAGAATAGCTATTACCAAAGGTACAAAAAAAAAATAAAATATAGTGAAGCCACTATAGAGAAGAATATGGAGGTTCCTCAAAAAAACTACAGATAGAACTACTATATGATTCAGCAATCCCAGTAGGGGGCATTTATCCAAAGAAAACTCAGTATATGAAAAAGACATCTTCACTCCCATGTTTCTGGCAGCACTATTCACAAGAGCCAAGATATAGAATCAACCTGGGTGTCCAACATCAGAGGATGGAGAAAGAATATGTGGTGTACACAACGTAATACTATTCAGCCATTTAAAAAAAAGAATGAAATCCTGTCATTTGTGGCAACATAGATAGACCTGGAGGACATTAAGTGAAATAAGCCAGAAACAAAAAGTTAAATACTGCATGTTCTCACTCATATGCAGAAGCTAAAAAATGTTGATCTCATAGAAATAAAAAGTAGAACAGAGGATACTAGAGTTTGCGAAGGGTAGGGAAAGGAGAGGATAGAGAGAGATTTGTTAAAAGATACAAATTTACAGCTAGATAGGAGGAATAAATTCTAGTGTTCTATAGCACTGTAGGATGACTGTAGTTAACAAAATATGCATATATAGTTTCAAATAGCTAGAAGAAGGATATTGAAGGTTCTCAACACAAAGAAATGATAAATGTTTAAGATGATGGATATGCTAATAGCCCTGATGTGGTCACTAGACATTGTACATATCAAAAAAATCACTATGTACCCCATAAATATGAACAAATATTATGTGTCAATTAAAATGTTTTTAATTAAAAACAATTAAAAATTAAAGATTTTAAAAACAATATATATTATCTATATCTCTCCTTGAAGAATTTATAATCCAATCAGAGAAAACAGATTAGCCCAAGAAACAACCGAAAAATAAATCGAGACAGAATATAATCAGGCTGCAAGTGGGGTGTCCTTTCACTGATGCATTCATGCTTTCCAGGACTAGTTATTAGGTACCCCCTATGGTTTGGCCCTGTGCTTGGTGAGGGAGAGGTAAAGTCACAGCCACATCCCCAAGTTCCCTAAAGTCTAGAGGAAAGATAGACCAAAATATCAAAGATCCTAGGGCAAGGGATATACCCAGGGGTAGAGGTTGCACAGAGAACTGTGGAAAAACACACAGGTGGGAAGCCAGATGAGACTGGGCTTCCAAGGAAGACTTCCTAGGAGAGGCAACCATGGGAATGAGTTTTGAACAACAAGCTAGGAGTTACTGAGATTCAATGGGGTGGGAGTGGGGGTACTCCAGGCAGAAGGAACAGTACAGAAGGTGGATGGGAGTTGCTTTAACAACAAATTTAGGAATTTGAACTTGATGCTGCGGTTTTAAGGAACCTCTGGAGACACCTGAGATGAGGGTGAGGGGGGCATGAGCAGATTTTCACTTTAGCAGATTCACTCTGACAGCCACAGTGCGGAGGTGGTATTGGAAGATCTAAGAGGCAACTTGAGCTTTCCTAGAAGAATTGGGACCCTTTGTCCCTAAATTGCCTCTCTCACCAGTTCAATGACACTTGGCATTCCATCGGTAAAGCTGTATTTCCTTAACCCCAATATACAACTGTGAACCCTTGACCACTGCATCACCCTGGGAGAATGGAGTCATACTCCTGGCAACCCTTGGCCATTTACACTGAGCGTGAGCGAGTTTCAAGTATCTTCCTGAGAATATTATTTTTATTTTGTTATTTTATTATTTTATTTTATTCATCTAATTGATTTTTCTAATTGCTAGTCTGCATAAAGTCCTGCGATACAGATAAGAAACACGGTTCTCTCCTCCATAATTACAGCCCAGGAAAAGGAGGGAAGGTAGGAAAGGCGATGGAGCAGACCAGCAAACAGATGATAACACAGCACAGCGCATGCAAGGAAGGAGGTCTGCACACAGGGAGCAAATGCCCCTGCATTCTTTCAAATACCTCTCCAGCACCTATGGGATGCCAAGTGGCGCTCTAGGTAAGAATCACATGGCAACTAGTGCTGAGCACCTGGACCTTATGTCTGGGGGAGGAGAGGAACAATAAACAAGAAAACAAATAAGTGCATAATGTAATGCAGGCAGAAATGATACTGAGGACTGAGGGTTAAGAAGGAGATGACCCAGAGGATGAGAAAGGGTTGGGAAGACCACAGGTGCAAAGATGGCTTGGGAACTGTGGTTGGGTGGGGGCAGGTGAGGGAGAGGGAGGCACAGACAGTAGACCAGTCCCTGGCCTGGGTCCTGAACCTGAAGGGCTTCCTGTGTCAATCTCCAGTCGGAAATTTTTTTTTGATTTTTGAGACAGAGTCTCGCTCTGTTGCCCAGGCTAGAGTGCAGTGATGTGATCTCAGCTGACTGCAAGCTCTGCCTCCCGGCTTCATGCCATTATCCTGCCTCAGCCTCCCGAGTAGCCGGGACTACAGGCGCCCGCCACCACGCCTGGCTAATATTTTGTATTTTTAGTAGAGATAGGGTTTCACCATGTTAACCAGGATGGTCTCGATCTCCTGACCTCGTGATCCTCCCACGTCGGCCTCCCAAAGTGCTGGGATTACAGGTGTGACAGTTGAAACTTTAAGAGAGAACAATGAAACGTCATGAAAGTGTTTTAAGTAGGGAAGAGAAATTACCAATTTCATTGTTTTCAAAAGTCACTGTGCTTGCAGAGGGTGACCAAGAAGTTGAAGGTGTCTCATGAGAAGGGATACAGCCTGAGGCAAAGCAGGGACGGCCGAAGGAAGGAGGAGGAAGGGAACACGGGACTGGCTGTGTGTGGTGAAGAGGAGATGGTGTCAAGGGGCACTTGTGCATTTCTGGCTCAGCTTTCCTGGAAGGATAATGCTGCCATCCAGTGAATCACACAACCCAGAAGCTTGGGGACAAGAGAAGGCAGACAGAGTATGGTAACAGGCTCTGTGGGCATGTTGAGGTGGAGAAGTCTGCAAGCAGCTGAAGAAATGGGTCTGGCTCTGGGGACTCGCAGCTGAGTTGGAGATGCAGGTTCAAGAGACTAGGAAGACCCCCAAGTACTGAGGAAAGGGGGCAGAAGGACAGGGAGGTGGCTAGCAGAGGGTGTCAAGTCACTGTCTAAGGGAGAAACTGCTCCACAGTTGGGTCAACTGCTCAAAGAGGAAACATCTGTGTATCTGCCCTGTGCATTCTTAACCAGGCCCGGAGACCCAGCCTAAGCTTTGAGAGGATAAGGGAAGGAAAAAAGGGAGAGGAGAAGGGAGGAAGGGATGGAAGAAAGAAGGAAAGGAGAAAGGGAGGAAGAGAGGGAGGAAGGAAAGGAGGGAGGGAGAGGCAGGCAGGCAGGAAGGAAGGAAGGAAGGAAGGAAGGAAGGGTGAGCGACATATAAACAGCATATAACAACAGTTTTCTGTGAGGGGAGGGCAGTCACAGGAAATGGCCCTGTTTCTTTCCCATCCTCTTTCCTGTTTCCTGTCCTGGAAAATCATCTCAGTGGTTCCCCTCTTGGTTTTCCACATGACTAAACTCCACGGGGCTTGAATGATCAGGCTGCCAGGCTGCCTCTCCCCAGTTCCTCCAGCTCCCACAGAGCCCACAGGGACCTGCAGATCTGGGCGCCCTGCCCATCCCCTTCTTTCCCCCACCACACCTGGGAGGGCCCTCACTGGGGAGGGGGCCAAGAGTGGGTCTGACCTGGGATGTTCAGATGCTCACAGCATGGAAAGCTCCATCCGGCTGCTGGCCTGCTTGGTGTGTGTCCTCCTGACAGGTGAGTGTCTGCTACTCTCTCTGGCCCATGCTCGGGACAGAATAGATGCTGACGGCGTCTTAGGTACAGTCTCCCCTGGAAAGTGGGAAGTGCGTGTGCACAGGGCCTCCAGGCCTGTAGAGGAGGAAGAGCTGAGCTTGGGGCCTGTGGTGCCCAAAGCCAGAAGTTCAAATCAGTGCTGTGTCGTGGATTTCAGGTGACTTGAGGCAGGCACCCCACGTCTCTGGCCTCAGGGTGGCTGCCTATATAGAGGCCACTTGCCCCACTCATTCCTTCGCGGATCCAGAGGACAATAGGCCAGGTACAGAGAGGACATGACAGGCTCTGAACAAGCTTCATGTGGTGCTGTCACCCAAGTGCCGTGTGTTTTGATGGGCACAGCCTGAGGAAGAAGGGAGAGGAGCACAGGGGCATTTGGGGATGGTGCTGGTGCATGGAAGGGGGTGATTTCATGTGGGGGATCTATTGAGGGACAGAGGCCCTCCCAGCAGGAATCCCAATGGGTGAGTGGGAACTCTGGCAGGTTTAAGCAACAATGTCATCAGTCACTTAGCTCAGTGACTTGGTATCCTGGGAACAGTGTTTCAAAGGGCATAGGGGCCATCTGCGTCAGAATCCCCGGGGTTAGGGGAGGGCAGTTGCTAAAATGCAGGTTCTTTGGCTCCGCTTCAGACCTGCAGAATCAGAGTATCAGGCAGCAAGGCCAGGAATCTGAATTTTCACCACCTTCTTGGGTGATTCTCATGCTCGATGCAGTTGAGGGCACCTGGGATTAATGGCAAAGGCAATCCTCAGAGCCCCTCTCTCCAGATCCCAGTCCTTCCCCCATCCCCATCCTAGGACTCAGCATCCATGCCACTGTATGCTCGGCCATCACAGGCCACACGCTGACATCATGGTGTCCAGAGCTGTAAGTCAACATTCCCTGTATGGGGTCCTGGCTCCACAACTGGATGATAAACTCCCATACCTTAGACCCCTTTGCCCTCTCCTCCAGCGTTGCACTCAGACTGGAGTCCAGCTCGGGGCTGGTTTGGGCAGTAACAGCAAACCTCTGCACAGCTCTCACCACGTGCTGGACACTTTAGTAACTCACGTAAGCCTCATAACCCTATGAGAAAGGAACTTTGTTTGTTTTGGAGACAGAGTCTCACTGTCACCCAGGCTGCAGTGCAGTGGCGCAATCTCAGCTCGTTGCAAACTCTGCCTCCCAGGTTCAAGTGATTCTTGTGCCTCAGCCTCCCAAGTAGCTGGGATTACAAGTGTGTGCCACCACGCCCGGCTAATTTTTTACACTTTTAGTAGAGACAGAATTTCGCCATGTTGTCCAGCCTGGTCTCGAATTTCTGACCTCAAGTGATCAGCCGGCCTTGGCCTCCCAAAGTGCTGAGATTACAGGCGTGAGCCACTGCGCCCAGCAGAGAAAGGAACTCTTCCCTACGAAACATTCCTTTTTCACAGATGAAGAACATGGGGCCCAGAGAGGCTTGGCAAGTGGCAGGGGTGGAGCTGGGATTTGAACCCAGGTGTGTGGGGCTTTTGGCTGGGCCCCCCACTACCCCACCCCACACAGCCATGGACTCTTGGTGGGCACTGACAGGGAAGGAGCTATCTTTTCCCAAGTTGACCTAACTTAGCCATCTTTTGGGGATGATTTAGGGTTGGGTCCCACTGAGACAGTGGTCAGACCTGAGTGGCTGATGGGAGAGGGGTTGAGGGTGTAGATGTTGGCAGCAGGGAAGGTCTGAAGCTCGCCTCTGCTTTTTACTGGCTGCACGGCCTTGGGCAGGCTGCCTACCTTTCTTGAGTCCCTGTAAACTGGGGTCCCTGCCACCTTGAAGAGGTGCTGGGGAGGTTCATTAGACACTACATCAAAGGCCCCCAGCACAGCTCCTGGCCCTCAGTGGCTGCTCAATAAATGGCCATGAAACCTTGCCAAAGTCACACTGTTACAAGAGAGCCGAGGCTTTGGGGATTTTAGGGAGTTTTTTTTTTTTTTCTCCTGCTACGGGTCAGCTGCTATGAATCAGCAAGAGACAAAGGATTTAGAGGAAGCACGGGCTGTGGAGTCACATGTTCAAAAACAAAAGCCAAACCGCACACCTGCTCTGTTGAGATTACTGAGTGCAGCCAAGACACTCACGTGAGCCAACTCAGCTGCAGAAAGTCGTTTTCTTTACAAACAGCAGCTGCCTCACAGTTAGAACCAGGGTGGTCCAGGCCCCCACTTCCTGACGCTCTTCTGGCTGCTCTTCTCCTGGGAGCCTCTCCTCGTGGCTCAGCCAGAAGACGTCCAGGCCACGGCCTGGGCAGGAGGCCCGAGGAGCAGGCTCTGCCCCACCACCGTGTGTGCACCAGAGGCTCTGTGAGCAGACGCCTGTGCCAACGTGGGCCCGCAAGTCATGGTCCCTTCCCTGGCCCAGAACAGCCCCTTGGTGAGAGAAAAGTGAGAAGCATTCGTCCCAGAAAGGCCCCTTCCACTTTCCATGTCCTCCCCTGCAGGCAGGAGACTCCCGTACTCGACACCCAGTGCCTAGCAGCCCCTAATCTCCCAGGGGCTCCCCACATAGCCTCCCTTGTCCTCCCTCATCTCCCCCCATATCTGCTTTTAAGAAGCTGGAGATGCCAGGGAACGTGGGGCAGCGGGAATAACACTGGCCTGGGAGCTCCAACCACCCAGGTAACCTTGGACAAGGCCTCAGCTGGTCCTCAAGCCTGTGACAGGCAGGTGTCACAACCACAACCGCTGTCATCTTCAGGACCCCTTGTGCCAGGCCTGTGACAAACAGTTCATTTACTCTTCAGCACAGCCTTGCAAGTGAGGCTCATTGGGGTTTCAATGACTGCTGGAGCCTAAATGGGAACCAGAGGCTTCTGAGTGGGTGTCCACTTCGCCCACACCCTCCTGCAGTGGGCAGGGAGCCTGGGCGAAGCCTGGTGTGGAGAGCGATTGACTTCACTAGTTCTGAACTGCTGCAGAAAAACAAACCCACATGGCAAGACAAATAGCAACGGTCACCTAAAGATGCAGGGGTGTTCATTCGGGACGCAGGGAAAGGTCGGAACCAGAGGAGATGGGCTGGTGTCACAGCCCAGGAGGAAACGGGGGGCTTTAACGAGCTGGGGCGCTTCTCTCCCAGTAGTTGTTGTGAGCAGTTTGCTTGGACTCAGGATGTCCTATCTAGGGCGGGAAGGGGAGGAGTGAAGGAGCAGGGCCCACTATGGAGGCTGGGCAGGGGGTGGGGGCACCAGCAGGGACAGGCTATATCGGGCCTCTGAAGAGCAGCACCCCGGGGTAGGCACAGGCCCCACGGCAGGGTCAGCCTGTGGCCCTGCCTCTCCATCAGCTCAGGTAAGCAGGGCCACACCCACGCCACAGTCAGCCTGCGGCAGAGGCATGGGTTAAAGGGGAAGCCAGATAACCCTGAGGCAGATGGAGACCAGCTGGCCTTTCACTGACTACTCACACCTCACCCCTTCCCGGGAACCTTCAGGGTCTGGTTTGTGCTGACGGTTGGAATTTCTGCTTCCTCTCCCTCCTCTGCTCTCTGATCTCCACCCCATTCTTGCCCTTTCTCTGCTGATAACCTATGTTGACAACCTGCAAGCCCAGAGAAAGATTTGTAGGGAGCAAACCGAGGGGTGGGAGGGGAAGGGCTGAGCTGCAAAAAGCCTCAGCTCCACCTACATACCTACGGGTGAGGTTGACAGCCAACGGCAGTGTCTCTCCTTGCCCCCAAAATGCCCTCTCCTGGCCCTCCAGGTGCCACAATGCTGGAAGTTCCACCCCCGGAGCCACTCTCCGGGAGTACCCGTTAGCATGCCCAGGTGCCCTCAAGGAGGGTAGCCCCTCCCAGATTGTTGGGCTCCTCAAATTGGCCACTTGTCAGCTGGTAATGTCAGCCATGTGGTGGGGGCAGGGGCACAACAGACGTCTGAGGGACTCCAGCTCTGAGGGCCACAACGCTGCCCCTCCTGGAGGCGTGGTCTTCCTACAGTGACTGGCCCCCTTGGCTCCATCCTTCTCTTACCCCCTCAAAATCCATGTCACATAAAGCCCACCCCAGCAGACCTAATTCTTGTTAAAGTGCCATTCTGTAAGGGTACCCCCCTCTGGCCATTATTCCACCACGACTACCACAGGACTCACTTTCCTGTCTGTGACACCCTGGAGAGGGTCTTTAATTCCAGGCATTAGTAAATCCTCCACAGACAGCAAGTGACCCGTGCTCCGCCATGAAACCGACAAGCAGCTTTCTCTCTAGTTAACAGAAGTGTGTGACAACGCCCACAAAAGATCTACACAGAGGTTCCCGTGCAAATTCCTGCTTTGCTTTCTTCCTTACCAAGAAACTGGTGGAAATCTTTGGTCAGCTGTGGTGAAACCAAGGTTTCTGTTTCTGCCCCTATCCAATTGCAGCTTCTCCTGGTGTAGGCTCCCCAGCTCTGTTTCTGTCTCCCTGGAGCTGTCTGCCTATTCTGTCACCACAGGTATAGGGGCTTTGGGAGAGTAAGTTTGGCATCAGTCAACTACTCCCTAGTGAAATCATGATTACAATGATGTGAGAGCTAATGCCCGATGTTGCAACCCCAATCCTTCCTCCTTTAGATCAGTCACTGCCAGGAGGCATGAGGGGAGCTACAGGGGGAATTTCGCTATGAAAGACCATCAAGGCATGGATGCTTCTTTCCAAGTAACTTTTCCAAGTCGCTTTTCTGAATACCTAAAAGTCCTTTGATTTATTTTAGCTAGACATTTTTCTTTCTTTCTTTCTTTCTTTTTTTTTTTTTTTGAGACTGAGTCTCACTCTGTCGCCCAGGCTGGAGTGCAGTGGCACCATCTCAGCTCACCACAACCTCCACCTCCCAGGTTCAAGCGATTCTCCTGCCTCAGCCTCCCAAATAGCTGGAACTACAGGCACCCACTGCCGTGCCAGGCAAATTTTTTTTTTTTTTTGTACTTTTAGTAGAGATGGGGTTTCACCATACTGGCCAGGCTGGTCTTGAACTCCTGACCTTGTGATCTGCCTTCCTCAGCCTCCCAAAATGCTGGGATTACAGGTGTGAGCCACCATGCCTGGCCAGCTAGACATTTTTCTAAAATGTTTTATGTGCCTTCTTGTCATTTTTATCCAAGTATCATTTTCAGACACAGATTTTTATAATTTAATGTCACCTTAGTAAACATCTAGAGTTATCAACTCATGGATGAGACACTGATGCCAGAGAGTTATGGCGACTTGCCTGAGGTCCCAAAGTCAGCATCAGAGCTAGGGCTGGAGCCCCAGACAGACCCTGACACCCACTCTGAAGGGCATGCCACTAAAGCAGGATGCCTCTTGCGGCAGTGAACCCCTCCATGGTGCCTCGGGTCATCTCTGTGTGCACCTACTACACTCGCCTGCTGCAGTGTTGTGATGGTTCAAAGGCTTCTGGGTTCACTCCTTCTCCAAATAGTCCCTTTGACACTGTACATTTATCATTTCTGCCTAAGCTGTCTTTCCATTATTTTTTACTGAAACTTTCCTCCCTCATTGAATGTCAACTCTCATTTCTTGCTGCTTTCCAAGAGTCTACAAACAGAAACCACGTTCTAGCTTTTCAATTTTCATGCCCCTGGGCTGGGAAACCAAATAAGTGTGTTAGAATTGTGCATAAATTAAAAAACAAATAGTGGCTGAGCAATGGCCAGACTGTCAACATAAGGAGGAGGCTGTTAATTGCCACTGCAACTCTATCCCCAGCACCCAGCAGAGTCTCTAGCACATGGTAAACTCTCAATAAATACCTATTGAGCGAATACATGAATGAATAAATGAAGAAATTCCAGTTGAGTTAAGGACAAGGACTGGGCAATTATACTTCAGTTGGTCCAACATGCTGAACTGAGCTGCAAATGGTGTAGTGTCCAGGTACTAACATCTTTTTCTTTTTCTTTTTTTTTCTTTTTTTTGGCAGAGTTTCACTCTTGTTGCCCAGGCTGGAGTACAGTGGACTCCAGAGCAATCTCAGCTCACTGTAGCCTCCACCTCCCGGGTTCAAGCAATTCTCCTGCCTTAGCCTCCTGAGTGGCTGGGATTATAGGCGTGCACCATCGCGCCCGGCTAATTTTTGTATTTTTAGTCGAGGCGGGGATTCACCACCAGGCTGGTCTTGAACTCCTGACCTCAGGTGATCCACCTGCCTCGGCCTCCCAAAGTGCTGGGATTACAGGCCTGAGCCACCGCGCCCAGCTCAACATCTTAACCCCCTGTGGCATCACCCTGAACATTTCTCCACCACCTTCCGTTCACACTCCCTGTACAGGACTAGTGAGGGAAGGGAACTAACGCATATGGAGCATTTGCTGTGTGTGAGGCACTGTTTTCGGTGCTCTACATATGTGGTTTCATTCAATCCTCAATCCTATGTGGAAGGTACTACGTTCCCCATTTTGCAGCAGAGGACCCTGAGACCCGGGATATTATGTAACTTGCCCAAAGATCACCCAGTAAGTGAAGGAGCCTAGGACATGCCAGGCACAGATTGGGTGCTTGATAAAATTCTGATGAAGAATGGCCAGAGGTGGAATTGCCACCTAGGTCCGGCTATGCCAAAGCTAGCATGCTTCCCACCATACACTATGGCCCACCATTGAGGGAGGGTGTTTGGGACAACAGGAAGAATGTGGGTCTCCTGATGACCCCTGAAGGTTGATGGAGATAAAGCAGAGAGATTAGAGACCCTACAGTAAGGAGCCATGATTCCAGTTCAGGAATCCTCCCTCCCCTGTCTTAGCAGACAGGCATAAGCTGCCAGAGGGAACTGTAAATGTCACAGGATGCTGGGGAGCTTGAATTCCAGCCAAAGCAAATGCATTTTTTCCCTGGGCAAATCCTGCTGAGTCCTTCCTACCCTCGCCCTGAGTCCTCTGGGCAGCCTCATCCAAAGGTCCCTGTGTAAACGGGAGTCCAAGTGCCCGCTTCTTTGAATCCCATTCAGCAGGTAAACAGGAAGCATAAATCTCTTCCTAATGGCAGCCAAGATTGTAACCCTTGGTGAAAGAGCCTCTGTGTTCCCATTCTGCTCCTAGAGCAAAGCCCACCCAGGGAGTGAGGGGCCCAGACCTGCCATTTGTAGCACACTTCAGGACATTTTCAAAACTGGCTGTTGTCCTTGGTCACTGGAGCCTACAGGTAAAGGTAAAAATCCTTTGAACAAAGGAGGCAAAACTACCCAGGGTTAAGCCTTGGCTCTGTGACTTCACCAAGTTGCTACGGTTCTGCAAGCCCCAGTTTCCCCTTCTCTAAGAGGGAGCTAATGATAGCACCTGATGGGGTTGTTGTGCATTTTATTTTTATTTATTATTATTATTATTTGAGACAGAGTCTTGCTCTGTTGCCCAGGCTGGAGTACAGTGGTGCAATCTCAGCTCACTGCAACCTCTGCCTCCTGGGCTCAAGCAATTCTCATGCCTCAACCTCCAGCATAGGGATTACAGGTGACCATCACCATGCCTGGCTAATTTTTGTATTTTTAGTAGAGACGGGGTTTCACCATGTTAGCCAGGCTGGTCTGGAACTCCTGACCTCTAGTGATCTGCCTGCCTTGGTCTCCCAAAGTGCTGGAATTACAGGCATGAGCCACTGCACCCAGCCTCTTGTGCATTTTAAATGAGATGAGAATATCATTGAGAATGATATCCTAACGTACAGATTTAATGCAAACCAAGCAAATTCTCAAAAAGAGTTTACTGCTGTCGTTATTGTTGCTGTTGCTGTTAGTTCATAAACTAAAATTTCTATAAAAGGGCAAAAACCAAGATATAGATATATAGGACTGAATAAGAGGGAAAAGGTGGGGAACCATCCAGATTCATTAGAACACTGTAGTAATGAAGAACATGGCATGCTGTATTGATACAGAGGTGAACAAATTAACCAAGATAAGTAGAGATATAGAAAAAACCCGTGAATCCATGGAAACATGACACATGACAGAGTATTGTTTTTTAATGAGATGAGGACTCCCCAAAGCACTGTGTGCTCTGGCCTCATTATGCCTTCATGCCTGGCAACCTCTATGCTGATTGATGTCCATGCCTTGTGGCTTTGCTCTGCTGTTCCCTTTGTCTACAATGCTACCTCAAGGCATCATGCAGTCCCCTCCCTTTCTCAAGGCTCTGCTGAAGTAACATCGCCTCTCTCAAGGGTTCTCCAATCCCTGCCTGCCTAATTCACCCCTACTCTAACCACCCCTACCCTCTCCTGTCAGCCTGGACACCCACCCTTCTGCTCTCACATAGCAAATCAATCCAATGTCAGTGACTAGGAGGCAGGTACCATGATGGGCAACAGCAACACAAATAGAACCGGATAGATGTGGTCCCTGGCCTGCCGGAGCTTCTGTGTGTCTGGGCAAGACACACAGTTCAAAGGCAATGCTCATACTGAGGAAGTACCTATGCCAGCTCTGGGGCACAGGGGAGGGAGGCCAGCCCTAGGGTTGGGGCTCTGGGAAGTCCCCCTGCTGTAGGAAAGAGTCAGTGGAGCCCTGAGGATGAAGAGGAGGAGCTGGTGAGTGACATGGGCCAGAAGCCATGTTCAGACAGAAGGGATATTGTTCATGCCCATCTTTACGGCACCCGGCAAACTGTAGTGTAATTATGTCCCTACAAATCTGTCTCCCTTTCTAAGCCATGAGCCCCAGCAGGCTGATAAGATATCCTGTCCACCTTTGTCACCACAGCTCATACCCCAGTGCCTGGCATAAAGGGGAGAAGTGTCCAATACATGTTTCCTGAATTGATGAATGCACAATAGCAAATAATATGTGGGGAATCTGTGCCTGGCTCTGTGATGCCCACAAGATGCATGAGGCCAGAGGAGGCTGAGGTCACAGAAAGTGGGAAATAGCAGAGAACTAAGGCTGGGGCTCAGCCTCAAGATTGGATAGGTGCTTTCTGCAGCTAGATGTAGTGACTGAACCAGCCAATCCTTCAGACAGGGTCTCTCAAATTTGGAACAAGGTTCTTTGATGATTAACGACTGAATAAACAAGCTCTTTCTAGAGATAAAATGTTAGGTCTTCCACTCAGATTCAAAAATGTATTTACATTTGTCCAAAAAAAAAAAAAAAGAGAGAGAGAGATTAGGCTTAAAAGCAGGTTGTATGAAAAAAGAACTTGTAGTTTTGAGGCAGGAGAATAGTAGAGGGAATTGGAGGTTGGATACAGGGTGGAATGAGTAGGAGCAGAAGCAATGTGAAGGGGCAGGTGAGCAAGAAGCAAGAGAAGCAGCAGAAGTTGAGCAGCCAAAACAAAAGGGAAATAAGCAAGTAAGAACCCCATGGCCGGCAAGATCCAGACCAGACCAGTAAAGGTAAGCTTCTCAGAGATAGGCATGCGCATTAGAGAGAAAAGGTATACTTAAAATGACCCTGTATGGTAATTAGCTATTTAAGGTTCATGCATATGGACTGCATCTCATGCATGTACTTAAAATTATGGGATGGAGGTGACGCACAAGCGCACAAGGGCCAAAGTAATTAAGCAGCCTATCAATCAAAAGGCAGACGCTGGCTAGAGATCAGGCAGCTCAGGAAGAGAAGGGAAAAGAACATAAAAGGCCATGAAACGTAACAAACTGGTGCTAATCTCATTTCATAGAGGTCAGTCACTCTCCCACTCCAAGGGTGTGATACTGTACTTCATACACTCTTGCTGCTTTGCTTTGCTATTTCTGTCACGTCCAATTGTTTGTGGCACCAAGAACCTGGAACTGAACCATCCGGTAACACTTTTACTTGATGGCAAGCTGGGCATGAACACACAGTGGGATTTTTTCTAGGTACAGCTCCCACAGCCCAGGGCAGCACGATGGGACTCAGGACACTGCAGGTCCAGCACACCTAGAGCACACACCTGGAGGCCCCAGGCTCAGGACACTACAATGAAGGAAGAGGACAGTGAGGATGAGGAGGGCCAGGGGAGGGACTGGGATTTTTCCACCAGAAAAGAGAAGGCTCGATGGGTCCAGGATAGTCATGACAAGACCCTGCATAGGGTCATCATGGGAAGGCGCTGTACACACACCAGAGAACAATGGCGGTCCTGTGGGCGGCGGAAGATTTTGGTTCCGTGCAGAAGGAACGTCCGGACCTGTGATTATTCATAGATGGATGGTTCCCACGGAGGATGGTCTCCCAGCCGTGCGCTAGGGCTAAGAGGACTCCTGCCCAAGGAACAAATTGGGCTAAATTACCTCAAAAAGCAAAGAGCACTGGGCTTGGAGTCAGAAAAGCTATATTTCTCCCATCTTCAACCTGTGTGACTCTGAGCCTTCATTTTCTCACCTTTAATAATGTCTGCCCTGCCTTTCTCCACTGGGTGTTTTGAGGGTCACATGACATGGTATCTATGAAAGCTGTGTAAACTGCAAAGCCCTTTGGAAACACAAGGGCTGCTGTATTATTTCCTCTAAAGATCCTTTTGTGAACTGCATCCTGGGGCACCGGTTGGGCAGGCTTAGAAGCCTGCCCTCTCTCCTTGGGAGGCACCACCCCTGGCCTGATCCTCTGAGGCACGCTCCCCTCTCCCCCAAAGCAGCACACAGAGGCAACCACACACACCCTGTAGTTCACCAGCCCTCTGTGAGCTGGAGGCAGACCTCTGCTTCCAGACCTTGGCTCAACCACACATTCATGGTTCACAAGGTGGGGAATGCGGAAACTGTGTCCAGAGGTGCTTGCACAGAGCAAGGAGGCAGTGAAATAGCCCACCTCTCTTGTCTCTCAGCTCCCTCCCTGTCCAGGCACTAGGGAAGCCAGTCAGGGCACAGTCCACTGGGGTATACCTGGATTCTAGAGGAATCTCATGCACCAACTCAACGCATTAGCTTCCAAACACACTGCCCCCTCGCAGGGGCTGTTTCCTCTCTGTAAGTGGAAGTGCTGTTGTCCTCCGAGGAGCCCCAAAGTTCCCAGCCTCTAGTGCACTAGAACGCAGGCTGTGGAGTGAGGCGATCCTGATCACTGGCTTGGCCTCATGCTGGCAGTGTGACTTCAGTTACTCAACTGAGCCTCAGTTTATTCACGTGTAACCCGGTGATAACTGTGTTTATCTGTAGGCTCATTTGTGAGAACTAAAATAGATACTACGGAGAACTTACTCAACACAGAGGTGCACAGTAAGTGCTTTTATTATTATCACCATCTTGGAGATCTTGGGAGTCTGTTTTAACCACGGGATCCCAGGGTTTTTCCACAGGACAGGTTTTGATGGGGAAAAACTAAGGGTAAGAATATGGGGACAAGCGGCCTTCGGGTGAGTTAGGAAACAAAGAGGGGAATCCAGGCACCTCCCAAGTCAAGGGAGTGCAGGCCCTGGGAGTGCAGGCACCAGGAATTGCCCCTCAAGTCACAAGAGGGGGTTCCCGCTCCCCTGGAAGTGGGGGATGATCCCTGAGTCCTGGGGTTTCCAGGCTGGGGGTTGGGGGAGCGCTTCCTGGGTCGTGGGGTTTCCAGGCCGCGGGTGCAGGAGCCTGGACCCCCGGGCCCCGAGCCTGACACAGCCCGCCCCGCTCTCAGGCTCGCCAGCGCAGCGCTGGTCCATGCAGGTGCCAGCCGAGGTGAGCGCGGCGGCAGGGGAGGCAGCAGTGCTGCCCTGCACCTTCACTCACCCGCACCGCCACTACGACGGGCCGCTGACTGCCATCTGGCGCGCGGGCGAGCCCTACGCGGGCCCGCAGGTGTTCCGCTGCGCTGCGGCGCGGGGCAGCGAGCTCTGCCAGACGGCGCTGAGCCTGCACGGCCGCTTCCGGCTGCTGGGCAACCCGCGCCGCAACGACCTCTCGCTGCGCGTCGAGCGCCTCGCCCTGGCCGACGACCGCCGCTACTTCTGCCGTGTCGAGTTCGCCGGCGACGTCCATGACCGCTACGAGAGCCGCCACGGCGTCCGGCTGCACGTGACCGGTGAGGAGACGCGGGAAAGGGTCCCCGGCCTCCCTTTCCGCCGCCCGCCTGCCCAGCCCTGAGGGCTACCTGGGTGACAGGAGCTGTGCTGCGCCAGGAAGGGCAACGAGACCCAGCCCTCTCCTCTACCCCAGGGATCTCACACCTGGGGGTAGTTTAGGACCACCTGGGAACTTGACACAGATGCAGAATACAGGTCCCAAGAAGGGCTGAGGTGGGCCTGGGAATAGGCATTGCAGTGACTGTCGTAGAGTGACTGTCCCCAGTGGCTCTCAGACGAAGGGGCGAGAAAGACAAGTGAATGGCAATCCTAAATATGCCAAGAGGTGCATTGTGATGTGTGCTACCAGCCCTGAAAGACACTTGCAGCCCCTCTACCCAGGGGTGCACAGAGAGCCCACCCAGTAGTGCCTAGCACTTGCCAGACCCTGCGATACAAAGATGCCTGAACCAGGGTCCCGTCCCTGGAGCAGTGGCTCTCCACTCTGCTCTGCGACGATAATGGCCACTTAGCATTTGCTAGGGGGCCAGGACCTAGTCCAAGCACCCCCACAAGCATGAATTTGCCAAATCTTTTCAGCAACCCCTTAAGACAACTGCTATCATGATCCTCACTTTACACATGGAGAAACAGAAGCAGAGATGATAGAATCGTTCGCCCAAGGCCACACCTGTATTGGGACTGGGGAAGCCTGGCACCCAAGTGCCCATTCCTCCCTTCTGACCCGCCCGCACTCCTCCGGCTCTGGCATCCAAAGGGCTAAGGGGAGGGGTGCCTTTGCCTTTGCCCGCCGCTCGCGCACTGCAACCCGCTTTCTCACCCTACCCTAACCCCGCCTTGATCGCGGCTAGTGACAGTCACCCGCCTTCTCCCCTGCAGCCGCGCCGCGGATCATCAACATCTCGGTGCTGCCCGGCCCCGCGCACGCCTTCCGTGCGCTCTGCACTGCCGAAGGGGAGCCGCCGCCCGCCCTTGCCTGGTCCGGCCCGGCCCTGGGCAATGGCTCGGCCGCCGTGCCGAGCTCGGGTCAGGGTCATGGCCACCTGGTGACCGCCGAACTGCCCGCACTGAACCACGACGGCCGCTACACGTGTACGGCCGCCAACAGCCTGGGCCGCTCCGAGGCCAGCGTCTACCTGTTCCGCTTCCATGGCGCCAGCGGGGCCTCGACGGTCGCCCTCCTGCTCGGCGCGCTCGGCCTCAAGGCGCTGCTGCTGCTCGGGGTCCTGGCCGCTGGCGTCGCCCGCCGCCGCCCAGGTGGGTGCGCCCCAGACCCAGGTGGCCGCGAGGGGCCGGGCCAGGGCTCTCCTCTTAAATAAGACCACCTGGCTGACCACCTGGCACTACCAGAACGTCGGTTTTTTGCCCTATGCATCCTGGCGCTTTCCTCTCTGCATGAAGCCCAGCAGGTGTAACCAGCGTGAAAAAATCCCATTTTGCAATAAGGAAGCTGAGACTCAGGAGGTTAAGTAAGCTGCCTTTTGATACTGGCACAGAGACAGAGAGACCCACACAGGGCTAACTCTAGAGCCACCCTTTTACCACCATCCGGCAAACGATTCCTCTGGAGGAGCTCTGACTACAGACCTTCCTAAATAGCACCGTTTCTGAAGACCTACTATGTGCTGTGTGGGTGCTAGGAATACACTGATGAACAAGGCGTGGTCCCCTGCCCTACAGTGGGCGCTGAGCGGTAGGCAGATCATTGCAATGTGCCATGAGAAGGCCTCTCCTCCACCCCCGGTGTGCAGAAGCCAGAGGACGGTATGCCTCCCTCTGGTGGGGCATCTGGAGAAGGTTTCACACAAGCAGTGCTGGGAGAGCTAAATAAAAATATGTAAGTAGGCATGAGCTAGGAAAACAAGGAAACGCTCTTCCTAGCAGAGATCGTGGTGGCTTGACTAGCAGGGTGTCCTGAGAGTGCCACCACTGCTGTCGCTGATCTGCATCAGAAATCTGCCCTGTGCCCCAGAGAGGGAGGGAGCTTCTCGGAGCCCCTCAGAACTCCCAGGTCCATAGCACTAGCCTCACACTCTAGTGAGGAGATCAGACTTTGTCACAGTGGCCCTGGCTGCTGCTGTGGCCACAATGGTTTTCTTGCCGCTTTCTTGGAACTCATCAAGTGTTTTGTGCTCAGGGTGCTCAGAAGAACAGACTTTTTACCAGATTTCTCCTCAGTCCATCCCTCTCCTCACTAACTCCCCAGCAGGATTCCATGGTGCAGCTTCACACCATGCTAGTCTGCTGTTTGCTTCACAAACAGTGGTTTCCCCCAGACCCCTTCCACATGGCGTGGGTGGGGGTGGGTGCACAGGTTGCAGACTGCAGTGGAGATTCATGCCTGCTCTCTTGCTGTCCCTCCCACAGAGCATCTGAACACCCCAGACACTCCACCACGGTAAGTGAGCTCCCCGCCTCCACCCCACCCCACCCCACCCACCTAGTCCCCATCAGCCAGGGGGTCCAGGCAGGAGGAAGAAATGGCAAAGGGCTGGGGCTGGGCCCTCCTTGCAGCCCACCAAGGCACCCCTCTTGCAGCCTTCCAAGGTCTTCCCTGGACAGACCAGGCCTTGCTGACCTGCTCCTCTCCCACAACTCCAGGCTGTTTCTTCCTGTAGTTTCCCCTCCACATTCTTGAACAGGCAGATCACACAAAAGCCACATTGGGGACACTCATCCCTGTTCCCTCCCAGCACTCTGCAAACAAAATTTCTAGAGTTTCTGAGAGCCTAGGTGAGGGGCCCAGGGACCCCTAGGAAATCACTGAGTCATTGGGTCTTTACTTGGGTCATTACTCTCCTCTTCTGTGGCATCCACCCATGTGAAAGCTGGTGTTGAAGGAGAAGGAACTCAATTCATAGACCCTGGACAGGCTGTGCCTGATCCTGGCGGAGGGTAGGAATGGGAGAAGGAGCCCAGGCACTCCCATAACTCCACCCACCTGTGCCCTGAAGGCTGGAGGTGCCACACTGCTGGTGGCCCCACTCCTGCCAATCTCTCCACAGCCCCACAACCTGTCCTGTGTCCCTGTTTGCTGATTTACTGTCGCACCAATGCCCCTGAATCTGAAAGCCAACTGTTGTTCAGTTATTTAACTGAGTACCTACTGTGTACCAGGCACTAGTACTAAAGACACAGCAATATACCTGACCTCACAGAACTCACATCCTATTGTGAAGAATTTTAATAAATACAGAAACAGGCCACCTGACATTGTAAAGTAAGAGCTGTGAAGGAAATGGACACACGATGCAGCAGATCCCCTGGTGAGGGGGCCCGCTGCTGGGCTGAGGCTGCTTTAGATCAAGTTCTCTCAGAGGACATGACGTTGAGGGGACCTGAGGACGGAGGCTGAGGCCTGGGCAGGTGAGGGGGTGGAGTTCCAGAGAGCAAGCCCCACTAGAGTGTGGATGTAAGACAGGGGCAGTGGGGGCAGCCCAGGAGAGGAAAAGGCAAGTAGAAAGGCTCAGGCAAGGCCCAGAAAGGAGGTAGGCATTTCCGGAGGGTGGGCAGGAGGAAGGCAGGAAAGGCGTGGGGGTTATTGTGGGTGCAATGGGAAGTCACTGAATGCTTTTAAGCAGACGAGTGGCCCCATCAGAACAAGCTGGCCCAGGAGACTTGGGTGCAGGTCATTGGCAAGGCTGAAGCTGGTTTGGCTGCTTGGACAAAGGTGCAGGGGTGGCAGTGGGGAGGTGGGTAGATGGGAGGCAGGGCTTGCCCAAGGGCCCAATGGGCAGCACACAGTGTGGGAGGGAGCCAGGCAGCCCAGGTTGGGAGCCTGAGCCCTGGGTCCCACTTCCTGAGATAAAGACAAGAGGAGAAGAGAGTGGGGCGGGTGTGAGGGTCATGCGTAGCACAGTGGACATTGAGATTTGAGATTCCCCCTGAGATGTCTTAGGGGAAATCAGGAAAGCAGTTGGTGACCAGGAAGCCAGGCCTGGAGATTCTGATTTGTAGGTCAGGGACATGCAGCCAGTCTTGAGGCCTCAGACAGAGATAGCCACTCTATGGTCTGGGCTGCCCTGGCCTTTGGGAGCCCCTCCCTATTCCTGACTCTGCCCAGCCTCCGATGCCATTCATCTCTAAGCCCTGCCAGTTCCAGCCACACTGCTCCCCAGAATGTCTCCTCTTCTTGGCCCACTGCTGGCATATAGTTTGGGCAGTTGGGGACCTCTTACCTGTCTTGGGTGGCCATTCAACTTTCTCCTGTCCACAGGTCCCAGGCCCAGGAGTCCAATTATGAAAATTTGAGCCAGATGAATCCCCGGAGCCCACCAGCCGCCATGTGCTCACCGTGAAGAGTCCCTCAGCCACCAATATCCATTTCTGCACTGTAAATAATGAAGCTAGTGCAAGGCTTGGCTGGTACGGCCCGTCCCGATTCCCAGGCACCTTGGCAGCCCCCAGCCGGCTGACTCCTCCCCTACTCGGGGTCAAGACCCTGCTCAAGGAGGCTCATCTGGCCTCCTATGTGGACAACCATTTCGGAGCTCCCTGATATTTATGCCAGCATTTTGTGAGTGTGCATGTGTGTGTGTGTGTGTGTACATGCATTAGCTTGAGCATGAAACTTCCAGAAATGCTCCCTTGCCCTTTCTTACCTAGAACACCTGCTATAGTAAAGCAGTCAGGAAACTGTTTACAGGGCCTGGAGGCCCAGTCTTGTTCTCCTCTGTCACCGACTTGCTGTGTGGACCTAGGACACTTTCTTCACTTCTCTGGGTCTCAGTTCATTTACTGTTGAACACGGACAATCATATTCTTCCCTCCTGGCTGGGAGGACTACCAAGATCTGAGGAAATAATGGATGTGAAGGGGCTTTGGAAAATACAAAGCCATCTACTCATGAGGGGCATGACAGGACCCTCTTTGCAGAGTGACCTTTGGACATGCAGAGAGTTCTTGGAGAAGTGTGGCCCCTGCAGCAGTGTCACGGAGAACACAGAGTTCCAGAGAGCAAGGCTGGGGCAGGGGCTGTGCAAACCTGTGGTCAGAGGAACATTAAATCCTGGAAACTTGGTGGCAGGGAGAGGCCTGGGGCCTTTACCCCATCCCCCCTGGGATCTCCACTGTGCTTGTCCCACACCCTCTGCCTAACTCTTGCCCCATCAGCTGCCCTACATTGCCTTGAGCTGGGACCCCTAGGAAATGGAAACCAGGCTCCCCTCTCTCAAGGCATTTGGGAACCACTGTCTCAGGGGCTGAAGCCGGGAGACCTGAGGGGAGGTCTGGCTGGAGGGTCCCTGTGGGTAAAGCAGCTACAGCTCTGACCTCTCTCTGACCTGCAACCTCTCAGGGCGTGCAAGTCCAAATGCACTGGCAACTTCACCCCCTTTGCCCTAACATGGGCAGGCTGACTTGGAGGGGTGCTTCCCTATTTACACCTCAGGGTGAATTTGTTGACCACCTTAGCTCCTGTGGTCCTTGGGGCTTAAGGAGAGGTGGGAGGCATGCCTGGGTCCCAGGTGAGCTGGCAAGAGGAAAGGGCCATAGGCTAGGGCACTAATGAGGCCATGAATGAGACATCTCGCCCGTTACAATGCCTTTTATCCAAAAGACAGGCAATGACAAATGCTGGTGAGATTGCGGAGAAACAAGAATCCCCATACACCATTGGTGGGAATGTAAATTAGTACAGTCACTATGGAGAACAGTACAGAGTTTCCTCAAAAAACTAAAAATAGGGCAGGCGGGGTGGCTCATGCCTATAATCCTAGCATTCTGGGAGGCCGAGGCGGGTGGATCACTTAAGGTCAGGAGTTCGAGACCATCCTAGCCAACATGGTAAAACTCCGTCTCTACTAAAAATACAAAAATTAGCCGGGCGTGCTGGCGCATGCCTACAGTCCCAGCTACTTGGGAGGCTGAGGCAGGAGAATTGCTTGAATCCAGGAGGCGGAGTTGCAGTGAGCTGAGGTCACGCCACTGTCCTCCAGCCTGGGCAACAGAGAGACTCTCTTCCAAAAAAAAAAAAATAGAACTACCATACGATCCAGCAACAGCAATCCCACTGCTGGGTATCTGTCAGCAAGGAAATCAGTATATTGAAAAGATACCAGCACTCCCACGTGTACTGCAACACTATTTGCAATAGCCAAGATATGGAATCACCTTAAGTGTCCATCAACGAATGAATGAAGAAAGAAAATGAACACACAATGAAATATTATTCAGCCATAAAAAACAATGAAATCCTGTCGCCTGCAACAACATGGATGAAACTGGCAGCCATTATGTTAAGGGAAATAAGTCAAGAACAGAAAGATAAATATCACATGTTTGCGCTCATATGTGGAAACTAAAAAAAGGTTGAAATTGAACTCGTGGAGTTAACAGAATAATTACCACGGGCTGGGAAGGATAGCAGAGAGCGGGGGATAATGTGGGGATACTTAATAAGAACATAATACAGTTAGAGAGAATGAATAAGATCTAGTATTTGCTAGCACAAGAGGGCGACTATAGTTAACAACTTATTGTATATTTTAAAATAACTAAGAGTGGAACTGGAATGTTCTTAACAATAAGTACTTGAGGTGATGGATATGCCAATCCCCGATTTGATCATTGCACATTGTATACCTGTACCAAAACATCACATGTACCCTATAAATATATAAATACATATATCCATACTAATTAAAAATACATTTTTTTAAAAAGAGGCAGTGATGCTTTTTCCAGGGAGACGGTCTGACGGTCAAGGGATCTTCACAAGATCTTCACAAGTTATTATGCAGGCCAGTGGGTTGCAAAGCTCCACTCCTCACCAGAGCCTTCACCAGGGCAAGAGGTGGCTCCTGATTAACCTTGGGATTCATCCAGGAGACTGTCTGAGCTGTTAAGAGGTCACAGGAGCGGGCTTACGTACCTCCTTGTATGGGGATGCTTTGAGGCACCTCTATGGAGAGTCCTGCATAACCAGGGAAGTTAAGGACACAGGAGTGGTACGTATTGGAACATCTGCCTGGTCTTTGAGGCCAGTTTCACAGCCAAGAAAAATTGCAATAGGAATTATTTCTTAAGTAACTGCTTTGTGCTCTATTACCTCAATACTATTACCACACTGGAGATTGATTCATTAACATGAATTCAATATCATTTTATAGTCCATATTCAGATTTCCGTGACTATCCTCAAAATGTCCTTTCGAGTTTGTTGTTTCTAAGCAGGAAGCAGTTGACTCCAGGTGATTCTTAAGCTAACGGTTGAGACTGCAGCTCTGGGTGCGCCTGGTGTTGGCATGATGGTGATGTATAAGGGTGCCAGTTAATCAGCTGGTGCTGATACATACCCTCCTGTGGTACTTGCATTTTGAAGAGGGCTTCTTGGGACCAGAAGAAGTGCCATTCCTCAGAGGGACACTTCCTCTGTTGGCGTGGTTTCAGATGCAGTGATGGGCTATGGGAAGCACGTTGAGGAGGGCTGGCCGGCTGGCACCCCCTTTAACAAATGCACACAGTGCACAGGCAGCCCCCAGATTGGCCTCCTGATAAAGCCACTGCTCCTAGGGTCAGAGGGGAGGGTGGTGAGGGGACAGCACTCGGCCCTCCCCAAACCCTCTGAGCTGCCCTTGGAGCCTGGCACTGTCCCTGTAAGAGGTCTGGGTGGAGCAGAGCTGCCTATCTTCCCCCACCTGCCCTCTCAGAGTACTCAGGCTCTGTCACTGGCAACAAAGACCAGAGACAGGCTGAGTCAGCTCGGTGTCCTGCAGCACGGAGTCAAGGAGAGAAATGACCCGGAAGACTCGGTGTTTTCAAGACTGGACTTCCTGTGATAATGCAGGGCACAGCGTTCCATGAACATACTCTTCCCAGGGGCTTCTGACGGGCAGGCTGCAGCCTGCAGGCTTCCCTCTGTGGTCAATGCCCACCAGACTTTGAAGACAGCAGTGAGAGGAAGTGACCGGCAACTACCTTGGTGATCTCCTGGGTCCACCAAGAGCCCAACACACTTTGCCTGCTGCCAACTGAGGTTTAAAACTAGATGTAACTACATGAGAAGAAACCGCCCAGGGGATAATCTATGGTGAAAGTAGGCCCTGCTTTGAGATGGAAATGACTTGGCTGGAGGCACCATGGGCTGAGCTTTCACTTGTACCTCACTGGTCAGACAGGACAAGAGAGCCAGGGTCAGGGGGTGCTTGGTCCCCCACCAGTCACAGAAGCCTCAGGCTGGAAGGCTCCTTAGCCAAGAGTCAAGCGTCCTGGGTTTTGTCCCCGGTTCCAGTGCTGGCCACTTAAGTCCAGCCCCACTCCTTCTTCAATAACAGCCCCTCACATTTCTGGGCCCCCTGTGATCCCCAAAGCCCTATAAGATCCCAGTGGGGGCCAGGCACGGTGGCTCATGCCTGTGTCACTTTGGGAGGCCAAGGTGGGTGGATCACCTGAGGTCAGGAGTTCAAGACCAGCCCACAAGGTGAAACCCCGTCTCTACTAAAAATACAAAAACTAGCCAGGCATGGCGGCAGGTGCCTGTAATCCCAGCTACTCAGGAGGCTGAGGCACAAAAATTGCTTAAACCCAGGAGGCAGAGGCTGCAGTGAGCCGAGATCACGCCACTGCACTCCAGCCTAGGCAACAAGAGCAAAACTCCGTCTCAAAAAAAAAAAAAAAAAAAAGTCTCAGGGGGTTCTAAGAGCCCAGGAGGTAAGACTGGAATTATTCTCATTTTAAAATGAGGGAAAGCCCCAGGGAGGAAAGAGATCTTGTTACCAGAAAGGGGTCCCAATCCAGACCCAAAGAGAGGGTTCTTGGACCTCGAGCAAGAAAGAATTCAGGGTGAGTCCACAGTGCAAGGCAAAATCAAGACTAAGAAAGTAAAAAGAGTAAGAAAAAGACTGGGCATGGTGGCTCACGCTTGTAATTCCAGCACTTTGGGAGGCCAACGCGGGCGGATCACGAGGTCAGGAGATGGAGACCATCCTGGCTAACACGGTGAAACCCTGTCTCTACTAAAAATACAAAAAAATTAGCCAGGCGTGGTGGCAGGCACCGGTAGTCCCAGCTACTTGGGAGGCTGAGGCAGGAGAATGGCGTGAACCCAGGAGGCGGAGCTTGCAGTGAGCCGAGATCACGCCATTGCACTCCACCCTGGGCAACAGAGTGACACTCCATCTCAAAAAAAAAAAAAAAAGTAAGAAAATGGCTACTCCACAGGCAGAGCAGCCCCGAGGGCTGCTGGTTGCCCATTTTTTTTTGTTATTTCTTGATTATACGTTAAACAAGAGGTGGCAAAGAAAGACCAAGAGGGAGAATGGCTGTCTTCAGAAAAGAAGCATTTTCGGAGAAAGATCGTTTCTTTCACAGTGTCCCCACAAAGATGCCCACTGGTCTGGAGGCCGTTAACTTGGCTCCTGCAATAGAAGGAGGTGAGACAACCTGCCTCTAGGCCACTTTCCAACCCTTAAATCCTGTGGTTCCGTCTGATTTAAAAAGCTGCCAAGCTTAGACAAGGGTGAGGGAGACATACCCCACTCCCAGAAAGGCCTGTCCCCAAGGAATCCCAAATTGGTGTAATTCTCAAATGGAATGTGCAGACCCTTCTCCACACCGTGGCCCATTCAAAGTGCATCTTACAAATGTGAGTGAAAAATAACACTAAAGAGAACTCCCTGGGCATCCCATCACTGAAGGTGGATTTCCCCAGCAGACCATGACCAAGCTGGGGTTACACTGCCAGAAGCACCCCCACTCGCATCTCATTTGTGCAATTTTTTTATGGCCCTGCTCTTACCAAGCTCAAGGCCACATCACAGACCCTCCTGACTTCTCTGGGATCAGCAGGTGGCCTCCTGTCCCTGCCAATTCTTACATTCTCAAGTTAAAACTTCCCTTTGAAATTAGAGACCTCACCCATCGTGGTGAAAGGTCACAGAGTAAAGATTCTATCCATTACAAAGTTTCTCATATAAAATTTTTCTTATTGTGGTTTATGTGTGAAAAGACTATCAACCAACTTGCAGGAAACAATGAGACCGGCCCGCCATGTGTAAATTAAATTTGAATCTAGTTTATTTGCAGAATTTCACTTAACCAATTGTCATTTCTTCCTGTTTCTCACCACTATATAAAAACTTACCCTTTTTACAGGTATGAAAAATGCTGAACAATGAATAAGTAGTGAATATTGCACATTTAATGTCCAAAATAAAGCTGTCGTTTTTAAAGGTCACACTACATATGTGGGAAGAAAAAGAGTTGAACACACTTAAGAAGTATGTGTCTCCACATAAGTGATTTTAAACTATTGAAAGAAAAATGAATTCTAACTCTCAGTGCTCAATGAGAGATAGTACATCCGTACATTAAAAAATAAAACTTATAATCGACAACATTCCTTAGCAATTTCATTATCCCAAAAGACGATCAGTAGTATAATTATTTTTTTTCAAGTGATTTTCATCAGGAATCAGGAACGTACCAGAGTGAAGGAAACCTCAAATACAGCTACTCCTGGACACTGATGCCTGAGGCATGCTGTGGAAACCGGACCAAAATGAAGTCTGCATTAGTAAGTCTAGAACTTTACCCAGCACAACCCAGTCACAAATGCAAGATGGTAGAAGGGGATACTTCTTTTTTAAGCAACACACTTATTTTCCAACATTATATTCTTCACTTTGCTTAATAAGACAAAGTTAACTGATCAGAAAAATGATCAGCTACTATCTCAAAATGAGCTGTACAGTTGGCCCAAAATGAAGAGCAGGCAGTAGTAGAGGATTAAGGGCAAAGTGCCTTGTTGTTAGGCCTGTCATGAAGATGTGGGATGAAATCTGTCTCAGGCAACAACTGATGTTAAGCTGAGGTCTGCAGTCTCAACTTGCCGCTAGCTTAATGTGCCCTGCATGGGGCACAGCTACTGAAAGTTGATGCTGCCTAAGCATCTAGGGAATTACACCACTTGGACCACACTGGCGCGACTCTAACCCCAGGGCTGGGGCCAGAATGAGGTAAAGAAGGCACCACGGGTGTAAACCCAAGGAAGCACTCTCTTGGCACCTGCAGGCAAGCACCAACTTAGATGTGTGCCTTGTTTGTCTCACCCTAGCCCTGGCCCTGCTAACCCGGGGCACACCCCTTTTAGGATAACATGGACTCATTTGGACACTTTCCCCAAATTGCAGCCCAGTTAGACATGATGGTGGAAAAGGTCTAACTAAAGACATTGCGGGGGAGACGGGTGCGGTGGCTCACACCTGTAATCCCAGCACTTTGGGAGGCCAGGGTGGGCGGATCACAAGGTCAGGAGTTTGAGACCAGCTTGTCTCAACGGCTGGGTGAAACCCCGTCTCTATTAAAAAATACAAAAATTAGCCAGGCGTGGTGGCGTGCGTCTGTAGTCCTGGCTACTTGGGAGGCTGAGGCAGAAGAATAGCTTGAACCCAGGAGGCAGAGGTTGCAGTGAGCCGAGACCATGCCATTTGCACTCCAGAGCCTGGATGACAGACGAGACTCCGTCTCAAAAAAAAAAAAAAAGAAAAAAGACACTGGGGGATTTAGCCTGGAGAGGACTAAGAGGTGAGGGATGGGGTGGAAGTGGTGTCAGACATGTGATACCAACTGAAAATATCTAAAAGTCTGCCTCAAGGAGGGGCAAGAGAACAGCCCCAGCCTGAACTGCTCTAGGCAGAACTACGACCAATAGGCAATGTAGAAACATCTCGGTTCAATAGAAAACAGAACTCCAGAGCCTGTCAACGGCAGCCTGGGCCTGCCCATCACAGGCTGGACCACCAGGCACCGGACAGGGGCGGAGGAGGATCCCTGCAGAGTGAGAAGGGCACTAGATGAACCTGAATGACCCTTCTGACTTTGAAAGTCTACGATTCCAGGACATTTGCTTCCTGCTCCAGAAGAAAGAATTTTAGGAATAAAAACTCAGTGAAAAAGTATATATCACCTTCATTTGAAAGGAACAAGGACATGAACACTCTCGGCTTGTATGACATGTACATGCTGATTTTGATGATGAACTGGGAGGAACAAGGAGGCTGTCACTTGGTTGAAAGGAAGTTAGGCTGGTCTATGGGTTTTCATTTTCTGGACTAGGCTTCCCCCAACCTCAAAGAAGTGAGAGACTCAGGCACACAACACCTGTGGGGCAGAGGCATGCGATGGCTGAGCCAACAAAGGGTGGTGAGACTAAGAAACGAGTCCTGCCTTGAAGCTGAGGTCCCAAGTGTGCAGGAGCTTTGGAAACATGTACAGGTGGGTCCCAACTCCACTGCTACTGTCATGCTGTGTAGACAACTGTGTAGACACATCTGTCAGGACCTCCCTCCCTCTATGTCTGGTGTGTTCCAGCATCCTGCCCTTCACTTGTTCTATTAATAGGCAGTGGGGCGACACGATTCAGGGATGCAGCCTGCCTCTGCCACCCACCTGTGCGCTGCAGCATGGGGAGTGACGGAGAGGGAGAGAGATGTTTTTCATGGCAACCAGAATGCTGCCCCCTCCCGAACCCAGGAAGCAGTTAGACATCCTCATTTGGTCCCAATGCCACTGTCAGCCACCCTGCGGTGAAGTCTGGAGCCCGCAGCCGTTCACCCTCCACGCTGCTCAGTCCACAAGGTCTTGGTCTTGCTTGATTCCAATATTGATGTGCAGCACCCATCACTGATTCTGAAACCACAGCCTCACGCTCTCTGGAGGCCAACAATTTTTTCAAGCAAAGGCTCCCTACCCCTGCAAGCCAATGGGCGGGCTGGTCTCTCTGCCGCCCTTCTTTCCCAGGAGGCTACAGCAGCATGGCCATGTCTGAACCATCTCAGTGTCTTTATAGCACGTTCCTAGCCCAGAGTTTCCCATAGAAACCTAGGAGTTGAGTCAACCTTCCAAGGTTAAGCAAAGAGTTAAAGAGGAAGCGCTTTCACTGACCATCTCTGATGATTAATGAAGTTCAATGTCAAATAAATTAAATGACATCAGGCGTAACAACCTACAGCAACTTTAGCAGCTGAAACACTTTATAAGATAGTGTGATATCCCTATAATTTGGTTTTTAACCAGTTACAACCAAAGATTGATTTTATTTTTTATAATATTTACAAACCAAAAACATTATACAGATTAATCATAATTTTCTTTAAAATATGCATACTGTCACTCAAAAATTTCACATCCTAGGATAGCAATAATTATATGCTCCTCAAAGAAAACACAAAATATTTCCAAACAAAAATCAGTGTTGCCAGATCAGACTATTAAACTGTCCACAGCTTGTCAAATTTTCTTATACACAGAACAAGATGACTAATTTTGAAAATAAAGAGAAGCAAAAATAAGAAAAGCTGAGACAGGTCCCTCTGAGATGGACATTTGGTGGCCTGTAAAACTCAAGAGACTGGACAGGATGTTCTTTATCAAAGCTGCAAAGCGTTGTCTGTGAGGAAGAATCGTTCCGTCCAACTAAAGAAATTCAAAGTAAAGAAAAGCTCCTACCAACTTCCCAATCTGGGGGGAAGCATTCCACAAGGACATTTGAGGAGAGATTAGCACTCTGTTAACTACATCCCTATACCCCATAAACGTTCTTGGTGGCTTTTTAGACATTTTTAGGTAAATATTCTCGGGCTACAAACTACCCATACACAAAGACATATTAAGCCAGCTGTGCAGGCAAAATCCACGTAGAGCTGACAGAATGAGGAACGTGATAACAGAAGTCAAACGGCTCATTCCCAGGAGAAATAACATGAGCAAGAAGATGGCCACAGAACAAGGCAAAGTTACACACAGGCTTTGGTAATGAATGAACTGTCAGCAACAGAAGGCACGTGGCTATTGAAAAAAAGCCAAATTTCAGTAGATCTCCTGACCTGACCCGGTTTCCACAGACAAGTGTTTCAGCAGACAAGTGGCTTCATCTGAGTTTAAATATGAAGTTAAAAAACAAGCAGGGAACAGAGAATGAGGTCTTCAGTCTCCCTCAGTCTCTGTCTCCTGACAGTGAGCCTTTCAGATATCAAACGTGGTGTCTATCAAAGGGTGCAAACTTAGGTGTCGACAGGGGCAAGTGATGTGAATGAGGCTAGGGTCAGGGCCCGAGGGAATGCCCGGACTCTCCTGACTGGAGAGAGGCAGCCCTGTCTGTGCGCCTCACCAAGTGGACCAAACAAAACACCTGTGTGAAACATGCTCCTCCCAGACTGCCAGCTTGCCACCCTGCTTCAGACAGGCAGCTGCTTTTCCATGAGGACACATGGCTGGATGGAAATGGACTTGTCATCATCTCTACTGCCCACTATAATCATGATCAACGGTCATATTTTACACATGACCCACTTTAATGAACTCAGCATTTTTATCTCCCTTCTGAGAAAAACGATACTTTAAAACTATTGTATCTCCCCACATTTGAGAAATACAGAAATTTTCGAAATTGACTTTTTTACTTTGGAGGAGCACAAATGGGGTTTAAAAGTAAGGGTACTATGTGACTTCCAAGGTTGTCAGATCTGGAACACTTACATAAAACGGAGACAGAAGTGGAAACATACAAAGAACTCCATCTGGAGGTCTTGTGAGATGACTGGGACATTCCGCAACTGTGAGTGGCTCTGTACCCAAGTGGAACTTAGTAAGTTTCTCTTGTGGATAAATATAAAAACTGAAAGAGTCTCCAGAAGGTCTTAAGAGCTAAGAAAGGGCGTGCGCGCGCGCACACGCACACACACACACACACACACACACAGACACACACACCCCTCAGAATTATCTAATATCTAATGCCTCCCAACTTGCATCTCAGTCAACTACACACGGGCTGAACTGAGCTCTACAGTGAAATTGAGCAAAGTTACTTGTGCAACAGGAAAGTTAAATGTAAACATAAACAGCAATGGGTTTTTCAAGAGCCTCAGTGCTACTATCGTATGTGGTCCAAATAATGCACTTCTGGATACAGACAGTTAACGAGAAGAGCCAAGAAGCTTTTCCCATCTTGAAGGCAATGGCCAGGATGCCTTATAAATTGGGTGGCTTGCAATATTTGATCCTGGTATTCAACATACTGCTTACTTGATGACATGGATTCAAGAGCATTCAGAGCCTAAAAGACATGGAAGACGAGAGGTTAACTCCATAGAGGCACATAATGTGACTGCCAGAGGTGCAGCACACCCATTATTACTATGTACTTCAACTGTGAGCCTTGTGGGAAGGAGCCCTACAGAACTGAGGTCAGGAGTCCGAAAGGCAGGCATTGATTAATTTAACCACAACCAGAAGGAGGCCAGCAGCCAAAGCCTCTGTGACCTTTGCAGCATCCCACACCCAGCCTTCCCTGTTTCTGTTCTGTGCTGTTTCCCACACTTGCCTTACCAAGAGCCACTGCTGTGGCAGGCTGCTCTTGTTGCTGGGCACCTCACCTGCCACACCCATTTCTAAAGCCTGCCCTGTCCTCATTCTCCCCAGTCCCACCTGTGGGGTCCTCCCCACCAGAATGTCCACTCCCTCTGTTCCTAGGGCCCAACCGGAAATCCCAAGCACCAGCCTCATCTTGCTAAGGTGAAATCTGTTCAATCTGCTGTTGGATATGTTCCTAGATTATGAGATAATGTTATATGAAACTGTCTAACGGAAAGGAATTCTAGAGGAACCAGTTGCTAAGTGCTGCCAAGAGTAAGTGAGGTTGTTAAATCTGCCAACAAGCATGAAGTACATAGGTTCCTCCCGAATCCTTCTGACAAATGACACAAAATCATGGCAGAAACTGTTTCCATTCCTCTCTTCAGAGGAAGAAGGAGAGAAAAACATTCTTTGACTCCAGAATTTTGATTATTCCTTTCTTCATAGTAGGAGAAGAGAAGGGGAAAAGACTGTATATAGAGAAAACAAAAAATCAACAGTGGCCCTTGATTTTTAGGTGGGGAGTTTCATTTTCCAACGTGACAAACTCATCCACCCCAGGATTCTGATGGTGTTCCCCTCCTCACTGGGGGACATCCCCCACCATGGAGTGCCCCACTCCCTCCTTGTCCCTTTTACAGAAACCATTGCACTAGAAAATATGTATTAAAAGATGGAATGTGGTTGATTCAAAAACAAAAAGAAGTGATTTTTTTGAGGATGATAAATAAACCGGAATTTTAGAAATTAACTACCAGGAGGGCTGTAGATGGAAGTCTTTAGGTTGAAAATAAACTGAAGGTATCTGGGCACCAAATTAGGAGCTATGTAAACAGAGTTCAATTTAAGAATAGGAATCAATTGGGACAGGCATTTCCCATGAACCACAGTGTCTCTCTGTCTCTCTCCCTCTCTTTTCCTTCTTTAAATTTAGTCCCCCAAACAGTCTACTTTGACAGTTTGCCTAAGAATAACCATTTTCTAAAAAGACAACTTTCTTCAAATCTGAATATCCTGATGACAAATATGTATGGGACATGCAGGGAGTCATCACTCTAAGTCTAAAGAAATGAAGACAAAGAGGCCAGGCCTGGACAGCCCAGAACCCCAGTTAAAGCAAGAAACTGATGCTCCAGGTACTGGTGGCCACAGGAGACGTAGCCTTCTCAAATACACCCTGCATCGCACTGACTGCACAACCTGCCCTCAGGATTTTCATCTGCCCACTGGGATGTTTCATGTAAGACAACAGGGGATTCAAACAGCAGCTGTCTAGGCAATGAGTGACAACTATCAGCTATTTAATAAGCCCAGATCCCTGTGAAGAACCTGTTAATTATTCTGTCTGATCCTTGCTCTTAATAACCAAGATCTGACATTGCACGTGGCTGGCTTAAACATGAAAAAGCTGCCCCAGCAGAGGAGCTCAGGTGTTTAAGCTCTGACCACTTACAGAGACAGCCCTGCAGAGTGGGGAATGGGAGAGGCCTGGAGCCAGGCTGGCCAGTATGAATTCCAGCCCCAACACTTACTAGGTGTGTGATTTGGGACAAATTACTTAGCCTTTCTCTATCTCTCTTTCCTCATCCAAAAAACCAGGATAATAATATTTCCTAGCTGGATGCAGTGGCTTATGCCACTTGGGAGGCTGAGGGTAAGAGGATCGCTTGAAGCCAGGAGTTTGAGACCAACCTCAGCAACAAAGCGAGACCCAGTCTCTACAAAAAAAAAATTTTAATTAGTCAGGAGTGGCAATGCATGCCTGTAGTCCTAACTACTTGGGAGGCTGAGGTGGGAGGACTGCTTGAGCACAGGAGTTCAAGGCTGCAGTGAGATATGATCACACCATTGCACTCCTGCCTGGGCAACAGAATAAAACCCTGTCTTAAAAAATAAAATAGTTTCTGTGCTATAGCATTGCTATGAGGATTAAATGAGTTAACGCTTTAACTCATTAATATTGGTTGAGTTAAAACTTATAACAGTACCTGGCACAGAGGGAGGACTCATGAATGCTGATCATCATTTTTTACTGTGCACCTTTGTACCTGGCCAGCATGTCCATAGGTTATAGGAATGTGGCCTTCCATGTGTGTAGAAGAAGCTGTCATTTCTAGCTACCATTCTGCCCATGTTAGGTTATTCTAGCATCAGTCAACAATAGTCAACCTTCAGACTCACAAAACAGGAACTACTTTCTCGGTTCCAAGCTAAAGCTCAGCTAATTTCCATCCATTCCAACTGTAGCCTCATCTTCTGTGCAAGATCCCAGTCCCCAGCTCCAGCCCCTGCTCCAGCCCAAGCAGGTGGCACATAAGTGCATATTCACACTTATCAGAACCAAATTTAATCCTAGACAGACTTTCATTTGGCCTTACTTTTCTACAGTGACAGTAACAGTGATCTAGACAACTGCCTACAAAAATTTGGAGGTGGGCACGTGAAACCATTTTCCAATAAGTAGGGCACATGAAAGGGAACAGTGTGCTACCACCACAGAGCATCATGTCATGATGGGCACAGGCTACGGCTGCCACCTCCCTGCCTTCTAGGGAAGATGTGCAGGCAAACTTCTAACCCTTCATTGTAAATACTGACCTGCTGAGCTTTGGGAGTCAGATGTAATTCAGAGCCAGGCTTCAAACGGATCTGATCTTCCATAGGAACCTGAACTGAAAGGAAGGCAGCCATGCTTCGGGCAACCACTCGGAACCTTAGGCATTAGGGAGAGGTCAGAAGAAGTAAATGGCTATTAAAGTAAGCATTTTGAAATAAACACCATATTCTCTATGACAAAACAACACTAACACATTTCCAGATCGACCGTGTTGTTCACCTTCTCAGGAAAATCTTAAAATATGATCAAGAAGAAGTTTTATCCATTATCACCATCCAAACAATATATGTATAAATCAGATTCAAGAATGAAAGTGTTGGCAAAGATGTGGAATAACTGGAACCCTTGCACATTGCTGGTGGGAATGTAAATGGTGCAGGCACTAGGGAAAACAGTCTGGCAGTTCCTCAACAAGTGAAGCATAGAGTTACCATAGGACCCAGCAATTCCGCTCCTGGGTATACACCAAAAAGCTAAAAACAGATGTTCTAACAAAAACTGGTACACAAATGCTCATAGTAGCATTATCTGCAATAGCCAAAAGGCTGAAACAATCCAAATGTCCATCAGCTAATGAATGGATAAACAAAATGTGGAATACAAAAGAATATTATTCAGCCATAAAAACAAATGAAGTACAGATACATACTACAACATGGATGAACCTTGAAAACTTTATGTTAAGTGAAAAAAGTCCAACATAAGCGGCCACATATTATATGATTCCATTTATGTGAAATGTCCAAAATAGGACTGAATATATAAAGTCATAATGTCAATTAGTGGTTGCCAGAGACACGGGGGTTGAAGGGAATGGAGGTGACTACTTAATGAGTGTAGGACTTCCTTTTGGAGTGATAAAAATGTTCTGAAGCTAGATTGTGGTGATGGCTGCAACAATATTGTGAATGTTTTAAATGTCACTGAATTGTGCATATGAAAATGGTTACCGTGGAAAGTTTTAAGTTATGTGTATTCTATCACAATTTAAAAAAAAAAAGAATAAAAGACACAAGCCAAATTTAAGTAAAACAAAATCATGCAGTCCTGCTATCTTCTACCTCAAACCAAGAAACAAGATGTTAACTGGTTTGGAATGAGTGAGTCCCAATACAACACCACAATGGGCTATTCCACAAGAATGCTGACATCATCAAGTTTGCAAATTCTTTTCAACACTGACAAGGGCTTAAAAAGAAAACCATGACGTAAGCAAGTATGATGAGAGAAAATGGGAAGCTAATGGCAAATTCTTCCATGCCTTGGGATTTTTTGCAACAAAAATCCAGACTTGTTTCTCATTACTTATCCTTCTTACCAACAGGCCTTTTATTTGTTTTTTCTTTTTTTTTTTGAGACAGTCTTGCTCTGTTGGCCAGGCTGGAGTGCAGTGGTGTCATCTTGGCTCACTACAACTTCTGCCTGCTGGGTTTAAGCAATTCTGCTTCAGCCTCCTGAGTAGCTGGGACTACAGGTGCTTGCCACCACACCCAGCTAATTTTTGTATTTGTGTTTGTATTTTTATTTATTTATTTATTTTTGAGACAGGGTCTGACTCTGTCACCTACGCTGGAGTGCAGCGGCATAATTTCAGCTCACTGCAACCTCTGTCTCCTGGGTTCAAGCGATTCTCCCACCTCAGTCTCCAGAGTACCTGGGACTACAGGCACGTATCACCATGCCCGGCTAATTCCTGTATTTTTTGGTAGAAACGGGGTTTTACCATGTTGGCCAGGCTGGTCTCGAACTCCTGACCTCAAGTGATCCGCCTGCCTTGGCCTCCCAAAGTGCTGGGATTACAAATATCAGCCACCACGCCCGGCCACCAACAGATCTTAACCCAGCTTGACTACTGAACAGTTCACTAGACTGAGTCCCTCACAGGTTCTGGGTTTCCCTGAACCCATCAAGTACCCACCTGACTTGGCTTTTAAACTAAGCTCGCATACCATCCATGACTGGTTCCAAACCAAAAAGAAATCAGTAGTGCAGTTAGGTTACAAAATCCAAACACAACAGGAGATACTATTAAAAATACTGTTTGAACTGAAAATTTTTTTAAAAGGTAAGAAAAAATTAAAAATGCTTTTTAGAATATAAAGATGTAATCAGGCTGTGTTTTCTTTTTTTTCCATTAATCTCTCTGGAGAACCTAGATCCTAAGTCAAAAAACCTACTAAAGTATCACAACCTGTAAGTAAGTACAGATGTCTGAGGCCTGTTTAGAAGAACAGTGTTAGAAAGGTGCTTCCTTACCTGTTAGACAAGGGCGACTTCCGGCCCAACCCAATCGCTCCCAGGATCCCAGAGCTGAGCCTCTCCTCAGCCACGAGGTTCTGCCTGCTCTGAACCATAAGCAGAATTCGAATGACAGATTCTGTCAGGACGGAGTCATTCTGCTCTGTCTGAATGAGGGAGAGCTGAAGGACTTGGTGCCACCACAAAAACAGCTTTGCCTCTTCCTCCACGGAGCTAGGGGAGGCACCAGAGGAAAATAAAATTAGAAGTAAATTTTTTCCACTCCAATTTAACTGCAAGTCCACATCAGAGTTTTAAGGATAGAAGACATTCAATACTTCAAAAGCATAGGCTAACGGCTGATGTAAATAGAGCAATGGGATTGCAACCGCCGCCATCTGTGGAACATCTACTACATGCCACCATGATGAACTTCGTGTTCTTCCACTTCATCCTCATGACAGCCCTATCAGGTAGGGGTTACTATCTCCACTGAACCGGTAAGGAAACTGATGCTTGGCGTTTCAACGTGCCAGTTTTAGGAAACAAAAAATCTGCTCAGATGATTAGCCCATTAAGAATCTTTCCAAAACAACTGTCACCATACCTTAAAACCTTATTTTGTATGCACCACTTGGTTCTGTGTACTTAAAGCTACACTTAAGCTCTAAATTCCAAGTTAACCAAATACAGCAAGTTTGATGTAACAGCCTGAGGGCCAACGTACCTTGGGTACACCTGTTCCAGCCACTTGCTTAAGATGAGCAGCACTTTCATTTCGTTCCTTAGAGTCTGTTCGCTGTTTAAACACTGAAGCAGGTAGACGTAAAGAGTCAAGTAACTGCCCAGGGTGAGGCACTCCTGCAGGAACTCTTCCATGGTGAGCTCGGGAACCTGAAGGGATACCAGAATGGGCCCCCATCCTGAATTCTGATTGAGAGGGCCTAAGAACATGAAGAAGAGACATTAAGATATAGGCAAGAATCCAATTACTTGACAACAACTCTAGCAAATACTTTCACTTTAAGCTTCATGATTTTTTTTTTTTTTTTTTTTTTTTTGACATAGCAACCTATGAGATAAGCTTCATGTCAAGACAACATTTCTTACAGTGACCCTGGAGGCTACAAAAGTCAAATATACCTCAGGTCTCAGACTGGGAAGCCCTTGGGCCAGATGCTTGTCCCCAGCGTAGCCACCAGAAAGGTTTAAGAAATCAGAATTCAGGGTTGCATACGTATAAATCACCTTTCTATCACATTATGATCCTTAAAACCACATGTAGACACTGCCTGTCCTGATCAGCTAAGAGGTTTAACTTTAATACCCTTTTTAAGAACATATGAACACTTACGCTTTCCCACGGGAAACTCTTATCACTCAATCTGTGAGAAGTTTTAGTTATCAAAGCTTAGTTTACCTCATGTATTGAAACTGTTTGATTTTTAGGAACACAGATAAGTTTGGAATAGCAGTGTTATTCTAATGGTTCTCCACTCTTTGGGGAAGGGAGGGTGGACTAGCATGGTGACATGCACACCACCTCCATGTGTGGGCATGTGCTGTTCATGGGGAGTCAGGACAGGGCAGATGGCAGGTTGTGGGCACCTCCTGGATCCTTGCTCCGATACCCTCCTTCTCACCCCTCTTTCTCTCCCACTGACTGCAGTGTGATGTGTTATCTGGATATCAGAGGTGAGAAATGCTGTTCTCAGCAATTCTTAATCAGACTAAGCCACTTCCAGAGTCTGAGAGTTTAGAAGTAGACAGTAAAACAGATTTTTAAAAAGGAGGGGTGACAATGAATGAGCCCTTCATAATGCTTTAAAAGATCTGATAAGCAGCAATTTTAAAAACTTCTATGAAAACTCCTTTTACCAAAAGTGACAAACACAGGGAAAATTAACCTCATGAACCATGGTATATAGCATTTGTTTTGAGGACTATGACTTGGCCTGTGACACAACACAATTTGCATGTCATAACAGGTTGGTCTGACCCTCCAAAACCAACGTGAAGTGCATTAGAGCTTCTCTCCCTTGAAACGTGATTGTACTAACAGACATGGCCACAGGTTCTCATGCTAACTGCAGATCTTTATGAAAAATACATATATTCAGAAACATCCACAACATTTGCAGAGCAGAAAACTAGAACTCATCCCTCACTGGGAAGAGTCTAGAAAGATATCTCCTGATGACAATGCTTTCATCTTTCTGGAAAAGACCAATACAATGGAGCGTAAGATGACCTCCTCTTACTTTCTTTGAAGTAGGCAGTGATGCAGGCTTCCGTAGTCTCAGCCATGTGGCGGACGGACGCCAGGCTCTGGCAGGCTGCTGTTAAAAGGGGCAGCACCACCAGTCCATGCATTTTTTGGCCAATCCAGGTCCGGATACTGCCCCGAAGGAACTCTGCCGTTGGAATAGTTGCGTTGTTCATCATCATCAGGACTTCCATAAAGAGGCTGCTGAGGGCCATGTGGCGGGTCTGGCTTTCCATATCTGAAAGGAACATAGAGACACTCAAGAATGGCTGCCAGAAAGGTGCTATCCATGTGATCAGGAGAATAAGAGTACTTCAATCTTAGCTGCTCTCCAGGCAGATACTCTCCAGTGCTAGTAGCTGACTGCAAGGGACCAGAAGGAAGGCTCCGGATGGTGTTGAGTTTGTACAGATAGTATGTGGCACACAGTTTCTAAGAGTAAAAGCAGGAACTACTGTGAGTTCCCTGGGTACAGCAGCATAGCAGAGCAATACCTTAATAAATAGACAAATCTGAAGCTGGTGTGAAAGAGTAACTTATCAGAACATGCCTAGTCAGTCTTTATTTTCCAGCCTTTGCTCATGGAAAACCAAATACGTAGATCTCACCAGTCATTCAGTAAACCAAGAGCAACAGTACCCACTATCACTGCCATCACTGTCAATATTCTAGGGTGATTTCCACACATTAAAGGTTATTACTTAAAACTAAATATAAATGTAAGGAAAAATCTTAGCAAAGCGTCCTAACAGCAGCTCTTTTATTTCTTTGTTTTTTAAATAAGGAAAGTAAGCCGACTGGTAATTTTTCAAAAAAGTTGGAGGTAAAAAGAGAGGAATTCAAGAAAAAGAACAAATTCATTTTACAAGAGAACTGCAAATAAGAGAAGGTCACTGAGGTAGATTCCTTCTTCACATTCAAAACCAGAAAATATATTTTACTGAGAGTTAACTGGAATAATTATGACAACTCTTCTAGCTCTCCCTAAGCTGGGTACATTTTTTTTTAAGAAGTAGAACTGTAGCTTTCACACCACAAGGATTCAGTATTTATGTCAACAGGAAGGGTAAAAAGTTGAGAGATCTTATTCATCGCATCTATCAAAGCAAATTCATCTACTTAAGCAGGGTTAAATAAACCTCACTTAATCTTTCTGTACGACCTACTTACTGTCAAGCAAGGACTTAAAAAACAAGTTTGAGAGAGATAATAACAGTATGTCTGTCTATTTCTTCATGTATTTCCACGGGTACAAATATTCTTGGAAATAAAGGCTCATCTCTGAATTTCAACTGAATAGCAATTTAAATTTTATCTCTTAATTATGACTAATAGGAATAGATTACTACAACAGACCCCAGTCTCTCCCATTTCTGTTCATCATCAACAGGGCTCTCAAATCTTTTCCTAAATACCATATCTGATCCTATCACTCTTCTGACGAAGATCTTTCCAGAATACCCTTCTCCCCTTTCCATGGCCAGCTATTATTCAACCCTTCTGGTTCAATCACATCTGACCAACTCTGGAACAGTTTCTCCAGCATTGCTTGCTGATACTTCTTTTCCATAAGACTCACTGAATGTGGCTGACTTGCCAGGCTGATGCTAAAATTTTAGATACTATCTCACCTGATACTTACAATATCTACATGAAATAAGTATGATTATTAACAACATCTAGCACTGTTTCATGTTTATTGGTCAGCAGGATATTTTCTTTTACAGAATGTCGTTTCAAGGGTCTTGTCCATTTTTTTCTACTAAGTTGTCTTTTTCTTCCTTGTTTTATCCGGTGTGACAATCTTAATCATTCACAGTTACTATAATTAATTACTGACGTAGCTGGGTCTAAGTCTACTGTCTTCCTGTATGTACCCTATTTGTCCCTCCTATTCTACATTCCTTTTTCTCTCTTTTGCCTCTTTTAGATTATTATTCTATTTTTTCCCTGTTTCAGCTTGAAAACGAAATCCTCTCTTAAAATTCTCATAGTGGTTATCCTATAAATGAAAACATGCATTCCTGATTTTTTGAAGTCTGATGTTAATTGGTTCCCAGATGATGTAATGGCTTTGGAACATTCTAATTTCATTTCTCCACTGTTGCCATAACCCAATAAGCCATTTCTATTATTATTGTTGCATACAGTCAGATTTCATTTAGATTTACCCACACATTTACCAGTTTCATTGTTCTTCATTCTTAGTTTCTTACTATTTATTTTCTCTTTATTATTTCCTCCCTTCTACTGCCTTTGATTGTTATTTTGCTGTCTTTTTAAATAACTGTTTAATGTTTTTAAATTTTTACCTTTTAAAAAAGTCTATGATGAGCATTTATGGCCCTAAAAGTAACTGATATGGTTTGGATCTGTGTCCTCACCAAATCTCATGTTGAACCGCAGTCCCCAGTGTTGGAGCAGAGTTTAGTGGGAGGTGGCTGAATATGGGGGTGGGTCCTTCATGAATGGTTTAGCACCATCCTCTTGGTGCTGTTCTCATATTAGAGTTCTCAGAGATGTGGTAGTTTAAAAATGTGCAACATCTCCCTCTCACTCATTCTCTCTCTTGCTCCTTCTCTGGCCATGTGGAGTGTTACTCCCATTCTGTGTTCTGCTGTGATTGTAAGTTTCCTGAGGCCTCTCCAGAAGCCAAGCAGATGGCAGCATCATGTTTCCTGTACAGCCTCTAGAACCATGAGTCAATTGAACCTGTTTTCCTTATAAATCACCCAGTGTTGGGTTTTTCTTTATAGCAGTGTGAGAACAGGCCAAATTCACATCCCACAAATTTTGATGCACTGTATTTTACTATTCAGTTCTAAGTATTTTAAATTTCTATTATGATTGTTCCTTTGGCCATCAGTTATTTAAAAGTTTGCTTCTTAATTTCCACAGTGTTTTTCCCTCTAGTTCTATTTAGTTACTGATTTTTTTTTTTCTATGTCATGCAACTTCAGGGCAGAAATACACAGAGATGAACATCTGGCTTTTACAAAGTTTTCTGCCTTACAGTTCTATTTATCTGATATTAATATAGCTATGCCAGCTTTCTATTTTAATATTTGCCTGATATAATCATCTTATGGAACGCTTTCTATATCCTTATGCTTTTGATGTATTTCTTACAAACAGCTTAAAGCTAGATGTTTTTGGTTATTAATCTACCTTAACAATCTTTGTCTTTTAACTTGAGCATTAGTCCCTTTACCAACACATTTGAATTTTATCATCTTATTTTGGTTATTTTTCTCACTTTCTCCATGCTTCCTTTCTTGCCTTCTTTGGACTGAACATACTTTGGCCATTCCTTTTAATCTCCCTCTACTGACTTGGCAATTGTACATTTTAATTTCTATTCTTTTGGTTAATCTCTTAAAGTTGTTAATATTCATACTTTATCAAGGTATAATCTCTTGACCCACTAAACAGTCGCAGAACCTTAGAACACTTTTAACTCAACCTCCTTCCTAGCATGCTTTAGTATTTTCTTTAGTGACATCTACTGGGACAAACACTCTCAGGGCTCAATGAAAGTATGGTTCTTTACCTCATCTTCTTCATTAAAGGGTGGCTTTTCTTAGTTTACAATTCTAGGTTATGAGTCATTTTCTCATAGCACATTGAAGTTGTTATCCCACTGTCTTCTGTAAGAAGATTCTTTGATTGATATTGAGAAGTCAGCTGTCAGTCTAAACGTTGCTCCTTGGTAGGGAATCTGCCTTTCCTTCCTGGATGTAAAGGGTTTTGTTTTGTTTTATTTTTTAAATTTTGCCACTGGTGCTTCTGCAGGTTCACTATAGTGTATACAGGTTTGAATTTCTTTCCATATATCCTGCTTGGGATTTGCTGGGTTTACTGAATTTGAGGATTGTTGTCTTCATCAGTCCTGAAACTTTTCGGCCTTACTATCTCTTCAGATATTGCTTCTCCCCAGTTAAGTATCTCCTCTCCTTCTGGAATTCTACTTAGATAATCGGATGTATATTATACCTTCTCAGCCTATCCTCTATGCCTTTTAACCTCACTTTCACATTCTTTTTGTTTGTTTTAGAGATGGGTTCTCAGTATGTTGCCCAGGCTGGAGTGCAGTATTCAGACACAGTCATTGCACACTGTGGCCTCGAATTCCTGGCCTTAAGCAATCCTCCTGCCTCGGCCTCCATGCCCAGCTCACTTTTACATTCCTTCTCTGCTTCTCTGTGCTGCAATCTGAGTATTTTCTTCAGTTTTATTTTCCAGTTTACCAATTTTCTCTTCAGATGGGTTTAATCTACTGTTGAACTTATCCATTAACTTTATTATAATCTTTATATTTTTCATTTCTAAAATATATAAATCTCTCAAATCTGCATATTTCTACAATCCCTTGCTTCTTACTGATATCTTCAATCCTCTCTTATTTCAGCATATAATAAAAATATCTTTTTGCTTCCTGTACTAATTATTCCACTATCTTCAATCTTTTCATTTCTGATGCTGCTGTTGTTTTCTATTACTTTGCTCATGGTGTCTTGTTTCCTTTTGCGTTTTGTGACTTTTTTTACTGTGACTTTCTTGGAACTTTGAGGCTTGAGTTAAAGATGGGTTTCTCCAAACAGGATCTATGGTTGCTTTTTGCAGTGGCACTGCCAACCCGGAACTACTCTAAATTCTTAGACTGAGGTTGTTGTTGTTATTATTGCTGTTTTTAACGATCTAGGTAGTCTGAATTCTTGCTTCAAAACCACATGAGGGTCAGCTTATCAATTCTCAAAACAGATATCTCTTTTCCTGCATAAACATTTAACCTAACAACATTTCCTACATAAACATTTAACCTAACAGCAAGGCCAAAACGGATAACTGTCTTTGCCTTCTTTTCACAAGAGGAGGTTTACTTCTAGATCATCTTTACAGTAAAAATGTCACCCTGTGGATTATGCATTGGATTTCCTTTTAGGCTCCCATCTTAGGCAGGCCCTGGGCTTTTACCACCTCCCCCTAATATCCAACATATTCAGCAAAACTCTTCAGGGTGACAGCAGCCTCAGAACTCCATCTGCCTTGATGGGTTTCTCCTTTCACTTAGGTTCTAGCCTCTGAGGTTTCCTTACCTTTTGGCCACTCCACTGATAAATTTAATTTCCAGTTTCTTGAAAACATTTCATCCAGCACCTAGTTTGTCTTCAGCAGGAGAGGCAGTCAGTATGTCTAGTCCACCAAACTGCCAGGAGCAGAAGTTCTCCATACACAGTTTCTTGACAAGTCTACAGGTGATTCTGAAGTGCACTCCCAGTTAAAAGCCAAAATCCCTAGAAATACCGCTCAATAAAAGGCCTCTGGTATCTCTTAATCATTAGATCCCATTGTCCAGCTTAACGGTCAGTCTCACCCATCACCCACCAGCATCTGCCAGTGTCAATCCTTCCCCACTGCTCAGTCCCTTGTGTCCAAACACCTCTCTGATCATTGCTTCTCTGGAAAGAGGAGTGCCAGTGTCCTGAACACCCTCCTGATCTCACAGTGCCTCACGCACAGCAGGAATGCATTGACTGAATGAATACAGGACTTCCGACTAGTCACTTACCGGGTGGGTTAAAGATAATGATATCATCTAAGAGCTTAGACATTTCCTGTTCTAGGACTGCTAAGGTGATTTTTCCATTTTGTTCCAGGGTGCTGAGGAATTGAACCATCTGATGAGTAAAAGCTTGGCATTTTGGAACTGCATCCTGACAAAAAACAAAAAAAAAAATCATTCAAATGAATCCAAGCAAGGAGTGTTAATTGCGTATTTCCTGGGAGCATGGCACTGCAATGAATGCTTGGGTAGGGAGTAGAGAAGACAGAACAGGAAGCCACATGAAGACTTAGTCCCACATGGCCCAAGGGCCCTGAGTCTAGTAAAAGGCAAATCTATGGTAACACTTTGACCAGGGCCCATGTTTTCCCAAATTCTGGCAGAATACTCTTCCTTTTTTACTACAAGAATAACAACCAAACACTAACTACTTGCCAGACACTTTTCCAAAAACTTTTATGTTCATTATCTAATTCAACCCTCACAACACCGCTTTGAGGCAAGGTACTTTTTTTTTTTAAGACAGAGTCTCACTCTGTTGCCCAGGCTGAGTGCAGTGGTGGGATCTCCGCTCACTGCAACCTCCACCTCCTGGGTTCAAGCGATTCTCCTACCTCAGTCTCCCGAGTAGCTGGGACTACAGGCACATGCCACCACACCCGGCAAACTTTTGTATTTTTAGTAGAGATGGGGTTTCACCATGTTGACCAGGCTGGTCTTGAACTCCTGACCTCAGGTGATCTGCCTGCCTTGGCCTCCTGAAGTGCTGGGATTACAGGCGTGAGCCACCGCACCCAGCCTTTGCAAGGCACTATTTCTAATCAGATAAGAAAACTGAAGGACTTGTCCTGTCAGACCTCAAGCTCATATTACTACCCTCCCTCCCTCCCTCCCATTCTGCTGCCAATGACATTCAGATCATGAAACCAGCAGCTTGCTGGCAGCCCTCAATCCTTTTGACCTTTCGTCAACATGTGACATTGCTAGTAAGTAAAGGCTCTCCCAAAACGAGAACTCAACCCAAAAGATCTACAAGGCCAAAAGATGAGTATATGATAATACACATCCTCCAACTTCCTCTGCTGAGCACTTCCTAGGTTCAAGACTGTCCTTTGTAGCACTTATGCTACTACCAATCTCCAAGAACAGTCCCTGCCTTTTAAACTACCTCTCAACTTACCAGATGCTTCTGGCTGTCAGTAGGAATAGAAAGGCCTGCAGACACTTTTAGGAGCTTCATGATTAATTCAGCATAAGATTCTTTTGCCAGGATGATGGATGGCGGGTAATGGCTGCTGAAATAACCTAGCACACTCTGGTACGACACAATATCCACGAGATGCCATGAAAGTGAGCTTGTCTGTCCAAGAAGATTAAGTAAAGGTGAATCCTAAAAATAAAACACATATTCCTTTAGTTCCAGAGCCCCAATTTTTCCAGAAATATGTGTTGCTAACTAGTCTGTCGAATAACCACTAAGATGGCCTATGGTAAGCACAGAACAGTTACAATATCAAGTAAGTATCTACTCGAGTTAGGGGTACTAGTGAAAGCAATAACCAAAGTCTTGGCAAAAACACATTCATATTAAGATTAACCCAGGTTCTTTTCTTTCAAATGAACTCTCTGTTCTGGTGGGACATGCCAAAATTGACTTCAAGAAGCATACATATTGAACTAGATATTAATGAGATGTAAAATAAAGCTGATTAATATATCCTAACTCAGTGTGGTTCTTTGTATAATTTAGAATCAGATAATGAGCTATCCAAGAAAATCAGGCATCTGGTTAAAGGTACATCTCATATGCCAAGCATCTGTTCACACTGATAGGGGCACTGGAAAAACAAATGAAAAACTATGACCTAGTAGAAAGCAAAGATCTAAGCAGCCTTGCCAAATGTTTGCCATAAGCTTCCCAAACTTACTGTTTGGTCTACCAGTTGAACTTCCTTTGCCAATAAAATCATCATGAAAAGGAGGCAGACAATCATGCTGCGGGTTTCTGGGTGGGGACTGGGATTCCAGGCATCAGAGAGCACACTAACCCAATTGACTTCACAGAGTACAGACCCCAAAAATAAGAAACAGCTCTTGGGGCTTCCTCGTTCCACCTAGAAGGAAATGAATTAAAATCAATGTGTTGCCTTGTGCTATCTATGTATCTGGAAAATGTATGTAAATTATTTCATAATTATGTTTTTAAAAAACACTTTTTCCCCAGATTATATCACTTACAATCCCACCTCCTAGAGATTTAGACTTAATATTTGTAATATCTCTCCTTCCACAATGTATGTGTATATATTTTAGTTTGTCTGTTCAGATTTCAGCATTTATTCCAATCATTCTTAACAAGTGAGGAATGACCTTCCCTAACCCCAACCTGGGTGGAGAATCGCTGCCACAGTAAGTCACTGGAGCTGCAGGGAGTGTATCAGAATCCTCAGGTGTGCCAGGACAGGGCAAAGTTGAGATTTACTAGTCAGTAGTTCCCAAACTTAAGTGCGCATCAGAACTAAATGGAAAATGTATTAAAACAGATTGCTGGGCCTACCCCTAGAGCTTTTAATTTTGCACGTATGGGTTGGGAGCTGGAATGTGTAAGTTCCCAAGTAATGCTGATGTTTCTGTCCCAGGGACCATATTACTTTGAGATCTACTACACTAGTGTATATTATTTATATTGCCTTTTTTAAATTTTCTTTTTTTGAGATGGAGTTTCACTCTTGTTGCCCAGACTGGAGTGCAATGGCACAATCTCAGCTCACCGCAACCTCTGCCTCCCAGGTTCAAGCAATTCTCCCGCCTCAGCCTGCCAAGTAGCTGGGCACCCACTCCCACGCCCAGCTAATTTTTTATTTTATTATTTTATTGCTTATTTTTTATTTTATTTTTAGTAGAGACCAGGTTTCTCCATGTTGGTCAGGCTGGTCTTGAACCCCCAGCCTCAGGTGATCTGCCCACCTCAGCCTCCCAAAGTGCTGGGATTACAGGTGTGAGCCACCGTGCCCGGCCTATATTCCCTTTTTAATGTAATGTTGTATTATAACAATGTCTCCCCATTATTAGTCTTTACAATTTTTGATGACTGCATGTTTAAATTCTATTTAAAATATATTAGAGTGGCCGGGTGCAGTGGCTCACTCCTGTAATCCCAGCACTTTGGGAGGCCAAGGCGGGTGGATCACAAGGTCAGGAAATCGATAGCATCTGGCTAACATGGTGAAACCCCGTCTCTGCTAAAAACACAAAAAATTAGCTGGGCCTGGTGGCAGGTACCTGTAGTCCCAGCTACTTGGGAGGCTGAGGCAGAAGAATGGCGTGAACCTGGAAGGCGGAGCTTGCAATGAGCCAAGATCGCGCCACTGCACTCCAGCCTGGGTGACACAGCGAGACTCCATCTCAAAAGAAAAAAAAAAATAAATAAGAGAATGAGGAACAGATGTACTATAAAGTATACAAGAAACCTCAAAGATCTCTTACAAGCTATTTCAATACTTCTAATTTGTTTAAAATAAAACATGGCTACTCATGAATTTTTCCTTTCAATATGAAGATTAAAAGCTCTAGTCTATTTATAAAATCATGATCAATTGAATTTGGTGATGATTCATTTCTTCTCATTACTGTTATTATATTATGCTAACTACTAATTCTCTTCCTTTTAGAAAATGATTCTTCATTGTCCATTATAATCAGTTCTCTATCCTCACCCTCAACCCCACCAAAAAAAATATAGTTTATTATGCCAAGAAGACACAAAGAATTAAAACATCCCCAGCTTCTGGGGTGGTCAGGGTCATCTGCCATTAGAATAAAACTTCTAGAGACAGAGTCTACAGCCTCCCTTAACAGGCTGTGCTACTATTTAGTCTGTCTTATAGTTAAAGTCATCCTTTTACTTAGTTAAAACTCCATCTTATAGTTCTTTAAACCACCTTTCTCTAGTATGGTTATAATGGTGATAAATATTTACTTAATGCCTGTCTCATATACTAAATCTAGCTATAAAATCATTCTTAAGTCTTTACTTTCTCTAGAACAACTGCCCTCAGCTTTTCTTGCATTTCAGCTACTGAGGAGTGGCTGACAAGACAGCACAGATGGGCTTCCATTAAGGGCACTAAAAAAGTTAAGTACATTTTGCTAACTGTCATAAATAAGTGTACATCTGTATCAAAGCACTTAAGGTGTCTCAGTAATAAATGTGATAGTAACAGTAAACACTAACTGATGAGACTATGAACAAATGAACTGAAACTACCATAAAAACCTAAGACAAGAGTGTAATTAAAAAAAAAAGAAAGAAAGAAAGAAAAGCAATAACAGCTCCAAATGCCTGACTGGTATGTAAGTTACACTACACTGTCTGTTTTCTGGTTTTTGTAACCATTGCTTCTACTGCAAAGACTCGCACATACTCTCTTTTTTCAGGTCATTTCAGGTCTGTACACGATTATGATGCACTCATCGGTTGTCACAATGCATTTTATCTCATATAATCAAATTATTCACTTGCATGACTGCTAAAAGAAACTAATAGCTTCAGTACCAATTTACATTTTGCTTTAATAGAACATTTAACAATACACAGTTGATGACACAAACTGTAATGACACAAACACATCAACAACCACCAAGATTAAGCATAATGGAGGCATTAAACTATGTACTCACACATGACAAAGCCTAGGGGATGACTGACATATTATAGATCAAATCTTTCTCTGGGTTTTAAAAATGGTCCTGTAGATGTGTTAATACAATGAAATGACTTCCATGGGACACTATTTTCCACAAGCACCACCGAGGCAACACAGAATGTATTCACGGTCCACGCTGGCACACACTGCCACTATGCCTAACAACCACAGTGACCAGGCTGCTCCCTGAAAACCAGATCTCTCTGGGCTGCAACCCGGGGAGTGAAGGGCTTACTTTGAAGAAGGCCTCCATGAGCATCTGGTCAGGGTGCAGGTCCTTCCACGGCAGTTTCCGGTACGCGCTATGGAAAGTGTACAGAATGAACTCTGGCATTTTGGGTGCTGTACATGCTTCGCAATAATGCATCAGGTGCAACCAAAGGGCTCCTTCATCACCTGGCAATAGCTTATCTAGAATTTAAAAAGAAAATAGAGCTGAAGACCTTTGGTTTACCTTTTTAAAAAAAAATGCAAATTTGAACTAAAAATCTAAAACTGAAGGTTCTCGTTATTGACCCAATTTCAGATTTTCATGTGGGGAGAGTGGTTAAGGGGACTACTGGCAGATTAGTAATAAAGAATGGCACTTCATTTACCCACTTGGGTAACTGGAGTGAGCAGATGCACATTTTAAGCTTTTCTTTAAAATTTCTAAATATATGGCTTTTTAACCGAAATACGCTCCTACAGCCTGCTGCCCTCAGTATGTATTCAGCTTTACACATTTAGTGCTTCATTCATTTGGCACTCAGGAGAAATCCAATATTCCCCAAAAAGAAATGTTCCATTTTTTAAAAGAAGACATGCAAATGGCCAATAGGTGCATGAAGAAATGCTCAGCGTCACTGATCATTAGGGAAATGCAAACTAAAACCACAACAAGATATCAGTGCACAGCTGTTAGGATAGCTGTTATCAAAAAGATGAACGATAACAAGTGTTAGAGAGGATCTGGAGAGAAAGAAACTCTTAAACACCGTTGGTGGGAGTGTAAATTAGTACAACCATTATGGAAAAAGGCATGGAGGTTCCTCAAAAAACTAAAAATAGAATACCATATGATCCAGTAATCCCACTTCTGGGTATACATCCAAAAGAAAGGAAATCAATAGGTTGAAGGGATAACTGCACTCCCACTTTCACTGCAGCATTATTCACAATAGCCAAGATATGGAAACAACCTAAGCATCCTTCAAAAGATGAATGGATTTTTCTAAATGTTGTGTATACACACAATGGAATACCAGTCTGCCTTAGAAGAGGAGGAAATCCTGTCATTTGCAACAACACGAATGAATCTGGAGGACATCATGCTAAGTGAAGAAAACCAGGCACAGAAAGACAAATGCCACATGAGCTTACTCATATGTGGAATCTAATAAGTTGAACTCACTGAAGTAGAGAATAGAATGACGGTTACCAGAAGCTGTGGGGTGTCAGGGGGAAAGGGAGGGAATGAGGAGTTGCTGATCAAAAGGGCACAAAGTTTCAGAGGGCAGGAGGAATAGGTTTCAGGATCTATTGTACAGCAAGGTGACTATCACCCACAACAATGCATTACATATTTCAAAATAAGAAGAGAACAAACTTCAAATGTCTCATCATAAACAATGATAGGTAAGCAAGGTGATGGATACCTTAATTAGCTTGATTTAATCACGCCACACTGTAAATCACACTGTACCCCATCAATGTATATAATTATGATTTGTTAATCAAAGATAACATTAATAATAATTTTTTAATTTAAGAAACAGTGGAAATGTTCCAAATGACTAACACTTAATTAACCCTTGGTGCAATGAAACTAGCCTATTAACTGTCATTCATGTAAGTCATTCTAAAATAAATCTCACGCTTTTCTGAGACCTGGATTATTACTCAATATTATCCTCACAAGTATCAATTCCATTAATGTCTTCAAGGGCTAATGACTATATAACGGACATTTAGTCTAAAATAAGTGGTTTCAAACTTTCTGGTTCCACGCAAATGGAAAGCAGTCAAAGAAGAGTGAGCCACACACAGCAAAAACAAAAACCTGACGGTGTTTCTCAACACAAATCTTTTAAGAAATGGCCAACGAGGCTGTGTGCAGTGGCTCACGCTTGCAGTTCCAGCACTTTGGGAGGCCGAGGCAGGCAGATCACTTGAGGTCAGGAGTTCGAGACTAACTTGGCCAACATGGTGAAACTCTGTCTCTACCAAAAATACAAAAATTAGCCAGGTGTGGTGGCAGGCGCCTGTAATCCCACCTACTCAGGAGGCTTAGGTGGGAGAATTGCTTGAACCAGGGAGGCGGAGGTTGCAGTGAGCCAAGATCGCACCACTGCACTCCAATCTGGGTGACAGAGTGAGATTCCTTCTCAAAAAAAAAAAAAAAAAAGCCAATGAGCATCAACACATTGTACCAGACAACTCTCATTTCTAATATGCTTGTGCTCTCAATTCCACAACCCAGCATGAAACAGGAATGCATATTTTTAACAACCTTTAAGATAGAGGTTAACGATAGCATTCGTTTAAATATGGATAAAAGACAGTTGTATTTAGATAAAGTTGGGTAAGTATGTAGAAGATATCCAGGAGGATGTCTTAGGATAAGACTAAGCTGATAGTTCCAGTCAAGACACAAATTCTATGACGTCAGATAAATTCTTTCCATTTTCAGGTTCCCACTTTCCTCATCCATAGAAGGAGCTAGTGGATCAGATAATATCACTAAAAAGCTACAATACTTCTTCATCCTACCTTGCAAAGCTCTCCTGTTTCCTTTCTTTGAACCCAGCTACCAAGTCTTGATTCAAGTTTGTGTGCCCTCCTGTCCCTATGCCACTTTCTCATTTTATTTACATACACAGGCAAGAGAGCCTTGGGGTGCTTTCCCCTATACTAAGAAATTAAATACGGCCGGGTACGGTGGCTCACACCTGTAATCCCAGCACTCTGGGAGGCCAAGGCAGGCAGATCACAAGGTCAGGAGTTCAAAACCAGCCTGACCAATATGGTGAAACTCTGTTTCTACTAAAAATACAAAAATTAGCTGGGCGTGGTGGCGGGCACCTGTAGTCCCAGCTACTCGGAAGGCTGAGGCAGGAGAATCGCCTGAACCCAGGAGGCGGAGGTTGCAGTGAGCCAAGATCCTGCCACTGCACTCCAGTCTGGGCAACAGAGCAAGACTCTGTCTCAAAAGAAAAAAAAAGAAATTAAATATACAGCCTTTATGACTACCATTTGATGCTCAAATCTTTTTCTCAGTAATCAATAGGATGGTAAAAAGCAGCTAGAAGTCTGCCTTTCCAAAAAAAAAAAGAGTACTACTAGGATTTCATGTGTTACTCACTGAACCACTATTTATCAAACACACATTGAGAATATGGCATAATCCCAGTTTTGTAGGGGGCAAAAAGAAGCAATGAATAACATTTGTTATTCTATGAAGAGTTTACACCTCTTCAAGACAAGATCAGATACGTAAAAGATAAATCAGAAATACAAATAAGGTACAGCCAGACAAAATGAAATGAGCCATGAAAAGGCATACCAGCCATGAAAAGGCATAAAGAGACTTCAATGCCTATTACTAAGTGAAAGAAGTTAATCTGAAATGCTATGATTCCAACCATAGGATATTCTACAGAAGGTAACACTATGGAGACAGTAAAAGGATCAGGGGTTGAGGGGAGGGAAGGGATGAACAGGGAGAGCACAGAGAACTTTTAGGGCAGTGAAACTGCTCTGTATGATACTACAATGGTGGGCACGTGTTATTTGTCATTTGTCAAAACCCACTGAATGTGTTCACCAAGAGAAAATGCCAATGTAAACTATGGACTTTAGTTGATAATGATGCCTTAATGTAGGTTCATCAATTATAACAAATGTATCACCCTGGTGTGGAATGTCCAGAGTGGGGAAGGTTTGTGCATGTGTCGGGGCAGAGGGTATAAAAGAATTCTTGTACTTTCCACTTAATTTTGCTGTAAACCTAAAACTGCTCTAAAAAATAAAGTCTGTTAAACAAAAAATAAAATCTATTATGGAAAAAAAAACAAAATTGGATGACATATGGTTAACTGTATGTATTAGCTTCTTTTTACACTGCTGATAAAGACATACCCGAGACTGGGTAATTTATAAAGAAAAAGAGGTTTAACAGACTCACAGTTCCACGTGGCTGGGGCGGCCTCACAATCATGGTGGAAGGCGAAAGGCATGTCTTACATGGCAGCAGGCAAAAGACAGAATGAGAACCAGGCGATAGGGGAAACCCCTTATCAAACCACCAGATCTCATGAGACTCATTCCCCATCAGGAGAACAGTATGAGGGAAACCGCCCCCATGATTCAACTATCTCCCACCAGCTCCCTCCCACAACACATGGGAATCATGGTAGCTACAATTCAAGATGACATTTGGGTGGTGACACGGCCAAACCATATCACTCTATAACTAAATGCCACACAAACACATGGCAGCCACAGAGGCACTAGGTACGCTCAGTGGAAGAAAACACCATGGGCCAGAAGCAAAGAGGAAGCCAGAGTGTTAAACTGATGTTGAAACCAGCCAACCAGGACTATTTGCCTGCTGAGTTTTAACAGCACAAGAGGACAGAACATGAGGTTTTCTAAGGACTATATTCTTATTGAAAGGGCAGAATGGGGCAAAAGAGGAAACTTCTCTGCCTTACCCTGGATTGTGAGTCAGGAGAGATAAAAAAGTTTACTGTGAGAATTGAGGCCAGTCTGCAAGTGAGTTTGGGGTTTAATTTCATGTAACTTGTAGCATGGGGAACCCCAAACCAAGAAGTTGAGCAGTTCCAACTGACAACAAATGTAGATCCTCTCTGGAGGCCTTACATACCCTCAGACTAGGCCTTATGAGATTCCCATCAGTCTCTCTAAATATGGGCTCACAATACAAAATTTAAAAATACACAAGGACACAAGCCTCCAAGAACAAGAATCCAAAGGAAAATTAAACAGCAGCATAAGGCAATCCCCAACAGGAATTTCAGATAATAGAATTATTGTATATACATCATAAAGTAAGCCTGTTTAAACATTTTAAGGAAATAAAAAATAGAATTTTTAATGAAAGAAAAGATACTACCAAAAAGGATCAGGGTAGATTTGAAAAACAAACAAATAGATCTAGAAATGGAAAAAATAATCACTGAAATGAAAAATTCAATTGATATATTTTAAGCAGATGAAACACAGCTGGAGAGAGACTAAAGAACTGGAAGGAAGACCTCTAGAAATTACCCAGAATAAAGCAAAAAAAAAGACAGAAAATATGAAAAAGAGGTTAAGAGTTAGGGAGGACAGGAATAAACTCAACATGCAGGATAGGTAATACGGGAAGAGAGAAAGACTGCAAATTTACCATAACTGAGAAACTCAGAGCAACCTAACAAAAAAAGGTAAGAAGTTACACACTTAAAGGCCGGGCATGGTAGCTCACGCCTGTAATCCTAGCACTTTGGGAGGCAGAGGCGGGCAGATAGCCTGAGCTCAGGAGTTCGAGACCAGTCTGGGTAACATGGTGAAACCCCGTCTCTACTAAAAATACAAAAAAATTAGCCAGGTGTGGCGGCATGCACCTGTAGTCCCAGCTACTCAGGAGGCTGAGGCAGGAGAATTGCTTGAATCTGGGAGGCAGAGGCTGCAGTGAGCCCAGATCGCGCCACTGCACTCCAGCCTGGGCGACAGAGCGAGACTCCATCTCCAAAAGGAAAAAAAAAAAAAAAAAAAGAAGTTACACACTTAATACTAAATAATTGTATCAGTGACCTTTCTTCAGTCACAGATAACTGCCTATTAAATAAAAATTCAGTAGAGAAAAGTAGAAAGAAAAGACTGACTGAATGACTTAGGGAAAAATGAAAACTAAGCAGAGACAGCCTGACATCTTCCTACCTTTAAAACTCTCATGCAGTGAGTCAATACAGTCAGTGAACAGCTGCACAATGCTTGAGGCCACCACAGTATCACTCTCTAGCCAGGGGTAATGGCGCTGTTGGCTGCTTTAAAGAAAAGAAACACACACTTAGGAATGCAACCATGATTAAATTATTGTAAGTGTCAGTGTCTGGGGCTGGCCTAAGTCCTGGAAGCCTGTCCATTATGTAGGCCTGACACACATTTAGAATACTTCAAAGGCTGTAAATACCTGCAGGCAAACTGTAGCTTGTAACACCAGCCATATAATTTTCTTTCCGCTCTTTCCTACCCCTTTATTCCAGTGCAATTATATTTCTAAAATGTGCTATACAAATAACCCTTAAATTAACATCTTTTTACATCAAATTTAGACCCTTTGATACCTTGGTTACATTTCAAATGCCGTAGAAAAACACCTTAAGGCAGCTTCAACAGTTTTCCCTACTCAAAGCATTAAAAAAAAAAAAAAAAAATCAAATTCACATAACAAAGAGACGGCCAAAAATTAACAAATAGAAAATGACCAAAGAAATTTTTTTTTTTTTTTTGAGAAAGAGAGTGTCTCTGCCACCCAGGCTGGAGTGCAGAGTACAGTGGTGCAATCTCGTGTCACAGCAACCTTCATCTCCGGTGTTAAAGCAACTCTTCTGCATCAGCCTCCCGAGTAATTGGGGTTGCAGGTGCCGACCACCATGCCCAGCTAATTTTTGTATTTTTAGTAGAGACAGGGTTTTACCATGTTGGCCACACTTGTCTCAAACTTCTGACCTCAAGTGATACACCTGCCTTGGCCTCCCAAAGTACTGAAATGACAGGCGTGAGCCACCACACCTGGCCCAAAGAAATTCTTTATATGAAAATTTTAATTGGCCGGGCACAGTAGCTCCTGCCTATAATCTCAGCACTTTGGGAGGCAGAAGTGGGCAGATTGCTTAAGGTCAGGAGTTCAAGACCATCCTGGCCAACATAGCAAAACACTGTCTCTACTAAAAATACAAAAAAAAAAAAAAATTAGCTGGGCATGGTAGCGCACATTCGTAATCCCAGCTACTCAGGGGGCTGACACAGGAGAATTGCTTGAACCTGGGAGGCACAGGTTGCACTGAGGCAAGATCACGTCACTGCACTCCAGCCCGAGCAACAGAGTGAGACTCCGTCTTTAAAAAAAAAAAAAAATTATTTTCTGAATCTGGACTAGAAAACTCAATATCCAAATAAGTTCCATTAATTCTTACTGGAAATAAACAAGCGGCCAACATTATGGTAAGCAGTCTATATATACACAGTCACTATAAAATCTTGAAGCTTGCAGATTATTCAGATAGCCCTCTAGCAAAAGCAAACATTCAGAACCTTTTACACTTTCCTTAAGTGGCTCGTAAAGCAACATGGGTTAATGCAAAGAGTCTAGAAACAGAAGTCTAAGACCTGAGCTCTAGTCCCAGCTTCGGCACTAACCAACCAGTTATGAGACTTGAGTATGACATTCATGTTCTCTGAGTCTCAGAATCAAGTCCAAGTTTTTGAAAATACCTCCTATAATGTGATGTTTACCACTGTCGTAATTTCTATAAAACCCTGACAAGTTCAACTAGCTTCTGCTTGTATACTTTCAGGGAAAAAAAAGACTCAGACGGCAACTCACTGAATTTGGACAGCTGTCTACCTCTCCGTATTGCAAATGCTTGTGAAATAATGCTTTAATTGTAGAGTTCCAGAATTAAAGGTAATTCCCACCCAATAATTTTATAGCCAACTTAGTTATAGCCAACTTAGTTCCAAAACACAACTGATACAGTAGAGAAAAATCAGTCTCATAAAAATCTAAGAGAACCCTCAGGAGAACAGCAACCGTTTTTCTGAAATTAAACACTAAAGTTTGTTCAACCTCTTTATTGTGGAAAACTGGAAATGAATGCCCAGTTTTGTTCCAAAATTAATATCAAGATAATATCTCTGATGACCCAGACTAGTAATTCCATACATAGAAAAGGTCTTAAGTTTTGAAAAGAAGCCTTTTCTAAATTTAAATATGGCCTTACACTAAAAAATTAAATCTGTGAACTCATCACTTCTACCGAATACCATTCAGAATTTTAAGTCTACAAATATCAAAGGAATTTGAATATCTGAAAACCTATTTACCTTTCATTGTCCTCTAAAACCAGGATCCATGGCTTAAAGAGCTGAATGATTACCGAATGTAGGCATTTCAGCACTAAAAAGTTTTAGAGACAAAAAAACAAACAAGGTCATCATTTGTCATTTGTCAATATCACTGCTCACATTATACAGAAAAATCTACCGCTTATTATCTGTAGACTCATAAACCTATGTTAATATACAAACAACAGGCTTAGTATAACTAAGTATGTTTATGTTTTCATTGGCTACATTGGAATTTCTCTGAATTGAAGAATTTGTATTACAATATAATATCATGGATAATTTTATAACATACTTTTAAAAAAGATAAATGTATATTCAGAACCCTTTCCTTAGAAAAACAAATGACAGAAAAGGTAGGAAACTGAAACCTATCTCTTTGTACCCCACCCTGCAAAGGAGGGGCAGAGACAAGCCATAGCAAGCACCCTACATTCACTATGTAATGAATATATCCATTCATATATCATGACACATATATGACACATACATGGGCTCATGCCTGTTCTATATATTTCTACTTTTTCTCCTTGACACTCAATATAAACCTCTTAATGTGCCTATTTAAATCTCTCTTAATGGAAAGTCCAAACACCTAGCTCCACATTGCACTAAAAGTACCTGTTTTCCTGCTGGCAGTTGGGTCTTGGGCCAAACAGGCCATTTCCGAGTCAAACAGCCTTTTCACAAGGTAGCCCAAGAATGTCTTCACATCAGCCATATAAGGACTCCATTTTGAGAATAAACCAAAGCTTTTAAAGTCCATCTTGGATAACCGAAGCTTATAGAAAAAGTCTGAAAGCCACTGTATAGTCTCCATTACCTGGAAGAGACAACTAGTCAAAAAACGCTTACTAAATGTGTACTTTTAGTAAAGTGTTATGACACATTGTGATGAGAGTGTATGTAGTAGGTCTTTGACTTTATAAGAGAGTTGCAAATATATAAAGCATATGAGAAATAAATCAATGGGTTTCTTTTTTTTTTTTTTTTTTTTTTGAGGTGGAGTCTCGCTCTGTCACCTAGACTGGAGTGCAGTGGCATGATCTTGGCTCAACACAACCTCTGCCTCCTGGGTTCAAGCGATTCTCCTGCCTCAGCCTCCTGACCATGCCCAGCTCATTTTTGTATTCTTTAGCAGAGACACGGTTTCACCATGTTTCTCAGGCTGGTCTTGAATCCTTGGCCTCAAGTGATCCGCCCACCTTGGCCTCCCAAAGTGCTGGGGTTACAGGCATGAGCCACCACACCCGGCCAACAATGGGTTTCAGTCAAACCTTTTCTAAAGCAGTGGAACCATTATTTCAAATAAATTCTCATGCAAACCCATATCAAACAGAATGGATAAAACCGAGAACTCCATGGGACACCGCATCATAGAAACCCAAGCAGTGGTCTCAGGGTGGAGGCCAATGGGCTAGGGTGGGCAGGAAAGGTCTACAGGGGAGTGCCTGCCCTTGTCTCAGACACATGGGCAAGAATTAGACTCAGGGGAATGGAGTGAGCCACCTGGACAAAGGGGGCATGAGGGAAGCAAAGCACTTAACAAGAAAAACACATGGCTCTTAAAAATAACGCACAAAAGTTTTCCAACTGTTTAAAAAATAAATAGCAAGAGAAATAAAAAAGAAATGCACAAACACGTCAGAGACCAAAAGCTACACACCTGCTTGTCTGACAAGAGAGCATCGGAAGAGTTGGGAAGCACGGCGCCCTCGGCGGACGCTGCCCCCTGCTTGCAGCTGGGGGCGCAGCAGCCCAGGGCTCTCAGAGTCGCTTTCCAACACTCGGGGCTCAGCAGCTGCTCCGCGGAGCCTGCCAGCAGGGACAGGAAGAGCAAGTCAGCGGCTTTCCCAAAAGAAATGTTTTAACTTGTAACAAAGAATACGAGTACCTTACAAAGTAATAAAAATTAAACCAAAATCCAAAACAAACTCACAGGGGTATCTAGAGTGAGGAGGCCCAAGTAAAGAGAACCTAAGAGAAGAACTGGCTGCCCGCACATATGGTTTTCCTGGTTCCTGGTGACGCTGCTGGGAGTGAGCGCTGCTGAAGCTACACTCAGAGGGGTGGGAGACCTGACCCTCCGACCCTGGCTGGGGAATGGTGCCAGTGCCACTCTCCTGGCTGGGGGACCACAGCTATCTATGAGTGTGACAGACACAACAGTGACAGGACAATGGAGACTATGTGCTGAAGGCAACTCAGGGCGTGGGCTCTCGGGAAGGAGTCTCCTACCAGCCCCCAAATTCCCCAAAACCAAGACTCAGAAGCAGCATGGAAGAGCTGGGCAAGTCCAGCAGCCCGTATTCTGAACTAGTTCCAATTCTGGTACTTAATAATTTCGCATCCCACAGGACAGGAGTAATATCTCCTAAAGTACTTTCCATCCAGAGTGAACATGAGAATCAAGTAAGATAACAGGTTCACAGAGCAGGTCTGAGGAGAATGATGGTGAGACCAGCTGCATTATGTCCAGTGTGAGGTACCTGGGGGACAGTGACCAGTCTGTGCCCAGTGGCCACTGGGGTCTGGATCTTGGGACAGCGCCCCGAAATTAAGCTAGCACTGTAGAAATCACACATGCCTAGAAGACGGCAGTGACATCAGGGAAAACAATGGGGCTCACCCAGAGGGAATGAATGCAGTAGAAGAGCAAAGGATGCTCCCAAGGCAACATCAACATGGTAGCCAGGGAGGAGAAAGAAACCAGGAGGCAGCAGCTCATGACATCTGAGAGGTATCGTATTGTTATTCTTAAGTCTGAATTACTTATCTTGGTAAGAATAAATTTCCTACTAAATTCAAGTCAATAGTGGTCTAGTATAAATGGTTTACAATCTCTTTAAAAGATTTCAGGGAAAAATCCACAACACACACTATATCAAACTTTAAAAGCTTAGAGCAAAAATTAGCTATGCACATATTCATTGAAATTTGTAGAAATGAATTTCCCTTCCAACATTCTCCACCCACCCTGCAACCTGCCTCTGTAGGAAACAATGAAAGCTTGAAGTGTTCTGAAAATGAGAGACTACACATTTCAGGGCCCTTTGGGTAACCCAATACACTGGATCATTAACTTATCCATCAAACAATTTCTATTATGTAACACAAAAATTTGGTATAAAGCAATATTTCTTTTTCTACTACAAATATAAACGGTATGAAGTTTGCATGAAAAAAGTAAATACTATCTCATTTATCAAATTTTAATAAAATTACTGCCTAGTAAAACTCCAAAAATAAAAAAGCCTACCCTATTTATTTCTCCTCTAAGCTCTAAAACTGCCCTGGAAAATTGTAAGAAGAGGACAACAGAAGTGGCAGGAATGTGGAGATTGTAATGCTGCTCTTTCCCTTGGTAAATATAAATAAAGTCTATCATTATATATGGATAAAATTAATTTGCAAAAAACAAGAGTAAAAAAATTAGAAAGGAAAAACTCCCAAAATGTCATAAGGCACAAGCTCCCTGCTTTGCCAGATCTGTCATCTGCAGAGTAAGCTGGTCCTTCCCCACCCCACTTCAAGACAGCTGAAAAGTCAAGGCAAAGAAGTAGTTACATGACTGTGGACTCCACCAAATTCTAGGTGCTGCCTTGCCCAAATTAGAGCCCATTCTCACCTTTAGAACGATAACTGGCCATATTTACAGTAACAATTTTTTGGGCCTTGTTCATCAAGCCCTTTAGATGACAATCAGTGATTCTAAACTCCTATACTGGTATTACTTTCATACCTTTGAATGACATCTGCAAAATGAAAAAATGTGATATTGAATATTCACTAAGATCTAGTTAGTTACAATTAAATGAAGACACTTACTTTGCATCAGCAGCCTGAGAATGTCACTGTACTGGTCAGGAAACTGGTAGAGAAGAAGATAAGTCCAGTGCTTACAGAAAAGATTAAATGGCATCAAAATATCCTCATCTGGTTCAAGGCCCCAGGCAGTAAGTGCCAAGTGAATGGACTCCAGAAGCCTGGTACGATCAGACAGAGGAGGTTTAGTGGTGCTTAACCATTGTTTAAGATCGAACTAAAAAGAAAAAGAAACAAAAAGTCATTTTATTTACACTAGAAAAATAGTTTAAGAGGAGAGAAATCTGTGTAAATTTAGTTTAAAGGCCAAAAATTACCCAGCATTTTATAAAAATTGAAACTAAAATGTATAAACAGGTACATAAAAGATTCAACCAGAGGAAGCTAATTGCAAAATAAATAAATAAATAATAAAAAAAGAAGTACATAAAAGAATACAAAAAGTTCATTAATTGAGCCAGGTGCGGTGGCTCACACCTATAATCCCAGCACTTTGGGAGGCCGAGGCAGGCAGATCACCTGATATCAGGAGATCAAGACCAGCCTGACCAACATGGAGAAACCTCGTCTCTACCAAAAACACAAAATTAGCCAGGCATGGTGGTGCATGCCTGTAATCCTGGCTATTCAGGAGGCTAAGACAGGAGAATTGCTTGAACCTGGGAAGCGGAGGTTGCAGTGAGCCAAGATCGCGCCATTGCACTCCAGCCTGGGCAACAAAAGCAAAACTCCGTCTCAAAAAAAAAAAAAAAGTAGTTCACTAATTGGTGCCATTATGCATCTATTTCTATGTTACTATCTAGAATCTCAGAGGCAGTTTTCTTAGCTCTGTGTGCTTTTCTTGCAATTTAAAAATCTTACTGATGATTCATTATTGGCTTATAATTTTATACTATTCCTCAGAGACTCATATATTTCTGTCTTATAATAAGTTTCCTCTCCAAGACCTGGATCAGAACTTCGTAGCTCTCCTTCACTGGTGACAATGCCACAAATGAGCAGCCACTTTATGAAATTGTCTCAATTTAACAGCCTTGTTTCTGGGTCTGCATCAGTTACCTGTCTCAGTTAATAAAATTCAGACTGTTGATATTCCCTTCCCAAATCCCAAACTATAAAACATGTTCTCCTCCATTATAGGCTGAGATCAATCTCTAGGCCCTAAAATTGTCAAGGTTTTTTGTCTTTTTTTTTTTCACAACAGATCTCACTCCATCACCCAGGCTGGAGTGCAGTGGTGCAGTCACCGCTCACTGCAGCCTCAACCTCCAGGGCATAAGCAATTCTCCCACCTCAGCCTCCCAAGTAGCTGGGAGTACCACTAGCTTGGTTTTTTGTTGTTGTTGTTGTTTTTTGTAGAGACAGGGTCTCTGTTTTGGCAAGACTGGTCTCAAACTCCTACACTCAAGTAATCTTCATGCCTTGGCCTCCCAAAGTGCTGGGATTACACACATGAGCCACCGTACCTGACCAAAACTGCCAAGGTTTTGTTGATTCATAGATGTAAGAGAAATACAAGTGGAGGTAAAGTAGTTAAGACTCTGAAATTCTCAACTGGTTAAGTAAACTCATGACCTAGGTCTAATAGTTAATATTCGAATGTTATATATTAATATTAATATATTAATATGAAATCTAATAATATTAACAGAGTTAATATTCAGAATGAGATCAAAGGCAATTTGCTTAGATCCAGCTTATTCTAAATATGAGACTAATAAAAATTTTGTCAAACACAATTTAGGCATACATTCAAGATAAATTTTTAAAAAGGATATACTAAACTAATATGAATATTTTCAAAACTATATTAAGTTTTAAAAAGGGATGGGAATTAGGTCCTCTTTACACTAAGTGGAATAAGACTACCCTATACAACAGGGGTCCCCAAGCCCCACCTCCTGTCAGATGAGCCATGGCATTAAGATCCTCATAGAAGCACGAACTCTATTGTGACCTGTGCATGTGAAGGATATAGGTTGCACGCTCCATCTAATGCCTGATGATCTGAGGTGGAACCGTTTCATCCCAAAACCATCCCCCCTACTCCAGTCCCTGGAAAAACTGTATTCCATAAAACAGGTCCCTGGTGCCAAAAAGATTGGAGACCACTGCTATATAACACAACCAATGCTCCACCCCGCTAAGAAGCAGCTGTGGGGTCAGACTCCTTGAAGCTTATGCAAACTGTGAAAAAGGCCTCTCAGCCTCTGCTGTACCTGGAAACAAAACTTCAGAGGTCCTTTTATTTCTGTGGAGTAGGAAGCGACAATCATTGCTATGTTTCAACAATATGGTGAGGACGGAATTACATCTTACCTTGGTTAGCAGCATGAAAATCATATCACTGTTGTCCTCACTTAGAAACTTGACCACTTTCTCATACAGCTGTATGAACTCTGCGGGCGCAGCATTGGGAGTAAAGAAAGGAGACAGCAGGGAGCAGAGCCTGCTGTTCTTCAGAATGGTCTCAAGTACTTTTCTGCACTCTGATTTAGTGCCACTGATAAACACCTTGGAAAAATAAAAAGGAAAAATGTCACCAGATTCTTCCCTTACAACCTTTATTTAAGCAAGCAAATTTTTAAGGGGCACCAAATAAGGTGAATTGAATTTTTTTCTAAATGAAAGTCTGAAACAATCAAAAGACAGCTAAAATCAACATAGATAAGCCTATTGCTTCCAATGTCGGTAATATTAGAAATTCTGAAGAATCCATAAATCTGATTTGGACAAGCCACATATAGAAAATGCTGAGTTAGGGCGGGTGCAGTGGCTCATGCCTGTAATCCCAACACTTTGGGAGGCTGAGGCGGGTGGATCACCTGAGGGCAGGAGCTCCAGACCAGCCTGACCAACATAGTGAAACCCCATCTCTACTAAAACTACAAAAATTAGCCAGGTGTGGTGGTGGGCACCTGTAATCCCAGCTACTTGGGGGGCTGAGGCAGGAGAATTGCTTGAACCCGAGAGGTGGTGGTTGCAGTGAGCTGACATCGTGCCATCACACTCCAGCCTGGGCGACTCCAGAGCCAGACTCCATCTCAATAAAAAATAAAATAAAATAAATAAAATAAAATAAAATAAAATAAAATGAGTTAACCGTACTACAAGATTTTTAAGAGATTAAAATATTGCGGTACTTTGAATCCACAAACGTGCAATGTCCCCAACGTGGTGCTGCATTACGTCAGGAAAACAAAACTTCCAGGTTATAGATTTTAGTGAGAGGTGTATTTAATACCTTTCAAAAACCAACTTTCATAATAATATATAATCAAGATGACATCAACTTGTTTTAACTTGGTTCTAATATTAAAAAGTACTAGAATATAAGCAAAATTGAAACAATTTCACCGGCAGGAAGGCTTTCATATGGTTGACCAAAGGCAAAAATAATAAAAGAAGACTGATAGGCTCGAATATATTAAAATTTTAACTTCTATAAGATAAAAAATAATCATAAAATTAATGAAAAAAATGACAAACTAAAAAAATGTATTTATAACACATTCCAGATGCCAGGTTAATAGTGTGAGGAGCTCTTTCAAAGCAATCAAAAAACAAGAAACTCCAACAGAAAATGTACAAAGGGCCATAATCAGCAATTCACAAAAGTATATATAAATGGCCAATAAACATATGAAAAGGCATATAACTTAACAAGTACTTAAAGAAGAACAAATTAAAATAATAATGAAATACCACTCCCTTATCAGATTAGCAAAACTTAAAAAGAAGGAGAATTCCTAATGTTGGTTATGGTACGAAGAATAACAAACTCAAACAGTGCAATGATAGCATAAATAGGTGCAAACTTCCCAGGGAAGGCAGTGTAACTATATCAAGTATGATGTAAAACGTCAAATATACAATGTGTATCAAATTCCTTTGACACAGCAATCATACTTCTAAGAAATTATCCTAAAGAAAATAGTCTGACAAGTTCACAAAGACATACAAGAATATTTACCTCAGTCTTATTGTAGCAAAACAATCTACCTAAATATCTGTCCATCAAACACTAGCTCAACACACTGTAATAAATCTGTATCAAGGAACACTACAGACATGCAACGTCATGATATAAGTCTGAATTTATTAACATGAAATAATGTCTAAAAGATGTGTTTAAATGAAAAAAGAGGTTACAAAATAGCATAAGCCCATTTTAAGTGCCTATCTATATCTATATATCTCTATATATGTAGAAATGAAATATCATGTTTACAAATAGAAACACATATACAAGACAAACTATAATGAAATGTTAACTATGCAATCAGTATCTCCAGGTAGGTAGGATTGTAAGAAATTTTTCTTCTTCATACTTTCTATACTGTCTGCATTGCTTATAATAAGCACACATTAATTTTTTTTTCTTGAGATGGAGTTTTGCTCGTTGCCCAGGCTGGAGTGCAACAGCATGATCTTGGCTCACTGCAACCTCCGCCTTCTGGGTTCAAGAGATTCTCCTGCCTCAGTCCCCTGAGTAGCTGGGATTATAGGCATGCACCACCACACCCAGTTAATTTTGTATTTCTAGTAGAGGCAGGGTTTCTCCATGTTGGTCAGGCTGGTCTCGAACTCCCAACCTCAGGTGATCTGCCTGCCTCGGCCTCCCAAAGTGCTGGGATTACAAGTGTGAGCCACTGTGCCCGGCCAGCACACATTAATTTTATGATCAGGATAAAAAACTTCCTACAAAAAAATCGATGATAATACCTGTTCAGCATTACTTCCTTATAAACATCCAATAAATAAGTACTCATTCAGTTGAATTTGGGTGACAGTACATGGTTAATTAGTGTTTATATATTTCAAACAAGAGATTTTCCTTTCTTTTATGAAACATTTCATAAATCTGCATGATTACCCTTGCCCTTGTTAAATATCCATCTATGTAATTGTAAGCCAAATAAATAAATAAACAAATAAATGTTGACCAAGGCTAGCAACCGGGACACAGCAGTGGGGAGGTGGGGCAAGCACTGAGTGTTGTCAGAAGCCCTGGGATTCAGTCTCAGCTCCACACTCACCAACTGAATTCTTTAGGCCAGTCACTTAATCTTCTAGAACCTAGTTTTCTCATCTTTAAGATGGGAATCTCAATCACACAGATTCCCCATGAGGATGAAATAAACAAACTGGAAAGTATTTTTATAAACAATGAAGAGCTTTAGTAATGTTATTGTTAAGAACACCAAAGATATATGACAAATTCTGATGTCTCCCTAGACTTTCAAATACGAATAATTTAATCTCCCTTGTATGAGAAGCAAAACTCTATACCAACAGTTCTAATCATATCTTGAGAAGCCTACAACTCCAAGAGACTTCTGACTTGAGTAAGACTCTGAACCTGTACTATAAGTCTGAAGTCAATGCTGACTATCTCTAATGAAGACACTGCAGAGACTCATTATCTGATCAAGGCAAAAGGTACAAATAGCCTTACCTGTCCCAAGATCTCAATGCATGAAGTAAAGAACTGCCTTGTTGGGGGATGACGCTGCGTCTCATCGCTGACATAATCCACAATAGTAAAGAAAAGGCTAATGCCAACTTTCTGAATCCCAGGTGTAGGCTGCAACTTGTAGGCATTCACTAAGGCCCTGTGGGAAAATGTGGGTAAGACTGCGGTCTACAGTAAAAGATTCCGTACTCACAAGGCCTTCTTTGATACCCTACGTTTCTCAGGCAATATTCTTAAGAATCCTCAGAGCACCCACGAAAATGTCACTTTAAAAATATTTCATGGAGTAAATATATTATCTTCCAATTTTATTGACAACCGATTTTTTTTTTCTTTTTCTTTCTTTTTTTTTTTTTGGAGACAGAGTCTCATTCTGTCGCCCAGGCTGGAATGCAGTGGCGTGATCACGGCTCACTGCAACCTCTGCCTCCTGGGTTCGAGTGATTCTCCTGCATAGCTGGGATCACAGGCACACGCCACCACACCTGGCTAATTTTTGTATTTTTGTTTTCTTTTATTTATTTTCTTTTATTTATTTATTTATTTATTTATTTATTTTTGACGGAGTCTCACTCTGTCGCCCAGGCTGGAGTGCAACGGCACAATCTCAGCTCACTGCAACATCCACTTTCTGGGTTCAAGCAATTCTAACACCTCAGCCTCCCAAGGAGCTGGGATTACAGGAACCCGCCATCATGCCTGGCTAATTTTTTTGTATTTTTGTAGAGATGGGGTTTCGCCATGTTGGCCAGGCTGGTCTTGAACTCCTGACCTCAAGTGATCTGCCCGCCTCAGCCTCCCAAAGTGCTGGGATTACAGGCATGAGCGACTGCACCCAGCCAATTTTTGTATTTTTAGTAGAGACAGGGTTTCACCATGTTGGCCAGGCTTGTGTCAAACTCCTGACCTCGAGTGATCCACCCGCTTTGGCCTCCCAAAGTGCTGGGATTACAGGCATGAGCCACTGCATCTGGCCAATTTCCAATACTTAGTAATGATTTCATATTCTCCTAGGGAAAAAAAAATCAGCTATAAGGACTAATTAACATTCTCATCCTTATTAAAAGTGTTCATAGTTTGCATGTAATTCATAATTTGTTATTTAACTTTTTATATAATCTTTATATAATTTTTTTAAACACAAAACCCTGACTTCTCTACATTTTAAAATCCAAAACACTGACTAAAGTTGAGATAAAGATTTCTGTATAGAATAAGATCCTAGAATAAAGATATCCCTTCCAATTCTCACACCTTTTTGTGTCCCTTTCCCAGTAAAAGAAACATCAACTTCTTGTTTGCCTGGTCTCCTTCTCCTTCCCAGGTGCCCCGGCCCAACACACAAAAGGACTCAATGCTCCCCTCCATACACCATCCTACTCTACTGAGGGGATCAGCTGCTGGAACTAGAATGTGGAGTCAGTCACCTTAAAGTAAGGGCAGAGTCAAGCCCACCTCCCAAGTCATGTCGTGGTGGCTTTGGAAAGAAAGAGGACAGTAAGAGTAAGCCACAACACAAGCCAAAAGAAAACCACAATGGTCAAATGCAAGTTCACAACCACACTTGAGAGCCCTGATTCCTCTAAATAATTGTGCTATGAACTTTGTTCAGTCATCTGAGTTGACTGGGTAAATGTGACTTTGATATAAAACATAAGCACTAAATCTCTCCTCAACTTAATTTCAATGCACTGTATCATGTCACAATTCAGGGGTCAGCAAATTTTTTCCATATAGGGCCAGATAGTTAATATTTTCTGCTTTATATCTCTGTTACAACCACTCAATCCTGCTGTTGCAGCATAAAAGCCATAGAAATTATAAATAAATGGGGATGGCTATGTTCCAATAAAACTTTATTTATAAAAATAAGTAGCAGGCCAGATTTAATTCAAAGGCCATAGTTTGCTGATGTCCGTACTAAATTAATCTGTGGGTGCTACAGGGGTGGTGGTGGTATAGTAGCATGTATGATTACTATTCATGATAACAAAACAGTATTTCAAATTATAATGCCCATAAAACTTACGTGATCAAGTTTTCTGCATGTACAGCAGCTTCCACAATATTAAGTGATGGTGGTTTAGCAGCTTCTGCTTGCAACTGCTTCACTTCTTTCCGTAAAACATGAAGCTGTTGGCTTATGGCTTCATTCTTATGCATGCCTTCAAACTAACAAAAATTAAAGTTATCAAAAGACATTTCCCCCCCATGTTTCTAGAATAGCTATTTTATTACAAACACAATAGGCATATGACAAAGAGAATATTATTACAACTAATATTATAATTTAACTTAAAACTCTCAGTTGAACTTCAAGGTGATCGAAAAACTTTGTCAAAACACTGTTCAAGAATCTCAGGTTTTCAAGGCTGGGCACAGTGGCTCATGCCTGTAAAGAATCTCAGGTTTTCCATGAAGACCCAAGCTTAAATTAAATAGAATTAGTGTCTTATAAAAATACCAAACTTTGTATCTCTTTATATGACTGCCTTATAAACTGATAAAATCTTGAATTAATTTATCAATAGTTCAAAGCCTTTTGTAGGATACTATTTCACTTATGTTTCAACCCCTGAAGCCCTCATCAAAAACAGACTGCATGTCTTCTACCACTGAGGCTTTCCTTGAAGCACAGGAAGCCCTCCTCTGCTGATCATGGCTCCCCAGCCATAGCCCTTCTGTGTGCTCTCAATCCAACACACAAAACACAACTCCAAACATTCGGGCTGCATACACATGTGTGCCTAGCATTAAAAAAAGATGACACAGATGCTGCTCACAAATGTCATTTGGAAAGGAAGAAAATATAATCATAAAACAAACAACAAAATAAGATAATATATGGGGAAACGCCCAAACCAACTGCATGCCAAGGAAAGAGCAATTGGCTAATTCCTAAATTCATCAATTAGGTTCCTAGAAGCTGGTCTTTTATGAAATTTTTATTGGTTTTCAGTAAAGGTGTGAAAAGGAGAATTTATTGAGCTTCCTTAAAAAAAAAAAACTAAATTTTTTTCAACTCAAAAGACTATCCTTTTTTAAGATTAGCCTTTCTTATTTGAGAAGCCATCAACAAACCCTTTCTCTGACTGATAGTGACATACATAACTGGTTTGTTTATGCAACTTTAATGTCATTTTTTGGATGTGGATAGAGGCAGAAGAAAAGAGAAGACATCCTGGGCCCAGATTGCAACACACACACAGAACTGACATGACAGCTGTGGGGGATGTGGGACAGAGAGACAGGAAGGAGGAGCCCGGCCAGGGATGCAGGGTGCAGTAAACTCAGACTGGGGAGCTGAGAGAGCCCTCTTAAGGAGGCTTTGAAATGCAGGCCAGGGGCCAGGCGCAGTGGCTCACGCCTGTAATCCCAGCACTTTGGGAGGCCGAGGCGGGCGGATCACAAGGTCAGGAGATCGAGACCACGGTGAAACCCCGTCTCTACTAAAATTACAAAAAATTAACTGGGCGCTGTGGTGGGCGCCTGTAGTCCCAGCTACTTAGGAGGCTGAGGCAGGAGAATGGCGTGAACCCGGGAGGCGGAGCTTGCAGTAAGCCAAGATCGCGCCACTGCACTCCAGCCTGGGGGACAGAGTGAGACTCCGTCTCAAAAAAAAAAAAAGAAATGCAGGCCAGGAAGTCTGGACTTACTGAAGAGACCAGAACATTTAGAAGGCAAGACTTCCATTTAGAAGGCAAGAGTTCCAAATTCTACATTCTTCCCCAATCACATGGGGGAGCAGTAGGGTCTACATTTTTCCTTTACATGCACCTGCCCAAACCCAGTCTTCAGCCATTGCTGCAATGATTAAACGTATCCTTTATAAATAATGTAAATACTTAATTCACAAACTTATTACCTGAGGCTCTTAGGTCACTTATGAGGCCCAGGGTTATTATCATAAATTCTGTATAAAAGTTCCTGAAGAGCAGCTGGGCATGGTTGTTCACGCCTGTAATCCCAGCACTTTGGGAGGCAGAGGCAGGCGGATCACCTGAAGTCAGGAGTTCGAGACAAGCCTGGCCAACATGGTGAAACCCCGTCTCTACTAAAAATACAAAAATTAGCCGGGTGTGGTGGCAGGCACCTGTAATCCCAACTACTCAGGAGGCTGAGGCAGGAGAATTGCTTGAATCTAGGAGGCAGAGGTTCCAGTGAGCTGACATCACGCCACTGCACTCCAGGGCGACAGCATGGGACTCCGTCTCAAAAAAAAAAAAAAAAAGTTCCTGAAGGGCAATGGTCCTTCCTATTTGTTTTACTTACCCAGAACCCCAGCACAGCATAAATCTGACAATATACTAAGCACCTACTTTTTATGACTGTGACAATAGTAACTTCCTTGTGTAAAACTCACCAATGTTGTATTAAAAATCTTTACAAAACAACTTCTTTCCTTACTCTTTATACAAAAATTAATTCAAGATGGATTACAGACTTAAACGTTAGACCTAAAACCATAAAAACCCTAGAAGAAAACCTAGGTAATACCATTCAGGACATAGGCATGGGCAAGGGCTTCATGTCTAAAACACCACAAGCAATGGCAACAAAAGCCAAAATTGACAAATGGGATCTAATTAAACTAAAGAGCTTCTGCACAGCAAAAGAAACTACCATCAGAGTGAACAGGCAACCTATAGAATGGGAGAAAATTTTTGCAATCTACTCATCTGACAAAGAGCTAATATACAGAACCTACAAAGAACTCAAACAAATTTACAAGAAAAAAACAAACAATCCCATCAAAATGTGGGCAAAGGATATGAACAGACACTTCTCAAAAGAAGACATTCATACAGCCAACAGACACATGAAAAAATGCTCATCATCACTGGCCATCAGAGAAATGCAAATCAAAACCACAATGAGATACCATCTCACAACAGTTAGAATGGCAATATTAAAAAATCAGGAAACAACAGGTGCTGAAGAGGAGTGGAGAAATAGGAACACTTTTACACTGTTGGTGGGACTGTAAACTAGTTCAACCATTGTGGAAAACAGTGTGGCGATTCCTCAAGGATCTAGAACTAGAAATACCATTTGACCCAGCCATCCCATTACTGGGGATATACCCAAAGGATTATAAGTCATGCTGCTATAAAGACACATGCACACGTATGCTTACTGCGGCACTATTCACAATAGCAAAGACTTGGAATCAACCCAAATGTCCATCAGTGACAGACTGGATTAAGAAAATGTGGCACATATACACCATGGAATACTATGCAGCCATAAAAAAGGATGAGTTCATGTCCTTTGTAGGGACATGGATGCAGCTGGAAACCATCATTCTCAGCAAACTATCACAAGAACAGAAAACCAAACACCACATGTTCTCACTCATAGGTGGGAACTGAACGATGAGATCACTTGGACACAGGAAGGGGAACATCACACACCAGGTCCTATTGTGGGGAGGGGGTAAGGGGGAGGGATAGCATTAGGAGATATACCTAATGTAAATGATGAGTTAATAGGTGCAGCACACTAACATGGCACATGTATACATATGTAACAAACCTGCACATTGTGCACATGTACCCTAGAACTTAATAAAAAAAAGAGAGAAAAAAAAAAGCAAGAAAAAAAAAGCTCTATGACATCAAAATGCATGAAAGTGAATACTCAAGAACATATAATGCTAACAATAATTTTTACTATTGGAGAAATGAAAGATTAAAAAAGAAATTACTTGCATTTAGCTAGATAATAAATCAATACAGGTATCTGAATTAAATTTGAAATATTTCAAATAACAGACCCATGTTTAATATCCTAAAATGTAAGTAGGACTATCTGCAGTCAGCCTTTTTGTTCAATACGTCACCAATACAGTTAGACTGGGACTACGCGTGTCACAGAATCCCCTGGCTGGCCTGGACAGAAAGCAGCCAAACAGGAAAAGAGAGAATCTGAGATGAGAAGGGAAGACACAGAATGAAGGGAGGTGGAAAGGAAAAGGATCCAAAGTCCACTTGGTTGGAAAAATGCAGAGACAGGACTAAACCTACTTTGTTACCCAAACTTTACAATTGCCATTCCATGTTGTAGAAACTACTAAAATAAAACCAGCTGGTTTAGGAAAGTTTAGACTCTCTCACAAAAAAAAAAAAAAAAAAAAAAAAATCCCCAAATTATTATTTTCTAGTCTACTTATTTTTGTTTATTGTTCCCATTACTGTTGAAAGTTTTCTTTTTTTACTGCAGTGAAGGTGAGAGCAATGGAATGACTATCAGTTCATAATTACAAGAAGTCGTAGACAATAGAACAAAGTAGCATGGTGGAAGCCCCTCCACTTGAGTCATTTTAAGTGGACACAGAAATTTAAAAGTTTCCTTGTCTAAATTTAAAAGTTGGACAAAGCATGTCCTTCAGTCAGTTTTTACAATAATGTGGGGCCCTCAGTGGGTCTTTTCCATCATTCATTTCTAGGAATGACCGAATTTTTCACATGATAATAAATCAATCCTGGGGCCAGCAAGCATACCCACAATACAAAAGTACATCAAAAGGAACCCAGTTATAAATCACCCCATTTCCCCAAGGAACATCACTGAATTGTTAGAGGCTTCTACTGGGAAGAGAGAACACAGAAAGAAGCACGTTTCACTTCCCATAAAATATATTTGCCTCTGTATACCCAAAACAAGCTATACATAGCTCAAACGCTTGCAGATAGCTGGAAATTTCCAGGACATTCTTTCCCAGAAAAATTCTATTAAGGAATAAAATATTTTCATGATATAATTTGAACTCTTAATAAAGGAGTCATTAAAAATTATATTTAAAATCTGAAGTCATTTCCCATAAAGCTAATTTTTAAAAACTGATCTAATCTAGAATGTTAAGATCACAAATTCTCTAATCACTGAAAAAAGAAGGCAATACTATTATATAGACTCAGAGAGAAAATGAAATGGTACCTATGTTCATTTACGTGAGATTTAACTGTCATGATCAGCTTACTCAGAATCACACTGCAAGTATTCAGAAGCTGCAGCTCAAACAGCTGAAGCAAAATGACCCAGCAATACTGAATGGGAAAAGTAGGGGTCTTGAATTTAGACACATGCAGGCTTGAATCCTGATGGAGCTACTCACTAGCTATGTGACTTTGGCAAGTCTCACAGTGTCTCTGAACCTGTTTCGCTGAACTCATCTTCATTCTATGAAGATTAAGTTGGATAAGCTAGGTAGAGTGCCTCATGTCTGTAATCCCAGCACTTTGGGAGGCCAAGGTGGGCGGATCACTTGAGGTCAGGAGGTCAAGACCAGCCTGGTCAACATGGTAAAAGTCCATCTCTACTAAAAATACAAAAATTAGCTGGGCATGGTGGTGTGCCCCTGTAGTCCCAGCTACTCGGAGAGAATCACTTGAACCTGGCAGGTAGAGGTTGCAGTGAGCCAAGACGGCACCACTGCACTCCAGCCTGGGCGACAGAGTGAGACTCTATCTAAAAAAAAAAAAGATTAAGTTGGATAATAAAAGCAAAACACCTAGCATAATACCTGGGACATGGGAGTGCCCAAGCAAGTGACCAAAAGTACTGTGAACATGGCTGGGAAAGACAGTGCAACCATCCTCACTGCTTCCCAAGACTGAATATTTGGGAGACATTTATATTAGAGTAAAAATGTACAGTAAGCAGTGTATAGTATTTAAGTTGAGTATTTAAGTACGGAAAGTATTAAGCTGTTTAAAAGCAAAGGTAAGCACAATCAAAGAATGAACTGCTAATTTTTAATAAGAAAAAGTTCCAATTTCCATGATGTCTGTCATGGCCAAATAATATCCACAAAATTCCAACACAGTTAAAATCAGGGAACTTACTTATGAAGGGCATAAATCTAGAGCTGTTCATTCCTTCAAACACATCCATTTTGCAGCACTGACTGTATGAGGCACTGATGATATAAACATGAATAAGACAAAGTCCCTGACCTTATGTAACTCAAAATCTAGTAACAGCATAGAACTAAATCATAACACAAAACATAGAACTAATCATAACACATAACACAAAACAAAAACAATTAGGTTGTAACACAACCTAATGAGTGGTTTGTTACAAATAAGGATGCTTCCTTTCAGCAGAGGTGTACTAAAAAAATTAAAATAGGCTTGGCACGGTGGCTTACGCCTGTAATCCTTGCAATTTGGGAGGCCGAGATGGGTGGATCACCTGAGGTCAGCTGTTCAAGACCAGCCTGGCCAACATGGTGAAACCTCATCGCCACTAAAAATAAAAAAATTAGCTGGGCACGGTGGCACCTGCCTGTAATCCCAGCTACTCGGGAGGCTGAGGCAGGAGACTTGCTAGAACTCAGGAGGCAGAGGTTGCAGTGAATGCCATTGCACTCCAGCCTGGGTGACAAGAGCAAAACTCCATCTCAAAATAATAATAATAATAATAATATTAAAAACAGCCGGGCGCAGTGGCTCAAGCCTGTAATCCCAGCACTTTGGGAGGCCAAGACGGGCGGATCACAAGGTCAGGAGATCGAGACCATCCTGGCTAACCCGGTGAAACCCCGTCTCTACTAAAAAATACAAAAAACTAGCCGGGCGAGGTGGCGGGCGCCTGTAGTCCCAGCTACACCGGAGGCTGAGGCAGGAGAATGGCATAAACCCGGGAGGCGGAGCTTGCAGTGAGCTGAGATCTGGCCACTGCACTCCAGCCTGGGCGACAGAGCGAGACTCCGTCTCAAAAAAAAAAAAAAAAACAAATAAAGATGGAAACCCTATTCCCAAAGAGTTCAGTCTGGCAGGACAAAACAGCAAGTGACTGCAACAGCATTTAGCCAAAAGCTGCAATGAAGGAAAGAACATCTCAATTTGACTGGAAGAGTCCGCAAAGACCTCAAGAAGAGGTTTGGCCTGAACTAAGTACTGAAGGCTGAGCCAGAAAGAGGTCAGAAACAGGTGGGAGAAGAACAAAAGCAGCATATGCGAAGAACAAAGGTATTCATGTGTATGTTGTGTTTAGAAAATGGAGAAAGTCTAAATGACTGAAAAGTAAAATGTCTGCAAAGTGGGGGACAGGATAAATGATGCTGCTAGAAGAAGACCAACAACAGATTATTAAGGGCGCTAAGGGCCATATTCCTTTTGATACTGCCAAGTAAGTACGGGTTTTTAGCCTGGAAATGTGATCAGATCTGTTTCAAAAGATGAGTAATGAGAGAATGGAAAACAGACTAGGCAGGGAGAGAGATATGGAGAGGAAATCTAATTAATGCAATAGGTCAAGGGAGAAGCAAGGTATGCCTACCATGGAGAAATGGCAACAGAAACACAGAGAAGGGAATGTCAGAGGCTTCAGAAAGCTATTTCAGAGGCGGAACCAATATGGAAGCAACTACAGAAAATACGGGAATGAAGTAGGGTAGAGTAACTGGAAGAGATGATATTGATGCCTAAGTTTCTATCTGGGGAGATCAGCTATGTGAAATTATAGGAAGAGATTTGGAAGGTAAAGATAAGATTAATTTGAGAAATATGGAGTTTGAGGTATTTGTGGGACATTTGGTTAGAATGAGGCAGGCGGAAATCTAGATTTGGAACTCAAGAGAGAATTCTGGACTAGAGAAACAGAACAGGATTATCAACATATGAGTAAATGGTTCTTTTGTTCTTTTTCGAACTATTCTGAGATCTACTGGAGTTAAAAACTCTCCAGAAAAAAAATTTACATACACTTTCACGAACTTCACCAATTCTCTAAAGACCATTCACAGACCCCAGATTAACAACTCCAGCACAGACAGTAGGCAAAAGATGATGTCATATGAAGAAGAGAATCAGGATAACTAGCAATCTAAGAGTTTGAGTTGAGGAAGAAGAAACCCTGGAAACTGAGAAGTGGTTAGAGATTCAGAGGGAAGAGATGAGACTACATAAAGTTCAGTATCACAATAGGAAGATGTTAAAAGGAATCAAAACTACTGGACATAGCCATGAGGTGGTCACTGGACACATCTATATAGAGGGCTACAGTTTTATGTATAAAAATAACACAATCTACTTTTTGCAGGACATAATCTCTCCCAATGACAGTTTCATGATGAGTCATAAACACTGAGAACTCACCCTCTCTATGCTCCATTAACACCTCTTTTTCCAAAACTAAAGTCATCTATAACCAAAATTATCCATTTGGGTAATGGATGGCTTCATATTTAAGTATAATCTTTGGCCAAAAATCAGAGCAAAACAATCAACTTGCATAGATAATGCTCCAACTTCATAGCAGGTAGTTTCAGCTTTCCTCTGTCTTGCCCTTTGCCATTAATGCGTAACAAAACAGATTTTTATCTTCAAGTCCTCTAAGTATCAACCAGCAAATACTGCCTGGGATAGCCTCAACTAGCAACGACAGTATTATATAACTTTCAAGCTTATTTAAGTCTCAGCCTATAAAAGTTGTTCACTGTCTTCACGTTTTTAATTGCCCTGGCACATCTGCATGTCAGGCAAAACATTGACTGCAGTCGATACTATTATTGATACTGAACTTCTAGGAGCCATCAGTGGGGGATTTCAAGCTTGGAGAACTTCCCAAGTGAGGCTAAAAGTCAGGGCACTAACCAAACAAGTGAGGCCAGCAGAAAATTAAAACCTGCTTTAAGAAAACTTAAATATTTCCAATGAGATTAGGCCCACAAAATACAGCTATTTTTTCAAATTCTTTAAGCTTCTGCAAAATCTCCTTTTTTCCCTCTGTCCTTCATTACTTTTCCCCCTTCTTTCTTCAAGCTATATTAGCAATTACCAATTTTTCTTTCTTTTCTTGAGATAAGGTCTCACTCTGTTGCCCAGGTTGGAGTGTAGTGGCACAATCACAGCTCACTGCAGCCTTGACGTCCTGTGGTTAAGTGATCCTCCTGCCTCAGCCACCCAAGTAGCTTGGACCACAGGTGTGCACCACCATGCCCGGCTAATTTTTGTATAATATTTTTTGTAGAGACAGAGTTTTTCCATGTTGCCCAGGCTGCTGAACTCCTGAGCTCAAGCAATTTCCCCACCTTGACCTCCCAAAGTGCTAGGATTACAGGTGTGAGCCACCACGCTTAGCCCAAATTTTTTTTTTAAGGAAAGAAAGCACAAGAACTTTGGTATGTTTGTAAAAACATCTAAGCCATGTTCACATCAGTCCTTATCATAAATCATCTTTTCTCTGACCTCCCTCCAATCAAAATCACCTAGAAGACATTTTAGAAAAGGTGTATCTTTTTATTTCAGAATTAACAAAGCAAAAGATTATGTTTAAAATCTCAATTCAAGGGTTCAGACAAATAATATAATACTATGATCCCTTTTTCTGTAAAGGAAAAGACAATTCACTGGTAGGCTTAGAGTTTCAGCTCCCTGGCTTGCCTGGTGGTATTTTCCACTGCAAGACCCAGAGAGCTAACAGGAGGTTAGGGCAAGAGACCTGTTCTTTAGCTGAGGCAGTAAATATTTACAATTCTTCACAGAGCAAGCCATCAGCCAGAATTGGAAAAACATTTCTTTATAGTTATCTCACTTGTCACTTATAAAAATGCATTTTAGAATTCTCTTCTCTATATAAAATTAACAGTCTGGTAAAGATATGTAGTTTTAAAATACAGAAAAACACAAATTGGTGAAGACATCCCTTTTTTTATTAAAACTGGATACATTTTCAGTTTTTTCCTCACTAACTCAAACTCCACCGTAAATTGGCAAACTTTTCTCCCAGTTTTACTACTTCAGCAAGTGATTTTTTCTTAAATATTTCTACCTTGGTCTTACTACAACAGCATTAGTAACTGGGAAAAAAATACACCAAAAGAAAACTAACTGTATAAAGCACCTGGCCAAAGATAACTCAATGTTTAGGAGTCGCACATATTTACAATAATATACAGGAAAATAAGTTGGACACATCCTAACTTTTAGGTCAAATTTCTGAACTTTAGACACATACAACTATGTTGAAAAATCAGAGATACATTTTGAAAGTAATGAAAAATACAATACATACAAAAGATTATTTCAGAGAAGACATTTTGTAGAAAAGAGTCTCCCAAGGAAATTGATGGAGACATTGGAATAGTTACAATGAAAATTAGCAAAAAATGAAGGGAAATTTCTGAAAGACAAACGAGAGAATAAAATAAATTTTCTCCAATTTCCAAAAGCTAACAAAAAAGAATCATTCGTGTGTAGACTTAGATTTAGACCATAGGCAGTGCTCATCTCCAAGCATTTATCTTTCAGCTTAGGGAATACTGACTTCATTCGAAGGAGGAATACAGAGCGGTGATTAATGAACACAGGCTGGCCAGGTGCGGTGGCTCAGGCCTGCAATGCCAGGACTTTGGGAGTCCGAGACAGGCAGATGGCTTGAGCCCAGTAGTTTGAGACCAGCCCAGCCTGGGCAATATGGCAAAATCCCATCTCTACTAAAAAACCCCATCTCTACTTTAAAAAGAGCACTGGCTCTGGAGCCGGACTGTCTGGGCCTTTCTGGCTCTGCCACTTACGGGCTATGGCACTTTAGGTGCACAACTTAATTAACTTGTCTGTGACTCTACTTCCTTACCTGAGAAAAGAAGATAATATGATAATGGCCACCTCACAGAGTTGTTTTAAGGATAAAATAACTTATTTAAAGTGTTTAGACAGGGCCTGGCATAAAGTAAATGCTATGACATGCTAACTTCAGCTAAGCTTCCATCATGAAGTCCATACGATATCCCAGATCCAAATTCTGCCTATATTCCAGTGCAAGAAGGTAACTCTGAGAGGCAGTTCAAGCTTCAGTCACGTTGTTGCATGTCTCTCCTCTTGCCTGTCAGCAAGCTCCACCCGACTAATTTGCTTCCCACATTCATCTTCAGGGGTTCCCTGCCATGTGCAGCAGACAGCCAGAGCTCCCAATGATGGTGCACACCAACCTTTACAACGTGAATTCCCACCACCACCCCAAAACACTTGGAACAGGCTGACCTAGCCACTGACCCCTAAATGACATCATGGCCACCCTGCTTCCACATTCCTTCTAACTGCATCATCACCAAAGTCTTTTAAGAATCAGTTGAGGCCAGGCACGGTGGCTCATGCCTGTAATCCCAGCACTTTGGGAGGCCGAGGCAGGCGGATCACCAGGTCAGGAGTTCGAGACCAGCCCAACCAATGTGGTGAAACCCCATCTCTACTAAAAATACAAAAACTAGCCCGGCCTCGTGGCGTGCACCTGTAATCTCAGCTACTCGGGAGGCTGGGGCAGGAGAATCACTTGAACCCAGGGAGCAGAGGTTGCAGTGAGCCAAGATCGTGCCACTGCACTCCAGCATTTCAAAAAAAAAACAATAAAAGGAATCAGTTGAAGCCCCTCTCTCTAAGAATCTTCTCAATGATTCTGATTTTTTTTGAATTCCTATTTGAATATCTGTCTTATAGGACTCATCTGATGTCTACAAAAATATGTGATTAACTCTATGAGTGTTTTCATACCCCCCAAAACTAGTAAATGTTTGGGACACAGACAGTGTGCCATATACGTCTTTCAATCTTCCTCAGTGATATGCCAACATTACAGACTCAATTAAAATTCTCTAAATTCTGAAGAAATTTAAACACTTACTTGAACTGTGACAACTGCAGCTCCTTGGCATTTCTTACCACTGCTGCCTCTGCACTCCAAATGCAGTGTGGTCTGTTCTTCACGATTCACATACTGCTTTGGCATTGTGTCCAACAGCTCACCATCCAGAGCAACCTGCTGAGATTCCCGAAGAGCTGCGTTTCTGAAAAACATCATCAGGAGGTAAAAGAAAGTCTTAGGAAAGGTTATATGACAAGTGATAAAGGCTTCCAGTTACCCACAGCCAGCATTATAGCGCAGCAAAATACACATATACCATAGTAACAGAGGACCAAAGGTTGTGAGCCAAGACTTACCCAAATCATTCCCCTGGCAGAGAGGCTAAAGAGAAAGCTAAGAAATGAAACAAAAGCCTATAGAAAAGTGAGACAACTTTATAGCCACAAACAAAGCTTCATTTAGAATCCATGTTAGACCAACAGACCCTACAAGAACAAATGAGAATTCTATCCTAACTTAATCATCCCCAAGGGGTGCCTTAATTGTAAGTACCTATGACTTCTTAGATATTAGCAACTCAAAATGAAATGTCAAAGACCAAGAAAGCTAATGGCATACATGGGGTGTCAAAACTGGTCTAATGTATGTATCATTACATTAATGGGCAGGTGCTTATATGTGCACTCAACACACACTCAACAAATGCCTGGACCAAAAACAGCCAAGGAAAAAAATACCAATAAAAAACTGATTCACATAGGATTTGTAAAAGTGAGGCTCACTTACTGTTAATGAAACAGACTTACTCCACATATGCTCCTTCTCACAAGATCTCAAGTTAGATCAAAACCTTAAATTGTTGATCATTTTGTATCCACCATGTGAACTCAAAATACTTAATAACTTTTCCACACTTCAATCAATGTTTATGTCAATTTCTTAAAGAATATGGAGAGATAAAGAGTACAGCAATGAGAAAAGAAAGGAACTCTCACTTCGCACCTTTCCAACACCATCTTTCCAATATCAGAAGATCTCTTCATGAGAAGCATAAGAAAATCTTAGCTGGCACTGCTGATGCTCAGAAATGCGGCCACAGGAAACGAGAAATTGATAGTTGGTGAGAGTACCATATAATTTTGATGTGAAATTATAAGACTTGTCACAACTTGGTTAACCAAGTGAACCATCTGGGCCAGGCTAGGCAAACTATCCTCATGGTAAAAATGCTGACGAGGAAGCCACTCCAGGTAGCAAATCATCCAGACTGTCAAAGCCACCAGCATGGGAACATGATCCTTGAGGCTGCACGGTCTTACCTGGCCTGCTGTTGCAACAGATTCAGGTCTGTGCACACCAGCTGGGTGGCGTCCTTCTGACTCAATAGCACAGTGGAGGAAATAACTGGCACAGGAGGCTTCACTGGGTGCAGAACAAGGGGAGGCTGGGGAGCCTCATGCTTCCGCAAGTTACTTAAAACTCTTTCTTTAGCTGAAAGAAAATTAAGTCATATATACTGAGCAATCAGGTGAACTAGCAGGAGATCAGAAGCATGTGGTACAATTCAGTAGCATTCCTATCCTCAAAAAGTTTACAGTCTTATGATAGTTAAGAGTTAAAGCTCATGATCTTAAATTATTACCCCAGACAGGCCTTGCATGACATGCTAAGAAGTTTGGACTTGATATTAGTGTAAAGCTACTATCTAGTGCCTTACACTAATACCATGTGGATCTCGTGAACAGCTCTATGCAAGCTTGAATCAGATGGTAGCTATCATCTGAATAATGGTTTAAGTGAATGGAGTAGGTCTGGAGGCAGGTAACCTAGTTAAGGTTTTAATGCCATCATCCAGAGTTCAGAGGAACTGAAGAAAAAGGAATAAGCATTATGGAATATAGCTGAGTTAAAAATCTGAAATCAGGTCAAGGTTTGAACAGGAGGACTGGATGCAGTAAGAGATAAAATGAATGAAGACATATGCATAAGTTCCTTCAGCACTTCTATTTATGCAGTCATATAGTCCATCAGTCATTTACTTATTCATTCACTCAATAAATGATTTACGGAGTCCAAATAAGCAATCCACTGCCACACACACACACACACACACACACACACAAAGGTGAACCTCTACCATGCAACTTTGCCCTAGATTACACATGATCTCATACTGTTTAATCAAATTCAAATGTTTGATACTTCTAGACTTAGTACAGAGCTGAATACACAGTAGATATCCAATAGACTCCTATCTTCCCTTCCTCTCCCTTCACCACACTATACACACACCACACAGCAGGTGGGGACTGAACAACATGAAGAAAAATGCTGCTACCTACCCAATTCTTTTCAATAGCAAGAAACAGAGGAGGGCAGTGGTCAAGGGAATTTCAAGTCAATAAGTCAAGTCAACAAGTACTTAAGGGACTACTATGAATTTCCGATTACATTCCAGATGTAACATTCCATTTTCTATTCTTGTTGAGAAAAATTAAAGAAAAATTAATAGCCATGACTTTACTTGGCATAAGGAGACTTGTATTGTTTGTACCCCAAACAGATGGAATTCAACATTTCAAATAGGTCAAGTACAGCACTATCCCTTATAGCTGGTGTTTTTCCACTAGAACTAATCACTGTTTGCACAGATGTAACCAAGTTTGGTATTCATCACTGGATAAGACTTGTGACTATGTATGTTAAAGTTCCTTTCAAGCAACATAAGAGGCCACGATGCTAAAGGAAAACTGGGGGCTCTTTCAAACCCAATATAAGTTACCGTAAAAGAAAAACCAGGGATATTTTAAAATCAAACAAACAAAAAAATCTAAATTCATATTTAATAGGAATCACCACTCTGGACCATGACTGACAAAAATATTGAAGCCAATAAAACAAATTTAGTTTAAGAAAAAGGGTGCTAGTGAAATTTTTCCTACAACCAATCACACCACAAATTCAATCATTTGATATAATCATCAACTAACCTCTTACATCTGAGAAAAACCTGAAACTCACTATTTAGAAGTCTAGGCCCTAATTTTGTTTAGAAGTACAAGGTATAGTGATCACCAGACACAAGAGGTAGAATACTGAGTGGTGCACAGCAGGTCTCTGGAATCAGACGGCTCTGCCCAATAACCAGCTATTGGTGGTTAGTGGCCCATGCGGGCAGGTCACCTAACCAGCTTACAAATTGGGTTTCTTATCTGCTCAATAGGGATAACCTCACAACATAGGGTTTTTGTGAGGACTGAGTTATGCATATAAAGCACTGAGACACTGCTTGGAACAAACTAAGGGCTTCATAAATTACTAACTCCAGCGAAAACAATTCGTCTTTTAGGGCAGTGTTCAGGCAACACAGCAACACTACAAATGGAAGGGCATGAACAGAAATCATTTAATAGTTTCCAGATCTATTCACATATTTCTTCCTCTTCTTTAACAAACTTTCAGGAATAGAAAAATGAGAATCTATGTTGCTGGCTTGAGGGCAATTTTCACCCCTTCCTCTATATATACCTTTCTATATCATTTAATTTTTCAAATTAATACATATAACTTTTATAATCAGAAAAACATATTATTGCTTCAAGAAAAAAATGCAGGGAGAGGAAATGTTGGAAGGAAAATTTTAGAGCCTTTGAAGAGACCAGCCAGCACCATTTTACAGATGAATGGCGTGAAGTCCAGAGAAGTTCTTATTTCTCTCTCTTCATACAACTAACGCATTTTGGTTAGTGGCAAGCTGGAATAAGAAGGTATTTTCCATTTCTCTGGATCACCTCAGTGTCTTATTACACTATATATTGTAATATTTTGGTCGACAATTGATATAATTATATGTCCTATATTTTTGAAATATAGTCAGTAATTAAAATAGGTTACCCCAAATATCAGCAACTTTAAATGGGTTTTTGTGGCCTGATAGAAAACTAACTGGTAATTTATACCACTCTTTCTCTAGAAAAATGTGCTGGGAGAAACAAGTAACTTAGAAACTTCAGGCATCTGATTCATTTGTAAGGTAAGAGTTCCAGGTACAGAGGAAAGAGTTTATAAAAGAAAAAGACAGACTTCCGATTTTTAAAACTGCAAAGTAATTACATTTACAGTTGCACTTTACACCATTGTGTAAGTAAACTGAAATCTCTTTTTGAAGCATCGGAGGAAAAATGAACACTGGAGGAATAAAGTATGTCAGCCTCAACCTTCAATGGCTCTGATTCAATTATTCATTCACTCATTCGAAGCGGTGGGTGCTCCCAGGACCCACCCAGCAAAGGATCAGTGAAGTCCAGCTGCACGGACGAACTACAGGGTGTGGAATGGGACTCAAGCTTAGCCTGTGTCCACAGACCAACAGTCTCCTGAAACTCATGGTAGATGCGCTCCATGTTCAAATACTCCATCCACAGATCCTGAAACAGAACGACAGTATTTTAACTCTGACAGACAAATCATAGATTCACATATAAAACTATATATTTAATTATAAAGTGAACCAGTAAGTTTCAACATGAAGTGGTCTACTCCAAGTCCTCCAGCATTAGGATAAATTGCCATTAAAATGACCACTCTAACAATCTCTGCAGTAGCTATAAAACTTTTTCGTGTATCATGATTAGAAAAAGTTTTAACAGCCCTATATGTATATTTAAAAATTATACACATACATTATAAAGCTAATATATTACATATACTATAAGACATAGGTAAAAAATAGCAAATGTTAAAGAGATAAAAAATAAAATGTTAAAAAATAATCAAATCTGAATTAGATCAAGACACTAAATCCAACTATCAATTTACAGTGAGCACAGGGGACAGAAAAACATGTTAAACTACACCATGAAGATACAGTTAGCAAAATCCATATGGTGGGGAGCCTCTATGGACAAACGACTCAGTTTCTTCAACAAATAAATTGCAAGAAAAAGTAAAGGGATAAGGGAAGGACTTGTATATTAAACAGATTTTTAAGACATATCAACCAATCACAACACGTGAATCCTGATTCAAACTATGAAAATAAAAATAAAACTTTTATGACATTTATGAGAAAGGTGGAAACTTGAACATTGACTAAATATTTGATATAAAAAGTTATTTCTAATATGTTTAGGTATGCTATTAGGTTATGTCATTTTTTATCCCTATCTTTTAAAATCTTCATGTATCAACTGCTCTCTGGGATTACCGCCAAGATAAAATGGAAGAGGAAGTGGATGCGCTATAGATGAAACTAGACACATGGTATATGCGGGGAGGGGGAGAAGGGTATGCCCATTATACTGGTCTCCCTATTTTCCTATACGATGGAATTTTTTCATAATAACAGGTGTCACATAAGTAAACAAATAAAATGAGAAAACAATAAATATAGCAGCTCTAGTATCCTCCCCCTACACTCCCGTGGGCTGTCTTACCTATTTCGAATTATATATATTTCACTTTAGTGATCACTACGCATTAGAATGGAGGACTGCCTTTAACAACAACAAAAAGTCAAATTATCAATGAACTTCAAATAGTAACAGCAAGTGAGCAAATAGGGACTATGGGTTTGTGGACCATGATTTTTTTTTTTGGATATTAAGTGCTCTAAAGGCACAAGGATCCCTCTAAACCAAAAAATGTCCCTGGCTTCTCCATAAGCACACTGCTGTGAAGTCCCAAATCATTATTTCCAAACCAACCCCACAGCGCAAGGCATTCCAGACTCAGAGGAGGAGCTCCAAGGTAATCCCAATCACAGTCCTGAATTCTACATGCAGCTGACTGTTCAATGTGCTGGGTCAGATCCTCCTATTGTATACACGCTCCTTTAAATAGGGCCACTCTGTCACTTTCTCTGTCTCTATGCTAAGGAACTGTTAACAGAGGCTAATGATCAGAGCAAATACTAGGAATTAACGATAGGTAAACAGAGATGTCTTAGAAACCAAAAAAATACAAAAGAACCCTGAGCTTGAATTACAGATCAAGCAATTATACATCAAGCGCCAAGCAAAGGCTGAATTAAAAAGAAAAAGAGGGAGAAAGAAATCAATTAGTTCTGTTGATGCTGAGGAACCAGGATAAATCTCAGAGAACCAAGAAAGCAATGGCTAATTTTTAAAAACACTGACCAAGTACCTACCATGTACAAAGCTTTGGATATGGATGAGGGATGTCAAGTATAAAAAGATGAGGATGGAACTGCACTCAAAGGATGTCAGGACACCATGGTCTCATGTGTATTTTTCCTGTTTCTCTGGCTCTATATTCTCAGTCTTATTTCTCTGTGCCTTAAATGCTGTTATTTCTCAGGGTTCCATCTTCAGTCCCCTTCTTAATCTACGTATTCTCTTACCACTAAATCCACATATCCAACTTTGCCTCATTCCTGAATTCTAGATCTGTATCTCCCCTTCTGACCAACTCCTTGATAGAGAGCTCTTGTTGAAGCCCCTCAGGTACCCGCTCTTCCAGGGTTTATCTCTGGGGGCCAAAGTTAGAAATTTGGAAGTCTTTGGGTATCTGATTCTTCCTCGATATATTCTTAATTCATCCATTCGTTAATAACTGCTGCTATTTCAATAGCTTTCCAAACAAAGACTTCAAAATACAAGCCAAATTCTTTCGAAAAGTATACATGGTCCTTAGGGATTTCACTCCTACTCACCTCTCTGGTTTCATCTGCCCCGCCTCAGGTGCTTTGCGCTACCCTGCACCTTTCTGAACATGCCCTACTCTCTCTCACCTGCTATGTCCTACTCTCTCTCACCTGCTATGTCTCTGCACACACTGGTCTTTCTGCCCGTTAACATCCTCTCTGCCACTCCCTAACACCATGCCTTTCCTTTCCATCTGCCCAACTCCCATTTGTCCTTCAGGGCTCAGCTCAAAGGTCACCCACTCCAGGCCCAATCCAAATGAGGGGTTATTCCTCTATGTTCCCATAGTACCATGTGCATTCCACTCTCCTAATTTTTTTTTTTAAGATGGCGTCTCTCTCTGTTGCCCAGGCTGGAGTGCAGTGGCACGATCTCAGCTCACTGCAACCTCTACCTCCCAGGTTCAAGTGATTATCCTGCCTCAGTCTCCTGAGTTGATGGGATTACAGGTGCCCACCACCACGCCCAGCTAATTTTCTGTATTTTTTAGTACAGACAGGGTTTTGCCATGTTGGCCAGGCTGGCCTTGAACTCCTGACCTCAGGTGATCCACCCGCCTCGGCCTCCCAAAGTGTTGGGATTACAGGTGTAAGCCACGCACCTGGCCCATAATCTTGATCACAAAATGTGATAACTGTTTGTTTAGTCTCCTGTTTGCCAATAAGCTCTTTGGAGGCAGGGAATGTATCAGATTTCTTTTTGTATCTTTGGTACCTAGCACTTAGAAGACACTCAATAAATACAGAAGAAAAGGAAAGCAAGAAGAAAGGCAAGGAATGAAGGAAAGAAAACAAGAAAAAGACACCTACTGGAGATAAAATATACACATGATATGAAAGTAGGAGGGTTTAAGGATCCAAATGAAAGTGTTTCAACTCTTAGAGGTTCCTAAATCCCATCCTGGTGCTGGGTCAATGCTCAAAAGACTGCAACCCTAGAAAAAAAAGAACTAGAACAGAAGAGAATTGTCTTCTCCAACCCTTTTTCCCTGTCCCCAAGAAGGCTAGAGAAGCTTAGAGAAAACTGAGATGACAAGTTTTGGCCTGAAAAAGGGTCACAGACATCTTTGAGTGCCTGGGAGAGAACAGCTTAGGACATATGAAGACTGAAATCAAGTGGTTCCAGAAGAGCAACCAGAACTGTGACAAGGACAAGTAAGCACCTCCAAAGCCAAACAAAGGTGAGCTCCTGATCTCCTCCATGCAACTAACCTCCTACATCACATATGGATGCTTACAAATTCTTACAAATTTTTACACTGCATATAAGAACGGGAGTAGAGATAATTGCTTAAAGGTGTTTAGCTGCTAAGAACTTCCAATTTTAAAAAATATACAGTCAGAGGAAGGTTATGTTTATGACGTTGTAAAAAGCCCTAAACAAGCTTCGAGCCTTCAAGTAGAAGGCACGGTGTGGCTGGAGATTCAAAAGGGAGTATTCCCTCCATATAATCACTTAGATACTGACAAAACTCATAGAAACAATGACCATCTGAGTGACTATCCATTTTCTTATCAATAAATTGTTTTATTATTATGAATATGACCAGTTCAAATTACATTCGGATATGCTAAAAAAGAGTGCTATAGTTTCACCTGCTGATTCTGCATCACTTTTGCTAGCCTGTGAATATCATAATGCTTTGGTAGAGAAGGGATATAGGTATCTCCTTTTTGAAAATTCTCATCTTCTAGCCATAATATATATACATTGAAGAGCCTAAAAGATAAAAACATAATTATATGAAACATAAAAAGATGAGCATGCAAATGAAGTTTCTTTACATCTCTAGGAACACTGGCACCCCTACGTAAGAGTAAAGAAAGCCCATAATACAGAAAATGTGGCCAACAACCACCACGGCTCCCAGGGAACTGCTGGTTCAGCAGGGGAGGCATGTCACAGATCATTCAAATATGATGCGATAATTGCTAAAACAAAAGGTATGAAGAAGGGGCTCTGACAACCATTCTTTAAAGTAGATTTAAATACAGTACACAGAAAAAAATAACTGGAAAAGGTGATTTTTACCACAGACCTGGGATCTGAATTTGGAGCTTTTCTTTCCTGAGCAATTCAGTCAGTTATTTTTGCTTGGAAAAGCAAAAATAACATTCAAATAAAAACATTTTCAGAGAAAATATTAAGAGCTATTTTAAACTTATGCATTGTAGGAATTTTCCAGCTTTAGGCTCAAGAACCATCTCCCACCTCAAAGAATCACAAATAAATATCATAGCATGTGTGTATGCCCCTCTCATCAAGATGGAATAAAATAAAATCAGACTTAAAAAAATAAAAGTTCTGGCTGGGCACAGTGGCCTGTAATTCCAGTACTTTTGAAGGCTGAGGCGGGCAGATCACAAGGTCAGGAGTTCGAGATAAGCCTGACTAACATGGTGAAATTCTCGTCTCTACTAAAAATACAAAAATGAGCCAGACATGGTGGTGCACACCTGTAATCCCAGCTACTCAGGAGGCTGAGACAGGAGAATCACTTGAATCTGGGAGGCAGAGGTTGCAGTGAGCCGAGATTGCGCCACTGCACTTCAGCCTGGGTGACACAGCAAGACCCTGCCTCAAAAAAAGTTCCAAGTTTCCAGTAAAAACCTTTTTAAAAATATGATACTTCCTTCATTTTTAATTTGTTTTGTTTTTACCAGCAGTACTAGAAAAATAGTCGGCAAACACACAAATTACTGGGTGGGGGACTGGGAGGTGGCCTGGCCTGACTTTACTCAATAAAGTGGAAAATTACCTCCTTTACCTCTGCAACAGCCAGTCTAGGAACAGAGACAAGGACAGGGCTTTGGGGTTCTTACAGGGAAGAGGTTGCTAGGTAGTTCTCTCCTCCAGTTTCTGACACAGTGAAATAGATGGCCACTTTATGAACACATACCAGGAAGGGGAACATAACAGAGGCAGAAGGGAATATCTAAGACTTTCTTGGCTTATCTAAAATGTTCACAGAGAAAGCCTTCCACTGCTTAAGGCTGGTTAAAAAGAAGTTCTCCTTCAACAAGCAACATAAGGGGAGAAATCATTCTGGAGGCTGAGAGAGAGCCCTAAAAGGTTGAGGGCAAGTAAACCTGAGGCCTCAGTGCTAGTTGAAATGGGGGCCTCATCGAGCTATTGGGTATTCAGGATTAATTCTTAAGAGCCATTTTTATTAAGTCTTATTTGTAAGACTAGTATTTGGTTTATATCAAACTTATAAATGAAAGATGAAGGAACAGTGTAAAAGGAATCCAAACCTATCTTCAGAGTTCTTAACCTTTTACAGGAAGCAAATATTGTACCCTGATTTTATAGGGCACATATTTTTGGGAGATTACTAGACCCCTCATCCTAGGTGGATCCCTGAATCCGGTGGAGGATGAACCAACTAAAAGAGCCCTGCCTCAGTCATTTGTTTCTTTTGAAGAGTTATTCTAGGCTACGTGTGGTGGCACACACCTGCAGTCTCACCTGTTCAGGAGGATCACTTGGGCCCAGGAGTTTGGGGCTGAGGTGCACTATGATCGTCTCACTATAATTGTGCCTATGAATAGCCACTGCACTCCAGCCTGGACAACATAGTGAGACATTCCTTCTTAGAAAAAGAACTATTCTAGCAAGGTTTTTTTGAAACAGAGTCTCACTCTGTTGCCCAGGCTGGAGTGCAGTGGCATGATTATGGTTCATTGCAGCCTCGACCTTCTGGGCTTAAGGGATCCTCCCATCTCAGCCTCCCAAGTAGCTGGGACCACAGGTGCATGCCACCAGGCTTGGCTAATTTTTTTTTTTTTGTAGAGATACGGTCTCACTATGTTGCCCAGGCTGTCTAGTAGGCTTTAATCGTTGTTTACCTGCTATGATAAAATTTGGTTTATTTCTATTTTTACACAAAGAAGTAGAAGAGGATTTATCACTCAGACTACAGGCACTCGACACAAGTACATCCAAACTGTTGATTCAGTTCGCTTGAGGAACATAAAAGAGAAACATTTCAAGATGCAAATCTATATCAAAGCCACCTTCCATACTCAATCAAACCATGTTAAGAGAATAACATCCAGCAGTTTGTAACACAGTTAACTGCTCCAGCATAGTACCTGTGCTGCAGACAACAATGTAAGAGGCTAAATAACCATACTCACCTCACCAGCTCCTTGTGCAGTTCTGGTGAAGTCAGGTAACCAGGGGTGCCAGACTGGCTCTCTGGCAGCCCTTCACTGCCCTCTGCTGGAACACGGAGGGCCTTGCTTGCAGCATGGTGGAAGTCAGCCACCTCGGTCAAACGTCTCTTCATTTCTTTCAACAAACTGATATGAGCAGGACTTTGAAAAAACCTTCTTCCAATACAACCATCTATGGGTAACCTTAAAAAAACGCAAGCACAGATCTATAACCTTTCAACACAAGATGTACTTTCTGTATGGCATAAAATAGCAGTCAATTAGCAAGGCAATTTACTGTGATTGTGGATATACACCATTAAATTAATACCTATTATTTCTACCTCAAAGATTATTTTGATGGTCCAACAAGATGGTGTATATGAAAGTAGTTTTACAAAGTGTGAAATGCTACACAAATTTAAGACATCATCACTATTTAGAGGTACAGCATAGATAAAGACGTTCTCTATTCTTGAAGAACTTGCAATCTGGCAAAAACAAAAATAGAAGTGACTAAGAATCTATCTAACTTTTTATCTATCTATCTATTTATACACACACACACACACGCACCCACATATATATAGATAGATACTTTTTTTTTGAGACAGAGTCTCGCTCTGTCGCCCAGGCTGGAGTGCGGTGGCAAAATCTTGGCTCACTGCAACCTCCATCTCCAGAGTTCAAGCGACTCTCCTGCCTCAGCCTCCCAAGTAGCTGGGATTATAGGCACGTGCCACTGCGCTGGGCTAATTTTTCTATTTTTAGTAGAGATGGGGTTTCACCATGTTGACCAGGCTTGTCTTTAACTTCCGACCTCAAGTGATCTTCCCACCTTGGTCTCCCAAACTGCTGGAATTATAGGCTTGAGCCACCATGCCCAGTCAATATCTATATATTTCAAATGAGTGAGTTAAGGGAATGAGGAATTGAGGCAGGAGCTAAAGAGCAATGGTTGGTAATAGTGGATGTCTCTGGCTGGGTGGAGTATCTTCATATGAATCCCATGAAAATGCTAAATATTCCCAAGTACAACCCATAGGTGACAGACACAGACTGGCCTTTGTTCACACCTGCACCACTCATCACAAGGTCCCCTCCCACAAGCCCATGACGGTCACACAGGCAGCCAAGGTTTGAGACCGTTGTTGTCCCTTTCCATCTCCAAAAGTTCTGTGTGAAACCTTGCCCAATCCCAGGGTGTTGTCTTCACTACACTGGTCATGGAAGATGGTAAAGAGAAGCTGCCACAAGACACCACCAACTCAAAAAAGATCCAGTCTAATAAATGTCAAACATAGAGAGAGACAAAGAGTCCTCGCCAGAGATCACCGAAGAATGATTCCAACTCACACTCCACAGTCTAAGAACACATAGAAAGAGAGCAGTGAAAAGGCAGAAATGGACTCACAGAAACCTACAATACTGGGCACCATACCCATACTGTGGTCCTGGGCGGTGAAGATACAGAAGGAAGAACTTCTGCCAAATGAGTGGCAGGAGAGGGTGATCAGAAGGCGTGACCAGAGCCTGGTGGGCCCAGCGATAAATCAGCAACCTCTGGAGGGATGGCACGATAGGGAGCTTCAGCTGGGTCTGGGCTTTCTACAAAAAAGGAAGGGCTCTGAGCAACCACAAAATGAACATAAATGCAAATAGTTAACTCTTTCTAAGTGATCCAAATGAAACACCAAACATTCTGTTTTCAATTCAATAATATATTTTTAAAAAATCATATGAAACTCACCTCTCCAATCCACTAGTTAACATTTTAACCTCCTTGGTAGCAAGACATGTAGGGCAGCTTTTTTTCTGTCAAAACACTTCACAGACCCCAGAATGGGTATGGGTCTTAAGAGTCATCTAGTCTAACCTCATTTTCATTTCTGAAATTCCTTGGCAAATACAACGTTATAGTGCAAGGGAACAGAATGAAATGAAAACCAAAAGTAAAGCCAGGGGCAGTGGCTCACACCTGTAATCCCAGCACTTTGGGAGGCCAAGGCGGGTGGATCACTTCAGGTCAGGAGTTCAAGACCAGCCTGGCCAACATGGCAAAACCCTGTCTCTACCAAAAATAGAAAAATTAGCTGGGTATGGCGGTGCACTCCTGTAATCCCAGCTACTCAGGAGGCTGAGGCTGAGCCATAAGAATTGCTTGAGCCTGGGAGGTGGAGGTTGCAGTGAGCTGAGATTGTGCCATTGCAACATTCCAGCCTGGGCAACAGGGGAAGACTCTGTCTCCAAAAAAAAAAAAAAAAAAAAAAAAAACAGTAGATGTGACTATGTGACCGTCAAACTTTATCAATCTTTTGAAAATTCAGATTTCAAAAGGACATTCGAGAATGCTGAATTCTTTGACAGGCTCTGAAACCCAAAAGCAAATTCTTTAACAGGCTCTGAAACCCAAAAGCAAAATCTATACTAAAATAGAAGGCTCTTTAAAGCCTTATTCCAGTCTTTCCCACACATTAGTAAGCCTAAGAATCAGCTGGGAGTTTTAAAAAATAAACTCCTGGTCCCACTCCAGACTCAGAGACTCCAAATCTCAGAAGGTGAGGTCTAGGAATCTGCTTTTTAACAAGCTCTCTAGGGAATTCTGATGTATGTGGGAGCCGGTGGCAACCCCCGTCACATGTGCAATGATCCAGCCTTCAAATATTAGGTTGAGACTCTTGTTAAATGAAACTTGAGAAGCAAGTACTCTTCAATTACACAGTTTTGAGTACTGGTTTGGTTGTTGAGCTTTCCAAACATTCACAACAAAAAAAGACACAAAAGCCCAAAAGCTACGGGTGAATCCATCAGCAAAAGTGTAAGCCACCTTCTACCACTCAAATGCAGAACTGCTATTTGTACCTTCAGAGCTTGGTCAGGGGTGAAAGCAGAGTTTATCACCAATTCCCCTTCAATAACTCTCCGGAGCTGGGAGTCCTCTTCAAAGATGGATTCCATGTTGAGCACTGTCCAGGCAAACCAGACCTACAATGACACCAGATAAAGGGGAGGGGAAGGAGGAGCTTGCCCCACTGACAAAATACATCCTGATATTCCACATTTATATTCTCTTCCTATCTCAATCTCAATCAGCAAATATTTGCAGTTTCTAAAATTAACATATTTTTATACCCACCTATATTCTTGTCACAGATATAAATTTAAATAAAATAGATCATTGGAAAATGTTACGTTCCTTTGGAAAGGCTACTTTAGTACAAGAAGATGTTCACTCACTCCATATTTACTGGGCAAGATCTGTGTGCGAAAGAGACAGGAAAGAGGACCAGACAGGGGCCCTGTCTTTAAGAAGTTTTCCATCTATTGGAGTAGACAAGACTAATATGTAAGTAACCAAAATGTGAAGTTGAGCAGTGGCAAGGACTGAGTCAAGGTGAAGTGCTACCTCAGAGAAGGTTCTATGTAGAGGTCAGAGGGAAAGGCATGCTGGTAAGAGAATCCGCTAGGCAGAGACAAAAAGAGGAAAAGCCAGGGATGTGTCTAGCTAACAGCAAGGAGTTTGTTCCAGCTCAATCCATGAGAGGTGGGAAGAAGAGCAAGAAGTAAGACGAATAACAGGTTGAAGAATGTTACTACTGATTTAAGTGATGAAACAGACATAATTTTATACACAAAGTGTAAGAGGTGGTAATGATAAAAATAATGCTGCTGCTGCTGATGACAATAATAATGGCCAACACTCAGTAAGCACTGGCTACGAGCTAAGCACTGTTCTAAATGCTTTACACACAGGTGCCATCATTATTCCCATTTGACAACTGAGAAAACTGAGGACAGAGAGGTAGGCAAGCTGCCCAAGGCACAGAGCTAACAAACAGCAGAACCCAGATTGAAACCCAGGCTGTCTGGCTCCAGTGCCTACTCTAAAGCTCTCTGCAGTGCTGCTGGGCAGTCTCTACAGTCAGCTGGCTGGAGTCTGATTAAGAGTTGTCTATTCCTGAGATAGCCCTTAATTCCACTGAACCTCAGTTATAGCTAGGCACAGTAGTGTGCCTGTAGTCCCCAAATACTAGGGAGGCTGGGAGCAGGAGAATGACTTAACAAGAGGAGATTGAGACTAGCCTGCGCAACAAAGTAAGGCCTGGTCTCCAAAAATGTTTTTTAATTTAAAAAACAAACAAACAAAAAAAAAACCTCATGCTGCACGCAGTGGCTCACATCTGTAATCCCAGCACTTTGGGAGGCCAAGACGGGCAGATCACCTGAGGTCAGGAGTTTGAGACCAGACTGACCAACATGGAGAAACCCCGACTACTAAAAATACAATGCGCTGGGCATGGTGGCGCATGCCTGTAATCCTAGCTACTTGGGAGGCTAAGGCAGGAGAATAGCTTGAACCCAAGAGGCAGAAGTTGCAGTGAGCCAAGATCGCGCCACTGGACTCCAGCCTGGGCAACAAGAATGAAACTCCGTCTCAAAAAAAAAAAAAAAAAAAAAAAACACTCAGTTAACTCCTCTGTAAAACAGGAATGGCAACAGCACAACCTCAGCAAAGGGCTACTACAAAGATTAAATGAAAAAGTATACTTATACTAGAATAAGGGCTAAATAAAAGTTAATTTAGACTATTAGTAATTTCTTTGCAAGGATGATCATGAGATTAAAGTTCACAAAGATAACAAATGGTCCTCTCAGTCAGTTTCCTACCTGAGTAGGTGTGGCCAAGCCCTCCACAAAGGAAGGAGTGATGTTGCCTGCCACAATCCAGTTCACCAAAGATGAGAGCAGACTCCGGTCACAATGGTAACCCAAGGCATTCTACACCGGGAGATGTGGAGCAGAGAGAGGAGGCTTTAAGAAAAATCTTATCAATGACCTTTACAAGAGTATCAGCAACTGTCTTACTACAATACAAGATTCTGATAAGACAGAGATTTCAAGGATGTGTCCACCAGCAGCAATAGTCCAAGGTAGAGCATTACAGCCAAATCTAAAAACTGTATTTGGGGGAATCTTTTTAGAAAGCTACTATACTTAGGCCAGCCACGGTGGCTCACACCTGTAATCCCAGAACTTTGGGAGGCCGAGGTGGGCAGGTCACCTGAGGTCAGGAGTTCAAGACTAGCCTGACCAACATGGTGAAACCCAGTCTCTACTAAAAATACAAAAATTAGCTGGGTGTGGTGGGTCACACCTGTAATCCCAGCTACTCAGGAGGCTGAGGCAGGAGAATCGCTTGAACCCAAGAGGCGGAGGTTGCAGTGAGCTGTGATCGTGCCATTGCACTCCAGCCTGAGCAACAAGAGCGAAACTCTGTCTCAAAAAAACAACAACAAACTACTATATCTAGCCAATCACTGAAAGGTAAATTTTCTAACAGGTTTTTTACCTTATGTTGCTGGTAGAGTAATTTCTGTATGCAGTCTTCCTGCATCAGCTGAAAAGCTGCTTTACACAAGTGGTCCATGAGGAAGAGGATAGGTTGTTCTCGGTACCAGAGATGCTGGCTTATGAGAGCCTGAACCCAGAACTCCAACACAGCAACGGGGCCCACTTCATTGGGCTGAGTGCTTACAGATATGTGTGCCTGTGGAGAAAAGGCTCATGTGATGGGAAAGATAACAACCAGCCTCTCGTTTTTTAAATAGCAATAAAATAATATTTACCTCCACTACAAAGCCCAAATCTACTGCCTTTCTTGGCCAAAAGCACACTGAGCCAAGTGATCTGAAATGACTAAAACATAAGCGTGCTAACACTAGAAGTGTGTTTAGGGGCTTGCAAGGGCCCTCACCTGGATCATGCTGTTGAGAAGTTTCACATTGTCCCCATGGCTGGCTCCTGTCAAGTGCTGTGCCACCTTGTGGGTGACCTGTTGTGTGACACCCTGAGGGACACCGCTGTCCAAGTGTAGGAACAAGAGGAGGTGTGACAAAAACCTGCCAAGCACACAGGAGGATGCACTTTACCTTCCAATCAGGAGTCAACGGAATTTTCCCCAGCTAATTACTTACGAGGAAACAAAAAATTCCTAAATTGGTCCCATTTTTTGACCAAAGCACTATTTAAGAAGGGACTCTAGAAGAATAAAGTTTTCACATTTAACATGGGTTAAAAAGAATTCTATCTACCCACAGAGGTGTAAGAACAGATCCACGACACAAACACATGCAAGTTAAACAGCATTACGGGAAAGACCCAAAGGCACCACTCTCCCCTCCTCACTCCCCACCTCCACGAATAAAGGCAGAGATGTTTCCAAACCATTCAGTTTCCAAACTTGCCTCATGCCCAGGGTGCCGATTCTTAAAAAGGGGTTGAGGGGTTGGGTGAGTAGTTCCCTGGACCTAACCCATTCCTACTAAAGTAAAATCCCCAGGGGAGAAACCTGGGAATCCATATTTAATAAGCTCTTTTGGCCAAGTTGGAGACATACTGCTTGAAAAGACACACAACAGGAAAACAATAATGCTCCCCTTGTGCCTTTGGATGTACTTCATGTCCCCACCGAACAGGGCTCCTCCACATGGGGTGAGGCCTCACCTCCCCTTTCATCACTCTCCATGAGGCCCCAGTCAGATGCTTTACTCTCTACTCCCTAGACAGGTTGTTCTCTTCCCACCATCCTACGCATCTTATCTGTTGGCAACACTGCACTATACGCACCGTAAACAATTAAAAACAATCTTTTCTATTGTTACAACAGCAAAGCCATTTGCCGCTCAATATCAGAAGCACGATTCCCAGAATCTCAGGGAAAAAACTGCTCCTTCATATACTTTATAAGCTTTAATAAGCAATTCAAAGTTATAATAAATGAAAAGGAAAAATATCTTTCATGGTAATAAAACTGGAGTCATTATTAGAATCACTGTTCATCATCCTGCATTCTAAACTGGGGTGCAGAATATTTTTGCCCCATAATACACTGTGGAAATAGCATTCCCTTTATTTTACTTAAGAAATCAGAAGACACAGTCATTTGTACTTGCTGGACTGTTTAAGAGTGTCTCCTGCCACAAATGGAACACACTTACTGCTCATTCTTCAGAAGGTAATACTGGCAAGGGTAAAATAAAGGTAGAATCTTATCCAGGACATGGACCACTGTTCTCAAATGTCTTGACTGGACCAGAACTCCCAACAGTGGGATGCCTTCTGCACAGAACTTCTCAATGCTATGGAAAAAGAGAAAGGCAATGAATATACAAGGTAGCTGGTTCATAAAATTCTGTTCTTCCAATGAGTTATGAGCCTTCAATACCTTGGGTTATCTCAGGTCTCCAGCACATGTTTTATACCCAATCTTCACACAGAAATACTAGACCCCAATCTTCACACAGAAATTCTAGAATTGCAAAGGAACTTAAAAGTTAATCTGTATTTTCATTTTATGGATGAGGAAGGTGAAGTATCATGCCCAAATTCACATAATTTCCTAGGGTAAGGTCAAAATGAGAACTCAGTTTGCACATTTCTAATCCAAAGCACCCTCCACTACCATATTTTGTTTCTCAAACAGAGCTTCTCCTAAGAGAACCACAGGGGCTCTCCTTGTCTGGATATTCCCACAAGGTGTCACAGCAAAGAGGAGACTCAAAAGTGAGCTCAATCTGTCAGTACAGGTTGACTATCCCTTATCTGAAATGCTTGAGACCAAAAGTGCTGTCTTAGATTTTGGAACACTCGAATCATACTTATAAGCTGAGCATCCCTAATCCAAAAGTCCAAACTCCAAAATGCTCCAATGAACACTTTCTTTGAGTGCAATGTCAGAATTCAAAGTTTCAGATTTTGGAGCATTTCAAAGTTTAGGTTTTCAGATTAGGGATACTCGACCTGCATAAACTACAAAATTCTGCTAAAACCAATTTGGCATAAAACGTTTATTATTCTCTGCCTCACTTCAAAGAATCTATCCTTAAAAAATAATCTCAAATATGGAAAAAAATATAAAATACGATCCATGTAAAGAGGTGCTTTTCAGGTTTATTTTTAACTCTAAAACTCAGAGGTAGAAAATAACTTAAGGAAATTTTAGAAAAATCCTTTCAATTGGAAATACTATTGCATCATTTTAAAATAATACACATGATGACCAAAGGCAATGTGGAAAAACACTTCTGCTATCAAGATACTAGGGAATAAAACATAAAATTTTATACTCGTGATCATAACCACCAGTAAAGAAAGTTATTTGTGGAGGGGAATACAGGGACAATGTCACAACAAAATAGTCATTGTACAACAGTGGCAGAAGCGAGTGGCTTTTTCTCCACTTTCCTAATTCTGCAGTTTGGTTATAACCGCTTTAATTCTGGGGGAAAAAATCATTTCAAAAAATAAAGTAATTGTGCAAAGGTTATGCCACAAGGAAACTACTTAAAATATTAAAGTGAAAAACTAAGGATATAAAATTATACATACTTTTTTAAAAGATCAAAGGAAAAATGATGGATGAAAATAAACAGAAAAAAATCGATGATTTTATGATGGGAAATATTCTGGGTGAATTTCTGACTACTCTTCTCTGCAATGTCCATAATATTATATTCACACACAACTTATGTCCCTGCCTACTCTGCCCATACCTAAGATTGTTTTAAGTTACTTCTGTATTCTAGTACACCTAATCCCAAATGCCCACCATGGAGTTTTACACGAGAGATCAGCCCCGAGAGGAAATGCTCATTCTCATTCTCACTCCCATTCAAGATTTAGTAATCAGCACAAATCAAAAATTATCTTTAGAGAGAGTCCACAGCAGTATCAGTGAATAAAGAGCTATGATCCCAGAGTGGATACAAGAAATTCAAGAAATCATAAAACACCTAAGTTCAGATAACTGCACTCAAGAGAATCACGTTAGACACTGTTCTAGACACGTTACATGTGTTCTGACTCACTTAAGCCTCATAAAGGAAGTGTGATGTTATTATTACTCCCATTTTAGAGATGGGAAACCCAAAGTACAGAAACTGTTAATAACACTAGAGCTACTGGAAACAATATAAAGAGTGTCTTCCTAAGGACCCTTATCAGGTCTCCTCTTTTCTAAATCAATTCTACCTTCTTTTACTTGGCTTTCAAATATCTCCATAATTTGGCCCAAACGCCTGATCACCTCCATTCTCCAATATGGATCACAGGCATCACTGAGAAGTGTTTCCTCATCATTTCCCCACCTCTCCCCTTACCCACTCAGACACCTGACTCTCCTTTCCACATTCATTCAACCCACCAGCATTTGTTGAATACCTACTAAGTATAAGATCTGGAGATACACAATTGAACAAGATAATGTCCCTACCTTAATAGAGCAAACAGTCCATGAGGAGTGGGGGAGAATACAATGACAATAAAACACAGTGAGTGTGCTGTTCAGAATGTACAGGAGCTGCACGTGGCAGGAAATGGCCCTTGAGCTGAATCTTCAACAAACTGTGGGCACTAAGTAACTGTAAGAGGAACACAACATCACTCTGCTCATTAGCCTAGGATGTTGTCTTAGTCCATGTTGCACTGCTATAAAGGAATACCTGAGACTGGGCAATTAATAAAGAAAAAAAGGTTTATTTGAGTCATAATTCTGTTGGCTGGAAGACTGGGTGTCTGGTGAGAGCCTCAGGCTGCTTCCACACATGGCAGAAGGCCAACAGGAGCTGGCAAGTTCAGAGATCACATGGTGAGATAGCAAGTAAGGAGGAGGCGGGGTGCCAGGCTCTTTTTAACAACCAGTTCTCATGGGAACTAAGTCAAGAACTCATTCATTACTGAGAGGATGGCACTAAGCCATTCATGAGGGATCAGCCCTCAAGACCCAAACACCTCCTATTAGGTCCCATCTCCAACAATGGGGATCAAATGTCAATATGAGGTTTAGCGGGACAAACATCCAAACTACGACAGACGTCTTGTCTAATTTAAGACTCCTTTCCAAAACTCAGCTCTTCCACGAAGGTATCCCACTCTACTGATCTCTCCTTCCTTTACATTCTTTCTGCTCAGCTTCTAAGTAGTTCTCAATCCAGGGTGTACATTAGAGATACCTAGAGAACTGGCCCCCAGCCCATTTAGGCCAGGATTCTCACCCTTTTCCCTGCACTGGGATTTTTAAAAGGCTCCAAAAGTAAATCTAAAGAACAGTAGAAGTTGAGAACCACTGTTCTCCACATATCATCCAGCCTGCAATTATATTCTATAGTACTGCTGATTGATTTGTCTATTATCTCAACTAAACTGTCAACAACCCAAGGGAAGCTATCAAACAATTCTGTATCTCTCCTACTTCACAGAACAAGGCTGAAGACTACAGCTGATTGCAACTGGTATCCTACTGAAATTACACTTAATGTGGAACAAGATGTTGAAATGAGGATGCTAAAAAGAGTTACGGTGAGTCTAAACTACAAGAATCAGAAAGCAGAGGTCAAAGAGTCTGAAGACAAATGAATAGACTAGAAAAAAACTAATGCATAAGAAAAGAATCTTTAAAGAAAAGGATGTTTAACCAACTGAGAAGTCATTCATGCATTCAGTTATTTACTGCAGCAGATATAGTCTTCATCACTAGGGATAAAACGGTAACACAAGACAAATGCCGTTCCTGGGCACTTCTCTCATAGAAGTTATATATAACTGAATCTCCGAGAAAATTAAACAGATTAACTATGATATAGTGTGATAAATGCTCCAGTGGAAGACATACAGACAGCTATGGGCTCATATCAGAGAGGCATATGACCTGGTCAGGCATTTCATTCTTCTAGACAGTTAAGGGGACCTCTAGTTAAGAAAACCGAACACCGCATGTTCTCACTCATAGGTGGGAACTGAACAGTGAGAACACTTGGACACAGGATGCGAAACATCACACACTGGAGCCTATCGTGTGGTGGGTGGAGGAAGGAGGGATAGCATTAGGAGAAATACCTAACGTAAACGACGAGTTAATGGGTGCAGCAAACCAACATGGCACATGTATACCTATGTAACAAACCTGCATGTTGTGCACATGTACCCTAGAACTTAAAGTAAAATTAAAAAAAAAAAAAAAAAAAAAGAAGCCTGAGTTGGGCTGCCATCAATTTTTCAAAAATTTTACTACAGGTGATCAATTATTTTTATTTGATCACAATTCTGAGGAAGAGAGTATGAATCTACTGCTGACATGAACACTGCACTCCAGGAGACAAGCTGAACTTTCTTCATAACGTAACAAGGTGACTTGCTTGTACAAATCTGAAGTATGTGAATTTGGGCAGCATCTCCCCTTGATAAGCTGTTAATCAAGGATTATTATTTGGCCCTAATTACTCCTCAATAGGTTTGACAGAGGCCTCAGAACTTGGGATATGGAAGATAAAATTCTAGAACTATCTATAAGGTTCAGTAACCCTAGTGGTTCAGCCCAACACTGTACCTGTGGCCCACAGCTGTCATAGATAAGGCTAGATAACAGCCAATGGGCATGCCCGCTTTCACAGCCTTCAAGAGAGGATGAAACGTGGGTGACTCTGTCATGTCAGGCACAGTGATGGAGAAGGGAACAGCTGGACAATTCTGCTGTATTCCATAATCGTTTTTGTGCAGTTTTAGCCTCAAGATTAAATTCCAGGCCCATTGGTTAAATGAGGTCTCGGGCGTCTCTCCATATCGAACAATACTGGCCAAATATGAAACCTAAAACAATTATTTATTTTAAGCCATATTAGTCACACACAAATTAAATCAGTAAGCTCCTACACTCATCTCCTTTTGTGACCAACAATGCCCTCAAAAGAGAGGAATATTCTACTTGCTGGTCTCCAATTAATGTTTATTGCACTACATCAAAGCAATTTCTCACTCGCAACTTCTGCTTACTTACTAGTCACTCTGTGAACCTGATCTTAGCTCACGTAAAAGAAAAGTGACATAAAAGTTGATACTCAATGAATAGTGTGCTGATAAATAAGTTTAACCATCAGACGGAGGTCTCATTTATAGCACTTGCCAATTTTGGTGGTGTAAAAATTCCCACCCTGGTCAATTTTAAGCTACCAATAGTTTAATAACCTGGCTTGCAAAGTTCCTAAAAATTTAACTCAGTTCTCCAGAGCCAGTACAACCAAGCTGTAATACACCACTGTAGTTCAACTCAAATTCTGTAACATTAGAATAGTTATATAAAGGCTATTTTTTAAAGAAGAATCTTTATCAAACCATAGAAGTCAATTATAACATCTTAAATTGCCAGAAATGTTCTTAGGATACCTAATGGTCAATAGTATAAGTTTATCATCTTTATTTCTAAATGTCTTGGGAAGATAAAGATTCATGTTTCCAATACAGAAGAGAAAGAAATACCTGCTTCATACTTTCAGAAAGAATCCCAGCATATGGCTTCTGTGCAAGGTACTTCTGGTAAGCTTCAAGAACCATTAAAGCCACTTCAGCATGAACTGCTTGATCCAGATGAAGGGTACCCTTTTAAAGAGAAAAATAGTCACAAACATAGAACCTTGGTTTTGTTTTGTTTGTGTAACTTTGGATCAAAACATTAGACAGAATAGTAAAAAAGGATTTTCGATGCAGAAGCTAAATGTTCCAAAAATCACATCCCACACAATGAAGCTATAAAATGAGAATAGGCAAAAAACTGTCAAGGGCCGTAACACTGGACCTAGATAGGTTTGAACCTGACTTAACCTCTACTCCAGCCAAAAAAGGTTATCTTTGAATGTCATACCCCATTCCACCCAAGAATCTCTACAAACACTTCAGGTCAAGGGCAATGCCACGAACCAGGCAGATGCTTAGTTAATTAAACAGAAAAATATTTAATAAACCGTCTGGGCGTGATGGCTTATGCCTGTAATCCTAGCACTTTGGGAAGCCAAGACAGACAGATAACTTGAGGTCAGGAGTTCGAGACCAGCCTGACCAACATGGTGAAACCTTGTCTCTACTAAAAATACAAAAATTAGCCAAGTGTGGTGGTGCATGCCTGTAGTTCCAGCTACTTGGGAGCCTGAAGCAGCAAAATTGATTGAACCCAGGAGGCAGCGGTTGCAGTGAGCCAAGATCGTGCCACTGGGTTACAGAGTGAGATTCTGACTCAAAAAAAAAAAAAAGAAAGATATTTAATAAATTATGTCTACATTCCCTTTTCCTGTTCTATCATTAGTTAAATAAGACACTCAGCAACACAGGTAAAATATTCCTTCTGGCGCCTGAAGTTGCCTATCAAATTTCTTACTCTATCTTCCTTTGCAATCTGAAAAAATACATTCCTTAAACCTTTCAGAAAGATGACTTTCCTAACTCTAACAAAGGCGTGGGAAGACTCTCATGCAGCTCTTCGAGAGGAGAGCCTGGGTGATTCTGTTCACAAGCCAGAGAATGTGAAGGTGGAAAACAGCTCCCTGTAGCTCTTGCCTACAAGCATGTCAATGAGAGAGGGCCCAGATGAATCTATGGGCAGTCCCAGGTGGTCAAGGACACCTCAGCAGAAAAGCTCCCAGGCTTCAGTTTCCTTATCTGCACAACAGATATCATGCTGTCCAGATGCAAGATGGCTTCCAGGACTAAATGACTTGCTCAGAACAAAATCTGTCAAATAGGTGTAAAGGGCTGAGTTTTCCACCACTTTCTCTTTTAAATGTTAATCTTTTGATGGAGGAGCTAACAAATAAGGTCCAAGGTAAAGAGGCAGGGAAGGTTTTGTAACAGTGAATACCACTTGAAATGTATCTCTGAAGATACATGCTACATAGCAAACCCTTAATAATAACCACACTACTGAGTACTTAATGTGTGGCAAGAATCATCCTAAACATCTTGCATTTCCTCGTTTGTTTAATCCTTACAACAACTCTGTGCGCACTGGCACACGCCTGTAATCCCAGGTACTCGGCAGAAGGCTCTCTTAAGCCCAGGAGTTCGAGGCCAGCCTGGGCAGCATAGTGAGACTCCATCTCAAAACAAAACAAAAAACAACCCTGTGAGATATTGAGGTATACTCATTAACATGAATGTTTAGAAATAAGCAACCAAGGCCCAAAGAGTTTAGGAAACTTGCTCAGAGTCACACAGCCAGAAGATGGCAGAGCTGAGATTAGAACCCAAGCAGGCTGGCTTAGAGCTCAGACTGTTACCCAATGCACAGTGTTTCAGAAAACAACTCTGACAATGACATGCAAGACAAATTACAGGAGAAAAAGGAACCAGAGGCAGAAGAGGCAATTAAGAGAAACTAAAGTAGCCAGAGACAAAACAACAGATACAGCCGGGCACGGTGGATCATGCCTGTAATCCCAGCACTTTGGGAAGCCAAGGCAAGGCGGATCACTTGAGGTCAGGAGTTCGAGACCAGCCTGGCCAACATGGCGAAACCCTGTCTCTACTAAAAAATACAAAAATTAGTCAGGCGTGGTGGCATGCACCTGTAATCCCAGCTACTTGGAAGGCTGATGCAGGAGAATCGCTTGAACCTGGGAGGCGGAGGTTGCAGTGAACCAAGATCGTGCCACTGCACTCCAGCCTGGGTGACAGGGCAAGACTCTGTCTCAAAAAAATAAAAATAAAAAATAAAAACACATACACATGAATAAGGAAAAAGGGAAGAATTTTCAATGTGGAACAATTTATCTTCATTTAATAGTTGCTCATTCTGCAAAAGAGAATTAAAGAGAAAATCCTAAATTCTGACATAGCTAAAAGAATTTGTAGACCTTGCAAATGGTACTCAAAAATGTTAGTGTTTTGAGAAAATCCTTCTTTGAAACAGATGCATGTACAACCTCCAGTCTCCAGGGAATGGTTTGAACACATACCTGTTTAGTAAATCCCCAATTCAGTCCTTCAAGAATAACACAGGCCAGTTTATTCTTCACCACTGTCAGGTTGTAATTCAACAACCAATCCCGAATCACCGCTATCTCAGATGCAGAAGGTTGCCAAAGATACAAAGGCAATTCTTTAAACAAGTATAGAGAAACCTTATTAAAAAGAAAACAATAGTCATTAAAATAAAGACTTAGAACAATGCTATATTACTACAGTATTATATGATTAAACTGCTTATAAAAAATTTTCTCCAAAAGGAACTGGGGTTTTGTTTAATTTTTAGACAAATGAAATGGAAATCACGGACAACCAAATCAAGTGGGTATTAAAATTGATGACACATCAAAAGCACATTTTGTAATCCTTTGTAAAGATCAATCTTTTTTAAATATCCAAATCGGTATGCTTCAGTTTAGGTAAACCACCATGCTAATGCACATTTTTAAAATCATGATAAATCAGGGGACAGTTATTCACTTTGCAAAAGAATTTAGCACTTTAAGTAATTATTCATTCTACGGCATTTAAAAAGATACTCTATTGGCTTCCAAGCCATCTAGGCCGGGGGTGGGGTGAGTGGGAGGGTGGTAAGATGAAACAAGATCAACCAAGAGACCAAGAGTTGATGGTTACTGTTAAAACTTGATGATAGGTCATTATACCATACTATTCTCATTACTTTTATATGTATTTGAAATAATCCACAATAAAAAGTTTTTAAATCCTATTTACAAAAAGTCTACAGCACTACTTTTAAAACAACATATCCGAGTATGCAAATTAAGATAAATCTGGGCCAGGCATGATGGTTCATGCCTGTAATCCCAGCACTTTGGGAGGCCCAGGCAGACAGATCACCTGAGATCCGGAGTTTGAGACCAGCCTGGCCAACATGGTGAAACCCCATCTCTACTAAAAATACAAAAATTAGCCAGGTGTGATAGCATGTGCCTGTAGCCCCAGCTACTCAGGAGGCTGAGGCAGGAGAATCACTTGAGCCCAGGAGGTGGAGGTTACAGTGAGCTGAGATTGTGCTGCTATACTCCAGCCTGTGCGACAGAGTGAGATTCCATCTCAAAAAAAAAAGAAAAATCTGAGTTCAGTTAATAAAGTTTGCTTTAAGGGAGACTGATCAGAAGAACAATTCATTTTACGATGTCTAGAATAGTGCTGTACAACGGAAAAACAATGCAAGTCATATGTGCAATTTCGATTTTTCTAACAGCCACATTTTTAAAAGCCAAAAGAAACAAGTAAAATTAATTTTAATAATGTATTTTATTTAATCAACTGTCCAAAATATTATCATTTCAACCTGTAACTATTAGATAGAATTGAGATGTGTTACATTCTTTTGTTAATACAAAGTCTTCAAACCTCAGTGAATATTTTACAGTTAGAGAACATTTCAACTTGGACTAGCCACTTTTCAAGGGCTCCATCTATAGCCACATGTGTCTAGCAGCACCATATCAAACAACCCAGGTCTAGATATTGGCATTTATCAGGTTCCTGCACTGTTCCAAACTGAAGCCAAAACAAAATTTTTAAATAGAATTTCAACTTTTATATTCATAAGGTACATGTGCAGGTGTTACCTACTGTGTGATGCTGAGGTCTGAGGTAAAAATGATCCCATTACCCAAAACAAAATTAAAAAAAAAAAATAGTAGAAAGAGTGAATTTTAAAGAAACCATTCCTTTCCTTTTTAGATTCTTCTGTGTGTGTTTACTTAATTACATTTTCATGAGGATTCATTAATATAGGTCTTGGATCTTTCAAATAAAATGGTAAAATGAAAATTTCAAAAACAGAAAAGTCCTACTGTACGCTGCAAGTATCTGACAGGAAGAGCAAAACAGTAGTGCTAGAACAATCAAGTACAGCAATGAGATCTGTCCGGAAAAGCATCTAGCCTAGTTATGTAAAATAATGGCATGGCATATATCTGTACATCAAGAATGAAAGTGAAGCTATCAGAAAAGACCCCAAGAGACATTAAAAGAATAACAAGAGACTACTATAAACAACTCTATGTCAATACATTCAACAAGTCAGATGAAATGGGAAAAACCCCTTTAAAAACATATCTTACCAAAACTGACTCAGGAAAAAATAAAAACTTGAATAGTCCCTTATCTGTTAAAGAAATCCAATCGTTGATAGGCACAGTGGCTCATGCCTGTAATCCCAGCACTTTGGGAAGCCGAGGCAGGCAGATCACTTGAGGTCAGGAGTTTGAGACCAGTCTGGCCAACATGGTGAAACCCCGTCTCTACGAAAAATACAAAATCAGCCGGGAGTGGTGGTGTGTGCCTGTAATCCCAGCTACTGGGGAGGCTGAGGCAGGAGAATCACTTGAATGCAGGAGGCAGAGGTTGCAGTGAGACAAGATTGCCACCACATTCCAGCCTGGGTGACTGAGCAAGACTCTGTCTAAAAAAAAAAAAAAAAAGAAATCCACTGTGTTGGCCAGGCATGGTGGCTCACGCCTGTAATCCCAGCACTTTGGGAGGCTGAGGCAGGTGGCTCACCTGAGATCAGGAGTTCAAGACAAGCCTAGTCGACATGGTAAAATCCTGTCTCTATTAAAAATACAATAATTAGCTGGGCATGGTGGCATGTGCCTGTAATCCCAGCTACTCAGGAGGTTGAGGCAGGAGAATTGCTTGAATCTGGGAGGGAGAGGTTGCAGTGAGCCAAGATTGTGCCACTGCACTGCAGCCTGGACAACAGAGTGAGTGTCTGTCAAAAAAAAAGAAAAAAGAAAAAAGAAGAAGAAAAGAAAAGAAAAAATCCAATGTATGATCAAAAGACTTCCCACAAAGAAAACTCCAGACCCAGATGATTTCACCGGTAAATTCCATCAAAAAGTCAAAGAGGAATTAATAGTAATTATGCAAAAACTCTTTCAAAAAACAGAGGAGGAGAAATGCTTTCCAACTCATGTTATGAAGCTAACATAGCCCTAAAACCAAACCTAATAAAGACATAACAAGAAATCAAATGACAGAGCAACATCCCTCATGAACATATGTAAAAACTGTCAACAAAATATTGTCAAATTGAATCTACCAATACCTCAAAAGAATAATACCTGATGATGATCAAGTGTTTTTTATTCCAGAAACACACAATGGCAGTTTAACATTAGAAAACTGGTCAGTGTAACTCATCAACGTAAGAGAATGAAGGAAAAAAATCATAAGATTATCTCATATGAATGTGGAAAAACCACTTGAATACTCATTCATGAAGAAAACTCAGCAAACTGGAAATAGAAAGATACTTCCTCAGCCTAATATAATGCACTTTTGATAGGAAATCAAGCAAGAATGTCCATTCTCACTAATTCTATTCAACACTATAATAAAGGGCCTAGAGTCAATGTACTAAGGCAAGAAAAAAAAAATTAAAGGCATAACAATTAGAAGAATCCAATTAAGAATTCCAGTGAGAGTTCTCAATAAAATAGGATTCACATAATACGTTTTAAAATATATTTATGCTTTCACCGAAAGTAAAAGTATCACTAACTTTACTTGAAGAGGTTAAAGGAAAGATGCATGGATTTCACTATCAAATATAGAATGTATCCTCTGAAGTGGGCCAATTTTTGAAATTATACAGTAGGCCAAAAGAAAAATAAAGCATCAATTTGCAGGTTGTCACCAAATAAATCTCTGAGTTTTATACTCTGGGATCTCCCAAAAGGTTTTGTCCTTATCAACACTTATCCTAACCCACAGCAATCTCTACACAGGATGTGCCTCATGCTAGGCCTCTAGAACAGAAAGTTATCCTCATACTCCAAGTGTGTCACTGAAAGTTCAGAGCCCCCAGCCACAGCTCATTCTCAGATTCTGGAGCTAGGGTCTGATTCCAGATTAGCCCAAGGTCACTGTGAAAATATTCAAGGCCATCATATCCCTCTGAAAGCATGGGGGCTTAAACAACTTCCTCTAAAAACCTCACAAGTTCATAGAGCACAATGGAACCACATGTATAAACCAGGAGTGTAGGCAACTTACACTGAAACATTGTGGTTTCAATTTTCACACTTAAAGTTAAGCAAATTTGTGAGCAAATTTACTACTAGAAGTATTATGGCCAAATTTAAAAAATAAATGTAGGCCGGGCGTGGTGGCTCACACCTGTAATCCCAGCACTTTGGGAGGCCAAGGTGGGTGGATCACGAAGTCAGGAGTTCGAGATCAGCCTGGCCAACATGGTGAAACCTCATCTCTACTAAAAATTAGCCAGGCGTGGTGGTGCGTACCTGTAATCCCAGCTACTCGGGAGGCAGGATAATCGCTTGACCCCAAGAGGCAGGGGTTGCAGTGAGCCAAGATTGCACCACTGCACTCCAGCCTGGAGATAGAGCAAGACTCTGTCTCGGGAGAAAAAAAAAAAGGAGCTAAAAACAAGAAAAACACTTGAGAAAAATGTCATGAGCTCAAACTGAAAGAATCATATGATCCACTGTACATTTCTCCGGAATTCATCCACTAATCACTCAAGAAGAAGCAACAGAAAACTTCCTACTGTATTGAACTGTATATGAAAAGCTTTTTATCTCAATATAATCATCTTGCAGTAGCATACAATGTTTTTCTTAAAAGGAAAATGTACCATGTACCACCACTATGGAAAACAGTATGATGGCTCCTCAAAAGATTAAAAATAGAATTATGACATAATCCAGCAATTCTACTTCTGAGAATATGCCCGAAAGAACCGAAAGCAAGGCCTGAAAGAGATGTTTTTATATCCACATTCATAGAAACATTATTCACAATAGTCAAAAGGCAGAAGCAACCCAAGTCCCCATCAACGAATGAATGGATAAACAAAAAGTTATACACACACACAGACACACACACACACACGCATGCGTGCACCAAGGAATTATCATACAGGCTTAAAAATGAAGTAAATGCTGACACATACTACAACATTGATGAACCTTGAGGGTATCATGCTAGGTGAAATAAAGCAGTCACAAAGACCACATATTACATAGTTCCATTAATATGAAATGTCTGAAATAGGAAAAAAATCTAGAGACAGACATTAGATTAGGGTTTAGGGCCCTAATCTATGAAAGTTGCTTAGGACCCTAACCTAAGAAAGTTGCTTAGAGCTGAAGGAGATAGAAGAGTAAGAGTAATAGTTGGGCCAGGCACAGTGGCTCATGCCTGTAATCCCAGCACTTTGGGAGACTGAGGCGGGTAGATCACCTGAAGTCAGGAGTTCAAGACCAGCCTGACCAACATGGTGAAATGTTGGGAGCAAGCCCCCCAAAATCCAGCCATAAACTTGCCCCAAAACTGGCCATAAACAAAATCTCTGCAGCACTGTAACATGTTCATAATGGCCCTAACGCCCACACTGGAAGGTTGTGGGTTTAGGGGAATGAGGGCAAGGAACACCTGGCCCGCCCAGGATGGAAAACCGCTTAAAGGCATTCTTAAGCCACAAACAATAGCATGAGCGATCTGTGCCTTAAGGACGTGCCCCTGCTGCAGTTAACTAGCCCAACCTATTCCTTTAATTCAGTCCATCCCTTTATTTCCCATCAGGGATACTTTTAGTAAATTTAGTATCTATAGGAACAATGCTAATGACTGGTTTGCTGTTAATAAATACGTGGGTAAATTTCTGTTCGGGGCTCTCAGCTCTGAAGGCTGTGAGACCCCTGATTTCCCACTTCACAACTCTATATTTCTGTGTGCATGTTTCTAATTCCTCTAGTGCTGCTGGGTTAGGGTCTCCCCGAGCTGGTCTCTGCAGTGAAATTCCATCTCTATTAAAAATACAAAAAAATTAGCTGGGCATGGTGGCGGGCACCTGCAATCCCAGCTACTTGAGAGGCTAAGACAGGAGAATCACTTGAACTTGGGAGGCAGAGGTTGCAGCGAGCCAAGATTGAGCCACTGCACTCCAGCCTGGGCAACAAGAGCGAAACTCCATCTCAAAAAAAAAAAAGAGTGATAGCTGAAGCCTATGGGGTTGCTTTCTGAGGTGATGAAAATGCTCTAAAATTGACTGTGTTGAGAGTTTCACATATCTGTGAATAGACTAAAAACCACTGACTTACACACTTTAAATAGGTAATTGTATGGTATGTGAATTACATCTCAAGAAAACATTTGAAAAACTACATGAAGATTGCAAAATGACAGAAACAAATTAAATCTGTGTCCTCCTCAACTTATTACTACATACTATTTATTTTGCTTTTGACTGACTTTAAATAGGACCTTCTTTGTCAGTTGTTTATTCCAGGTACAAAATATAAAAACTATGAAAGCCAAACAAATTATGAAATAAAACTGTTAATTAACTATAGGTCATAAGTAAAGTAAAAATATGTTATTGAAGGAGGTGAACAGGTCAACCTTGAGATTTGAGAGAAACAATCACATCTTTTTATAAGCAGCAGCTAATCCCAAGTTGGCAGAGTGAATGACACAGAGGCCGGCACAGTAAATGTTAGTTCCTTTCATCCTGTTTATACCCGCAGTGACAAGATCATTCCCAAGAATCTTCCTATTTTTGCCAATGTTCCATTACTCCAAGATTTAAAAAAACAAAACAAACAAAATCAGTGCTCTTACCATTCCAACCTGGTCAATGGTCTCTTGAACTCTATCCAAAAGAACAGAAATTATCTCAGGATGAACAGCTGTGATGGTCCCTAAAAGCTCTCGACCAACCTTTGAAAAAGTCTCTCTGGTAGACAGGGTGACATAAGATACCTAAATAGGGAACAGGGGGAAGAAGATGGCACTTTTAATATCAATTATCAGTCAAAACACCCTTATATAGTTTTTTCAAGCAAAGCAGAAAGAATCTTATATTGAGCCTTAGTTGACACTATGTTCCAAAAAATGTTAAAACTTCATATAGGCAACTGTCTACTCTGAGGCTGAAAGGTGGAGGGAGAGGAATATAAGAGAATGGCAACTTTTTATAACAATGACTTCAAGTGTGGATTCAAAAAGCATATCCCAAAGTTTGTCGGTAATAATAAAACGGTTCCTGCAGTTTCAAAACTTTTCTAAATTTGAGGAAATCACTACAATGGTGAAAATCAGAATGTATTTCATGGAAATGCCTAGCTTCCCCTACAAAATAAGATCCCTAACTACAAGGTCTTCTAAAACATTAATGTTTACCAACTTGTTTTGAATTAAGTCTTTCAAAGTCTATGTTACAATCCATTAATGCCAATGGTATTTTTTAACACAATGGAATAAACAGAAAAATAACATAGAGAATAAAATAAAATGGAAAAATGTAATAGTGCTTCACAGGTAGATTAAGTATTGCTTCAACTGTACATACACACAAAGGATCAGAATGTAATATAGAATGTAATTTTTATTGTGACTCCTAGACAAAACACTGGAAACTTTACTCAAGAGCATAAATATTACTTTAGCAACAGATCTTGAGAATGTCACTTAATGTATGTGAAAACATGTCTTGTCTTCCCAAGTTTTTCAGATCAAAGACAGTCTGAATTCCAGATCCATCAAGATCTTAACTTTATGCATAGTTATGAAGTACAGGTATAGGAATCGCTGAATCAAGTATTTGATCCCGGAAAGAACATCCAGGTTTGTCATTCTCAAATGGATTATTAGGGGAAGATAATAAAACCCAAATAATCATCTTCAAACATAATTTTACTTGAGTACACTTGAATAGTTTGGAGGACATATTTTGTATGCAGAGCAACAGATATACAAGAGTTTAAAGTGTAAAATGTGCAGGGCTTTTAAAATATACAAAAAACTCCAATGAACGTTTTGGTAACCACCTTGGGCTAGTCCCTAGATGCTCAGGGGTCAAAATTTCACTCCCCTTCACCCTCATGGATGGCTTACTGAAAAGATGTAGAATGCAAGGATCTCATCCTAGCCTGTAATTTCATATTATAGATGAGGAAAATGAAGCCTGGGGTTATACGTTATCTTTTTTGATGTGAGATGGTCAATTAATAGCAGAGTTAAAACACACGTATCCTAACTCCAGGTTCAATATTCTTCCCACCATCTCATTTAAACTGGCTGGGAAGCTAGGTTTCTGCTACTAGCTGGAGTGGAAGAGTTTAGCTGAAGGGGTGGGGTGAGGGAAACATACAGCATAAAAACTGTAAGTGTCAGGCTGTATCACACTGTCTCTTCCTTACTGAAACTGGTGCAACAAATTTCAAAAGATAATAAGTACTGGGGAATGGATATAATTCACATTTCCAATAACCCCTGTAGCAAAATAATGTTCCACTGATTCTCCATCCCTTCTCAAAAGTGTAGACAGTAGCTAAATAAGTCACAGTTTGTAAAACAAATCCCCCCCAAAAAATCAACAGATGGACAATCCAAAAGAAAACATTTTTTAGCTAATTTCTAAAACTTCATATTCTAACCTCATATATCTCCAGAACAATAATTTTTATGAAGTCTTCGTCCACATTGGTTCTTCTGGCCTGAGCCATCTGAGCAAAGGTAGTCAGAAGGCAAATCTCTTCTGAGCTATTCATAGAAGAAAGACACTTCTCAAAGTTGGTGAAATGTTCTGGGTCTGCAAGTTCATATCAAGAAAAGTAAAGTGGGGAAAGAATAAATTTACATCTTTTAATCACTCTTCCAGAGAAAAAGATTTAGGAATATTTAAAGATACAAAAGTTCTTTCTTTGTTCCAAAATAGATTTCTACAGGCATCAGGAATGAGGCTGGACCAGATGGCCTCTGAAATTCCAATGAACTCTAAACATAATGTAACCTCACAAGAGACATTTAACATCTCTAAGCTTCAGTTTGCACATCTGTCTCAAAAGGTTATTTAAGAAGAAGATTAAACAGCATGTCACTGGTGACGTGCTTTGTTAACTGCAAAGCACTGCTGCTGTCACTAGGCAGTCACCTTCAAAGGCAGTACTGCCAACTTCAAAGGCACACTTGAAGCTACTTGGTAACCATCAGACAAACAAAGACCTGACTAATGAAAACTGCTAATACTAGCAAACTACTTGGCACAAATAGGGCATTCCAAAAAAAGAGATTTGCTTATAAAGAAAAACTGGGGGCAAGAAATTAGTTATAACCGTAACTGAAATACTAATGAATGTCATAAACAATATAATAAATGTGATGTGTTTTGCCTATATCGCAAAGGATGTTGTGTAAGCAATACTAAATTCTGCCATTAGAAGGCAATATTCACAAATATACATGACAGTAAACTAGATGCAAAGTTGTACAGTGGAAAGGAAAAAAAAGCCCATTGAAAAAATATATGTCCTTGGCCAGGTTCTGTGGCTCACACTCGTAATCCCAGCACTTTCAGAGGCCGAAGGCAGGCAAATCACTTGAGGTCAGGAGTTTGAGGCCAGCCTGGCCAACATGGTAAAGCCCCACTTCTACTAAAAATACAAAAATTAGCTGGGCGTGGTAGCACATGCCAGTAGTCCCAGCTACTCAGGAAGCTGATGCAGGAGACTCACTTGAACCTGGGAGATGGAGGTTGCAATGAGCCAAGATCATGCCACTGCACTCCCGCCTGGGCAACAGAGCAAGACACTGTTTCAAAAAAATTTAAAAAATTTAAAAAATAAATAAATAAAATAAATAAATAAATATATATATATATAAATATATATATTTCTATACATATCCTTGATGGAACTTTTCACAGTAAGAAGACAACAAGCCAATAATTTCGTTCACATTTACACATTTGAGAAACCAAGATAGCTCACCAAATTTCCTGCATTTTCAAAATAACTCCAGGACATTTACCAAACCAATTTTCATTTTCCATCTCCAAATTGGATTTAGAGTGGAAATTATTACACAGAACATTCTCAGAATAATGAAAATTGGCATGATCATTCTAACTTACATTGTGAAAGGATATTTAAAAAGAAAAAAAAAGAATTATCATTCAAACTTACAATATTCAAGGTACAAATCAAGGAAAAGGCATTATATTTTAAATAATTCTATAGAAAAAACAATGGGAAAGTGAAATAACTTTCTAATTAGCTTTTAAAATATTAACTATAAGGACAAAATATTTCTACATTTATTTATCATCGAATTTGCTTATGGCGACACTTTACTAGTAGTCAGAATGTTGATCAGACTAGAAATAAACAAAAAGAAGCCAAATTAAAACAGACCGGTTTTTAACAATCACTGCTGAGAAATGTGTTAGTTAGGAAATGTTAAAACTAGTTAAAATGTGTTCCTTGGAAACTGATTCCAAGCTCACCCTACCCCCATTACCACAGATAAATAAGAACTGGTTATAAAGAATAAGCACTTCTGGCAATTATTAAATATAAAAAGTTAGGAAGGTAAAATATGTTAGGAAGCCTTATTCTTCCACAAACAATAAAAACCAAGCCTCCTAACAAAATTGGTTTATAAAAGATTAAGCAAAGGAGAAGATGAAAAAACAGCCAATTAGAGCAGGAGATCAGTGCAAAGACTCCAATCTCAAGCTTAGAATGTAATAAGGCAGATGAAACTTCTCTACTGTGCCACTAGCTCCCGTGTCAGGTGATACAGGCCCTAAGGGAGATAAAGATAAACGTGCCATGGGAGCCTGGAGTCCAGACAGAGAACTCCAGCAGCAGGATCCAAAGCTCCAGGGCAAGGCAAGGCTGGTACTGCCGCTTCAGGGTCTGGAATCACATCCACTACAGAGCTGAGCTGTTCAATATCGGCTCCATCTGCCACATGGTAACACAGAGCCTGGCAGAGAGTAAGTCCGCAATGAAGGGAGATGACACTACAAAGGAGACCCACCCAGGATTCAGGTATAAAAAGAAGTGCTGCTGACCATCCCAGCACTTCCGAAGGAAATGTCTGCTTCTGTGTTAGCTATTTCAACCACAGAAATAGCCGCCAGAGGACAGACAATGGCTGTGAGACCTCTCACCTAGCTCACTCGTAAGCCCAGGTCCAACCACGGCAACAGTCTAATAGAAGCACTGCCCCCAGGACAGCAGAGAAGCATTTTACAAAACAGAACAATGTAAAGGAGTCCAGAGCTACCACTAAAAAGATAAAAAGAAAAACAAGAGACAAAAGGGGATGCATGCAGAGCCCCAGAAAAGAAAAAAACAGAAACAGAAGAATAAAGACATCAATCTAGAGAGATAGAAATGGAGGCTGAGTGTGGTGGCTCATGCCTATAATCCCAGCATTTCGGGAGGCCAAGGCATGTGGATCACTTGAGGTCAGGAGTTCAAGACCAGCCTGGCCAGCATGGAGAAAAACTGTCTCTACTAAAATATAAAAATTAGCTGGGCATGGTGGTGCGCACCTGTAATCCCAGCTACTCAGGAGGCTGAGGCAGGAGAATCACTTGAGCCCAGGAGACGGAGGTTGCAGTGAGCCGAGACTGCGCCACTGCACTCCAGCTGGGGCAAGGCTCCATCTCAAAAAAAGAAATGGAAATAAAAAAATAAATCATGAATGTCTGCACAAACTACTTTGCAAACAGTAGAGGCTCAATAATTTTTAAAGTATATGGTTTTCTTTTAAGTGATACAGACATTTAAAAATTTGGAAAACAGTCTTTACTTCCTGTTGTGAAGGAAAAAACATTTGGAAAATAGAATTATCTTTTGTGTTTCTTTTTAATCTTGTATTTCAGTATATTGTCCATCATTTTTTAATGTATAGGGTAGTTTTTTAAAATCACTACAATATACATCTAATTAAATAGCGTTTTTCATTTTGAACATTGTAATTTTTGTGATAAGTAAATGTCCTGGCCAGGCACGGTGACTCACACCTGTAATCACAGCACCTTGGGAGACCAAGGTGGGCCTGAGGTCAGGAGTTCAAGACCAGTCTGGGCAACAAGATGAAACCAGGTCTCTACTAAAAATACAAAAATTAGCCAGGTGTGGTGGTGTGGACCTGTAAGTCCAGCTACTTAGAAGGCTGAGGCACTAGAATCACTTGAACCCAGGAGGCGGAGGTTGCAGTGAGCCAAGAGCACACCACTGCACTCCAGCCTGGATGACAGAGTGAGACCCTGTCTCAAAATAAATAAATAAATAAAAACAAATAAATATTCTATAGTTTAGAGGTGGTATGACACAAAAACTTAAGTTTTCACCAAAATTAATTTTTAAAGTACACCTGTCTATATCTTTAGTTCATAAAAACAATACAACTTTAAAAAAAACAGCAATAAAAGAAAGATATTAGAGGAACGGCTGGGCACAAAGCCTTAACAAATTTCTAGACAATTAATACATATCTGTTAATACAACTGCCAACTAGAATAATTTCACACACAAATGCAAAAAAAAAAAAGTGCTTCCTAAAAGTTAGAATACTGTGTGTATTGGCATACTGTTTGGGACTAATCAAATTTTGATTTCAGATATGCTAGTTGCTGTTTAATACATCAAAACTGTGAAGCAGTCTGTTGAATTTCAAAATCATTACCCTTGAATACGTAAGTAGAGCAAAACATTTTCTCTTAGTCCCTCTAAAAGTAAAAATTAAGCCCTGAAGAGAAGCACAAAAAGATAGGGAGAGCAGAACACCGACTGCTCGATGGGGCCGTACCTTGGAGCTGCTGCTTGCACTGGGCGGGCTGCAGGGAGGAGGAGAGCTGCTGCAGGTTCTCGCTCTCCACCTGGTGCATGAGGTAGAAGAGCTTCCACAGCATTTGCACAGACAGAGTCCCAAAGGGCATCTCGGACATAAACAGCCAAATGCCAAGTCTGCATGTAAGCAGGAATCGTTTTATTTATTAATCAGCTTCATTACATTAAGAAAGTAGAAAAACCATTGGCTCTCAAGGAAAGAAAGATTCTTAAATCACACTACGATTTTTCTAATATGCTTTAGTCATAAACACCTCAAGGATGGCTAAGAATAACAGCAAATACAAACCACCCAGTCTGCGCCAGGGACTGTTCTAACCACTACAATGTGTGCATGTGTGTGTGTACACATATAAGTACAATATCAACTCAAACCATCCTCACAAAAACCAAGACAACAATTATGGATATGGCCGGGCATGGTGGCTCACGTCTGTAATCCTAACAATTTAGGAGGCCGAGGCAGATGAATCACTTGAGGTCAGGAGTTCAAGACCAGCCTGACCAACACAGTGAAACTCCGTCTTTACAAAAAATACAAAATTAGCCAAGTGTGGCGGCGCATGCCTGTAATCCCAGCTACTTGGGAGGCTGAGGCAGGAGAATCACTTGAACCCAGGAGGTAGAGATTGCAGTGAGCCAAGATCACACCATTGCACTCCAGTCGGGGCAACAAGAGTGAAACTCCATCTCAAAAATAATAATTATTATCATTATGGATATTAGCACCAACTCACACAGGCTACTAAGGCACAGACAGTAGTGGGTGGCAGAGAGGCCAGCTGTGGATGTGCGTGTCTGAGCACACATACAGGTACACATATGCACACAGACACATGTGTAGTGGGTGAGAGGAAAATCTAAATCCATCCAGTGACTCCTCTCTGAGCACTGAACAAAGTTCAAACTCCTCAGCCCACACTCAAAGGCTTCCACAGGATGGCTCTGACCCGTATTTCCAACCAGAGCCCTCTCTGCCTTCCTTCAGTTACTACTGCATTCCACCAAGCCTGGAGAGACCCCACACCTCCAGGCTGGCTGCTTCCATGGGTCAAGCCCTCCTTGGACTTCCTCCTCTGTGCTATTACAGAACTCCATCAATACCTGACTTTGCCATCATCATACCTTTTGCCAGTAAGCCTCACACTATAGTGGCAGAAAAACCACCTGGAGACTTTGTGGAAAATGCAGATTCCCAAGCCTCACCTATAAAGACCATGATTTTGTAGGTCAGAGCTGGGGCACAAGAATTTGCACCTTTTATAGCCACCCTTGGTGACTCAGACTCAAGTGATTCTTAAAACACAACGTGAGAAACACCTCAAGGTACTGTAAATTACATATAACATACTAACCTAACCGCAATTTGAGAGCAGAAACCAGGTCTTGTTCATTTTTATATAAACCAGTTTATAACTAGAACCCTGTATTTTAATTATCTGCTATCTAAACCAGTATCTCAAAAACAATCAGCATTCAATAGATAGATGCTTATTAAAATTGTACGTGAATGTTACCATAACTAAAAAAAAAAAAAAACTTGTATCAGGATGGTGGCCATGCCCCAAGTCAGAATCTGCTAAGGAATGGCCGGGTGCAGTGGCTCATGCCTGTAATCCTAACACTTTGGGAGGCTGAGGCGGGCAGATCACTTGAGGTCAGGAGTTCGAGACCATCCTGGCCAACGTAGTGAAACCCCATCTCTACTAAAAATATAAAACTTAGCTGGGCACAGTGGTGCGCGCCTACAGTCTCAGCTACTCAGAATGCTGAGGCAGGAGAATTGCTTGAACCCGGGAAGCATAGGTTACACTCCATCTTGGGCAACACAGTGAGACTCCATTTCAAAAAAAAGAAAAAAGAAATCTGCTAAGGAATGTATAGCAACTTACCTGCTATTAAATTTAAAAAAAAAAAAGAAACTTAAAAAAATAGGAGGCACAACTACTACAAATTATCCTAATACAAATTATCTAATCACAAATAAACCAAATTTTTAAAAAATGAAAGTGTATTATGCCTAATCCACATCTACGAACCTAAACAGGCAACTGGTGGCTCAAACCCACACTCACCTGGACTCTGGAAAAGCCAGCTAGACTCCTGACTAAGAGATTAAGAAACTTCTCTAAGGTCAGGTGGGCCAGGTTTCTATCTTATTAATTAACTATCCTAACACTTCACATGGGACTTGATGCTGTTTTATAACCCCAAAACAAAGAAGGAAAATTGTAGAGGACTTAAAAGTAAAATCACAAACAGGGTGTATTTCAGGCTATAAAATTCCCTATATGGCAGACATTCAGGAAGTCTGGCATATATACATACACATATATATACACACACACGTATATATTTATACAGGTATTTATATATATGTACATATATATATATTTTGAGACAGAGTCTTGCTCTGCTGCCTAGGCTGGAATGCAATGGTGCAATCTCAGCTCAACGCAACCTCCACCTCCCAGGTTCAAGTGATTCTTTTGCCTCAGCCTCTTGAGTAGCTGGGACTACAGGCTCCTGCCACCACGCCTGGCTAATTCTTGTATTTTTAGTAGAGATGGGGTTTCACCATGTTGGCCAGGCTGGTCTCAAACTCCTGACCTCAGGTGATCCACCCACCCCAGCCTCCCAAAGTACTGGGATTACAGGTGTGAGCCACCACACCCAGTCCTGACTTCTATTTCTGTTGTCTGTCTTTTAGTATAGTTTAGTTTTGTTTTAGGTTGAAGGGATAGCTATTGCCAGAAATTTCCATTTGAGTGCCAAATAAATTTAAATTTCATGGCTTTAAATATCTGGTTCTCATATAATTTGTTTCCTAAAATAAACTTAAGAACAATAGCTGTCAACATTTTAAAACAATTATCTTTGTGAATTATATACACAATGTTACAGGAAGGGTTCACAGCTCAATATATAGGCCCCAGTAAGTAGGATGACAGCTTTGCCTCTCCGCTAAGCAAGCACAAAAATAAGTGACAGATCAGAGAAGGAAGACTCCTCCCATGTACCAGGCTGGTGTCAGTGGGCAGGTGCTACTGCACTGCTGCCCTGACAATCCTGAACAGGATTTGGTGCATCTCATGAGATCACAAAATTTATGGTATATGTGTAACAGGAGTAATCTAAAGATAAGGCCAGGTGCGGTGGCTCATATCCGTAATCGCAGCACTTTGGGAGGATGAACTGGGCAGATCACTTGAGGTCAGGAGTTCAAGACCAACCTGGCCAACATGGTGAAACCCCATCTCTACTAAAAACACAAAAAAATTAGCCGGGCATGGTGGCAAGTGCCCGTAATCCCAACTACTTGGGAGGCTGAGGTGGAAAAGTCGCTTGAACCTGGGATGCAGAGGTTGCAGTGAGCCAAGATCATGCTACTCCAGCCTGGGCAACAAAGTGAGACCCCATCACAAAAAAAAAAAAAAAAAAAAGATAAATTTCTATACCCAAGTTCTATTTAAGTTAGACTTACACCTTCACAGTGTCTAAAAGTGGTTAATACTTAGCTAAGAACTCCTGATCTTTCTCTAAGTCTCTAGATTATTCTATTCTCCATATGAAACCATACAAGAACAACCCCCACTTACATTTGAAAAGTCCTTTGTGGTTTAAAATGTATTTCCTCATATTACCACAATTCACCCTCATCACATATCCACGAGGTTAATGGCACAGTAATATCATTATCACCATCTCCATTTTATAAATGAAGAAAGTGAGACCACAAATATTAAGTGACTTTCCCAGGGTAACAGTAAATGGCAGATCAAGACTCAAACTTACTATACAACACAGAATAAATCGGGGGCTGAGGCTAAGAGTCACATAGCAAGAGGAAGTGTAGACAGCTAGCTCAGGAGAGGGCCAAAATAGGGGAGAGCCAGTAGTTCATAAGTAGAGCTGGGCAGGGGTGGAGGCAGGCCCGCATCTCCTAGTGGAGGGCATAATTCTGCAGCAGAGCCCGCTCCTCAACTGGGCCAGTGGCTCAGGGAAGAGAGCACGGGATGTGCAGCTGTGCCCCTGCCTATGCCTCAAACAGGTCCTAGGCTACAAGCAGTGGCACAGACAGCATGATCCAAAAACAGTATTTACAAAGCTAAGATAGGGAACCAAGATCCATGACATTCCCAGACCTTAAAACCCTTACAGGAGGGCAACTTGAACAATAAAATCAGCAAATCATTTGCACCACATGCTGTGCACCTACCGCTTCTCCCTGCAGGCACCGCAGTGGGTATGTGACAGATACAATCTATCCTGTTTTCCCCTGCTCAAGGCTGCCCCAAAAGTTCAGGGTGGCAAAAAACTGAGACACCGGAATAGTGTTATCTTACAACAGAACGAAATTGAGAGAGAGAGACCATTTCAGCCAACAGAGGGGTACTATAGATAAGGAAACTAAGGCCCAAGAATTTGCCCTCGATAAGAAACAGATGAAATACACTAAGAAACTATTATAAAAGACCTACTTAAGTGGCTTTCACTCAACTGGTTCTTACCAGTGAGGAAGTTACTTCTCACCAAATATCATATGTCTTACTTACCTTTTGGCCTTCAGCACATGTAGGACAGCCCTCAAAAACAGCTCATCAAATTCAACCTGTAGTTTCTCCATAGAGTAGGGCTGTTGGGCCAATCCTGAGCCTTGGTTATGGCTCATATACTGTGCCCAGTGGTCACTTACATAACCAACGGTCATTCTGAGCATGAGGAAAGATAATACAGTACTTTTCATTAGCTCAATATCTGCACCTTTATATTACCTTTACAACATTCATTTATTCAACACATATGTATTGAGCACCTACTATCCACCTACTACTGCCCAGGTTCTGAAAGTAATGAAATGGGGAAAAGAAAATCCTACCTTCATAGAGCTTACATTTAGTGAAGGGCAAAGAGACAACAAATAAAATAAAGTCACATATAGTCTGCCACATGGCTGTAAGTGGCACTGAGAAAAAGCCAGAGAAGGGAATAAAGTATATCTGGCGATGAAGGGGTACGCAGGGTAAGGAGGTGGGTTGGGAGCATGAGAGGCCTTACTGAAGAGGGACATGTGATAATGCCTGGAAAACAGTGAGGAATCACAAGAGTGTCTATGAGAAGAGTGTCCACATAGAAGAAACAGCCAATGCAAAAGCTTCGAGGGGTATCAGGTATGATTAGGAACAGCAAGGAGGCCAGTGTGCTAAGAGGGAGACTGGCTGGAGATGAAATCAGAAAAGTGGCAGGAAACCAGATCGTGAGGCACCCTGCAGGCCACTGTGAGGACTTTGGCTTTTTCCCTGAGTGCAGCAGGGAGCACTGTAGGGTCCTGGGCAGACAATGGGCTGACTCACAATTCATAAGCAACACTGGCTGTTTAAAAATACACTGAGGTGGGGAAAGGGCAGAAGCGGGCAGTGGGCAAAGTCAGAAGCAGGAAGGTAAGTCAGGAGGTCTAGGAACGAAATGGGGTGCTAGCAGTGAAGGTGGTTAAGAAGCAGCTAGATTCTGGAGACAGCATGTTTCACTGATTCAAAAGAATGCATGTCTTTCACACTAATCTCTCTGCAATTAGAACGTCAGAATCCATGTTAATGTTAATGATGTGATGCCATAATTTGGCAGCATTTTCCCTATGTTAGTGGCATATAAAATATATCTTAAAAAAAAAATTGGTGGCATCTCAGATTTGATAAAAGATGGTATTTCAATGGTGGAGATGATAAAATTTGCAGTTAGATTGAATGCAGGGTATAAAAGAAAGAAAAGCCACGGGTGCCACCAGGTTTTATGGCTTGAGAAACTAGAATAGAGTTGCTACTTAATGAAACTGGGAGGAGTAGTTTGGGAGGTGGGGAGAGTGAGTTCACTTTGAGAACATTACATTACAATGTTAATGAGTCATCCAAGTGGAGGTGCTGAGTTGGTAGCTGAATATACAATATGTTTATGAGAGAGGTATGGGCTGGAAATATAACTCTGAGAATTGTAACAGTGTTTAGATATTTAAAGAAGAATGAATGACATCTGAAGAAGCAAGAGTAGATAAAGAGAAGAGGTTCAGGGACTGAGACCTGAGACACTCTAACATTAAGAAGTCTGGAAGTGAGAATGAAACAACCAAGGAGGCAGAAAAGGAACTGTCAGTGAAATGGTGGAGAAATCAGGAGAATGTGGTATCCTGGAAGCCAAGCAAAGAAAATGTTTTAAGGATAAAATTATCAATTAACTACAAGAAAGGCTGCTATGTGACCTACGTGAGAGATGCCAAGTAGGATGAAGAGACCCAGAACTGGCCAGTGGATCAGGAGTACAAGGTTCATTAGAGATCTTCATCTGTAGGAGCTGTTTGGGTAGTGATGGGAGGAAAAGCAAGTTCAAGTGAGGATGGAGGAATAAAATGGGAACTAACAGGCGATCTGAAGAATGAGACCTTATGGGAAATTGTTCTGCAATTAGAAGGTATGAGACGAATCTGCACTAGAGTCACAGAAAAGTAAGCAGATGGAAAGAAAAACAAAGAAAGAATAATCATAATATACTACAGCTGTTATTTACACAATAATGTAAACAGTGATCTTAAAACAGTAATGATACCAATGTCCTTCCTATAGAGTTACTGAGAAAATAAAATAAGAAATCACAGTCCTGGCATACAGTAAGCACACAATCCTATATCTGTATGTGAGCTCATGGACCAATTTTATTTATGGTCTTATTTATTAAGCAGAATCAGAAAACAGATGTCTGGATGGACTTCTGTTAATAACAGGTAGATGGGCTTTTAGCTTTTAACAAATTTATCTCCAAGTCACCAGTCATCCTCCCTCCCACTATCTCATTCTCCTAACTCTATACTCAAGGCTTTCTCTAGATCTCAGAAAGGACCCCCAGGCCGGGCACAGTGGCTCATGCCTGTAATCTCAGCACTCTGGGAGGCCAGGACGGGCGGATCACTTGAGGTCAGGAGTTGGAGACCCGCCTAGCCAACATGGTGAAACCCCATCTCTACTAAAAACACAAAAAATTAGCTGGGGATGGTGGCACACACCAATAGTCCCAGCTATTCAGGAGGCTGAGGTGGGAGAATGGCTTTAACCTCAGGAAGAGGTTGCAGTGAGCCAAGATCACACCACTGCACTCCAGCCTGGGTGACAGAGTGAGACCCCGTCTCAAAAAAAAAAGAAGGGACCCCCACCCTTTCAGGGCATCCTATAACCATTTGACTGATTAATAAAGCTAATAGATACATATCTAAAATAAGTGAATTAGGCCAGGTACGGTGGCTCACACCTGTAATCCCAGCACTTTGGGAGGCCAAGACGGACAGAACGCTTAAGCCCAGGAGTTTGAGACCAGCCTGGGCAATGTGGTGAAACCCCGTCTCTACTAAAAATACAAAAATTAGCCGGGTGTGGTGGTGCGCACCTGTAATCCCAGCTACTCAGGAGGCTGAGGCACAAGAATTGCTTGAACCCAGGAGGCACAGGTTGCAGTGAGCCGAGATCGTGCCACTGCACTCCAGCCTGGGTGAAAGAGTGAGACTAGTCTCAAAAAAAAAAAAAAAAAAATAAGATAAAATAAATGAATTAAAAGTAATTTTGTTTTGGAAGCAAAAGTAAGGAGGCAGAGAAGTTTTGATAGTTTTATGGAGTTTCTTTTGGGCGGGGAAGGAAGTTGAATAACAGCATGTGTATATGCTGTAAGAAATGATCCAGTAAAGACAATTAAAATTAATAAAGCAGAAAAAAAGAGTATAAAATTAATTCAAAGAAAAGCAGTACATATTCTCTAAATTTATTAAGACACTTGAAGCAGTAAGAGCCTGCATTTTCCTAGATGCCTTCTCTCTCACCCAGACTTCAACCCAGCAACAGCTTTGGGGATCTCGACTCCAAGAACAATCATCTAGCAAGCCAGTTAAATTTGAGATAATTAACGAAATATGCTGACTGGAAGCACTTATGAAATTCCCATCTTATAGATGGTGAAAAAATCTTAACTTTCACAAGAAATAAGACCTGAGGTTTACAACTAAAATGTCCATCATCCCAATTATGCAGTATCTGTGTCTGACCAGGGTAAAAGGAACAGAGAAGAATGGACCAATGGCAGTATTACCTGATCATATAACCAATTCGCTTCACAAACTGCCTATAGCGTGCTCTATTAAAGGTTTCTAACCCCACAGCCAGAAGTTCCACTAGCGAGTTGGCAAAGGCAAAAATTTTCATCATCTCTTGAGGTCTTGTTGTTTCAGGTAAATAATCACCTAGAAGTTAATCAGATGAAAGAAAAAAATCACAATTACTATGAAAAAACACGAACGGAAACAGTTGTACACATATTTAACGAGGACTCAAAGCCACGATGGAGAAGAACTGACAATCTCATTACTCTGGCTCCCATATCAACATGAAATGGGAAAAAACTTGAGACAATGTGCCAAATTAAAAACAATTTAAGCTGGGCAATGTGCAGGCTAGTTAGCTTTCTCACATTTAAGCACCAAGTGGGAAATTACAAGCACAAGAGAAGCCTACAACAGCTAGGCACAAGAAACCTGAGTTGGAGCCTACACAAGAAGTAAGACTCAAGCTGGGTGCAGTGGCTCACACCTATAATCCCAGCACTTTGGGAGGCCAAGGCAGGCAGATCATGAAGTCAGGAGATCAAGACCATCCTGGCTAACATGGTGAAACCCCATCTCTACTAAAAATACAAAAAATTAGGCCGGGGACAGTGGCTCACGCCTGTAATCCCAGTACTTCGGGAGGCCGAGATGGGTGGATCACGAGGTCAGGAGATCGAGAACATCCTGGCTAACATGGTGAAACCGGCCGGGCGCGGTGGCTCACGCCTGTAATCCCAGCACTTTGGGAGGCCGAGGCGGGCGGATCACAAGGTCAGGAGATCGAGACCACAGTGAAACCCCGTCTCTACTAAAAATACAAAAAATTAGCCGAGCGCGGTGGCGGGCGCCTGTAGTCCCAGCTACTCAGGAGGCTGAGGCAGGAGAATGGCGTGAACCCAGGAGGCGGAGCTTGCAGTGAGCCGAGATTGCGCCACTGCACTCCAACCTGGGCGACAGCGTGAGACTCCGTCTCAAAAAAAAAACAAGGTGAAACCCTGTCTCTACTAAAAAATACAAAAAACTAGCCGGGCGAGGTGGCGGCGCCTGTAGTCCCAGCTACTCGGGAGGCTGAGGCGGGAGAATGGCGTGAACCCAGGGGGCAGAGCTTGCAGTGAGCTGAGATCCGGGCACTGCACTCTAGCCTGGGCGACAGAGCGAGACTCTGTCTCAAAAAAAAAAAAAAAAAAAAAATTAGCCGGGCATGGTGGAGGGTGCCTGTAGTCCCAGCTACTCGGGAGACTGATGCAGGAGAACGGCATGAACCTGGGAGGCAGAGCTTGCAGTGAGCCGAGATCGCACCACTGCACTCCAGCCTGGGCAACAGGGCAAGACTCCATCTCAAAATAAAAAAAAAGACTCGATGCAGAGTTTCTGTGTTTGCATTTGCCACTACCCCATTTTACACATGATAAGAGAAATGAGTCTACCTTTTACTTTAAACCCAAGAAGATGTTGAAAGAGTTCATGAAAGGGGAACTGTGCTAAAAGGGTAACCAAATCATCTTCATTAAGGAGAATCCAACTGGTCTCAGGGTCTTCATCCTAAGGGAAAAGATAAAAAGTCATGTCAGCTGATTTGATCAGATCACACTATGATCCAGAGTTACAGGAGGTAAATTATCACAGGTCTCAATGGTATACATGTGATATCCTCATGAGTCTTCATGGACCTTTTCTCCAGGACAGAAATTTATAGTCTCAGTTCCAGAGATAGTTCCACAGTAAATCCCCTGAAATTGCAAGCACAATTTTATATGTATCTGGGTCATGGTCAGTGATGAAACTGCTCTCATTAAATGTCCATCCCAAAGAAAATAGAAAAAAAGAAATCCTCTAGAGTGAGGACCTTACTATAGGGATCGGTGCTTTGATAACATCAATTAAAGAACCACAGATGGGCTGGGCACGGTGGCTCATGCCTGTAATCCCAGCACTTTGGAAGGCCGAGGCAGGCAGATCACCTGAGGTCAGGAGTCCAAGAGCAGCCTGGGCAACATGGTGAAACCCCATCTCTACTAAAAATACAAAAATTAGCCAGACATGGTGGCGTGCACCTGTAATCCCAACAACTCGGGAGGCCAAGGCATGAGAATCATTTGAACCTGGGAGGCAGAGGTTGCAGTGAACCAAGATCACACTATTGCACTCCAGCCTGGGTGACAGAATGAGCTTCCATCTCAAAAAAAAACAAGAACCATAGATGAGAGTTCAAGTTATGTTAGCTGCAATTCTCTTCTCCCAAAATCAAGGTCTATGTAGTATTCGACAGACTTAAGAGGAAGCAATTGACATTTGCTACAGATGACTAAAGTTCTGTTGTCAATCAGTGCTGCCAAAAGCCGTATAAAAATAACAGTGGTCATACACAAAGATTAAATAGAGGAAATCTTTGTGGTCTTTTTGTTTGACACAGAGCACTAAAGTCACCTTAGAAACCAAGTTGATTCATGTCCTAAGATATGCTACGTTAAAAAGGGAAGGAAGTAAAAAGATCCTGAGAACCTGAAGAATAGAATGTATCACCTCAATTTCCACAAGGGACTAATGCAAATCATTCAAAATTTCCTTAAGCCACTCAATTTTTACAGTCTTATTATGTGTCTAAAATGTCTAACAAACAAGCGTTTCAGAAACTCTACTTAAGGCAGTTCTCAACTTAGCTATTCTCAACTCAGCTGTACATTTAACAACCAGGTAGGCTTTTAACTATTTGGATGTCTGGGTGTGGGCCTGGGCAAGGTTTGCAAGTTGCCCAGGTGATTCTAGTATATAGCTAGTATCAAGAAACCACTGATGTGGGTAATTCAGAGTGCCTTCCTCCCCACAGCCTTTTCTGAGGCCATGGCACTCCCAACTTTCTCATCTATCCCCCAGTTCTTGAATTCGCTGAATATTTAGGGAGTGCTAAACTGGAGCCAGGCACCAATGCAGGGTGAGATAATTAATCAAATATTTTGACTGGAAGTATTTATAATGCCTAATCATTACAAGTAATTATAATGCTCCTTAATCATTATCCGTCTGGGATTAAATGCAGGAAACCTACCAGAAGAAAAGATTTCTCCCTCAAGAAAGACCACTCTAAAAAAAACATACTGCTCCACTGCAATCTTTAAAAGACCAATCTGTACTGGTTCCTGAGAAGCTTGCTTCAGAATGATTCCTCAGTTTCTAGCAAAGACGCTTGCACGTCCACGTCATTTACCACCACCTGACCACCTCCTCCTGCAAGTCTCAGGAAGAGAAAAACGACTGTGACGGGTACTCCCCACTTCTGAATGAGCACTCTGGGAAATACACAGACACGATCCCACAGCTGCCATGGCTGTCATTCTGAAAACTGTTGGCTGAACACTTTCATCTCCTTTTTTTTTTTTTTTGAGACGGAGTCTTGCTCTGTCACCCAGGCTGGGCGCAGCCCAGTGGCGCAATTTCGGCTCACTACAAGCTCCGCCTCCCAGGTTCACACCATTCTCCTGCCTCAGCCTCCCAAGTAGCTGGGACTACAGGCGCCCGCCACCACGCCTGGCTAATTTTTTGTATTTTTAGTAGAGATGAGGTTTCACCATGTTAGCCAGGATTGTCTCAATCTCCTGACCTCGTGATCCTGCCTCAGCCTCCCAAAGTGCTGGGATTACAGGTGTGAGCCACCGTGCCTGGCCTCACCTCCTTTTAAGAGAGGGATTATAACAAATCGGTCACTGAACATCCTAGAATATCAAATCAAGATTCAGAACAAAACAAAGGACTAGAACTGACCATTAGCAGCAGAACAAAACTGCTTACAAATATACTCACGATGGGTATAGTAGAAAGGAAAATTAACAAGGGTGATCTTGAGAAGCTGGATTTCGATCATTAAATTATCACTAAAAATGGAAAACCATCTTCTACCTTTCAAATGAGAATTTCCGGATAAGAAGTTTATGAGTTAAGGGAAAACCCTGCTAAGCTCCAGCTCTTTATTACTCAGATTCACCATCTGTAGGTAAGGCTCCAACCACAGAAACTTGTTATTACATAAAGAAACTCCTAATATACATCTTATGTAATATGACTTTAATTTCCAAGTGCCAAATTCTCCGAGCTGAACAGAATGATATTCTAGAGAAGGGGTGCAACACAGCACACTGGCTCAAAGCCCAGGCTCTAAAGGCTCCGCATTTAATGACCCTATGGTTTGAGAGAAGGTACTTCACAGCCCTGCACCTCAGTTTCCTCATCTATAAAATAGGAATCATAAGTCTTTACCTCATGGGGTTGCTGGGAGAATTAAATGAGATATTATGTGAAAAGTGCTTAGAACAATACCTGGTGCATAAGAAGAGGGCACAATAATTCATCAAAATAATGCAGACATGACAAAGTTACCTCTTCTCCTCCTTCGTCTACTAGCGTCCAGGTCCCAGACCCAGGCCCTGAGGAGGATGGCTTCCGCTCGCTGGGCTTCATGTGGCACATAAACTCAGCTCGATTTCTAAAGGACAAGAATAATCACTCCCATCACTTAGACGAAGGCCCATGTGAGTGCATTCTGGATTATCTACTCACCCTGAAGAGGAGCCACACATCAACCCAATCTTCAAATGGTTTAAATTAGTGAATAAGAACTGGCCAAAAACCAAGGCTACTAAAACTGCACTAATTTTGGTGGCAAATGCAACCATTCTGAATTAGTAATGATGAGTAATTGCAGAAAGCAGCTATACTAGCACAGCTCCCTGCATGACGCAGGACCTCAATACATATGCTACAGACCTTAACTCCAACCAGGCTCACAGAGTCTTGCCAGGGAAACTATTTTAGCAACTATGACTTACTGAATAAAAAAGAATGGAGGCTGGGCACGGCGGCTCGTGCCTGTAATCACAGCAGTTTGGGAGGCTGAGGTGGGTGGATCATGAGGTCAAGAGATCGAGACCATCCTGGCCAACATGGTGAAAACCCGTCTCTACTAAAAATACAAAAATTAGCTGGGTGTGGTGGCGCATGCCTGTAGTCCCAGCTACTCAGGAGGCTGAGGCAGGAGAATCTCTTGAACCCAGGAGGCGGAGGTTGCAGTGAGCTGAGACTGTTCTACTGCACTCCAGCCTGGCGAAAGAGAGAGACTCCATCTCAAAAAAAAAGAAAAAAGATAATGGAGAGGCTTGTTTAGGGCCAAAACATAGATATCAATGCAAAAACACTTGTGAGTCAAATCATTATCTACCATGTGCAGGAGCAGGCCCTTGTATCCAAGGCAGCAAGGCATCAAATCTAAATTCCTCATTTAATTTCAAGGACTTCTATAATCCAACCCACCTTTATTACCAGCTCCCGCACACACCTTTGCTTCAGCCACACTGATCTACCTGTGCTCTGCACAGCTATCCTAACCTGTGTTGGGGCCTTTGCTCACACTGTTCTCCCACCTACATGTTCTCCATTGTCCCATTCTCCTACTGAAATCCAATCCATTCTTTTTTTTTTTTTTTCAGATGGAGTTTTGCTCTATCACCCACACTGGAGTGCAGTGGCACGATCTCGGCTCACTGCAATCTCCGCCTCCCAGGTTCAAACGATTCTCCTGCCTCAGCCTCCCAAGTAGCTGGGATTACAGGTGATTACACCACCATGCCCGGCTAATTTTTGTATTTTTAGTAGAGATGGAGTTTCACCATGTTGGCCAGGCTGGTTGCAAACTCCTGCCCACAGGTGATCCATCTGCCTTGGCCTCCCAAAGTACTGGGATTACAGGTGTGAGCCACCATGCCCAGTCCAATCCATTCTTCAAACACAGCTCATTTACCATGAAACCCTCTCTGACTACTCCATTCAACTCTTTGTTCTCTTCATTTCTACTGCATAGCTTCACAATTTAGCACTTTAAATCTCTCTGTGCTATTTCTCTTCTGGCATTAAATCTCTTCTTCCAAGAAACAGATCACCTTTTTTGTCTGTAGCACCTTTCACAATAGCATATATGACAAGAGGGGCAAACCCAGTAAAACGGGGATCCCATAAAAATAGTTGCTTATATATAAGCAGTTGAAGAGTCACTTTGAAACAAGAATCAAACCCAAAGAAAATCTGCAATGTTAAATTCTAGAATGCCAACACTTCCCTTAGCTGTTCTTCTTTGGATCTAGGCAGTTTCAGGAGCCAATCCTTTAGAAGAAAGAAGCATTTCAATCTCTACTTCACAAAGCTCTTCCACACTTACTTGACAGGAGACATCAGCAGGGCAAGGGACTGCATAAAATGAAAGACCCCTGATGGGTTATGCAACACTTTGATCTGAAATCAGAAAAGCAAAAAGCGCACTGTAGAAAACAAATAAGCCAAGTGTCCATAATCTTGGTTCACAAGCGTTCTGACCAAAGTTGCTGTTAAGAGAACAAAGCTGAAACTGGTACCTAATACACAAGAGTAAAGCACAGCCCATGGGTTACTTGGCAGCACTGAGTCAGCTGTACTCAAAGAGCAGAGGTAGCTGAGCAGTTTCCATCAATTATCTGTAACAACATAGGATGAAGGACACTACTGCTACTTTAATCCAAAGAGAGACAAAACAAAAACAAAAAAATCCTCCTTCTACCTAATAAGATTCAGACTTCTTGCCACCAGAAATGCTAAAGCAAAGGAGATGTGGAGAAGCTGAACTTGGCAAACATTTTGGCTCCTGCCCATTCTAAGTGGTTGCTATGAGTAACTTAATGACCCAAAGGCAACAGCAGAGAGGAGAATCTAAAAACCACATAGTCAACTCCTAAGTATACAAGAGTTGATCCCACAGACCTAAGATCTCTGCCAGTATTAAAGAACTTTGAGATGTGGTGGCTTCTGTTTGACCTGTACCAACTGTGGTGTGAGAAAGATTGACTTAGGAAGCTGTATTGAGTACCATGGGAAAAAAGTCCTGGTGAGCCTTCCTGCACAGAAATTGTGTAGAGTTAAATATGACTGAACCTACCCAGCCAGACCACAAGCAAACTTAGTACAGTTCTATCAGTTATGGGTGGCCCAACAAGTTTCAGCCTAAGGACTTTTATAAATGTATACTGGATATATTTTAAGATTTTTATTTTAAATATTACTATTTTTTAAATAGTCTTTTTTTTCCAGCAATTTCTTTAGGAAAAATGTCTAATAAAACCTCTCCCCCAACCCCTCAGAATGAGGTAACCATTCATCATACCTGGATGAAAGGAACAGCCCATTTACTAACACCAGCGGGGCATCGAAGAATATGGTTTAGAAGGAAGAGGTGATCTCCAGGACAGCCAACTCTTTGTAGCACGGACACCTAAACAATAAAGGTCATATGATCTCACTATTTTTTTAAAAAAGAATAATTTATCTAGGGGTCTAGTAAAGTCATTTATCCAATGCTTCAATACATGCAATCTTTCAAAAGAGTAATCAGACACAAGACATACTATTCACTGGCTTAGTTTCTACCACAGAGGCACACCAGAGGCCTATGAATCTATAGTACTATGATGAAATCACAAGCAGATTCTCTACAAATCTAGTTTTTACTTCTCTGGCAAATTACAAGTCACTAATGTTCCTGGCCACAAGTGAATAAATATAAGTCAAGTAGTTTAATCTATAAACATAACCAATAAACAAATACCCCTCTTCTTACAACACACCTAACATCTTTCCTAAGTTTTTCAAATCCTTATACCTGTCTTCTTTCTCTTAAAAGAAACTGTTTTAAGCATGACATTAAATATCACAAGACAGAAAGAATGAGATATAGAAAATTTTTTGATCCATACCTTATCTAAAATGCACAAGACCAGAAGCATTTCAGATTTCAGACATTTTTGGATTCTGGAATATTTGCATAAACGTAAGATATCTTGGTGATATGGTTTGGCTGTGTCCCCACCCAAATATCAACTTGAATTCTATCTCCCAGAAGAAGATAGAATATTCTTCTTCTTCTTTGTTGCGGGAGAGACCCAGTGGGAGGTAACTGATCATGGGGGCCGGTCTTTCCCGTGCTATTCTCATGATAGTGAATAAGTCTCACATGATCTGATGGGTTTATCAGGGGTTTCTGCTTTTGCTTCTTCCTCATTCTCTCTTGCCACCACCGTGTACGAAGTGCCTTTTGTCCTCTGCCATGATTCTGAGACCTCCTCAGCCATATGGAACTGTAAGTCAAACTAAACCTCCTTTTCTTCCCAGTCTCAGATATGTCTTTATCAGCAGCGTGAAAAAGGACTAATACATCTAATACATTTGGGGCTGAAACATAAGTCTAAACACAATATTCATTTGTTTCATATACACCTTACATAGAGCCTGAAGTTTGGTCTATACAAAATTTTTTGTAATTCTGTACATGAGACAAAGTTTCTATTAAGTACTTAGGTGTGGAATTTTCCACTTGTGGCATCATATCAGCACTCAAAAAGTTTGGAATTTTGGATCGTTTCAGATTTCTGAATTAGGAACGCTCAACCTGTACCTATATGCTGAATATACATCTAGTCTTCAATTTAGCATACTTCCTGCATTTTCATTTCTTTCAAAGTTGAAGTCCAGAGTTCATTCAGCATAATCTTTATCAGAGAGAAACATACTTTGTGCTTAATAATGCACTAGATAAATAACTTATTACCATGTATCATGATCAAAGAAAAGTCATTAATAAACTCATGAAATAAATTAGCTGAAAAAGTTGTTGAAGACCAAATGTAATGAAATAACAGATAATTCCTAAATTATGAGAGAAATAAAACAAAGACTACAGTGTCTATTTTTGTCCCCTTACCAATTTCTGCAGCCAGAGAAGAATATCATCATGAAACTGAGTATCTTCATTAAGCCTCCTGGTGAACATGAATAAGACACTAATGCATTCCTTTAGTTGACACAGATCGGAGGGAATGCTTTCTGTCTGCTTAGACACTGTAAATGAGAGAGATTAAATGAGTCTCTCATAAATGGTGTTTTGGGGGGAATTTTTAGTGTCTTCATTTAAACCAACAACAATAAAAAATCTTTAAAATATTTAGTGCAGATTAAAAAAAAGGAGAAAAGTTACATAAAAATATTTAAATTTTTATAAACAGACAAGCCAAAATGTGTTTAACTTTGAAGTATTTCAAAATAACGGAAAAACCAACCTCATCATAATTCCTTTTTTTTTTTTTTTTTGAGACAGTCTCACTCTGTCGCCCAGACTGGAGTGCAGTGGTGCGATCTTGACTCACTGCAACCTCCGCCTCCTGTGTTCATGCCATTCTCCTGCCTCAGCCTCTTGAGTAGCTGAGACTACTGGTGCCCGCCAACACGCCCAGCTAGTTTTTGTATTTTTAGTAAAGAAGGGGTTTCACCATGTTGGCCAGGCTGGTCTTGAATTCCTGACCTCAAGTGATCCGCCCACCTCAGCTTCCCAAATTGCTGGGATTACAGGTGTGAGCCACCACACCTGGCCATAATCCACTATTTTTTATTTGAAAATCGGTACATCTCTGATCTACCTCCAGTTATTTGATTAGTTAAGAAAATAGGGGAGAGGGACTTTTACTTTAAAGTACCCTAATGTATCCCCCAGAAATAAAAATTGCATAATTCAATAAGCATACTTAATATTCATGTCATAAAGACTAATTTCTTAAAATCCAAAATAAGATGAAAAATTCAGAACATTATTAATCCTCTGTTGGAAAATTAAACAAAACAGTCCTACAAACAAAGCAGCCCAAACAAACCACAAGAGATAAAGGGTGAAGAAGTATTCCGATGATTACTTTTATAATCAAAAACTATATTTGGACTCAACTTGGTAACAAGCACATTAACTAGGACAGCAAAGGACATTAATGATAGATAGTGAGCTTTCTGGCATCCTACAGAAGCAGAGAAAGACAGCCACAGAGAAAGGAGACCTGGCAATGCTCCCAAGAAATGTCATTAATGCCGATCTCAATCCCACACTTGGGGAGGCCTGGTAAAACTGCAAGCACAAATGGTATCTTGTAAGACCAATTACTATATAGTCAATTCAACCAGACTATAGCCCTCAATTTTTTATTTATTTCAAAATGCAAGAAAGAGTGAGAGCTTCATTACTTACACACCTTGGCCTTGCTGGTGAATTACTAAAGATCTCAGAACAGCTGAACTACTGAGCAATGCATAGATGTAAGACTCCACTTGCAACCTTGAGAGCACAGAAGTATAAGAATGAAGGGCCAGGGTCTGGTGGAGGTGTTCAGCTTTGGCATCGAATAGCTTCTTTAGCTCCATCAGTGCGTTTTCATTCATTTCTACTCTTTGGTAGCGATGATAGCTGGAAACTTTCACTTGATCTGCACAGATACCCTACCAGAGGACAAAAAGGTACAATATGAAACCAGTTACTCTTTCCATTTGAAGTAAGCAGGCAGCAAGTATAAGATACATAGGCTTCAGTACCATCTTCAAAGAGCTTCTAATCATGGTGAGGAGACGTATTACTGTGTAGAGAACATTACCAGCAAATATATGATCAGGTGCAAAGGAACATAAAGCCAATCACAAATACATCGCAAGTTCAGAGAAGGGAAGAGTAACTCTAACAAGTAGTCAGCAGTGGGCCAGGCGCGGTGGCTCACGCTTGTAATCCCAGCACTTTGGGAGGCTGAGGCAGGTGGATCACGAGGTCAGGCGTTCAAGACCAGCCTGGCCAACACAGTGAAACCCCATCTCTACTAAAAATACAAAAATTAGCTGGGCATGGTGGTGGCGCTATAATCCCAGCTACTCAGGAGGCTGAGGCAGGAGAATTGCTTGAACCTGGGAGGCGGAGGTTGCAGTGAGCCAAGATTGCGCCACTGCACTCCAGCCTGGGCAACAGAGCTAGACTCCATCTCAAAAAAAAAAAAGTAGTAGTCAGCAGTGAAAGCTGCAAGAAAATAACAGAACTTGTCCCTAAGACTCTCATGATTGATGATCTTACCTTCTATTTTATGAACATGAAGCCAATGTGATATCCCCTAAACTTCAAGGTACCTTAAAACATCTCTGGATCTACCCTCATCATTCTTTGTAGTTCTACTCAAGAGAATACACACTCCACTAGCTGTGTTCTTGATTCTATCCCCCCTTCTTCAATGCGGTATTTCCAAATGTTTCCCTCCTTCCTATCTACAGAGATATACAGGCCTGCCAATGAATGAGGATTAGGGATAAGGGAATCACGTTTCTCTCCGATATCTCCTCCAGCTTCCCTTCACTGCTAAACTAGTCAAGAGTAACCTCTTCCTCCTTGCCGTCTCTCCTAAGCCACTATGAAATGGCTTATGATCACTTTGGCCTCCACAGGGTTGCATCTAATGGTTTTCCCCGTCCCCTCTCAACCTTGAGAGGACGTCTTCCCCTTTCTTTGGGGCCTCTATGTTACACGTCAGGGCCGCTCCATTGCTTATAGTTCAGAAGGTGAGTTTCACTCTCATTTTGTCCACTGGCATCATCCTGGAGCTAGGAATCGGTTGCTACCTTCAGATTCCTCATCCACACTCAATGGGGAAGACCATCAGATAAAACCCTATGGAGGCCAAAGTGATCATAACACCTTCAGTTTCCTCATGCCTTCTTCTCAACCTTGACACTCTCTACCCATCAGATGTTGGTAGCATTATGCCCAAGGTCACAAACTAATGACCCATGGGCTGAATTTCAGCTGGAGACATGATTTGCTTGGCCTACACTGTGTGTGTATGTGTCTGATTAGTTGCTAACATTTGCAAATTAGGATTCCTCACACAAAAATCTAGATTTCTAGTTTTTCTTGGAAAATCATACGATGTGGCAATGCTGAACCATCACAATCTCACAACAACCATCGACTAGAACTCAAGAGCGGCTGTCCCCCCTACACCAGGCACAGGCTGACCCAGTGACCGTTGTCCCACTCAGCCTGCTTCACTCCTCCAGGTTATACATCTGGCTCCTGCAGGCATTTGACTTTGTGATCCCTGCACTCTACTACTCTAGGCTGAGGCAGGGGCAGTGTGGGTGTAAGGAACAGATTCCAGACCTGGACGGCATCCCAGGAATGCAGTTCTGCTGCAAATTTCCCAGGCTTCTGATCAAAATACCTGTACAGACATTTGTTCCTCCTTAAACTGCCACAGCCGACTTTTAGCATTCTGGCAATCAGATGTCAGAGTAAGCAGCTCAGCTTCGGCCAGTAGCAGTTGCTTCCTACATCGTGAGTAGTTCAAAAGCAACTCATAAAATTCATGCCTGTCTTGATGAGCCATGCTGTCAAATTCTTCTAAATATGACTCGACATTTTCCAGCCATGAACCAGGCTCCAAGATTTTTAGCTGTTCTTTAGTAAATGGTACTAGTTCTGGTTGAGATGGGAGTTCTGGGTAGAGTCGTTCACTACGAAGCAAGGGTTTCACTGCCACCAAAGCTGGTGCTTCTCTGGCAATTTCAGCTGGCAACTGGGGATACAGTTTCCTCACTCTAGGTGTCTGAAAAACATGTTTGGCTTCGCAAGAACTCTGCAAGCCAACATTCTGTGGCACCTCTGAAGAACAAACCAGGCCTTCTTTGTCTTCTTTACTATTCTGAGTTTCTCTGACTTGTATATTTTCCATTTCTGGCTGAGTATAAGAAAAATTAGATTGGGGTACACTTTCTGAAAGTCCATCTTGTACTGACGTATTTTCCTCTACCTCTGTGAAGTTCTTGGGGGTTTCTACTACAGTTCCAACACTGTCTCCAGGCTGGACCTTTGGCGTTACTGCACTGTCCCCCACACAGGGTCTGGCCTCTCCCGCTTCCTTTGGGGGCTCTGTGTTACACGTCAGGGACTCTTCATTGCTTATAGTTAAGGAGGTGAGTGGTATATCAAACATTTCACTCTCATTTTGTCCACTGGCATCATCCTGGAGCTGGGAATCAGTTACCACCTTCAGATGGTCTCCTTTGAATTCACAGGCTAGAGAAGGGATTTCCTGCTCTCTGGAGGTTTTTGGAAGGGAGACTTCATCGGACTCTTCCCTCTGAAGGGTTTCATATTTCTTCTTTTCCTAAAAACAACAGACATAATGTGAAATAATTTATCACAATAATTGATGGTTTCAGCAGGAGGAATTTTAAAGCTGCCCATAAAATCTAAGTTTCATCATTAAACAAATGAAACCTAACTTCGCTTTATCAGCAATGTGTTTCGTATTTTGTATTATCCAATATTGAGTGTGCTAAATTTGGAGATTCACTAGTCTGATCGTAATAGAAAAAGACATCCCAGTAAGCAGCAAATTCTGATTCAAAAAATAGAAGGGGAAAGTTAATTAGATTGTACACCATTTTGCCAGAGGTTAAGTGAAATAGATCAGTCTCTACGTATCTTCAGCCGCAACAGGTTTGTCTTCACCTTGACAAACAAATTCACTCAAAACTCAGGGAGGAAAGGACAGAACAACTTGAGCAACAGAACAACTGTAGTACTGGAATAAAATAAACATCCAGGAGCCCATACTGACATAATTACCTGAATGAATAAATACGTAAATAAAATGGGTAAGAAGTGACAATTCTTCCATGCAGGAGAATTCCGATTAATAGAATTAACAGAAGGAATGAGAAAAACAGAAAATTTTCCATAAGAACACCATGGTTAACTGTCACAGGTAAGATCTACCCATGGATGCTAAAGTGAGTGAGTGAAGAGTTTAAGAGAAACAGAGTATCTGCATAGTCTCAAAGTATCTCCTCCCAAATGCTTAATAACAACAAACAGGAAAATAGTAAGTTTCAGTGGAGAATCCTGGAAGATAATGCTTTAACCAAGTGATCAAGGTTACGTCACCAGTAATACTGACATCGGATACCCCAATAGGATATTCCTAATAATGTGTAACCTGAATCTAATCATGAGAAAACATCAGACAAAAACCCAAACTAAGGCGCAGTCTACAAGATAACTAAAGGAATGTGGTCATGAAAGACAAGACTGAGAAACTGGTAGAGACTGGAGGGAACTACAGAGACCTGACAACTAAAGTGTATTGCGGGACCTGGATTAGAAAAAGGACATTAATGGAAAAACTGGTGAAGTCCAAATAAGTTCTACATCGTAATATTGCACCAACATTAATTCCGTGGGGGTTTTTTTTTTGTGTTTTTTTCTTTTTTGAGACAGAATCTTGCTCTGTCACCCAGGCTGGAGTACAGTGGCGCAATCTCGGCTCACCGCAACCTCCACTTCCCAGGTTCAAGCAATTCTCCTGCCTCGGCCTCCTGAGTAGCTGAGACTACAGGCGCCCGGCTAATTTTCTGTATTTTTTAGTAAAGACAGGGTTTCACCATGTTAGCCAACCTCCTGACCTCGTGATCCGCCCGCCTCGGCCTCCCAAAGTACTGGGATTACAGGCGTGAGCCACCGCACCCGGCCAATTTCTTAGTTTTAATCATTGTTCCATGCCATAGAATGTACAGTTATATAAGATGATGACACAAGAGGATGCTAGGTGAAGGGTACATGGGAAGTCTCTGTATTATATTTGCACCTTTTCACTAAGTACAAAATTATCTCCATCATCATAAAAAAGTTATTCATTAAAAATAAACGTATGGTTTCAAAAAAACCTTCAGGCATTAATACACAAACTAGATAACATAGGAAGTTAGGCTGAAAAAGGAAGAAAAAATTATTTAAATGACATTAAATAAAGTTGTTTCATTCAAACAGACTAAAAACCTCATTGAAATCACTCAAATACTTCCTTTCACAAAGAAATTTTAAGGTAGGCAAACATGAGTTATACGAGCTCTTGGTTATTTTGGATTATTCTGCTCTGAAGGTCCAGCAGACTAACAGCCAAAAAAGTGGGGCCTTTATATATTAAAAAGAAAGAAAAGATGAATGTTTTTGACATGGAATTTGAGGTCAGCTTGTTGAAATGAACCTGACTGCCAAATATTTACAAATGGTAATGATTCAAGAAGCAAAATGCCCCTCCAAATAACTTCGCCCCCACTGTGAACGGTGGACATTAGATCCAGAAGTCAGCCACCCAATGCACATCTCATACAAACTAGTTTATTAAACTGCCTAAAATCACGAATAACAGAAAAACATTATATGAGTGTTAATAAAACAAAAAAGCAAGCCCAAACTATGCTGCAATGATGTTTAGCAAACTTGCTGTAATAAACAGGGTTCTCAGACAGAGAAGTCAGAAAGAAAAAATTAAGAGGGAAAATGGTTACCACAGCAAGAGAAATGTTAGTGGACACATCAGGGATTCCTCATTGCTTACAGTTAAGGAGGTGAGTGGTACATCAAACATTTCACTCTCACTTTGTTCACTGGCATCATCCTTAAACGTCATCCTTAAAAACACATATGATTTGCTTGGCCTGTATTGTGTATGTATGTGTGTCTGTATGTGTCTGCTTAGTTGCTAACTTGCAAATTAGGATTTCTCACACAAAAATCCAGATTTCTAGTTTTTTTTGGAAAATCATAAGATGTGGCAACGCCGAACCATCACAACCTCACAGCAACCATCAACTAGAACTCGAGAGCAGCTGTCCCCTCTAAACCAGGCACAGCCTGACCCAGTGACCACTGTCCCACTCAGCCTGCTTCACTCCTCCAGGTTATATACCTGGCTCCTGCAGGCACTTGACTTTATGATCCCTACACTCTACTAGTCTAGGCTGAGGCAAGGTCAGTGTGGCAGAGGCCAAATTTTAGTGAGTTGACAATCAAAAAATGAAATTAGTAAAACAATTTCATTTATAATAGCATAAAAAGAACAAAGTATTTAGGGATAAATTGAGAGAAAAAAGCATAATACTTGTACTCTGAAACTTATAAAACATTATTTAAAGAAATTAAATTGCATTTAATTTCTTTAAATGGAAAGACATTCTATGTCTTTTACAATATCATTAAGATGAAAATATTCCTCAAATGGACCCACACACTCTACACAATCCCTTGCAAAATCCTAGCTACCTTTTTTTTGCAGAAGTTGTCAAACTGATATTTAAATTGCATACAGAAATGCAAGTGACCCACAACAGACAGAAAATCTTGAAAAAGAACAAAGTTGGAGAACTCACACTTGGCAATTTCAAAACCTACTACAAAGTTATAGTAATAAAGACAGTATTGGCACACGGACAGACAAATAGATGAAAGGAACAGAAGTGAGAATCCAGAAATAAAACCTTACATATATGGCAAATTGATTTTGACAAGAATGTCAAAACAATGGGGAAATTTGAACCAATGGAGCTAGAACAACTGGATATCCTCAAGTGAAAGAATAAACTGGATCCCTACCTTATATCATATACAAAAATTAACGCAAAAAGGATCATATACCTAATGTGAGAGGTAAAACTTTTAAACTGTTAGAAGAAAACAAAAAAATCTTTATAACCTTGGGTAGGCAAAGCCTTCTTAGATATGACACCAAAAGCACAAGCAACAAAAGAAAAAGACCAGTTGGACTTCATCAAAATTACAAACTTTGGTGCTGCAAGTACCATCAAACTCACGCCTGGTCTGGCACCAGCTGATCAATAAACTGGCTCATCTGATCTTGTGGCCCCAATCCAGGGACTGACTCAGCGCAAGAAGACACCTCCAACTCCCTGTGATTTCATCTCTGACCAATTAGCACTCCTGGCTCACTGGCTTCCCCCCACCCACCAAGTTATCCTTAAAAACTCTCCTCCCCAGATGCTGGGGAGACTGATTTGAGTAATAATAAAATTCCAGTCTCCCACACAGCTGGTTCTGTGTGAATTACTCTTTCTCTATTGCAGTTCCCCTGTCTTGATGAATCGGCTCTGTCTAGGCAGTGGGCAAGGTGAACCCCTTGGGCAGCTACAAAATTAGCCAGGCATGGTGGCTGGCGCATGTAAACCCAGCTACTCAGGAGGCTGAGGCAGGAGAATTGCTTGAACCCGGTAGGTTGAGGTTGCAGTGAGCCAAGATCAGGCCACTGCATTCCAGCCTGGGTGACACAGTGAGACTCTGTCTCAAAAAATACATAAACAGGGGCCAGGCATGGACAGCTCACACCTGTAATCTCGGTACTTTGGGAGGCCAAGGCGGGTGGATCACAAGGTCAGGAGATCAAGACCATCCTGGCCAACATAGTGAAACCCCATCTCTACCAAAAATACAAAAAAATTAACCAGGCGTGGTGGCAGGCGCCTATAGTCCCAGCTACTCAGGAAGCTGAGGCAGGAGAATCACTTGAACCTGGGGGGCAGAGGCTGCAGTGAGCCAAGATCGCACCACTGCACTCCAGTCTGGGCAACACAGCGAGACTCTGTCTCTAAATAAATAAATATGGCCAGGTGTGGTGGCTCATGCCTGTAATACCAGCACTTTGGGAGGCCAAGGTGGGTGGATCACCTGAGGTGAGGAGTTTGAGACCAACCTGACTAACATGGTGAAGCCCCATCTTTACTAAATACAAAAAATTAGTTAGGCACGGTGGTGGGTGCCTATAAATCCAGCTACTTGGGGGGCTGCGGCAGGAGAATCACTTGAACCCGGGAGGTGGAGGTTGCAGTGAGCTGAGATCGCGCCACTGCACTCCAGCCTGAGCAACAAGAGCAACTGCCTTCAACTACCTACTTCAGTTAAAAAAAAATAAAGGTCAGGTGCAGTGGCTCACACCTGTAATCCCAGCACTTTGGGAGGCCAAAGCAGGAGGATCCCTTGAGCTCAAGAGTTTGAGACCAACCTGGGCAACACAGGGAGATCCCATCTCTACCTTTATAAAAATAAATAAATAAAGACACAGAAGGAAGACATAATGTACATATAATAATCATTATAGATCACAAAATAAAATTCAAACAACTCTGTGTATATCAATTCCATGTGTATCAAGTAACATAATTTAAGCAAAAGGTACTTCCTTTTTAAAAAAAAAAAAAATCAGAGACACCGTCTCACTGTGTTGCCCAAGCTAGAGTGCACTGGCTATTTGCAGGCACAATGATAGCACACTGCAGCCCTGAACTCCTGTGCTCAAACAGTCCTGCCTAGCCTCCCTCCTAATTGAAACTACAGGCTGGTGCCATCAAGCCAACAAAAGATATTTCTTACAACTAAAAATGCCAGGCACATTAAGAAAAATCTATTTCTTTATATTTAATCTCCACATAAGTTACATACAGGTAAAAAATCAATTTTAAAGTCATTCAAATGGAGAAACAATAACCAACTATAAAGAAAGAGTTGATAAACACAGAAAAACATACTTAACTATACATTACAGTAAATATGCTCTGGAGTGTGGGTATATGGGAAAAAAAACCTAAAGAAAAATACAACAAACCATTATCAACAGTTATTTCCAGAAGATGGAATTCTGAGCATTTCATTTCTGGGTTGTACAGTGTGTGAGAGTGTGTATATGTGTACACTCATACACACTTTAAGCAATGAGGAATCAGAAAGTAAGTAATTGTTTAAAACTGAAGTTTTTTTTTTTTTTTTTAAGTTTTAGGAAATAAATGGGAAGTTTCTATTCATCACTTGAAATAAACATGTAGAGATATGGAGTAGGCTTGGAGTCACACGTCCTAGCCTACTCCGCATTGCTACATGTTTATTTCAAAATTAATATACCTAAAACCAAACTCCTGATCTTCCCCCTAAAACCTGTTCCACCCACAGCTTTCTCCTTCTCAGGGTCTTCCTTGACTGTTTTCTCTTACATCCCACATCCCAACCTCAGCAAACCCTCTTGGCTCTCAGACTTCAAACACTCCTCACCACCTTCTCTCTGACGATCCTGGCCCAAGCCACCATTACCTCTTGCCTGGGTGACTGCAATAGTCTCAGATGTTCTCTGCTTCTACCCTTGCCCCCTTACAGTCTATTCTCCAAAAAGCAGGCACAGTGATCCTTTAAAGCACAAGTGGAATCATGTCATTCCTCTCCTCAAAACACTGTGTTGATTCCATGTCACTCGGAGTAAAAGCTCATGCAAGGCCCGACGTGACTGGGCTCTGCTACCTTTCTGACTTCATCTCCTACTGTTTTCCCCTCACTCACTCCGCGCTAACCACACTGCCTCCTTGCAGTTCCTAGGACAGGTCTGGCACGCCACCGCCAGACAGCCTTTTCCTGGCTAGTCCCTCTGCCTGAAACACTTCTCCCCCAGTATCCACATAGTGAACTATCTCTTCCCTTTCATGTCTTTACTTAAATGTCACCCTCAATAAGAACTAGCCAGGCCGCGCGTGGTGGCTCATGCCTGTAACCCCAGCACTATGGGAGGCCGAGGTGGGCAGATTACCTGAGGTCAGGAGTTCGAGACCAGCCTGGCCAACATGGCAAAACCTTTACTAAAAGTAAAAAAATTAGCCGGGCGTGGTGGTGGGTGCCTGTAATCCCAGCTACTCAGGAGGCTAAGGCAGGAGAATTGCTTGAACCTGGGAGGCAAAGGTTACAGTCAGCCAAGATCACGCCACTGCACTCCAGCCTGGGTGACAAGAGTAAGACTCTGTCCCCCCCGCAAAAAAAAACAACTATCCAGACCACCCATCCTAACCTCTAACCAGTACTCCCCAACTCTTCAACCTGTTCTTTTTCTTTTTTTCCATAGCACTTATAAAGCATGATATATTTTCTTCTTCATGGATTTTTGTTTGTTTAGCTTGCTTGTTTTTTGTCTTCTCCCTCTAGAATGTTAAGTTCCACTAAAGCCAAGTTCTTTGGGCTTTTTTCTCTTTTACATCCCAAGAGCCTAGAATAGTTTTTGGAACATAACTGGTGATCAATGAGTGTTTGTTTAATAAATGAATGGCTTTTAGGAGACACAAAAGAAGCTAAATAATACTATGCAGCATCCCCCAACTTCACGCCAATAACCACTCCTGGTAGAAAGGGACTAGAGGTGGAAATCAATCATCTAGGCATGGCACAAGGGAGACGGGGATTTAAAGGTTTTTCCTGTGACCTTCTGGGACACATCTGTCTGTCCTTAGCAATTACCGGATGCTCTCACTATTAAAAAGTTGTTGGCATTCAGAAGTTAATATTAACTGTTAAAAAAAAAAAAAACCTATAAAATGCACTACTTCTGCAGAGTAAGTCCAAATCTAAGAATCTACTGTACTTAACTTGTAATTTATCAAGAGTTGGGGGATTTTATAGCAGAGAATGATAATAAAGAAATGAAAACATTATTGGGTCTATCTCTTAGGCATCAGGCAATAAGCACCACATACCCAACCATAACCTATCAGCAGAGGTTAGCTACCAGATGATTAACATTGAGGAATGTAGGTCAGCTGCTGGGTAAAATCCAGAAGCCACTCAAACTGTCTAAAGGCAACAGCACATGACACTATCCACTTCCTGAACTGAGACTTTGAACCAGTTTGTGCTTCCCAAAATAGTTGCCAAATTATACTACAGATGGTAAAGGTTTCATTAATGCAGGACTTTATAACCATAATTGAACTATAACCAGCACTAACAAGTGCATCAATTTACTCCAAAAAAAATAATAACTTTCTAGATTGTTTTATTCTAAAAGAATTAACTTTCTAGATTGGCAAAGATAGGGGCTTTGCTGGTGTCATGGACATTTTTCATCCATTTTCTCATACTAGTCAGAGGAAATTTATTAAATTCTTCTGAGTGACCATGCTTGGAAATATTCTTCATTACTGGCATTTATTTCATCATTCGATGAACATTATCAAGTGACAAAGAGGCTGTGAAGGGTACTGAGAACAAGACAGGTCCCTCCCTCAGTGAGTTCAAAATCTAAGGGAGAAGAGAAATGTGGACAAAGTAACCACAAATGAGATGAGTGGCACAAAGGGCAGAAGAGTGCTATTGGAGAGGCAGTGACACCAGGGAGATGAGAAAAAGCTTCTCTGCCAAAGTACTGTTTAGCTGACACCTCATAAATGAGTAGTGGGCTAGGTAAAGAGGGACAGGAAGGGGTGTCAGAGGAAACAACACAGGCAAAGGCCCTGAAGCAGGAAAGGACATAAAGGACATAAAGGTTAAGAATCAAAAGAGAACTTTGGGAGGCCAAGGCGGGTAGATCACCCGAGGCCAGGAGTTTGAGAAGAGTCTGGCCAACGTGGTGAAACCCTGTCTCTACTAAAAACACAAAAATTAGCCCGGCATGGTGGCAGGCACCATAATCCCAGCTACTCAGGAGGCTGAGGCGGGAGAATTGTTTGAACCAAGAAACGGAGGTTGCAATGAGCCAAGATCACACCACTGCACTCCAGCCTGGGTGACAGAGTGAGACTCGGTCTCAAAAAGAAAAGAAAAGGGAGAATGGTGGGAGTGGTGGTAGAACTGAGGCTGAGGAGGAAGACAGAGGCAAGATCATACAGAGCCCTTAGTCTATGCTTTGGACTCTAGTCTCTGAGTGATGGGAAACCTTTGAAAGATTTTGAGGAGAGTAACATGATCAGTTTTGTTTTGAAAAATATATATCCAGCTCAGTTTAGAGAATGGGCAGCAAGAATGAATGTAAAGAGGCCAGTTTAGAAGCAATCCTCCTTGGAGTAAGGTCATAGTAGTTAGGATGGAGAGGAAATGCACAGAATCAAAAGAATATTTAGAAAATGCAATTGGCAAGGCTTAGTGAATGATTAGATTTAGAGTGTGGGCAAAAGCAGATGTCAAGGATTTTTGGTTTGACAAAATGCCTCTGAAATAAAGGCCTCTTCATAAACTTTAACAACAAAAAAAAATTAACGTATGTTTGTATAGGAAAGTTGCCTAAGATGGATAAAAAAATATAATCAATTGGTTTTTCATGATGGATCTAAAAGCTTAAGATTTTTAACTTTTTAATTTAGAAATTCTGTTTTAAACAAAATAACTTATGAGGGAATCCCCTTAACAGACTCTTTTTAAAGTATTTGCAACATTCTATCTATGGAAAGACAAAAGACATATGAAATATGAAATAACTATTAAGCTCCTGGATTGAGAGTCAGGATTTCTGGCTTTAACCTAAGTTCTCTCACTAACTGCATGACACTGAGCAATAATTTCACCCCTGGAGGCTTTAGTTTCATCAATATATTGGGGAAAAAAACTAGAGATTAAGACTTAAGATTCCGCTCTCATAGATAACTAACATTTCTGTGTTATGCACTACTGCATTCTAGGTTCGGGGATTTTTTTTTTCTTCACTGGATAGGTATAATTTTATTTTATTATTTTTTTTTTTTTGGTAGTCTCATTGTTAAGCAGGTTTAGGGATCTTATGCATAGCTGGCCAATGGCTTTTTTCTTCCTCCTGGACCTGGATAGTTCTTTACCAACCCAATACAATGCAAAAGCATTTCTCTTAAAAATATTTCTGAGCGGGGTGTGGTGGCTCACGCCTGTAATCCCATCACTGTGGGAGACCGAGGTGGGCAGATCACCTGGGGTCCGGAGTTGGGGACCAGCCTGACCAACATGGAGAAACCCCGTCTCTACTAAAAATACAAAATTAGCCAGGCATGGTGGGGCATGCCTGTAATCCCAGCTACTCAGGAGGCTGAAGCAGGAGAATTGCTTGAACCCAGGAGGCAGAGGTTGTGGTAAGCACAGATCACGCCACTGCACTCCAGACTGGGCAACAAAAGTGAAACTCTGACTCAAAAAAAACAAACAAAATTCCTGAAAGTCGGTACCAAAATGACTTTCTCCCCAGAATAACTCCTCACAGACATGGATACACCAATGTGTCTAACTCCACTACAGCCTTTTAAAAAGTCATATCAAGAAAACGTGGTAAATACTCAGCATGGAATACTACGCAGACATAAAAAAGAATAAAATTTTGTCCTCAAGAGCAACATGGATGCAGTTAGAGGCAATTATCCTAAGCAAATTAATGCAGAAACAGAAAATCAAATACCACATGTTCTCATTTATAAGTGGGAGCTAAACATTAAGTACACATGGACACAAAGAAGGGAATAATAGATCCCAGGGCCTACTTGAGGGTGGAAGGAGGGAAGATGGTAAGGATAAAAAAACCACCTGTCAAGCACTATACTCATTACCTGGGTGATAAAATAATCTGCACATTAAACCACCAAGACGTGCAATTTGCCCATGTAGCAAACCTCCACATGTACCCTCTAAACCTAAAATAAAAGTTAGGAAGAAAAAAAAGAGTATCATAATGAAAGAAATCCACATAAGTCATTTACAGTCTATTAGGTATGGTACCTATGAACACCAGCCTCCTGTTAAAACCTTGTTCCCATGAGAAAATCGGACTACAGTATCATGTTTAAATTACACCTGCTTTGGAACACCACCCACTTCTGGGGAAAAAAATGTCCTGCACTTGCAATACCATCCTCCTTATTTCCCAAATGTAAACTCTGTTTCAGGTAAGCCAAAATTATGAGGTCTGGCCATCCGGGAGCAGCATTTGATCTGATCATCTTAGAAAATATATATAAACAGGCCGGGCGAGGAGGCGCACGCCTGTAATCCGGGCACTTTGGGAGGCTAAGGGGGCGGATCACCTGAGGTCAGGAGTTTGAGGCCTGACCAACAAGGAGAAACTCCGTCTCTACTAAAAATACAAAATTAGCCGGGTGTGGTCGCGCATGTCTGTAATCCCAGTTACTCCGGAAGCTGAGGCAGGAGAATCGCTTCCCAAGTAACTCCGACCCAGGAGGCGGAGGTTGCGGTGAGCCGAGATTACACTCCAGCCTGGGCGACAGAGCGAGACTCCGTCTAAAAAAATATATATATATGAGATATATATATATATCATATATATAAAATACATATATATCATATATAATATATATATCATATATATAAAATACATATATATCATATATATAATACATATATATATCATATATATATATCACACACATAAACAAAATGAAAATCCAGACTGCACTTACAGACAAATCAACTTAAAATCACTCTAATACCACATGTAGTCTAATACAGGAAACCCAGAAAATCCAAATACTTCCCTATTGTGTGAGTCCCGCCCTGGGTTAATTTCTAGCCATTCGTGCCCCTTATAAACAATCAAGATAATAAGAAATAAACAGAGGCAGCATCAATGTCATCTTGAACTTTCAAAGTGATGAGAAATGGCACATCACTAGTCTACTTATAAAGTTCTGCCAAAGGTACCTTCTCCGCGTGGAGGAGAGGAACCTTCCCTCTTTACGCATGGCAGTGACTGAAAATGTTCTAGGATATAAAGGAGTAAAGAGAGAGTCAACGATGGGGCTGGAAAGAGAAAAATTATTTCACAGCAGGAAACCAGACCCAGGTGAGGAAAGCCAAGAAGAGAGGTGAAAAAGAAGAGGCCAGTGAAGTCACAGGAGGGAGAAGGAAAAATGGGGTCCTGACAGAGTGTGGCACGGGGGTGTGGAGAAGGAATGGAGGAGAAGGGCGGATGTCAACGGGTGGTGGGATCAAATATTGAAAGGTGGAGGCAGAGGATGCAGACGGCTCAGGGAACGGGAGTACATTTGGCTGGGGAGGCCGAAGAGAGGAGCAGGGAGACACAGCACACTGCCAGAGCCTCGGGAGGGTGGGGAGATCCTCACCTTTGTTTTAGTCCGGCTGGCCTTGGCCTTGGCCCGGCGCTGGGGCTTCACCGCCTCGGCCATAGATAGACCCTGCCGCGGCGCCGTCACCGTTTGTTTTTGTGAAACCCCTGCGCTTCACGCAACCTGCCCGGTTCTGGCCTCCGGACTGTCACATGATCGAATGTCCGCCACTCCCGGAGAAGAGGCGGTGACTCGGAGCCTCTACGGGCCGCAACGTAGGACAAACCACTCCGGGACGCATTTGCACTGGAGGACGGCGGGCCCGCCCCCTTCCCGGAGCCCAGGCCCCACCCCTAACCCTGGCTCCACCCGGCGCACAGGTGTCTTGGGTTACGTTGGACTAGGGGGTCGACCCAGGCTGACCCACCGACCTACCCCGTCTCCCGGCTCTGCAGAATGGCACTCAGTGTGGACCCCGGGCGCACTCGCACACCTCAGCCGCGTCGGCTTGAAGAAATCCGGGAAGTGGATTTGCCAGTCTTTTTTTCATCTTCAGATAACCAGATCCAGTCGGTTAGCCTAAATCCGCACTGCGCGCAAGGAAGAAACCCTGACGCCCATTGGGGTGTGCACTGCAGTGTCCTCTTTTGTAAAGGGGAATGATCATACCTGCCTTTTCGGATGTCATGAGGATTTAATGGGCTCTCCAAGAAAGGTGCTGGTAGCAGCAGGCATGTCGGTACGTGGTAGTTATTATCATTACTGTACAAATTCCTAGACTGGAAAAGAGACATGTGTTCCTAAAAGGACAGGCAAACAGGTAACAAGACAAATAAGACCCGTAAAAGTATTCTTAGTATACGTTTTACACAGTGTGCTTCATCTGAAATTTCCAGATGTGAAAAACTTGTCCACATCTTCCCTTCCGAGCTCTAGGATTTCTGCAATTTGCTTGTATCCTTATTGTTAGTGTCTGTCAGTCCTCCCAGAATGTAAGATTCTCGATGGCAGGATTCTTGATTTTGTTGTCTGATGTATCCAAGGGTCTCTAGAACACTGCACATAGTAGCACATAGTAGATACTAAATAAATATTTCGTGAATCACACAAATGAATATGAGTTTTGTCTGGCGGTGGGGTAAGATAGTTGAAATGGAGTGGGCCAGGCGCAGTGGTTCACGCCTGTAACCCAGCACTCTGGGAGGCTTAGGCAGGTGGATCACCTTAGGTCAGGAGTTCGAGACCAGCCTGGGCAATATGGTGAAACCCCAACTCTACTAAAAATACAAAAAAAAAAAAAAAATCACCTGGCGTGGTGGTGGACGCCGGTAATTCCAGCTACTCGGGAGGCTGAGGCAGGAGAATCTCTTGAACCCGGGAGGCAGAGGTTGCAGTGAGCCAAGATCACACCATTGCACTCAAGCCTGGGCAACAAGAGCAAAACTCTGTCAAAAATAAATAAATAAATAAATAAATAAAAGAGAAATGGAGTGTATGGGAGGGAGGAAAAAGACCATCCACCCACCTGTAGCATACCCTAGAATGAAAAATCCAGGAATATGGCATGAAAAATGGAAAAGACTTCAGAGATGCAGTTTGCTTGTTTATGATCATATTTTAATTGAGTATATAATACAATTTCATGTATTTTATTCCCAAATCCTCAACAACAAAAATTATTAAGCTACTCAGAATGTACACGTACTTTGTATGTCCTGGTGTGTGTGTGTGTGTGTGTGTGTACATGTATATAAAGTTATCACCTGCAAAGAGTTGGCAAATATGAACCAAATCTTTTTACCACCACTACTATCCATAACTTTTGCTGATATTTCTCCCAGTATGGAATACCCTTGCTCTCTGACCTCTCCCAGTTTAAGTCATTCATGACATTTAAAGTTCTCTACGTGCCACCCACTACTTGATCAGCAAAACACAACTGACCCTACTCTCAATTTGCATGTTTTACAGTTTGGTTAGGAAGCAGACACAACGCATAGATACATTGTGATATGTGTGTGTATCATCGCCTAAAGCGGAAAAGAGGCATACATTGGAAAGACTGAATGAAGGGGTGACACCAGGAACTCACCAGGGGTGAGTTCCACACAAAAAGAGGTTAATCAGGGAGGATGGGAGAAAGAGGAGGAGAAGGAAAGAAATGAAGTTTCTTTAAAAAGTAATTCAGCCAGGCACAGTGGCTCACACCTATAATCCTAAGCACTTTGGGAGGCCGAGGCAGGCGGATTGCCTGAGTTCAGGAGTTCAAGACCAGCCTGGGCAACACAGTAAAACCCCATTATCTACTAAAATGCAAAAAAGTTAGCCAGGCGTGGCGGCGTGTGCCTGTAGTCCCAGCTACTCAGGAGGCTGAGGCGGAGAATTGCTTGAACCCGGAAGGCGGAGGTTGCAATGAGCCAAGATCGTGCAACTGCACTCCAGCCTGGGCGACAGAGTAAGACTCCGTCTCCAAAACTAAAAAAAAAATTTTAAAAAAACAACTCAAAACCACAAACTCCCAGGACTGCATAAGGTACTTCGCTGCATTTATGTGGCTTACTGCACTTGTCAAGATGGTGAATGTAAGTATGATGACCGGAGAGGCCAGAGACAGCCAAATTGCTCTGTATAAAAAGAGATTTAGAGAATTAGAGAGGAAGGAGCAACCAGATATCAGGGGAGGCAAAAACCAAGTCACCTGGCAGAGGGCTAACTACTAAGGAGACCTACATTTTCCATCACAAAGTTATCTGTCACTGGATTAATTTCAGAAAGTGGGGTCAGCAGCCAGACAATTCAAGTTCAGTAGAATCCAAACAAATTGTAAAGCAACTATCAGTTAGGTAATGATATAATTTGAACCCAGAAGGTGGTTTTGAAACTACTCCTTTTGAAGGATATAGACTTGAAGTCTCTGTTGCCACAGCAACAATTTTAAAAGGGAGAATGGGAATAGGGACTCAGAAAAGTTCCTGGACATATGCAGTCGAGGATTTCATGTTCCAGTCAGAAAACCGACTGACAAGCAACCTGAGTTCCCAGGGCTGCTAACCCCAGCTTGTTGAGACAATAGCTTGAAAAAGTAAACTGGCCGGCAGTGGTGGCTCACACCTGTTATCCCAGCACTTTGGGAGGCAGAGCAGGGCAGATCACTTGAGGTCAGGAGACCAGCCTGGCCAACATGGTGAAACCCCATCTCTACTAAAAAAAATACCAAAATTAGCCAGGCGTCATGGCACACCCCTGGAATCCCAGCTACTTGGGAGGCTGAGGCAGGAGAATCGCTTGAACTCAGGAGGTGGAGGTTGCAGTGAACCAAGATGGCGCCACTGCACTCCAGCCTGGGTGACACAGCGAGACTCCATCTCAGGAAAAAAAAAAAAAAAAAAAAAGAGTAAACCAATTCCTGGAAGTAAGGAATCATCAGCATAATCCTTTTGTGTTAAATTAGGAATAAACTATATCTTTTTGTATTTAAAGTGCTTGTACTGGTTAAAATAATTTGGCAAATTAAAAGTTACAGACCTTGTGATTCCAAATTATGTATTTTACTACCGGATTTTAGATTACATATATTTTAGTTAAAAAATAAGATAATTCTACACTGCTTATATAATCATGGAACATCTCTGAGAAATTGAGATCTATCATATCTGTAAACTGAATTTGTGGCTGGGTGCAGTGGTTCATGCCTGTAATCCCAGGACTTCGGTAGGCTGAGGCGGGCGGATCACAAGGTCAAGAGATCAAGACCATCCTGGCCAACATGGTGAAACCCCATCTCTACTAAAAATATAAAAATTAGCTGGGTGCCCACCTGTAGTCCCAGCTACTCGGGAGGCTGAGGCAGGAGAATCACTTGAACCCAGGAGGCGGAGGCTGCAGTGAGCCAAGATCATGCCACTGCACTCCAGCCTGGTGACAGAGTGAGACTCCGTCTCAAAAAAAAAAGAATTTGTTAGACTTTAGTAGACTGGTTTAAATAATTAGCTTGAATCCAGGAGGTGGAGGTTGCAGTGAGCCAAGACAGCGCCACTGCACTCCAGCCTGGGCGACAGAGACTCCATCTCAAAAAAAAAAAAAAAAACTAGTGCTTATACATGACCACTGATATATTTTTATGCATGTTTTTTTCTATAAAATCAATTTCTAGATGTACAATTGCTGATCAGAGAGGCATTCTCATTTTTAATTTTGATAAATATTTACCAGATTTCCCTTCAGTAGGCTGTATTAATTTTCACTGTGGCTTTAAGAATTTATAATACTTTTTAATCTCATGATTAAAATCCTGATCAATTAAAAACAAGAACAAGGCAGTCGGGGGTGGTGGGTCACCCCTGTAATCCCAGCACTTTGGGAGGCCGAGGTGGGCGGATCACCTGAGGTGGGGAGTTTGAGACCAGCCTGACCAACATGGAGAAACCCTGTCTCTACTAAAAATACAAAAGGAGGCAGACATGGTGGCACATGCCTGTAATCCCAGCTACTCGGGAGGCTGAGGCAGGAGAATCACTTGAACCCGGGAGGCAGAGGTTGCGGTGACCTGAGATCATGCCATTGAACTCCAGCCTGGGTGATAACAGCGAAACTCTTGATCTCAAAAAAAAGAACAAGGCATTCATAAAAAGACTGCAACTCACATATTATGTTATGGCATTCCATAACAGAGTAAAACCAAGGTTCAGTGAAAGCTGCTGAACTCTAGAAGGTACGATGGGTTGACCTTTCTTAAATCCACTTGCAAAATTCCATTCCAGAGTCTCTGTTGCCATCTGGTGGCAATGCCTGCTTGGCGAAACTTCTCACATATGATTTCCGAGAAGTCATTCATGCTGCATTCCGTACACCCTAACTGCACGAGGCATTATTTCATCATTCTTCATTACTAAATGCATTTTGTAAAATTGCGAAAGAATCAGGTTACTTCTAAATTGTTTCAGTTTCTTGAGACAATTAGCTCCCAGAGCAAGTAAGTACCAAAAATGTACAACCTATGTTTTTCTAACAAACTCTCTTCCCTAGGTGGACCCTTTTCCATTAACAGACTTTTGCTTCTATAGGCAGCAAAGCATATAAAATTTGTCCTTTTTTTCCTCTTATAATCTCTAAACATTAAATGAGTCATACAAGTACAGTTGACCCTTCAACAATGCAGGAGTCAGGGTCACTGATCCTCCACGCAGTAGAAATCTGCATATAACTTTTGACTCCCCCAAAGTTTTATTTTATTTTATTTTATTTTATTTTATTTTATTTTATTTTATTGAGATGGAGTTTCCCTCTTGTTGGCCAAACTGGAGTACAATGGCATGATCTCGGCTCACTGTAACCTCCGCTTCCCAGGTTCAAGCGATTCTCCTGCCTCAGCCTCCTAAGTAGCTGGGATTACAGGCATGCGCCACCATACCCAGCTAATTTTGTATTTTTAGTGGAGACAGGGTTTCACCATGTTGGTCGGCTGGTCTTGAACTCCTGACCTCAGGTCATCCACCCGCCTTGGCCTCCCAAAGTGCTGGGATTACAGATGAGAACCAGATATTTAAGACCATGAAATTTAAATGTATTTGGCACTCAGATGGAAATTTCTGGCAATAGCTGAAACAAATAGCTTCAACCTAAAACAATAGCTTCAACCTAAAACTAAACTAAACTATACTAAAAGACAGAAACAAAAATATAAGCCAGGGCTGGGTGCAGTAGCTCATGCCTGTAATCCCTGCACTTTGGGAGGCTGAGGCGGGAGGATCACCTGAGGTCAGGAGTTAGAGACCAGCCTGGCCAATATGGTGAAACCCCCGTCTCTACTAAAAATACAGAAACTAGCCGGGCGTGGTGGCGGGTGTCTGTAATCCCAGCTTCTCCAGAGGCTAAGGCAGGAGAATCGCTTGAACCCAGAAGGCAGAGGTTGCGGTGAGCTGAGATCATGCCAAAAAGAATTCCAGCCCCTCTCATCTTGACTTGGTGGCTGGTCCCCTTTTATTTGTTTTACAAAAACAATTTAGCCTTTTGGGAAGGGCTATTAAATAAACTATACACTAAATTCCTTCCCTAAGCTAGTTCAGCGTATGCCCAGGAATCAACAAGGACGGTGTAGAGGTTAGAAGCAAGATGGGGTCAGTTAGGTCTGATATCTTTCACTGTCATAATCTTTTCAGTTAATATTTCTGCAAAGGCGGTCTCAATCAGGATGAAATGAAATGGTGATAACATCTGTGCTGCACCACAAAAAAGAACGAGATCAGGTCCCTTCTGGGAACATGGATGGAGCTGGAGGCCGTTATCCTTAGCAAACTAATGCAGGAACGGAAAACCAAATACCACATGTTCTCACTTATAAGTGGGAGCTTAATGATGAGAACACATGGACACAAACAGGAGAACAACAGACATTGGGGCCTATTTGAGGGTGGAGGGTGGAAGAAGTGAGAGGATCAGAAAAGATAACTATTGGGGTCAGGCATGGAGGCTCACACCTGTAATCCCAGCACTTTGGGAGGTTGAGGGCTGGAGGATCGCTTGAGCCCAGGAGTCCAAGGCCAGCCTAGGCAACATGACAAAACCCGGTCTCTACAAAAAACACAAAACTTAGCCAGGAGTAGTGGCACATGCCTATAGTCCCAGCTGCTCAGGATGCTGAGGTGGGAGGATCACTTGAGCCTGGAAGGTGGAGGTTCAGCGAACCGAGATCATGCCACTGCGCAACAGCCTGGGCAACAGAGCAAGACTCTGTCTCAAAAAATAACGATTGGGTACTAAGCTTAGTATCTGGGTGACGAAATAATCTGTACAGCAAACCCCTGTGATGCCAGTTACCAATATTGAAATGCTTCATTCTCTTTGACCCATTCATGAGAAATAATTATTTCTCCCTTGAACCTTACAGGTCTTTGTAAATGCCTCTATTACCACATTGCATTTCAGTTATGTTCATATGTAATGCAAGTCGTTGGAATGCCAAACCCGTGTGGTTCAGTCTTGATGTGATGTAATGATTAAAGAGGCACAGGCAGACAAAAACAAACAAACAAACAAACAAAAAAACACTATGCTGCAGAATCACAGTTACTGAGGCCTCACCTGTGGTGAATTTGGGTGAAACCAGTGGAGGAGCTCATGCAACATTACTAACATTTGAAAGATGTGGGGCAAAGGTAGTTCTAAGGACTATCAAGTAGGTTGGTTTTTATCAACTGCTGTTGATACACTGCAGAAATCATAAGCTCAGGTCACTCAGGGAATAGTAGGAAAGCCAGAAAGCCCCTTGTGGCGTCATTTAAAGAGATGCATTTTACAAAATTATAAAGGTAACGTGAATATAAAAAGAAATGATGTTACTTCCAAATTACTTTATCTTTCTTCAGATCCCGAGTCACAGATCAGGAGGGCACATCAGTAATCCTTCCTGCAGTGGAAATGGTACATTCTGGTTTCTTTGTTGTTGTTGTTTATAGAGATGGCATCTCCCTATGTTGCCCAGGCTGGTCTCAAACTCCTGGGCTCAAGGGATCCTCCCACCTCAGCCTCACAAGTAGCTGGGACTGCAGGTGCGTATGATTGCACAGGGTAGAAATGGTACATTCTGGATCAGGCCTAAGCAAATCCAGGGAGCACAAGTATGTTGCCCCAAAAGGTGATGCAGACTCATCAATTACCTTTCTCTGTTGTACCTGTGCCTCTCCCTCACCTCATACCTATGGCCTCAGAGAAGGCATCCTTCAACCCAGTTGATGGAGAAAAACTCAGGCCCGGTCAAGAATAGGGCAGGTCTGTATGTTAATTGTTGCTCTGAACCTATATGGACTGCTGCCACATGACAGTCCCATGCAGGAGGACTGTGGAAAACAGCAGCGAAGAGGAATATTCCCAAAGCGCAGAAGTCAAGCAGTCCAGCTGCTCATCAGCTTGCTGTGAAGGGAGACGTTGCCCACGGTAAATATATATATAGATTCCTGGACTGTGGCACGCGACCTGACTGATTGGCAAGGGAGGCATTAGAAGACTGAAGACAGGCTGGGCATGGTAGTTCATGCCTGTAATCCCAGCACTTTGGAGGCTGAGGCGGGCAGATCAGTTGAGGTCAGGAGTTCGAGACCACCCTGGCCAACATGATAAAACCCTGTCTTTACTAAAAATACAAAAATTAGCCAGGCGTGGTGGTGTGTGCCTGTAATCCCAGCTACTAAGGAGGTTGAGGCAGGAGAATTGCTTGAACCCAGGGGACAGAGGCTGCAGTGAGCCGAGATCACACCACTGCACTCCAGCCTGGGCGACACAGTAAGACTGTCTTAAAAACAAATAAAAATAAAAAATAAATAGAAGACTGAAGACAAAGAGTCCTAGGGAAGAAGCAGGCGAGTGGCCTCTGGGATCAGGCAACAAAACGTGCAATTTTTTGTGTCTCATATCAAGGCCTGTGAGAGACTATCCATCACAGAGCAGGTGCAGAGCAACCAGGTGGTGGGGGTGACGCATCCAGTGCGGTAAGCAGGCCTCTGTCCTTGGCCACTCTGGTGCTTGCTCAATGGGCCCATTAACAGAGTAGCCATGGTGGCAGGAATGGAGCTATGGGGACTTCCCTGTTCACCAACCCTGAGGTAGCAACTACCACTGAATGCCTGACCCATTAGCCTAAAGACTGAGGCTGAGCTCTAAAAATGTTACCAGTCCTCAAGGAGACCAACCAGCCATTTGGTGGCAAATTGATTCTATCAAACCCGTTCTACCCTGGAAGCTTTTCTCTCTACTAGCATTGCCTCCGCCAGCACCACAATCCAGGAGCTTATAGAGTGTCTAATGTAACATTATGGTTTCCAATAACATCATCTTAAACCAGTGTTTCTCAATTTTTTTCTTTCTATTATTATTATTATTATTATTATTATTATTATTATTATTTTGAAACGGAGTCTTGCTCTCTCTCCCAGACTGGGGTGCAGTGGCGCAATCACAGCTCACTACAACCTCTGCCTCTCAGGTTCAAGCGATTCTCCTGCCTCCCTGAGTAGTTGGGATTACAGGCACGTGCCACTGGGCCTGGCTAATTTTTGTATTTTTAGTAGAGACAGGGTTTCACCATGTTGGCCGGGCTGGTCTTGAACTCCTGATCTCAAGTGATCTGCCTGCCTCGGCCTCCCAAAGTGCTGGGATTAGGCATAAGCCACCGCACCCGGTCTTCAATTTTTTTTTCATTATCACTCCTTTAAGAGACTTTTTAGACATTTTTTTCCTAATTGTCACCCTATGAAACTTCTTTTTTTAATTCTTGTCTTTTTTTTTTTTTTTTTAACATGCCTTCTGATTCAAAAACTCCCATGAAATTTTAATACCACAGATATACTGTATTTCTTCTTCTCCTTTTTTTTTTTTTTTTTTTTTTTTTGAGACGAAGTCACTCTATTACTGGAGGTTGGAGTGCAGCGGCACAATCTCGGCTCACTGCAACCTCCACCTCCTGGGTTCAAGCGATTCTCCTGCCTCAGCCGTCTGAGCAGCTGGGATTACAGGCACCTGCCACTACGCACAGCTAATTGGTTGTATTTTAATAGAAACGGGGTTTCACCCTGTTGGCCAGGCTGGTCTTGAACCCCCGACCTCGTGATCTGCCCGCCTTGGCCTCCCAAATTGCTGGAATTACAGGCGTGAGCCAGAGTGCACAGCTGTATTTCTTTTTAAGCAATGTGTGTTTATCTATGCTTTATACATAAAAATAGTAAGGTTTGTTTTGTCTCTCAATAACCAATTTTCACCCCCCTGGTGGCAATACTGCCCCCGTTGAGAATGCAAATCTTTTTTTTTTTTCTTTCTTTTTTTTGAGACAGAGTCTCGCTCTGTCACCCAGGCTGGAGTGCAGTGGTGTGATCTCGACTCACTGCAACCTCTGCCTCCTGGGTTCAAGCGATTCTTCTGCCTCAGCCTCCTGAGTAGCTGGGATTACAGATGCATGCCACCACACCCGGCTAATTTTTTGTATTTTTAGTAGAGATAGGGTTTCACCATGTTGATCAGGCTGGTCTCAAACTCCTGATCTCGTGATCCACCTGCCTTGGCCTCCCAAAGTGCTGGGATTACAGGCATGAGCCACCACAGCTGGCTGAGAACGCAAATCTTACACTAAGAGATATTCGCTTTACGGCAAAGGTGGTACAACAATGGACAAATGCCCATCAATTCCCCTTTGTCTACTGTGTACCGCATCACCTAGAAGCTGCTGTCCTGACAGAATCACTGGAATGTCCTCTTAAAGGTGCAACAGCTTGAGAATGATACCTTGCAAAGTAGGGTTGCTGGCCCTGATGATGAGGTATTGGTGTTTATATGGCCACAATCTGGTACTGCATGTTATGACTCCAATAGGTGGAAAACAGTCTGGGAACTGAAGAAAATTATGTATACAGTGGTCCATTTCCAAGACAAAGGGCCTTGAACTGGCTTAGATCAGCAAACTACAAAAGAAACAGGATATGTGAGGCCTCTGCTTGGATAGCCAACGCCTGCTTGTTGGCCTCTGCCTTCCCCATAACTTAGTTGCCCTCAGCTGAACCAAAGCAGTTTAATCTAGGATGAAAGTTTACCAACCTGCACAATAGTTCATTTTGTCTGTTCTTGTCAGCCTGCCCAGCTATTTAGGTTATAAGTCCAATACTTGAACAGCGCCTGAGCTAGGACTGCAATGCATTGTGGGCTGCAACAAGATGCAGCAAGACAACCCTAAAAAAATACCTAAAACCTTTACCCAACAATCAACTGGCGATGTCCAGGAAGATTGTGACCCCATAATACTCAGCCTGTGAGGAACCAGGGGATGGACCTGTGCACTAGGGGATAAATTGCCTGTTGAAACTGTGCTGGGTATGCCTGCCCATCAGACACCTGATCTTGCAAGACCGTCATTAAAAGTCTCACTTGTGATGTTCTCCAGGTCTCTGAGACCATTCTTTGGGTTTGGATGGGTGAATTTGTTTCTCACAGACACCAAGAGGTAAGAGTGGTGTCTGTCACTATAGCTCCCACTGACCCACAGGGGCAATTTGTGCTTCCCATCCCTTCAACTTTAGGCTCTGCCAGACAAAAACTCCTGACTTTAGGAGGTTGGCAGGGGATACCTATACTAGGGTATATAGAAAGGGTTCCATAAAACTATGGCCAATGCCTGAGCTATTGGGATTCCTCATACCAACACACCAGCAGATAAAGAGAGGCATACCAATCCCAACAGGAGTTAGTGAGTATCATGAGAAAAAGGGGGCAAGGATGAATATATCTGGAATGCAGGAGTTTCCCTGGGGTGCTTCCTTGTGTTCCCATGCCTGGTAATTAACATAAACTGGCAATTTCAGCAAACAGGACAAAAGCCTGATAACCAGGGCTAAGACCACCTCCCCCACCACTGCCGCCAGGGAGGAAGATGCAGGTTATCCCACCAGTCAAGCAACCTAGACAAGCAGACGAACTAGCCAAGTTTAAGAGGATTCTAGAATGTCTGTGCATTAGTTCACTAGGGCTGCCATAAAAAAAAAAAAAAAAAAAACCACAGATTGGGTGGTTTAAACAACCAAAATTTATTTTCTCTCTGTTCCAGAGGCTGGAAGTCCAAAAGCAAGGAGAGCAAGGTGCAGAGTTGGTTTCCTCTGAGGCCTCTTTCCTGGGCTTGTCACTGGCAGATGGCCACCCTCTTGCTGCCTCTTCACACGCTCATTCCTTTGTAAACATGTGCTCCTGTTGTCTCTTTCTCTTCTTTTTTTTTTTTTTTTTTTTTTTTTGAGACAGAGTCTCCCTCTGTCACCTAGGCTGGAGTGCAGTAGCATGATCTTGGCTCACTGCTGCAACCTCCGCTACTGGGGTTCAAGTGATTCTCCTGCCTTAGCCTCTTAGGTAGCTGGGATTACAGGTGCCTGCCACCACACCCGGCTAATTTTTGTATTTTAGTAGAGATGGGGCTTCACCATGTTGGCCAGGCTGGTCTCAAACTCCTGACCTCAAGTGATCTGCCAGCCATGGCCTCCCAAAGTGCTGAGATTACAGGCGTGAGCCACCGCACCTGGCCTCTTCTTCGTCTTAGAAGAACACCAGTCACTAGGATTAGGGCCCCACCTCAATGACCTCCCTTCAACTTAATCACCTCTTTAAAGGCTCTATCTCCAAACATGGTCAAATTCTGAAGTACTGGCTAGCGGTTGGGACTTCAACATATGAATTGTGTGTGACGGTGGGGTGCACGATTCATCCATAACAGGGGGTGGAGGAAGGAGATGATGAATATCAATTATGGATTTAGGATTATCTCTAAGACCAGGAAATATAGCTGGTCCTGCTAACTGTTTCATTTATATGTATGTGTGTTGGCTTTTGGAAGTTGGGACTTGAAGAAGTAGTGCTAGGATGGAGTAAAATGTGGGGTATGGATGCGTCTGAACCACGTGGGGGTCAGATGCTGTCAACGTCCCATCCACATCCCCTCAGTACCTCTCAATTCCTTAAATACACAGTTCCAACTGTCAGGAACTGTGTCCCTGCCTAAGGACCCTCTCAGACCATTCTCCAGCATTGGAGACAGTCCAGAAGTGCCAGGAAATTAATGCCTCCTGGGAGTATTCGCAACCAGTGACTGACAAGAGTTGGTGAATAAATACTCCAGCTCCCTTGCGGCTTAGGTCAATATCTCCTAAGTGTGTGTGTGTTCTTTTGGGGTTTTTTGTTTTTGTGTTAGCTTTTCTGTTGCCCGTGCTGGAGTGCAGTGGTGTGATCTTGGCTTACTGCAACCTCCACCTCCCGGGTTCAAGCGATTCTTCTGCCTCAGTCTCTTGAGTAGCTAGGATTACAGGCACGTGCCACCATGCCCGGCTAATTTTTTATTTTTAGTAGAGACAGGATTTCACCATGTTGGCCATGCTGGTCTGGAACTCTTGACCTCGGGTGATCAGCCCACCTCGGCCCCCCAAAGTGCTGGGATTACAGGCATGAGCCACCGTGCCTGGCCCCAATTTTGTGTTCTGCACTGTTTCCCGGGAGTCTTCAACAAGAGTAAGCTCCAGCTGCCTGCCATGTAGCTTACTTCATAATGCATGCTTTCTTTGCCTTTCTTCTTTTCCCTATCTCATGTCCTCACTTCCATACTGGTACTTTTTGGAAAAAGTACTTGCACACAAATCCTTATCTCAGGGTCTGCTTCTCATGGAACCCAAATTAATATACCAACAGTCTATAGAATAGCTCACATTTACTAAATTTAACACATGTACTCATTTGGCTTCACTCACTTTGTACTTCTTATTTCTCTTTCAAGTGGTTGTTTCTCTAGCTATGTTTTCTTATAGGCCACTAATTCTTTCATTGTCACTACTACGTGCCAGGTGCTGGAGATACAGCAGGAAAAAGAATAGACAACGGCCCTGCTACCATTGGGGTTCCAGTCTAAAAAGGCAGACAGACTTTGAACAATTAATTTCAAAGGTGAATCATATCATAACAAGGAAAATGGAGGGGCAGGAGAGATACAGTAGTTGGATCCAACCTAGTCTGAAGGCAGAAGCGGTGTCTCCCAGAGGAAGTAACACTGCAACTGACCTCTGAAGGATTAGTGCAAAGTAGTTTGGCACCCTCTCCATTTGGCTTCCCTGACCAGGAGTTTGTCTTTTTGAAGCCTAACAATCACAAATGTGGCAAGGGGTCAAATAAAGCTTGGAAGAGCAATATGGTCAACACAAAAATATGAAACAAATCCCAAATTACCAAGAACCTTTATTTAACCTACCAAACTAAAAGAGCAATAAAATAAAAATATTTTCCATCCACAAAACAGTTTTACATCAACTACACTGACCAATACAGAGAAAAGGGAAATCCCTGAGGAACTGCCAATAATAAATAATGTACTTAAAAATAGAATGTTCTGAGTGTGAAGGAACATTTCCTGAGCCCGTTCAGTTTGGAGAAGTTTAGCCCTTTGCAAAATTCAGTTTCTCAAAAGGATATCCAACTGATGCAAGTTTCCTGCCATGAGAAGAAGCTGTCATGTTCAGTGGCACCTTACATGAAAGGTGGGGAAATAGGCCGGGCGCAGTGGCTCATGCCTGTAATCCCAGTACTTTGGGAGGCTGAGGCAGGTGGATCACCTGAGGTCAGGAGTTCGAGACCAATCTGGCCAATATGGTGAAATCCCATCTCTACTAAAAATACAAAAAAATTAGCCAGGTGTGGTGGCAGGTGCCTGTAATCCCACCTACTCAGGAGGCTGAGGCAGTAGAATCACTTGAACCCGGGAGGCAGAGGTTGCAGTGAGCGAAGATTGCACCACTGCACTCCAGCCTGGGGGACAGAGCGAGACTCTGACTCAAAGAAAGAAGGAAAGAAGGAAAGAAGGAAAGAAAGAAAGAAAGAAAGAGAGAGGGAAAGAGAGAAAGAAAGAAAGAAAGAAAGAAAGAAAAAGGGGGGAGAGAGAGAGAGAGAAAGAAAGAGAAAGAAAGAAAGAAGGGAGGGAGGGAGGGAGGGAAGGAAGGAAGGAAGGAAGGAAGGAAGGAAGGAAGGAAGGAAGGAAGGAAGGAAAGAAAGGAAAGAAAAGAAAAGATGGGGAAATAATCAATCTTCTTTCAATCAATTTGTCCATAGTTCTGGAAAAGCTACTGCACAGAGCTGGAGAGGAAACTATTTGCTCTCTGTAATACTGAAAAACTGAGAGAGCTATTTTAACTTGTCAATAACCAAAGAGTACCATTTTCTCACAGTGCACAGATGTTGTACAAAAAGTACATGACTTCCCTGCTGTTTGTGAGTGAAAAAGGAAAACCCAAATATTTGTGAAAGTGTAAGACGGATGCATTTAAAATTCTGGGGTCTAGCAAGGGAAAGATTCTCTGTGAAGACCCAAAACTGAGGACTGGTTTTGTAACTCTAAAATGATCTTGAGGAATGGAATCAAAATATGGTACTTCATTGATTCCAGGATGTATTTTTTTTTCATACTTTAGCATCTTAAATTCAAATGGGCTTGGCCACCAATGGTCTGTCACAAGTTTATTGGCAACTCCTCGACCCCACCTTCTTAGTACAACATAAAATAATGGCATGTTTTACAATCAGTGGCTCCTTAGATTAGATTAAATATCATGCTGTGTAGTTCAGTACACACAGTGATCCACATAAAAATAAATCTGACATTTAAACCCTGGTGATTTTCCCAATTGAAAAAGTGCTGGCAAAAATATTTGGCATCTTAAATTTCAGCATAAGCATCACAACTTCAGGAAGGGTTAGAGGAATAGTGATGTGGGTTAGGCTTGGGCTCTAGTTCTGGTTCTGTCCCTAATCAGCTAGGAAAACTGTAAGGAAATTAATTTCACACTTGTAGGCTTTGTTTCCTTATCTGTAAAATGAGAAAGTGTGATCAGGTGGCTTCTAAGTCTTCCAGCCAAAAAGGAAGGTAATTTTAAACCTTGCACCACTGAGGCTGTGTGTCGCCGTGGAAACTCCACAGCCAGGCTGCCCAAAGCCAAAGGAGCTACTACTGCAGCTGGTGGCTCGGAATCCTCTGCTGCCACCTCTGCTCCTCAAGTGGACACTCCAAATCCAGAAGTGGATTTCATGCTTCCCATGTTGAAAACCTAATTCATTCACAACCTGAGTAACTGGGAAAGAATAATTCTTCAGAATGGGGCAATATGTAAACTTCAAAAAACTGCAGAACTCTACTTGCTTATGTTGTCCTAAATATCTACCATAAATTTTAAATCTCTAAAAAATTATAGCAAGGGTTCACTTCAAAGTCGTCATGACTGACATAACGTGGCTATAGGTCCTGCTGCTCTGGGTGCCCTTTCCATGTCATAGAAGCACTTGCCGGAAAAAGCTCTGGTTTCTGAAAGAAAATAACAAAGAAATTTCATATGAATGAACAGTGCTTGTCAACACTCTCTCCTACCTTGAGAGTATATTCAACAAGAATAAGGGTGCAGGCCAAGGAAAACAAATAGTGAGGAATGGGTATTCCAAGCAATGAGAAATGGAATGATACCAGCATTGCTTTGTGGTAAATAATGCATACATTTACATTTTTATACATATTTTAAATTTGAAATTTTCAATCTATCTTTACCTAAACATGTTAGAATTAACAACAGGAATAGCAGCTAAAATCAGCAACTACAAAACAAATCACAAATTCCTAACTTTTCCTGTTTAAATTTTTTTTTTCTTTTTTTGAGAGAGAGTCTTGCTGTGTTACCCAGGCTGGAGTACAGTGGCGCAACCTCAGCTCACTGCAACCTCTACCTCCCGACTTCAAGTGATTCTCCTGCCTCAGCCTCCCAATTGGCTGGGATTATAGGCACCCGCCACTGCACCTGGCTAGTTTTTGTATTTTTAGTAGAGATAGGGTTTCACCGTGTTGACCAGGCTGGTCTCAAAACTCCTGACCTCAGGTGATCCGCCCATCTTGGCCTCCCAAAGTACTAGAATTACAGGCATGAGCCACCGTGCTGGGACCCTGTTTAAACTTATTTTCCAAAAGTTCACTCAAACTATTTTAATTGTTGTGATAAGTTGCTTAGTAAGTTACTCACTAAATTAGACTCCCTTCTTTAAAATTTTCTGAAATTCAGTATATGTTGTATATTGAATATGAATGTGTTATATACTCCCTTTTCTAAAATTTTCTGAAATTGATGTATATGTTGAACCCCAACTCACTGAATGGGCACAGATTCCAGTGAACTCCAGTGAAATGATATAACTCAAGTAAATGTGTTGGCACTAGCATCTTGCATTCAAACATCACACTCTTCGACTCTGAGGAACTACAGTTGTTGGGTCAAGTGGTACTATTAAGCTACCAGAATATATTCTTTACCCAAACAAGTAAGGACAGAAAAGAAAGAGGTAAAAAATAAAAAGAAACACTTAGGACTGCCAATGGCCTGCCCATTATCTACACAGTGCTCCAGAGAGCAGGTGCCACCTCTGAATTCCAAGTCGTTGATTTACCAGGTTTCCACTCTACCTTCACTAGGGCCTTGCCCCTTTCCATGAGAAAGAGGGAGGCTTATGAAACGAGGAAGAAATGATGACTGTAAAGACTAGAATTTATTTGTAGATTTGTAGGTCCGAAGTTATATACAGTTAGAGAACAGGGTACTTTATGTCTTCAAGTTCCATATATTTTATAGCAAAGTTGCTTAAATATTAAATATATTAAGCAATTATGTTAAGCAATTTAAGGACTTATGTTTAAATATAATAGAAACTAGTTGGTTTTTTTTCTTTTTTTTTTTTGACTGAGTCTTGCTCTGTTGCCCAGGCTGGAATGCAGTGGCGCGATCTCAGCTTACTACAACCTCCACCTCCCGGGTTCAAGTGATTCTCCTGCCTCAGGGTCCTGAGTAGCTGGGGCTACAGGTGCCCACCACCATGCCTGGCTAATTTTTTGTAGTTTTTTGTTTTAGTAGAGATGGGGTTTCACCATGTTGACTAGGCTGGTCTCAAGTGATCCACCTGCCTCGGCCTCCCAAAGTGCTGGGATTACAGGTGTGAGCCACTGTGCCCGGTCATTAGCTGATTATTTTTATGTAATTAGGACAAGTTGGCATCTGTCCTAGATAGCCAGTTGGCTATAAGTCACAAAGTAGGTGTTTTTAGAGGACCGGAGACAAACAATGTTTGATGTGCTCACTTTGGTGGTATAGAACACTATAGAAAATCACCCTGGAGCACTGTTAAAATCTGTTTAGGTTCATAAAGGACAGTATATGTAACCAACACCAAATCAGGAAGCGTGAGAGAGGGGCTGCTGCCTTTCTCAGTTGACTTCTGGCATCCCACCCACCCACTGCCTGCCACTTTGTCTTCTGACACTGTTATCCAGGGCATAAAGTAACAAGAAATGCAAAGACATGTAGTTCAGACGTGTAGCTCAGTCCACACTGAGATCAGGAATATGTAAGTGGACCAACTCTTTAAAACAGTTTTTAGTCAAAGTAGTAACACATTTTCATTGCAGACAAATTCAAAAACAGAAAGGAAAAACATTACCTGTTTAGGAATATATCTCTTCAGACCTTTTCTTTCCTCGTGTGTACCTATATAATTCTTTTACCCCAAGATAAGCCCATTGGGGTAAAAGAATGATACTTTATGAAGAGTTTCTTTTAGTATCGCTACTTTGGCTTCTGAGGCATTTCTTCACATCTATGAAGAATGATTTTGATTGGGAGAACGTTCCAAGCACCTCAGTGCCTAAGAAAAAGAGTCACCATGCAGTATATCTTTGCAGGTGCAGTTGGCTTAGCAGTGTTCAGTCCTTTTCTAAGAAAAGCTCGTTCAGAGCATTAATACTCTGCAGGATGACCTCTGTGATGACCTTGTGTGTACAGTGAGTGTGATATCATTTGCACTTCTTTTTATTTGACTTTTCCTCTTTTAGATGGTGGACAAGTAAACTAAAATCTAAATTACTTTAACAGTGAGGATGATGTGTGTTTTGTTGATGAGCACTGCCTTAAATCCAGGTGTGTAATAACTATAAAAGAGCTTAATAAGAGCAGATAAAGAGGGCCGGCGATGGTGGCTCATGCCTGTAATCCCAGCACTTTGGGAGGCTGAGGCGGGTAGATCACTTGAGGTCAGGAGTTCAAGACCAGCCTGGCCAACATGGTGAAGCCCTGTCTCTACTAAAAATACAAAAAACATATTAGCTGGGTGTGGTGGTGTGCACCTGTAATCCTAGCTACTCAACAGGCTGAGGTGGGAGGATCACTTGAACCCAGGAGGTGGAGATTGCAGTGAGCTGAGATTGCACCACTGCACTCCAGCCTGGTGACAGAGCGAGACTCTGTCTTGAAACAAACAAACAAAAAAAGCAGATAAAGAGTTACTATGGAATAATCAACAAAGGAAAAATAGCCTCATTTAAATAGGTATGGAGGGGTCTCCAGTCTGCTTCCAGCTGTGGGATCCAGAGAGGCATCCTGAAGGGACAGCATGCTGGCCAGTGTGCCTGCCTGATGCAAGGCCTTGCTAGTTTGTGGTGGTGTTATAAAGAAACTTCAAAGGCCTCAATAGCACAATTACCAGTCTACACGTGACTCAATTCAATAAAGGTTCTTACCATTGATGTTACTGATAGAGCAAACTGTAGTCATCAACCAAAGAGTAATCAGGATCATCTGCAAAAGGCAGAACAAAGAAAACAACAGTAACATCAATTTTTCATAAGAAGATCTCAGCCCTTCTCAAGCCAGGGCATCTCCCTTAGAGATTCTGGTGACTACCATTTTGTACGGAGAAAATAGATCTGCCAACAAAAACTATAAATGGTAGTCACTACTCCAAACCAGAGGACATTCTGGAAATCACTATGCTGACTTCTTTGCCCTCTTTCATCCATGCTCAGGTACAGTACCCACAGTAAAATCATATTTAAAAATGGACAGAAAAAGCATCCTACATTACCAAATGGTAATTCTAAAGCAATAAGAAATAAAATACCTTAAATCTTCATATTGTTCAAAGATAGAATTTCAGCCACTACATTTTTTTTTTCCATCACTAAATTTTTAGTAAACTGTTAAGTACAGCATAAGCTGAACTCCTCCCTTATTGATAGGTTTTGGCTCTGTGTCCCCACCCAAATCTCATCTTGAATTGTACCTTCCATAATTTCCACCTGTTGTGGGAAGGACCCAGTGAGAGATAATTTGAATCATGGGGGCAGCTTCCCCCACAACGTTGTCGTGGTAGTGAATAAGTCTCACAAGATCTGATGATTTTATCAATGGTTTCTGCTTTTGCATCTTCTTCATTTTCTCTTGCCACCACTATGTAAGAAGTGCCTTTCACCTCCCACCATGATTCTGAGGCTTCCCCAGCCATGTGGAGCTGTGAGTCCAATTAAGCCTCTTTTTCTTCCCAGTCTCAGGTACGTCTTTATCAGCAGCATGTAAACAGATTAATACACTCATTCTCTTGAATATGGATAGGTATATCTTTTCTTTACTCAAATAATAAATATATGTTGAACACCTACTATGTACTCAGAACCGTGTCAAGTGTTGTGGGTAATACAGAAGACAAAGTTGTACCTGACCTCGGGATCTTATTAATATTCAAGGCATACAACTAACGAGAGCTTGTTTGGAGTAGCTGCAGGGGAATGCAGCTATTTGTATACTCTTGACCAAAGACTGACCCTCCTCTATCAGGAATGGTCATGCTCTTTGAGCACGTAGCTTCGGCAGGGACGCACATGGACTGGTGAGAGAGGAAGTGGACACCCGCCTAGCCAGCCAGATGTGCCAAATCAACCCTAGCAAACAATAGGCTGACAGATGTTGCAGCCAGACTGCCCTCACATCCCATAAAACTAATAAGAAGTGCTAAGATGTGTACTTCTATCCCAGAGGTATCATAGGAGTTCAAAGAAAGAAAGAGACTACTGTGATTAGTGAAAGTTCTCATTAAAGATAACATTAAGTGACATGTTTCCTGACGTCCATGCCTTCTATAAATTGTATTTCTATGTAACCCAAGGGGAACTACATCTCAGTTCTGCTGTTCTCACAGTCCAAGTTGAAATAATCTTTTAGGTAAAATTTGCTTGCAATAAGTTTATTTTGGTATTTCAGTAACACAATTATCTTGGATAAGCTATAAAATAGACCACCAGTTATCATATTCCACTCTGTGACAAGTAGTATTATAGTAAGATTCTAATAGAGGCTCATTCCCTTGGGAATTTGATTCTATTTAATCCTTTCATTCCCTTTATTTCAAAGTTCTAGCTATTTAATTTTAAAGAAAACCCAATATAAGAATTTTATTGTTGTTTTTTGTTTGTTTTGTTTTGTTTTGTTTTTGACACAGTTTGACTGTGTCACCCAGGCTGGAGCGCAGTGGTGCAATCTCGGCTCACTGCATCCTCCACCTCCCAGGTTCAAACAATTCTCATGCCTCAGTCTCCTGAGTAGCTGAGATTACAGGCACGCGCCACCACACCCAGCTAATTTTTGTATTTTTAGGGAGATAAGGTTTCACCATGTTGTCCAGGCTGGTCTCGAACTCCTGACCTCAAGTGATCCGCCTGCCTTGCAATATAAGAATTTCAAAAGATCTTTTTTAGTGGCATACCTGGTGAGGTTTTAGGAATTGGGAGGGGTCCTCTCCTGTAAGAAATGAAAACCAAAGTATTTTAGATAAGTTCTTGTTATTTTTATAATTTTTTTACTTCTTGCTACAAGCCTATTGTACTCTAATCAGATCTGGTTTCTGCACTGGAGGGTCAAGAAAGCTCACCTGAAGCAAATGATCTGTAGCACTGACCTACGGAAATCTACGTTGCAGACGTTCTATTACGGCAAGAGGCAGCATGCACAGTGATTAGTAGCACAGAGCCTTATCCCCACAGCCTAGACTGGCAGGATTAAAATCTTAGCTGTGTGGGAAAGACTCCCTGCGTGCCTTGAACATCCACATCCTCATACGTAAAATAGGACGTATAAACAGCTCCTACCTCACTGTGGGGATTAAATCAGCTAATTCACACTAACGGTTTTAAACAGTGCCTGACATGCTTAAATATTGATAATGATCATGCAATCCTTCCCAGGCGCTCCTCATCTTTAATAAAACTGGAGTGAAAATTCAAAAGCTTAGACTGCAAGCTGACTATGTCAAACAGAAGTTTCTCTTCCCGCAGGATCCTTTACGTGAACGGCAGCGAACTTTTTGAGTAAAGGGCCAAGTAGTAAATGATTTAGACTTTGCTAGCCACATACCGTCTCTCTTGCAACTCTACTCATCTCTAGGAAGGCAGCTATGCTAACCACTATACCACCAACGCCACGGTTCTACTCATCTCTAGTGGCAAAGCAGCCATAGACAAAACCTCAGTGAGTGAGGGTGCTTGTGTGCCCATAAAACTTGATAGAGCAACACTGAAATTTGAAATTCAAATAATTCTCACATGTCACAAAATAGGATCGTCTTGACTTCTTTCCAGCCATTTAAAAATGTAAAGACTATTCTTAACTCACAGGCCCTACAAAAATGAATTTAACTCTCAGGGGCCATAGTTTGCTGACCCCTGCTTTCTACAGGCTGTAAGAGAAGTATAGGATTCATACATGAACAGTAATGATCAAGTTCAAGCATGATATACTCCTCCCTAAACTATGACTATTAAAATCCACTTAATATTTGTCCTAAAAATACTATTTCCAAAAAGCAAGCAGCCTTATTAAGCAGATGCAGTAGTAGATATATTCCAATTCTAGCAAGTCTTAGAACATTCATGATAACAATGTTTGCTAAAAGTAATTTTCTTCATGTGAAAAGCAGCTGGTTATTACCTTGCCAAATTAGGCGCTGTAGCCTTTCCTGGTGGGACTGCATTCTTCTGGGGGGAGTAGAAATTCTCATACATGATGGGTGCTAGGAGAGTCACCAAGAAACAGGACATGAAGAGGCAGGCGTCTTTCATCCTTAATGACATCTAACAAGAAAGGCTAATAGAATTGTGTAAATAACACTCCCCACCCCACCACCCCATTCACCTGGTGGAATCTGTCCAGTTTTGCGTTGATTCACAAAGTATTCAATGTCCTTCTGAATGCTGCACATTTCTAAACTCTTTCGGACTTGTTCGTACATCTAATAAAAAAGAAGGTCAATTAATAGGTAGAAGTATGTTGAGATAATTGTGACACAGCTCCTTAAAGACATGGGTTTGAGGCAGGGCGTGGTGGCTCATGTCTGTAATCCCAGCATTTTGGGAGGCTGAGGTGGGCGGATCACAAGGTCAGGAGTTCGAGACCAGCCTGGCCAACATAGTGAAACCCCATCTCTGTTTAAAATACAAAAAATTAGCCAGGTGTGGTGGCGGGCGCCTGTGGGGAGGCTAAGGCAGGAGAATTGCTTGAACCCAGGAGGCAGAGGTTGCAGTGAGCCAAGATCGTGCCACTGCACTCCAACCCCAGGCGATAGTGCGAGACTCCATCTCAAAAAAAAAAAAAAAAAAAGAACAACAACAAAAACATGGGTTTGATAGAGAGCTGACTCTTCCAAATTTTCTTGTTTTGAAAAAAGAACACATTCCAAAGTCCCAGATTCATATTAGAGCTTTTCTCTGATGCACATCTGCTATTAATTTATTTTTTTTTATTATTTCTTTTTTTTTAAGATAGAGTCTCGCTCTGTCACCCAGGCTGGAGTGCAGTGACACAATCTCGGCTCACTGCAACCCCCACCTCCCTGGTTGAAGCAATTCCCCTACCTCAGCCTCCCGAGTAGCTGGGATTACAGACGCATGCCACCACGTCCGGCTAATTTTTTTTGTATTTTTACTAGAAATGGGTTTCACCATGTTGGTCAGACTGGTCTCGAGCTCCTGACCACAGGCAATCTGCCTGCCTTGGCCTCCCAAAGTGCTGGGATTACAGGTGTGAGCCACCGTGCCTCACCTACATCTGCTATTAATATTTTAAAGATGACAGAAAATGTATCTTTGTGGCAGGACAGAAGCCTTGGCTGAATTATTATTATTATTATTATTATTATTTTTGAGACAGAGTCTCGCTGTGTCACCCAGGCTGGAGTGCAGTGGCACAATCTTGGCTCACTGCAACCTCTGCCTCCTGGGTTCAAGCAATTCTCCTGTCTCAGTCCCCCAAGTAGCTGGCACTATGCACCACCATGCCTGCTAATTTTTGTATTTTTAGTAGAGACGGGGTTTCACCATGTTGGCTAGGCTGGCTCAAACTCCCAACCTCAGGTGATCCGCCCACCTTGGCCTCCTAAAGTGCTGGGATTACAAGCGTGAGCCACCGCACCCAGCCTTGGATAAAATGTAAAAATACTGATGGAACCAAAAAGTAGATATCAAATCCTATGGCACAAAACCAATGCCACACACAAATGCAAAGACAATTACTTAAAGAAGAGTTTTCCATTCAATCCTATCGGTTTTCTGGGTGTTTAGTTGTTCTTCTAAGGTGAATGTCTCATCTAAGTGAGAGTGGCTACTCCTTAGCAAAGAAGGTTGTGATAACTTGATTTGACGCCTCTGAGATGTGGGGAGCCCATTACTATTGCTGTGTACAGGTTAAGCCTGGACAATGGACCAGCGAATACTGTTGAGGTAAGTCTGAGCCCTGGAGCAACCATTAGCCTGGGAAAGGGTCAGTGTCCTAGTACTCGGTGCTGTCCTGGAGCGACCCCATTCCAGAATGGAGCCGTGTCTGGGATGCACATACATGCTGTGACATCTGTCTTCCGTACATGAAACTATATTCGGATTCTATCTGTTCTCCTGCCCTAACTCTGAATTTACTTTGTGCCCTAACTATGAATTTCTTTTATATATATATATATATATATATATATATATATATATATATAAAGCCACCATGCCCAGCTAATTTTTGCATTTTTAGTAGAGACAGGGTTTCACCATGTTGGCCAAGCTGGTCTCAAACTCCTGACCTTGGGTGATCCACCTGCCTCAGCCTCCCAAAGTTCTGGGATCACAGGTGTGAACCACCGCTCCCAGTGGTGAATCTCTTAATGAGAAAATCATGGTGGCAAAAGAGCCAGGAGTCAGGTTACATGTTATCTGGATCCTTCTATGAACTCACTGTATGGCCTTAGGCAAGTCACCTTACCTCACCAGGGGCGAAGTGAACCAATCAGTATCTATAGTTCCTTCTACTCTAATGTATCCAACATGCACAGGACAATCCTCAGTGGATGCCTCTGACTTACTTCATCACTGGTGACACATTGTTGTGACAGCTGATTCACATGTAACCACAATGCATTCCGGAAGAAGTTTATTCGTTCACATTCTTGAGCCTCAAATGCCTACAGAAAAATAGCTACATGTACATAAATATGCAAGGAAAAGGGCCGTTCATTTTGGCTGACTGTGACTTAAGAAACAGTGTCAACCTTTAGTTATCTGTAAACTTACTGTCCAATTTAGAATACTTCTCCACCACCACTCAGGATGCTCATAAACTCATACCACAAAGAATGCAAACAAATCCTAATATAGTAACACAAACAGGCTTGGAAATAGTTCTGAGGATAAAAAGTAATGATGATCCCAGACACCAATGTTCTAACTGAGTTCCTACTGACATTTCCAAATATCTAACATCATCTCCACCTGGGCAGCCTGCCAGAGCCTCAGATTCAACATGCTGCCCCTCCCACCCTGGAATGAATGAGTTTAACTGGCAAGATGGTCATAACTGTTGATGCTGGTTGACGAATACATGGGAGGCCATGTACTTGTCTTCTACCTTTGTGTATGTTTAATTGTTTTTCCTTAATAAAAGGGTTAAAATAAAAGTCATTGCCTGAGATAGTTTTTTGGATATAAACAAATACCACCTTTTAGAAAAATCAAGCTATTCTACGAAGCAGATGGCATTCTATTCAACAGTGGATGTGATATATCAGTGTATTTTAAAAATATTGAATACCATAGCTATTTTTAACATGAATGAATTTTATATTCCATAGCTTTTATATACCACAGCCCCTTTGCCACTCTATGAGGAGAAAAGGATGGGGACAGGCGTGGCTATAAGTGGTTCTCATACTTGAATTCACATCAGAATCACTTGCAAGGTTTATTAGCATAGAGATTGCTGGGCTCTACCTCCATAGTTTCTGATTCAATTTCATATCTCATACTATAGGTTTTATTCAAAACCATAAAATTTTGAATGCCTTTTAAATTTTGCTACATTTTAAAACTTATTATAAAATAAAACAAAACTTCAAACATATACAAGCGTAGAGAGGTACAGATAGTATGATGAATCCCTACGTACTCATCACCAGCTTAAACATTTATCAACTCACAACCAATTCTGTTTTATCTATATCTCTACCAATTACCCTACTGTCTGGAGTATTTTGAAACAAATGCATTATTTCACCTGTAAATATTTTTATGTCTATATAACATAGTATAATAATTTATTAATATTACATTAGTTTTGTTATGGGATATTTCACATAGAATCAGATAGCAGTATCATAAATATCTATATACCAACTACCCAGCTTTGTCAAAAACTTCAGCCATATTTGTTTCAGATTCTGTAAAAGCCCCTGTGTGATTTACCCAGTTTCTATCGCCTTCTTCCTTCCCCAGATAGCCATTATCCTGAATTGTATCATTCTTATGCAAGTGTTTTGTTTTGTTTTGTTTTATGGGGAAGGGGTTGTTTTGTTGTTTGGTTTTGGGGGGTTTTATTTTGTTTTGTTTTGAGACAGGGTCTCACTTCGTCACCCAGGCTGGAGAGCAGTGGTATGCTCATGGCTCACTGCACCTTCAAACTCACGGGCTCAAGCAATTCTCCCGCCCAGGTTCCCAAGTAGCCTCTGCCACCATGCCTGACTAATTTTTATATGTCTTTGTAGAGACAAAATTTCACTGTGTTGCCCAGGCTGGTCTTGAACTCCTGGGCTCAAACAATCCACCCGTGTCATCCTCTGAAAGTGCTGGGATTACAGGCGTGAGCCACTGTGCCTGGCCTTTATGCAGGTTTTTACATTATATATGTATCCATAAAATGTATATGATACTGCTTTACATGTTTTTAAACCTTATTTTAAAATGGCCTCATTCTAGGCTTTTCCTTAAGAGTGTGGAGTTACTAAAGTAAAGCAGAAAACAGTGTTTTAGGAGAAGCATAATGACCCACAGTATCAGATGGCAAAGAGAGGTCAAATAAGATTAGAAACTGCAAAGGCCCACTGGCCCTCATGCCAAGGGATTGCTGGTGCCCTCCAAGACAGTAGCTGCAAGGAAGCAAATCCCAGATGCTGTAGGCTGGGGACAGACAGGACAACAAGGACTTGGAGACAGCTCCTTCAAAAAGCGTGGCTGTGAAGAAGGGTGGGGGTAGTAGCGGTCGTAGATAGAAAAGCAAGAACTACTGGGGTTTTTTTTTATTTTGGGGGTTTTTTTGAGATGGAGTCTAACTCTGTTGCCCAGGCTAGAGTGCAGTGGCATGATCTCGGCTCACTGCAAGTGCAGTGGCATGATCTCGGCTCACTGCAACCTCCACCTCCCGGGCTCAAGTGATTTTCCCACCTCAGCCTCCCAAGTAGCTAGGATTACAGGTGCTTGCCACCACACCCAGTTAATTTTTGTATTTTCAGTAGAGACTGGTTTCACTATGTTGGCCAGGCTGGTCTTGAACTCTTGACCTCAGGTGATCTGCCTGCCTTGGCCTCCCAAAGTGCTGGGATTATAGGCATGAGCCACCATGCCTGGCCAAACTGGTGGGTCTTAAAGCTAGGAAAGAGCTGAGTCTGTGTGTAAGATAACAGAAGTTGACAAATTCTCTATGTCCAAGAAGGTGGGGAAAGGCAAGATGGATGAAAAAAGATCTTGAACGAGGAAGGAATAGCCCCTTTTCCATGCTAAGAAGAAAAAAGGAGTGGGGCAGGCATGTCTGCCAACGATTCTCATACTTGAATTCACATCAGAATCACTTGGAAGGCTTATTAGCACAGAGATTGCTGTGCTCTACCCCTAGAGTTTCTGATTCTGTAGGTCTGAGGTGGGTCTGAGAACCTGCATTTCTAACAAGTTCCCAGGTGATGCTGATGCTACCGGTCCTAGGACCTCACGTTGAGAACCACTGGAAGAAAATGTGCAGGCAGGGTGACAGAAAATTAAGGAAGCTTCCAAGTTACGCTTTTTATTTTCTCTTGGAAATTGTGAGGTCATTTGCAGCAAAAGAAGGGGAGCAGCGATGAAACTGAAGGTAAGAGGAGGGTAAAAAAAGAAAAAAAAAAACCCTCCAGCCTTGCATGGTGGCTCATGCCTGTAACCCCGACAACACAGGAGGCCAAGGTGGAAGGATTGCTTGAGACTCAGGAGCGCAAGACCAGCCTGGGCAACACAGCAAGACCCTGTCTCTTTAAAAATAAAATAAATAATAAATAATTAACAAGGCATGGTGGTGCATGCCTGTAGTCCCACCTACTTCACTTGAGCTCAGGAGTTTGAGACTGCAGTGAGCTCTGATCGTGCCACTGCACTCCAGCCTGGGTGACAGAGTGAGACCCCGACTCAAAACAAACAAAAAGCAAACAAACCAACCTCCAAAGCCTGCTCACTTGCTGTCGGCGTTCCCTTTAGAGCGTATTGAGTACAGGCCAGGCTCTCCGAAGGTAATTATGTAATCGACCATTAACTGATGGAGCTATTCTATGCCTGTGCTATCCCAACATGAGACTAAAGCTTTGAGTAGTTGGACAGCATGGTCAGGATGGGAACGAGGCAGACAAGGTTTGGGGAAAACTATTCCAGTTCCTTCTATTCTTCACTTAAATTTCTGATTTCTTTTGTTGTTTGTTTGTTTTTTTGGAGAGAAGTCTTGTTCTGTCGCCCAGGCTGGAGTGCAATGGCGCGATCTTGGCTCACTGCAACCTCCACCTCCCAAGTTCAAGTTATTCTCCTGCCTCAGCCTCTAGAGTAGCTGGGACTACAGGCGTGTGCCACTACACCCGGCTAATTTTTGTGTTTTTAGTAGAGATGGGGTTTCACCGTGTTGACCAGGTGGTCTTGAACTCCTGACCTCAGGTGATTCACCTGCCTCAGCCTCCCAAAATGCTGGGATTACAGGCATGGGCCACCGTGCCCCACCAAATGTCTGATTTCTAATTTGCCCTCAAGCTCTGTAACTCTATGAGAATCGGGGCAGATCATTTCTACAAAAGTAGACTCTCCAGGTTCTGGGCAGAAGACGGGCCCCTGCCCCCCCATCTCCCCCTCCCCGCTCCCCTCCTCCATTCCCCGCCCAGTTCCCCCCACCCCATCCTGAGCAGCTTCCTGTTACACCCCCCGCACCCCCGCACCCCAGTCCTGAGCAGCTTCCCGTTACGGGTACCTCACAGGCCTTGATGTGCTCACTCTGCCACTCTTCTCGGACCTTATCCAGGGTGCTGATGTGCAGCATGTATGCTTTGTCTGCAACAGAAGGGAGAGACCTGGATCAGAAACTAGACAGGAAGATGGCTCGCAGATACCCCCACAGGCTCATCTCAGATGGCAAAAGAAACTCATCCGAGTTGTGCTCAGCTCACAAGGCCCCCAGGACTCTGAGCACTGGGAGTTATTGCATCTCTCACCCTCATCATATTTGGTGAAGCAGGTGAAGCAGAGTATCACTGTCTTTTTAAACATTGGACCAAACATTGAGAAAGAAATGTTCTAAGGAAGGAGAAGTGAAAGCTGATAAGAAACCTCAGCCAAGTTTTCTTTGTCTAATTCCACCTCAATACTTCCCATCACTTTTCATTTTCAGAATTGTCTGATGAAGGGTGCAGAGAAGAGAACTACCTTGAGCCCTAAAGGGGCACCAAGTTACTTTCGTTTCGAATGTAAAGATTAAGATCTTACATGACCACAGTTACGAGGGATATTTCCGGCAGGATATTCTGGGAATTAGGAGCTTTTGCAAACGCCTGGTTTGGGTCTTAGATTTCAGTGATAACAAGGCCTTGCAGCTTGGCTGTTTCACAGCAGATAAGGGCTACCAATACATCAGAGGAAGGACCTTATTGCAAAGCCGCTACCACATGACTGCACCATCACCACTCACTCCCATGTAAGGCAGCAAGATCTAAGCAGACAGCGGTCAGAAACGGCTGCTTCATAGCCTCCTCCCACCTTCTGGGATTCTAATACACCCTCCCTTCCTCTCTCCTCTTCTTTCCTTTCCTCCCTTCTTTCCTCCCTGCCTTCCTTACTCTCTCCCTTCCTTCCTCCCTTTTCCCCTTCTGATATCTCACTAATCCTGCTGAATATCCTTATATTCTCTCTTTAAGGTATATAAAACTCCCTTTCTCAGGGACACATTTAGGATAACATAGACCCCACTAGCAACCCTCCCCCATTCATAGGAACTGCCCCTCACCGGAGTCCTCTACTGCAGTCTTTGAAGTTGCCAGTTTCACAAAAAGCTGTGAAAACAAACAGAAAAAAAACATAGCAAGCATTGGGAATGCTGGACAAGGCTTCCATAGGCAAAACAGATTGAAAAGCAGTAACTATGAAGAGACCAGGTCTAGTGCAAGTCCTATGTACATCTCCCTCGTGAGCAAATAATTCAACGTGCCCTGCAATCTTATCAGTCTTGAAAAATATCCATAAAGCATCTTACCCAGTGTCTTTCTAAAGACACATCCAGTCCTCTCATTGCAGAAATCTTGTATCTAGATTTTACAAAGTTAAATTTGTAGTCCACCCAAGCAAAAAGCAACCTGACTACAAAGAATACATAAGCTGAGTATTTAAGAAAAATGAAAACAACTGGGAAACCCCTCCAACCTCTTATCACCCCAACTCCCTCCCTCATAGCCGTGCTTCTATCACTCTTCCCCCAACCCCCAAAAATGTGGCAGTGGTTTTTCAGGTTCAGAAGACCCCAATACGTGAAGGAAGATATTGCCAGGGGTTTAGGGTACAGGTTCATTTCTTATGAATATTCATAACTGGCTTTAGCCTGATATTGGTCAATCTCAGATTTTTTGGGTTGTCAGCCCTCCTGGGTACCTTTTCTTGTTGCTTCGGGTTCACCAGGTTGGCACTCCGGCTGACAGCCTGTTCTGCCTCATCTTTGTCCCGGCATTTCTGCTCATAGTTCTTCTTTGCCTTTGTCATTATGAACAAAGAGAAGCAAAACAAATGAACAGAGTGTAACCCTGAAATGCAGCCCCCTTGGCCCAGGAAGTCCAGCATGGACAGGGCCCTCTGATTGTCTCTAAGTCTTGGGCTCCCAGAGGGCAGATGCTTTTTTTTCTAAGTCTTTGAAAGCTCACTCTCTCTCTCTAGCCCTTTTTCAAATTATGTAATAGCGGCAACCTGATCAAGGAAGTAATAACTCCTATTTGGCAACATAAAGTACATGAGCTTTAAAAATGGACTGAAATGAGGTCGGGCACGGTGGCTCATGTCTGTAATCCCAGCACTTTGGGAGGCCGAGGCGGGTGGATCATAAGGTCAGGAGATCAAGACCATCCTGGCTAACACCGTGAAACCCTGTCTCTACTAAAAATACAAAAAAAATTAGCCGGGCTTGGTGGCGGGCGCCTGTAGTCCCAGCTACTCGGGAGGCTGAGGCGAGAGAATGGCGTGAATCCGGGAGGCGGAGCTTGCAGTGAGCTGAGATCCAGCCACTGCACTCCAGCCTGGGCAACAGAGTGAGACTCTGTCTCAAAAAAAAAAAAAAAAAAAGGACTGAAACAAAAGATGGAATTTGAAATAGACAAAATTAAGGCCAGGCACCACGGCTCAGGCCTGTAATCCCAACACTTTCACAGGCTTAAGTGGGGTGGATTGCTTGAGCACAGAAGTTCAAGACAAACCTGGGCAAAGTGGGTGAAACCCCATCTCTACAAAAAACACAAAACTTAGCTAGGCATGGTGGCACACACCTGGGGTCCCAGCTACTTGGGAGGCTGAGCTGGGAGGGTCGCTTGTGCCCAGGAGTTCAAGGCTGCAGTGAGTTATGATCATGCCACTGCACTTCAGCCTGGGCAAAAGGGTGAGACTCTATCTCAAAATAACAATAATAACAACAACAATTAAAATATTTATGTAACTCTAAAACGTGTGGTCTAAAATTTATAAAACATTCATAATCCTCAGAATGCATGTACAATCCCTTGGTTATTTGGTACCAACTCACTCTAATTCTAATGAAGCCTCTATATTCACCACAGCATGTGAACAGTGGGCAGGGTACCAATGCCATCATTTATTTTGCTTAAAGATAGTCGTTTTCCTTATTTATTTACTTATTTATTTAGACAGAGTCTAGCTTTGTCACACAAGCGGGAGTGCAGTGGTGCGATCTCGGCTCACTATACCCTCTGACTCCCAGGTTCAAGTGATTCTCCTGCCTCAGTCTCCCTAGTAGCCAGGACTACAGGCAAGCACCATCATGCCCCTCTAATTTTTGTGTTTTTAGTAGAGACAGGATTTCACTATTTTGGCCAGGCTGGTCTCAAACTCCTGACCTCAGGTGATCCACCCGCCTCGGCCTCCCAAAGTGCTGGATTACAGGTGTGAGCCACTGCGCCCAGCCAGTGTTCCTTTTTTATTTAAAGAATTCTGTTTTATGTAGTTTAAACGTAGGCCATGGTCTATCATGTGCTACCATTACCACCAGTATTATGGAAACAGTTCACAAACTATATTCATTAGTGGATCATAAAAATAATTTTCTGTTTCAACTATGAAAGCAAAGACTTTTTTAAACACCAAAGCTGCTTTATCTTAATTCCAGGAAGTAGGAAGAAAACCAACAAAGCTGTGAATCAAACAGTTAGCTAATAAATAAAAATGATGAGAAAGAATGGTTGACTAAGATAAATAAAGAAAATATGGCACATACACACAATGGAACACTATTCCACTATAAAAAGAATGAAATCCTGTCATCAGTGGCCACACGGATAAGCCTGGAGGACATTATGTTAAGCAAAATAAACCCTTTGATATACCGATTTCCTTTCCTTTGGATAAATACCTGATAGTGGGACTGCTAGATCATATAGTAATTCTATTTGTAGTTTTTTCGAGAAATCTCCATACTGCTCTCCATAGTGGCTATGCTAGTTTACATTCCCACCAACAGTGTGTAAGAGTTCCTTTTTCTCTAAATCCTTGTCAGCATTTGTTATTTTTTGTCTTTTTGATAACAGCCATCCTAACTGGGGTGAGATGGTACCTCATTGTGGTTTTGAGTTATAGTTTTCTGATGATTAGTGATGTTGAGCATTACAAAATATATTTGCTTGCCATTTGTATGTCTTCTTTTGAGAAATGTCTACCCAGATCCGTTGCCCATTTTTTAATCCAATTGTTTGTTTTTTTCTTTGCTGCTGAGTTGTTTGAGTTCTTTGCGTATATTCTGGATATTAGTCTCTTGTCAGATGAATAATTTGCATATTTTCTCCCATTGTAACCACTGTAAGTGTTCAATTCAGTGGTATTAGATACATTTATAAAGTTATGTAACCATCACCACAATCTATCTTCAAAATTATCTTTACCTTATAAAACTGAAATTCTATGCCCATTAAACAATAACATCTCAACTTCTTCTTTCCCCAGCCCTTAGCAGCCCTTTCCCTATTCTATTTTCTGTCTCCCTTTCATTATTTTTTTAATTTAAAAACATTTTTGCAGGTACATAGCAGGTTTATATACTTATGGGGTATATGAAATATTTTGATACAGGCATGCAATGTGAAATAAGCACATCATGGAGAATGGGGCATCTATCCCCTCAAGCATTTATCCTTTTAGTTACAAACAATCCAATTACATTCTTTATTTAAAAATATGCAATTAAGTGATTATTGACTATAATCACCATATCATGCTATCATCCCCTTCATTTTAGAAGATATTGTCACTGGATATAGGGTTATGTCTTAACAGTTCTTTTCTTTCAGCATATGCGATATGTTGGGCCACTTCTTCATGGTCTCCATAGTTTCTAATAGGAAATCTGCTGTCATTGGTTTTCCCTTTTAGGTTTTCCCTTTTAGTTAAGGTGTCATTTCTCTCTCATTTAGTTTTCAGAAGTTCGACTATATGTCTTGGTATGGATTTCTTTGGGTTTATCTTGTTTACAGTTTAATCAGCCTCTTGGATATGTAGGTTTATGTCTTTTGCTAAATTTGGAAATTTTTCAGCCATTATTTCTTCAAATAATGACTTAAAGCTAGGCTTTTTCAGCCCACCTTCCTTCTCCTCACCTTCTAGCATCACAGACACATTAGTGTTAGATCTTTTCTTATAGTGCAAAAAGTCCCTGAGGCTCTGTTAATTTTTTTCAGCTTATTTTCTCTCTGTTGTTCATGGCGGGTAATTTCTATTATTCTGTCTTCCAGTTAACCAACTCTTTCTTCTGTCTCTTCCATTCTCTTCTTAAGCCCATATAATGAGTTTTCTAAAATTTTGATTATTTTATTTTTCAGTTCTAAAATTTCCATTTGGTTCTTCTTTATATCTTCTATTTCTTTGCTGAGCTTTTCTATTTCTTTGCCAGTCCTTTCTTTGTTTCTTTCATTTGTTTCAAGTGTGAATCAGGTGTAGTGGCACATGCCTGTAATTCCAGCTACTCAGAAGGCTGAGGTGGGAGAATCACTTGAGTCCAGAAATTGAAGGCCAGCCTGGGCAACACTGTGAGACTCCTCATCTCAAAAAAAGTGTCTTTGTAATTGCTTGCTGAATATTTTTATAATGAATGCTGTAAAATCTTCGTCGCATAATTCCAACATCTCTGTTATCTAGATCTTGGCATCTATTGATTGTCTTTTTTTTTCCAGCAGTTTCGTATCTTTCTGGTATGAAGAGTGATATTCGATTGATTTGGGGGAATTTTTGGTATTACGTTACAACACTGTGGGTTTTATTTAAGGCTTCTGTTTTAGCTAGCTTCCTCTGCACACCACTCCAGCAGGGGAAGGTGAGGCATCATCTCATTACTGCTATGTGAGTGTGAAAGTCCAGGTTTCCCCTCCTTGGTCTCCACTGACACCACAGAGTGTGTGTGACCTAGTTACTGCTGGAAAGTGGTTAAAGTTCTCACTCTCCATTAGACCTCCTTGGACAACATCCCAGCAGGGAGAGGGTGTACGTCATTATTTCCTGGTGCAGGTGGAATCAGGGTTCCCCACATGGTTCCCACTGACACTGTGTAGAGGAGGCTCTGTTACCTCCTGGTGGGAGTGAAAGTCCTGGTTCCCTATTTGTTCTCTGATGCCACCTTGGCAGGGGAGTTGGGTGCTCTCTACAGCCTGGTGTGGTGGAAGTTTAGACTCTCCACTTGGCCTTTGCTGATGTGTGGAGGTGGGGCCCCCGTTTTTTTTATGTGGTGTTTGGCTGCAGTACAATGGTTATTTTCTAAAGTTTCTGTCCTGCTAGGCTGCCCCTTTTCTGGTCTTTTGGCTGGAGAGAACAGGCTTTTCTTGGAGCTTTTTAAAAAAATAATAATTATTATTATTATTAATAATAAAAATATTTTTTTATTAATAAAAAATTATTATTATTACTATTTTGTGTATGATCGTTGGCATTTCTGGGATGCCTGCTTCTTTGGCACTCAGCCTGCGACAAATGAGGCAAAAAGAAAGCCCAGGGAACTCCTTGTCAGGTTGCTCTTTGAGTCCAAGGTCACTAGCCAGTGTGCCTTCTTCTCTCCACCTTTCAGAGCTGTTTTTGTTTTGTTTTGTTTTGTTTTTTTGAAACAGAGTTTCACTCTTGTTGCCCAGGCTGGAGTGTGCAATGGTGTGATCTCGGCTCACCACAACCTCCGCCTCCTGGGTTCAAGCAATTATCCTGCCTCAACCTCCCAAGTAGCTGGGATTACAGGCACACACCACCACGCCTGGTTAATTTTTTTTTTTTTTGGTATTTTTAGTAGAGTCGGGGTTTTGCCATGTTGGCCAGGCTGGTCTTGAACTCCTGACCTCAGGTGATCCACCTACCTCGGCCTCCCAAAGTGCTGGGATTACAGGCGTGAGCCACTGTACCTAACCAGAAAGTTATATTTGGATAAGCCTTTCTCTTTAATTATAAAAAAGCTTGCCCCAGATTGCTTAAAATATAAAGGTCTGGGAAAAATCATCTATCAACCAACACTATTTCTGTATTACACTGACATCATTCCCTATTTATCAATTGTTTTTGAGGGATTTCTGCATCAAAGAGAAAAAGAATGCAGCAAAACAGATTGCATATGTTATCAACCTGGTAACACTTCCCTGTTATGTCCTACTCATAGAGTATCATGATGATACTTCTGTATCAAGATGGAGTCATACATGTTCTAATAACAGAGTTTGTTGTATCCAGAGTCAATAGATTCATAAAAGCTAGAGAGAGATTTCTAGCAACTTGTCCAATCTCTATCTTACCAAGCAGTTTTTAAACAAACTACTTCAAGGAAAGGTTTTTATAATTTTCTTTCTTTTTTTTTTTTTTTTTTTTTTTGAGACGGAGTCTCGCTCTGTCGCCCGAGCTGGAGTGCAGTGGCCGGATCTCAGCTCACTGCAAGCTCCGCCTCCCGGGTTTACGCCATTCTCCTGCCTCAGCCTCCCGAGTAGCTGGGACTACAGGCGCCCGCCACCTCGCCTGGCTAGTTTTTTGTATTTTTTAGTAGAGACGGGGTTTCACCGGGTTAGCCAGGATGGTCTCGATTTCCTGACCTCGTGATCCGCCCGTCTCGGCCTCCCAAAGTGCTGGGATTACAGGCTTGAGCCACCGCTCCCGGCCGGTTTTTATAATTTTCAGATACCTTAAAACAGAAAGGGATCACTCAATAAAATAGTAAGCAATCAAGATTCAAAATAGTAACAGGGTAAAATTGCAAATTCAACAAGATAAAGGTATTGTACACTATATATGTTTTTATATATTTGCCTAAAATATTTGAACTGACTTGCTATATTTTCTCGGGTTACCAGAAAGATAACCCCGTTGCATTTCCACTATCAGTGTCACTTTCAATCTTTCCAAGGCCTTAAAAAAACAAAAACATATACACTGTTGGTGGGAGTATAAATTAGTTCAACCACTGTGGAAAGCAGTATGGAGATTCCTCAAAGAACTAAAAGCAGAACTACCATTTGACCCAGCAATCCCATTACTGGGTATATACCCAGAGGAATAGAAAGCATTCTACCCTAAAGACACACACACGTGAATGTTCACTGCAGCAAGATTCATAATAGCAAACACACGGAATCAACCTAAATGCCCATCAATGACAGACTGGATAAAGAATATGTGGTACATACACACCATGTAATACTATGCAACCATAAAAAAGAATGAAATCATGTCTTTTGAGGAAACATGGATAGAACCGGATGCTATTGTCCTTAGCAAACTAATGCAGGAACAGAAAACCAAATACCACATGTTCTCACTTATAAGTGGGAGCTAAATGATAAGAACTTTAAATATAAAGAAGGAAATAACAGACACTGGGGTCTACCTGAGAGAGAGGGTGAGAGGAGGGAGAGGAGCAGAAAAGATAACTATTGGGTACTGAGCTTAATCTCTGGGTAACGTAATAATACGTACAACAACAACAAAAAAGAAAACCCAAAGCATTTAAGGTTGTTTTCCCTAAAACACTGCACTAATAAATAATAACATTTTTGAAACGTTATTTGAGTAGGAATATGTTCATACACAGCACAGGATTTCAGAAAATGTCACCATTATTCCAAAAAAGACAATAAAATGTGACTCACATCCATGGTTTTCTTGAATTGTAAGCTCTTTTGTTTATGGATGGCATCCATTATAAGCTCTGTCTGTAAAGAGATCATAAGCACTATTAATAAAAACAGAAATCATTACTAAAAACAGAAATCATTATCAATAACAGTTTATCTTGAGGGTTAAGTGTTCAAAATGATTACCCACATTTCACAATCTTCAGAAAAGAGAGACCAAACATTTTGCCCAAGGTCTTATTCCTAGCTAATAATGGGGCCCATCTTTGAACTTGTACAGGCAAACACCAAAGCCTGAACTCTCAGACACCGTGGAGAGTCACTGATCAACTCAGAGCAGTCTCTTTGGTAAAATCTGGAATCAAGGAACTTTGGTTTCAAAAAGGAATTTTAAAACTTTTCTTAAAGTGCCATTTATATTTTAAAGGGGGTCTTTATTCTTTAAGTATACATCAGCACAGTTAAATTCGGTACTTGTATCACTTCTGCAGCCCATCAGTGACACATCCATGACCATCAGGGCGCCTGGTCAGTATGGAGGAAAAAAGAGTTTGTCAGACAACTAAAAGAAACTGTTCTGTTACTTTTTTATTTTTTTATTTTTTAAGACAGAGTCTCGCTGTGTCGCCCACGCTGGAGTGCAGTGGCATGATTTCATCTGACTGCAACCTCTGCCTCCTGGGTTCAAGCAATTCTCCTGCCTCAGCCTCCAGAGTAGCTCAGATTACAGGCCTGCACCACCACACCCGGCTAATTTTTGTACTTTTAGTAGAGATGGGATTTCACCATGTTGGCCAGGCTGGTCTCGAATTCCTGACCTCAGGTGATCCACCCGGCTCGGCCTCCCAAAGTGCTGGGATTACAGGCGTGAGCCACCGCACCCAGCCCTGCTACTTTTTATACCCCATCCAAGTGAGGTAAATGCCTTGCTGGGAGTAAATCTTTTATTGTGGCTGTGCTGTTAATACTTGTTATCAAAAATAATGGTGTTAATAATAAAGATGTACCTCCCAGACATAATCGTAGTAGCTTCCATTTATCAAGCACTTACATGCTAAGCAGTTTTCATGCATCACAGCTATGTGAGTACTCTCTCCCCCATTTTCCTGATGGTACTGAAGTTAATTAACATACCCCAAAGTAACACAGTCAGCAAGTAACAGAATTGAAATTTGAACCCAGGAGCCCTGACCCCAGTACCCTTGTTTCTCACTGTTACCCTAGACTATCATTATCCTTATGATAGCTCTGTAAAACCAAGCTGTAAACAACGAAAAGACACAATAATTCAAAATGAGCAATGACACTAATACTGTGCCAAAATAATATTGAAAATACAATCCAAATGTAGTTCCTTTCAGACACACAAAACTTAAGTTTTTGTCTGCTACTATAACACACAAACATCGTTTGAAGAATTTTGAAGATATCTGAATGGAATATTGGGAATGGTCTCACTTCAAATATGAGCTTTGTGGAGTACATGAAATTCCCTTGGAGGAGCTTCAGATGAGCCCTCAGAGAATCCAGCAGTCATCTTCCAGCCCACGTGAAAGTCAGCTGCCAGGTGCTGGCCATTCGCCTGCGAATGGCGAAGACAGCAGAGACAGAGAGAATAGACAAGGTTCCAAGAGGAGCCCAGCATGAAAAGTCACATGGCAGATCCCTGCCACTGCAGTCAGGAACCTGCAGTCCACATGCATAACTGTGTCCCTCTGCCAGGAGGAGAAGCTGGGTTTATTTATTTCATAATCTTTACCGATTTTCCCAGGCTACACAGAGCAGATCAGTTAGTAACGCTGGTCTGTTCCAAGGTCTTTTCTAGTCTAAATACACATATGGCCACTGTTACAGTTGGGAGCTGCTACTGTATTATATTTTGTGGCCCCACCTAGGCCACCTTACCTGTAAGTTCTACATAACACTTGCTTCAAACACCTCTCAGGTGGCTGCAACATTCCACCAGCAGCCAAGTCTGTTCACCTCCTATCACTCCTCTCTCTGCCTTCATGGATTCCTGGCCTTTGAAACTTGGCAGGAATCTAGAAAGCATCCCTCCACCTCCCTAACCTAACAGGCGTGGACCCTAGAGCCCAAGAGGTGAGATGCTTTGCTCAAGGTCACTCGTGAGTTAGTGTCAGAGACATCAGGTCCAGCTCTGTCTGCTACACTACCTGGATTTACGTGTCCTTACGTCCATATTCACTTATAGGGTGACTTATTTGTGGTGACCCCAATAAGACAAAGGTGCCCTTTCAGAGCTCCTCAGTGTCTCTTCTGAGACTCAGACTTTCTGCTCAGACCAAATCCAGTGAAAATATGATTGGGTTTTATTACTGACAACACAAAGGAATGCAAAAACACAACAAACTCTGTCATAGGATGGGGAAAAGCAAGAGCGGGGAAAGGAAGAAGAGATTTGCAAGTGGCCCTATAACCCTGAGAGAAACTATTGGAATAGCTGCTTCATGGCCCATTTTTCTCTCTACTCACACTCAAGCTGTATTCTATTTTTCATTTTTATTTTTTGTTTTTTTGAGACAGAGTGTCACTCTGTTGCCCAGGCTGGAGTGCAGTGGCATGATCTCTGCTCACCCCCCACCCCAGTTTCAAGCGATTCTCCTGCCTCAGCTTCCCGAGTAGCTGGGATTACAGGCATGAGCCACCACACCTGGCTAATTTTCGTATTTTTAGTAGACATGGGGTTTTGCCATGTTGGCCAGGCTGGTTTCAAACTTCTGACCTCAAGTGATCCGCCCACCTTGGCAAAGTGCTGGGATTACAGTCATGAGCCACCGTGCTCAGCCTTAAGCTGTATTCTAGAAACTGGAAGCATCGTCTCTGTAACCACAGAGGTTCCTTTCTTTGGAGATGGCTCTCCACACAGGCAGCACGAAACTCTCCCATGACCATCCCAATTTCAACTGAGGGGATAAAACCATGTGGGCACCAGAGGACAGAGTGTATGATCATGTGTTGTCATTGTCATGCTACAGACAGTTATGGACTGGGGGAGAAACCTCATGACCCTCAAGTGTCAAGACCGCTGAGAATGGCTCCTACCCTGCCAACCCCCTGGGGTGAGTGTCTCACTCCTCTGTACAGCCTTTCACCCCAGTGGTTTTAGCATCAATGTCCTTCCTCCAGGAGGCCTTCCCAAGCCTCCAGATGACATTACGTGTTCCCACTGTGTGTTCAGATGGCGTCTTCCTCCTTCCCTGCATCATGTAAGGCATATCAGGCTTTACCATGATTCCTGGGTCACATCCACCTGTCTGGCCCCGCTCTCATGCTTAGTGAGAGAAGGATGACCGTGTACGCCTTGGTCACCACCTTCATAAAACATTAGCTGCGAGGGAGCACACCACGAACTTCTGGCCAGCCCTTCCAGGACCTGCACCTCCTGTGCCCTCATTTACTGAAAGAAACCAACTGATGGCTTTCCTTAAGTGGAAATGGCTTAATTTCCAAGAAGTGAAAGACCAAAGCGTGCGTCCGACCAGTGAAAAATGAGAAGTTAGCGTTGGCACATTTTCTCCAAAGTTTTATGTTAAAAAAAAAAAGAAAAAACTAGCTAAATACGGAAGTGGTAAAACCCAGAGTTCATTTTGACAGAAGTAATTACAATTTTATTAATAAAATTTGGACTTCTCAAAGAAAGCTAGCTTTGAAGGCATTTTCCCACTGTAGAGAGCACACAGAATAAAGGGAACTTAGAGGGTGGCAGGGGACTGAGCACAGGTGACTTACACAATTGCTTAACATAGTTCACAGCAGAGTTCAGGTCTAGCTTAAAATAATTTGGTCTGTGTAGCTTATTAGGATGAGGAAGTTTCAGAAACCTTGCAAAATTAACAAAACTCTCCCTGAAAGGACTAGGGCTACCAAGGGCACTGAAAACATGCAAGGAAATGATTCTCGTCTCCTCTGAGGGCAAATCAAGCGTGCACAGATTCTGGTTGTCTAAGGCATTTTTGATTCTGAAAAATTATAATTCCCCTAGAGGGGTGAGCAGTCCTGGCTATGTCAGCCAAAAGGGTCTGACCATCCAATGGGTTTAATACACATGCTAGTTCTGCTCTGAAAAAGGCTTCAGAGCCTTTTTTTCAGAGGCACTCCTCAAACCTGATACATCAAGCTTGAGAGAATATGTCAAAGCACCTGACAGAGTGTTCCCATGTTCATTTCTACCCTTCCTTCCTGGTAAAAGGCACAGCACAAGTACAGGTGTGAGATGGAAGAGGCAGTAGTGTGCTAAAGGCAGCTGGTGAAACAGCAATAGGGGTAAGGCAGGCAGGTTCTCAGGATGCTGCCTCCCATAATAGAGGCCAGTGGCCGCCAGGGAAGCTAGACCTAGACTCCAACTTAGAGCCACAGGCAAAGTTGCTGAGACTGAGGTCAGGGTAGAATCAGCCTTAACAGCTGGCTATTTATCGGATATGCTCATTGTAGACAGCAAGCTCAGGCCCAGGATAAGAAAAGGTTTTCAAAGGGACCCCCAGGAAGGGTGAAAGAGGTCACCAAAAGTCACGCAGAGCTGTGCCGGGAGACCTGGGTAGACATTTTTGGGTGCCAGATAGAGGAGAGCTTGTCTCCCATGTGAGGCCCAGGTTCCAGTCTTCAAAACTAGACACAGAAAAAAATTCTATAAGGACCCTACATGGCTGCAGGATCAGCCTGAATATCCAGTTTTTCAGGAACAAAATAGAAAAGAATAGAGTTGTGGCTGGTCTAGTCTAACTAACACTTTGATATAAACCTGGACTTCTTTTCTTGATCCCAAACATTTGTCAGTTTTGTTAACTCTTGTTCACCCTTGTCTTCTTCCATGTAGTTGGTTAGAGTAAATCTCATGAATGAAAAAGAGCCTATGTAAAGCTGCTTTGAAGACAAAAGGACTTGGAGTTCCCAGGCCTTCCGTTTTCCCATTTGTACAGTAGAGTAGTTGGACTACATTATGGTCTTCAGGGGGAGCGGGACTCTTCCACTACTTCTCCCTTCCCCTATTGCCTTGTCCAGGATGAGGAGTGTGGTTTGGGAGCCCTCCAGCTGGGATGTGCTAGATTCTACTGAAGTCAGAGGGTTTCCCCTTTCCATTCATAGTCTGAATAGTGGCAGTAGACCTGAAAAGAAGAGGAATGCAAGCTGGACCCCTGAATCCTACATGAACTTTAAAAAAGGACAACTGGCCTGGGGTATAGAAATGCATATACCCATCTGGATTGAGTCCCCACGTGGGGACTCCAATAAGTAACGTCTCAGGTCATGATTGCATGATGGTAGGAGCTGAGCTGAGGAGTATAACGAACAAACAAGCCTGTAGTTTTCTACAGGAGCAAAGGAAACACCTTAACACATATGCAAATCCAACCTTTTTCCGTTGTAGTTTTTGCTTTTCCCTGAATTCTTCCATCTTCCTGGCCTCTTCTCTTAAACTCTGTGCAAGCTGAATGTGACATTGTGCCACACTGTCTACTTCTGCAAAAAATAATTTTAAAAAATCAAAGTCTACATATGTCTGAATTAAAATACATAAAATCATACAAAATAAATATGTATATACAAAATACTGGAGTAAGTGGTAAAATCAACATCACTTCATTTGGTCACCAACATTTATTGAACCTCTCCATACGTCCAGCATTGCCCTGGCCACCAAGGTCAGAGCTAGAAAATCTTTGGCTTTGCCTCCTACCGCTAACTGTTACTAACCTAGGGTGCCCAGGACTAGGGAGAAAAGCAGCCAAAATCCCATTTCATGAAGGTTACATCCTAGGAGACATTACCAACGCCACCACAATTTCAAACCTGATTCTTCATTCTCTGTAGATGACCTCTAAGGTTCCTTCTATCTCTAATGTCTCATAAGCCTGAACATTTATAAGAAAGGTCATATGCCAAAATGTTGGTTACCAATAGTTATCTCTGGGTAGAAAGATTATTTGTGATTTTTCCCCTTATTTTTTAAGATCTTTTCAAGGAGCATGGCCTGCCTTTGTAATAGAAAAGAATAAATTCTTGTTCTAAGAAAACAAATCAAAGCATGGCATTAAAGCTAAAAAGACTGACAGATAAAGCTAGAAAGACTGAAAGATGGTCAGATTGATCGAAGAAAAAAATTTAAACTTGTGGGTATCAAAACAACCTTGAAGAAGGTTAAAAGATATATGACAAACTGGAAACATATTTGCAATTTTCATAACAAAGAGCAAATAGTTATATCCAAAGAGCTTCCACAAATCAAAAGAAAAATACATATTCCAGTATTTAAAAACCAGTTAAAGAACATGAAATTCAAAAAAGAGTGGCTAAATGGCCAATAAACATTTGGAAATATACCCAGCCTTAAAACTATTGAAAAAAAAATGCAGAACTTTAAAATGCAAACCTTTCAATTGGGCAAAATTTTTAAAGCACAAAAATTCTTGATATTGGCAAGCATGGAACAAAACATCATTGTTGGAAAAAAAAAAAACAGCGCAACCTTTCTGGAGGAAATTTGGCATTTTTTAGAAACAAAATTTTTTAAATGTAAAAGAATGAGGCAGATCTATATGAATTGAAATGAAAAGTTGTCTACGATATATTGTTAAGTAAAAAAGCAAACTATAGAGAGATATGTATAGTATAACAGCATAAAAACTCATTCATGTCTATATATATATGTGCATCTACAATTAAAGGAGAGAGAGTTGGCCGGGCACGGTGGCTCACACCTGTAATCCCAGCACTTTTGGGAAGCCAATGTGGGCAGATCACGAGATCAAATGATTGAGACCATCCTGGCCAACATGGTGAAACCCCGTCTCTACTAAAAATACAAAAAATCAGCCAGGCATGGTGATGGGCGCCTGTAGTCCCAGGTACTCAGGAGGCTGATGCAGGAGAATGGCGTGAACCCGGAAGGCAGAGGTTGCAGTGAGATGAGATCGCGCCACTGCACTCCAGCCTGGTGACAGAGCGAGACTCCGTCTCAAAAAAAAAAGAGAGAGAGAGAGAGTTGTAAATGCACAGAGAAAGGTCTGGAAAGATATACACCAAACTACTAGCATGATTTTAAAATGATCGTTTTCATTTTAAAAACAATATAAAAACATATCTGGCCCCATCCCAGAAATTGCGGATCACTGCCATGGTATAATACTATTTATGTATATGAATAAATACATATATACTATACATATATGTGTTTAATTGCATTAAACTGTCTGGAGACAATCACTGAGAAGTGAAAATTCCAGTGCTTACTATCTTCTTTGCAGCTAGTTGTCTCGTTTGAATTTTTAAGATAAATATATATATTATTTTAATAAGAAAATAAAACTTATTTTTTTTAGAAAAAGAAAACAAGTAAAGGAAAGGCAAAAAAAAATTTTAGGAGACCCAGCCTATGCTGAGGTTTGACCTTGGGCCACACCATACTTGGCCTTACAGTGCATATAAGGGACGTGAAAAGATACTGTCTCTACCTTGAGAAATGTATTCACTGACAAGTTACAGAGGGAAGAAGACACCTTCTATGAAAACGTTAAAATGAATATTGAGCTAACATTTGCAAACGTCTAGAACTACTCAGTGAGCTACAGAAACACTTTAGGCACGCGTTAAACATACTATGCTGTGTTAAAATCCTTAGCTTGGAAGGGCCAGGTATTCTGGAAAACAGAAAGCTTTAGAGGCAGGTTCTGAGTAACAGGCCTGAAGAATATTAGAACTGGATAGGACCCCTTGAAAATCACAGTGCCGGCCGGGCGCGGTGGCTCAAGCCTGTAATCCCAGCACTTTGGGAGGCCGAGACGGGCGGATCACGAGGTCGGGAGATCGAGACCATCCTGGCTAACATGGTGAAACTCCATCTCTACTAAAAAAATACAAAAAACTAGCCGGGCGAGGTGGCGGGCGCCTGTAGTCCCAGCTACTTGGGAGGCTGAGACAGGAGAATGGCGTGAACCCAGAAGGCGGAGCTTGCAGTGAGCTGAGATCCGGCCACTGCACTCCAGCCTGGGCGACAGAGCAAGACTCCGTCTCAAAAAAAAAAAAAAAAAAGAAAACCACAGTGCCAGGGTCTCACCCTGGATCGCCCAACTTCTGCTTGTCATCACATTAGAATAATAGGAACTAAATAAAAATCTGTTGACTGAATTCCAAGTTGCAGTTATAACCAAAGGCCACCAAGTGCAAATGAGAACTGAGAAATTAAGAAAGGATGCTGAGGACACTATGACTTACGTCTTCCATTTCCCCTCCAGACTCATACCAATAAATAAAAATTTCTCATACCAAGAAAAGCAAAGACGACCAACACAGGAAGTAAATGACTCCTTAGCCTCAAAAAGATGAAGGGAAATAGAACTTCACCCCAACAGAGATGAACTCTGACAATTGTGACATTGGTGTTTCCAAAGACTTTCTATTTCCTTTCTAAATTAGCCTTTACCACTCTCAAGAAGTATGATAAAATTAGAATGCCCCATTCCAAACAAGAAAATAAATCCAAACATGAGGGAACTTCCCACTGGGTTCTCCTCTTAAGACGCTGAAGGAGAGGCTGAAGAAGGGATTTTTTTTTTTTTAAACAGTCTCACTCTGTCGCCCATGCTGGGGTGCAGTGGCAAGATCTCTGCTCACTACAACCTCTGCCTCCCAGGTTCAAGTGATTCTCGTGCCTCAGCCTCTGGAGTAGCTGGGACTACAGGCACATGCCAACATGCCTGGCTAACTTTTGTATTTTTAGTAGAGATGGGGTTTTGCCATGTTGGCCAGGCTAGTCTTGAACTCCTGACCTCAGGTGATCTGCCGGCCTTGGCCTCCCAAAGCACTAAGATTACAGGTGTGAGCCACCGCACTGGGCTAAAAGAGATCATTTTTAGGACATAGCATCCTGACCCTGGGAAGAAAACAATAAATAAATAAGAATTCTTAAGGAAACAACAGGATGTGGTTCTAAAAACACAGATCTCAATGGCTGAGTACAGTGTCTCACACCTGTAATCTCAGCACTTTGGGAGGCCAAGGCGGGAAGATCACTTGAGCCCAGGAGTTCAAGACCAGTTTGGGCAACACAGTGAGACCCCATCTCTATGAAAAGTAAAAAATTAGCCAGACGTAATGGTGCATGCCTGTGGTCCCAGCTACTCATGAGGCTGAGGCTGGAGGATCGCTTAACCCTGGGAGTGTGAGGCTGCAGTGAGCTGTGACTGTGCAGCACTCCAGCCTGGATGATAGAGTGATGTCCTGACTTTAAAAAAATAAAAAATAAACAGATCTCAAACTTCCTTAGGCAATCAGCCTGTAAGATCATGAATTCAGCTGCAAATATTTTGAATTTAAGGTGCCTTTGAAACACCCAAGAAGAAATATTAAGTAGGCAACAGGATGTAAGTTCTGGTCCTTAGAGAGTTCGGGACTGAAAATATAGAACTGTACATTCTTTATGAAAAGATGATAGCTGGTGTCAGGGATGAGGATGTTTATCTAGGCAGACTGAGAAGAGAAGGGCTAGGACCAAGTTCTGAGGACCTGCAATATAGAAAGGGATAGAGAAGTAGCCAGAGAAGCAGGAAAAATCCAAGGGGGTCAGAGGGATGCTGGTTTCCAGAAGCAAGAAATGCACAACAGTGCTGAATGCTGTTGAAGAGTCAAGCTAGAAGAGGCCCAAAATTGTCCCCTAAACTTAGTGACCCAAAGGTTGCTGGTGTCCTTGGAGAGGGCAGTGCCAGGTGAGTGGTGGGGTCACAGGCAGATTAGAGTAAGAGGTGAGGGAATAGTGACAATACTTCCTTCGATGCTTACTGTAGTTCACTTTATTCCGGATACAAATGTCTGGTGATCTGGGAGAAATGGCAAGACACGCACAACACAGTCCCAAAGTCTGAAGCCCTGCAGAGATGGCTCTGGGAGAAGGAAGCCAGACTGAGCATAAGAACATACCAGGGGTTAGGTTGCTAGACAGTCTGGCAGGTGTGGGTGTGGAGGAGCACTTGGATGACAGTGTCTCCGTCTTAGAACCAAGAAGTATAGACAATTCTCTGAGGCAACCATTCTCCCAGCATGGTCCCTGGACCAGTGGCCTCAGCAACACTTGGGAACACGAGAGACACGCAGACTCCCAGGCCCCACTCCAGACTTCCTGAATCAGAAACCCTGGGGATGGGTCTCAGGAATCCGTGTCACTAACAAGCCCTCCAGGTGATTCTGATGCTAATGCAAGTGTGAGAAGCACGGCTCTGAGTAAGGCAAACACACATCAAGATGTGCAGGTGTACAGGTTCTCCAGTTCATTTCAAGCCTGCAGCACTTTGTCTCACCTTAGGAGTTGCTCTAATTTTTTTTGACCCACTATGAAACTGCTGTTCAAATTAGAACACACCTTTGACAACAGACACAGGGTTTGTCAAGGGCGGTGAATATATATTTTTTAAAAAGGGGTTGTCAAGGGCAGTGAATATATATTTTTTTAAAAATCACTTACGCTGTTTGAAGACTTCAAGGGCCCGCTTCAGGGTGCTAAAAAGACAAGTACATATATAATTTCAGTTCTGGAAATTCTCTGCACAATCTTATTATAATGCCTTTGCATGCTTCTCTCTGCCTATATCTTAACTTAGGACCTACAGACCAATTTTTGCCCATGAGCTAGAGAGACAGCAAAAGACCGAGACTTCTTAAGTCCAGTTTCCTCAATCCCAGGCACAAGAAATTCTTCAACTGTTCACTTGGGGAGAGCAATATGCCAAAACTCTTTGTGTTTCATTGTCTCCGATGATAGTATAGGAGTTATGACCCTTTCTCATAAGAATACCAGTGATTCTTTAAAGTATGACAAGGAGGCTGAGGCAGGAAAATCACTTGAACCCGTGAGGTGGAGGTTGCAGTGAGCCAAGATCGCACCACTGCACTCCAGCCTGGGCAACACAGCAAGACTCTATCTCAAAATAAATAAATAAATAAATAAATAAATAGTACAGCAATTCAAAATATGAATACAAGGCAACAAAGGAAGGGTTCAAACCTAGTCCTGATTGCCTCCTTTTTCATTAATTTACATTCATTTAATCAATCATCATATATTTATTGACCATAAACCAGGGGCCAGGCATTGTGTCAGATGTTAGTAAATCAATTGTACAAGACAGACCTCATCCCAGACCTCAGAGTCTAATGGAGGAGACAGACATTAAACAAATTGTATCCATTTTTTTATTGCTGCATGACAAACTTAGCAGCATAAAACAACACATATTTATTATCTCACAGTTCTGTGGATTGCCAGTCTGAATATGGTTTAGCTGGATCCTGTGCTTAGAGTATCACAGGCAGCAATCAAGGTATTGGCCAGGCTGCATTCTCATCTGGTGGCTTGACAGGGGAAGAATCTGCTTACTCAAGGTTAATATTTTACTTACCCTTGGCAATAAAATACCTAAGAATGTTTTAACTCTGATTATCCTTCCTAACAAGTTATAAGCTTTTAATGTCCAATATTTTGGCTCCATCTTGTTTTTTAAATCACCCAAGTTGACATTAATACCATTTATTTATAAACTGTTTAGATTTATCCATATGTGCCATATTCTTTGCTCACTATTCCTTCTTGCACTCCAGACCTTTTGTCCCAGATTCTTTTCCTTCTTCCTGAAGTATATTTTTTAGAAATTCCTTTATTGAAGATCTGCTCATAGTTAACTCTAATTTTTTGTTGGATAACATCTTTATTTTTCCTTCTTTCTTGAAAAATAATTTATCCAAGAAAAATAATTTTTCCAGGTTGATAGTTATTTCCTCTCAGTACTTTAAAGACATAATTCTGCAGTCTCTCGCTTCATCATTGCTGTTGAAAAATCAGCTGTTGCTCTAATAAATGTTCCTTAGTAGGTAATCATTCTTTCTGAATGCCTTTAGGACTTTTTCATTAACTTGGATCTTACTCAGTTTGACTGTTCTTGTGTACTTGTGAATTTCCTTTTAATTTATCATTCTTGGGATTTATTTTGCTTCCTGAATCTGAAGATTCATGGCTCCTATCAATTATAGAAAATTGTTAAGCTCTGTTGCTTTAGAAGTTTTTTCTCATTGTTTCTGTTCTCTCTTCTGGAACTCTAGTTAGGTTTGCACTGAACTTCTCATCCTCTTCTCCACGTCTCTTAATTTTTCTTTACTTTTAACCTCTGATTTTTTTTCTGTGATTAATTCCAGATAATTTCTTTTCTTTTTTGAAATGTATTTACTTACTTGACAAAAATTGTATGTGTTTATCATGTACAAAATGATGTTTTGAAATATGTACATTGTAGAATGGTTCAATAGAGCTAAGTTACATATGTATTACCTCATGTATTTACACTTTTTGTGGTGAGAACACTTAAAATCTACTCTCTTAGTGGTTTTCAAGAATATAATACATTGTTATTATTATAGTCATTGTGTTGTACAATAGATCTCCTGAACTTATTCCTCCTAATTGAAATTTTGTATCCTTTGATCAACATTTCCCCAAACCTTGTCCCCAGTCTCTCCTAATTTTTTCATTTCTAATTTTTGAATTCCCTCTTCAATTATAGTTAATGTGTTACTTAATGCATCTCATATACTGAATTTTTATTTTAAGTATTTTCTATTTTATTTATATAAGTTCTATCTGAATCCCTTTCAAAATTTCTTGGATACCTCTGAAAGTCACCCTACTCATGCTCTTAATTCACTCTTTTATTTTCTTTAAACATACTATATATACTTGTTTTTTAGATCTGTTAGTTCTAGTATCTACAATCTTTGCATGTCTAATTCTGCTATTTATTGCTTCTGTTGACACCCAGGACCACTCTAAACTAAATTTTTAGCTTAGGATTCTTCAGACCACTCTGATGAAATTTGGTAATTTGGAGCTCCAAATCTGCAAGATAACTGAATTGTAATTACAGATTCTCAGGAGATACAACCTCTTCCATCATTCATAATCAAGGCTTAGAGAGGTATCTTTCCTTGTTATCTTTTTTTTTTTCTGCAACAGAGTCTCACTCAGTCACACAGGCACCCAGCTTCTGCCTCCTGGGTTCGAGCAATTCTCCTGCCTCAGTCTCCTAAGTAGCTGGGATTACAGATGCCCACCAGAACACCCAGCTAATTTTTGTATTTTTAGGAGAGACAGGGTTTTACCATGTTGACCAGGCTGGTATCAAACTTCTGACCTCAAGTGATCTGCCCTCCTCGGCCTCCCAAAGTGCTGGGATTACAGGCATGACTTGATATCTTTTATTGAGATTTTTTTCTCTAGTTTAGCCTTTCATTAAGACATTATTTCTCTTCCGGTTTCTAGGCTTTCTCTGGGATTTAGGAGATGAAGAAAAGCTTGAATCCAGAGAGCTAAGTGAGCACTGAAAGACATCTCTGATTCATCTTTGGCCTGGAAGGATTTTCCTTACTTTCTTGACAGCATAGTCATATATTTATCTTAAGTCATTAAAATATATTTTAAACTAGCATTTTAAGTGTTTTATGATGGGAGGGCTTTCCCAGTATCTAGTCTACCATGTTGTGGATATGGAAGACCGTGATTCATTTTTCATACCTTCTCTCAATCTCCCCCATCCTCTCCCTTATAATCAACTTCCTTTTGCCCATTATTGCAGTTCTCCCCCAACCTACACTTCCTTAAGTGAACCCCCTCGGAGGTGCCTTGGCCCAGATAATTTTCTTGCTCACTGCTACTCTCACGGAGGCTGATCTCATGGAACTGTGGACTGTGCTCGCTCAACCCACCCAAACAGGGTTGGGATTTTGTTAACTCATAGTCCCCTACCACAGCAGCATAAGATCATGCATCATTTTAGATACGTGTGTGTGTGTGTATATATATATGGCATATATATATATGGCAAATTCTATTATTTTAGAAATTAAAGGCCCTGCATTTTCCAACTGGCCCCTTCTTTCAACTACCTCACTTTCCCCCTTCTATCTCAAAACAAAAGTTCTTTCTCTCTGCCTTTTCTCACATGAACACTTGCACCAGCTATTACAAATACACTAAGCAGGACAGTCTAAGTGCACATTCTCCATTCACTTTACCCATCTTATGATACAATTTTTCAAGGTGTACAATGCATTATAATAGTGTCCATATCGAGGCCGGGTGCAGTGGCTCACCCCTGTAATCCCAGCACGCTGGAAGGCCAAGGCGGGAGGATCACTTGAGGTCAGGAGTTCGAGACCAGCCAGGCCAACATGGTTTAACCCCTTCTCCACTAAAAATACAAAAATTACCCAGGTATGGTGGCACATGCCTGTAATCCCAGCTACTTGGGAAGCTGAAGCACAAGAATCATTTGAACCCTGGAAGCAAAGGTTGCTGTGAGCCAAGATTATACCACTGCACTCCAGCCTAGGCGACAGAGTGAGACTCCAGTTCAAAAACAAAAATAAAAATAAAAGTGTCCATATCCAAACAAATGCACCAATGGTCAACTGGAACTAATAAACCCACTCTTCAGTGATGCTCATTTGTCTTCAAAGTATGGGGAAAAAAAAGACGGATATTATAGGAGATACAACTGGAATTATTTCCCTATAGTGAGTCATAGGGTTGAAAGGCCAGCCTTCCAGCAAAATTGTCTGTTCCAAGTTTAAAACTTTTCTCCCACCACAGTGACTGACTGAAGGGCCCCTAAAGAGCAGCCCCATTTTCATTTCCTTTGTCATCGCTTTGTTGTCTCCCATCATCACTTCATTGTCATTCCTCATGTTCAGGACAAAATGACATTCCAGGAATGGAATCTGAACCATGGGAATGGTGGCCTAGCAACATTCACCCTCTCTTCTCCACGGTGTTCTCCCTGACTGTGGAAAAGGAAACTATTCTACAACTCTTTTAAAAAGGACGTTGGCCTTAAGCCCTAACAGGTCCTGTCACAGGCTTGAGTCTCTCAGGGTAGCCAATGAGGTGGAAGATCCTAGCTAGTCCCTGGATAAGCAAAATCATCCAGCTGGGCGTGATGACTCACACCTGTAATCCCAGCACTTTGGGAGGCCGAGGCGGGTGGATCACGAGGTCAGGAGTTCAAGATCAGCCTGGCTAAGATGGTGAAAGCCCGTCTCTACTAAAAATACAAAAATTAGCCGGGCGTGGTGGTGAGCGCCTGTAATCCCAGCTACTCAGGAGACTGAGGCAGAGAATTGCTTGAACCCCAGAGGCAGAGGTTGCAGTGAGCTAAGATCATGCCACTGCACTCCAGCCTGGGTGACAGAGTGAGACTCCAGCTCAAAAAAAAAAAAAAAAAAAATCATCTGCTGTCATCTAGAACATCTTCCTAAAGATCATGTCATGAGGTGACAAAAACAAGTCACCTAAACAGCGTTTCACTTCAGCCTTGGAAACGATCCCAGTTCTCCTATCTTATTACTACTTCCTCTCTGAGGTATACTCTTAGAAGGAAAACTGACTGGCTTTTATCAAGCAACAGAAAATAACTGTGTTACAGTCTCTCTGAATTTACCAAATAACAAGGCAAATGTCAAATATGTAAGGATATAAGAAATATCATTTCGGGTCAGATTCATTCCGCTAAGTATCTTCTGCAGGAAGTAGTAGAGAGAATATGCCCATTTTCCATCACATCACCTCAAAAGTTTCTGGGTATATTGCCAACAGCTTATGCTTTCATTAGAAACAAAAAAGTTTTTTTGGTCAACTGACCCACTTATCTTCCATGAAATGTTCTAAACCATTCTTTAATTACAGTGAAACTTGTCTAAGTTGATGTAGTTTGGACCCTTGGACATGCAAATGTTTTACATATTCAAAAAATAAAACTAAATCAAACAGGAAAAAGAAAACAATCCCTATAATTTAAAATAAACTGAAACAAATAAACTTAACTATAAGTAAAATTGGTTACATAATCACGCAGAGAAAGTAAATGTTTAAGTGACCTACATGGTCTAAGATCAAAAGGAACTGCAAAGAATGTTAAGCTTTATTCAGGAGTTTTATTGTTAGTAGCAATATTGTATTATCTTAAAATAATTTTATATATATAACAAAATAAAGCAAATAATTATACTAATATTGTCAGGTCTTCAATATAAGATGAAAGAAATACAAACATAAAATTTTAAACATTACGTAAAGCCCTATAAAGTTAAATTAGAATTGGAAATATCAGTATGAACTCATACTTTTAAAATCCGTTCCCTGCCAGGGCCTACATACAATGATGCCTCTGTGACAATGATCAACATTAAAACTGAAAATTTGGGCCAGGCACGGTGGCTCATGCCTGTAATCACAGCACTTTGGGAGGCCAAGGCAGGCAGATCACTTGAGGTCAGGAGTTCGAGACCAACCTGACCAACGTGGTAAAATCCTGCCTCTACTAAAAATACAAAAAATTAGCTGGGCGTGGTGGCAGGTGCTTGTAATCCCAGCTATTCGGGAGACTGGGGCAGCAGAATTGCTTAAACCCGGGAGGTGGAGGTTGCAGTGAGCCAAGACAGCACCATTGCACTCCAGCCTGGGTGACAGAGCAAGACTCTGACTCAAAAAAAAAAAAAAAAAAGAACTGAAAATTTGATCTCTAAATATAATTAATCACTAAAAGGAATGGAACCAAGTATTCTTGGAGAAAGAGCTGATTCCAGATTTAAATTTAAAGCATTTACATTGTTAATAATTGTAAAATCTTGGTGACAAATATGAGTAACTGCAAAATCTAGGTGATAGGTATATAGCTATATAGCTACTTACTATGCTCATTTTTAACTTTTCTGTGATTTTTTAATTTTCTTTTCTCTCTCTCTCTTTTTTTTTTCTTTTGAGATGGAGTCTTGCTTTGTCGCCCAGGCTGGAGTGCAGTGGCGTGATCTCGGCTCACTGCAAGCTCCGCCTCCGGGACTCACGCCATTCTCCTGCCTCAGCCTCCTGAGTAGCTGGGACTACAGGCACCCACCACCACGCCCGGCTAATTTTGTTTTGTATTTTTTAGTAGAGACGGGGTTTCACCATGTTAACCAGGATGGTCTCGATCTCCCGATCTCACGATCCACCCACCTCGACCTCCCAAAGTGCTGGGATTACAGGTGTAAGCCACCGCGCCCGGCTGATTCTTAAATTTTCATTTAAAACATCAAAAATATATAATTAACCAATGAAAAAATAAACCTTCCTTGTGCTAATTTCCTATGTCTGAGGGTATCAAGATTTTTAGGTTTATGTAACTATTAATATTTTCAATATCTCCCAATGTTTTCCTCCTCAGTAGTTCAATACCTTTCTTTGTGGTCTAGGATGAGTGTGTGTGTGTGTGTGTGTGTGTGTGTGTGTGTATGTATCTGTGTTGTATGTGTGTTTGTTTTAGAAGCAAGAGAAGACAAGAGCAAGGGCAATGTCCTATTTGTCCCTATTAGGGCCTCTGAGGGGACACAGATCTCTGGGCATCTGTGTTGATAGCACAGCCAGAGCAGGATACAGGAAAGTATGTTATGTGGTTAGGTCTGCAGAGAGAAAGCCTGACTTCCTTCTCCAAATCCTCCCTCAACATATTGGGGAAGGAATCTAGAACTTTTCAAATGAGTCGGACTGGCTACATAATTTGTGAGTCCTACTGCAAAATGAAAATGTGAGACCCCTTGTTTATAAATTATTAAACATTTCAGAATGGTGATAGCAGGGCATTAAACCAATTATGAAACCCTTCTAAGTGTGAGTTGCCATAGGATACCAAGGAAACCAGCCTTGTATAAGAGGGAGTGTATTCCTAACGTAGGCACCATGTCCTGGTCATTTCTGTATCCTCAAAGTATTAAATGAATGACTGAAAAATAAAAATTATGGTACAGAAATCTCACATGGGTGGTGACAACTATAAAATGATGCAAGGAAGACATGAAATTGACCTAAATGCCCACCAATGATAGACTGAATAAAGAAAATGTGGTACATATACACCACGGAATACTAGGAAGCCATAAAAAAGAATGAGATCACGTCCTTTGCAGGGACATGGATGGAGCTGGAGACCATTATCCTCAGCAAACTAAAATAGAACAGAAAACCAAATACCACATGTTCTCACTTATAAGTGGGAGCTAAATGATGAGACCACATGGACACGTGGAAGGGAACGACACACACTGGTGCCTATCAGACGGTGGAGGGTGGGAAGAGGAAGAGGATCAGGAAAAATAACTAATGCGTACTGGGCTTAATACCTGGGAGATGAAATAATATGTACAACAAACCCCCATAACACATGTTTACCTATGTAACAAACCTGCACATGTGCCCCTAAACTTAAAAGTTTTTTTGCCAGGCGCGGTGGCTCACGCCTGCAATCCCAGCACTTTGGGAGGCCAAGGCAGGCGGATCACCTGAGGTTGGGAGTTCGAGACCAGCCTGACCAACATGGAGAAACCCCATCTCTACTAAAAACACAAAACTAGTCAGGCATGGAGGCGCATGCCTATAATCCCAACTACTCGGGAGTCTGAGGCAGGAGAATTGCTTGAACCCAGGAGGCGGAGGTTGTGGTGAGCCAAGATCGCACCACTGCACTCCAGCCTAGGCAACAAGAGCAAAACTCCACCTCAAAAAAAAAAAAAAAAAAAAAAAAAGTTTTTTTAAAATAGTGCAAAATCTCCTATAGTTATCACAAACCAAAAAATACATGTGCAATTTTATATTTTATATATAATTTTACAGGTATTTTACTTAGGATAGACATTATAAAATAATATCAACACAGCCCTCTGGGCACCTCTGCTATCAACACTTGCACAGACGCCCAGAAGTCTGTGTCCCCTCAGAGGTCCTAATGGGGACAAATAGGACATTGCCCTTCCTCTTTTCTTCTTTTGCTTCTAAAACACACACACATACAGTACACACACATACATATACACACACAAGAAGCCCTTCTATTAAATTTCTAGTATAAATATATATAATATAACTCTATCATTGAAAAAGTATACATATAAAAAGACTTCAAGAAAAACTTAGACGGTATTAATAACAGGTTGTGGCTTCATAGTCCACTTTAGCCATTTTTCTGCTTGTCTTGATTTTTCACAATTGAACATAAGAAAAAAAAAATTGCAATTTTTTTAGGCCAAGTACAGAGACACGTGCCTGTAGTCCCAAGGACTTGGACAGCTGGCGGGTAAGGATCGTTTTTTTTAAAATCTTTTGAGACAGAGTCTTGCTCTGACACCCAGGCTGTAATGCAGTGGCGCGATCTCAGCTCACTGCAACCTCTACCTTCTGAGCTCAAACCATCCTCCCACCTCAGTCTCCCAAGTAGCTAGGATGACAGGCATGGGCCACCACGCCCGGCTAATTTTTCTATTTTTAGTAGGGATGGGGTTTTGCAAAGTTGCCTAGGCTGTTCTTGAATTCCTGGGCCCAAGCGATCCACCCGCCTCGGCCTCCCAAAGTGCTGGGGCTACAGGCATAAGCAACTGTGCCTGACTGAGGATCTTGAGTTTGAGTCCAGCCTGGGCAAAATAGTGAGACCCCATCTCCAAAAAAACAAAATTCTTTTTTCAACCTCCTGGTAACTCTGTCTGCTGAAGCGAAGGGGCTCCCGGGCATTATTAACCAACCTGGAAACCAGAAAAAAACTTGGTACATACTTGGTTTCAGACTGTCCACACGGCTTCTTCCTAGAGAGGCTGAGCAGATCTTTGCCATATCTCTCTTCAACTGCTGCCCTAGGGGAACAGAAGAGAAGGTTATGGGTCCTTCTCAGAGTTGACTCTTTGTTAAGACACAATGACCCTCCCCTGGAAAGCAAAACTGCACTTGTGACCGCAGAAGCTCAGATACAACACCATTCTCTAAAATGCAAGACTCCCTCTATATGATGGGGAACAACTGTGAAAAGATCAATGGCCCTCATCTCTCTGGTGGTCTTCTCCAGTTAGAAGTCCCTAACATGAACATTATGTGAACATTACAGTAAAACTGAACATTTGTTTAAGTGGAATAAGAAATGCTCAACCCTCCTCCATCTTTTCTAAGAGTGCCCTTTACCATGCTATAGAGCCCTTCATTCACAAGCAATTCAAATACGTCACTAAACTGTACCAAAGGAAGGGGAATTTCAGGAAAGAAACTCTGTAGTCAGCGTACCCTATAAAAACACTGATTGTTACTCGGCATTGCAGGGTCAGTTCCAGTACTAAACATCCTCCTTCCTCTTCCCCTCTCCCGGCTGCTTTTTGTCACCATCTCCATTTCTTGTCCCAGCCCAGCCTTATCTAAACCATACGGTTAGGACAGAGTGATTTAGGCTCATCTACCCTACTTTTTTCTTCAGATTTAAAAAAAATATGTAAGCAATAAACGAATATATCCTCACGGTAAAAGACTGCAACATCACAAAGGTAGACAGTCTAAAACACGCCAGCACCTTCCCACTCTCTTCCAGCTCCACTGCTCTCCCCAGGGGCAGCCACTGCCAAGGTTGGTAGTTAGCTTTCTAGTCCCTTTTCTCTGCATTTACATGCCCGTATCTCACATATACACATATATGTAACTTTCATATTTACATATTGAGATCATTCTATTACTAAAACTAATTAGTAATAATATTTGATGATGATTGTAACGGTGATTTCTTTCTGCAGGTATACAAATAGGAAGGATGAACAGATGCATGCAACAAATAATTTTTAAAGAATAAGACCATATGACCAGGTGCAATGGCTCACACCTGTAATCCCAATACTTTGGGAGGCCAAGGCGGGTGGATCACCTGAGATCAGGAGTTCGAGACCAGCCTGGCCAACATGGTGAAACCCCGCCTCTACCAAAAATACAAAACATGAGCCAGGCATGGTGGCCCATGCCTGTAATCCCAGCTACTTGGGAGGCTGTGGCAGGAGAATCGCTTGAACCCGGGAGGCGGAGGTTGCAGTGAGCCGAGATTGCGCCATTGCACTCCAGCCTGGGCCACGCAGCGAGACACTGCCTTAAAAAGAAAAGAGGCGCCCAGGAGCAGCGAGGTTCCACTGAGCACTTGCGTCTCTCCTCAAACCTAACGATGCCGCGGGAACTGAGGAGCCAAATGAAACTGGACGGGAGAACCGAAGCGAAGCCGAAGCGTTAGCCCAGAGCGAGGGCGGACTGGAAAGCCGGAGCGGGGCCCGGCGCGCCGCCCGAAAAGGCTGCCCCTTCATCCCAGCGGTAACCGCCGCGGAAGAGGAGAGATGGCTCCGGCTCCGCCAGCGGCACCGCCTCACGCTGGAGGAGGGCAAACTGGGCGTGGAGCGGTGCCTGGAGGCGCTGGTCTCCGGCGACATAGAAGACGACGAGATCGGGCGGCTGCGGCCTCTGCGGGGCCCGCGGGTTCAAGGATATGAAGACTTGGGTGACTCAGAAGCGGAGAATGAAGCAAAAGGTAATTTTGCACCTCAAAAGAAGCCAGTTTGGGTGGATGAAGAAGATGAAGATGAGGAAATGGTTGACATGATGAACAATCGGTTTCGGAAAGATAATGATGAAAAATGCTAGTGAAAGTAAACTTTAGAAAGACAACCTTAAGAAGAGACTTTAAGAATTCCAGCATGCCGTGGGAGGAGTACCTGCCTGGGCAGAGACTAATAGGCGGAAAACATCTTCAGATGATGAAAGTGAAGAGCATGAAGATGCTTTGTTGCAAAGGACAGGGAATTTCATAACCACAATAACTTCTCTGCCAAGAGGAATCCTGAAGATGAGGAACTGCCAGCGTTCCTCATCTGAACGTCCTACTGCTGCTCAGATCTCATCTGTGCAGTTCCATCCGTGTGCACAGATTGTGATTGTCGCTGGATTAGATAACCTGTATCACTATTTCAGGTTGATGGAAGAACAAATCCTAAAATCCAAAGCACCTATTTGGAAAGGTTTCCAATCCTTAAGGCTTGTCTTAGTGCTAATGGGGAAGAAGTTTTAGCCACGAGTACCCACAGCAACGTTTTTTATGTCTATGACATGCTAACTGGAAAATTAATTCCTGTGCATCCAGTGAGAGGTTTGAAAGAAGATGGTGAGGAGCTCTGAAGTCTCCCCAGATGGGTCCTTCTTGCTCATAAATGGCACTGCCAGGTATTTGCATGTGCTATCAATGAAGACCAAAGAACTGATTGGAAGCATAAAAATTAATGGAAGGGTTGCAGCATCCACGTTCTCTTCAGATAGTAAGAAAGTATATGCCTCTTTGGAGGATGGAGAAGTTTATGTTTGGGATGTGAACTCAAGGAGGTGCCTTAACAGATTTGTTGATTAAGGCAGTTTATATAGATGAAGCATTGCCACATCTAGGAATGGATAGTATGTTGCTTGTGGTTCTAATTGTGGAGTAGTAAATATAAACAGTCAAGCTTCTTGTCTCCGAGAAACAAAGCCAATAAAAGCTATAATGAACTTGGTTACAGGTGTTACTTCTCTGACATTCAATCCTACTACAGAAATATTGGCAGTTGCTTCAGAAAAAATGAAAGAAGCAGTCAGATTGGTTCATCTTCCTTCCTGTACAGTATTTCAAACTTCCCAGTCATTACAAAGAAGAATATTTCTCATGTTTATACCATGGAATTTTCTCTCAGAGGTGGATACTTTGCCTTGGGGAATGAAAAGGGCAAGGCCGGCCGGGCGTGGTGGCTCACATCTGTAATCCCAGCACTTTGGGAGACCAAGGCGGGTGGATCACCTGAGTTCAAGACCAGCCTGACCAACATGGAGAAACCCCGTCTCTACTAAAAATACAAAATTAGCCGGGTGTGGTGGCAGGTGCCTGTAATCCCAGCTACTTGGGAGGCTGAGACAGGAGAATCACCTGAACCCAGGAGGCGGAGGGTATGGTGAGCTGAGATCGCGCCATTGCACTCCAGCCTCGGCGACAAGAGCAAGACTCCGACTCAAAAAAAAAAAAAAAAAAAGAAAGAAAAGGGCAAGGCCCTGATGTATAGGTTGCATCATTACTCAGACTTCTAAACAGACTATTTGAAGTCCAGTTGAGTCACAAGAGAAGCCTGTCTTGATATATCATCTCAGAAAATTTCCCAAATGTGTGATAATATGTGGAAAATGGTTTATAAAGCCAGCTATGCTTAAGAGCCAGTAATGTCTTAATAAACATGTGGCAGCTTTTGTTTGAAAAAAAAAGTAAGAGGATGGAGATACTCAAACATTTTAACAATTTATTTCTATTTTTGACCATTGTAGATGTTTGACAGCATGCTGGAAGTGTTAGATAATAAGCACTGTTGTACTTCCACCTCCTCAATATTGTTTACATTTTGTTTCATTTGTGTATAACATATTCTGTTCTCCAATCATATTTCCCCCAGTTGTTTAGTCTGAACTATTTATTGAAATGAATTTGAAGCTCAATAATTGTCCTGTTATCATAATTATTCATCTCAAAGATTTTAATTTGGATTCATTTCTTGCTTGACTAAATTTTATCACTACATAATCTTTTGTCAAAATAGCTCAAGGTAGGAAAGGGGTCAGTATTCCCTGAGTTCTTTCATATTTGAGACTATTTACCTGTGGCCTTTATATTGGACTGACAACCTCACTGGTGTAATGACTGTTCTTAAGTGTTCCCTCAGAACTTGGCTGAACTTGTTCCACTGGCTTCTGTCATTGTATAGAAGTCTGGGGCCGTCCCAAATTTCCCCTGATTATTTCTGTATAGACAACTTGTTTTTTCCTTCCTGCATACTTGAAGAATTCTTTATTTAGTTCAATAACTTAGCCAGGATGTGTGTTAACATTGGTCCTTATGTAATCATAATCAGTATTGATTACTGTGTATCAGAGTTTCCTGGTTCATAGTGTGCCCTTCAGATCTATTTAGTCCTTCCTTTCATGACATTTTTCCTGTATTATATCTCGGAATACTTCCACTATTCTTTTGGGTAAATTTTCTACTTGGGTCAGTTATCCAGATGTTGGATTGGCTTTGTCTGTTCTTGAGTTATGGGCTCTGGTTCTTTGGTTGCTTTTGCCTTGATATCTTTCTTCCTTCCTTCCCTCCTTCTTTGGTGGAGGTGCATTTGCATGGCTGTTTTGGGATTTGGCTTCATCTTGCTCCTGGTACTGTGGGCAGCCCTATCTACTTGTCTGAGACTATGCAAGTGATTTCTCCTTCTGGTCTTAGACAGTACTCAGTACTACAGTTTTAGCAATAACCCTGTTTCTTCTCAGGACTCCATTCTTCGACTTTACTTCTAAAGTTTTTCCAGCTCCTGACAATGTAAAGTACACCTGAAGCTGACTCTAGTTACAGAAAAAGATGCATCTTAACTCCCTAGTAACCATTTCTAACTTTCTGAATCTCTGTTCACTATATCTATATAAAAATTTATTAACATGCTACAATGACATTTAATATTTTTACAGGTAAAAAGACATTCAGGCCATTTTCATTTTTTAAAATATATAATATACAGGCATTTTATCCTTTTATCCTCAGAATCATATCCATTAAGATTTCTTTAGAATCTTTTGTTGTTTCCAGGACGAGAAACCACTCACTCAGTCTCCTTCTTGTAAGAGGAAGGCATCATGAATCTAAACATACCATAGGCAACATCTTGTTCCCCATGAAACAAGATGTTCTCCTAGAACCTGGGAAGTAATGAGTTCCAGCAAGCATCATGGTGTGCTTTTTGGAGAAAAGAAGGAGCTTTAATAGAAGTGAAACTAGAATCTCAGCCTCATAAAACCAGGGAACAACCACTGAGGTTGAGAGGGTATTTCCCTAGTAAATGGGAAGCAATGGGTCCAGGCAGGCAATGAAGGAATTACTAGAACATCACAGAAATCATGCTTGAATAAGTAGGCCTTTATCTAGATCACCCTCCTACCACCTATCCGATTTTTTCTGTCTCATCTGATCATCAATTTGTCATTTATTGAACATCCACAATGTGCCAGGCATCATACCAGGTGCTAAGAACACAGAGATGGCTGAAATATGAGACCTGCCTAGTGGAGCTCATAATCTAGCAGAAGAGAGAGATGTAAACCAATATTTTAGTTTACTATCATGTAACAAGGGCCAGATGAAAATGTACAAAATAGTACAGGAAACAGAAGAGGCAATACCATACCTCTGAGCACTTAGCTGGCTACACTTCACAAAGCTCTCCTTAAAAACCCCAACTCCCTTTGACCTCGCTTCTCTCCAAATTCCCAGACCAGGAATAATCCATGTGCCATTTTCCCTTCAGCAACCCATGACAGGCTGGGTGCCGTGCCTCACACCTGTAATCCCAGCACTTTGGGAGGCTGAGGCGGGCAGATCACCTGAGGTCAGGAGTTCCAGACTACCCTGGCTAACATGGTGAAACCCTGTTTCTTCTAAAAATACAAAAAAATTAGCTAGGTGTGGTGGTGTGCACCTGTAATCCCAGCTACTCAGGAGGCTGAAGCAGGAGAATCGCTTGAACCCAGGAGGCAGAGGTTGCAGTGAGCCGAGATCATGCCATTGCACTCTAGCTTAGGCAGTAAGAGCGAAACTCCGTCTCAAAAAAAAAGAAAAAGAAAAAGAAAACAGGAAAGAAAGAAAGGAAAAACAACCCATGACAAACATCATCAGATACTGCCTTTTCCATCAGGTCTGAAAGCAGCCTCAGGATGATTCTCAATCTAGTGCTCCAGGTTGCCCCAAAATCAGAGTGAACAGATAAGATGAAATCCTTTTGCCATAAAACCTGACACTTAAATATTTTTCTCAATTTTACTGTATATGCTATTCACAGCACCTCAACTGAATAAGTTCATTGGGAAGAATTAGATCCAAGGGGCTCTCACAGAACATCTCGTACAGTCCAAATTTTACGGCTAAGGAAACTGGAACCTAGAAAAGTCTAGGGCCTTGAATAATATCAGCGCTGGCTAGTGAGGAAGCCAGGATTAGAAGGCCGCCCAGGTGTCTAAACTCCCATCCCAATACTCTATTTCCCATGTTGCTCTCAGCTTCCAGTACATTCTTTTGGGCACAGGTGTTCCTCCCACAAAATAGGTTGCAGTCTCAACCCCCAGCATCTTAGACTATGACCTTATTTGGAAATAGGGTCCTTGCAGACGTAATCATTGAGATAAGGTCATACTGGAGTAGGGTGGCCTCTTAATCCAGTATGACTAGTGTCCTCACAAGAAGACAATGGGCTGGGTGTGGTGGCTCACACCTATAATCCCAGCACTTTGGGAAGCCAAGGCAGGTGGATCACCTGAGGTCAGGAGTTCAAGAACAGCCTGGCCAACATGGTGAAACCCCATCTCTACTAAACACAAAAATTAGCAGGGTGTAGTTTTGCACATCTGTAGTCGCAGCTACTCAGGAGGTGAAGGCAGGAGAATCGCTTGAACCTGGGAAGCGGAGGTTGCAGTCCGCTAAGATCATGCCGCTGAACTCTAGCCTGGGGGACAGAGTGAGACGCCATCTCAAAAAAAAAAAAAAAAAAAAAAAAAGACATTGTGAAGACACAGGGGAAGAACACCACAGGATGATAGAGGAAGAGATGGGAGTTATGCAGCTGCAAGCCAGGATATGCCAAGGATTACTGATGACACCAAAAACCAAGAGAAAGGAATGGGACACCTTCTCCAATAAAGCCTTCAAGACAGCAAGATTCTGCCAACATCTTGATTTTGGACTACTGGCCTATGGACTTGTGAGAGAATAAATTCTGTTATTTAAAGCCATTCAGTTAGAGGCAATTTGTCCCAACAGCCCTAAAAAACTAATATGGTACATAATGGCTTCACAACTTTACCAGCTAATGCATGAAGGAATCTGTCATTCCCATCCTGGCAATCTGTCCTCCTTAAGGCTGTCCTGAGACATAGCCGACACAGTGAGGGTCCCGGAAACAGAGCTGTAGCCAGGGCAGGTTGACCATGGGACGTACAGGAGCTTATGGGGAAGAGTACAGAGTCCCAAGGCACCGGGGCTGTGGATCCCCAAGAGCATAGGTATAGCTGCTAATCTACAAATGGTGAAGAATTCTGGACATAAAGGCGTTCCACAAGCATGCTTCCCTCCTCCCTACTCAGGATCCTATCGCAGCACACAATTAAGAGAACTGACTTGGCTGCCAAGTTCCTGTTCTCCTTCAGAGAATACACCCAACTTTCTCAAGAGACCATTAAGTAAAGTGGAAAAACCACCAGACATGAAGTCAATAGGAATCCCAGCTTTACTACTTACTGATATTATAATCTTGGGCAAGTCATTTAAATCCACTAAACTTCAGTGTTCTTGTCTGTAAAAGGAAGCTAATGATATATTCCCTACTTGGCTTCTACACTTAATATAACAATATTAGTAAAGGTTATGGAACTTGCCTAAGATCAGTGGGTACCATTTACTCACTATGTATTGTGTACCAGCTACTCTACTGGGCACAGTGTACTGGTTAATAGCAGATTCCAGGGCCCAAATTTTCTAGGTTTGAAACCGTATCTACAGCTAATTAGCTGTCTGACCTAAGGCAAGTTCCGTAGCCTCTCTGAACCTCAATTTCTTCAATTATAACATAAGGATGAGAAAACTTACCATACAGAGTTTTTATGAGAATTAAATAATACATACAAAACACATTGTAGCTTCCATAGAGTAAGCTTTCAATAAACAGAAGCTATTAATATAATCTCATTTAATCATCCCTAGCTACCCTCTAAGGTATGATTAACCTTATTTTTATAGTTCTCATTTTCTGCTCATATCAGGAGCTCATTATATAATATTTCGCCACATCTGGGCATCTGAGGGTGGGAGAGTCCATGGGCTTGGGCTACCAGTGACAGGATGGCTTCATTTTAATTGTTAACCAGCTGAAAGAGTTCAGACTAAAGTCCTATGCAGAATGTTTCCTTTAAAGAGAAATAAGGTCGGGTTGCTCACGCCTATAATCCCAGCACTTTGGGAGGCTGAGGCAGGCCAGATCACTTGAGACCAAAAGTTCAAGATCAGCCTGGCCAATAGGGAGAAACCCCATCTCTACTAAAAATACAAAAATTAGCTGGGTGTGGCGGTGCACACCTGTAATCCCAGCTACTCGGGAGGCTGAGGTGCAAGAATTGTCTGAACCCGAGAGGCGGAGGTTGAAGTGAGCCGAGATTGCACCACTGTACCCTAGCCTGGATGACAGAGCGAGACTCTGTCTTTAAAAAAAAAAAAAAGGGAGAGAAATGAAAGAAGAGGAAAATTTGACCTGGACTTGGAAGGATGGGGAGAATTTACTTAGGCATCAAGGAAAAAGGAGGACTTTCCAGGTGGGGAAATACTGAAGTAAAGAGGTACAGGCAGAGACATCCAAAGCATGCTCACCAATAAACCCATCTGGCTGAAATAGACAGAATGGGTATAATGAGTGAGATTGTATAAACAGAAAAGAGAGGGAGAGTGTGTCTGTGCTGGGAACTAGCCCATCTCCTCAGATCGCCACCAGCCCTTTTGCCGGTGTTGATGAATCATAAACACAGGGGTTGTATGAGACCCCCGTCCTCACCGCCCCTCCGGACCATTCTGGGTTCTGTCACTTTCTAGATTCCCCTGGTAAATTACTTAAACCTCATCTACAAAGCTACACTTCTGTTCCAAGAAACCTTATGCAGCCAATATAAGTACCAAAGGGATGTGTAAGCCTCAATGTTATGGTTATATTACGTAACTATTCAGATGTTGGCTGTGGTTGCCAGCATCACCTCTATTATTGTTGTGCTTTTCCAGCTGACAGAAGGGTAAACCAGATAAATTTACAATTCACTGATGGAGTGTTTGTTACTGTGTTTTGTTACTTATAGTATTATTTAATTATATATTAATTTAATTAATATCAATTTTGATTTAATATTATTACAATATTAATTGTTAATATGTTACAATATTAATTGTATCAATTTTAGTAGTTATTAACAATTATTATAACAATGTAGTAGTTATAAACAATTATTGTAACAATTGTTAACAATTATTAATTATTAACAATTATTGTAACAGTTGTTACAATAACCCTGTATGTTAACTGTTCTCATCCTTATGTTACAATTGAAGAAACTGAGGTTCAGAGAGATTATGGCATTTGCCTAAGGTCAGACAGCTAATAAGGGGTAATATGGTTTCAAACCTAGGAAAGTTGGGCTTTGGAATCTACCCTATGCATCTAGCAAGCCTTCAATAAACAGCAGTTATTATATAATCTCATTTAATCACCTGTATCTACCCTCTGAGCTAACTTTATTTTTATATGTCTACCCTGGATGCAAGAATCTGCCCTATGGGTGGCAAGAAAGGCAGCCTCCCTGTCCCTCCAGAGCAGCACATGAGCGGCTCCTTGCACTGGGGTGATTGTTCTGTCCAACCCCACGGAGTGCAGATGAATTTACTGCAATCTGTCTGGGTACAACCAACGAAAAGGGTATTTCCTAGTTCCCGTAATGGAGGTAAAATGTGGCACGGAGGGGTGCAGTGCTGGGTTCCATCCAGGGAAGAGAAGGGCGTGGGAGCTCACAGGGAAGTATAGTATCTCCCCCTTCCCCTTGCCACTAAACTGCCAGAAATTCGAGAGGCCCATGGTAGGACTTTGACACTTTTGGAAAGTCTTAAAAGTACCCCATTAGATATAGGGCATGTTTAGCCATGTACCATATAAAAGTGTTATAAATGTATGTGTATTAAATTTGATGAACTCAAAATAATAAATAACGTATGACATTGGACAAGAGGTGGTTGTTCAAAAATAACTATTACATATAACAGTCTGTTATCTTTGCCCCTGTATTGGTGTGTGTTTGCCTCTTGTCTCTAAGAACCACAAATATCCCAGGGTTCTACATGTAATTTTTGTTTGTTTGTTTTTTGTTTTTGTTTTGAGACGGAGTTTCACTCCTGTTACCCAGGCTGGAGTGCAATGGCGAGATCTCAGCTCACTGCAACCTCCACCTCCTGGGTTCAAGTAATTCTCCTGCCTCAGCCTCCCAAGTAGCTGGGATTACAGGCATGCGCCAGCACGCCCAGCTAATTTTGTATTTTTAGTAGAGATGGGGTTTCTCCATGTTGGTCAGGCTGGTCTCGAACTCTCAACCTCAGGTGATCCACCTGCCTCGGCCTCCCAAAGTGCTGGGATTACAGGTGTGAGCTACCACGCCCGGCCTCTACATGTAATTTATGACAGCTCAGTCATATAATGTTTAAGACTCAAGGAGGATGTTTCAGTCATATTAGATTATGGCACAAATGCAGCCGACTGAGTCTCAGTTCCCACAAGCATCCTGCACCCACCTGAACAAGAGGAAAGCTGGACCCCCACGCCTGGAGGACTGTCCTTCTGCACATGAATTACCCTTGAACAGGACACAGTGGAGGAACAAACACACAGCCTCAATGACAGCAGCTTCCTTCCTGCAAGCGTGCCACAGGAACAGAGGCCCAAAGCCAAGCAGGCCACACACTCAGGGGCTGCATCTCCACGCCCAGGGCATGCCTATCTGACACACTGATCTAATGCCTGCAGATTCTTCCCCAGAATTGGAAAGCACAAGACTGACTTCTTTTTGCTATAAAACCCATGGGGGGAGAGAGAACATATACTAGAAATACAATATAAATAATAATTTTTATTCTCCATATATTTCCTACTCTTACGTATTTTTGTGAATCGTTTTTAAAAGTGAGACCTTAGCTTTGGGGTCCTATTTGGACTAGTGTTTTTCAACTGTGGGTCACGACCCATTTGTGAGCCATAAATCAATTCAATGGATTATGACCAGCAATTTTTTTTTGAAAGACAGTATCTCACTCTGTCACCCAGGCTAGAGTGCAGTGATGCAACCAGAGCTCACTGCAACCTTGAACTCCTGGGCTAAGTGATCCCCCAACCTCGGCCTCCTGAATAGCTGGAAGACTAGCATTTCAAAATTAAATACAACCGGATAAATTGACAGGGTAGTCCTGTTTCATTGTTTTGTTTATGCATGTGTGTACTGGGTGGCTGTGTAAAATATATTTTTTTGAGGGTCATGTTCAAAAAAGTATGGAAGCCACTGATTTAGACAAACCCCACTGTATCAGGGGACCCTTGGATGGTCTTGCCAGGCAGTCAGTGCCTGGGGTCCTGAGCCAACAGATACTTCCTTTCTCTGCAGATGTATTCCAAGGCCATTTCATTCCCAGGAGGACATTTATAGAAGTCATAAATGGAGGAGGAACAGAAAAAAGCAGAGTCCTCTGCAATCTCTAGATCCTTCATGCTCATGAAACTCTGTCCTAGCACTGTTGAAGGAAGGAGGAAGCCCACCGCCAGTGTTTGTAAAAAGAAAGACACACTTTTTAACTGGGTGTCAACACTGTCAACCATCTTGGGTAGAAAAGAAGGGAACTGCTCCCTTAAAGGGGGAGGAGCAGCGGCCAGCTCCACAGCGCTGACAGTAGCCGAGCCTCTCTTGGTTCACCCCTCCTCAGGCCTCCAGGTCCTCCAGACCTTTGGGATGGCTCAAGGAGACAGGCCTCACCACCCAAGGGCTGGGCAACCAGTGTGAGTAAGTTTGATCGTTACCAAATTTTCTCTTGAGTAGAAAGTGAGAGAGTTGACCAAAAACACTTTGATGTCTGTATCTCTGGGTTCTGAGCCTTTCACTTACTGCCTTACAAATAGAACTTGTTCATTGATTTGAATCTTGGCAAGGATCCTGATCTTTGGCCCCAAATCCTCTTAACATATTCTTTCATCCAGAACCTCTGTAAAATGGAATATTCTAGATGAGTAAGTTTCCACAAAACTAAGTTTTGTGCTTTTTTTTATCTTATCCATTTTTAAAAAGAAGATAAGAAAATCCTCTAAACCATGGCAGTTCCCCATGGACCACCATGCCCTGCCACCCCCAGGAGCGTCGTGATCGGCTTCACCGCTTTCCCACATCTCTTCATCCTGCTGGTCTCTGAGCTGCGCTCTGCCTCCCACTAACCACGTGGGCCATCTGATTCCCACCTCGAGCGTGCTGTTCTCCCAGATATTCAGGTACTTCTTCACCTGTCAAATCCATCTCACCCTCTGAGGGCCACCAGAAGGACCTACTCCTCCGTGAAGCCACCCCATCCTCTATTTTATTTCCTTCTTTCTTTACCTCCCTCCCTCCCTCTCTCCTTCCTTTCTCCTTTCCTCTCCTTTCCTACTTTGCCAATCTTCAGCGGTCTCCTCCTCAGTAGTCTAAAAGCTACATCATGGGGTCTTTCAGTGTTATTTGTAACACAGTATTAAGTATGTTTTGTTTCTTATTATAATTCATTCACAGTTTCATCATAAATCTTATGTGTCAAACTTGTTTCTAAGAACTTTAGGACAGAAGTATCATGTACTTCTCGGGTATCATCCCATAACCTAGAGCAGAGGGTCTTCAGAACCATTAAACACAAATGAAAAATAGGAAATTGTTCCTTGTCGGTGTGGAGACATCTTGGCCCACCCTCTTCAGAGAGGACAGGGCATCGTACCTTTCTTTTAGAAACTCTTCAAACTCTTTGCAGTTCTTGCGGCCGTTGTTCAGATGCTGGATAATGCTGTCGTAGCCGACGGTGCTGAGGATGTCTGCACTCTGGGGGAAAGACAACATAGCATCAGACCAGGAATGGAAGGCAGCCCCAAGGCCGGAGAGAAGATGGGGCAAAAGAGGTGAGAAGCTGGCCATAGAATGTTGCTGACTCACTTTGAGATGGTGCAGGGACCCCCTTAGGAGCCTGTCAGGCTTCTCCACCCTCACCCTGGAGATGAAGGAACATGTTTCAGTTCCTTCAAGGAAAATTCCAGGTATCTAGCTAGCCCTGCAACCAGAAATTAGGGAAGTGAATGAATAATCCACCAAACAAGCCACCCAAGTAAGTCAGGATCACAAGATATTTGGTTGCCTATAGAAACAAAGATAACATCTTTACATACATCCTTGAGTTGTTTTTCAGAAACCAGGACTCTCACCCGATGACAAATGCTGATCACAGTCATGTTGACCTTCGACAGACTGGAACCAGGAAACGGATAAAGAAGTTCCAGAAATTCCTCAGCCCCTAACTTACTTTGGAAACCCCCTCACTCCTGCCTTTAAAAACCCTTGCTTATAAGCCATCATGCCCCTTTTCCTTGCTTGGTGCCCTGCAATAAATGCCTTTCTTCCTGTAACTGCAAACCTTTGTGTCAGTGTTGGGCTTTGCTGTGCCCAGTGAGCAGATTCAAGTTTAGTTCAGTAACGCTTTACCTCCAAGACACCTCCAAGCCGAGAAGAACAATGCAAGAAGTAAGAACACATGTTGTGTGAAACAGTTTTTTAACTGATGAGACTGAAGGGCCACAAAACAGGAAGTGACAGACGAATCACAGGCACATGGATGAGGGAGCTGGCTAGGCTGAGGTCCCTCTGTGGATCCTCTACTCAAGCCCAAAGTCAGGCAAGGAGAGGGAGAAGGAGCTGGGCACCCAGGCCAGCCTTCTGTCATGTGCTTCCTTATACTGCCGGATGGAAACTGACCTACGCTACAGGACCATGTAACCTGGTGCTATACAATTTTTCTCTGTCCTTAAACTTGCCACTGAACTTCACCCTGATAGCTCTTCCTACCACCAGTTAGCACTACTGAGGGTCAAGGGTATCTCTGCAAAAGACAAGCAGCTCTAAGCCAGGAGCCAGGAACCAGGATTCAGGAGTGGGAGAATAGGGCTGTCTGTCCACTGGGAAGCATGAAGCATGCTCTCTGTGGTCATTGGCCCCAATTAGGGGAGAAGGACTATATATGTGTGTATAAATATATATATATATTTTTTTGTTTTGTTTTGTTTTGTTTTTGTTTTTGTTTTTGTTTTAAATACAGAGTCTCACTCTGTTGCCCAGGCTGGAGTGCAGTGGCACGATCTTGGCTCACTGCAACCCTCGCTTCCTGGGCTCAAGTAATCCTCCTGCCTCAGTCTCCTGAATAGCGGGGACTACAGGATGTGCCACCATATCCAGCTATTTTTTGTAGTTTTAGTAAAGTCAAGGGTCTCGCCATGTTGCCCAGACCGGTCTCAAACTCTTGACCTCAAGCAATCTGCCCGTCTTGGCCTCCCAAAGTGCTAAGCATGAGCCACCATGCCTGGCCAAATTTTTAAATTAGCAACTTATTTATATTTTATTCTACTGTGCTCTCCAAGGTTGAAGGGACCAGGCTAAGTCCCCCAACCAGCAGCCTCAGATGCAGCACATTTTAAAAATCAAGCCAAGTCCCCAAACCAACAAATCAGTACATTAAATAACACTCCAAAGTGTTCCCTAAGGAGGCTGGTTCCCTAGTTTCCACCCCCAAATGCATACAATGGGTTGTCTGATTCAGACCATAGACCCTAAGAGGTTGGTTAGCTGGCCTCTGAATGTGCCCTGGGGAGTTTTGAACTCATCCACCCCATCCCAGCCAAGGCAAACCAACCCTTCCCAGCCCCAGTTTGCAGAAGGAAGTGTGGTTCCGTATGGGATAAGGGTCTATATATATATATATATATACACTTTAAGTTCTAGGGTACATGTGCACAACTTGCAGGTTTGTTACATATGTATACATGTGCCATGTTGGTGTACTGCACCATTAACTCATCATTTACATTAGGTATATCTCCTAATGCTATCCCTCCCCGCTCACCCCACCCCATGACAGGTCCTGGTGTGTGATGTTTCCCACCCTGTGTCCAAGTGTTCTCATTGTTCAATTCCCACCTATGAGTGAGAACATGTGGTGTTTGGTTTTCTTTCCTTGCGATAGTTTGCTCAGAATGATGGTTTCCAGCTTCATCCATGTTCTTACAAAGGTCATGAACTCATCCTTTTTTATGGCTGCATAGTATTCCATGGTGTATATGTGCCACATTTTCTTAATCCAATCTATCATTGATAAACATTTGGGTTGGTTCCAAGTCTTTGCTATTGTGAATAGTGCTGCAATAAACATACGTGTGCATGTGTCTTTATAGCAGCATGATTTATAATCCTTTGGGTATATACCCACAGACACTTCTCAAAAGAAGACATTTATGCAGCCAACAGACACATGAAAAAATGCTCATCATCACTGGCCATCAGAGAAATGCAAATCAAAACCACAATGAGATACCACCTCACACCAGTTAGAATGGCGATCATTAAAAAGTCAGGAAACAATAGGTGCTGGAGAGGATGTGGAGAAATAGGAACACTTTTACACTGTTGGTGGGACTGTAAACTAGTTCAACCATTGTGGAAGACTGTGTGGCGATTCCTCAAGGACCTAGAACTAAGGATAAGGGGTTTCTAAAGATACCTCCCTACCCAGCCCTGGACACTAGAGAAGCAGAATTTCTCTCTTCCATTTGCTGCCACTTATGATGGCCTCGTTGAGCAGACAGCAGTCCCAGAAAGACCCAGTGGGACCCAGGCCTGGGGCTGATTTCAACTTGGCACCCTAACAAGCCATTTTGCCTTGCACTTTTTAAATGGATGTATAAAATCATCAAAACTTTTATAGATTATGAATCTAAGTTAGAAATGTTTAATTCTATGCTTTGTAACTGCTGTTTGAGCACAAATTTAGACCTTAGAAAGCCCAAAAAACAGCTTCCACCAAAGCCTCATTTGTCCACTGGCCTCCTCCATACATGCCCCTCTGTCTTAGCCAGGAAGGCATCTAACTGCCCCTGAAATACAGCACTCAGCAGCGGCTCTAAGATGATGCTAACATTATCCTCTCCTGAATTCAGATATAGCCCCTCAATTCCCAGGTTTTCCCGAAGACTTCTCTGAGTAGCCCCATTACTCCCTTCTCTAGGTTCTCAGAGTCCCTAGCATCTGAATTTGTTGTTTGCTATCATGCCTGTGAATACCTTTCTGTCCCAACTCTACTGCAAGTGCTTGCAGCTTCTTTCAAGTTTTGAACTACCCCTGCACCCCCTCCCAAAAAATCTATCTTAATATTATTCACATCAAAGGCCTACAGTAAAATTCTGGAGAATGAAAAGGCCTATTGTGCTTGCTGCCAGATGCATTAGAAGAGAACAATGAAAACAGATTCCTGAGTGATGAATGAATGGGTACCAAATGGTCAGTGTCAAAACCGGTTTGTAGACAGGAGTCTTTGCTCTTCCCAGAGAAAGACACTGAGCTTCCTCTTTTCTTTTCTTTTTTTTTTTCATTTTGAGACTGGGTCTCACTCTCTCACCCAGGCTGGAGTGCACTGGCTTGAACATGACTCACTGCAGCCTCGATCTCCCAGGCTCAAGCAATCCTTCCACTTTAGCCTCCCAAGTAGCTGGGACTACAGGCACACTACCATACTTGGCTAATTTTTTTTTCTTTAGTAGAGGTGAGGTCTCACTATGTTACCCAGGCTGATCTTGAACTTCTGAGCTCAAGCGATCCTCCCGCCTTGGCCTCCCAAAGTGCTGGAATTGCAGGCATGAGCCACCAAACCTGGCCCCTTTTTCTTAATTAAGGATGTGGATACTCTTTGAGTGGGATTGCGCGAGTGGAACTAGGCCAGAGTTTCCTGGAAACACAAACCAAAACCACAGACCTCCCAGCTGCCAGCCTTTAAAAAAATCAGAATTGCTGCTTCAGAGGAGTGGCTGGACTACAGAGGCAGCCAAGAAAGGAAATCCCCAGGAGAAAAGAAAGAGTGCTGAAGGCCAAGTTAAAGTGGTGGAGGACTTGGTCTGGAAACTCCTGCCTATGTTACTCAGAGAACACAGGTGGTAAGTTGATTGACAAAAATAAGCATAGAAGGGCCAAGAAAAAGGGCAAGACATCCTCTAGCATATACTATTTGGTATCATGAGTTAACATCTTTTTAAAAAATCATTTAACTCCTTGAAGGGCATCTGGATTATGCCGAAACTATCATCCACAGTAGTTTCCATATTAATACTATTTGAGAAATGTCTGTTAATTACATATCAACTAATATGAAGTACTAAAAAGTTTACAAAGCCAGCATAAGATAGAGTTCCTGCAATCAGTTCCTACCATTCATTTAGAGAGTTAGTAAAAGACATGTACATAAAATAAACATGTGTGCACAAGGAAAATTAGAGACTAGTATATAAGACTATACAAAGAAAATATATAATGGATGCAGTAGACAGGAAAGGACAGGATAGAGTCATCAGAGAAGAGAATAAATAAAATTTAAATTGAGCCTTTTAAAACTGCTAGCACTGGCCAGGCACAGTGGCTTATGCCTATAATCTCAGTACTTTAGGAGGCCAAGGCAGGCGGACCACTTGAGGCCAGGAATTCAAGACCAGCCAGGTCAATATGGTGAAACCCCATCTCTGCTAAAATACAAAAATTAGCTGGGCGTGGTGGCGCATGCCTGTAGTCCCAGCTACTCAGGAGGCCGAGGCAGGAAAATCTCTTGAACCCGGGAGGCAAAGGTTGTGGTGAGCCGAGATTGTGCCACTGCACTCCAGCCTGGGCGACAGACAGAGACTCCATCTCCAAAAAAAAAAAGAAAAGAAAATAAACAGATATCTGAAAAGCCCTATATGTTTAAGGAAATCGAATACGTAATTTGACACTTTCCCACAAAGAAAACATTAGACCCAGATGAATTCACTGTTGAATTCTATCAAACATTTAAGGAAAAAAGTAACACTAATTACATTCAAACTCTTTCAGCAAATAGAAAAATACTTCTCAACTTGTTTTATGAGACTTGCAAAACCCCGTTACCAAAAAAAAGACAAGCGCATTATTTTTTAAAATAATAGAGAATATTACAGAAAAATATCTCTCATAAACAGAGATGTAAAAACCTTTGCCAAAAAGTATAACACATTATGATCAAGTGGTAACCCAATAACACAAGTTAAACTTTTTTTTTTTTGAGACAGAGTCTCCGTCTGTCGCCCAGGCTGGAATGCAGTGGCACGATCTCGCTCACTACAACTTCTCCCTCCTGGGTTCAAGCCATTCTCCATCCTCAGCCTCCCAAGTAGCTGGGGTTACAGGCACGTGCCACCACACCCAGCTAATTTTTGTATTTTTTTTTTAGTAGAGACAAGGTTTCACCACGTTGGCCAGGCTGGTCTCAAACTCCTGACCTCAAGTGATCTACCTACCTCGGCCTCCCAAAGTTCTGGGATTACAGGCATGAGCCACCATGCCTGGCATAGTTTAACTTTTGAACGTCAATTAATATAACTCACTATATTAACAGAAAAATATAAGAAAAGTCATATAATCATTTTACAAGATGCAGAAAAAGGATTTGAAAAACTTCAATACCACCTCACAACAGAAAATCAACAAATCATTAAGAGAATGGAATGTCCTCAATCTGACAAATAGTATCTACAAAAAGCCTATAGCTAACAGCCTACTTAAGGTGAAAGACGGAATACTTTCTTCCTAAGATTAGGAAGGATGTCTGCTCTCACTACTTCTTTTTTTTTTTTTTTTTTTTTTTGAGACGGAGTCTCGCTCTGTAGCCCAGGCTGGAGTGCAGTGGCCGGATCTCAGCTCACTGCAAGCTCCGCCTCCCGGGTTCACGCCATTCTCCGGCCTCAGCCTCCCGAGTAGCTGGGACTACAGGCGCCCGCCACCTCGCCCGGCTATTTTTTGTATTTCTTAGTAGAGACGGGGTTTCACCGTGTTAGCCAGGATGGTCTCGATCTCCTGACCTCGTGATCCGCCCATCTCGGCCTCCCAAAGTGCTGGGATTACAGGCTTGAGCCACCGCGCCCGGCTGCTCTCACTACTTCTATTCAACACACTGAATGTCCTAGCCAGTGCTAGGCAAGTAAAAGAAATAAAGGACATACATATTGGAAAGGAAAAAGTAAAACTTCCTTATTTGTAGACAACATGACTATGGACAGAAAATTCTAAGAAGTTTACAAAAAAGTTACTAAACCTAGTAAGTTTAACAAGGTTGCAGGACACAAGGTCAATACACAAAAATCTCTTGTGTTTCTATATACCAGTGGCAAAAAAGGAAAGAAAAAAATGTAAACATTTATTTATAATGGCATAATAAAGATAAAGTATACAGGGATAACACAAGAAGTTTTACAAGATTTCTTCACTGAAAATTACAAAAGGTACAGCTAAAAGAAATGGAAGAAGACCTAAATAAAGGTAGATGTATACCATGTTTGTGGATTGAAGGAGTGAATATTGTTAAAATACTAATTTCCCCAAATTGATCTATAGATCCAACACAATCCCAACAAAATCCCGAAAGTCTTCTCTGTAGAAATTTGCAAGTCAAGACTAAAATTTATAAAGAATTACCAAGGACCTAGAATAGGCAAAAGAAGAAAACAATTTTTAAGAAGAACAAAGTTGGAGGACTGATACCACCTGACTTTGAAACTTTTTTTGACCCGGGTGTGGTGGTGCACACCCCCACCTGTAGTCCCAGCTCCTCAGGAGGCTGAAGGAGGAGACTCGCTTGAGCCCAGGAGGTTGAGTCTGCAGTGAGCTTTGCACCACTGAACTCCAACGTGGACGACAGAGCAAGAGCCTGCCTCAACAACAACCGAAAACCAACTTTTTTTGAAGCTATGGTAATCGAAAAAGTATGTACCTTTCAGAGGACAGACAAAGAGACCAATGGAACAGAATAGAATGCAGAAATAGTTTTTTTAAAAAAAAAGTTTAACCTGTGTATTTCCTTTATATATGGTCAACTGGCTTTCAACAAAGTTGCCAAAGCTATTCAATGGGAAAATGGTAGTCTTTTCAACAAAGGCTCTGGAATACGCAGGCTCTGGAGTAGCAGGCTCTGGAATAACTGCATAAACTTGCTGGGGGGAAAAGCCTCTACTCATTCCATGCTGCAGGGCCTCTGATAACTTATTTCTATGCTCCTTTTCACCTCTTCTATCCTCCCATGGCCTCTGGGCAGAAGGGTAAGGAGTAGAGGGGAAGCAAACAGCACCTGCAGTCTCCAAAGCCACCGTCAGGGTTACAGGTCTTGCTGCTGAGCATCCGCACATCTAGTTCTGTGCTGCTTCCCCAGCCCGCTCCTCTTATGATGTCTGCTATACAACCTCTATAGACATGGGCTCCAGGGATTAGCAGGCTAGAATCACTCAGGCAGCTTGTTAAACATGCAGACGCCTCAGTCCCACCCCAGCCCTGCTAATTCTGAACCTGGGGCGGGGCACGGCAGTCTCTACCTTTCTATACACCTTCCAAGTGACTTGGAATGCAGTTTGACAACTGTGGCCATTCAAAATACAAAAGACTAAAAGAACCATCATGGTTCCTGCCGAGAGGAGCTTATAAGAAGAAGAAAGCAGGATGCAAGCCTGTGAAAATAAAGAAGACTACAGAATGGGGAGGTGAGAGAATGACTGTCAGAAATACAAAGAAAAGGCCAGAGAAGACCCTCCGTGGTTTGCATTTCATTTTTTAAAAAACCTCCAATCTTGAGTAAAACATGCAAGTTGGCAATGATGGCTTTTGGAAGCCCAGAGAGCCCCACTAGAACAGGGAGGAGGCCAGTTACTTTGCATCTCATACAAAGGCTGCAGTTTATTTGGTGCCTGGGCATAGGGTGCATAAGTGCGCTGCACTTTGCATTAAAGAACCACATGTTCCACAAGCACAGTGAGACAGGAGCTCTTTCTATGTTTTACAGATGGAGGAAACAAAGCACTAGGAAGCTTTACTTATTCGCTTTCCTTGTCACTGCTTCCAGCCACTATGAAAAATTTTAATTCTTAACTAACAATATTATCCAAATCTCTCAGTTATTTATTAAGAGCTATAAAACAGTAGACTTGGGATAAAGACCACAAAGTTCATTTTACCTCCCTATGCTGTCAACCTTGATCTTTCTTTCCTGTTTACTTACCACTCTATGAGGTAAAACCAAATGGATCAAATTCTGCATATATGGATTATCATTAATTAATATTAATAATTATGTCTAGGGCCAGGCACGGTGGCTCATGCCTATAATCTCAGCACTTTGGGAGGCCAAGGTGGGCAGATCATGAGGTCAGGAGTTCGAGACCAGCCTGGCCAACATAGTGAAACCTTGTCTTTACTACAAATACAAAAATTAGCCAGGCATGGTGGCACGCACCTGTAGTCCCACATACTCAGGAGGCTGAGGCAGGAGAATCACTTAAACTCGGGAGGTGGAGGTTGTGGTGAGCCAAGATCATGCCACTGCACTCCAGCCTGGACGACAGAGTGAGACTCTGCCTTAAAATAAAAAACAAAAATATGTCTAATATACATTGAGTACTTGCTGTGTGCCAAATAGCATATCAAGTATTTTGCATGGAATATCTTGTTGAATCCTTACCACAATGCTATTACATAGGTATCGTTATTAAATATCTTGCTATAAAGGACAGGCCATTGAGGCTCAAAATCTATATTTTGAAACAGACTATAGTCTGAATTTTTAAACCACTCAACTACATAGCTTCCCTTATTTGAGGAACAAGGACCATATCTAATTCTTTGTCCATTAGTCCATTTCCTTGCAATTCTAGATGCAACACACCCATGCTTTCGTGCTACACTTCGGTTTGCGTGGCAATTCTACCATTCACACACTATGTGACGTTGAGCTAAAGACTCAATCTCTCTCACTGCTAATTTACTAGACTGTAAAATGGGGAATATTGGAAGGATTAAAGGAGGTCACATGCTTTGAGTTTGTCAACTGCTTCAAGAATTAAAAGAATGAAGAAGATAAATTTGGATTTTTCAAGACCAGGCAGGTTAGCAAAAAAGAATGTGTTTGGATCCTGTGAATTTTTTCACTGAAAGCAAACAATGGTGAAATAAACGTAGTCTGTTAGATATTCAAAAATGTGTGTATTGTCATCTGGGAAGGAGTTGGAGACGTGTCAGATATACCTTAGCAAAGGATATGAAGATGACTGTTAGCACGTCAGTATGTTCAGCCATGTTCTCCCAAGCCTAAGGTCAAAGTCACTATAATGGTTGTGTCCCTCAACCTTCTTAAATAATGGTAGTGGACACTGCAGATGAGCATGAAATTCCGCCCCAGTTCCTGCTTTAGTGTTATTCCACAAACCCACAATCTGCCCACCTCGCCTCCTACAACCCTCAAAAATCCTTGGCGTCATCTAGGCTAGATCCACACTTGACATTTTCACATGTCTAAATGTCCCTACCCTCAAGTCAGCAGGTCATTTAAAAAGGCAACTTCACTCGATTCAAAATAAGTTAAGTGAAAGTAGAACCTCAGAAAACATGCAACCCAAGAACACATTAGAAAAAAAAAAAATCGAAGAATATGTACAACCCAAACACTGAAAGTAATTTTCTTCTTAGCACTTTTCTACATTTTCTAAACTTTCTACAATATACTTACACTGTGTTTATAATCTGAAGTCTTTCTCCCTACCTCCATCCCTTAATGGCAAATCGAACTTTTTTGTTTATCGCACATCTGTTCCCAAGCCACACTGAAATAACACATGATCCACAGCAACAACAGAAAACAGGGAGGGGCCCAATGAGGAAACTGGAGATTTGTAAGAATTTCTGTACCAGAAAAAGTAAACGGGACTAGATAGACAGAGGTCGGAAGACAGTATTCCAACCCAGACAAGACAGAGAAGGAAGTACACAAACTTTTCCAACACAATCCTAGAACTGAAGCCCCACGCTCTCCATCAGCAGGGGCTGAAATTGGAGCTGCCTCAGAGAAATCGGCAGGGTGTTTGGAGGTCACTGGGAACCCAGCCAGTGACCTGCCCCACTCCAGGAGGAAGCAGAGCAGCTGGTTCTGACATTTGTGCCAAGGTTGCAGTTGGTCCGAGGACTCCACCCCGCAACAGGCGCCTAATGTGGGCATGAAAACCAGAACAGCAAAGGCGCTGTCCCCAGCAGTCTTCAAAGCTTCCCCAGTAAAAAGTTACAGAAAAAAAGGATAAGCACAGCTCTGAGGCCCTCTCAATGCCCTCCACTTCCTGGGCAATGCCTTTCCCAACTTCTCACTACAGACAGAGATAAAAATATCAGAAACTGTTAATACAAGTATCTACTTAGAAAACCAGAGATTAAAGTGAAAAACTGGGAACAAAATATAAATATACAAAAAAGCAACAGCCTTCTTATATGTCAACAATAACCTTTTAAAATGTAATTTAAGGGAGGCCAAGATGAGTGGATCACAAGGTCAGGAGATCGAGACCATCCTGGCTAACACGGTGAAACCCTGTCGCTACTAAAAATACAAAAAATTAGCTGGGCGTGGTGGCAGGTGCCTGTAGTCCCAGCTACTCAGGAGGCTGAGGCAGGAGAATGGTGTGAACCCAGGAGGCGGAGCTTGCAGTGAGCCGAGATCGCACCACTGCACTCCAGCTTGGGCAACAGAGCCAGACCCCGTCTCAAAAAAAAAAAAAAAAGGGGGTAATTTAAAATACAAAGATCCTATTCAAAATGCCAACAAAATCTTTAAAATGCCTAGAAATAAGTCTTTTTTTTTAAGTGAAAACAAGTTCATTAGAAAAGTAAAGGAATAAAAGAATGGCTACTCCATAGGCAGAGCAGCCTAGAAATAAGTCTTTTTGAAGCAATACTACCAAACATTGCCAAAGAACACACAGAAAGACCTCAATACAGCCTAGAAATAAGTCCTAGATGAAGATGGGAAAATCCAATATCGGAAAGAGTCAATTCTACCCAAATAAATCTAGAAAGTTAAAACAATTCCAATTAAAATCAAAATTCTGGGATTTCTTTTTAAATTTAAATGATCAGCCACCACACCAAGCCAACTTAAGTGATTTTGGACACGATATTTTGACTACGTACTCCTAGCCAAAGATTTTTTTAAAAAAGTACAAATATGAAACTCTAGCTTGTTTTCACAACGGTATGGTTAGCAATTCTGAAACTGCTTATTGTGGATAACAGGAGCCAGGTTTCTCATAGAAAAAGGAACAGTGGCATGCTGGAGCTGGCTTACTTAGTAAGAATCAATTGTACACATCTCTTTCTAATTCTCCATTCAGTGATGTCATGTTGCGAGCTTGAAACTGGCCATGGAAGGGAGCTTTTATACCATGAATGCTGGCAAACATTGCCTATCAGGCTTTTTATCCACTGGAGAACCAGTTGTTAAACATCTGCCAGCACACCACTAGAAGGAAATGGAAACTACAAGTGAAGGAAGGCTAGAGTAAACCCTGTGATGTTGAAATGGAATTGGAGGTGTCATCATACATAAACGTATTTCCTAGCTCTGTCTGTTGGGAAATCCTGGAAACATACAAATTGCAATGAGCTTCCCTAGAGCACAAATCTTAGTTTCTTTTCTTTTTTTTGAGACGGAGTCTCACTCTGTCGCCCAGGCTGGAGTGCAGTGGCTGAATCTCAGCTCACTGCAAGCTCCACCTCCCAGGTTTACCCCATTCTCCTGCCTCAGCCTCCCGAGTAGCTGGGACTACAGGCGCCCACCACCTCGCCCGGCTAGTTTGTATTTTTGTTTTTTGTTTTGTTTTGTTTTTTGTATTTTTTAGTAGAGATGGGGTTTTACCGTGTTACCCAGGATGGTCTCGATCTCCTGACCTCGTGATCCGCCCGTCTCGGCCTCCCAAAGTGCTGGGATTACGGGCTTGAGCCACCACGCCCAGCCACAAATCTTAGTTTCTAAATATTATTCTCTGCTTAATGGAACCAGGACTCTGGAGAAACGGCAGATTCCAGAACTGGGGCAGGGAAATTACCTATTAAGCCTGTAACATTTTGTTCCAGTTAACATGGAAGTGCTCAAAGAATAATGAGGATATATCAAAGGGAAATAGGATCCAGTTTAAAGGAGCTTCCCACTGTCCAAATCTAGGACAATTTGGACATCAAGATTAATAATGATGGTAATGGTTGAGCATGGTGGCTCATGCCTGTAATCCCAGCACTTTGAGAGGCCAAGGCAGGCAGATCACTTGAGGTCAGGAGTTTGAGACCAGCCTGATCAACATGGCAAAACCTCTTCTCTATTAAAAATACAAAAATTAGCTGGGCATGGTGGCGCATGCCTGTAATCCCAGCTACTCAGTAGGCTGAGGCAGAAGAATCGCTTGAACCTGGGAGGCGGAAGTTGCAGTGAGCCGAGATCATGCCATTGCACTCCAGCCTGGGCGACAGAGTGAGACTACATCTCCAAAAAAAAAGAAAAATAAAAGATGGTAACATATTATAATGCATTAAATAAAATAAGAATCCATGAATCCACACTAACATGGTGGGGAGGGGAGACTTCCTTACAGTAGAATGCCAGTTTTATTATGTAGATAGAATTAGAAAACCACCATACAAAGATTTATACATGAATGTTCACAGCAGCTCGATTTGTAATAGCCAAATACTTGAAACAACCCAAATGTTCATTAATAAGTCCAGGCTGAGTGCGGTGGCTCACGCCTGTAATCCCAGCACTTTGGGAGGCTGGGGTAGGTGGATCTCTTGAGTCCAGGAGTTCAAGACCAGCCTGGGCAACATGGCTAAACCCCGTCTCTACAAAAAATATAAAAATTAGTAGGCCGGGCGCAGTGGCTCACGCCTGTAATCCCAGCACTTTGGGAGGCCAAGACGGGCGGATCACGAGGTCAGGAGATCAAAACCATCCTGGCTAACACGGTGAAACCCTGTCTGTACTAAAAATACAAAAAATTAGCTGGGTGTGGTGGTGGGCGCCTGTAGTCCCAGCTACTCAGGAGGCTGAGGCAGGAGAATGGCGTGAACCCGGGAGGCGGAGCTTGCAGTGAGCCAAGATTGCCCCACTGCACTCAGCCTGGGCAACAGAGCGAGACTCTGTCTCAAAAAAAAAAAAAAAAAAAAAAAAAAAAAAAAAATTAGCCAGGCATGATGGCACAGGCTTATAGTCCCAGCTACTCAGGAGGCTGAGATAGGAGGATGGCTTGAGCCAGGAGGTGGAGGTTGCAATGAGCCGTGACTGCGCCACTGCACTCAAGCCTAGGTGACAGAGTGATACCCTGTCTCATAAAAAACAAGTCTACGAATAAACAGTGATATGTCCATAAAAATAGAATACTATTCACTAATAGAAAAGAATAAACTATTAATACATACAACAACATGGATAAATCTCAAAATAAGTATAAGTGAAAGAAGCCAAGCGAACAAAAGTACTTACTTTGCTCCAATTTTACAAATTCTAGAAAATGCAACTAATCTATCATGACAGCAGATCAGTGGCTGCCTGGGAAGAGTATAATGTGGAGGGAGAGATGTCAAAGGGCCATGAGGAAACTAGCAGGGGGTAATGAACACGTTCACTATCTTCATTGTGGCGATTTCATGAAGGTAATACACATGTCAAAACCTATCAAACTGGCCGGGCACAGTGGCTCACACCTGTAATTCCAGCACTTTGGGAGGCCGAGGCAGGCTGATCACCTGAGGTTGGGAGTTCAAGACCAGCCTGATCAACATGGAGAAACCCCATCTCTACTAAAAATACAAAATTAGCCAGGTGTGGTGGCACACACCTGTAATCCCAGCTACTCAGGAGGCTGAGGCAGGAGAATCGCTTGAACCTAGGAAGCAGAGGTTGCGGTGAGCCGAGATCACGCCATTGTGCTCTAGCCTGGGCAACAAGAGCGAAATTCCGCCTCAAACAATAACAACAACAACAAAACAACAAAAAAAAACCTATCAAATTATACACTTAAAACATGGGTATGTAACTATATGTCAACTGTTCTTCAACAAAGTTGGGAAAGAATTTTAATCACCACTTGGCAACTGTCTTAGCAATAATTGATTAAGGCAAGAATTTTTCATGGATGTTAAGACTAATGGATTTAGTATGCATTTGAGAAGAAACTGGATATTTATGTGGTTTCAAAATATTTCCCCTGAAGATACTTATTAATTATAAAGGGGGAATCAGTAATTTCACAATTGAGAAACCTAGAAAGCAACACTATGCTAGGCTAAATAAGAGCCCCTAAAGATGTCTATATCCTGGTCCCTAGGACCTGTGAATATGCTTCCACACATAGCAAAAAGGACATTGCAGATGTCATTAATGTCTTGGGATGGGAAAATTTCCCTGGATTATTCAAGTGGATCCAACCTATTTACAAGGGTCCTAAGAAAGAGCCAGGAGGGTCATAGAGTCAGGGTAGGAGATGTCAATGACAATATGGAGGCCAGAGAAAGAGATTTGAAGATGCTACACAGCTGGCTTGAAGATGGAGGAAGGGGCCATAAGGCAGTGAGTACGGGCAATCTCTAGAATCTAGAAAAGTCAAGAAAAGAGATTTTGCTCTACAACCTCCAGAAGGAGCCAGCCTTGCTGACAACTCGATTCTAGCCAAGTGAAACTCATTTTGGACTTACGACCTCCAGGACCATGAGTAATAAATTTATCTTGTTTTAAGCATAAGTTTGTGGTAATTTGTTATAGCAGTAACAGAAAGCTAACACTACCACCTTAACCAAAGGATCAAAGTTACCACCACCAAGTAACAGGGCAAATAAACATCACGTGTCTCCTGTTACTGAGATTAACACAGCATCACTCCTGCTAAGGTCCTCCCAAAACACATGGCCTGAATCTAATCATCAGGAAATGGACAAACTCAAATCAGAGCACATCCTACAAAATAACTCTCCTGTACCCTTCAAAAATGCTAAATTCATAAAGACACATAGAGACTGAGGAACTATTCCAGGTTAAAGCAGACGGAGGAGACCTGGCAGCTAAATGCCACATGGAATCCTGAATGGGAAATGTTTTCTTCTTTGGTTAGAAAGGACATTATTTGAACAACTGGGGAAATTCGAGTCAGGTCTATATATTAGCTAATAGTCTTGTATTGATGTTATTTCCTGATTTGTCATTGTATTGTGATTGTGTAATAAGAAAATATCCTTATATTTAGAAAATACACATTGAAATGTTTGTGGATAAAGGGAAATCATGCCCATGTCTTTACTTTCAAATGGTTCAGAAAAAAGCGTGTGTGTGTGTGTGTCTGTGTGTGTGTTTAGAGAGAGATAGAGAGGGAGAGAGACAGAGGGACAGAACTTTTGAGGAATCCAAGTGAAGAGCACAGGAATTCTTTCTACTATATTTACAAGAGTAAATACAAGAACAGAAAACCAAATACCACAAGTTCTCATTTACAAGTGGGAGTGAAATGATGAGAACACATGGACACAGACAGGGGAGCAACACACACTGGGGCCTTTTGGAGAGTGGAGAGTGGGAGGAGGGAGATGGTCAGAAAAAATGACTAGTGGGTACTAGACTTAATACTTGGGTGATGAAATAAGCTGTACAACAAACCCCCATGACACAAGTTTGTTACCTATGTAACAAATCTGCACTTGTACCCCTGAACTTAAAATAAAAGTTAAAAAAAAAAGATATTCAAACAATGTAAAAAGACATGACAAATAGGGAGGAAAAAAGAGCAAGAATATTTAATCAAAGACTAATGTGCGTAATGAGCCCTAAAAATCAATCCCATAAAAATGAACAACCGGCCAGGTGAGGTGACTCACGCCTGTAATCTTAGCACTTTGGAAGGCAGAGGCAGGTGAATCAAGAGGTCAGGAGATTGAGACCATCCTGGCCAACATGGCGAAACCCTGTCTCTGCTAAGAATACAAAAATTAGCTGGGCGTGGTGGCATGTGCCTGTAATCCCAGCTACTTGGGAGGCTGAGGCATGAGAATCGCTTGAACCTGGGAGACGGAGGTTGCAGTGAGCTGAGATCACGCCACGGTACTCCAGCCTGGTGACAGAGCAAAACTCCGTCTCAAAAAACAAAACAAAAAAAAATGAACAACCAATTTTCTCAAGTGGGTAAGAGATATAAACAGGCAACACTCTAAAAAGAAAAAGGGTTGATAAGCAATTTTTAAATAAGAGAATCAATATTAATAATCAAATAAAGGCAAACGAGAAGATATAATTTTTCACCCATCAAATTAGGAAAAGTTGAAAATTTCTAACATTGGCAAGGAACTATAGGGAAATACTGTCAAATTCTACTGGTAGAACTGCACATTGGCATAACTTTTTGAGGAGGAAATTAGCAATATCCATTAAAATTTTAAATATGTATAGCCTTTGACGATGAGGAGTTTATCCTACAGAAATAACTACACAAACATGAAAAGATTCATACACGAGGATGTTCAGTGCAGCATCATAATGACAAAAAATTGGCCAAGTGCAGTGGTTCACAGCCATAATCCCAACACTATGGGAGGCCAAGGTAGGCAGGTCACTTGAACCCAGGAGTTTGCGACAAGCCTAGGAAACATGGCAAAACCCAATCTCTACAAAAAAATTTAAAAATTAGCCAGGCAGAGTGGTACACACCTGTGGTCGCAGCTACCTGGGATGCTAGAGATCGAGGCTGCAGTGAGCTATGACTGCACAACCACACTCCAACCTAGGCAATGCAGTGAGACCCTTTCTCAAAAAATAAAATAAAATAAAAATGATAACAAAGAATTGGAAGCAACCTAAATATTCAGCAATAAGGATTATTTAAATAAATTATGTATGATCACTTGATGAAAAACTGAACAGATATTAGAATAAAGCAGAATTGTATATATTAACATAACAAGATACAACATACTAGGAGAAAAATGAAAGTTACATATATGAGCCCATTATAAATGAGCCCATACTTGTTAATGTACAGGTCCATTATATGTAACTGCAAAGAAAAGAAAGGGACACACCATACATGTACTAGTGACAACCTCTGTCTTCAAACAGTTCAGATTCTGTTTTTGTTTTTGTTTTTGTTTTTTTTGAGACAGAGTCTCACTCTGTCACTCAGGCTGGAGTGCAGTGGTGCAATCTCGGCTCACTGCAACCTCCACCTGCTAGATTGAAGTGATTCTCCTGCCTCAGCCTCCCAAGTAGCTGGGACTACAGGTATCCACCACCACGCCCAGCTAACATTTTGTGTTTTTGGTAGAGACAGGTTTTCACTATGTTGCACAGGCTGGTCTTGTACTCCTGACCTCAGGTGATGCACCTGCCTCAGCCCAAAGAGCTAGAATTACAGGCGCGAGCCACCGCACCTGGCCTGTTTGGATTCTTATAACAAAAATTGAACATAAGGCCGGGTGCAGTGGCTCACACCTGTAATCCCAGCACTTTGGGAGGCCAAGGCAGGAGGATCACTTGAGGACAGGAGTTCAAGACCAGCCTGGGCAACATGGTGAAACACTGTTTCTACCAAAAATACAAAAATTAGCTGGGTGCAGTGGTGGGCACCTGTAATCGCAGCTACACGGGAGGCTGAGGTGGGAGAATCGCTTGAGCCCTGGAGGTGAAAGTTGCAGTGAGCCAAGATCGTGCCACTGCACTCCAGCCTGGGCGACAGAGCAAGACCCTGTCTAGAGAAAAAAAAAAAACAATTGAACATAAAACTGAAAACAACACAGATTATTTTCTACTATGTATGTTGAGGTCATGGCTTTTTAAAAGACCATTATCCCTGGAAACTTAACATAGAAGGCATAAGAGGCAGTAGATTTCAATGTTCAGAAAGTTGGTTAATGTTTGACGTTACCCATCTAAACATCAACATGATCCAAATCCCAGAAAAACCCCAAATCCCCGGGGACATGAGAAATGCAATTCACAATTCCATTGAAAGAGAAAACCTGAGAATTGAAGTAGGTGTTTTAATTCACAAACATTCAACCACCTCTGAGTGTATTACCAAAGTTAACGTTCAGACTTTTCCAGTTAATAAAAAACAAGTTGAAGTTCTGTTGGATATCCCTGAGAGGTAAACAACCACATACATCACAGGGTCAAATTAGTGATGCATCATATTACTGGGTAAAATCAGTGATGTGTCCAAGATGTGTGAAAGGCAGACCCCACGGGTCTCCTCCTGATCCATGGCATTCCCTGAGAACCCCCGGGCATGCCCAAGACAGGAACGGGGAGGCAGGCAAGTGCCAGGAAGTGGCTATACCCAAAACTGGAACTAGGTCCACAAATATGGGACCAGAGGAACAGAGTGAGACACCAAACCTCAGCAGCCCAAGAAAGCAACCCAGATCAAACAACAAATGTGCTGCCACTACTGTCAAAAGCAAATAAAGAACTAGGAGTTAGGAACTTGAACTAGGTCAAACCCAGGGGAATGTCCAACATTGCTTCACCAGCTGACTTGTGTTCCTTCTCACTACAAGTACAATATTCGGGGCCAACCCACAGAAATTCCAAACAGCTTCTGACTACTATGTCACACCCCTACCACAACACAATTTTGAAGGTCTTTGATCTCTATTAGCCAGCCTCTAGTCAAGCCAGATAAGCAAAGTGTAACAAATCTTGAAGGCTTATGACACCATATAACTGTGAAGACCTAACCACATCCCTGCAGAAGTAAATGCTAGGATGCATTTCACAGCTGCTAACTGGGGAACCTTGGCTTATCTCTTTATCCCAAGAAATTGCAAGTTAATAGAAAATGTTTAATGCTAATTTAAAAAAACTTTTTCTAAGGTAAAACCTAACCTCAGTGCATTCATTCCCATTCAGTTTCTTCCATCTTATCTATCTTCAAACCCCAAAGCATAATTGGAAGAATCCTCTAAAACAAATTCCCTTCCATTCTCCGCACTTGGATTTTCCCAGACAAAAGTAGATTTTTAGTTTGTAACACTTTTTGAACCATAAATGAATCAGTGTTCATTATCGATTAATCAGAAGGTACAATTACTAAGATTATCCCATCTCCTAAATGTTCTAGGTAATCAAAGAGTCTATTTACTTTTCTACAGTGCTCTAGTTGTAGAGTGCTAGGATATCAGAGGTAGAGTACATCTTGGAGATCAATCATATCATTAATTTCCATTTTTTTACAAATGAAGAAAGAAACAAGCATGGATTACAAGTTGACCAAAATCTTTAGACTCTTAATATGAACAAAAATACATAAATACAAAAAAGTAATCTCCAAGTTTACACATCAGACAGATTAACTTTGCCTCCGACAAGTAACGCCAAGTGTCCGTTGTTTATTCCAAGAACTTTTCACTCTCCGTGTCTCAGTGGGTCAGCCTTCTCCAATCCTTGAAATATGTGACTCTTGGCCGGGCGCGGTGGCTCAAGCCTGTAATCCCAGCACTTTGGGAGGCCGAGACGGGCGGATCACGAGGTCAGGAGATCCAGACCATCCTGGCTAACACGGTGAAACCCCGTCTCTATTAAGAAATACAAAAAACTAGCCGGGCGAGGTGGCGGGCGCCTGTAGTCCCAGCTACTCGGGAGGCTGAGGCCGGAGAATGGCGTGAACCCGGGAGGCGGAGCTTGCAGTGAGCTGAGATCCGGCCACTGCACTCCAGCCTGGGTGACAGAGCGAGACTCCGTCTCAAAAAAAAAAAAAAAGAAATATGTGACTCCTGTTTCTACTTACTCTTTATAAAATTGACATTTTGTGTTGTCCTTGAGGTTTTTCCCCAAAGTTTTCACTTAAATTAAGTTTTAGATTAAGCTTATTTTTAACTTCACTTCTGCCATTTCACTGAGGCAAGCCCAAGTTCAGTTTACTTCAGGTCCATAATTCATGGGAATGAGAATGTTTTATATATTCAAATTTCAGAATTAAGCAAGTCTTAAATGTCAGGATTTTAGAAGCGACTTACAGGAAGCGTTTCTTTCAGTACATGTTCATCGAAGTCCAATGCCTTTTCTACTTCTCTAACTTGCTGATTTTTTACCCAGCTTGATCTAATGAACATCTTGCATGAGTTTTGAGTACAGCAGAGTATGCAGACATCTTGATGTGAAACACATGTGAAAATGACATTCAACTCAGCCAGACCATTAAGTCTCATTCATTGAAACTAAACCTCAACCAAACTGAGTTGAAAACTTATGCCTACACAAACTTGCACACAAATGTTTACAGAGGCTCTATTCCTAATTACCAAAAATTGGAAGCGACCAAGAGCCTTCAATAGGTGAGTGGATAAACTGCTACATCCATACAATGGAACATTAATCAATGACAAGAAGAAATGAGCTATCAAGCTACAAAAAGACATGAGGGAATCTTAAATTCATAGCGCTAAGTAAAAGAAGCCAGTCTGAAAAGGCTACACACTGCCTGACTCCAACTACAGTCATATGTCACTTAACAATGGCAATATGTTGTAAGAAATGTGTCATTAGGTCATTTTGTCATTTTTTGAACATCACAGAGTGTAGTTACACAAATCTAGATGGTGTAGCCTACTACACAGTGAGGCTATATGGGATGGCCTATTGCTCCTAGGCTATAAACCTGTACAGCATGTCACATTGTTGAATATTGTAGGCAATTGTAACACAATGGTGAGTGTTATGTATCTAAACATATCTAAACAGAAATGTTACAGTAAAAATACTTGTATAGAGGATTTTTTAAAATGGTACATCTGTATAAAGCAGCTCCATTATTATTTTATGGGACCACCATCATATATGCAGTCTCTTGTTGACCAAAACGTCATTATGTGGCCCGTGTCTACATACGACAATCTAGAAAAGGCAAAACTATAGAGACTGTAAAAAGATCATTGGTTGCCAGGGGTTTAAGAGAAGAGAGTGATGGATGAGTAAGTGGAGCACAGGGGATTTTTAGGGCAGTGAAATTACTCTGTATGATACGATAATGGTGGATATATGACATCATTCATTTGTCAAAACCTATGGGACACAAAGAGCTACCCCTAATATAAACCATGAACTTCAGTGAATAATAATGTATCCATATTAGTGCATAATTGTAACAAATATACCTCATTAATGCAAGATGTTAATAATAGGAAAAATAGGGAGAATAGATGGGAAATCTGGGCTTGAGTTCAAGTTTTCTGTAAACCTAAAATTGCTCTAAATAATAAAACCTACTGAATTTTTTTTTTTTTTTTGAGACAGAGTCTTGCTCTATCTTGGCTCACTGCAACCTCCACCTCCTGGGTTCAAATGCTTCTCCTGCCTCAACCTCCTGAGCAGCTGGGATCACAGGCACGTGCCACCACACCCAGCTAATTTTTGTATTTTTAGTAGAGACGGGGCTTCATCATGTTGGTCAAGCTGGTCTCGAACTCCTGACCTCGTGATCTGCCCGCCTCAGCCTCCCAAAAACCTACTAATTTTTAAAAATTGTTGAAAATGAGGCGACAGCATATTTTAGCTTTGTCGGTAATTAACAGAAACAAGTTTTTAGTGACTTGATCGTTTCAGCAAATTGGCTCTTGTCAACTGATTTTCAGCAATTTGGCCCATTCCTGCTTCCTACTGAAGTCACACTGGTCTTCTGTTCCTCCAACTGATCCTTTCCAGCCTTACCGTTCTCTCGCCCCTTTCCCCAGTCACCCACAAGGCTGGCTTGACCTTACCACACCTCAATTCAAACGTCATCTCCATAGAGAAGTCCTCTATGGTCCCTCTGTCCCTCATACACATCCAGTGCCTCTCCCTCCCATCACTTAATGTGGTAGGCAGATAACGACACCCTTCCCCAAAGATGTCCAAATCCTAATCCCTGGAATTATTAATAATTTGTTACTTTGTATGGCCTCACTCTGCAACCCAGGCTGGAGGGCAGTGATGTCATCACAGCTCACTGCAACCCTGACCTTCTTGGGCTCAAGTGATCCTCCCACCTCAGCCACCCAAGTAGCTGGGACTGCAGGTACATGCCACCATGCCCAGCTAATATTTTGTAATTTTTTGGTCGAGGTTTCACGATGTTGCCCAGGTTAGTCTCAAACTCCTAGGCTCAAGCGATCTGCCTGCCTCGGCCTCCCAAAGTGCTAGGATTACAGGCATGAGCCACTGTGCCCAGCCAGTGCCAACACTTGTGATTGTTAAGGCTAATAATGCCCATAGACAAATCCTCTCCAAAATAACTCTAACAGTTTACCCTGCCACTCATAATGACTAAATGTTCATTTCCTGCACCTTCCCCCAGTGAAACATACTGACACTTGATATACTTTTTAAAACTTGCTAAATTTAATAAGCAAAACTGTATAATGTGGATTTTGTTATTAGTAGTAAAGTCTAAAAGTTCTCCATATTTTTACAATTTACTTTTAGACTCTCATTTGTGTACTGGAAAAATCACTTTTAAAAAAGGATAAGGAAAATAAAGGTAGAGAAAGCAGACAAACAAGCTTCTACTCCACGGGAAAACCGAGTATTTTTAGACTGTATCTTTCTTGTTTAGTAAGCGCCTAACTGAACTGCAGGTGCATTTTCTCACCAGCACAGCTTCTATAGGAGCCTCAAGCACAAACCTGCCCTCTCCCTTCTCTCTCTACAGCAGAGGTGGGCTCCCCACAGCTCCCGCAGCCCTGGAGGGGCTGGGATGATGGGGAATCCATGCTGGGTCCGCTTCTTATCTGCACGTGCTCCCTCGGCAACGTAGATCCCTTAGCCGTTCTGGGAGTCTGTAGGAATTCCCTTTGCAAAATGGATCATCACTTATGTTCTCCCAACTCCCCTCTCCAGGCTCTCCCTGCCCACCCCAAATCCATGCTTCCCTCTGTTGTGCCCTGTGCTTCCTTAAAGGGCTTATTGGTCCAAAACGTCACCCTCCTCCAGGGCCCCTACTAGGGTGAGGCACGGTCGTGCAAATGCAGCGTTCAAGTCTGTCTTTCTTTACAATTTTGAGGGGCCAGGCGTGGTGGCTCATGCCTGTAATCCCAGCGCTTTGGGAGGCCAAGGTGGGAGGATCGCTTGTGGCCAGGAGTTTGAGACCAGGAGTTTGAGACTAGTCTGGGCAACATAGCAAGACTCTGTCTCTATAAGATATTTTTTAAAATAGCAGAGCAAGGTGGTGCACACCTGGTCCCAGCTACTCCGGAGGCTGAGGCAAGAGGCTCACTTGAGCCAAAGAGTTCAAAGCTGCAGTGAGGTATGGTTGCACCACTGCACTCCAGCCTGGGCAAAAGAGTGAGACCCTGTCTCTAAAGAAATAAAATTTTGATATTTTGTTCCTTGCAGGGTTTTTCTCATTAACTTTGATTTTTTTAATATTACATTAAAGAATAATTTATCTTGGCCAGATGTGGTAGCTCACACCTGTAATCCCAGCACTTTGGGAGGCCGAGGTGGGCAGATCACTTGAGGTCAGGAGTTCGAGACCAGCCTGGCCAACATGGCGAAACCCCGTCTCTACTAAAAATACAAAAAAAATTAGCTGGGTGCAGTGGTGGGTACCTGTAATCCTAGCTACTTGGGAGACTGAGGCAGGAGAACTGCTTGAACCCAGGAGGTGGAGGTTGCAGTGAGCTGAGATCAGGGCACTGCACTCCAGCCTGGGCAACAGAACAAGACTCCATCTCAAAGGAAAAAAAGAATAATGTATCTTGACTACGGATGGTTTTTTTGGCACCCCCTTAAATTTTACATGCAAGGCAAGTGCCTCAGCCTAGCCCTGGCTCTGCCTCCCTCCCACTCAGCAGAGACCCCTCCCTGCCTCCACAGGGACTTCCCTCACAGCAAAGATTGCTTGGTCACATGAAGGTGCACGTGACTTCACCACCCCCTTTCTTGGGAGACATTTAAAATATTTTTTCTTTTTCTTTTTCTTTTTTTTTTTTTTTTTGAGACAGAGTTTCGCTCTTGTCACCCAGGCTGGAGTGCGATGGCACAGTCTCAGCTCACTGTAACCTCCACCTCCCAGATTCAAGCGATTCTCCTGCCTCAGCCTCCCGAGTAGCTAGGATTACAGGCGAGCGCCACCACGCCTGTCTAATTGTTTTGTATTTTTAGTAGACATGGAATTTCGCCACGTTGGCCAGGCTGGTCTCAAACTCCTGACCTCTGGTGATCCACCTGCCTCCATCTCCCAAAGCACTGGGATTACAGGCGTGACCCACTGTGCCCGGCCAAAACTAGTTTTTCTTAATTTACAGAATATCTCAGTGTTCTACAATGAACACATTAGCAAAAAAGAAAAATCAAAAATCACCCATAATTTTTAAAGCCAGGTAAAATTTCTATTTTTATGCTTTTAAAAAAAATACAAAACTCTGGGTCAGAGGAAAGGATGGCCTGCTAACCTGTCATTCCTTAGCATGATAATAAGCACACTTCTTCAACACCTCATGTAGACAATTACACTAGTCTACCTGTATAGGATGGGGGACCCCTGGAAAAGACTCTGCAAAGATCCTCTATGAGTAATTTACCCCTGGAGGTTGGGATTTGAAGGCTAAGGGAGGGAGTTTTATGTTTTTTTACTCTATATACATCTGTATTGTTTTGATATTTTACAATAAGCAGGTTACATTCCTAGCTTTTGTTTTGTTTTGTTTTTTGTTTTTTTGAGATGGAGTATTACTCTGTTGCCCAGGCTGGAGTATAGTGGCACGATCTTGGCTCAGTGCAACCTCCACCTCCCGGGTTCAAGCAACTCTCCTGCCTCGGCCTCCCAAGTAGCTGGGACTACAGGTGTGCTCCACCCCATTCAGCTAATTTTTTTTGTATTTGTAGTAGAGACGGGGTTTCACCATGTTGGCCAGGCTGGTCTCGAACTCCTGACCTCGTGATCCACCCGCCTTGGCCTCCCAAAATACTGGGATTACATGCATGAGCCACCGCACCCTCCTACATTCCTAGTTGTTTAAGGTACCAATAAAAATGAAAAATAAATGGCTCATGGAATCCATAGGCGGTTCTCTCTGCTTAAAGGCAGGGGTGCTGAGGAGAGGTCTCGCTGCAAGATAATTGTCATTAGGCAGGTCCTGTCACCAGCGGGGTGGGACCCTCTGTGTCCTCAAGGGAATGGTTGTGGCCTTGCCACAGGCAGGTGGCCAGGACCCAGGACCCAGGACCCTGGACACTGCCTAGGAGGCTGGTCCACTTCCATCTGGGTCTGGGTACAAGTTGCAGGTTTGGTAATTTTATTCTATTCTATGGTCTGAACAAGCATACTTGCTCTTCTTTTAATACATTAGAGGAAAATCCTCTTAATTTTTTTTTTTTTTTTTTTTTTTTGAGATAGGGTCTTCCTCTGTCGCCCAGGCTGGAGTGCAGTCAGGTGATCTCAGCCCACTGCAACCTCCACCTCCCGGGTTCAAGTGATTCTCCTGCCTCAGCCTCCTGAGTAGCTGGGATTACAGGCACACACCACCATGCCCAGCTAATTTTTGTATTTTTAATGGAGACAGGGTTTCAACATGATGGCCAGGCTGGTCTTTTTTTTAAAATTTAAGACAGAGCCTCACTTTGTCACCCAGGCTGGATGGAGTGGCACAATCTCGGCTCACTGCAACCTCTGCCTTCCAGGGTCAAGCAATTCTCCTGCCTCAGCCTACCAAGTAGCTGGGATTACAGGTGCCCACCACCATGCCCAACTAATTTTTGTATTTTTAGTAAACACATGGTTTCGCCTTGTTGGCTAGGCTGGTCTGGAACTCCTGACCTCAAGTGAGCCGCCTGCCTCAGCTTCCCAAAGTGCTGGGATTACAGGCATGAACCACTGCTTCTTTATTTTAAAAGTTATGCTTATTTTGTTATTGAAAAAATTTAAGTATAGATAAGCAAAAAGAAAATAATTTTCAAATTGCCTAAAATTCCACAGAAAACAATAGTTAATATTTGCTATGTAATCCTCATATATTTTCCTAGTGACATATGACTGTCTTCATATTTTTTTTAATAAAAATGAGGTCTAGGCTGGGCATGGTGGCTCACACCTGCAATACCAGCACTTTGGGAGGCCAAGGCGGGTGGATCACCTGAGGTCAGGAGTTTGAGACCAGCCTGACCAACATGGTGAAACCCCGTCTCTACTAAAAATACAAAAATTAGCTGGATGTGGTGACTGTTCTCTCAGAATCGATCACAATGCCCTCTAAATGGATGCGGTCTTGTACACTCAGACTTTACGTGGCGGGGGAGGGTGCTGGTCTTTCCAGGCGTCCAGCTTCCCCATGCGAGGCTCCGCCCAGAGGACTAGTTTCTTTGCCCTCTGAGAGCAGACAGGCTTCTATAATAACTTGCTGAGCCCTCTGACCTTGGGCCTTTCTGCTTAGTTTCTGCAGGGAAGGGCCATGTGCTCACAGGCAGGTGCCTTGTAGTCTATAGTACTCTATCCTTGATATCAATATTACGTTACTAATTGACAATGACATGTATAAAACAGCAGAGATGAAATGGTCAGTGGTTGGCAGATAAGAGGGAATGCACCAATAGATGCACATTAATAAAAATCACACATGAGGCTGGGCACGGTAGCTCACACCTATAATCCTGGCACTTTGGGAGGCCAAGGCGGGCAGATCGCTTGAGGTCAGGAGTTCAAGACCAAACTGGTCAACATGGTGAAATCCCATCTCTACTAAAAATACAAAAATGGCCGGGCGCAGTGGCTCACGTCTGTAATCCCAGCACTTTGGGAGGCCGAGGCAGGCGGATCACGAGGTCAGGAGATTGAGACCATCCTGGCTAACACGGTGAAACCCTGTCTCTACTAAAAATACAAAAAATCAGCCGGGCGTGGTGGTGGGTGCCTGTAGTCCCAGGTACTCAGGAGGCTGAGGCAGGAGAATGGCGTGAACCTGGGAGGCGGAGCTTGCAGTGAGCTGAGATCGCACCACTGTACTCCAGCCTGGGTGACAGAGTGAGACTCCGTCTCAAAAAAAAAAAAAAAAAACAAAAATTAGACAGGCATGGTGGTGTGTACCTGTAATCCCAGCTACTCAGGAGGCTGAGGCAGGAGAATCGTTTGAACCTGGGAGGTGGAAGTTACACTGAGCCAAGATCACACCACTGCACTCCAGCCTGGTCAACGGAGCGAGACTCATTTCACAAAACAACAACAACAACAAAAATATATGAAGTTCATGAGCAAAATTAGGCTGCTTTGCACCGAGAAACAATAGCTCTAAGACAAAGGAAGCAGATGAGATGGAGATTCAGAGGACCTGGCAGGAGCATCAAGGTCCCTTATCCACAAACTTCCTGCCCTTGCTGCCCAGGAAAAGGCGATACCAGTCTGCGTCAGCCAGGGAGAGGCCTGCCAGCCAAGACAGTGGCCCTGGGCTGTGGCTGGTCACAGTCAAGATCAACCACTCTTATGGGCAGGAATTAGACAAGAACACTGATTAAACAGTTAGGCCCTAACACAGGACAGGTAGATGAGGAAACCTGAGCTTGGGACAGACAGTCCACAGGACAAATCAACAGTGCCCAGACCTGGCCATCTGCGAAAGCACTGACAAAGGCCTGAGTCAATACTTTTTATTCCTGAGAGCTTAGGTCTTTTTAAACCCCTAGTTCAGGCCTTGTAGGGCAGGATCTGGATCTCCTGGGACAGAGAAAACAATCTCTGTATTTGATAATAAGGGCTCAGAGCAGATTCCAAGAGGTGGGGCCGCCAAAGTTGGGAGCACTAAAGGGACTTAGATGCCCATATTTCTAGGGTTTTCAAATATTTGTGGCCACTTATGAAATTATCACTTCCAACAGCTATTCTTTCAATAGTAATGTTCAAATAGAAGCAGAGACCAAGCACTACAGGGCAAGTGTAAAGAGGACACACCACGGAGACTGCTTTCTCTGGCAGTTCAGCTCGCATGCCTCACTCAGTAAAACTAAGCTCAGAAGTGAGTTAGGCTCCCGCCCCTTAGAGGGCATGCGCTTCAGGTAGGGATGGGGTCTCAGTCTCCCTACCCTGAGCAGCTTATTCAAGTCTTCCTTGCAGCCTTCCAGCCCTGTGCCACACCATCCCCTCCCTGAGAGGTATTCTGAAAACCAAGATTTCTCCATCTTGTTGCATGCCCAGTGCCACTTTAGCACTCTTCAATGACTGGTACCCTATCGCACCCATCCAGCCAGACTTGTCCCAGAATCTTGCCATGGTATGCCGGGCACGGTGGCTCACGCCTGTAATCCCAGCCCTTTGGAAGGCCGAGGTGGGCCAATCATGTGAGGTCAGCAGTTCAAGACCAGCCTGGCCAACATGGTGAAACCCCATCTCTACTAAAAATTAAAAAAACTAATAAGAAGAAAAAAATAAAAATAATCTTGCCCTGGTAAACCACTCTTTTTTTTATTTTTTGACAGATTCTCGCTCTGTCACCCAGGCTGGAGTCCAGTGGCGCAGTCTTGGCTCACTGCAACCTCTGCCTCCCAGGTTCAAGCAATTCTCCTCCCGAGTAGCTGGGACTACAGGCACATGCCAACACGCCCGGCTAATTTTTTGTACTTTTAATAGAGATGGGGTTTCACCGTGTTAGCCAGGATGGTCTCAATTTCCTGACCCTGTGATCCACCTGCCTCAGACTCCCAAAGTGCTGGGATTATAGGCAGGAGCCACTGTGCCAGGCGGGTAAACCACTCTTTTTAGCTTGAAGGAGAGTAGGTCAGTCTGTTTCCCATTAGTATCCTACATCTTTGTTTGCTTCCTTAAGAAGAATATAGGACCCTGAGGGCAGGAATCCACCTTCTCCTCATTTTGCAGGTCCACACACATTTCTGACTTATGCAAATGTCAGAATACATAAGCCCTCGTACTCAAAAGACAGTATTTTTAGTGAGACAGAGTCGTGCTCTGTCATCGAGGTTGCAGTGCAGGGGTGCAATAACGGCTCACTGCAGCTTCAACCGCATGGACTCAAGTGATCCTTCTGCCTCAGCCTCCTGAGTATCTGGGACTGCAAGTACTGGCCATCATGCCTGGCTAATTTTAAAAAGTGTTTTGTAGGGACAGGTCTCACTATGTCGCCCAGGCTGGTCTTGAACTCCTGGACTCAAGCAATTCTCCCACCTTGGCCTCCCAAAGTGCTGGGATTACAGGCATGAGTCATGGCACCCAATCAAAAGACACATATTGAGTAAAACTTGGACCATAGAAAACCTTGATGTGTAATAGAAGACATCACAAAACATTAGATCAATCAACTTGACTGTATAAAGTGTTTTCAAAATCCATATACATATATCATTTTACAGATGAGGATGCAAAGCTGAGGAAAGCTGAACGATTTGAACAGGGGCACACACATGTTTCTGCTTGAAAGGAGCCAAACTGGGAATCAAACCCAGGAATGTCCAGTGCAAAAGCTTGAGGGCTGAGGACTGCCTCTCACTGTGTCATGCCTATACTGAATGTTAGAACATGTGAACTACACACACACACACAGGCACGCGTATATATACAAGAATATATATTTTAAAGTATGCATATAAATTTGCAAGCAAAGCATGAGGACGAAAACAAAACTGTTTGTAAAAGAGGAATTACAAGATAATAACCAAACATGCGCTCTCCCTGGTGATAAAAACGCAAATGAAAGTTGAGTAAGGCACCAATTTCTGCTTATTAAATGAGCAGGAAAAAAGACAACAGCTATGATTGACAGAGTGAAACTAGAATCCTCAGATATTATTGGGAACACTGAGAATATGCCCACTCTTTAGGAAATCATCCTGGTTCTACACATCAAAAGTTTTTCAATGTCCTCCTGTTAGTTAATGGTTTTTTCACTCATTCAGCAGGTATTACTGAGAATCTGTCATGTGCCAGGCATTGAACCAGGTGCCACTGGAGTAAGCAGACAGGAGTGCGGGTCCTCACTCCAAGCGCAGCCATGCCAGCCCTGGAATGACCAATTAGGGGCTTGTAGACGAGAGAGTAATAAACCTCTTCCTTGTCTAGGCCACTGTTGTTTTGGGGTTTTCTATTACTTGCAGCCAAACTGAATCCTATTTACATAGAAGGCAAGTGAGCTTTCACCGGCTGCTCTGGTTTCTTTTTTCTTTTCTTTTTTTTTTTTTTTTCTTTTTTGAGACAGAGTCTCACACTGTTGACTAGGTTAGAGTGCAGTGGAGCGACCTCGGCTCACTGCAACCGCCCCCTCCCAAGTTCAAGCGATTCTCCTGCCTCAGCCTCCTGAGTAGCTGGGACTACAGGCACCCACCACAACACCCAGCTAATTTTTGTATTTTTGTTTTTTTTAGTAAAGACAGGGTTTCACCATGTTGGCCAGGCTGGTCTCCAACTCCTGACCTCAGGCGATTCACCCGCCTTGGCCTCCCAAAGTGCTGGGATTACAGGTGTGAGCCACCCCACCCAGCCCTACTGTCTGGTTTCTTAATGGAGTAGAGGCAAGATTACCAAAACACAGTAAGAATGTGGGAGAGATGTGGAGGTTTGAGTGGAAAAGGCATGAAATTATCACTACAGACAGGGAAAGAGTGATCTTATTAGAGAAACATGGTAAAATGGCTGGGCAATTATGAGTTCTGTCTTGAGTTTCCAGAAATAAATACTTAAAGAATCCAAATTTTAAATACCTTACATGAATGACATGCATCACATTCTTCATTATAGAAAACACTGGGCCAGGTGCAATGGCTCACGCCCGTAATCCCAGCACTTTGGGAGGCTGAGGCAGGCAGATCACCTGAGGTTGGGAGTTGAGACCAGCCTAACCAACATGGAGAAACCCCATCTCTACTAAAAATCAAAAATTAGCCAGGCATGGTGGCACATGCCTGTAATCCCAGGTACTTGCGAAGCTGAGGCAGGAGAATCGCTTGAACCCAGGAGGTGGAGGTTGCAGTGAGCCGAGATCGTGCTATTGCACTTCAGCCTGGGAAACAAGAGCAAAACTCTGTCTCAAAAAAAAAGAAAGAAAAGAAACCTCTGGAAATTACATAAATGCCAAACAGTGACAGAATAGTTGTATCACTTACAAAACTTTTCTAAATAATTGTTAGGAAAAGTAGATAGCAATATATAAAATAAAGTTACAATTTTTTTTTTTTTTTTTTTTGAGATATAGTCTGGTTCTGTCGCTCAGGCTGGAGTGCAATGATGCGATCTTGGCTCACTGCAACCTTCGCCTCCTTGGTTCAAATGATTCTCCAGTCTCAGCCTCCCAAGTAGCTGGGTACAGGTGCCTACCACCATGCCCAGCTAATTTTTGTGTTTGTTTGTTTGTTTGTTTTGAGACAGCGTCTCACTCTGTCGCCCAGGCTAGAGTACAGTGGTGGGATCTCGGCTCACTGCAACCTCCGCCTCCCAGGTTCAAGTGATTCTCCTGCCTCAGCTTCCCGAGTAGCTGGGACTGCAGGCACCCGCCACCATGCCCAGCTAATTTTTGTATTTTTAGTAGAGACGGGGTTTCACCATATTGGCCAGGCTGGTCTTGCACTCCAGACCTTGTGATCCGCCTGCCTCAGCCTTCCAAAATGCTGGGATTACAGGCGTGAGCCACTGCACTTGGCCAATTTTTGTATTTTTTTAGTAGAGACGAGATTTCACCATGTTGGCCAGGCTGGTCTCAAACTCCTGACCTCAAGTGACCCACCCGACTCGGCCTCCCAAAGTGCTGGGATTACAGGCATGAGCCACCGTGCCCAGCCGAAGTTACGATATTTTAATTAAAGCAGTAGAATACAAGATAGTACAGATACTATAGGATTATAATTATGCATGGAGGAAAAAAGTTGGGAAAGTACCAAATCACTAATAATATATATTTTAATAACCTTAATTTTATGTTAATATTTAAAACTATTGGCCAAGCACAGTAGCTCATGCCTGTAATCCCAGCACTTTGGGAGGCCAAGGCAGGCAGATTGCTTGAGCTCAGGAGTTTGAGACCAGCCTGGGCAACATGGTGAAACAGCGTTTCTACAAAAAATACAAAAAGTAACCAAGCATGGTGGCATGTGCCTGTGGTCCCAGCTACTTGGGAGGATTGCTTGAGCCCAGGAATTTAAGGCTGCAATGAGCTGTGATCGCACCACTGCACTCTAGCCTAAGTGACAGAGCAAGACTCTGTCTTAAAAATAAATATTTAAATTAAATAAAAACTATTGTTTTAAAATTTCATGTTGAGACTCATCTTCTTGAGTAGCTAATAATCTCTTAGAGGTGAGATGTTGTGTGTCTGTCTCTCTGTGAGCCCACAGCAGCTACCACAAAGCTGGCACTCAGACTTCGCATAGACATTTGCTGAGTTGAACTGCCTGAGATTACATGGGAAATGGAGAAGAAGTTCCTGTCTTCAACAAGTTGCTGTGTTTTCTCTGTTGGGCACAAAGTCTCTCACCAGAAGGTGAGCCCCACATGTGTGGGCTTTGTGCTGCACCCCTTCTTGAGTATAGGGCTTCTAAAGAAGCCAGAGCCCATCCTTGATGATATTATTCTCCTCATGCAAGACCACCAGCCACTTATAGCAGAACAGGTTCTTTGAAAGGGTGGAACAGGCCAGGCGCGGTGCCTCACACCTGTAATCCCAGCACTTTGGGAGGCCGAGACGGGCGGATCACCTGAGGTCAGGAGTTCCAGACCAGCCTGCCCAACATGGCAAAATCCCCGTGTCTACTAAAAAATTAGCCGGGCGTGGTGGCGCATGCCTGTAATCCCAGCTACTCGGGATGCTGAGGCAGGAGAATCGCTTGAACCTGGGAGGTGGAGGTTGCAGTGAGCCAAGATCTCGCAACTGCACTCCAGTGTGGGCAACAACAGTGAAACTCCATCTCAAAAACAAAAGGAGGGGGTGGTGGAATGACACTTCCCACAAAAGGCAGTGTAAAGACAGAGATTTTACCCCATTTGCTGCCACATGTCTTTCTCACTGTTGCTTCATTTATTCACTCATTCCTTCTGACACCTGCTGAGTCTGTGACTTTGCCCAGATACCTGGCTGGGTGCCGGGGCTACAGTGCTGAACAACTCAAGCACACCTCATGGAGCTTACAGTCTGATGGGAAGCAGATGAGAGAGGTAATGATAATATCACGAATGTGCCTTATGCTGGGGGCACAGGATGCCTTGAGAACAGGCAGCAGCAACAAGTTAATTGGTTAGTTGGAATGAGAGTTGAAATGCAATGGCACAACCTCAGCTCACTACAACATCCACCACCTGGGCTCAAACCATCCTCCCATCTCAGCTCCCGAGTAGCTGGGACTACAGGTGCGTCCCACCCATGCCTGGCTAATTTTTGTATTTTTGGTAGAGACAGGGTTTCGTCATGTTACCCAGGCTGGTCTCGAACTCCTGGGCTCAAGCAATCTGCCCACCTCAGCCTCCCAAAGTTCTGGGATTACAGGTACCACCATGCCCAGCCAATATTTGGATTTTTAAAGTATATGCTTTAGTTACTTTGATTTTAAAACAAAAACAAAAACAAACTTTTATGTTAACTTTTCTCATCCAAAAAGGCTCTATGTCCAGATTTTGTTTTAAGTACTTTTTTCATGCTTTTTTTTTCTTTTTTTTTTTTGAAATGAAGTCTCACTTTGTCCCCCAGGTTGGGGTGCAGTGGCACCATCTCAGCTCACTGCAACCTCTGCCTCCCAGGTTCAAGTGATTCTCCTGCCTCAGCCTCCAGAGCAGCTGGGATTACGTACCCACCACCATGCCCAGCTAATTTTGTATTTTTAGTAGATACAGGGTTTCACTATGTTGGCCAGGCTGCTCTCAAAGTCCTGAGCTCAGGTGATCTGCTCACCTCGGCTTCCCAAAGTGCTGGGATTACAGGCATGAGCCACCACGCCAGGCCATTTCATGCATCTTGTATATATTTCTTTTTTAAAATCTGACCAATGGATTCATGTCACATGTTAATGTATTACAATAAGAATTTTTTTATTTTCTTTAAAAAATAGGTCCTATGCCTCTCTTATTAAATGTTTAAGATAAACAAGAGAAAAGGTTTTTGACGGCCGGGCGCAGTGGCTCACGCCTGTAATTCCAGCACTTTAAGAGGCTGAGGTGGGTGGATCACTTGAGGTCAGGAGTTTGAGACCAGCTTAGCCAACATAGTGAAACCCCGTCTCTACTAAAAATACAAAAACTAGCCGGGTGTGGTGGCACATGCCTGTAATCCCAGCTACTTGGGAGGCTGAGGCAGGAGAGTCGCTTGAACCCGGGAGGCAGAAGTTGCAGTGAGCGGAGATTGTGCCATTGCACTCTAGCCTGGGCGACAGAGTGAGACTCCATCTCCAAAAAAAAAAAAAAAAAAGGATTTTTGACAATTATTTTAAAGCTAGCTCCCTCCTGCTGCTCTATGAAGAATGTATGGGAGAGTGGGTAATTGTTCATGACTCTATCTTTCTATCTTGCCTTTTGCCACTAGGCAAGACAATAGGAAATAGCCTTTCTGGTATGTTTCTAGGGACCAGATTGTCAAATTAAATTTGGCCTAAAGCTGCCTCCATAAATAGCAAGCCACAACCTAACTTAGTGTGTAAACAAACCGTAACCTAACTAAGAGTATATTCTTGTAACAAGTAGCTGGGTCTCTGCCAATCATAACAGGGGAGCTTTCAGCCAATCCCAGGCTGCAGACTGCCCAGTCAAGTCCAAATAAGGCAACCACCCAGCTGTAACCAATCAGGCTATTTCTGTATCACCTCCTTTTTCTGTCTGTAAGTATTACCTGCCCACTTTTGCCTTGTGGAGGTCTCTGAACCTTTACTGGTTCAGGGTGCTGCCTGACTCATGAATACTTTCTTTGCTCAGATAAACTCTTCTAAATTTAACTAGCGTGAAGTTTTTCTTTTCATAAAATCCAAGAGAGTATTTAAAAATAACAGCAACAACCTAAACATTGTACAAAATACACTATGGGGTTAGCATGGAGAGCCTGTGGTGTTAACCTGTATTCTTTATTTATTTATTCTTTAAAGCAGCCTCCTATATTTATCTAGAGCACTGTACAGTCAGCTCTCTATATCTGCATCCATGGATTCAATCAACCACAGATGAAAAATAATCCAAAAATTAAAAAATAAAAATATAACAATTAAAAAATACGAATAAAAAAATACAGTGTAAACAACTATTTACATATCATTAACATTGTATTAGGTATTATAAGCAATTTGGAGAATATTTAAAGTATACAGGAAGATGTGTGTAGGTTATATGTGTGTAGGCCAGGCATAGTGGCTTACACCTCTTTTTTTTTGAGATAGAGTCTCGCTGTGTCACCCAGGCTGGAGTGCAGTGGCATGATCTTGGCTCACCACAAGCTCTGCCTCCCAAGTTCATACCATTCTCCTGCCTCAGCCTCCTGAGTAGCTGGGACTACAGGCGCCCGCCACCACGCCTGGCTAATTTTTTTGTATTTTTAGTAGAGACAGGGTTTCACCGTGTTAGCCAGTATGGTCTCGATCTCCTGACCTCGTGATCTGCCTGCCTCGGCCTCCCAAAGTGTTGGGATTACAGGCATGAGCCACCGCGCCCGGCCAGCTTACACCTCTTATCTCAGCACTTTGGGAGGCCAAGGCAAGAGGACAGCTTGAGGCCAGGAGTTTGAAACCAGCCTGGCCAATGTAGCAAAACCTAATCTCTATTTTGAAAAAGATAAAAGAAAAGAAAGGACTTGAATATCCATGAATTTTGGTACCTGCAAGGGAGTCCTAGAACCAATCCCCTGCAGATACCAAGAGATGACTGTATAGAGAAAAGCCATTGAGCAAAGCCAGATGCAACATCAGTTCAAACTCTGCTAAGGCTCCAGAATGACAAGATTCCAATCTGGTCAAAGGTTTGGATGAGAGAGACAGCCCCGTATTGACAGCAGGGCAATGAGCCAGTTCAGACAGCCCCAAGACTCGCCCTAGTCAATCCCAGGGAGAGATAAGCCCTGCCCACTACAGGAACAGGGTTGCTGAAACAGCAACTAGGAAGTTGGTCTACACCAAGAACCTTGGGAATCAGGAAGGTCCAGGAAAAATAAGTATCTACAGGAGGTTCAGGGACGATTTGGACCTCACACCCAAGTGAAGAGGCTGGAAATCGCCAGGGGTGAAAGAACACTGCCTTCATCTACCCCTTCCGGAACAGGTCCCACTGTCACCCGTGCACACCCATATCTGAAGGACACTGGTGTCTGATCATCCCAAAACTGGAATTTCTCTCATTGTGGCCTAGCTGTTTCCCTGGATCTTTGGAAATCATGGTCACTGTCTTATTCTGACAAGGTACAATCAAAGTTAACCAAGAGAAAGTATACAGCACCGCTTAACCAAAGTGCCACAAAGAAGGTATACACAGGGAAGGGTGGGAGCGAAACAACACACAGGTGTGCACCAATAGCAGGCAAATTCACCTGGGGCCAATCCTAGTTTTACTCATTTATTTTAAAATGATTTTTAGAGACCCTGCCTCCTTAGTAGCTGGGACTACAGGTGCATGCCAGCTCCAATCCCAGTTTTAAACACTGATTATTCTCTTTCGAAGCAGATTCATCGAAGGTTTCCTTAAATAAACATTTTCATGAAGCATTTAAATACATTCATTTATGAAGTGTGTGTTGACTCATACCTTTTCAGGAACACGTACAAACATGTTTGACCACAGTCCTCTCACCTTCCTTGGAATGTCCCTCTCTTGGGCCTGTGATAGCTCTTTCCTGGTTGTATCCCTTCATCCCTTTTTCTATTTCTCTGTCCCCTTTCTCCTCCTTCATCAATAGAGGCATTCACTAAGAGAGCTTCTTTGTGGACTTCCGATCTCTTCATTCTTTCTCCTTGAATAACCATCACTCACTTCTTTCACTTGTCACCTCTGCTGCTGATAATAATAGCTGGCAACTATAGGTGCTCTCTGTGTGTCAAGTACGGTACTAAACTCTCAAGTTTAATCCTCCCAACAGTCCTATGGAGTAGACACTGTTATTATCCGCATTTTTATGTACGGAAAAACTGAGGCTTGGGGGTGGAAGCAGGCTGCCCAGGGTCACCTAGCTAGTAAGGGGCAGAACTGGATTCAAACCCGGGCAGCCCACCTCAGAGGCTTCACACTGTTAGGTGAGCTCTCAAAACTGGACATCCTTCCCAAGGTGCGGGGCCATCTCCACCAGCCCCTCAAACCCGGCGTGTCACCCACCAGACATCAGAGAGTCCTCACTGACATGTTTTACTGGCTGTGAAGATATTAAAATACTACAAACTCTGCAGCCTGGAACCCTGTCTTCACCCTGTCACCCTCTCCACTAAGACCTCCCCATATCCAGCATCCCTGGCATGGGGCTGAGAGGTGGAGGCTGGTGGGAAGGGGCTTAGCACCCTCCTGGCCTTGGTCTTGCCAGTGCTACAACTATGGCTAAATACTGAGGATTGTGTTGTTTGGTTCGGTTTGTTTGTTTGTTTGTTTGTTTGTTTTTGAGACAAGGTTTCACTCTGTCATCCAGGCTGGGGTGCAGTGATGTGATCATAGCTCACTGGAACCTCAAACTCCTGGCCTCAAGCAATCCTCTTGCCTCAGCCTCCCAAGTAGCTGTATCTACAGGCATGCGCCACTATGCACAGCTAATTTTTAAGATATTTTTGGAAAGACAGAGTCTGGTTATGTTGTCCAGGGTGGTCTCAAACTCCTGGCCTCAAGCAATCCTCCTACCTCGGCCTCCCAAAGTGCTGGGATTACGGGCAAGAGCCACTGTGCCTGAACTACATACTATTAGTATCACGTCTGCCTCCTTCTCCTTCTGTCTCCACAAACCAGTTCCTCTGCTGACTTCCTTATTTCTGGGGCCCACATCTCATTCCCCAGATTGCATTATACAGAGCCTTTTTCCCACAGTGCCTGCCATGGGACTCCACCGTCCTCCATTCTACCCGAAAAACTCGCAGGCCTCTTGTGAGAGCCAGCTGTGGTGCCCTTGGTTCCTCTGTGAGGCTGCCACCACCCTGCACCCTAGGGTGAGCAGTGCCCCAGGAGGACCTCACAAACTCCAGTGAACGGACTCACAGGCAGAGTCTAAACTGTGTCCCTGAGGTCCCCAGGCAGGTTTCTCTACCCTGCAGCCCATGTAGGGTAGAGGGACCATCTAGGCAGCTGTGAAGCTACCTGGGTGGGAGGCAAGCAGGAGCCTAGGTAAGGAGTCAGGGCCCCTTGGCAGCTGTGGGCAATTTTGAGGTGTGCGGCCTCCTGCTCTTGTCTTAAAGGGATGAGGACAGCTCCTCTGAATGAGGGGGCATGGACCTTGAGGGGCACCTGGGGAGTGAGAGGACAGAGGGAAGAGGACTGGACAGAGGAGGGGGACAGGCAGACCTGCTTCCTCCAGGCTGGGCTGGCCCTACCGGGCTGGGGTACCCCCTGCAGCTCATAGGGTCTCCCACACCATCAGCCCACTGTGGGACCTGGAACGGATGGACCGGGGCAATGGCTTGGGGAAGGAACTCAGGAAACAGGGCTGTCGGACAGGGCAAGCTCCAGCAAAGGGAAGCCCTCTACGCTGTACGTTTCCTGAAAAAGAAGATCCCGGGGGGCAGCTGCTGCTGTCAACCCGGCAAAGCTCACAAGCCCCCACACCAGATTCCCAAATCCTCTCATGGCTCAGCTCCAGGGGCCGGCAGAGACTGTCCCTGGACGGGTCTCGCCTCCCCAAGGGTCTCTGCTTCGCTTGTGAGAGGAGGGGTTGATATCCTGACTCTAAGGTGTCTCGGCTCTCTGCGTCCTCAGGAGCACGTGTGCTGCTGGGGGCGCGGGCGGCAGAGGGTGGGCCCCGGAGTCCGAGCCCCCGGGACTCGCGGGCACGCGCGCTGGCCTCCCGCCCGGGCCGGGCCCCGAGCCCCGCGATCCGCTGTCGGCCCCGCAACTTACCCAAAAGTTTCCCTTGAACAGCGAGCGCGTCATCGCGGCGAGAGTGGGGGCGCAGAGGAGAGCCGGGCCGCAGGTGGCACCGCGTGGGGAGGCCTGACTGCCACTGCCCGCTGCCCCGCAGGCTCAACTTCGGCGTTCCACACTCGCGCAGGGAAGCCGCCCCCGGGTCCTAAACCACTCCCGATTGCGATAGCCGCCGTCTGCGCTCTGCGCTCCCCGCGCGGGACCTGGGCGGGACCCGTGGCGCTCACCCGGCCAGGGGCTGCAGCCAGCGCCGGGACCCAGGCCCATTTAAAGCCCCACAGCGTCAGGCGACGATCAATGTATCAGCCCGAAGCTAGCTGCCTCCTCCTGGAAGCCTTTGAGGATTGGAAATAACTGGTCCTGGCTTGGGCTCCTGCGCACAAGACCCCCTGGACCGAATGAAATCCAGGCTCTGCGGGGTGATAGAAGGGATCTGATCAGATGGTGGTCGCGAGGACCCGGTGTAAGCTCCAGAAGGCCTGGGAGCCCATAACGCCCGCAGTTGCTAAAGGTGTAGACGCCTTGGCGTCACGGCGGGTCACGGCGGGCCCCACAGGCACCTGCTGCAGATCTTCCCCTGGTGCACGTTTCATTTTTTATTTTACTTTTTGATGTTGCAGGTGTTTTTAATGAATGGGGTCACGTTTTAGTCTAAAATGTCATGGAGAGGTCATCGCTGCTGTTTCCCCTTGACTCTGGTTACTTTGTGGTGTCCTAACAGGACCTCCAGGAGCTTAGCTGCTCTCTGACTCCCTTTCCATTATCAGGAGGCAAGACCCTTCCCTGCCCATTCCACCCCAGCAAGAGGGGCCCAAGATTCCTTCTTCTTCTCCCTCCAGTCTTCTACCCTCACAAATAAAACCCCTCTCTGCATTGTATTAGATTGGTACAAAAGTAATTGCGGTTTTTGCCATTACTCTTAATAGTAATGCAGGGCTTATGACAAAGTACTCCCTGGTATGACAGGCCCCAAGCCCAACCTGAGGCCCAGAGGGGTTGAATGACTTGCCCAAGATCACAGTTTATTTAAGGGATGAAGAGCTCAAGGTTAGAGCTCTGCCCTTCTAAAGAGGCAAAGACAGACATCCTTCCTGGGGCAGATCCACCCCGGACAGAGGAATAAGTGCTCAAGGAGGGGAGGATAAAGGTCAAGGTTGCCAAGACTGGCACCAGCCCAGCCTGGAGAAGCAAGCGTTCACCCCTGGAGCAGGTTCTAGTTACGCCCAGACACAGTGAAAGGGCAATTGCTAGAGTGATGTGAAGCACCTCGAACAAGTTCTGCTCCATAATACTGCCGCCAGCGCCACTCAGATGAACTCCCAATAAAGTCATCCACAACTGCAAAGACGGAGAGGTGGCTTCCAGCCACCAAGCATCTCCAAGGGATGCATTCATTTACCTACTTGCTCATATCCTTTGAAAGCAGTGAGATTAGAAGGAAGGCAGAGAAGCCTGGCAGAACCATCAAGGGGCAGCAGAGGACATGGTAGGCAGTAGGAATCTTGGCTTAACTGCAGAGGTAAGAAATGGCACTAACTGGGGGCACAGAAGCGGGACAGTTGGAGACACCACTAAGGTTTTTCCTAGAAGTTTTAAATATTCTGGAAAATAGTTTAGATGCAATTCTAATTGTCACATTTTCATGTTTAATACATGTATAATTGTTAAGTTATTAGAACGTTTCACAAGCTCTCACAGTACATTGTGCTTGATTTTCGCGACTCAGACCCTAAGCTCCCTGAATTTTAACTCGCTTCCGCCATCTGGTGACGAAGTTTGTAATTGTAAATGGTCATCCTCGCTGCTGGAAAATACTCTTCATTCCTCAAACATTTAAGTTAATCTCTGGGGCAGGTATTGTGAGTAAAAAGACAAAGTGTGTGCTATATCCAAGGGGTATATTTAGGATATTTTACTAACTTCTATGGTTTGAATGTTGCCCCCTCCAAGAATTCTTGTTGAAACTTAATCTGAAATGAGACAGTTTTGAGAGAGATAGGGTCTTTAAGAGGCGATTGGGTCACGAGGGCCACTAGTCCCATTCATGGATTAATGGGTTAGTAGATTAATGGATTATCAGGGGATGAAACCAGTGGCTTTATACTTTACAAGAAGAGGAATAGATGGTTGGGTGCAGTGGCTCATGCCTGTAATCCCCGCACTTTGGGAGGCTGAGGCAGGTGGATCACCTGAGGTCAGGAGTTCAAGACCAGGCAGGCCAACATGATGTAACCCCATCTCTACTAAAAATACAAAATTAGCCAGGCGTGGTGGCACACGCCTGTAGTCCCAGCTACTTGGGAGGCTGAGACAGGAGAATCACTTGAAGCCAGGAGGCATAGGCTACAGTGAGCCAAGACCGCGCTACTGCACTCCAGCCTGGGCGAGACAGAGTGAGACATCATCTAAAAAAAAAAAAAAGAAGAAGAAGAAGAAAAAGAAGAGGAAGAGAGGCCTGAGCTAGCATGATCAACCCCCTTGCCATGTTATGCCCTGTGCCACAGAGTCCCCACCAGCAAGAAGGCCCGCACAAATGCAGCTCCTCAACCTTGAACTTTTCAGCCTTCATAACTGTAAGAAACAAATTCTTTTCCTTTATAAACTGTCAGATACTCTGTTATAAGCAACAGAAAATGGCCGGGTGCGGTGGCTCAAGCCTGTAATCCCAGCACTTTGGGAGGCCGAGGGCAGGCCGGATCACGAGGTCAGGAGGTCAGAGACCATCCTGGCCGACACGGTGGAAACCCACGTCTCTACTTTAAAAATACAAAAACTAGCCGGGCAAGGTGAGGCCTGTAGTCCTTCTCGGGGAGGCTGAGGCAGGAGAATGGCCTGAACCCGGGGCCGAGGCTTGCAGTAGGCTGAGATCGGCCACTGCACTCCAGCCTGGGCGGCAGAGCGAGACTCCGTCTCAAAAAAAAAATAATAATAATAAGCAACAGAAAACATATTAAGACATTAACAAAGTTAATATTATTATAGCAATTATGAAATTATTTAATACATTTAAGACAAATCATACATTTAAGATAATCACTGTGAGTATTTTGGCATAATCTCTTTCAACAATATATATTTGCATGAGTAAGTTCTTATTGTATATAAAATGTTGAGTCTAGCTTTTTTAACTTAATATTTCATAAGTATTTTCTAAAATCACTAAATATATTTTTTCTAACAAAAAGTTTGATAGAACATAGGGCTGGCCACTTTATAAGCAGACAATCTTGCATGTAAAAATTGAAAATCTCTGTGAAGGGCTGGGTGGGGTGGCTCACACCTGTAATCCCAGCACTTTGGGAGGCCGAGGTGGGCAGATCACTTGAGGTCAGGAGTTCAAGACCAGCCTGGCCAACATGGTGAAACCCCGTCTCTACAAAAAAATACAAAACTTAGCCAGGCAGACGTGGCACAGCACCTGTAATCCCCCCTACTCGGGAGGCTGAGCCAGGAGAATCACTTGAGCCTGGGAGGTAGAGGTTGCAGTGAGCCAAGTTTGCACCACTGCACTCCAGCCGGGGTGACAGAGCCAGACTCCATCTCAAAATAAAATAAAATAAAAATCTCGGTGAAGAGAAATTTGGCCATGTGATCAAAATGTAAAATGCCCCTACCTTTTGACCCAATAAGTCCATGTCAAAAAACCTACCGTTCAAGTATATTCTTACATATGCAAAGTAAAATATAATACAGTTATTCATAGCAGTGTGGTTATTTTGGAAAAATATACTTGAAATAATTAATGTCCATCCATGGATTACTAGCTCAATATATTGTCATATATTGATCCAACGAAGTCATATTTAGGCATAAAAATTGAGGAAGCTCTTTGCGTATTGGTATGGAACAATCATCAGATATATTAATAAGTAAAAAACAAAAGGCAAAACAAGCTATCACTAGAGTGAGAAGAAAAAAGAACACACACACACTTTCAATGGTCCCCTCTGAAGTGGGGGTCTGGGGCCTGAGAGATAGGAGAAAGAGAGCAGAAGAGAGCCCTACTTTTCATCCCGTGCCCTTCTGGACCTTAGAATTTATACTCTGTGAGTTTATTATAAACCCAAAGAAAACTCATCAATATCATTTTTAATTTTTGCATAACTTCCCATCAAGTGGCTATACCAATATGTACTTAGCATTTCCCTAATGCTTTTGGAAATATTACTGTGATAAATATCTTTTATACAAATCATTGTTAAAACTACTCACAGTGGAGGCCAGGTGCAGTGGCTCATGCCTATAATCCCAGCATTTTGGGAGGCTGAGGTGGGTGGATCATTTGAGGTCAGGAGTTCGAGACCAGCCTGGCCAACATGGTGAAACCCTGCCTCTCCTAAAAATACAAAAATTAGCTAGGTGTGGTGGTGGGCACCTGTGATCCCAGCTACTTGGGAGTCTGAGGCAGGAGAATCGCTTGAACCTGGGAGGCGGAGGTTGCAGCGAGCTGAGATCACACCACTGCATTGCAGCCTGGGTGACAGAGTGAGACTACATCTCAAAAAAAAAAAGAAAAAAAGAAAAAAAGAAAATTACTCATAGTGGAATTACAGGTTAAAGAATATAAATATTTTTAAGGTTCTTGAAATATATTACCAAATAGTTTTCCACAAAAGTTGTTTTAGTCTATACTCTCAGTAGTGTACAATGGTGTCCCTGCCTTTCCAGAAACATTGGATAACATCATTCATAATCCTTGTTATATGATCATGGAAACGTTCTAGTGCTGTAAATTTGCATGGTTTTTATCACTACTTGATCAGGTTTTTCATACGCATGTTTTTTCAGGCTATGCCATCTTTTGGGAATTGTCCTTGTCCTTTGTCCATTTATCTCTAGAAGTTTTGTTAGTTTTCTTTTTTTTCTTTTTTTCTTTTTTAAAGCCAATCAAATTTAGTAGTGGGGGACAGTACATCAACTTTAGTGACAATAATATTAATAAGTTCTGATAATCCACTACCATTGGACCAGTCAAAAGTTGTGTTGCTTTTTTTTTTTAACCAATTTGCCTTTTTTGTTGCAAACATGTCTTGCTCTGTATTTCACGGCCTAGCACGCTATCTAGCACATCATAGGTGCTCAATAAACATTGATTTAACTGAATTAAATTAATTTGTATTTAATTAGATTTTGCGGGGCCCAGTTTTCATGTTTATACAACCCTATGTATTGACGTCCTCTGTCATTTTTTCCATTGCTTCTTTTGTTTAAAATCCCTTCCCCATCCAGGATCAGTGCAACACAGATGTGACTTGGAAGAACCTCGGAGCAGTCCAACCTATCTCGTAGTTACAAGGACTTGCTGACTTCAAAAAGTAAGAAATCATCCCACCCAACCTGTACTCATTACCTACCGCTGCAAAATACATTACTTCAGAAATTGCAGCTTAAAACAAGAAACATTTATTATTGCCCACAGTTTCTCAGGGCTAGGGATTTTACAACTGTGTGAGTCTGGCTCAGGGTAACTCATGAAGTGGTAGGCAGGCTGTCAGTGGGGCTGCAGTAGGCCTGAGCCCCACCAGGAACTGGAGAATCCGCTTGGAGCTAATTCCTGTGGTTGTCTGCAGCTGCTTGCTGGCTGTTTGCCTAAGGTAAACGTCATAGTGGCATGGGCTTTGTCATAAAGCTGCTCACAACATGGCAACCTGCCTTCCCCAGAGCAAGGGATCTGAGAGAGAAGGAAACTCAGGCAGAGGCCATGTTATTTTTATAACCTAATCTCGGAGCCCTATTTCAGGCCATGTCACCAACAAGCGGCAGGAGTTCCTACCTAACCCAGACCCCAATCCTGGGTCTGAATGGAGATTCCCATGCAACTCAGATCTGTGAGGCACTGCTGTGTCTCCTCTCTGCCCATCAGTGGTCACCCACGCACAGCATTAACACTGCTAGCTGAAGTCCAGGTTTTGCTTTGGGGAGGAACCCATACTCTTGTCAGAATGCCCTGGTACAGTGAACTAGCCATGCCACTTAGAAATTCCATGGCAGGAATGCAGTGGAGTGCCATGGAGTGCAGTGGCAATGATCTCGGCTCACTGTAATCTCCACCTCCCAGGTTCAAGCAATTCTCCTGCCTCAGCCTGGGACTACAGGTGCATGCCACTACGCCCAGCTAATTTTTGTATTTTTAGTAGAGACAGGGTTTCACCATGTTGGTCAGGCTGGTCTCCTTGAGTTACGTTTTTATGGATATGTTGTTATACATATTCCAAAATTATTTTGGATCCCTAAAATTCTCATATGCCTTGGTATGTTATCATGTAATTATGGTAATTGTTTTAAATTATTATAGGCACAAAAATAACCAAATTTATTTGTCAACTGTGTGTTTAACTGTGACCATTTCAAGTCATTTCCACAGTTAAGTGCTTAGATCCAATGCATTTTCTAAAAGCTCTTTGCAAGCAAGTAAAATCCTAAAGTGTGTCTTCAAAGAGATTCATGGAAAGGATGGAATTGACGTTGACAAGCACTCTTGAATACAGGTTTCCGGTAACTTAGGATCATATTATTTGGACTGGATAAGAAGTCTCAGAACTCTAATGAAGAGACTGCCTGGTTTATGAAACTGGTAATACAAGCAGGATAAAAACTAATTGAATATCAAGAAAATAATTTGCCATATTTTCATGCCAAATTAGTCAGAACTGAAATTGTTTATATATGCAATTTGAATGAACACTTATGGTCCAAATCATATTACCTATGATAGCCCATTTAATAAATAGTGCTATGCAACTGAATTAGAGAAACAAAATTGGTATTTAGGAGGATACAGGCCAGGTATGATGGCTCATGCCTGTAATCCTACTGCTTTGGGAGGTCAAGGTGGGAGGATCACTGAAGGCCAGGCAGAGCAACATAGTGAGACCTCAGCTATACAAAATATTTTTAAATTTTTAAAAAAGGGATATAAATTCAGTGTTAAGCATGGACTCATGGAGAGCCTAGATGGCCACCTGGTCTTCCCTGAGTCCTTAAAGCTTCCATTATTAAAAGCTCTGCAATCTACGGATCATTATGGAAGGGCTAAAATAATCCAAATAATGAGTATGCGTGTGTGTGTGTGGTGACTGTCCTAAATCACTAAAATGGTTTATGACCAATATTTGGTTTGTTACATCCATCCCATAATCCTGGGAAGACAATCAAAACTTCAGGTACATTTCTGCTACCTGAGGGGCTAAACATTTACAGAGGGATTTCATTGAATTGCCATTTTCAGAGCACATTTTCTGGTTCTTTTCTGCTTTCCCATGCAAGAAGGCTGATGCTATAAGAGTAGCTAAAGGGTTATTAGGAAATATCTCTCCTTCATGGGGCATGTCCAGAGAAATCACCAGTGACAAAGGTACTTGTTTCACTGGACAAGCTGCAAAACAGCTAGATGAAGTATTACAGATATAAAAGCACTATACAGGCCAGGCATGGTGGCTCACGCCTGTAAATCCTAGCACTTTGGGAGGCCAAGGCGGGTGGATCACTTGAGGTCAGGTGTTCGAGACCAGCCTGGCCAACATGGTGAAACTCCCTCTCTACTAAAATACAAAAATTAGCTGGGCATGGTGGTGTGCACCTGTAATCCCAGCTACTTGGGAGGCCGAGGCAGGAGAATTGCTTGAACCTGGGAGGTGGAGGTTGTAGTGAGCTGAGATTACACCACTGCACTCCAGCCTGGGCAAGAGAGCGAGACTCCATCTCCAAAAAAAGGAAACAGGCCAGGCGCTGTAATTTATGCCTGTAATCCCAGCACTTTGGGAGGCCAAGGCAGGCGGATCACCTGAGGTCAGGAGTTCCAGACCAGCCTGGCCTACATGGCAAAACCTGGTCTCTACTAAAAATACATAAACTAGTCAGGCACAGTGGTGGGCACCTATAATCCCAGCTCCTCAGGAAGCTGAGGCAGGAGAATTGCTTGAGCCCAGGAGGTGGCGGTTGCAGTGAGCCAAGATTGTACCACCACACTCCAACCTGGGTGACAGAGAGATTCTATCTCCAAAAAATAAATAAATGAATAAAATAAAAGCAGTATACAAAGCTGACTGAATCAACTGGTCAAAGATATTGCAGATTGATTACAGTCAGATCCATTTCCAGTGGAAAACAGAAGTTGACCCTTTATGAAATAATCACTGGAAGGCCTATGCTCCTAATAATAGAAACTTGTATATCTTCAGCTCCTAAACTCTGATAAAACTAGATGCTGCGAGGCTTTAATGCATTTTGCCAAAATGTATTTTTACTATGTAAAGGAAGCTTTTCATGTAAAGGAAGCTTTTCATGATCCGTCAGCTGAGGACAATCAAACCCTTTATGAGCTAGAACCTGGACACTGGGTCTTCTGGAAACCATCAGAGAAAGACTTCCCTTTCCAAACACACTGCAGCCAAACTTCAGGACCTCAAACCTTAGATCTGTAATCTCACAACTTAGAAGGGACTTCAGACTCTTACAACTGTACACACCCAATGCAAATCTTAAGGTAAAGCTAACTAGGTAAATTTCTCCCCAGAGACAGATGGCATCCTAGATGTGGATAGCCTTCCCAAGATCACAGATCAAGATTTCTCTGCCATCATATGACTCTTAGCTATTAACTTTTTTCTTGCTTATGCCACTATGATGGAAAAATGGTCTTATGCACCCCATGGGGTATACTTTTGTGGAAGAATTTGCAGCCGACTTTATACATGGGCAACTTTATGCCTTGATGGATAGAAGACAAAGGGCCAATGTGAACTAGGAATGTTAATGGTATATTTGTTGTCCCATCATCAGTCAGAAATACAACATTGGTCCACTCTCTTAACTTACATCATAGGTTAAAGAGGACATTGTCAGGAGGCCTTCACCATTCTGTATGGGCATTATTCACTAGGTCCCTTTTTCCATGGCTTGGGGTAAATGTAAATGAGGCCATGATTTAAAATGTATCATTTATAATAGGCTCTATAGCAAATGCTACTGCAAAGGGTATGTTTAGACGAAAGACTTCTTTCAATTATCTTTCTAAAGTTGTACTAGGCCAGAAGCAGTGGCTCACGCCTGTAATCCAAACACTTTGGGAAGCTGAGGTGGGAAGATCACTTGAACCCAGGAGTACCAGACCAGCCCGGACAACATAGCAAGACCTCATCTCTACTAAAAATAATAATAAAAAAATTAGCCTGACATGGGGGCACGTGCCTGTATTCCCAACACTTTGGTAGGCTGAGGCAGGAGGATCGCTTGAGCCCAGGAGATTGAGGCTGCAATAAACTATGACTGTGCCACTACCCTCCAGCTTGGGCTACAGAGCAAGATCCTGTCTCAAAAATAAAATAAATTGTACTAGATCTCTAGTAGTCTAGTGGTTAGGAAAAAAATTAAGTTGTACTAGATAACACAATTGCTCTAGACTACCTACCGGCTGAACAGGGAAGAATCTGTGCAGTTGATAACACTTCTTGTTGCACATGGATGAATACATCAGGCATTATAGAGACTCAGTTGCAGAGGATTAACAAACAGGTTGCTTGGTTAAAATGAGTGGACTCTTCATTTGGCTCATTCTTTGATCTATTTGATTTTACTTAGTTTGGTTCATGGCGCCCCTGGGTAAGGAGCTTACCCCAAATTATTGGTATTATTCTCCTGATAGTCATAATAGTAGTCTCCCTGCTGTGCTGTATTCTCTCAAAAGTTTTCAATGTTTGCATGTAGCCATTCACAGAATGTCAAATGGCCTTTGACTGGAATGAGAAAATATTCAAAAAAATAAATGTGACCATCAGAACACTGTAACCTATAAATGATGTGCTGAGATTGGAAACTCAAAACATAACTGGGAGTGGCACTAAACACCCTATGTTTTAGTCACACTGTCACCTAAGTGAGAACCTGACCAAAAGGGGGGAACTGTAAACAAAATTATAGGAGGCCATTGTTTTGGACTGAGCTCGTGCACTACGTCCTAAGAGACCAGACCAAACCAAAATGAAGTAACTCATGCTAAATGCGACATAATACAACTGAAACTTTAAAGGAGGCGGATATATCCCACAACAGATCGGGGGTTTTGTTGTTGTCGTTGTTTTGGCTTCTGAAAACACGAGATTCCAACATAAGAAGTCTCATCTGCTCTCTAACCTTTACAAAACAGTAAACCACCTTTGTAAGGTGGGAACAGTAATCCTTGTACCCACCTTACAAAGCCCACTGTTTTCGCTCTTTCCCAGTGGGATTTGAGACCAAATAAATACATTTACAATGGTGACAGAGTGACACCAATGCCTAAAGTTTTGGTCAACATCTCAATTTTGAGAAATGTCAGTTTTAAGAGGTTGACCACAAGAGGGTAATTGGAAATTGTTTAGGCTAATGCTGCCTCCATACTTAAGTTTGACCTAAGTTTCTCCATACATAATGAGTTGTAACCTAACTGGATGTGTAAACAGACTATAACCTACTCTTGCAACAAGTACGTGAGTTTCAATCACAGCAGCCATGCATCAAGCAGTTACAGGCAGCCAACTGTTCAAATCGTTTCAAATAGGCAAATGTCAGCTGCAACCAATCTAGCTGTTTCTGTACCTCACTTTCATTTTGTTACATCCTTTTCCTTTTTCTGCCCATAAATTGTCTCTGACCATGCAGCAGCACTGGAGTTGCTCTGAACCTATTCTGGACCTGGTGGGACTGCCCACTTCAAGAATTGTTCTTTGCTCGATTAAACTCTGTTAAGTTTGTCTAAAAAGTTGTTCTTTTAACACATATAATCCATATACTGCAAGCAGGTTAAGTCACTGTTCCCAAAATAAACTATGTTCCTACTTTCATTCCTTTGTGTATGCAGCTAGGTCTACCTAGGTCAAGAATGCTCTTGACTTTCATTCTCTGCTGTCAAAATCTAACTGATGTTATCATACATTGAATTTTTTTTTTTTTTTTTTTTTGAGATGGAGTCTCTGTCATCCAGGCTGGAGTGCAGTGGTGCGATCTCAGCTCACTGCAACCTCTGTCTCCTGGGATCGAGTGATTCTTCTGCCTCAGCCTCCCAAATAGTTGGGATTACAGGCGCCCGCCACCACGCCCAGCTAATTTTTGTATTTTTAGTAGAGACGGGGTTTCACCAGTTGGCCAGGCTGGTCTCAAACTCCTGACCTCAGGTGATCCATCCGCCTTGGCCTCCCAAAGTGCTCGGATTATAGGCGTAAGCCACCGCGCCCAGCAATACACTGAATTTTTTAAAAACCTGTGAGTCTACACTGATACAAGAAAGCTTTCCTTTGAGAAGAATGCAGCCATTAAATGGAGAAAATAAGTATAAAATCACCATTTTATAACTCCCAATGTTAAAACTACTTCAGGAAAGGATCGAATATATCCTATACCATTCAGTGAAATGTGTTTGGGGAACAAGATATTCACAAATCCCAAAGCATTACCCCAAAGAATACTTATTACAAAAGAAAAAAATGTATCTTGTCACATGTGTCCCTACCAAAAATGTTTATCTTGAATCTGAATCTCTAATCAAATTCAAAATGTGATACTGTGTAGGACAACTAGTTGACTCCTCAAAAAATTCAGTCATGGAAAACAAAAGACAACGAATGGGGTATTCAAAGATTTGTACTTAAAGAGACTAAAACACACAAAGTAAATGTCATAGGTAAATGTGGCTTTAACTCTGGTTTTAAAAAGATAACCATTATAAGATTCTAGGAAGCCGGGTGCAGTGGTGCCAGGGGCAGTAGCACATGCCTGTAGTCCCAAGTACTCAGAGGGAGGTGGATGAATTGCTTTATCCAGGAGTTTGAGACAGCAAGACACGATCTCAAAAAAAAAAAAAAAAAAAAGCTTGGGATACAATTAGGGAAATGTTAATATGAAGTGCATATTGCTGAATTAATTTTCTTAGGTATAATAATGGTATTGTGGTTATTTAGAAGAATGTTCTTACTCTTGGGAAACAAAGACTGAATTTTTTTTTTTTTAAGATGGGGGGTTTCGGCCAGACACAGTGGCTCACGCCTGTAATCCCAGCCCCTCGGGAGGCCGAGGCAGGCAGATCTCACGAGGTCAGGAAATCGAGACCATCCTGGCTAACACAGTGAAACCCTGTCTCTAATAAAAATACAAAAAAATTAGCCGGGCGAGGTGGCGGGTGCCTGTAGTCTCAGCTACTCAGGAGGCTGAGGCAGAACTTGCAGTGAGCAGAGATCGTGCCACTGCACTCCAGCCTGGGCGACAGAACGAGACTCCGTCTTTTTTTTTTTTTTTGAGACTATAGTCTTAAAAAAAAAAAAAAAAAAAAAAAAAAAAAAAAAAAAGATTGGGGAGGGGGTCTCATTTTGTCACCCAGGCTAGAGTACAAGAGAATGAATTTTTTTTTTTTTTAAGACAGAGTTTCGCTCTTTCCCTCAGGCAGTGGTATGCTCACTGCAACCTATACTTGCTGGGTTCAAGCAATTCTCCTGCCTCAGCCTCCCAAGTAGCTGGGATTATAGGCACCCGCCCATCACACCCGGCTAATTTTTGTATTTTTAGTAGACATGGGGTTTTGCCACGTTGGTCAGGCTGGTCTCAAATTCCTGACCTGATGTGATCCACATGCCTCGATCTCCCAAAGTGCTAAGATTATAGGCATGAGCCACCACACCCAGCCAAGACTGAAATTTTTGAGATGAAGTGTCAAGATGTCTGGAACTTACTCTCCAATGATTCACCAGAAAAATAATAAAAGAAAATGCACCAAAATATTAACAAGTGGTGTATACTGAAGAAGGGTAAATGGATATTAATTGTACTATTCTTTCCATTTTTCTTTAGGTCTGAGTATTTTCATAAAGTCAGTCAAGTCCGGCAGCCTTGTAACTCTTGCCAAAAGTCAACTCCTCCATAAATCCCTTCCTAGTTCTACCAGTAAACATAGATCTTTTAATCCAAATGGCACTTTGTAGTGGTTACTCCATCTTATTTGTATTTCTATGTAGCAATTATACAGTATTTACAAGTCATGATGAATTGGTCTTTCGTTCTCCCTCCTCCTCCTTACTCCTAGGTTAGGTAAGTTGCTGATGGACTCCTTTTGTCTCTTACTCATCTTTGAATCCTTTTTAAGTGTTCATCTCATAGGTAATGCTCAATTAATAGCTGAACTAAGCACTACTTTAGATATGCTTACCTTAATATTTCTTGCAATCATACATTATAGAGCTGAGACGCTAAGAGACTTTCAGGAGAACAAAAAAGACAAGACCTTATAGTTAACAGTTTTTAAAAAACAAGTCTGAAAGCCATAAAACTTCGTATTTCAAAGGTCAAGAGCCTTCTCAAACGTTCACCACCCCCAGTGATAAGATAAATGCACACAGACACAATTTTATAACAGTCACTTGGTTGCCACATAGAAGGACCATTTGGCAGTGTATTTAGCCCTGGTAAAAACAGCCAGGTGCCTATGAGGTCTTCTATATCAATAGTCTCTAAGTACTTAGTAAAAAGCAGTATTTCAATCTCATGGTTCATTGCTGTAACAGAAAGGGCTGGATTCTATAGCTCAGCAAAGGCACCGGGCAAAGGACTATGCAGTTTTAGAAGAGATCTTGAAGTCTTCTAGCACAACTTTTTTTAAGAGTCAGGGTCTCACTCTGTCACCTAGGCTGGAATGCAGTGGTGTGATCATAGCTCACTGCAACCTGTTTCAAACTCCTGGGCTCAAGTGATCCTCCCAAAGTGCTGAGATTACAGGCGTAAACCACTGCACCTGGGCTATCATATTTTTAAAAAATATCAGGCCGGGCACGGTGGCTCAAGCCTGTAATCCCAGCACTTTGGGAGGCCGAGACGGGCGGATCACGAGGTCAGGAGATCGAGACCATCCTGGCTAATACGGTGAAACCCCGTCTCTACCAAAAAAATACAAAAAACTAGCCGGGCGAGGTGGCGGGCGCCTGTAGTCCCAGCTACTCGGGAGGCTGAGGCAGGAGAATGGCGTGAACCCGGGGCCGGAGCTTGCAGTGAGCTGAAAAGGGAATCCCGAGCCACTGCACTCCAGCCACAGGTGACAGAAGCCGAGACTCACGTCTCAAAAAATATCCACATCGAGGCCAGGCAGTGGCGCCACATCTAATCCCAGCACTTTGGGAGGCAGTGAGGTGGACATCTAGTCGAGAGTTTGGAAACCAGCCCTGACCAACATGGTGAGAGCACATCTCTACTAAAAATACAAAACTTAAAAGCCAGGTATGGTGGTGCACACCTATAATCACAGCTACTCAGGAGGCTGAGGTAGGAGAATCGCTTGAACCCAGGAGGCGGAGAAGGCTGCAGTGAGCCAAGATCACGCCATTGCACTCCAGCCTGGGTGACAAAAAGCGAAACTCCGTCTCAAAAAAAAAAAAAAATCACATCAGACCAGACCAGTAGTTAACATTTGGAATTTGATTTATAATAGACAAACATGGTTATCTTCATTTGAGAAGTTTATTGAGCATTTATGTGCCAGGAGTGGGCTAGGAGAGACAGTCAACAAACAATACATATTCCCAGTAATAAATTAATTCCAATCCATTAGCCACTCAAAAGTATTTTTCTCCATAGTAATCACCACTGACACTAGGTATAAAATGCTCTAACAGGCCGGGCACGCTGGCTCACCCTTGTAATCCCAGCACTTTGGGAGGCCAGTGGATCACCTGAGGTCGGTAGTTTGAGACCAGCCTGACCAACATGGAGAAACCCCATCTCTACTAAAAATACAAAACTAGCCAGGCGTGGTGGCGCATGCCTGTAATCCCAGCTACTCGGGAGCCTGAGGCAGGAGAATCGCTTGAACCCAGGAGGCGGTGGTTGTGGTGGGTAGAGATCGTGCCGCTGCACTCCAGCCTGGGCAACAAGAGTGAAACTCTCCAAAACAAACAGAAAAACAAAACAAAACAAAAAACACCTCGAAATGTGCAGAACCTTCTAACTAAAAGTAACTTCCTTATTCCAGAAAAGGCAAATCAGATCCAGAAGTTATTTCTTGAGTAGACAGCTAGAAAGCAAGAGTCAAGATCAGAAATGACCAATTGCTATCGAGTTCAGTGTTCCTCTAAGTACTGAAAAGGACTTATGAGTACTTTAAGGGCTCTCCCTTTCCTACCAAAGATATTGGAACCCATATATGTAAATATATTTTGACTTACTGGAGACAAAGTGATGGATAAAAATGAAGTTTCGGTATAGCAAATCTCCATCAACAAAATTAAATGGCAAGGGAGAGGGAACCCTAGGAAAAATATTTTAGAACATGACCATGCATGATCCCTACAGATAAAAGCCTTTATAAATCCGTCTGGCCAATATGGTGAAACCCTGTCTCTACTAAAAATACAAAAATTAGCAGTGCATGGTGGTGGGTGCCTGTAGTTTCAGCTTCTCGGGAGGCTGAGGCAGGAGAATTGCTTGAACCTGGGAGGCAGAGGTTGCAGTGAGCCGAGATCGGGCCACTGCACTCCAGCCTGGGTGACAGAGAGAGACTCCATCTCAAAATAAATTAAAAAAAAAAAAAGGTTAACACAGTAAGAATGAGCAAAGGCTATGAAAAATTAAAAGTAAATAAATAAATAAATCAGTAGGCCGGGCGTGATGGCTCACACCTGTAATCCCAGTACTTTGGAAGGCCAAGGCGGGCAGATCACAAAGTCAGGAGCTCAAGAGCAGCCTGGCCAACATGGTGAAACCGTCTCTACTAAAAATACAAAAAATTGCCGGGCGCAGTGGCTCAAGCCTGTAATCCCAGCATTTTGGGAGGCAGAGACAGGCGGATCACGAGGTCAGGAGATCGAGACCATCCTAACATGGGCTAACATGGTGAAACCCCGTCTCCACTAAAAAATACAAAAAACTAGCCGGGCGAGGTGGCGGGCGCCTGTAGTCCCAGCTACTCGGGAGGCTGAGGCAGGAGAATGTCATAAACCCAGGAGGCGGAGCTTGCAGTGAGCTGAGATCCGGCCACTGCACTCCAGCCTGGGCGACAGAGCGAGACTCCGTCTCAAAAAAAAAAAAAAAAAAAAAATTTAGCTGGGTGTATTGGCATGCGCCTATAATCCCAGAGACTCCAGAGGCTGAGGCAGGAGAATCACTTGAATCCGGGAGGTGGAAGTTGCAGTGAGCTGAGATCACGCCGCTGAGATCGCACCACTGCTCTCCAGCCTAGGCAACAGAGCTAGACTCTCTCAAAAACATAAATATATAAATCAGTTTAAAAAAAAAAAAAAAACCGCAGTAAGGATGAGCAAAGGTTATGAAAAGTTAGTAATAGAATAAATATAGTAGCTGTTAAAATATTAAAAGATGGTCGGGCGTGGTAGTTCACACCTGTAAATCCCAGCACTTTGGGAGACCAAGGCAGGAGGATCACTTGAGCCCAGGAGTTCATCATCAGCCAACATGGCAAGACCCTCTCTCTAGAAAAAATAGAAAAATTGGCTGGGTATGGTGGTATGTGCCTGTAACCCCAGCTACTCAGGAGGCTGAGGTAGAAGAATCGATTGAACCTAGGTGGCAGAAGCTGCAGTGAGCTGAGATCACACCACTGTACAGCCTGGGTGAGGGATGGAGACCCTGTCTCAAAACAAACAAGAGATACTGCCAAGTTTTCATAATCCTATGCATTCTATCTTCTCAGCTTTTGTTCCCAGCAGATTTTTTCGTTTCCCTGGGAATTTTAACTGTCGTATTATTTTCCTGCCTACAGTGCCTCTTTATGCAGGTACATCCTCTGGGCAGAGAAACCAGCTATGCTCTTCGGTATTATCAGCCTGCCACATACATCAAGTTTAGGAATTTTTCTTAAACACAAAGCATTCTAGAAACTTACAAAGAGCAGCTAGGTGTGGTGGCTCACACTTGTAATCCCAGCACTGTGGGAGGGCAAGGCAGGTGGATCACCTGAGGTCAGGAGTCCGAGACTGGCCTGGCCAACATGGTGAAACCCCGTCTCTACTAAAAATATTTAAAAACTAGCCAGGCATGGTGGCGGGCACCTGTAATCCCAGCTACTTGGGAGGCTGAGGCAGAACTGCTTGAACCCAGGAGATGGAAGTTGCAGTGGGCCGACAGGGTGCCAACTGTACTCCAGCCTTGGTGACAGAGACTCTGTTTCAAAAAAAAGAAAAAAGAAAAAAGAAACTTAAAGACCTCAGCCTTGAATTATCTAGCCCAGTTGACTGTACCAATATTCAAGTAAAATATATCAAGAAGCATGTTTACCAATTTCTCAATTTGATCTTGGTTTTAAAGAATAACAAATGACAGAAACAACTACACATTATGGAACCTTTATTTTTCACGTGATTTCTGTACATAAGGAGTATGAGAGTAACCCTTTTACAAATGGAACTAATTTACTAGAACAATGGCAAAATTGAACTGGTATTTGATGTGAATCCACAGGAGTTTAAGCTTCAAATCCAGCCAAGAACTTTGTTACAATCTCTTTCAGCTTTGCGTCTGATTCTTCTGAGATCTTTCCATCAGCCCTATTTGGAAATAAAAGCAGGTCATAAGTTCTGACCTGGACAAAATTTTAATGACTAGCCTAACTACAGATTTGAAAATAATTTTCACTTTGTATCTTAAACATAACTTTACAAAAACAGGCCAACAATTGCATTCATACCTGATAGTACCCAACAGGGCTTGGTGCTGGCTGATAACATGAGACAAGAAAGCATTCTCAAACTTTGTAATCTTGCTGGGCTCCAGTTTATCAAGATAGCCCCTTACACCCGCATAGATAACAGCCACTTGTTCTTCAATAGCCATGGGAGCTGGAAAGATACAAAAAGAATGCCAAGTGAGTTGCTCAAAGAAATGAATGCCATGTTACCAAAGTCAGGAAAACTTACTTTTTCTCCAATTCCTAACATGTCCCTGGAAATTATCTATTCTTCACAATCTCAGTGACCGAGAGCTCCACTTAATAATCCTTCCTCCCTCCCCCGACAGAAAACAGTTATTTCTTTTTTTTTTTTTTTTTTTGAGACGGAGTCTCGCTCTGTCGCCCAAGCTGGAATGCAGTGGCCGGATCTCAGCTCACTGCAAGCTCCGTCTCCCGGGTTTACGCCATTCTCCTCCCTCAGCCTCCCGAGTAGCTGGGACTACAGGCGCCCGCCACCTTGCCCGGCTAGTTTTTTGTATTTTTTAGTAGAGACGGGGTTTCACCGGGTTAGACAGGATGGTCTCGATCTGCTGACCTCGTGATCCGCCCGTCTCGGCCTCCCAAAGTGCTGGGATTACAGGCTTGAGCCACCGCGCCCGGCCAACAGTTATTTCTTATATTTTCAAGGCTTGAAGTATAATCTTTCAGTATAGTCCATAAGCACTGTTTATAATCTGACAGTATTAATACTGTTTTGGGTATAAATATTTTGCTGAAATCACTTGACAAAATAAAAACATATTAACTTTCTTTTAAATCTGCCAAATTACACATTCATATAGCCAAGTGGGGGAGGGGAATCTAACAGGCCTTAATTCCTGAAAGGCAGACATTATACTTCAGTTTTCCTGGTTGTGAAGCCCCTATCATTTACATTCAAATGACAATAAGAAATGTAGTTTGGGCCCGGTGCGGTAACACACCTGTAATCACAGCACTTTGGGAATCTGAGGTGGGTGGATCACTTAAGGTCAGGGGTTCGAGATCAGCCTGGCCAAAACAGTAGAGGTTTTACCATTTCTACTAAAAACATACTCCAGCCTGGGTGACAAAGGGAGACTCTGTATAAAAGGGAGGGAGGGAGGGGGGGAGTGAGGGGGGAGTGAGGGAGAGGGGAGTGAGGGGGGAGTGAGGGAGGGGGGAGGGAGTGGGGAGGGAGTGGGGAGGGAGGGGGGGAGTGAGTGAGTTAGTTTGGGGCTGGGAATGGTGGCTCACACCTGTAATACCAGTACTTTGGGAGGTGGGAAGATGGCATGAGGTCAGGAGTTCAAGACCAGCCTCGGCAACATAGTGAGACCTTGTCTCTAACAAAATATAAAAAAAATTAGCCAGACATGGTAGTGCATGCCTGTAGTCCTAGCTACTCAGGAAGCTAAGGCTGCAGGACTGCATGAGCCCAGGAGTTCAAGGCTGCAGTAAGCTATGATGGCACCAATGCACTCAACCCTGGGTGACACAGCAAGACACTGTCTCTGTTTAAAAAACAAGGCTGGGCGCGGTGGCTCACGCCTGTAATCCCAGCACTTTGGGAGGCCGAGGCGGACGGATCACGAGGTCAGGAGATTGAGACCATCCTGGCTAACATGGTGAAACCCCAACTCTACTAAAAATACAAAAAATTAGCTGGGCATGGTGGTGGACACCTGTAGTCCCAGCTACTCGGGAGGCTGAGGCAGGAGAATGGCATGAACCCGGGAGGCGGAGTTTGCAGTGAGCAGAGACCGTGCCACTGTACTCCAGCTTGGGCGACACAGCAAGACTCCGTCTCAAAAAAAAAAAAAAAAAAAAATACAGGGCCGCGCACGGTGGCTCACGCCTGTAATCCCAGCACTTTGGGAGGCTGAGACAGGGTAGATTGCCTGAGGTCAGGAATTCAAGACCAGCCTGGCCAACATGGTAAAACCCCGTCTCTACTAAAAATGCAAAAATTAGCCAGGCGTGGTGGCTCATGCCTGTAATCCGAGCTACTTGGGAGGCTGAGGCAGGAGAATCACATGAATCCGGGAGGTGGAGGCTGCAGTGAGCCAAGGTCACACCATTGCATTCCAGCCTGGGCCACAAGAATGAAACTTCGCCTCAAAAAAAAAAAATCAAAAATCAAAGAACAAATGTAGTTTAAGTAAAAGTGCCTTTGATGAAAGATAACAGATAACACCACATAGTACAGGCTGTGATATGTGATGTAGCTCTGTGGGCCTGGGAAGACCTTGATACACAATAGGAACCTGACCAAACGAAGAAAACAACAACTCACAATACTGTCCTTGCTTCAGCAACTCAGTTAGACGCACACCACGACTCAAAAGCTGTTGAGTGGCAGCATCGAGGTCAGAACCAAACTGGGCAAAAGCAGCAACCTCACGATACTGAGCCAATTCCAGCTTCATGGTACCTGCCACCTGAAATACAGAAATTACTGTACTGTAACTCAGTGACACAGAGCACTATACAAATATAGTTAATATATGAACACTTTAAGATGCTAATCTAATGATAGCCCCCTTCCTGCCAAGTGAGGCAAAATTACCTGCTTCATAGCCCTGGTTTGGGCAGCAGATCCGACACGAGACACAGACAGACCAACGTTAATGGCAGGGCGGATACCTTTGTAGAACAATTCTGTTTCCAAGAAGATCTATAAGGTAAAGAAATACGCATGCTAGCAAGCTTAAAGAAAGAAATCAGCTATCTTCAAATCTGTCATTATGCCAAAAAGCTGAAACTCAAAACCTAACAATGCAAAGCGTCAGTCCCCCAATCTTTCATGACCTGAACAGACCTGCATGTTTTATTGCTGCAATTAGGAGACGTGCATGAGATGAGAAAAAAACATAATAGTCAACATCTTTATACTGAAATATATACAAATGAAGAGATATAATTTCTATTTGATTCAAAATTATCTAATAGGGAGAACAGTAGTGGTTAAAAATGAAACAAGAATGAAACACACTACTCTATGAAATAACTGGGTGACAGATACGTTGGGTTTCACCATGCCATTCTGCTAACTTTTCTATGTATTTGAAATGTTCCACAATAAAAAGTAAAATGCATTTAGCAAATCAGTTAATATACCATTAGTCTAAACCAATGCCTTAGAATTATCCAAATCTTTTTTTACATTTATTTTAATCATAATATAATACCTGTCCGTCAGTGATGGAAATGACATTCGTTGGAATGTAAGCAGACACATCACCAGCCTGTGTTTCTATGACTGGCAAAGCAGTCAAGGAGCCACCACCAAAAGCATCGTTCATTTTGGCTGCTCTCTCCAGCAACCGGGAGTGTAGGTAGAACACATCACCAGGATAGGCCTCACGACCAGGAGGACGGCGCAGCAACAGAGACATCTGACGGTAAGCAACAGCCTATGGTACAAAATAGGTTTGTGAAGTTGACCTATTAAATAGAAGTTGCATATGTGAACTTTCACTGCAGTACAAATAAGTAGATTCTAAAAATATATTTCCTTTGACCTGTTTGGATAAGTCGTCATAGATGATCAAAGCATGTTTGCCATTGTCTCTAAAATACTCTCCCATGGAACAGCCAGAGTAAGGAGCCAGGTACTGAAGTGGGGCAGCATCCGAGGCTGTAGCTGACACCACAATGGTGTACTTCATGGCATCTGCGGAGAAAATACATTTTATGTTTTACAATGTTATCAATATTGTGATTTTAAATTGGAGGCTACTATAAAAATTACCCAAGTGCCAGAAGTATTTACTATTAAGAGTTAATCAGGCTGGGCGCGGTGGCTCACGCTTGTAATCCCAGCACTTTGGGAGGCCAAGGTGGGTGATCATCTGAGGTCAAGAGTTCGAGACCAGCCTGACCAATATGAGGAAACTCCGTCTCCACTAAAATTACAAAAGTTAGCCGGGCGTGGTGGCATGCGCCTGTAATCCCAGCTACTCGGGAGGCTGAGACAGGAGAATCACTTGAACCCGGGAGGCAGAGGTTGCGGTGACCTGAGATCGTGCCATCGCACTCCAGTCTGGGCAACAAGAGTGAAACTCTGTCTCAAACAAACAAACAAAAAAGAGTTAATTAGAATCAAACAGCTTCCACTTTAAAGAAACCAACAAAACCTTTAAATGTATTAGTGTTTTATATTATTTTACTTACTGATTTGTATTTAAAAGTTCAGCTCATTAGGGAATAATTAAAATATGTCTTCATTAAGGAGAAGCTATTCTACAATTAGCAGTAATAGGACTTGAGATAATAGCAACGGGACTAAATTTCTTTTACTACCTGCATCTGTAAGTCTCTTCACCAACTGGGCAACAGTGGATCTCTTTTGACCAATAGCAACATAGATACAGTACAGCTTCTTCTTTTCATCAGATCCATCATTGAAACGTTTCTGGTTAATGATTGTGTCAATAGCAATTGAGGTTTTCCTTTAAAAAGATAAAGTAAACATAAATCTTCCTAAACTTAAAAGGTAAAATTTTACTACTATTAATCCTCATATTACATTCTAATGTCCCCATTACCATTTACCATTCCAAGACTAAAATGTAATCCTTCCATTGAGCAAATTTTAGTTAGCACTTTTAATATGCTTTTGAGTCTTTACCCAGTCTGTCGGTCACCAATAATCAGCTCACGCTGACCACGACCAATTGGCACCAAGCTATCCACAGCCTTAATGCCAGTCTGCATTGGTTCCCGCACTGAAATTCGAGGAATGATACCGGGGGCTTTCAGACCAACTCGCCTACGGGTCTTGGAACCAATTGGACCCTGTTAAAAAAATGAAAAGAAAAACCCTAAGCATAATCAGTTCTGATGTTTGTTAAAAGCTGCAACTATATCTAATCAACATTAAACCTACCTTTCCATCAATAGCATTACCAAGAGCATCAACTACACGACCCAACAGCTCCTCACCAACTGGAACGTCCACAATGGCTCCTGTCCTCTTCACTATATCTCCTTCCTTAATCAGTTTATCATTTCCAAACACGACAACACCAACATTGTCAGGTTCCAAGTTCAAGGACATACCCTGCACAAAAGACACAACTGAACATCAACGAAGCTGAATGGGCACTCCTCCTCATACACCAATACTACCCAAGAAAATAGCTGGGGGGGGAAGCAGTATTGTCCTTTTCACCTGGTTTATTCTTTAGTACTTTTCCAACTAAATAACCCTCTCTGATTAAGACTTTTAAAATAGCAACATATTCCCTTGAATAATCTTAGGACAGCACATTGATAAGCCTAATATGCTATCATATCCTCAAATAACTGCTACAGAAGCAAAGAAATTGGACAGGTTAATAAGCTTTTTCCACTGCATTTTCTCTGGCAATGACTCTTGGGCTGGGTGATCAGTATGAAATAAAGTGATGGAAATCTTAAGACAAATGTGATTATCATCTTTTTTATGTGTGAGAAGCTCCATAAACAGTTTCAAAAATTAACTAATCAAAACCTGTACTCTTTGGGTTAGTAGAAAGTGAAATTAAAAGCTACCTAACTGAAACCAATCAAATACAAATTTTTCATAACCTAACAGCACCAAATCACCTCTCATCATTATAACTATATTTTAGATCCTTAAATCATGTCTGAAGCAAAAAGGCTATTCCAGGAATAGTCTGGTCAGTAATGAAAACTCTGGAGAAGTACTTGGAGTATCATGGAATATCATTACAGGTCCAAAAACTGTAATCTACATCTCTGATGTTCAATACAGCATCCACTAACCACATGTGGCTATTTAAATTTGTCAAATTTAAAAGATGAAAAATTCAATTCCTGTCACACTAGACATATTTTACATGATTAATAGTGATAGTAGGTACCATATTAAACAGATGTATTCTCATCACTGCAGAATACTATGTATGTCCAATACTATTGGACAGTATTGTTCTAAACACTTGGATTTTTTTTTTTTTTTTTTTTTTTGAGACGGAGTCTCGCTCTGTCGCCCAGGCTGGAGTGCAGTGGCCGGATCTCAGCTCACTACAAGCTCCGCCTCCCGGGTTCCCGCCATTCTCCTGCCTCAGCCTCCCGAGTAGCTGGGACTACAGGCGCCCGCCACCTCGCCCGGCTAGTTTTTTGTATTTTTTAGTAGAGACGGGGTTTCACCGTGTTAGCCAGGATGGTCTTGATCTCCTGACCTCGTGATCCGCCCGTCTCCGCCTCCCAAAGTGCTGGGATTACAGGCTTGAGCCACCGCGCCCGGCCGACACTTGGATTTTAAAAGCTAAAAGGGGAACTCGGAATTAATTTGTTTCGACTTCACCTTTCAAAGATAAATACTGTATACTGAAGATGTTAAACTGGCCAATGTCTTACAGCTCATGATAACTTTGGGCTCTGTAATTAAGTCTTCCACATCAAGTGGCTCTTTTTCCATAGTAGACATTAGCAAGAGTATCAAGACTATCTTTTCCCATATCTGTGTGTCTACTAGACAGTTCTACTCTCTAGTTTATCCAGATGTCATCCTCTGCTTTCCCTAACTCCTACAACTTATGTCTCATACCACTGACAGATGAGACTCAACCCAACAGAAAGTAGACTTACATCATTAGAGAGCTTCTGATAGCTACACCAAAACTCGCCTTTGAACAATAGGTCTACTCACTAGAAATACAAAGTCACGGACTTCCAACTTTCCACCAGAAAAATTCTGTTGAAGTTATCAAATGCTTTGCTTTTGTATAAAATAATCTTAACAGCAAGAAAGAACAGACTTGAACTTCTTGGATTTGCAGTTAAAGTTTACTCAATTTTATATTTTGGAGCCAGTGGCTATAAGTTATGTATAAATCAGTCCCTAGAGTAAAAAAACAACCTGGCAAATTCAAACCCTTAAGTTTATTCTCTTTACGATATATGATAATAACAAGAAAAAAAATCTGAGGCACATTGAGACAAAGTTTTTAAAAAATCTGACACAATCTCTGATTCACTAAATGAATAACTGAGGAGACTTAGATACCAAAATCTTATTTTATAATTTACCTTTAAGCCTGAAGAAAACTCTACCATTTCTTCTGCCTGAACATTCCTCAGCCCATGTACGCGGGCAATACCATCACCAATACTTAAGACACGCCCAGTTTCTTCAAGGTCAACAGAGATATCAGCTCCAAGAATACGCTCTTCAAGAATAGAGGACATCTCAGCAGTCCCTATGGAAGACAATTCAATTCAATTCAATTACAAAAATTATCTGGGCCAGGCGCGGTGGCTCACACCTGTAATCCCAGCACTTTGGGAGGCCGAGGCGGGCGGATCACCTGGTCAATCTCAAAAAAACAAAAATAAAAAATAAAAACCAACTGTGTGTCTTTAACACTTTAACAAAGTGTGTCTTTCTCTTTCAAGGCACACAGGGTAGTATAGGTGGTATTCTTCATCTTAGCATATAGGGGTCAGGTGCAGTTGCTCACGCCAGTAATACCAGCGCTTTGGGAGGCAGGCGGACCACTTGAGGCCAAGAGTTCCAGACCAGCCTGGCCAACATACCGAAATTCCATCTCTACTTAAAAAAAAAAAAAAAATTAGCCAGCTGTGGTGGTGCATGCTTGTTAATACCAGCTACTCGCGAGGCTGAGGCAGGAGAGAATCACTTGAACTCAGGAGGCGGCGGTTCCAGTGAACCAAGACTACGCCACTGCACTCCAGTCTGGGTAACAGAGCAAAACTCTGTCTCAAAACAAAACAAACAAACAAAAATATCCCAGCACTTTGGGAGGCCAAGGTGGGCAGATCACCTGAGGTCAGGGCTTTGAGACCAGCCAGGCCAACATGGTGAAACTCTCTACTAAAAATACAAAAATTAGCCGGGTGTGCTAGTGCGCGCCTGTAATCCCCGCCACTAGGGAGGCTGAAGCAGGAGAATCACTTGAACCAGGGAGGTGGAGGTTGCAGTGAGCCAAGATCCCACAACTGCACTCCAGCCTGGGCAACAGAGTCTCAAAAAAAAAAAAAAAAAGGCCAGGCACGGTGCCTCACACCTGTAATCACACCACTTTGGAAGGCCAAGGCAGGCGGATCACCTGAAGTCAGGAGTTCGAGACCAGCCTGGCCAACATGGTGAAACTCCGTCTCTACCAAAAATACAAAAATTAGCGGAGTGTGGTGGCGGGCACCTATAATCCCAGCTACTCAGGAGGCTGAGGCAGGAGAATCACTCCAACCTGGGAGGCAGAGGTTACAGTGAGCCCAGATAGTGCCAATGCACTCCAGCCTGGACAACAAGAGCAAAACTCCATCTCAAAAAAAAAAAAAAAAAAGAAAAACATATATATGCTGAGTGTGTGGGGGTGTGTGTACACATACACGTATACATACACACACTCACACATACATATTTAACCTTTATTTTGAAAGTCCATATCCTCATCTCCAAAGAAATTCCCCAACCTATAATGTCTTCCTATGCTCACCTCCCCATTTCCCTACCACATCTGTAATGTGCAAGTTCACAGATTGCCAAATACCTAGCAGCTACTGCCTTTGAAAAATAAAACCTATCATTAAGAACTTACATGTTTTCTGGCACAAGTATACATATGTAATAAACCTGCACATTATGCACATGTACCCTAGAACTTAAAGTATAATAAAAAAAAATAATAACAACAAAAAAAGAACTTACATGTTTTCTAACGCTTTTTCAAAGAGGAAAAAAGAAGTCTTTCACAGGTCAGAAAGATTCCATTACCTAGTATATGGTCCTTCCGTTTCTACCCAAGGGCCATTATCAGAACAAAGAAGCTGTACTAACATCAAAAGAAAAACATGTAACTGTAGTTCATTTGATTATAACAAGAGAACCACAACAGGGCTAAATGGCACATAATGGTTTAAGAACCTGAGAGTGTATACAAACTAAAGAAAAAACTAACAAATGAAAAACAACCCACAACAGTTACATGATAGGCCGGGCGCGGTGGCTCAAGCCTGTAATCCCAGCACTTTGGGAGGCCGAGACGGGCGGATCACGAGGTCAGGAGATCGAGACCATCCTGGCTAACACGGTGAAACCCCGCCTCTACTAAAAAATACAAAAAACTAGCCGGGCGAGGTGGCGGGCGCCTGTAGTCCCAGCTACTCGGGAGGCTGAGGCAGGAGAATGGCGTAAACCCAGGAGGCGGAGCTTGCAGTGAGCTGAGATCCAGCCACTGCACTCCAGCCTGGGCGACAGAGCAAGACTCCATCTCAAAAAAAACACCAACAAAAACACAAACAACCCCCCCTCACATGATGTATGTAATTTTGATCTTCATCTAGTGTGATAATTTGTATCTTCATCTAGTAAGTGCAGTGTAGACTGAGAAATAGTGACTTACCAGTCTTCTGAAGATGAGTGTTAGAGGCATGGAGGTTCCTTGCAGCAATGAAAGATGAACCCAAAGCATTTCTGGAGACCTAGTGCAAAAGTATTCTTAAAAATTTGAATTTTAACAGAGCCTTTATAAAACTGACAAGCTTAAACAAATGCCAGCTTAGTATGATCAAAGTACTGGTGAAAATACTTATTATATATAAAGCATTTTGTTTAAAATGTTAAATGAAATAAAGTACCTTTTGATATATGTGAAAACCTTTTATACAGCTCCTAGTACACAGTAAACACTCACATATTTTTAAAATGCAGTCTGTATTTTATCACTACTTTTTTGAGACGACTCACTGCATCCTCCACCTCCTGGGCTCAAGCAATTCTCCTGCCTCAGCCTCCCGAGCATCTGGGATTACAGGGGTGCGCCACCACCACCCGTTCAACTTTTTATATTTTTGGTAGAGATGGGGTTTCACCATGCTGGCCAGGCTGGTCTCCAACTCCTGACCTCCAGTGATCCACCCGCCTCAGCCTCCCAAAGTGCTGGGATTACAGGCGTGAGCCACCCCCGACTTATTTTTATTTTTTGGGACAGGGTCTCACTCTGTCACCCAGGCTGGAGTGCAATGGTGCAATCACGGCTCACTACAGCCTTGACTTCCTGGGCTCAAGTGATCCCACCTCAGCCTTCCCAGTAGGTGGGACCACAGGAGTACACCACCTGGCCAGGCTAATTTTTCTATTTATTTTTTTTTGTAGAGACAGGATTTCACTGTGTTGCCCAGACTGTACAATAAATATATATATATAAAATATATAAATATATAATATATAGATTTAAAATACATATATATATAGTATAAATATATATAAAAATGCATAAATATATAAAATATATAGATATAAAATACATAAATATACATAGTATACATAAATATATAAAAATACATATATATACACAAATATATATATTATATATATAAATACACACACACGCACACACATATATACACATACACATAATCTTTTTCCCCCCCAGACGGAGTCTCACTCTGTCACTCAAGCTGGAGTGCAGTGGCAAGATCTCTGCTCACTGCAACCTCCACCTCCCAGGTTCAAGTGATTCTCGTGCCTCAAGCCTCCTGAGTAGCTGGGACTACCAGTGACCACCACCACGCCCCGTTAATTTTTGTATTTTTAGTAGAGACAGGGTTTCGCCAGGTTGGCCAGGCTGATCTCAAACTCCTGACCTCAGGTGATCCACCCACCTTGGCCTACCAAAGTGCTGGAATTACAGGCCTGAGCCACCGCGCCTGGCCTTGCAGTATTTTAAAAAGCAACTGTTGGCAGGGCGCGGTGGCTCACGCCTGTAATCCCAGCACTTTGGGAGGCCACCAAGGCGAGTGGATCACCTAAGGTTGGGAGTTCGAGACCAGCCTGACCAACATGGAGAAATTCCGTCTCTACTAGAAATACAAAATTAGGTGGGCGTGGTGACACATGCCTGCAATCCCAGCCACTCGGGAGGCTGAGGCAGGAGAATCGCTTGAACCTAAGAGGCGGAGGTTGCAGTGAGCCGAGATCGCGAGATGTCCCAGCCTGGGCCACAAGAGGAAAACTCCGTCTCAAAAAAAAAAGCAACTGTTAACAAAACCTAAGTGTCTTTCCCTTTAAAGGTACCCAATTTTTATTATTTTGACTTAAGATGTCAATGTATTTCCAATTTTACTTAAAAAAAAAAACAAAAAACTCAACAACAAGCGACCAGGCACGATGGCTCACGCCTGTAATCCCAGCACTTTAGAAGGCCGAGGCAGGCGGATCACCTGAGGTAAGGAGTTCGAGACCAGCCTGGCCAACATGGTGAAACCCCGTCTCTACGAAAAAATACAAAAAGTAGCAGGGCATGACGGTGGGTGCCTGCAATTCCAGCTACTCGGGAGGCTGAGGCGAGAGAATCGCCTGAACCCGGGAGGCGCGGGTTGCAGTGAGCCAAGATCACGCCATTGCACTGCAGCCTGGGTGACTGAGCGACACTCCGTCTCAAAAAAAAAAAAAAAAAAAAAAGCAAACAAAAACCTAATAAACGCTAGAGTTAGATTAGAAACTAAGAGTTATGGGATGTGGACTTATTTTACTCTCTCAACAAATCCTGCAGCCACCTGGAACTTCCTTTTGTTTCTTTCCTTCAAGTTTTAAGGCTGCGACTGGTTACTGTCAATTCTGAAGCTACCACCTTCCATAGGAGCCAGATGAAAACCGTTAAAAATGCTTTTTTGTTAACAGAAAACCATGATGCTACCAGCAGTTGTTAAGGCAGCAAAACAGCCAACATGTTTATTTCAACTTTCAAATTCAGATTACTTTTAAAACAAAAAAAAAGTGTCAGCGTCAATGCGTTTACACTGAAATGTTAATTTCAAGGGAAACAACCAAGGGCATTAACTCTTACAGCCATTTTCCAACCTTGTTCTCTTTTACTTGAATTCTCAATCACTAAAAATTACTCAAAACCAGGTGGAAAACTCTAGGACAAATTATTTAAACACGTTCAAGTGCCACAAAGCACACTCTCTTGCCGGAGAGACAATTTAGAAACCAGCTTCACTGCTGCCACAGTGCTGGCCACATGAAATGGTTCTTTGCACCTGCACGATGTTTTCACGGTCGTTTCGTATTCAGCACTAAGAGAAAGCCTACTTAAGTATTCCAAACACCACCTCCATTTACTCCTTTCCTCTAAACTGAGCTCCACGCAGAGGTGAAATGCTGCTGACCTTCACACAATGTCAGACTTCCATGACTAGCTTCAGCAAGAGCTGACAGCAGTTTCCTGACCTTCAGCAGGACGCGACCCTAAGAATCCGCCGAGGAACCTCACCGATTCGGAAAAGGCCTCGGAGAGCTAGCGCCCAAGCCCTGACCTTCACCCAAGACCCTACTTCTCGGGCCGCTCTCAGTCGAAGACAGGAATCTTGAGGCCTTCTATCTGGACACCGTCGAGTTCACTGTCTGCCCTGTACCATTCTGCCTCACTCTGCGCAGGCAGCGAGCAAAAGGGGACCTCTGTTGCCCGCTCTGCACAGCCCCAAAGCCACGGGTGCAAGATGGCGGCATCCGCCACAGCCCCTCGCCCTCCTGCAGAAAGAGCGCCCGAGCCGGCGCACCACCACCCTGCAGCCCCGCCCGGCCGCCTCCACCATGCCGGCCCTCGGTGCTCACCAGTCCGGCCCGCCGAGGGAGGGCGCGGACCACGGCCGCAGCAACGCGTACGGACAGCATCTTTGCAGTTTCTCCGCAGGCGTTACCTCTGCAGCCGCAGCCTCCGGACTGACTGGGACAAAATGGCCGAGCCGCAAAGAAGGTCAAGACAGCCGGCCCACCTGACCCGGAAGTACTGCCCCTCGCGTTCACCACCGCTCTCCCCCGCCCCCCGGGGCCACTCTGCATTTTTTGGCAGGTTACTTATTTTTTAAGTAACATTTTTAAGTTTAAACCTCAAAATGAATGATTAGATATATTCCAGCTTTGTTCTGGCATTCGTTATACATTTATTTTTGTCTTTTGGGTCGACCTTGTGGTTGCCCCAGGTGACCACGTGGGTAGCGGAACCTGCTAAGCAGCAGTTCCCAGGCCCCATCCGGTGCTAGATGATGAGGGCCTCACCCCGTCTGGGGCCCGGCAGTCTTGAGGACCAGGGCCTTTAATAGTGTCGGTAGTGTTAGACCGCGGTTTAGCACGAGTAGCAACAGTGAACAGCTAAACCCCGGGACTGGCCACCAGCAGGGCGTCTCCCACAGAGCCCTTTAATCTGCAGGTCGCTAGCCCCACCTCAGACCCTCTGAGTAGAAAATTTGGGGCAATCTTTATTTTTAACAAACACCTGCACTGTTCCAGGTGATCCGATCTGCACTCAGGTTAAAGATTCCCAGCTTTTTTAGATTCATTCTAAAAGAATCCTGTCAGTGAATTAGAGCAAACTGTTTAAAAATCCTAATAACTGGGGGAGGGAGAGCATCAAGATAAACAGCTAATACATGCGGAGCTTAATACCTAGGTGATGGGATGATAGGTGCAGGAAACCACCATGGCACACGTTTACCTATGTAACAAATCTGCACGTCCTGCACATGTATCCCAGAACTTAAAAAAAAAAAAAAAATCACAAGGAGGCCTAGTACAGCGATTGCCAGTCCTACTGAGAATTGTCCAGAATCAGAAGTCTTACACCAGGACAGGACAAGGACTCACTTTTTCCTCTGCCAACATCTAGTTTCATGCCATTGGGAACTCTACTTCTTCATTTGGACTAAAAGGGAGATGATGAAAAAATGCTTTCTATGCTTACCCCGATGGGCTTTTTTTTTTCTGCACATAATTACTATACTGAGATTGTTGTGATATATGCAGGATTTGTGTGTATGTGTGATGCTGGTTATGTCATAGTGGAGACTTATTAACGTTGCCTTCACTTTTCTATTTTTTCATTTATTTTATTTTATTTAAGATGGGCTCTCACTCCGTTGCCCAGGATAGAGTGCAGTGGGTTTATCACCATTCATTGCAGCCTCGAACTCCTGGGCTCAAGCAGTCCTCCGACCTCAGCCTTCCAAGTAGCTGGGACCACAGCGGTGCACCACCACACCTGGCTAATTTTTTTGTAAAGCCAGCAGGGGGTGGGGGTGTCTCACTATGTTGCCCAGGCTGGTCTCAAACTCCTGGCTTCAAGTGATCCTCCCTCCTCAGTTTCCCAAAGTGCTGGGATTACAGGCGTGAGCCACCACGCCTGGTCCACTTTTCACTGTTTGGAGAAGCATTTTCAGCTCCATCCCCCAAATCCTGGCTTACACCTAAAACCTGAATTTGGGTGAGGCAAATGAATATCCGGGCTACGAGGGTCATCTCCTGAAACATGGCTTGTAAGCATGTAATTGGCCATCCTTTTCTCTAGCATTCTACTAACTTTTCAAGGTGAGCCATGGGGAAATAGAGCAACAATTCTCCTGGGAATCAGGGGTAGAAAAAGGCTGTCCAAGTTGGGTGCAGTGGCTCACACCTGTAATTCCAGCACTTTGGGAGGCCAAGGTGGGTGGATCACCTGAGGTCAGGGCTTTGAGACCAGCCTGGCCAACATGGTGAAACCCCATCTCTACTGAAAATAGAAAAATTAGTCAGGTGTGGAGGTGGGCACACTGTAATCCCAGCTACTGGGGAGGCTGAGGCAGGAGAATTACTTGAACCCAGGAGGCAGAGGTTGCAGTGAGCCAAGATCGCACCACTGTCCTCCAGCCTGGGCAATAAGAGTGAAACTCCATCTTAAAAAAAAAAGAAAGAAAGAAAAAGGCTATCCAAGTAAAATAAAATACAGAGACGAATGCTCCAAATTTAAAATATTTAGGAAGCAATAATTGCCATTCAGGGCATACACACAAACAGGGTGGTCTTTGGTATGTCAGAAGAACAAAGAGATGGTTAGAGGTTTTATTTTTGCAAAAGAGAAATGTAGCCAGAAACAGTGGCTCATGCCTGTAATCCCAACACGTTGGGAAGCGAAGATGAGTGGTTCACTTGAGCCCAGAAGTTTGGGGCTGCAGTGAGCTGTGATCACACCAGTACACTCCAGCCTGGGCAACAAAGCAAGACCCTATATCAAAACAAAAAACAAAAAAAGAGAACTGTTGCATATTGCTCTTTAAGAAAGTTCATTGTCACTAGTAAGGTTTTGGGGAGCTGGCAAGTTTTGATTGGCAAGTGATGGCAACTAGGTAAAATGATTCTTAGAGTCACTGCAGGTTGTTTTAGCAGTTAATTAGATAAAACTGGTTTAGGTTACAGCAGGCAGTTTCAGCAGTCAGGCTTGCAGATAATTACATTTTTGGAGCAATGTTATGTGCCCTGAGTACTTTTTTTCCCTTACCTCTCGAAACTGTTTTAGTTGGGGATGACAAGAATGACCCAATCAACTTTCACAAGCTAACAGGAAAAAATATAGTTTATAAAAACAACAAGGCTGGGCGTGGTGGCTCACACGTTATCCTAGCATGTTGGGAGGCCGAGGCGGGCAGATCGCCTGAGGTCAGGAGTTCAAGACCAGCCTGGCCAACATGGCAAAACCCCGTCTCTGCTGCAAATTCAAAAATTAGCTGGGGGTGGTGGCGCACGCTTGTAACCCCAGCTACTTGGGAGGCTGAGGAAGGAGAATCGCTTGAACCCGGGAGGTGGAGGTTGCGGTGAGCCAGGTGGAGGTTGCAGTGAGCCGAGATTGCGTCATTGCACTTCAGCATGCACGATGGGAGTGAGACTCCATCTCAAGACGACAACAACAACAACAACATTAGCCAGCATGGTGGCTCACACCTGTAATCCCAGCACTTTGGGAGGCTGAGGCAGGTTGATCACTTGAAGTCAGGAGTTCAAGACCAGTCTGGTCAACATAGCGAGATCCCCACACCCCCTGCCCTGTCTTTACTAAAAATACAAACATTAGCTGGGCATGGTGGCACATGCCTGTAATCCCAGCTATTTAGGAGGCTGAGGCATGAGAATCACTTAAACCTGGGAGGTGGCGGTTGCAGTGATCACTGCACTCCAGCCTGGACAACACAGTGAGATTCTGTCTCAAAAAAAAAAAAAAAAAAAAAAAAAAACAGGGATATTTTGTAAAATTTGTAGTGATAAAAGTGGACACAAGACATAAAGATAACTTTTTTTGCCCCATACTGAAGGGCTGCACCAGTTTATCTGAAATTTGGTTACAGAGCAGAGATATATTTAGTTTTTGTTTTGTTTTGTTTTTTGTTTTGAGGCAGGTTCTCACTTTGTTGCCCAGGCTGGAGTGCAGTGTCTCAATCTCTACTCACTGCAAACTCTACCTCCAGGGTTCAAGTGAGTCTCTTGCCTCAGCCTCCCGAGTAGCTGGGATTACAGGCATGTGCCAACGTGCCTGGCTAATTTTTGTATTTTTAGTAGAGATGGGGTTTTGCCATATTGGCCAGGCTGGTCTTGAACTCCTGACCTCAGGTGATCACCCGCTTCAGCCTCCCAAAATGCTGAGAATATAGGCATGAGGCACTGTGCCCAGCCAGAGCAGAGATATATTTGAAGCAAAAAGAATAAGCAACACAGGTTGGCTGTGGCGCCTCATGCCTGTCATCCCAGCACTTTGAGAGGCCCAAATGGGAGCATCACTTGAGGCCAGGAGTTCAAAAACAGCCTGGGCAACATAGCGAGACCCTCTTTCTACAAAAAAATACAAAAAGTTAGCTGGGTGTAGTGGTGCACACATGTAGTCCCAGCTACCCAGGAGGCTGACGTGGGAGGATTGCTTGAGCCCAGGAGTTCAAGGTTGCAGTGAACTATGATCACCACTGTACTCCAGCCTGGGCGAAAGAGCAAGACCCTGTCTCTAAAAATAAAATAAAATAAATAATAAGTAAGCTTGGCTTGCTAGTAAGTTTCCTTTGAAAAGAAAATCATTTTAGGCTAAGCGCGTTGGCTCACACCTGTAATCCCAGCACTTTGAGAGGCTGAGGCAGGCATATCACTTGAGGTCAGGAGTTTGAGACCAGCCTGGTCAACATGGTGAAACCCCCCACTCTACTAAAAATAAAAAAATTGGCCATGCATGCTAGCACAAGCCTGTAATCCCAACTACTAGAGGGGCTGAGACAGGAGAATTGCTTGAACTCGGGGAGCGGAGGTCACAGTGAGCCAAGATCATGCCACTGTGCTCCAGCCTGGGCGACGGAGAAAGACGCCATCTCAAAAAGAAAAGAAAATGCCATGCGCGGTGGCTTACGCCTGTAATCCCAGCACTTTTTTGGGAGGCCGAGGAGGGCGGATCACGAGGTTGGGAGTTCAAGACCAGCCTGGCCAATGTGGTGAAACCCCATCTCTACTAAAAATACAAAAATTAGCCAGGCGTAGTAGCACTTGCCTGTAGTCCCAGCTACTTGGGAGGCTGAGACAGAAGAATCACTTGAACCCAGAAGGCAGAGGTTGCAGTGAGCCGAGATCGTGCCACTGCACTCCAGCCTGGGCGACACAGCGAGACTCCATCTCCAAAAGAAAAAAAAAAAGAAAAAAAGAAAATCATTTTAAATATGCAAATGACTTAGGAGGAAGATATTTGGTGCTACACCTGATCCACAATTTGATATTAAAGCACACTTGACAGAAAGTTGAGTATATGATCCTTCCTTTAGCTATCCTCTTTTCCTAGTAACACAGTACCCAATAGGAGGTTGCTGATGGCAGTGTGGAGACCAAAACACTCAAATGGAGCCAGAACGTTTCAGTCACCTTCCAACTCCACTACCTAATCTTGATCAAGTCATTTAATCCTTGTGTATATGTTTTATGTAAAAATGGGTAAAATAATACGTGTCCATTTATTTTACAGAGACCCTGTAAGAATGAAACAAAAATATAAAAACATATTAAAAAGTTACCTTGCTATATAAATATATATGAAGAACCTCTCATGCTGTTTAAATACAGGGTGATGGAGGGAGGAGACTTAGGGAAGGCAAGAAATGAACTGAACAATGGCTGAGCAGCAGTGACAGTACCAGCAGATCGACGCCGCTAAAAAACATTTTCCTGGCCGGGCGCGGTGGCTTACGCCTGTAATCCCAGCACTTTGGGAGGCTGAGGCGGGCGGATAGCCTGAGGTCGGGGGTTCGAGACCAGCTTGGCCAGCATGGCCCGTCGCTACTAAAAATACAAAAATTAGCCGGGCGTGGTGGCACATGCCTGTAATCCCAGCAGCTACTCGGGAAGCTGAGGCAGGAGAATCGCTTGAACCTGGGAGGCAGCGGAGATCGCGCCATTGCACTCCAGCCTGGGTAACACAGCGAGACGCCATCTCAAAAAAAAAAAAAAAAATTTCCGTAGTTCTTAGGTAGGGGGAACTAACGGACCAGGTTAAGATTGCCGCAGCTCATATTGCCAAGGTAGAATATAAATTCTAAATGGATGCAATCAATGTGGAAGAAACACAAACATCTTGCTAACCAAGAACCAAACGTTTCAAGTACTTTTTTAAACGACAAGTGATTCAAGCGAGAAATAAAAATAAAAGAAAGAAAAAACAACCTGGTTCTAGGCTGCTCTATTTCTCGTAGTGGAGATTATACCGCGGAAGGCGGGAAGAGCTGGGAAGTGGCAAGGAAGCCAGGCTTGCGATGCTAGAGCCTTGGACCAGCCTTGCACAGGCGCACAGCGGCCGGAAGCCCCAGGAAAAACCACAACTCCCAGAAATCCCGGACCCGGCGAGGGGCGGGTGCCAACGGCGTGTGGGCGGAGCCTAGGGAGTGAGCGGGGCGCATCTCCAGCGGGAGCGGCAGCTATGGAGCCACTGGAGGAGAGAGAAACGCAGGTGCTGTGGCGGGAATGGGGATCGGTGGCCTCCTGGAAAACGCGTTTTTGACACCCCCGCGCCGCCAGCGGGTCTCCTGCGCGCGCCACGTCTACTTTTCTCTCCCGTATTCCACACATCCGTCTTTGAGTGCTGCAGTTACTATCTGCAAGCCCCCTTGTGCTTAGACCCTCCTGAAAAATGTCTTTCTCTTCCTGCCCGGGCCTCCCCTTGTTTGGATCTGGCCTGGGAGAGGCGTTGAGCAGCCCCTGGCGACAGACTCTGGAGTGGGACTTAAGAAGCCAAACCCGCCTTCCGGTTCGCTGCTCACCCGATGCTTCCACATCTAAACGGCTTCCGCGCCCTGCATCCCAACACTGGGAGCCTCCCGGCGCGGCGGGGCGTCTGGGGATCGAGGGACAATTGCTTTTTTCAGGCCATGCACGGTCTAATAATGCTTTCTCACTGTTCTATTAAGCTTTAAGGTTTTTCAAGGGGGGCAAATTGTTAGCCTGTACTGCTTTTGTAGTTTTGGGAAAGAACGGATACTTCTCTGGTAATTTTTAGTCTTGTTCATTGTGTACTTGCTCACTTTTTATTTTACTGATATCTAGTATCTCCCTAAAGACAAGTGAGGTTGTGAAGTAGGCCTCCAAAATAGTCACAGAAAGCATTTAGTTTGCTTTTGATCACTTCTTTGTCATAATCTCATCGAGCCATTACAGTAAACAAGGCTTATAATATTTGTCTTTCTTTTAATGGTTAGGTTGCTGCGTGGTTAAAAAAAATATTTGGAGATCATCCCATTCCACAGTATGAGGTGAACCCACGGACCACAGAGATTTTACATCACCTTTCAGAACGCAACAGGGTCCGGGACAGGGATGTCTACCTGGTAGTAGAGGACTTGAAGCAGAAAGCAAGTGAATACGAATCAGAAGGTGAGATTAAGTCCAGAGTTTTGAAAGAGAATAAATAAAGGTAACCAAATTTTATAACTCTAAAGTATACAGGATTAATTTACTGTAGACTACTTGTTTTGCTCCTTTATTTTTCCCGGATTTTTCATCCACTGTGTTATAGTAGTAACTTTCTTTTTTATTATTGTTTTATGTTATATATATATATATATTTTTTTTTTTTTGAGGGGGGACAATCTTGCTCTGTCACCCAGGCTGGAGTAGAGTGGTGTGATCTCAGCTTAATGCAGCCTCCACCTCCTGGGTTCAAGTGATTCTTGTGCCTCAGCCTCCCAAGTAGCTGGGACTACAGGCTTGCACCATCACGCCCAGCTAATTTTTGTATTTTAGTAGAGACAGGGTTTTACCATATTGGCCAGGCTGTTCTCCAACTCCTGACCTCAGGTAATCTGCCTGCCTCAGCCTCCCAAAGTGGGGGGATTACAGGCATAAGCCACCCTGCCTGGCCAGTAGTAATTCTCTAAATAATAAATGTTATTATACTTAATACCTTATTGGTACTCCGATAGAAAAATAGTAAGCCTTAAAAGAGTCTAAACTTGTTAGCCTGACACACAAGATGCCTTGTGGTGTTTTACTTACCTATCTGTTTGGTCCACTTCCGGTCTCCGTGATTTAGTCATATGAACCTATCAGGACACCTGAGGTGGTGGCCATGAAATATGAGACTTGGACAAAATTACCCTAAGACTACGTATCAGGAGATTGCATTCAAATTTTCTGCTGGGCATATATAGTTTGAAAAAGTGCATTCACGACGCCTATTGTTTTTATAATACAAACCACAAAAGTAAAGATTGACAAAAATCTTTTTAGATACAAGAATATACCAAAGAGAGAGGAAGTGAGGCCTGCATCTCCCCTATGTTTAACCAGATATATGGTATTTGTTACATATGATATTTTGAATATAGTGCAGTTTATATTTGATTCTATTGCATATGTGCATTTTTCCAGTTTTCTTTTAAAAATCAGTATACAGCAGGACCAGGTACAGTGGCTCACACCTGTAATCCCAGCACTTTGGGAGGCCAGGGTGGGCGGATCACTTGAGGCCAGGAGTTTGAGAGCAGCCTGCCAAGATGGTAAAACCCCGTCTCTACTAAAAATACAAAAATTATCCAGGTGTGTGGATAATTTTTGTGTGCTTGTAATCCCAGCTACTTGGGATGCTGAGGTGGGAGAAATGCTTGAACCCGGGAGGTGGAGGCTGAAGTGAGCAGATATCACACCACTGCACTCCAGTCTGGGCAACAGAGTGAGACTCTGTCTCATAACAAGCAAACAAACAATTAATTAAAAATTAACATATGGTAAAATTGACTTTTTGTTTTTGTGTACCATGTTAATACACTTAGAGTGTAGAACCACTCCCACAATCTGAAATCACACACACAATCAGGATGCAGAACAGTTGCATCACCCCAAAAACCTCCCCTGTGCCACTCCTTTATAGCTATATTCTCCCATATATGTGCTTTTAAAATTGTCTTATTTTTAAATGATTTTATTTTTATAATTATTAAAATACAGTACAGAGAAAGGGACTTGGAGCCCAGAAAAATCTCATTTTATAAGAGCTTTCTTTTTTGTCTATCATATACTGTAACCAAAAATCTAAGCATTTCAAAGTAAAATTATTTATGTCTGTCCTTAAATACCTTTCAGGGTGATACATATTAAATAACAAATGTTCTAACTAATGTAAGCAAAATTTTAACACAGTTTTTTCTGTTTAAGTATCTAGAAAAGCATTGCCACCATTGATATCTGATAACTCTGTGCATCATTACTTCTCTTTTCTAAGTTTTTCCTTCTTTTATACAGTGAAAGTGTTGAGCAGAAAATGAAAAATATGTGGAACTTTATAACAAGTGTACATTCATGTGTATTGGTAAAGAGTTTCAGTTTCTTCTGTTTGCAATTCTAAAAACTGAGTAGTAACGCCATATATAACTCTCTGAACTTGAATGACCTTTGAGTTAAAAATAATCCAAATCATTTTTTAGGTGCAGTTTTTATTTCTGCAAAGCACAGTTCTTTACAGCACATGAGATTGGAACATTTTGGAAATATTTGCAGGAATTGGGAAAGGACATAAAACTTTTAGATGAAGTTTTGTTGTTGTTGTTTTTGTTTTTTATAGTGGAGAGATAGAGTCTTCCTATTTTGCTCAGGTTGGTCTTGAACTACTGGGTTTAAGTGATCCTCCCACCTCAGCCTACCAAGTAGCTGGGATTATAGGTGCACACCACGTGCCTGGCTGTACGGAGATTTTTAATCATGAGGAATACAGATGAAACCATTGAAACTATTTATTCTTCATGCCACTGATTTGTCAGTTGAGGAGGCAAATGAGAAGAAATTGCCCTGGCTAAAACCTCCAATACGGTGTTGGACAGAATTGGCAAGTGCTCTGTCGCTCTGTCACTCGGGCTGGAGTGCAATGGCACAATCTCCACTCACTGCAACCTGCACCGCCCGGGTTCATTTGATTCTCCTGCCTCAGCCTCCCGAGTAGCTGGGATTACAGGCAGGCGCCCACCACACCTGGCTAATTTTTTTATTTTTGATAGAGGCGGGGTATCACCATATTGGCCAGGCTGGTCTCAAACTCCTGACCTCAAATGATCCACCCACCTTGGCCTCCCAAAGTGCGGGGATTACAAGCGAGGAAATTTACTTCTATTCCTAGTTTGTTGAGTACGTTTATCAAGAAAGGGTATTGGATTTTGTCATTTGCTTTTTTTGTGTCTTTTAACATGATCATGTGATTTTTGTTTTTTATTCTGTTGATGTGATGTATTACATTAATTAACTTTCAGACATTGAACCAACATTTATCCCTAGCAAAAATCTCAGTTGCTCCTGGTATAATTTTTTTTTTTTTTTATTTTTTTTTTTTTTTTTTCTGATGGAATCTTGCTCTGTCACACCCAGGCTGGAGTGCAGTGGCACGATCTCAGTTTACTGCAACCTCTGCCTCCTGGGTTCAAGCAATTCTCCTGCCTCAGCTTCCCAGAGTAGCTGGGATTACAGGCACCCACTACCACACCCGGCTAATTTTTGTATTTTTAGTAGAGATGGCGTTTTGCCTTGTTGGTCAAGCTGGTCTTGAACTCCTGACCTCAGGTGATCCACCCTTCTTGGCCTCCCAAAGTGTTAAGATTACAGGCATGAGCCACCATGCCCAGCCAGTTTTCTTTTCTTATAATGTCTTTATCTGGTTTTGGTATCAGGATAATACCAGTCTGATGGAAAGAGTTGGGAATTACTTTTTTTTTTCTGTTTTTTGGAACAGTTGGTGAAAAATTGATATTAATTTTTCTTTAAATTATTTGGTAGAATTCAGTTGTAACGTCATCTGGACCTGGACTTTTCTTTGTGAGAAGGTTTTTTATTGCTAGTTCAATCTGTTCACTTGTTGTAGGCCTATTCAAATGATCTGTTCTTTTTTTTTTTTTTTTTTTTTTTTTTTTTTTGAGACGGAGTCTCGCTCTGTCGCCCAGGCTGGAGTGCAGTGGCCGGATCTCAGCTCACTGCAAGCTCCGCCTCCCGGGTTTACGCCATTCTCCTGCCTCAGCCTCCCGAGTAGCCGGAACTACAGGCGCCCGCCACCGCGCCCGGCTAGTTTTTTGTATTTTTTTAGTGGAGACGGGGTTTCACCGTGTTAGCCAGGATGGTCTCGATCTCCTGACCTCGTGATCCGCCCGTCTCGGCCTCCCAAAGTGCAGGGATTACAGGCTTGAGCCACCGCGCCCGGCCAATGATCTGTTCTTGAGTCAGTTTTCGTAGTTGGTTCATTTCATCTAAGTTTCCTAAGTTGTTGATATACAATTGTTTTTAGTATTTCTTTATAATTCTTTTTATAAAATAGGTTGGTAGGACTGTCCTCGCTCTCATTTCTAATTTGTCTTCTCACTTTTCTTCTTAGACAATTTACTTATTTATTTATTTTTTGAGACAGAGTCTTGCTGTGTCACCCAGCTGGAGTGCAGTGGTGCAATCTCAGCTCACTGCAACCTTTGCCACCTGGGTTCAAGTGATTCTTCTGCCTCAGCCTCCCAAGTAGGTGGGATTACAGGTGTGTGCCACCATGCCTGGCTAAGTTTTCTATTTTTTTTCAGTAGTGTTGGGGTTTATCCATGTTGTTTAGGCTGGTCTCGAACTCTTGACCTTGTGATCCGCCCGCCTCAGCCTCCCAAAGTGCTGGGATTAAAGGCATGAGCCACCACTCCTGGCCTTATTTATTTATTTATTTATTTTTGAGACAGGGTCTCACTCTGTCTCCCAGTCTGGAGTGCAGTGGCGCCATCACGTGAGCCTTAACTTCTGGGACTCAAGGGTTTTCCTGCCTCAGCCACATCCCACACTCCTCATGCCTGGACCCCCTTCCCACCCCAACTCCTGAGCTTAAGCAGTCCACTCATTTCTGCCCCACAGAGTGCTGGGATTACAGACTTGAGCCACTGCCAGGCCTCTGCCTCTCCATTTTATTGATCTTTCTAAAGAGCCAACTTTTGCTTTCACTTTTTTTTCCCTATTGTTTTTCTATTCTCTATACTATTAATTTCCACTCTATTTTTTTTTCTTTCCTTTTTTTTTTTTCCCCCGAGACAGAGTCTCACTCTGTCACCCAGGCTGGAATGCAGTGGCATGATCTCATCTCACTGCAACCTCCGCCTCCCGGGTTCAAGCGATTTTCCTGCCTCAGCCCCATGAGTAGCTGGGATTCAGGCACAGGCCACCATAGCCAGCGAATTTTTGTATATTTGCTAGAGACAGTGTTTCACCGTGTTGCTCAGGCTGGTCTTAAACTTCTGACCCTGCCTCAGCCTCCCAAAGTGCTATGATTTATAGGTGTGAGCAACCACTCCTGGCCCACTCTAATTTTTAGTATTTCATTACTTCGGCTTGCTTTAGGTTTAGTCTGCTCTTCTTTTTTCAGTGTCTTAAAATGGAAAGTTAGGCTATTGATTTGAGATCTTTCTTCTTTGTTAAAATAGGAATTTACAAGTATAAATTTCCCTCCACATGCCGTTTGCAATGTATTTCATAAGTTTTCTTGCATTGTATCTTTATTTTCATTCTTCTCAAAGTATTTTCTAATGTGTTTGATTTAATCTTTACCTGTTGGTTATTAGGAGTGTATTGTTTAATTCGACTTTGTATTAGTCCGTTCTCACACTGCTATAACGAACTACCTGAGACTAGGTATAAAGAAAAGAGGTTTAATTGACTCACAGTTCCACGTGGCTGAGGAGGCCTCAGGAAAGTTACAATCATGGTTGAAGGCGAAGGGGAAGCAAGGCACGTCTTACTCACTATGCCAGAGCAGGAGAGAGAGAACGCGCAAAGCTGGAAGTGCCACACTTTTAAACCATCAGATCCGGTGAGAACTCACTATCAGGAGGCAAAGGGGGATGTCGCCCCCACTTAGTCGAATCACCTCCCAACAGTCTCCTCCCGACCTTGGGGGAGTACAGTCAACATGAGATTTAGGTGGGGACCACAGACCAAACTATATCACACACAGATTTGAGTTTCTAGAAATTTCTTTCTGTTATTGATTTCTTTTTTTTTTTTGAGGCGGGTCTTGCTCATCGCCGGGCCTGGAGTGCAGTGGCTCTCTGGGCTCACTGCAAGCTCCGCCTCCCGGGCCACCATTCTCCTGCCTCAGCCTCGGTAGCTGGGACCACAGGCGCCCGCCACCTCGCCCGGCTAGTTTTTTTTATTTTTTAGTAGAGACGGGGTTTCACCGTGTTCGCCAGGATGGTCTCAATCTCCTGATCTCGTGATCCGCCCGTCTCGGCCTCCCAAAGTGCTGGGATTACAGGCTTGAGCCACCGCGCCCGGCCTCTGTTATTGATTTCTAATTTCATTTCATTTTGACCAAAGAATACCTTGCATTATTTTGATCCTTTTAAATGTATTGACATTTGTTTTATGGCCCAGCATAAAGCTATTCTTTCCTGAAGAATGTTCCATGTGCCCTTGAGAAGTATGTATATTCTCTCGCTGGGTGAAGTATTCTTTTTCTTTTCTTTCTTTTTTTTTTTTTCCTGAGACAGAGTCATCCTCTGTCGCCCAGGCTGGAGTGCAGTGGCGTGATCTCGGCTCACTGTAACCTCGCCTCTCGGGTTCAAGCAGTTCTCCTGAGTCAGCCTCCCGAATAGCTAGGATTACAGGCACATGCCACCACGCTCAGGTAATTTGTGTATTCCTAGTACAGACAGGGTTTCAGCATGTTGGCCAGGCTGGTCTCAAACTCCTGACCTCATGATCCGCCCACCTCGGCCTCCCAAAGTGCGGGGATTACAGGAGTGAGCCACCATGCCCTGCCTCAGTTGCTTTTTTGAACAGTTAAGAGAAGAAAGTAGAAAAAATATGCATGTATGTTCTCTTTATAATTCCATAGTTACCATTACTTACAGTCTTTGTTTTTTCATATGCATTCAGATTACTATTTGAGGCTACTTGATTTCAGCCTACAAAACTTCCCTTAGTTCTTGTAAGTTGAGTCTGCTAGCAACAGATTCTCTCAGTTTTTTTCTATCTAGCAGACTTTATTTTGTCCTTTTTTTTTTTTTTTATTTTTGACACAGAGCCTTGCTCTGTCACCCAGGCTGGTGTGCAGTGGCATGATCATAGCTCACTGCAGCCTCAAACTCCTGGGCTCAAGTGATCCCCCTGCCTTAGCCTCCCAAGTAGATAGGACTACAGATGTGAATCACCATGCCCAGCTTAATTTTTTAATTTTTTTTTTTTTTAGATGGAGTTTTGCTCTTGTTGCCCAGACTGGAGTGCAGTGGTGTAATCTCAGCTCACTGCAATCTCCGCCTCCTGGGTTCAAGTGATTCTTTTGCCTCAGCTTCCCAGTAGCTGGGATTACAGGCATGAGCCACCACACCTGGCTAATTTTGTATTTTTAGTAGAGGCAGGGTTTCATCATGTTGGCCAAGCTGGTCTTGAACTCCTAACCTCATGTGATCCACCTATCTGACCTCTCAAAGTGTGCGATTACAGGCATTAGTCACCGACCTGGCCTTTAAAATTTTTTTGTAGTGGTGGAATCTTGCTATTTTGCCTAGGCTGTGCCTTCATTTTTTAAAGGTAGTTTTGCTAGGTATAGGATTCTTGGTTGAAGATTTTTTTCTGTTTGAGCACTTTGAATGTGTTATTTCACTGTCTTCTGGCCTACATTATTTCACCAAGAAGTCAGCTATTAATCTTGCTGGGGCTTCTTTGTAAGTAACAGGTAGTTTTTCTATTGCTGCTTTCAACATTTTCTTTTTTTTTTTTTTTTTTGAGACGGAGTTGCCCAGGCTGGAGTGCAGTGGTGCATTCTCGGCACACTGCAACCTCCACCTTCTGGGTTCAAGCGATTCTCCTGCCTCAGCCTCCTGGGTAGCTGGGACTACAGGCGCGTTCCACCATGCCTAGCTAATTGTTTATATTTTTAGTAGAGACGGGGTTTCACCGTGTTAGCCAGGATGGTCTTGATCTCCTGATCTATACAGCTCGGCCTCCCAAAATGGGATTACACGCATGAACCAATGCACTCGGCCTCAAGATTTTCTTTTACTTCAGCATTTTTTACTTTGATATGTCTGTTTGTAGTTCTCTTTACATTTATTTTACTTGCATTTGTTGAGCTTCCTGAATGTGTATATTATTGCAGAGCATGGTAAATTTTCAGCATTGTTTCTTGTTATATTATTAATGTTATTATTTTTGAGACAGAGTCTCACTCTGTCGCTCAGGCTGGAGTGCAGGAGCGTGATCTCGGCTCACTGCCACCTCTGCCTCCCCAGCTCAAGCAGTTCTGTCTCAGCCTTCTGAGTAGCTGGGATTATAGACATCTGTCACCACACCTGGCTAATTTTTGTATTTTTATTACAGACGGGTTTTCGCCATGTTGGACAGGCTGGTTTTGAACTCCTGGCCTCAAGGGATCCTCCCACCTCAGCCTCCCAAAGTGCTAGGATTACAGGTGTGAGCCACAGGGCCCAGCCCAATTTTTGTATTTTTAATAGAGATAGGGTTTCATCATGTTGGCCAGGCTGGTCTTGAACCCCTGACCTCAAGTGATCTGCCTGCCTCGGCCTCCCAAAGTGCTGGGATTACAGGCATGAACCACTGCACCCAGCTAATTTCTTGTTATATTATTTTCACTTCTTTCTCTTTTCTCTCCTTCTGGGACTCGCATTATGTGTGTGTTGATATGCTTAATGGTGTTCCACATTTCTTTGTGGCTCTCTTCATTTTCTTTCTTTTTTTTTTTCTTTTGAGATGGACTCTTGCCCTGTTGCCCAGGCTGGAGTGCAATGGCGCGATCTCAGCTCACTGCAACCTCCGCCTCCCAGGTTCAAGCTATTCTCCTGCCTCAGCCTCCTGAGTAGCTGGGATTATAGATGCGCGCCACCACACCCGGCTAATTTTTTGTATCTTTAGTAGAAATGGGGTTTCACCATGTTGGCCAGGCTAGTCTCGATCTCCTGACCTCATGATCCACCAGCCTCGGCCTCCCAAAGTGCTAGGATTACAGGCATGAACCACTGCGCTTTGCCTTTCATTTTCCTTTATTCTTTTTTCTCTATTCTTTGGCTTCTATATATTTATTTATTTATTTATATTTGTTTATTTATTATTTATTTATTTTCCATATTTTGTTTTATTTTATTAATTTAATTTAATTAATTTATTTATTTATTATTTATTGTCTCACTCTTGTTGCCCAGGCTAAAGCAGTGGCACAATCTCAGCTCACTGCAGCCTTCACCTTCTGGATTCAAGCGATTCTCGTGCCGCAGTCTCCCAAGTAGCTGGGACTACAGGCGTGCACCACTATGCCTGGCTAAGTTTTGTATTTTTAGTAAAGATGGGGTTTCACCGTGTTGCCCAGGCTGGTCGAAAACTCCTGACCTTGAGTGATCTGCCTGCCTCAGCCTCCCAAAGTGCTGGGATTAGAGGCGTGAGGCACCATGCCCAGCCCACAATATCTTTTGATCTATTTTCAAGTTCACTTATTCTTTCTTCTGCCACTGCAAATCTAGTGTTAATTCTCTCTAATGAATTTTTCAGTTCAGTTACTTCACTCTAGAATTCTCATTTAGTTCTTTTCTTACAATTTCTTTCTCTTCATTGATATTCTTTATTTGATGCAACATTTTCATCTTACCTCATGTTCCTTCTTTAATTGGTTTCCTTTAATTCTGTGAACACGCTTATTATGGATATTTGAAGTTTTTCCTGATAAAGCCAACATCTGGTCATTCTCACAGGCAGCTTCCGTTGCTTGCTTTTTTCCGTTACAGTTCCTTTCTTGTTCTTTGCATTCCTTGTTTGTTTGTTTGTTTTTTGAGACGGAGTCTCGCTCTGTTGCCCAGGCTGGAGTGCAGTGGCGCAATCTGGGCTCACTGCAAGCTCCGCCTCCCGGGTTCACACCATTCTCCTGCCGCAGCCTCTCGAGTAGCTGGGACTACAGGCGCCCGCCACCATGCCCAGCTAATTTTTTGTATTTTTAGTAGAGATAGGGTTTCACTGTGTTAGCCAGGATGGTCTTGATCTCCTGACCTTGTGATCCACCTGCCTCGGCCTCCCAAAGTGCTGGGATTACAGGCGTGAGCCACCGCGCCCGGCCACATTCCTCTTTTTTGTTGTTGTTGTTGTTCCTGGAAACTGGACATTTCAGACAACATATTGTATCCTTGCTGGGTACTCATCTTACTTCCTCCTGTTATTGTTATTTGCTTAGCTGTCTGCTGGCTGGACTATTTTAGTGAAGTCTGTTTATCCCCTACAGTGTTAAACTCCTGATGTTGCTCCTCAGGGAGACACATACTTGAGTATCCCCAAGCTCACTCTGAGTTGACAGTGTTTGGGTCACGCTGACTTCCTCTCTTTCACTGAGCACACCTAACTGTAAAATTCCACTAATTGACAGCTGTTGTTTTCAACAAGGCCCTGGGCATAAACTGCTCTACAAGCAATTCCAATCAAATTCTAGCTCCCTTAGAGGAATAGTTTCTGAGGTCAGTTAGATATTTGTTTTATCTTCTGGATGGCTCCTCCTAGATGTCGTACTCACTGGTTCTCCCCTGCAAACTAACTGCCCTGCAGCTTCACCTGTGTCTTGAGTCTGCTCCCAATTCCTTTGACCACAACTTCTACTCTTTTTGAGATTGCCGTTAGGCTTGAACCTCTCCAAGCTCTGTTGCAAATGTAGTCAGTTCCTTTGGGAAGAGATGGGGAGCCATCTGTTTTGTGACTTGCTTTTCCCCCGAGGCAAAATCTCTGAGCCCAGCCTCTAGAGTTGGAGTTGGGGCTGGGTAGGGAAAATGTCAAGTTTCTCACTGAGTGATATGCCAGCTATAGGAACTGCTTGGTAGAGAGGGAGTGCGGCAGCCTTAGGTCTTCTTGGCTTGCCTCTCCTGGTGTGGAACCACCACCTCACTAGCCAGAGCAAGGGCTACTGGGACTCCAGTATTCTCAGCTTGCCTTACTCCAGGAGCTTCCATTCCAAGAGCAGTGGCTGGGCAGACACCTCTCGACCACATCCCCCTGGGACTTGGATGCAGTAGCAGATAGCTAGTGGCAGGATAAAAAGCACTAAAATCTTGCTTCTCCCAGGAAGAAAGCCTTCTAGCTGGGAGCTGGGAGCAAAGAAAACCCTATGTTGACTGTAGCAGTCTGGAGTGGAGTCTCCGCCTCAGTGAGCTGAAAGGGAGGAGGGAGGAGTCTTGGTTCAAATACCACAAATTCTCAGTGTCCTTACTGAGTTTTTTATAGATTTTATTGAATAGTTGTTTCTTCATTTGCTGTTTACCCTTAGGACCATTTTTAGAGGCTTTAAACGGTTGGGTTTGTTTTCTTTCTTATAATTTTCACCAGTTTCACTGAAGAGCAGGTCAGCCCAACTCCTGCACTACTATGCTGTAAGTTGATCTCCTGATCAACTGATTTTTGACAAGGGTGTAACAAGACAATTCAACCGAGGAAACAATAGCGTTTTCAACAAAAGGGACAACTGGATATCCACATGCTCAAGAATGAAGTTGGACTCAAACTCACACGAAATAGAAGAATTATCTCAAAATGAATAAAAAGCCTAAAAAGGCCAGGTGCGGTGTAATCCCAGCACTTTGGGAGGCCGAGGTGGGTAGATCACCTGAGGTTAGGAGTTTGAGACCAGCTTGGCCAACGGAGCGAAACCCCGTCTCTACTAAAAATGCAAAAATTAGCCAGGCATGGTGGCATGTGCCTGTAGTCCCAGCTACTTGGGAGGCTGAGGTGGGAGGATTGCTTGAGCCCAGGAAGCAGAGGTTGCAATAAGCCAGTATCGTGCCACTGCACTCCAGCTTGGGTGATAGAGTGAGACCCTGCCTCAAAAAAAAAAAAAAAAAATCCCTAAAAAAATATAAGAACTAAACCTAAAATGCATAGAAGGCAACAAAGGTATATACCCTTGTAACCTTGGATTTGGCATTGGTTTCTTGGATATGATACCAAAAGTACAAGCAACAAAAGAAAAAGTACTTAAATTAGACATCGTCAAAATGTAAAACTTTTATTCTCAAAGGACACCATCAAGAATATGAAGACAGGCCGGGCGTCATGGCTCACACCTATAATCTCAGCACTTTGGGAGGCTGAGGCAGGTGGATCACCTGAGTCTCGAGTTCAAGACCAGCCTGGCCAACATGGTGAAACTCTGTCTCTACTAAAAATACAAAAATTAGCTGGGTGTGGTGGCATGCACCTGTAATCTCATCTATTTGGGAGGCTGAGGCATGAGAATCACTTGAACCTGGGAGGCAGAGGTTGCAGTGAGCCAAGGTCATGCCACTGCACTCCAGCCTGAGCAACAGAGCAAGACTGTCTCAAAAAAAAAAAAAAAAAAAAGAAAAGAGACAGTCCTCAGAATGGGAGAAAATATTTATAAATATATCTGATATGGGACTTGTATCTACAACATGTAAAGAACTCTTACAACTCAATAATAAAGGCTGGGCACAGTGGCTCACACATGTAATCCCACCACTTTGGGAGGCTGAGGCGGACAGACTGCTTAAGCCCAGGAGTTTGAGGTCAGCCTAGGCAACATGGCGAAACCACATCTCTAAAAAAATCACCAAAATTAACCAGGCATGGTGGTGGACACCTGTAGTCTCAGCTACTTGGGAGGCTGAGGTGGGAGGATCACTTGAGCCCAGGAGGTGGAGGTTGCAGTGAGCCGAGATTGTGCCACTGTACTCCAGCCTGGGTGACAGAGCGAGACCCTGTCTCAAAAACAACAACAAAGAAAACCTCAATAATAAAAAGACAACCCAATTTTAAAATGGGCAAGGGGTATACATAGACATTTCTCCTACGAGGATACACAAATGGTCACAAAGCCCAGCATCATTAGTCATCAGAGAAATTCAAATCAAAACCACAGTGCTAGGCTGGGCACAGTGGCTCACGCCTGCAATCCCAGCACTTTGGGAGGCCAAGGCAGGCAGATCGCTTGAGTCCAGGAGTTCAAGACCAGCCTGGGCAACATGGCAAAACACCATCTCTACAAAAAAATACAAAAATTAGCCAGGTATAGTGGTCCACAGCTACCTGGGAGGCCGAGGTGGGAGGATCATCTGAGATCGTGCCACTGTTCTCCATCCTGGATGACAGAGGGAGACCCTGTCTCAAGAAAATAAGCAAATACCACAGTGCTACTTCACACTCACTAGGATGGCTATAATCAAAAAGACAGATATTACAACTGTTGGAGAAGATGTGGAAAATTGGAGCCTTCATCACTTCTAGTGGGAATATAAAATCATCCAACCACTTTGGAAAACAATCTGACTGTTCCTAAAATGTTTAAACATAGAGTAAACATATGACCAGCAATTCCATTTATACCCAAGAGAAATGAAAAACATGTGTTCATATCAAAACCTGACACGTACTGAATGAGTGTTTTTAGCAGCATTTATAATAGCCAAAATGTGGAAACAGCCCAAATGTCCATCAGTGGTTAAGTGGATAAATAAAATGTGATATGTCCGTATAATGGAATATTATTCAGCCATAAAAAGGAATGAAGTACTGGTACATGCTGTGGCATGAATGAACCTTGAAACTATTGTGAGAGAAACTAGTCACAGAGGACCACACATCTTATGATGCCATTCATATGAAATGTCCCAAATAGGCAAATGAGTAAAGACAGGAAGTGGTTGCTAGGGTTTCATGGGTTGGGAGATTAGAAAGTGATGACTAAACGGAGCTGGGCATGGTGGCTCACACCTGTAATCCTAGCACTTTGGGAGGCCAAGGCTGGTGGATCACCTGAGGTCAGCCTGGGCAACCTAGCAAGATCTGGTCTCTATAACAAAAAATAAGCCAGGGGCGGTGGCTCACGCTTGTAATCCAAGCACTTTGGGAGGCTGAGGTGGGCAGATCACAAGGTCAGGAGTTCAAGACCAGCCTGGCCAACACAGTGAAACCCTGTCTCTACTAAAAATACAAAAAACATTAGCTGGGCGTGGTGGTGGGTACCTGTAATCCCAGCTACTCAGGAGGCTGAGGCAGGAGAATCACTTGAACCCAGGAGACGGAGATGGCAGTGAGCTGAGATTGCACCACTGCACTCCAGCCTGGGTGATAGCGAGACTCCATTTCAAAAAGAAAAAAAAAAGAAAAAAGAAATAAAGTGATGACTAAGGGTTGTAGAATTTCTTTTTGGAGTGATGAAAATGTTTTTAAGAATAGGTTGTACCGGCCGGGCGCGGTGGCTCAAGCCTGTAATCCCAGCACTTTGGGAGGCCGAGACGGGCGGATCACGAGGTCAGGAGATCAAGACCATCCTGGCTAACACGGTGAAACCCCGTCTCTACTAAAATACAAAAAAAAATTAGCCGGGCGTGGTCGTGGGCGCCTGTAGTCCCAGCTACTCCGGAGGCTGAGGCAGGAGAATGGCGTGAACCCAGGAGGCGGAGCTTGCAGTGAGCTGAGATGGCGCCACTGCACTCCAGCCTGGGTGACAGAGCGAGACTCCGTCTCAAAAAAAAAAAAATAAATAAATAAATAAATAAATAAAATAAAGAATAGGTTGTACCGATGGGGATACAATTCTGAATACACTAAAAGCCACTGAATTACATACCTTAGGTGGGTGGCTTATATGGTATGTGAAGTATGTCTTGATAAAGCTGTTAAAAATGTTTTAAAAAGCAAACAGTCACCATGGAACTCTTTCATGTTTTTAGCCAAGTATCTTCAAGACCTTCTCATGGAGAGTGTGAATTTTTCCCCTGCCAACCTCTCTAGCACTGGTTCCAGGTATCTGAATGCTTTGGTTGACAGTTCGGTGGCCCTTGAAACAAAGGATACCTCACTAGCTAGGTAATTCTTGCTTCGGTTTTAATTTCCGCAATCATATCTGCTATAAGGTCTTAAAGACTTTTTGTTCTCAGCATAATTCTATATGAAAAATTGGCAGTAAATACAAAGTGCTGAATTTAGTTACTTCATGTCTTTGCCAGTAAGTATAATTAATTTTGATAAACTTGGTATTGGTTAATTTTTAGTGTTTTCTTCTTCCAGGATTAGGTTTATGAAGGGTGGTTCTCATGTATATTTGGAAAGGAGTTACTATCACATTGTTTCCTGTGTATAATAAGAAAGATAGTATGCTAAATGATTTGGTTGAGCATAGTAAATTTTGGTTATGTCTACCTTTTTGTTGAGTGGGTAAGGAATTTTCATTCTCTTTGACAGGCATTTTACTTATATAATAACATGATTCTTCCAACAACCTTTAGAGGAAACTGAGGGTCAGGAGGTGCGGGTTAAATAATTTCTCTGAGCTACTAAATGGCAGAGCTAAGATTCAAAACCAGTCTTACAAAGTTCATATGACTATCACTTTTGGCCATATCTTAGCTAGGACTACTATTTTGTTTTTGTTGTTGTTTTTGTTTTTGAGACAGAGTCTCGTTCTGTTGCCCAGGCTGGAGTGCAGTGGCGTGATCTGGGCTCACTACAACCTCCGCCTCCCGGGGTAAAGCGATTCTCCTACCTCAGCCTCCCGAATACCTGGGATTACAGGCGCTTGCCACCATGCCCGGCTAATTTTTTTGTATTTTTAGTAGAGACAGGGTTTCACCATGCTGGCCAGGCTGGTCTCAAACTCCTGACCTTGTGATCTACCCACCTCTGCCTCCCAAAGTGCTGGGATTACAGGCGTGAGCCACTGCCCTTTAGGACTATGAATATTAATATAACCTATAATCAAAGAACAATGCAGCAGAACGGCTTACCTGTCAACTTAAAGGCAATTTGTATATAAACTCAAAGAGTAGTGTTTTAGGTGTAAGAACATGCCTACTGTATGGCAGCAGAAATCTAGACTTGAATTAAGTAAGTTCAGCAGATAACAAATACCAGTTGTATGTTAATTGCATAAGCATTGGGGAAGCAAGGATGAATCATATAATTTCTTGCCTTTTTTTTTTTTTTTTTACAAATACAGTGTGTTTTAGAATTTTTTAAACTTTTTCTGATACATACTATCATACAACTTAAAGTCACATTATGTTTTGTGCCTTCTTACTATAGCTCTGGTATAACACTGGGGAAGCCAGATGAATATGATAGTAACTGCCTTCAAGAACAGTCTCTGCTTACAGTCAAATAAGGGAGATGGAAATGTAACGATAACATAGTGTGACAGCTGTAACAGTAAAAGTATGTATAAGGTACAGCTGGGTAGCACAGAGAAGGAGGTAGTAATGCCAGGATGACAGTGATGCTCATCTGAGTTTTGAAGGAACAAATGGAACTTTGCCAAATGAAGAAGGGCATTCCAGGCAATGGGAACAGTGTGTAAAAAAACACATAAAGGTATGAACAGCATGGTTATATAAAAATCTACATAGCAGTAAAGTCATTTTTAGCAATAAGGAGTAATTATAATTATTGCCCATTAAGCCCATGTATATGACCAGATTCTTCTTTTAGTTTTATCCCTGCAGTGAATGATTTGACCTCTAATCTCTTTCGTACCAAATCAAAAAGTGAAGAAATCAAGATTGAACTGGAAAAACTTGAAAAAAATCTAACTGCAACATTAGTATTAGAAAAATGTCTACAAGAGTAAGTAATTGAGTTCTAAATGGTGACAATTTATAAATAAGGGAGTAATAGGACATTGTCAAATTTAGTTTTGGCAGTAGGTGTGATTTTAAAAACATTAGGAAATAGGGTCCATAAAACACTTTTTTAAGTAGAATGATTAGTGAAGCTGGAGATCGTTGGATATGACTTTTTCAGCTTTTTTTTTTTTTTGAGACGGAGTCTCGCTCTGTCACCCAGGCTGGAGTACAATGGCGCAATCTCAGCTCACCATAACCTCCACCTCCCGGGTTCAAGCGATTCTCCTGCCTCAGCCTCCTAAATAGCTGGGATTACAGGCATGAGCCATCACGCCCAGCTAATTTTGTATTTTTAGTAGAGACGGGGTTTCTCCATGTGGGTCAGGCTGGTCTCGAACTCCCGACCTCAGGTGATCCACCCACCTCGGCCTCCCAAAGTGCTGGGATTATAGGCGTGAGCCACTGCGCCCAGCCTGACTTTTTCAGCTTTTATTCATACAATTTCTTACCTTGCTTTTTTTCTTTTCTTTTTTCTTTCTTTTTTTTTTTTTTTTTTTGAGATGGAGTCTCGCTGCAACATCCAAGCTGGAGTGGTGCAATGTTGCAGTCTCGGCTCACTGCAACCTCCACTTCCGAGGTTCAAGCGATTCTTCTGCCTCAGCCTCCCCAGTAGCTGGGAGCACAGGTGCGCACCACCACACCCAGCTGATTTTTGTGTTTTTAGTAGAGACAGGGTTCACCATATTGGCCAGGCTGGTCTTGAACTGCTGACCTCAAGTGGTCCACCTGCCTTGGTTTCCCAAAATGCTGGGATTATATGCATGAGCCACCACGCCCAGCCTCTTGCCTTTTTTTAAAAAACAAATAATGTGGGTTTTAGAATTTTCAAACTCTATGTGATTTTTTTTATACTTATAAACTACCATACAACTTAAAGTCACATTATGTTTTGTTGTGCATTCTTGCTATAGCTGTGGTATCCCTCTTATGATGCTTTAGGCCTTTTTCAGGTCCTTTTTGCCCCAGAGATTAGGGCCTATAGATCAGGGGTATGTGTACATATGCACAAGTAATTTGGCGGTATGTAAATTTATTCAACAAATATTGACTACATATGTGCAAGGCACTGTGTTGTCACATTTATCTTTATTTATTTATTTGTTTAATTTGTGTTTTTGAGACAGAGTTTCTCTCTTGTCACCCAGGCTAGAGTGCAGTGGCGTGATCTCAGCTCACTGCAACCTCTGCTTTCCAGGTTCAAGTGTTTCTCCTGCCTCAGCCTTTCAAGTAGCTGGGATTACAGGCACCTGCCACCACACCCAGCTAATTTTTTTGTATCTTTAGCAGAGATGGGGTTTCACCATGTTGGCCAGGCTGGTCTCGAACTTCATGTCACATTTAGTAAAGAGGTTTTTAGGACCTCCTATTTCAAATTGACTTCAGGATATGTTAAATTATTATTATTATTATTTAAACAAAATTCACAGTTTATTTAGGTTGAAATAAACTATACAAAATTGACTTTCTTTGCCAAAAATAACAGCAATATTTTCCATATTATTTCTAGATAAGCCACAAAACAAAATATGGAACGCTTCACAAATTTGCACATCTTCCTTGTGCAGAGGCCATTCTAATTTTCTCTGTATCGTTCTAATTTTAATATATGAGCTGCCGAAGTGAGCACCAATTTTTTTTTTTGAATGGCTGATTTACTTTCTTCAAGAATAATTGGCTTACATTAATTGTAAAATTGTTGTAAACCTGGGCAGCATAGTGAGACTGTCTCTACAAAAAAATTATTTATTTTATTATTTTTTTAAATTTGAGATGGAGCATTACTCTACCGTCCAAGCTGGTGTGCAGTGGTACAATCTCAGCTCATTGCAACCTCCATCTCCCAGGTTCAAGTGATTTTCCTGCCTCAGCCTCCCCAGTAGCCAGGATTATAGGTGCATGCCACCATGTCTGGCTAATTTTTGTATTTTTAGTAAAAACAGGGTTTCACCATGTTGGCCAGGCTGGTCTCGAACTCCTGACCCCAGGTGATCTGCCCACCTTGGTCTCCCAAAGTGCTGGGATTATACATGTAAGCCACTGTGGCTGGCCATCTACAAAAATTTTAAAAATTAGCCAGGTGTAGTGGCATGTGTCTGTAGCCCTAGCTATATGGGAGACTGAGGTGGGAGGATCACTTGAGCCAAGGAGCTTGAGGCTGCAGTGATCACACCACTGCATTCAAGCATGGGTGACAGACCAAAACCTCATCTCTTAAAAAAAAAAAAAAAGCCCAGAGTGCAACATGGAGGGAAAGATGACCTGGTTACCAACTCTTGGCCAAGCCAGCATTGAATCCAAAAGTAGTAGAGTTTCTATTGTACAATACTTTTACTGAGGAGAAGAAGAAAATGTTTTTAATTTTGCTTTTTAAAGGGATGTCAAGAAAGCAGAGTTGCATCTGTCTATAGAAAGGGCCAAAGTTGATAATCGTCGTCAGAACATGGACTTTCTAAAAGCAAAGTCAGAGGAATTCAGATTTGGAATCAAGGCGGCAGAGGTTTGTATGAAGGACTGAATATAGTTAGCTCTCTTCATCCTTATTTTTTACCATCACCCTCACAGCTAGGCATTATTATTCCCTTTTTACAGATGAGAGGACTACGGAGAAGTTGGTAACTTGCCTAAGATTACGTAGCCAGCATAGTAAGCAGATCTAGATTCATACTCAGGCATCCAGGCTCTGAAACTCAGGCCTTACACACTGTACCCATCTTGTCACAAATGCATGAGTGTGGAAAGGATTCACATGTAAGGTGCAAATGCTTAGATACATGTACAGTTTTTCATTTATACTTTGTAGCTCCTCTTTACTGTGTTATATGTTAAAAATATTTGATGGTGGTCACTTTTGAAATAATTTTTTAACTGAACTCCTTTTTTTGGTAATTGTAGGAGCAACTTTCAGCCAGAGGCATGGATGCTTCTCTGTCTCATCAGTCCCTAGTAGCACTATCGGAGGTGAGCTTATTTTAACTTAATTTAACTTTCTTTAAAATTTTACTCCACGATCTGCTTTTTCATTTGTTTATTTTTATTTGGCTTTTATTCACTGTGGACCTGATTTCTTTTCCTTTACCTTTGTACTCTATATTCACTGGTATTTATATCTTTTATTCCATGTTTAGCTGTATATGCCCTCACATTTCCGTGGTTTCATTTTTATTATAAGTTAGAAACTCTGCTGGAGTCACTTATGTATTATGGATGTATTTATTAGACAGATTTATTAAAGGACCGTAAGCTAATCATCTAGGTGCTCCCCTTTCTTCTCTTTCAGTAGACAGTAAAATGCAGGTCTCCAAACTCCTGTAGTTACCAAATGCAATTCTGGGATTTTAGGTTATATAAAGGTTTTGCCTGTTTTGGTGGGAAGAGAGAGAAATAGCAGGTTTTGTTTTGTTTTATTATTCTTAACATTTTTCATACTTCGTTCTTGGAATCTAATGTTGACAATTCATAAATATGTATTTGGGACTCTAGTTCTTCCTTTACATTTTTTTCCCTTGTTTTAATAAATAGAGATGGGGGTCTTGCTATGTTGCCCAAACTGGTCTCAAATTCCTTGGCTCAAGTGATCCTCCCACCCTGGCCTCCCAAAGTGCTGGGGTTAGAAGTGTGAGCCACCACACCCAGCCTCCTTTAGGTTTTGATTCCTCTTAATCACATTCTTTTGTATTCTTAGACAGCATACTTCAATCCTATTGTTAATAAATGGGAGTAAAGACCATGCATGGTGGCTCACACCTGTAATCCCAGTACTTTGGGAGGCAGAGGCAGGAAGATTACTTAAGCCCAAGAGTTTGAGACCAGCCTGGGCAACAAATCAAGACTCTAGCTCTACAAAAAGTTAAAAAAAACTAGGCCAGGCGCGGTGGCTCATTCCTGTAATCCCAGCACTTTGGGAGGCCAAGGCAGGCGAATAACATAAGGTTGGGAGTTTGAGACCAGCCTGGCCAAAATGGCAAAACCTTGTCTCTACTAAAAATACTAAAATTAGCTGTGTGTGGTGGGACATGCCTGTAATCCCAGGTACTCAGGAGGCTGAGACAAGAGAAAGGAGAATCGCTTGAACCCAGGAGGCAGAGGTTGCCGTGACCTGAGATCGTGCCACTGCACTCCAGCCTGGGTGACAGAGCAAGACTCCATCTCAAAAACAAAAAAAAGAGCTGGGCACGGTGGCTCACGCCTATAATCTTAGCATTTTGGGAGGCCGAGGTGTGTGGATCATAAGGTCAGGAGAACGAGACCTTCCTGGCTAACACGGTGAAACCCCATCTCTACTAAAAATACAAAAAATTAGCTGGGGTGGTGGCACGTGCCTGTAGTCCTAGCTACTTGGGAGGCTGAGGCAGGAGAATTGCTTGAACCCAGGAGGCAGAGGTTGCAGTGAGCCGAGATTGCGCCACCTCACTCCAGCCTGGGCGATAGCGAGACTCCATCTCAAAAAAAAAAAAATTAGCCAGGCATGGTGGTGCATGCCTGTGTTCCCAGCTACCTGGGAGGCTGAGGCGGGAAGGTTGCTTGAGCCCAGGAGTTTGAGGCTACCGTAAGCCGTGGTTGTACCACTGCACTCCAGCCTGGGCAACACAGAGAGATTCCGTCTCAAAAAATAATAATTAAATAAGAATATCACTTTCCTATTTTAAGCATCTAACAGGTGCTGTTTCCATTTGGAGTGAGTTTGTCTATCTATTTATCTTAGAAGCTCTTTATTTGATAACATTATTTAAAACATACTAATGTAAATGCTTTGTTGTGTTTTATTTCAGAAATGGGCAGTATTAGTTGCATTGTGAATGTTTCTGTTACTCTGTGACTGTGTTCTTTTACCCCCAGAAACTGGCAAGATTAAAGCAACAGACTATACCTTTGAAGAAAAAATTGGAATCCTATTTAGACTTAATGCCGGTAATAATATTCGTGTATTAAAAAAAAATTGTTTCCTCCAACCTTCCCTAAGGGTACTATATGACCATGAAAATAGTGTGTTTAAGCCAGGCGTGCTGGCTCACGCCTGTAATCCCAGCACTTTTGGAGGCTGAGGCAGGCTGATCACCTGAGGTCAGGAGTTCAAGACCAGCCTGACCAGCACGGTGAAACCCCGTCTCTACTAAAAATACAAAAATTAGCTGGGCATGGTGGTGGGAATCTATAATCCCAGCTACTGAGGAGGCTGAGGCAGGAAAATTTCTTGAACCCGGGAGGCAGAGGCTGCAGTGAGCCGAGATTGCGCCATTGCACTCCAGCCTGGGCAACAGAGTGAGACTCCCTCTCAAAAAAAAAAAAAGAAAGAAAGAAAATAATGTATCGGTTTTTAAGGGTTTAAAGTCAGTGGTCAATTTCGGTGTTATATGTACATTGGGTCTTCCCTCTGGGAGGCTTTTTGCCTTTTGAAAAGGATTGTGGCATTATTTTTCTCCTTGAGTCTGAATTGAGGCAATATGACCTTTCCTTGTTTTATTTTTCTTTTAAAGAATCCATCTCTTGCTCGAGTGAAAATTGAAGAAGCAAAGCGTGAATTAGTAAGTAGTTCCTGTAATTTTTTCAGATTTTTTTAAAAAGAAAATAAATGCTAATATAGCTCAAGTCCTCTTCATCCTTCTTTCCTTTCTCCTCAGCAGTAAACTGCAGTCCTAAAGTTACTGTGTATCATTCTCCTGCAGCTTTTAATGCTTTTTTGGTTGTGTACGTGTGTATATATTTTTTCCATTAAAAAACATATAGTAACTGGGCACGGTGGCTCACACCTGTAATCTCAGCACTTTGGGAGGCTGAGGCGGGCGGATCACCAGAGGTCAGGAGTTCAAGACCAGCCTGGCCAACATGGGGAAACCCTGTCTCTACTAAAAATACAGAAATAAGCTGGGTGTGGTGATGTGTGCCTGTAATCCCAGCTACTCGGGAGGCTGAGGCAGGAGAATCGCTCGAACCTGGGAGATGGAGGTTGCAGTGAACCGAGATCACGCCACTGCACTCAGCCTGGGGGACAGAGCAAGACTTCATCTCAAAAACAACAAAAAAAAACACATAGTAGTATTTTAGCCTTTTAAAATTTTGTGTAGATTTCCCTAGTGGAAAAAGGGGGATATATTGGGACATACAGAATATTCTAGGCAAAAAGAATTTGCAAAGTCATATAAGCTGAAAAATGGAGGACTTATTCAAGCTGTAGCAAGTGATAAGTTCCAGCTGCTTAGAAGCATGAAATGTAAGATAGAGTTGGAAAAAGTTCATTGGTTTATGATATAGAGGGCCTTAATATAAAAAGAGTGTTGAACTTAGAGGATGTAGAGACCATGGAAAGCTGCTGTGTGTTTCCTTGTTTTTTAAACTCAAGAGAAATATCATCAAAGCTACGCTTTTTATTTTTTTTTGAGAAAGAGTCTTGATCTGTCTTCTAGACTAGAGTGCAGTGGTGTTAGCTCACTGCAACCTCCGTCTCACAGATTCAAGCAATTCTCATGCCTCAGCCTCCCAAGGAGCTGGGATTACAGGTGCATACCACCATGCCCAGCTAATTTTTAGATTTTTATTTATTTATGTATTTATTTAATGGAGTCTTGCTCTGTTGCCCAGGCTGGAGTGCAATGGCATGATCTCAGATCACTGCAACCTCCACCTCCCAGGTTCAAACGATTCTCTTGTCTCAGCCTCCTGAATAGCTGGAACTACAGGCACCTGCCACCACGCCCGGCTAATTTTTATATTTTTAGTAGAGATGGGGTTTCGCCACATCGGCTAGGCTGGTCTCGAACTCTTGACCTCAGGTGATCCACCCACCTTGGCCTCCCAAAGTGGTGGGATTACAGGCGTGAGCCACCGCACTCGGCCAAATTTCTGTATTTTTAGTAGAGACGGGGTTTCACCATGTTGGCCAGGCTGGTCTCCAACTCCTGACCTCAAGTGATCCACTGGCTTTGGCCTTCCAAAGTGCTAGCATTATAGGCATGAGCCACCAAGCCTGGCCAAAGCTATGCTTTTTGATCAGGTTAGTGCATTAGGAAGATTATTCTGTAGCCAGTGTTTAGGGTTGATTGGGGGAGGGAGAAAGAAAATTGCAGAAACCAATTTGCCTATTTAGGCCAGAGAAGAAGTAAAGAGGACAGTGGCAATGAAAATGGAAAAGAGGCCGGGCGCAGTGGCTCACACCTGTAATCCCAGCACTTTGGGAGGCCAAGGTGGGTGGATCACAAGGTCAAGAGTTGAAGACCAACCAGGCCAAGATGGTGAAACCCCATCTCTACTAAAAATACAAAAAAAATTAGCCAGGCGTAGTGTTGGGCGCCTGTAATCTCAGCTATTCAGGAGGCTGAGGCAGAGAATTGCTTGAACCCAGGAGGCAGCGGTTGCAGAGTGAGCCGAGATCGTCCCACTGCACTCCAGCCTGGGTAACAGTGACACTGCGTCTCAAAAAAACAAAAAAAAAGGCGGAAAAGAGGTGATGTGAGTGACATTGTGGAAGCATATTGTTTTAGTAGCAAAGGCCAGAAAACTTTATTCATGTGTCATTACAGATTTCTCTCTCTAAAGGTTTTTTTTTCTCTTCCCTTCACATGTTTCTTAGAATCACTTAGGAGTCTGAGTGCTTTTGCAGGGGAAGAGAAGGGAGATGTAAAAGCAAGGGAATGTCTAAAAGCGTATTAGATATTCATAATGGTATTTTTAAAATTTTTTGTTTTAATGTTTCCTTTTTTGCTTCCCTTATTTTACATAACATTAAATAAAAGTTAGAACCTCTGTTTTATGTCGTTATTTATGGTATGTCTTTCTTCCTGTAGGATAGCATTGAAGCTGAACTTACAAGAAGAGTAGACATGATGGAACTGTGACATGAGCCAAATAAACATCCTTTTCCCTAGCAAAGTAAATCGAATAGGACTTTACAGAGTTCTTTTTCCTCTTGGCATTTCTTAATAACAAAATTTTGTGTGTTCTTAGATTACAGAATGTCATATTTGATAGAATATGGTTTCTTACTGTATATTGCATTTTTGTGCCCAAATACATAGTTTTCATATTAAAAAGCCTTTTCTCTTACTTCGTTTCTATGTGGTTGGTGGTTAAGAATCCTTCAGTAGCTCTACAAGGCAAACGTTACAACAGTTGTGCATGTATTCATTAGGTCAGCTAAAGTGAAAAGGAAAGGTTCCACAGCTCCCCAGTATGTTTCTCCCACTCTCTTCTTTCTCCAGGGGTTTGCTTTCATTCTTTTTGATCAGCTCACTGCCTGCCTCCAAATGTTAATATATGCAGGAATTTAGTTTATGAAAAAGATGACCTTTAAATCAGTAGTAGAAAGATGGATAATTCAACACTTGGCATTAGGTCCATACTTCACACCTTATGTCAGGATAATCCAAAGAATCAAATATTTAAATATAAAAAATTTAAAAATAAAGGTACTAGAAGAAATCGAAGGGAAGTTTTAATGTTTTGACCTCTTTTTAAGAGACAGGCTCTTGCTATATTGCCCAGGCTGGCCTCAAAATCCTGGACTCAAGCAATCCTCCCACCTCAGCCTGTTGAGTACCTGACACCACAGGTATGTGCCCCTGCACCCAGGCTAATGTTTGATTTTTAAATAATTGTGAGTCAGACATGTATGACCAGAACTCAAGTGCCATCAATAAGTGCTTAAAATATTTAAATGTTTTGTTTTAAGCCAGAGTCTTGTTCTGTCTCCCAGGCTGGAGTGCAATGGTATGATCTTGGCTCACTGCAGCCTCCACCTCCCAAATTCAAGGAATTTTCATGCCTCAGCTTCCCAAGTAGCTGGGACTACAGGCGTGCACCACCACATCGGCTAATTTTTGTGTTTTTATTAGAGACGGGGTTTCACCATGTTGACCAGGCTGGTCTCGAACTCCTGACCTTAAGTGATCTGCTTGCCTTGGCCTCCCAGAGTGCTGGGATTACATGCATGAGCCACCGCACCTGGCCTATTTGAATATTTTGAAATAATAAAAATACCTGCATGGCAAGATCTATTGTAAGTAAAATCAAAGGACATGATAAATGTAGTACAGGAGGAGATTTTTCACTGTACCTTTTTGTGCCTTTTAAAGTTTTATACCATACAATTAAAAAAAATCAGCTTTAAAAAAATTATTTCAATGTCTTTAAAGCTTTTTTCTTCTTTCCTTTCCCTTGCTGCCAGCCAGAAAAAGACATTTGTATTTTCTTTTGGAAACTGTCCATATCCTTTTGCCATTTGTGTATTAGCTTTTGGTCTTTTTGTTAACAATTTATGTATTAGCTAAGTTAATCTTTTGTGATTTGACTTGCAAATATTTTCCAAGTTTGTCATTTGACTTAATTGCAGGGCTTTTTATAAGGCAATTTGATAGACTGATTTTGGAAATGACCACAATAATTCTTATTATCTCTATGCACTCACCCCTTTGTAACATGACTTGGCTATTTCTCCCATCAAAGGAGAGTCTATACTCCACCTGCTGTATCTGGCTTGGCCCTATGACTTGTTTTGGCCAATGAGACAACAGCAGATGTGACAAAAGCAAAGGAATATAAACTATGCACTGGGGCTTGCTCTCTCTTACTTCTCTTTGGAATTCCAAAACCACCATTTAAAGAAGCCTGGACAGGCCTGTTGGAGGAGAATAAACTATATGAACAGCCTGGCATGGTGGCTCATGCCTGTAATCCCAGCACTTTGGGAGGCCAAGGTGGCCTATTATTTGAGGTCAGGAGTTCGAGACCAGCCTGGGCAACATGGTGAAACCCTGTCTCTACTACAAATGCAAAAAGTAGCTGGGCGTGGTGGTGCACACATGTAGTCCAAGCTACTTGAAAGGGTGAGGCAGGAGAATCACCTGAACTCTGGAGATGGAGGTTGCAGTGAGCTGAGATTGCACCACTTGAGCGATAGAGCAAGACTCTGTCTCACAAAAAAGAAACTACATGAAGCACAGACAGTAATTCCAACTGAACCTTGCCCCCAACCCTTAAGACCAAACTGGCTGCCAATTGCTAGATATGTGAATGAGGTCTTCTTAGACTGTCTAGTTCCAATTAAGCCACCAACAAACTGCAGAGATCAACCAAGCAAGCCCAAGCCAGAAGCTCAACTGATTTGAAACATTCATTATATTTTAGAATTCCTCTGCCAGGCACGATGGCTCAAGCCTCGTAATCCCAGCACTTTGGGAGGCTGAGGCAGGTGGATTACAAGCTCAGGAGTTCGAGACCAGCCTGGCCAACATAGTGAAACCCCATCTCTACTAAAAATACAAAAAAATTTAGCCGGGCGTGGTGGCAGGCGCCTGTAATCCCAGCTACTCTGGAGGCTGAGGCTGTAGAATCGCTTGAACCCAGGAGGCAGAGGTTGCAGTGAGCCAAGATCCTGCCACTGCACTCCAGCCTGGGCGACAGAGCAAGATTCTGTTTCGAAAAAAAGAATGCAAGTAAAATGACATCAAACAAGCAGACAGTTTATTAACAGCAGATCTAAATTAGCTGGGCATGCTGGTACATTCCTATAGTCCTAGCTACTTGATTGCTTGAGCCCAGGAGGTTGAGGCTGCAACTCCAGCCTGGGCAACAGAGCAAGACCTTGTCTCAAACAAACAAAAAGGCCAGGCTTGGTGGATCACTGCTGAACCCCAACACTTCAGGAGGCCAAGACGGGTGGATCACCTGAGGTCAGGAGTTCAAGATCAATCTGGCCAACATGGTGATACCCTGTCTCTACTAAAAATAGAAAAATTAGTTGGGGACTGTGGCACGTGCCCGTAGTCCTAGCTACTTGGGATGCTGAGGCAAGAGAATTACTTGAACCTGGGAGGACAAGGTTGCAGTGAGCCGGGATTGCACCACTGCACTCTAGCTTGGGTGACAGAGTGAGACTGTCTTAAAAAAAAAAAACCTAACTAAATAAATAAATTTTAAAAATTAAAAAACACCCAGCAGACCTACATTAATGGAAATTCTAAATATATATATATCAGAAGGAAAATGATTCCAGATTGAAGGCCTGGAACACAATGGAGAATTAACTGCAAAGAATGTGGCAAATACGTGTATGTGGGTAAATATAAAAAACGTTGACCAGGCCAGGCCCAGTGGCTCACACCTGTGAGCCCAGCACTTTGGGAGACCAAGACGGGCAGATCACCTGAGGTCAGGAGTTTGAGACCAGCCTGACCAACATGATGAAACCCTGTCTCTACTAAAAATACAAAAATTAGCCAGGTGTGGTGGCATGAGTCTGTAATCCCAGCTACTCAGGAGGCTGAGACAGGAGAATCGCTTAAACCCAGGAGGCAGAGGTTGCAGTGAGCTGAGATTGCGCCATTGCACTCCAGCCTGGGCAACAGAAGTGAAACTCTGTCTCAAAAAAAATAAATAAACAAAATACAAAAAACAAACAAAAAACATTGATCAAGAAACAGTAACAAAATGATTAATAGGGGCTGGGTGCAGTGGCTCACACCTGTAATCCCAGCACTCTGGGAGGCTGAGGCAGGAGGATCACTTGAGCTTAGGAATTCGAGACCAGCCTGAACTACATGAGGAAACCCTGCCTCTACCAAAATACCAAAAATTAGCTGTGTGTGGTAGCTGGTGCCTTTAGTCTCAGCTACTCAGGAGGCTGAGGTGGGAGGATCATGAGCCCAGAAGGAGGAGGTGCTTGCAGTGAGCAGAGACTGTGCCATTGCACTTCAGCCTGGGTGACAGAGTGAGACCCTGACTCAAAAAATAATAATAATGACATGGAAAATAAATACAAAGGAGAGGATAAACAAACCAAAAGTTGATTCTTTGAAAAGACTAGGAAATTTGCCATGTTATGTAAATTTTTAAATGAATAGAGATAGCATTATTCATAATTTTTTCCTGCCTCCAGCATCTAAAGTGAATCTCCTTTGCTTCTTTGTTCCAATAACATTGGAGTTATAAAAAAAAAAGGTGGTGCGATAGGGAGTACAGCTGGTCAGGAAGCCAGGAGAGCTGGGTCCAGAGAGCACAGAGAGGTGGAGTAGATCCTGGAGGAGTCGGGGCAGCTGTTCCGAAGACCTTCTGTCTCTTTGCCTTGATGTGCCAGGAGGGATGTGGGGTATGGACAAGCAAACGTTTAAGGCAGTCCAAAATTAAAACTTTTGCTATAATTCCATTTCTAGGTATCTAACCTGCACATATCTTGCAAACATCAAATACACACACATTTATGGGGAGATGGTGGCGTAAGAGGGAGGAGCCTCCATATTTTTGTCTCCACTTCTGGTCCCTGCACTGCATGTCTGACTGTAGTGAACCACCATGTTACTCCTAAATACTTCTCCACTTGTCTCCTAAGAACAGAGACATTCTGAGATAACCACTGTGAAGTGATCAAAAACAGGGAATTTAACATTGATACAATATTATTAAATGTTATCAAGTTGGGGGCTGGGCATGGCGGCTCACACCTGTATTTCCAGCACTTTGGGAGGCCGAGGAGGGCGGATCACCTGAGGTCAGGAGCTCGAGACCAGCCTGGCCAACATGGTGAAACCCTGTCTCTGCTACAAACACAAAAGCTAGCCGGGCGTGGTGGCAAGCGCCTGTAGTCCTAGCTACTCGGGAGGTTGAGGCAGGAGAATTGCTTGAACCTGGGAGGCAGAGGTTGCAGTGAGCTGAGATCACCGCATTGCACTCTAGCCTGGGCAACAAGAGTGAGACTTTGTCTCAAAAAAAAAAAGAGTATCGGCCAGTAGCGGTAAAACAAACCTGTAATCCCAGCAACGCCGGAGGCGAGGCAGGCGGATCCACAAAGGTCAGGAGAGGGTCGAGACCATCCTGGCTAGCAGTGAAACCCGTCTCTACTAAAAATACAAAAACTAGCCGAGGCGGTGGCGCCTGTAGTCCCAGCTACTCTGGAGGCTGAGGCAGGAGAATGCGTGAACCCAGGAGGCGGAGGCCTGCAGTGAGCTGAGATCGGCCACTGCACTCCAGCCTGGGGACAGGCGAGACTCCGTCTCAAAAAAAAAAAAGGGATCAAGTTAACATTGATAAAATATATAATCCATACTCAAATTTCTCCATTGTCTCTGTAATGCACTTTATTATTATTATTATTATTATTATTTTTGGGACAGAGTTTTGCTCTTATCATCCAGGCTGGAGTGCAGTGGCACAATCTTGGCTCGCTGCAACCTCTGCCTCCAAGGTTCAAGCAATTCTCCTGCCTCAGCCTCCCAAGTAGCTGGGATTACAGGTGCCCGCCACCATGCCTGGCTAAATTTTTTTTGTATTTGTAATAGACATAGGGATTCATCATATTGACCAGGCTGGTCTCGAACTCCTAACCTCAGGTGATCTCTCTGCCTCAGCCTCCCAAAGTGCTGGGATTACAGGTGTCAGCCACCGTGCCTGGCCTGTAATGCACTTTATAATAGTTGTTTGTTTTCGCAGTCCAGGATTGTATATTGTGTGTAGTTATGTCTGTCTTAAGCCAGCTTTAAAGACCTCGTTTTGACCATTCTGCTTCATTAGGCCCCTATGTCTAAGTCTATGAAACTTTCCTTCCCAAATTCGGTTGTCTGAGCAGGTCAGACAGGATGGTACAAATCTAGGAACCATTGCATATTGAAGCACAAGACTTTCCTTTGCCCCAGTGTTCTGCCAGTGGGAGGGGCAATACAATCAAGAGATTTGTGTTTGCTGCTACTCAATTAAGAACTCGTGACCTAGGCAAGGGGTAAAGTTACCATCAGAATAGAATAAATTGAGACAGGCTGTGTTCCCTGGGAAGCATGCGAAGCTCAATATTGGATAAGAAGTGCATCATGAATGAAAAGATGTTCCTTGTGAAAATGTGTCTGCAGCTATTTTTAGAGTGGACTGAGTGAATGTCCTTGGAACTTGTTTGACTGCCAGGAGAACTTTTTCTTGTGGATTGTCACAGGAGCACGTGACAGATGGCTCACTGCAAGGCTGGCTATGACCCTATGCCTGGATTGCTGATGTGGGTTAGGTGAGATGCCACCTAAAGAGGGCAGCCTGTCAGCTTTATTTAGTACCATGATGCATAGACGTCCTTCTGATCCTAGCACAGCTTCCTCTCACGTTGTGCAGGTGTATATTTTTAGGCTTATTTTGCAGTACGCTGCTCTCACATTTTCGGTTTTCTTTAAATTCTGCAGCAGCAGTTGTGGGCTGACAGGCTGCCTCCACAGTGTTGGGAGAGAGAATTGTTCTCTCTACTTTTTCAGGATCCAGATTTTCTGCAGCATATTCAGACTCTGAACAGGAAACCTAGCTCTTATGCTACTTAGCGATATGATCTTTAAAGACTTCACGTAAATTCTGTGATATCAAAACGGATATCACAGCTGCCCTACCATCCTCCCACCTCACTCACTCACTCACTTTTTTCTTAACAAGTATTAATAAGCACTATGTGTTAGAAGAGGAGTTACAAAGATAAATAAGAATTCCCCCTCAATCTCAGAGAGGCAATTTATAAATTTACAGAATGTCAGGCTGTAAGGGACTGTCCAGTGCAAATTTTAGTCTTATAGACAAGGAAACTAGGGCCCAAAGAAGTAAAGTGACAGCCCAGATGTCACCCCCAGTCAAGATCAGAACCCAAATTGCTTACTTCCCATCCCAAAGATTTTTCCTCCGCATCACTTACCTTTGGCTAAACTCTAATTCTAATTAAAATCTCAATCCCTATAGCTAGCTTTCAGCTACTTTAGAAATCTAGATGGGAGATACCCAAGCTCCTCAAATGTAAAACAATAAATTTCTTAAAAAAAAAAAAAGCTCTAAACAACTTTTAACCACAAAAATACCTGCTTATTGTAAACATTTCCAATAATTCTAAAACATATAAAACTTAAAAGTCTAAGATCAGGCCGGGTGCAGTGGCTCATGCCTGTAATCTCAGCACTTTGGGAGGCCGAGGCAGGTGGATCATGAGGTCAGGAGTTCAAGACCAGCCTGTCCAAGATGGTGAAACTCTGTCTCTACTAAAAATACAAAAAGTTAGCTGGGCATGGTCATGGGCACCTATAATCCCAGCTACTTGGGAGGCTGAGGCAGGAGAATCGCTTGAACCCAGGAGGTGGAGGTTGCAGTGAGCCAAGATCACACCACTGTATTCCAGCCTGGGCGACAGAGTGAGACTCTGCTTCCAAAAAAAAAAAAAAAAAAAAAGTCTATTTCTACTCCTATCTCAAATTCTACTCCCTAAGGGTAACTACTCTCATTGGAGTGTATCCCTCTAGACTTTTATCTATGCAAATCCAAAATGTACACTTTTTTTTTTTTTTTTTGAGATGGTGTTTCGGTCTTGTTGCTTAGGCTGGTGTACAATGGCACAGTCTCGGCTCACTGCAACCTCTGCCTCCCTGGTTCAAGCGATTCTCCTGTCTCAGCCTCCTAGTAACTGAGATTACAGGTGCCCACCACCACACCCAGCTAATTTTTGTATTTTTAGTAGAGACGGGGTTTCACCATATTGGCCAGGCTGGTCTGGAACTCCTGACCTCAGGCAATCCGCCCACCTCGGCCTCCTAAAGTGCTGGGATTACAGGCATGAGCCACTGTGCCCACTTAATGCATTTTTAATACATGGTACACATTCAGTCTCCATGTTTTCCTCCTATGTGTATAAAGATTCCAGATTCTTCTTGATACTTTGTTGTCTCTGTCCCATCCCTGTGCTGTGCTGTGTTGGGAACTATGGTTCTATTGCTGCCAAGGATCATCAGCTCAGGTTTATAATTCCCAATGCTCTCTCTTGGCCAGACTTCTACAGGCAACATTATAGACAAATGTTTTTGTGTTTTTGAAACATTTCCTGTCATCTGCAGCTAAATGCAATTACATAAAAGAGAAATACACCTCTCTTTTGTTTAAACCTTGTTTTTGTGTTTTCTGTCACATGCAGCTCTGGGTCACTGTGTCAGTTTTGAATGGCATTTAGCTGCATATGACAGAAAACACAAAAACATGGTTTAAGCAAAAGAGAGGTTTATTTCTCTTTTATGTAAAATATCAGAAACAGGCAGTCCAGGGTGGAGGTGGCAGCCTCTATAGGCATCAGGGATTCAAAGTTCCTTCTTTGTGCTCCACTACATTTCCATCCTCAAGGTCACCTTATGGTTATACGATGGCTGCCGCAGCATCTGCATTCACGTCCACATCACTTTGAACAAGGTTACTTGCAAGAAGAGCTGGAAAATGCAGTGCGTTAGTGGTCAAATTGTTGCACAGAATAAATTTGCGGTTCTGTTAGTTAAGGAAGAACGAGAGGAAGGATTAACATGAGTAACTAGCAGTTTCTACCAGAGTAGAAATCCTTTTTTACCTTCTAGTCCTGGGTTGAATTTTCTGCTTTAGCTCACTTTCTATTCTTTAGAGAAATAAGATTTCTTTTCTTCCTTTCTTTTTTTTTTTTTTTTTTGAGACAGAGTCGCGCTGTCTCCCAGGCTGGAGTGCAGTGACGCGATCCTGGCTCACTGCAATCTCCGCCTTCCGGGTTCATGCCATTCCCCTGCCTTAGCCGCCCAAGTAGCTGGGACTATAGGCACCCTCCACTATGCCCGGCTAATTTTTTTTTTTTTTTGTATTTTTAGTAGAGACGGGGTTTCACCGTGTTAGCCAGGATGGTCTCCATCTCCTGACCTCGTGATCCACCTGCCTCGGCCTCCCAAAGTGCTGGGATTACAGGCATGAGCCACCACGCCCGGCCTTTTCTTTCTTTTCATTCAGCTTTGCCACTTCTTTTCCTGCCACCTGTTGTTCTAACAAAGCTCAGTTTTTCTTTCTCTTCCAAATTGAGATGTCAGATTCCCTTCTGTTTGTATTTTTTAAAGTAACATTTTAACATTTGCTTCATATTCTAGAATTATGTCTCTCCTCATCTCCAGATTCACAGACATATATTCTTGAGTAACCTTTCTTTAAAGCAGAGTATATATAGCAAAACCAGAAGGATATGGCTTGATAAACTTTCATAAAGGAACACACCCCTGGAAATATTACCCAGATTAGGGTCCATATAGAGTATCATCAGGAAACCGCCTTTCTTTCTTTTACTTTTTCTTTTTTTTTGAGACAGAGTCTTATTCTGTTGGCCAGACTGGAGTGCAGCAGTGCCAGGATCTCGGCTCACTGTAACCTCTGTCTCCTGGGCTCAAGCAATTCTCCTGTCTCAGCCCAAGTAGGTGGGATTACAGGCGTGTGCCACCACACCCAGCTAATTTTTGTATTTTTAGTAGAGACAGGGTTTCACCATGTTGGCCAGACTGGTCTCGAACTCCTGACCTCAGGTAATCCGCCCACTTTGGCCTCCCAAAGTGCTGGGATTACAGGCATGAGCCACCGCGTCCAACTGGAGACCACCTTTCTTATGTCCCTTCCCAGTCAGTATCTTCCCCCAAAGTCATGAAGATCCCAAGTTGTATTACATTGATTAATATTTCCAGTTTTAGAACTTTATTTAAATGAAATCAGACATCATGTACTTTTGTGCCTAGCCACTTTCACATGTTACATATTTGACGTTTGTCTATAATGTTGCAGGTAGCAGAAGTTTTTTATTTCTGTTGACTTTAGAGCAGTGATTCTTGGGGACGGGAATTGGTGGTGATTTAATCTCCCTAGGGGACATTCGACAATCTCTGGAGACATTTTTTGGTTGTCACAACAAGGGTAATGCTAGTTGTACTGCAGTCTAGTGGGTAGAGGCCAGTGGTGCTGCTAAATCGTATATGGTATACACAGGTTAGCCCCTCACAGCAAAAAGTTATCTCGCCCAAAATGGCAATAGTGCCCTACTTTAGAATACTTCATTGTTTTATTTACCCATTCTACTGTTGATGGATATTTGTGTTGCTTCTACTTGGGGTTCTTATGAATAAAACTGCTATGTACATTCTCATACATGTTATTTGGTATGCATATGTGTGCATTTATGTAAAGTGGATACCTAAGACTAAAATTGCTAGTATGTTCAACTTTAGAAAAATCTACAATACATTTTCCAAAATGAATGTTTTAATTTACACTCTCACCAGCTATGTGTGTGGGAGTTCCAGTTGCTCCACATTCTCATAAATCCTTGGTATTGCTATTAAAAATTTTTCTAGGCTGGGCACAGTGGCTCATGCCTGTAATCCTGACACTTTGGTAGGCTGAGGCGAATGGATCACTTGAAGTCAAGAGTTTAAGAACAGCCTCGCCAGCATGGTAAAACCCTGTCTCTACTAAAAATAAAAAAATTAGCCAGGCATGGTGGCAGGTGCCTGTAATCCCAGATGAGGAAAGAATCGCTTGAACATGAGAGGTGGAGGTTGCGGTGAGCTGAGATCACACCACTGCACTCCAGCCTGGGCGAAAGAACAAGACTCTGTCTCAAAAAAAAAAAAAAGCTAAACTATTTTTTGAGTGTTAGTAGTATACAATTCTAGTTTTAGTTTGACATTTCTATATGATTAACAAGGTTAAGAACATTTTCACATACTTGTTGGCTATTTAGATACTCTGTTTTGTGAATTGCCCATTTAGTCTTTTGCCCATTTTTCTATTAGACTGTGCCTTTTTCTTATTGATTTGTGGCAGTTCTTTATATATTCTGGATATTAACTCTTTACCTGCTAAAGTATTGCAAATGTCTTATCTTATTTTTGGCTTGCCTTTTTGCTCTTTTAATAGCATCTTTCGATGAACAGATTTTTTTTTTTTTTGAAACGGAGTCTCTTTCTGTCGCCCAGGCTGCAGTGCAATGGCGCAATCTCGGCTCACTGCAAACTCTGCCTCCTCGGTTCAAACGATTCTCCTGCCTCAGCCTCCTGAGTAGCTGGGATTACAGGCATGCACCACCATGCTCAGCTAATTTTCATATTTTTAGTAGAGACGGAGTTTCACCATGTTGGCCAGGTTGGTCTCAAACTCCTGACCTCAAGTGATCCACCCATCAAAGTGCTAGGATCACAGATACTGAGCCACCACAACTGGCCTGCCTTATTCTATCGGTTAGAAGCAGGCCACAGGCCCTGTTTCCACACAAGATGGAAAAATCACACAAAGGCATGAACACCAGGAGGCAAGGCTTGTGGGGACCACTCTGATTCTGTCCACTACACAACAGTTCTGCTGAGAAATCATCTGTCCACCAAACTAACATTGTTTATCTTTAAGTAAGTGTATTTTTTTCTGCATTTTTTTTTTTTTGGTTTGTTTTTTTGTTTTCTTTGAGACAGAGTCCCACTTTATTGCCCAGGCTGGGGTACATTGGCGTGATCTCGGCTTACTGCAACTTCTGCCACCTGGTTCAAGCGATTCTCCTGGCTCAGCTTCCCGAGTGAGTAGCTGGGATTATAGGCGCCTGCCACCACACCTGACTAATTTTTGTATGTTTAGTAGAGATGGGATTTCACCATCTTGGCTAGGCTGGTCTGGAACTCCTGACCTCAGGTGATCCACCCGCCTCGGCCTCCCAAAGTGCTGGGATTACAGGTGTGAGCCACTGCGCCTGGCCATTCTGTGGTCATTTTTGTCTCTCTGTCTTTGGTTTTCAGCAATCCTATGATGTGCTAGCTGAGTTTTTCTTTTTTTAACTTATCCTAATTAGGGTTCATAGAACTCCTTGTATTAGTAGCTTGACTTCTTTTATCTCTTTGGAAAAAAATCAGCATTATCTCTTTTAAGTATTGCCTCTGCTCCATTTTCTCCCTCCTTGTTTCTCATACCACCAATGACCTAGATGTTAGACTTTCTCACTGTCTCCAGTAGACATTTTGCACTCTTTTCTGTATTTTCCACCCTCTTTTTCTCTCCTCTTTTTTCCCATCATCTTTTCCTCCTTCAGTCTGGATGTTTCTTTTTATTATTATTTTATTTTATTTTTTTATAGAGATTGGGGTCCTACTATGTTGGCCAAACTGGTCTCGAATTCCTGGGTTCAAGTGATCCTCCTGCCTTAGCCTCCCAAAGTGCTGGGATTACAGGTGTGAGCCACCGTGCCCAGCTTGGCAACCAGTTTTTGTTCAGCTTTTCAGCATACCTATCCTACACCATTTATGAATCAGCACATTCCTTAAGGGTAAAGAGAGGCTTCATTCCAGGAGTTTCTCTTCCCTCTGAACCTTAGCCCCTCAAGTACTGACTACTTGGGCAGCTCTCTCATACCTTCAAACAATTTTTTTTTGAGATGGAGTCTTGCTCTGTCACCAGGCTGGAGTGCAGTGGCATGATCTTGGCTCACTGCAACCTCTGCCTCCCAGCTTCAAGTGATCCTCCTGCCTCAGCCTCCCACATAACTGTGACTACAGGCACGCACCACCACACCCAGCTAATTTTTGTATTTTTAGTAGAGACAGAGTTTCACCATGTTGGCCAGGATGGTCTTGATCTCCTGATCTTGTGATCTGCCCGCCTTGGCCTCCCAAAGTGCTGGGATTACAGGCGTAAGCCACCACACTGGGCCCAAACAATGTTTTACTTTGCATTTTTTCAGCTTTCCTAGTTGTTCTCTGCAAAAGGATTCATCTACCCACATAGGCCTACATTTATACTTACTATAGATTTCACCATACTTTCCCACCAGGTCTGAAGTTAACTACTACAGTTCATATTTTTCTGTTTGTTTGTTTATTTTGTTTTGTTTTTAGAGACAAGATTTTTATCTGTTGCAGAGGCTGGAGTGCAGTGTCACCATCATAGCTCAAGCAATCCTCCTCCCTCAGCCTCTAGAGGATGACAGACGTGCACCACCATGCCTGGTTAATTTTTTTTGTGGAGGTGGGGTCTTTCTATGTTGTCTGGGCTTGTCTCAAACTCCTGGCTTCCAGCAGTCTTCCCACCCCGGCCTCCCAAAGTATTGGGATAACAGGCATGAGCCATTGTGCCTGGCCACATTCCTTTTATAGGAACCTAATATTATATCACACCCCTTTGTTATAGAGAATGGTCCAAGAAAAAAAACTCTATCTATCTGTCTGTCTGTCTATCTATCTATCTATCTATCTATCTATCTATCTATCTATCTATCATCTATCTATCTCATGACCCTGATATTGTAACTGGCAAAAGGGTCTGGCTGCTCGCTGTTTGTAAAAAGAAGCCAAAATAATAACAAGGTGTGATAAAAAAGAGAGTGAGACTTTATTATCCATGCCAGCAAGGGAAAGAATGAAAAAAATTCTACTTTTGAATTTGTAGAGGGAGTGCAGGGGTTTTTAAAGAGAGGATTTGGGCCAGGCATGGTTGCTCATGCCTATAATCCCAACAATATGGGAGGCGTAGGCAGGCAGATCACTAGAGCTCAGGAGTTCAAGACCAGCCTGGGCAACATGGCGAAACTCCATCTCTACAAAAAATACAAAAATTAGCCAGGTGTGGTGGCACACACCTGTATTCCCAGCTACTTGGGAGGCTGAGGTGGGAGGATCACTTGAGCCCAGGAGGTGCAGGCTGAAGTGAGTGGTGATGGTGCCGCTGCACTCCAGCCTGGGTGACAGAGTGAGACCCCGTCTCACACACACACACACACACATACACACACACACACACACACACACACAGAGAGAGAGAGAGAGGGTTTGGAATGCAGAAGAGGAAGGGGAGCTAGCAGGTGTTGGGCAGTATGATTGTCTCCAATAGCTTATCTTGAATTATTGTTCCATCCGGTGAAGGGGTTGGCGCCATCGTGGCTCAAGGTGTCTGGTCTGTATCAGGATCCAGCCCCTGAAGCTTCTAAGGAAATATATGACCAGATAACTGAGTATGGTATGTGCTTAACATGCATCTAAGTGAATACGTGTACATAAAGCATGGGAACATAGAATAGGAAAAGGATTGGAGGTTCACAGCACATTCTGAAGCTATATTTGAAGATGAAAGGAAAGATATATGCAGTTTGTCTCAAAGTTATATCTTGAGATTGGGGAGAAAGGAGGAAAGAAAACAAAATTTTAAAACACAGTTTGGGCTGGGCGCAGTGGCTCATATCTGTAATCCCAGCATTTTGGGAGGCAGAGGTGGGCAGATTGCTTGAGCCCCGGAGTTTGAGACCAGCCGGTGCAACATGGCAAAAGCCCACCTCTACCAAAACAAAACTAAACAAAATTAGCCGAGTGTGGTGGTGCGTACCTGTGATCTCAGTTACTCAGGAGGCTAAAGTGGGAGGATTACTTGAGCCTGGAGGCAGAGGTTGCAGTGAGCCAAGATTGCGCCACTGCACTCCAGTGTAGGCAACAGAGCCAGAGCCCTGTCTAAAATAAAATAACTAAAAGCGGCCAGACATGGTGGCTCACTCCTATAATCCCAGCACTTTTGGAGGCCAAGGCGGGCAAATCACAAGGTCAGGAGTTCAAGACCAACCTGGCCAATATGGTGAAACCCTGTCTCTACTAAAAATACAAAAATTAGCTGGGGGTGGTGGTGTGCGCCTGTAGTCCCAGCTACTCAGGAGGCTGAGGCAGAAGAATCGCTTGAACCCGGGAGGCGGAGGTTGCAGTGAGCTGAGATCGCACCACTGCACTCTAGCCTGGGTGACAGAGTGAGACTCCATCTCATATAAATAAATAAATAATAAAATAACTAGCCGGGAGCAGTGGCTCATGCCTGTAATCACCGCGCTTTGGGAGGCTGAGGCGGGCGGATCACCTGAGGTCAGGAGTTCAAGACCAGCCTGACCAACATGGAGAAAACCTGTCTCTACTAAAAAATACAAAATTAGCCATGCGTGGTGTTGCAAGCCTGTAATCCCAGCTACTTGGGAGACTGAGGCAGGAGAATCACTTTAACCCAGGAGGCGATGGTTTCAATGAGCCGAGATTGCACCATTTTACTCCAGCCTGGGCAAGAAGAACAAAACTCCATCTAAAATAATAATAATAATAATAATAATGATAATAACTAAAAGTATAATTGGATTGTTCGTAACGCAAAGGATAAATGCTTGAGGTGATGGAGACCCCATTTACCCGGATGTGATTGTTACACATTGTATGCCTGTATCAAATTATCTTATATACTCCATACATATATACACTTACAAAATACATATACTCACAAAAAGTGAACATAAAAAACAAAAGAAAGCAAGCTCGATGCTGCCAGGAGAATTTACTGTTTGTTTTAGCAAACTTCTAATGATAGACCCCCTGTTTCTCAGAACATTAATAAGAAGGGCTTAAAATTAAGAATACTTCATTTCTCCCTTTAAGGCATATATGTAATTCCTCAATTCAGAAGTGTCTTTCTCAAGGACCAGAGAGCCATTCCTTTGAAATGTAATCATCAGAAAGGATAGGCCCTCTGTCTCCCAGTCGCTGTGGAAGGGCAGAATCCCTAACTCACGTAATTGCCAGCTAGCAGACACAGCTGGCCTAATTGCATTTATACTGACCAACCCTTTGCAGTTTTTCCCCTCGCTGACTTTACTGGGACCTCACTTGTCTCCTCTGTCATTCTGTCTTTCGAAGACCCAGTCACCTCAGCACAAATCAGAAAGGAGCTTGGGCTTCTCGGCCTTTGAGATCAAGTGCAGAATGCAGTTTGGCTCTTTCTTCTGTCAGCAGTTGCCGAATAAAACCCGAGTTTTGTGTTTTTGTTTTTCTTATAGAGACAGGGGTCTCGCTGTGTTGCCCAGGTTGGTCTCAAACTCCTGGCCTCAAGCACTCCTCCTGTCTCAGCCTCCCAAGGTGCCAGGATTACAGGCATGAGCCAAGGCCCTTGGCCAATAAAATCTGTTTTCACCACTTTCACTACTGTGCAGCTGTGTTTGTCTTTAACAGGTAATACCCGTGTGGTGATGGTGGTGATAAGTGTTTTAGTCATTACTGCTGTATAACAAGCTACTTGAAAACTGGAATAAAACAATCACACCTTCTGGGGTGAGAAATTTTGACAGAGTATAGTGGACATGGCTTATCTTTGCTCCTTACTATCTGGGGCCTCAAGTTAGCAATATTTAAAGAATCATCCAGTTCCACAGCTGAGGAGTAGAATCACCTGGAGATGTCTTCACTCATGTCTGTATGCTGGCCGAGATCTCAGCCTCTGGCTAAAACACTTATACATGACCTCTCTGAGTGATGTATGTGATGGCTAGTTTGAGTTTCTTTTTGACATTATGGCTGGTTTTTAAGGGTAGATGTCTCAACAAAGTATATGGCATTTTTATGACCTAACCTTGGGAATCACAAAGGATTACTTCCACCATGCAATATCAATCAAGGCAGTCACAGTAGTCCACCCAGAGTCAAAGGATTACTTCCGCCATACATATCAATCAAGGCAGTCATAGTAGTCCACCCAGAGTCTAAGGATTATTTCCACCATATATATCAATCAAGGCAGTCATCGTAGTCCACCCAGAGTCAAGGGAAGGGGACATAGACTCCCCACAATGGGTGGAGTGTTAGGATTACATCATGAGAAAAGCACATAACCACCTTCGGAAAACAGTCTACCAGAAAGAACAGCCTTGTTGTGCTCCTGAGTTGAATGGAAATTCTTCTACTAAAGGGGTTTTGCCTTTAAGCTTGGGTTCAGATTTATTTATTTATCATGTCAAGGAAATTCTTTTAGTCCAATTTTATTTGGTTTTTATTATCATTTTTAATCTATATATTTTTATTTTAAACTGCACCGCCCTTGGCCCCAGGACCCAGGGAGGCTGGTTTTTTTTTTTTGAGACAGGGTCTCACTCTGTTATCCAGGCTGGAGTGCAGTGGCGTCATCTCTGCTCATTGCAGCCTTGACCCCCAGGGGTCAAGGGATCAGACTCCTGAGTAGCCTCAGACTCCTGAGTAGCTGGGACCACAGGCGTGCACCACCATGCCCAGCTAATTTTGTTTTTACTTTTTGTAGAGACGAAATCTCATTATGTTGCCCAGACAGGTCTCGAACTCCTGGGCTCAAGTGATCTGTCTACCTTGGCTTCCCAAAGTGCTAGGATCACAGGTGTGAACCACTGCACCTGGCCTTGTTGGTTTTTTTTTTTTTTTTAACAGGTAGTGAATTTTTTCAAATGCCTTTGTATCATCGATGAAAAGGCAGCAAAGTGAGGTAATAATGAATGAGGTTGTGGTTGCTCCCTTTGAGGGAGCAGTTTCTTCATTCAATAAGCATTTTTGAGCAGGTATGGTGTGCCCAGCGCTCTGCTAGGCACTAGATAAAACATTGAACCAAACTGAAGTAGTTCCCTGCCCTCAAGAACTTTACACCCAAAATGACCCAGATCCTGTAAACTACCAGAAGTCTGGCATTTATGCCAGTAAACACAGAAAGAAGTGTTATGGCCTGCTCGCTCACCTCTGATACCAAACAAAACCAATAACCTAACCCTGCAGCTCTCTCCTTCCTAGGACACGGAATCACTTGTTTGAAGGGCAAGGGGGGGCCGTTGACATATATAATTTTAGCCACCAGAGGGCAGTCACATCTTTAAGATACTTTCAAAGTTAAGGCAAAAAGGACAAACCCAGTCCTTGAAAGGCTATTGGGTGGTCCTGGGGCGAAAGTCAAATCACATGGTAAGATTCGCTCCCAAAAGGACAAGCCCAGCGCTCAAACCACTCTCCTACTTCGGGCCTGGGGATCGCACCCATTTAGCATGAGGCTCTGGTTCCTTGAGGGGAGAATGATGCATGAAATCTGACAGAGGGTCGCCGGGTGCAGTGGCTCACACCTGTAATCCCAGCACTTTGGGAGTCCAAGGTGGGCGGATCACCTGAGGTCAGGAGTTCGAGACCAGCCAGCCGTCTCTACTAAAAATTCAAAATTAGCTAGGCATGGTGGTGGACGTCTGTAATCCCAGCTATTCGGGAGGCTGAGGCAGCGAGAATTGCTTGAACCAGGGAAGCAGAGCTTGCAGTGAGCCGAGATAGCACCATTGCACTCCACCCTGGGTGACAGAGCGAGACTCCATCTCAAAAAAACAAATAAACAAAAACAAAACAAAAAACACACAAACAGAGGGTCTCCTAACCAAAGCAAATACTTCAGAGGATGTTAACTATATAGGAAGTCCTAGATGGAGGGGCCTAGGGACCCACAGTACTCACTGAAGAGAGTCCCTCAATGAGCATATTTTATTTTATTTTATTTTATGAGACAAGGTCTCACTCTTTTGTCCAGGCTAGAGTGTGTGAGTGTGTGACCATGGCTCACTGCAGCCCAGGCTCAAGCGATCCTCCCACCTCAGCCTCCTGAGTAGCTGGGATTATAGGTTATTGCCACCGTGCCCCACTACTTTTTGTACTTTTTGCAGAAATGGGGTTTTACCGTGTTCCCCAGGCTGGTCTCAAATTCCTGGGCTCAAGTGATCCACCCACCTCGGCCTCCCACGGCACCCAGCCCTAAAGGAGCATTTATTGAGCAATATCTGTTCAACAATAAGTTCTGTACTTGGGCTAGAGAGAAATAGACTTGCTCTGGTGCAAAGAGAAGACTCACACAACATTATGAGAAAGAAAATCAAAGACAATCCTGAGCCAAGCAGTGTCTAGCCAGGATGTCCCTTCCCTCCATTCCCGGGGAAGCACACTGAGAAGCACCCGGGATGCCAGTTGTTTAGACACAGCATGCAGCCTTCACCCTGGGAGTACTGCCAGCTTGGGAATGCTGCCAGAAGGCCCCAGCCCATCCCCTTCCTCTACCTAGCCTGGTGTGAGGGATCTATTTCCAGTCTTTGGTGTTTGTTTTGTGTTTCTTACTTATTTATGTATTTATTTTCTTGTTGGAAGTGTTTTATCAAAGGCCCACATTTCCTCCCCAATCTGAGGCTTGAGCAGCTTTGTCAAAATATAAGCAAGATAGACTTTCAGGCTCTACCCAGCCTCCTCCCACCTCCACATCAACGAATGCAGAGCCCACTTGAAAGAGAAGAAGGGAAGGGAAGGAGATCTAGGAAGGAAAATGGTTTAAAAATCACAAAAATGGCCAGGCACGGTGGCTCATGCCTGTAATCCCAGCACTTTGGGAGGGCCAAGGCAGGCAGATCACGAGGTCAAGAGTTCAAGACAGCCTGACCCATATGGTGAAACCCTGTCTCTACTAAAAATACAAAAATTAGCCAAGCGTGGTGGTACAAGCCTGCAGTCCCAGCTACTCGGGAGGTTGAGGCAAGAGAATTGCTTGAACCCAGGAGGCAGAGGTTGCAGTGAGCTGAGATCACGCCATTGCACTCCAGCCTGGATTACAGAGCAAGACTCCATCTCAAAAATAAAATAAAATAAAAAATCTCAAAAACCTGCTTCTCCCACAGGGCTGTGAGAATGCATATCCTTAGCCCAAATCTGGCATATGGTCAGAACTCAATGAGTGTCAATTACGGGCTCACAATCCCTTACTGGAATTTCCAAAGCCCCCAAAGCTCTAAAACCCAAAGGTTTTTCATAATTCATTTGGCAAAACCTGATCTGACCTGAATTCATTTGGCAGCAGAACCTCGCCTGAACCCCCATTTTGGTCAACTGCAGAAGTCTAAGGCCTGTGACTCCTGGGTGTTCCTTCAGGCGCTACTGGGGGTATTACGTTTATGGTATAAGCATCTGATTACCTATCTGAAATCTAGAACATTCTGAATTCTGAAATGTAACTGGCCCCAGGGACCTGTTTCTATAGGAAACCTAGGTTCTAGATCTTGTTTCTGCTGTTACCTAGCTGTGTGACATTAGATGTGGTAGACAGACAGACCTTAGAGTGGCCCTAAAATTTCCCATCTGCTGCTGTTCACTTTATTTATCTATTTATTTATTTATTTATTTTTGACATGGAGTCTAGCTCTGTCGCCCAGGCTGGAGTGCAGTAGCGTGATTTCGGCTCACTGCCACCTCTGCCTCCCGAGTTCAAGCAGTTCTCCTGCCTCAGCCTCCCGAGTAGCTGGGATTACAGGCATGTGCCGCCACACTCAGCTAATTTTTGTATTTTTAGTAGAAATGGGGTTTCACTGTGTTGGCCAGGCTGGTCTTGAACTCCTGACCTCGTGATCCACCCACCTCAGCTTCCCAAAGTGCATGAGCCACCACGCCTGGCCTATTTATTTATTTTTCAAGACAGAGCCTTGCTCTGTCGCCCAGGCCAGAGTGCAGTGGCGCGATCTCAGCTCACTGCAACCTCCGCCTCCTAGGTTCAAGAATCTTCCTGCCTCAGTGTCCCAAGTAGCTGGGATGTAATCCCTTCCCTTTGAATGTGGGTGGGACACATTCGAACTTTGTGTGACTTGATTCTCACAAACAGAATATGGCAAAGGTAAAGAAATCTGGAAGATGTAATTAGGGTCTCAAATCTGTTGATTTTATTTCATCAAAAGGGAGATCATCTGGGTGGGCCTGACTTAATCAGTTAAAAGCCTTAAAAGGCTTTTAAGGACTGGCCCCTCTCTGAGGTTGGAGACTCTCTCTTGGTTATTGGCTTTGAAGAAATTGACCTGCTATGAGAAGACCTGTGGAGAGAGCCACTTGGTAAGGAAGAGTGGGCAGCATTTAGTTGCGAGAGCATTCGGCCACCAGCAAGAAAATGGGTACTTTGGTCCTACAGCTGCAAGAAGATGGATTCTGCTAACAGCCTGAGGGAGCCTGGAAACAGGTCTTTCCCTACTTGAGCCTCTGATGAGACTCCAGCCCCAGCCGACACCTTGATTTCAGCCTGGGGAAACGCTGGAGCAGAGGAGGCAGCTAAGCTGAGCTCAGGCTCCTGACCCATGGAAATGATGCTAAGTATGTGTTACTTTAATCTGCTATATGACAATCATTTTTAGGTGATTTGTGGGCAACACAGAAAGCCAGTACATTAGGGAAGTCTCTTAATCTCCCTGGGTCCCAGTTGCGCATCTGTGAATTAGGGAAATGGTTGAAGCAGGTCACACCTAGGAGTCTCTCAGGCTCTAGCTTTTGGAGACTCTGTATGGGCAGATGCTGAGTGCTGCACCGTTGTGAGAAGGAAGAATTGTTCTCTAATGGGTGAGCAGGCTAGTGCTCTAATGTGGGGGGCTGTGGGTGCCAAGGAGGTGTGTTGTTGAGGTGGCTGCTGCAAAATGCAGACAGCTGAGGACTCACCGAGTCCTCAATGACCCATCTGCCAGGCTGGACACTGACCACAGCTGGCACCACGCCTGGCTGCAGAGGCGATCAGCTTTCAAGAGCAGGAAAAACAAACATCCTCTTTCCCCTGCTCTGTAAGGGAAGCACAACCATGCTGGGCATCCATCCCCACCTCTGTTAATTTAGTAGCGGGGCAAAGGGTCCACTCTGCAGTCTTCCTCCCATGACACCTAAAACTCTTGGGCTGTGACCTCTAGGACTGCCCTGGAGAGCTCTTGGGAAGCTGAGTCAGGAAGGGCATCAGGTTTCCTGCTAGCTCTTGGCACACTTCTGAAGTAGGTGAGCTTGTGCTTCTGTGCTGTCCCACCCAGCCGGTCTGCCAGGTCTCTCTGCTTCCCACACCCACTGCCGCCTGTCCCAGGGCCCAGACCACCAACACACGCCAGAGGTGGGGCACCCACTGTCTGCCTTCCCTCCCCCAATACTCCCTCACACACAGCTGACACGCTCATCTGACTGGCTAAAGGGATTGTCCCTTATTAAATTCCTTGGGGGATGATCTCATTAAGCCTTGTTATGGGTCACTGCTATTTCAGGGAGAATAAATTTGCTGCAATCTATGGGCAGCTAGCTAATTGAAACCTGAGGAAGGGGCTGGGGGAGGGGAGGGTACGGGTGAGGGGGTGGAGGGAGCCTGAAAGTGTGGGGAGTCCCTGGCCTGGTGAGAACTGGGAGCTGGCTGGGAGGAGGCTGAAGGTGCACATGAGAGTAGCCGATAAGGAGGAAACCACAGGCTGTGGAGGGGGAGGGGAGACAAAAGCAGGTGTCAGCTGCCTCCTGATGCAGGGAGATAGCCTCCTAACTGCCTCCCAGGCCTCTGTGCTCAGCCCGGCCCCAACACATGAGTCCAGGCCAGCACAAAGTGATAAGCACCTAGGCCAGGATGTGGCAACAGAGATGGAAAAGAAGGAGATATGAGAGAACTTGGAAACAAATTCGATACAGGGATGAAGGAGAGGAAAAAACCCAAGATGACCTTTAAAGATGCCTGGAGAATGGGGAGAGGCGCCAGCCGGAGCACAAGCCCAGCAGAGGCCCCCGAGCAACGCCAAGTTCACTGCTCTGCTGTTTCAAGAATCCTTCTTCACCCATTTCCGAAAAAACGTTTCCTAGCTCCAGTTTTCTGCCCCTTCAGCCATTCATTTATTCATGCAAGCATTCATTCGGTTCGTCGGAATGGAGACCTTACACAGCACTCTATCAGTCCCTCTGCTGAATACCGGCAATGCAAATATAAACAAATACATTTTATAGGCCAAGCGTCTTGGGTCCACCCAGATTAGTTAGCTGCTCCCAGGAGCTCTTTTCCTTCCATTCCCTCTTTTCCAACAGTTGTGTTGATTTTCAGGATAGCTGCTGCAGAGAAGAGAATGCAAAGATGGAGGAAGGTTTTGTGTTGGGGATCTAAAGACAAAGGAACTTGTGACTTTTGGTCATGCTGGGAAACAGGTGACCACTAATTTTGTGGCCCTTGGCTGGTCTCTGTTTTTTTGAGACTGAGTTTTGCTCTTGTTGCCCAGGCTGCAGTGTAGTGGCACGATCTCAGCTGCAAGCTCTGCCTCCCAGTTTCAAGCGATTCTCCTGCCTCAGCCTCCCGAGTAGCTGGGATTACAGGCATCCATCGCCATATTGACCAGGCTGGTCTCGAGTTCCTGACCTCAGGTGATCCACTTTGGCTGGTCTCTTAATGCTCACAGCCTGAATTTTATCACCTGTAAAAGGAGAAATAGGCTTAGGTGATTTTAGAAACCTCTTCTACTTTCTTTCTATGCTCTTGTTTTACGGATGTGAAAGTACTCTGAAAAGTTTGATTTCTACACAGATGTAAGGTAGTTCTTTATTTCAGAAAGCGATAATAATGCGAGTGCCCACAGGGTGGATGTGGGTTGTGAAATGGAAACTCCATCCCCTACTTCTTGCTTCCCTGTGGAGGGGTCTCCGTTGGAGCCACATTCCTGGAGTCTCTCTGGCCTGACTCTCCCGGCAAGAAGAATGGTTCCCATCCAGTAATATTTTCTCCATCCAATATTTTGTCTGAAATGTCATCAGGAAACATTAATCCCCATGGATCCCATGTCAGCTGCACTCCTTTATATTTCAAGACCATTGTGGGAGGTAGAGCATGAAACCAATTCACCCCTGGTGTGGAGGTTTCAAGGGAGAAGTTGAGCCTGCGAAGCCTCACCAGGTGCTCTCTTTAGGACCTGCCTGAGGGTAGATTCTGGGCTGCTCAGACAGGGCTGAGCTTATCCAGCACTCCTGTGACTGGTTGAACAGTCTGTCTACATTCGCTGTGACAGGAATGTGATAGGAAGTCCATGGGGGCTGCTCATTTGCACTATGTCCTCCAATCCAGCTTTGATCTGCCACAAAGTTGACATTTAAGTGTTCACGTGTTTCCTGCATCTTATTTTTTAGTTGGTTCCAAACTTGAGGAGACAAAGAGAGAGCGTTGTTTATTACACAGGCCCCAACCCTAGCAAGAGAAAACAAAACAAAAAACCATCACAGTACACATTATAAGTCTTCCTTGGGGATTTTGTTCTTTTTTTCTTTTTTTGAGACAGGGTCTCACTCTGTCATCCACACTGGAGTGCAGCTACATGATCTGGGCTCACTGCAGCCTCCACCTCCCAGGTTCAAGCAATTCTCCTGCCTCAGCCTCCCGAGTATCTGGGATTACAGGTGCCCACCACCATGCCCAACTAATTTTCGTATTTTTAGTACAGATGGGGTTTTGCAGTGTTGACCAGGTTGGTCTCAAACTCCTGACCTCAAGTGGTCCACCTGCCTTGATCTCCCAAAATGCTGGGATTACAGGAGTGCGCCACCACACCCGGCTAATTTTTGTATCTTTAGTAGAGACAGGGTTTCACCGTGTTGGCCAGGCTGGTCTCAAAGGAGATTTTGTTCTTTTTTCTAAACTTCTCTCTTACCCTTGCCTTCCCCACACCCAAATAAGTATCAGCCTCCGGGCACTCATTCCCAGAATGACCCGGTCCTTTCATTCCACTGTGACATCTTTCCAGAATGCTTTTCTTCTTCTCTACGAGGCAAAATTCTTGTCGTTCTTAGAGTCATGGCTCAGAGTTCTCCTCCTCGGTGAGTCAATCCTTCTCAAGGAGCTCAGGCTGAGTCTGCAGCTTCCTTGTCTCAGTTCCTAGGACTCTATTCTATTACGCTATCACTAGTCCTAATGGGAGGAGACCTCATGTCTGTCTTGCCCAATAGAGCAGACTAGGTTGAGTGCTACACCTGGAAGGACTTCCTCTGGCCACATCTGTGTCTTCTTAGAACTATTGTGTCTGGAGTTTCCTGGGTGGGGAAGGGAAATGAAACCTCAGCAATGACTGGCATGAATTCTCCTGCCAGGTGGGGGCCTTAAAGTAGAAATCGAATTGATTTCTAGGAAATGAAGAAAGTGATGTTTCTTGCATACTTGAGTTGGAGGGCTAGAGTATTATTTACTATAAATAAATTCTGACCTTGTTTATTCCTGAAATGTTGCTCTCCTCATTCTTCCATCCTAGAAATTTTGTCAAGGCTTGAATCAGTCCAGAATTTACTCTCTTGTTCCCTTACCTGTTGCTTGGAATGTGACCGTTTGGGGAGTGTGTTTTGTTTTGTTTTGCTTTGTTTTGTTTTGCGACAGAGTCTTTCTCTGTTGCTCAGGCTGCAGTGCAGTGGTGCGATCTTGGCTCACTGCAACTCTGCTTCCTGGGTTCAAGCGATTTCCTGCTTATTTTGGTTTTTTGTATTTTTAGTAGAAATAGCATTTCACCATATTGGCCAGGCTGGTCCCAAACTCCTGACCTCAAGTGATCTGGCTGGCCTTGGCCTCCCAAAGTGCTAGGATTACAGGCATGAGCCACCACACCTGGCATGGGGAGTGTTTTACCATTCCTGAGACTAGATGGTAACAGGTCCTTCCAACAGCCTGGGCCAAGCCTGACACAGATGGGAACCCCTTCAGTGGATGAGTCCTTCCTGCCACAGACTAGATGTAAATAAAGTCCTTCTACTGTGTCTTCAGTGAGGACGGAGAACAGAGGGCTGCTCAAGGTCAAGTTGTACACTCGGAGGCTGGAGAAGAAGCCCCACCCAGAGAAAGCCCAGGTGAGCTGTTCAGGACAGGAAGGATCCTCCGAGACCTGCAGATCATGCCACCAACCAGCATCAGGCCTACCTCCAAGGATCACAGGGTATCCAGGAAGAACATCAGGCCGCACTCACTTTCGAGCTAGACCAGTCCCCTCTATTCCAAAGAAGACTTTTTAGGACTGGAAGCATCCCTCTCGCCTCTTTAGCCCCTCTCTTGTCCTTGCTGCCCTCCTTGACCTTAGTTCCCTTTGTTTCCAGCGAGCCGAGTGGAGGTATACTCTCCCACCTCGTCACGTGCAGCCTGCCTGGGAACACAGTGTCTCCGAGGCTGACTGAGGAGAACAGACCTTGAGGAGAAAAACAGCAGCACAGAGAAGGAAAAACAGAGGGAGGCCTGGGGAGAAAGGAGAGCTGTCAGCTGGGGTTTCCCACAGAAGCAGAGTCTGAGACAAGAGCTGGCACACAGGTCATTTATTTTGGGAATTACCCCAGAACAGGAGTGAGGAACTGGGGAGAGTGACCTGAGGAAGGAGGGAGAGCCATTCCAGTGTGTGCTGCCTTATCAAGCTCGTCTCCGAGGAGGCCGCCTGGGCTTGGTCCACCTGTTTGCCCCTAAAGGGAACCAAAGAACGAGCTTCAAAATTGTTCATCTGAGGGAAATAATAGAGAACGTTTATCCACCAGTTCTGGCTCCCTCGGGACAAGGTTGCCCCATAGGATGTTAACTCCTTCTCTCTTCTAGGTTTGTCCATGTGCAATCCAGAGTGTCCCAGGAGGGAAACCCTGGGGCAGGTGACACCCACAGGCAACTGTAACAGTGACTGGAGGGTAAATGTGAACCAAGGTGTGAGCTGGGGCACCATACAAAAGAGAAGAGTGAGGACGAAGCTGCAGCACAAAATGGAGATTAGAAGGAAAAGCGAGGGCAGTGGAGCCGTCGTTGTCTGCTTGCCTGATGCACACAGCAAGTCAATATGCCGAGACACCGGGTTGCCCAGTAAAAGAGGTTTAACTGTAGGGTCACTGAATGAGGAGATGGGAGAAAACCTCATCTCTATCTCTCCAAGGAATTTGGGGTTAGGGTTCTCAAGGGTTTTGGAGTGGGCAGAAGTGTGGAGATCGTTGATTGGTGGAAGAGTGCAGGCTGAAGTCCTGGGTCAGGGAGAGGAAAAAGCTGTATTCTCACATGGATCCTGTTCCTCTGTGGGGGTCTTCAGACTGGGTGCTGGAATTGGGGGGTCTGAAAAACCTTTTAGGTCGGGCGCAGTAGTGCACACCTGTAATCCCAGCACTTTGAGGGCCGAGGCACGTGGATCACTTGAGGTCAGGAGTTGGAAACCAGCTTAGCCATCATGGTGAAAACCTGTCTCTACTAAAAATACAAAAAATTAGCCGGGTGTGGTGGCGCATGCCTGTAATGCCAGCTACTCAGGAGGCTGAGGCAGGAGAATCGCTTGAACCCAGGAGGCGGAGGTTGCAGTGAGCTGAGATAGGGTAGTGCCACTGCACTCCAGCCAGGAACCATGCGGATGCAAATCAATTATTAGTCTTATGACCCTAATGTCAGAGATCCTACCTGTAGGCAAAAAGGCAATGCAAATGGTCAGGAACTAGTGACTTTTAGCAGCAAGAAAGTGGGCAGAGTGCAGCCTTATTAGTTAGTGTTTAATTACAACTCTATTTCTGTCCAGAACCCAGCATACAATTCTTGTCAGCCCTCTGGGGGAGTCCCAGGAGGACAACTGAGGAGAAGACAAAGCAACAACAAACAGTCCTTGTTTCAGGGAGAGATGTGAGCAGGGCAGAGGCAGCCTTTCAGCAGCCGGGGCCTCTGCCGAGCTCCTAGAACTGGTTGGGGTGAGCCCTGAGTGGTACAGAGTTCTTGCTGCTACAAAACTCTGGCAGGCCCACTGGCAGGGATGAGTGGCCTTGGCAGTGACTGTACATTCCCACCCCCTTGTAGCCAGGGGCAATCTCTTTTGGGCCTTGCATGATAATAAGCTGTCTCTTGAGCGTTCCTGACTCTTCCAGTTCAACAATACCAATTTAGAGTTTTTAGCTGAGAACACACCTCTCTCAAAGGACAGGCTGAAGGAACAGGATTATAAAAGGATCATGACCTGCTAGAATGGAAACAAGTTTCCTACAGTTCTTGTGGCAGTGCCCCCCCCCACCCCCAGTTAGGGTTATGGTCGCTCCCTGCCATCAGTATAACCCCAAAGGTTGGATGGATTTGAGGAGATAGATTCTAGAAGCTTCTGAAATTAAGTGGAAATCTTTGGAAAAGTAAGAAAAGAGTTTCAGGGGAACCTTTTCACTACCCTTTGGAAAGGCCTGGAACATTCCATACTTGTATTCTATCTACACTTTAGACTCAGTCTATCCCACAATAGTGTGGGACTCTTTCCATACTATGAGTCCATTGTGGACTCATTTCCACAATGACATTTTCCCTCTGTGAATTAATATAGCTCTAACAATATCAATAGCACAGATTTAGCTTTAGCTCTCAACGGTCCTTTTTTTTTTTAATTTTAATTTTTTTTTTTTATGTTTATGTTTTCGAGATGATGTCTTGCTCTGTCATCCAGAACTAGAGTGCAGTGGAGCAATCATAGCTCACTGTAGCCTCAAACTCCTGGCCTCACATGATCCTCCTGCCTCAGCCTCCAGAGTAGCTAAGATAATAGGTGTGGACCACTGCACCTAGCTCAATTGTCTTCTTATTGTTCTTTTCCTTTGAGTTATTCTTGTCTTTTTGTATTATAAATTCTAGAGTTAAATTAGCTGGGTGTGGGGGTGCATGTCTATAGTTCCAGCTCCTCATGAGGCTGAGGTAGGAGAATCACTTGTATCCAGGAAGCGGAGGTTGCAGTGAGCTGAGATTGCGCCACTGCATTCCAGCCTGGGTGACAGAGTAAGACTCAAACATTTTTTAAAAATTAAAAAATAATAATAATAAATAAATAAATTATAGAGCTTTGTATTTTCCTGGTTCCTGGTACACCAGGACTAGAAAATAGTTGGATTCGTGAATCAGTAAGAATCCACAAGCGTGTGTGTGTTAGACTGGCCTTCTTAGGCCACCAGAATGTTATGATTTGAGGATTCTATAAAACCTGGCTTGGATGCCGGGTGCGGTGACTGACGCCTGTAATCCCAGCACTTTGGGAGGCCAAGGTGGGTGGGTCATCAGAGGTCAGGAGTTTGAGACCAGCCTGACCAATATGGTGAAACCCTGTCTTTACTAAAAATACAAAAGTTATTCGGACATGATGGTGTGTGCCTGTAGTCCCAGCTACTAGGGAGGCTGAGACAGGAGAATTCCTTGAGCCTGGGAGGCAGAGGTTGCAGTGAGGAAAAAACAAAACAAAAAACCTGGTTTGGGAAGTCGAGACTGAGGTGAGCTGTGATCGCCACTGCACTCCAGCCTGGGCAACAGAGTGAGACCGTCTTCAAAAATAAAACCCAAACCAAACCAAAACAAAACAAAAAACGTGACTCAACAAAAAGATCTCCCTCTCCCGAGCTGACCTGCCTTACTCTTTGAAATTCCTACCCTGTATGTCACTCCTTGACTGCTTCTAGAGAAGTGTTTGTTTTAGATGGACAGAAGTGTTTTGTCACCTGGGAAGGGCAATATTAGTCAGCTACCACTCTAGTAAGAATTAGTTTCTGTAATTAATTGTTGTTAAGACATGGGGTATGGAAGCCTTAGAGATTGAATCCTAGGCCAGGAAAGTGTGGTTATTGGAAGTCAGGAGGGGCAAAGAGGGCTGAGGTCCTGGGGCCTTGAATGATGAGAGAAGGCACTGGCTGGGTTTAAGAGGTCATGAGCATAGGAGGGAAGGACACACCGAAGTAAACTTTGGGTTCGTATTTTTGCCTTAGGTAAGGCTTCCTGTAGTGAAGGCAACTCATTCAGGAACTGCTCTGTTTGCTTCTTTTTTCGTTTTTTTGAAACAGGGTCTTACTGTGTTACTCAGGCTTAGTGCAACGGTGAGATCATGGCTCACTACAGCCACGACCTTCCAGGCCCAAGTGATCCTCACATCTCAGCCTCCAGAGTAGCTGGGACTACAGGTACAAGTCACCACACCCAGCTGATTTTTTTTGTAGAGACGACAGTGTCTCCCTATGTTGCCCAGAGTGGTCTTGAGCTCCTGGGCTCAAGCAATCCTTCCACCTCAGCCTCCCAAAGTGCTAGGATTACAGGTGTGAGCCACCTTGCTTGGCCTCTGATTATTTCACTAACAGGTCTTGTTACCGGAAAGGGGTCCCAATCCAGACCCAAAGAGAAGGTTCTTGGATCTTGCGCAAGAAAGAACTCCAGGTGAATCCATACAGTAAAGTGAAAGCAAGTTTATTAAGAAAGTAAAGGAACAGGCCGGGCGCAGTGGCTCACGCCTGTAATCTCAGCACTTTGGGAGGCGGAGGTTGGTGGATCACCCGAGGCTAGGAGTTCAAGACCAGCCTGGCCAACATGGTGAAACCCTGTCTCTACTAAAAATACAAAAAACTAGCCAGGTGTGGTGGTGGGCACCTGTAGTCCCAGCTACTTGGGAGGCTGAGGCAGGAGAATCACTTGAACCCGGGAGGTGGAGGTTGCAGGGAGCTGAGATTGTACCATTGCACTCCAGCCTGGGCAACAAGAGTGAAGCTTTGGCCGGGCGCGGTGGCTCAAGCCTGTAATCCCAGCACTTTGGGAGGCCGAGGCGGGCGGATCACGAGGTCAGGAGATCGAGACCATCCTGGCTAACATGGTGAAACCCCGTCTCTACTAAAAATACAAAAAAAACTAGCCGGGCGTGGTGGCGGGCGCCTGTAGTCCCAGCTACTCGGAGGCTGAGGCAGGAGAATGGCCTGAACCTGGGAGGCGGAGCTTGCAGTGAGCCGAGATCGCGCCACTGCACTCCAGCCTGGGTGACACAGCGCAAGACTCCGTCTCAAAAAAAAAAAAAAAAAAAAAAAAAGAGTGAAGCTTTATCTCAAAAAAAAAGAAAAAAAGGAAAGAAAAGAAAGGAATAAAACAATGGCTGCTCTATAGGCAGAGCAGCCCTGAGGGCTGCTGGTTGGCTATTTTATGGTTATTTCTTGATGGTATGCTAAACAAGGGATGGATTATTCATGAGTTTTCCTAGAAAAGGATGGGTAATTACCCTGGAACTGAGGGTTCCTCCCCTTTTAGACCATATAGAGTAACTTCCTGATGTTGCCATGGCATTCGTAAACTGTCATGGCCCTGCTGGGAGTGTCTCTTAGCATGCTAATGTATTATAATTAGCTTATAATGAGCACTGAGGACAACCAGAGGTCAATTCCGTCACCATCTTGGTTTTGGTAGGATTTGGTCAGCTTCTTTACTGCATGCTGTTTTATCAGTAAGATCTTTGTGACCTGTGTCTGTGGCGACCTCCTATCTTATCCTGTGACTTAGAATGCCTAACTTCCTGGGAATGTAGCCAGTAGCTCTCACCCTTATTTTACTCTGCCCTTATTCAAGATGGAGTCGTTCTGGTTCAAACACCTCTGACAGTCTTAGTTGTCTGCAGGCAGAGACTGGCTGTATGTACCTTATATACCCCCCAGTCTGACCCAAAGTGCATGCGTGTGTGCTCTCTCAGATTAAAGGGATGGGGCCAGATTTGCAGCTCACCCTCCAGCTTTGCAGGCATCCTGGACTTGTGGTGGGCCTGGCTTCACTCAGTCAGGCCTCCCTGATATCCCAGGGACAGATTTAGGTATGCCTCCCTGCAGAGCTGGCCTTCTGCCCTTCTGATGACTCGAAGAACTAATGAAAGAAATCACCAGCAGAATTAAAAAGCTAGAACAGTTGTACTATGCACTTTAAGGACACATTTCTTCAAAAAGTGAAGTTAGTACAGAGATGCCATTATGTTGGGACTCTTTATTTTTTTTACTTTATTGATTTATTTTGAGACGGAGTCTTGGTCTGTCGCCCAGGCTGGAGTGCAGTGGTACGATCTCGGCTCACTACAAGCTCCCCCTCCTGGGTTCACGCCATTCTCCTGCCTCAGCCTCCGGCATAGCTGGGATTACAGGCGACTGCCACCACGCCCAGCTAATTTTTTGTATTTTTAGTAGAGACGGCATTTCACTGTGTTAGCCAGGATGGTCTTGATCTCCTGACCTTGTGATCCGCCCGCCTCAGCCTCCCGAAGTGCTAGGATTACAGGCGTGAGGCACTGTGCCCAGCCCGGACTGTTTAAAATACGGTAGTGATCTCTGAGGTCCCTTCTAGGCTGGTGCTTACTCGTGGTTACCAGTAAATTACAGCTACTCATGAATTGTGGAGGCTTTTGAAAGCTACCCAGAGGTCTGTGGTCCTGGGGGTTTGTCGCCTGGCTGGTGGGGGCCCTCCTAGTCTGCTGTCCCCAGCCCCCAACCAGGTTCTGTAAATCTCTGCTTTGTCTTTCTCCTAGGGAGTCCCAGTCTATTTCCCCAAGGCCTGGTGCCTTTGCACCAGACTCCTCAAGAGAAGACTCACATGAGATACTCTGCTTCATTTAATTTTAGGTTATTGTTGCTGCTGTCAGTCTATTGAAGTATTTCAATGAATGCTTGTATTGTTCTCCTGCCCAGAGTTTTTTCAGATGATCAGCACATTATAAAACACAATAATGAGTCTAATTCCCCACCCCCAATATGCACACACAATGGCACTGCTAAGTCCCACAGATATGAACGGTAGTGAAAAGAGTTTGGGATTTGAAGGCAGCAGAATGACGTTTAGTCCCTATTTTCCCATTTAGTGCTGGTGGCCTTGGGCAACTCATTCATTCATTCATTCATTCATTCATTCAATAGGCATTTATTTGAAATCTTTTGGTGTCAGTTGTATAAGCTCTGCAAAATGGTAGCAATATCCACCTACCCTAACTACCTTTCAGGGCTGTTTAGAGGAGCTAATGAAATCCTACTTATAAGAGGGTTCAAGTTAAGCTCTATACAAATGTACATTCTTGGCATGAATAAACAAAAAGACAAAAACGAAATTGGAGGGGAGGGGCATAAGGGCCCAAACCATAACCCTTATATATCATTTGTATGAAAGACACACCTGTTTTGGAGTCTGGCTGTGCCCTGCACTTTCCTGATGCCAGCCTTCCCTTATGCCAGACTTTGCCCAGGATACCTTTCTCTTCATCTCTATCCGTGGAAGCTTTGCTCTTTCCCCAAGGCCCTAGTCAAAAGCTTCCTCTTCCAAGAAGTCCTTGGTGCTCTCGGGAATTAATTTCTCCCTGCGACATGTCCCTATACTGCATCAACCCCCTCTGCTATTGCGATGTGTTTCTAGGTTGAGCCCTGTTCTTAGACAGACAGCAGTCATCTTGAGGGAGGTGACCACGTTCTCTTCCAGGAATCCTGATTCCCTCCCTGCCCTTTAGCCCATGTGACTTGCTTAGGTGAGCTGTCTTCTCTGAGCCTCAGTTTCCTTCTCTGTAAAACCTACCTGTCCTGCTCATTGTCATGAGGATTATATGACAAGAGCCTAACAATGTGCCTTGTGGTCAGTGGGCAGGCTTCCAATGAATACCTTTAGAGTAAAATCGAACAACATGCATCATTTGGCTTAATACTCACCTAGAGAAGACGGGCGTGTAATCACGTGTGCACACAAGGAATGTTGGGATGGTCCCCACCTGGTAATATTTTCCCCACCCACTACTCTACCTGAAATGTCACCAGGAAAGATGAATTCCCATGGATTCCACCTCAGAGGCACTCCTTTATAATTCAAGACCCCTGGGAGAGGCAGAGCATGAAACCGACTCACCTTCTAGTGTCTGGGGGAATGACCGCTTTGACTGCCACCTAAATAAAAGGTAGAGAGGGTCACACGGAAGGAAGGCAAGGAATCCTCTCGAGATTTGGCCTAGGACTGGTCTTGCTTAATATAACATATTTAGTTCAAACCAAATATAACATATTTATTTAAAGTCAGGCCAGCCACAGTGGCTAATGCCTATAATCCCAGCTCTTTGGGAGGCCATGGCAGGAGGATCGTTTGAGGCCAGGAGCTCCAGACCAGCCTGGACAACAGAGTGAGACCCTGTCTCTAAAAAAAAAAAAGGAAAAATTTAGCTGGCCATGGTGATATGTGCCTCTAGTCCTAGCTACTTAGGAGGCTGAAGTGGGAGGATTGCTTATGCCCAGGAGTCCAAAGTTACAGTGAGCTATGATCATGCCATGGTACTCCAGCCTGGGTAATATAGAGAGACCGTGTCTCTAAAAACAATTTAAAAATAAAAATAAATAGGCCAGGCGCGGTGGCTCACACCTGTAATCCCAACACTTTGGGAGGCCAAGGCAGGCAGACCACCTGAGGTCAGGAGTTCAAGATAAGCCTGGCCAACATGGTGACACCCCATCTGTACTAAAAATACAAAAATTAGTCGGGCATGGGGGCATGTGCCTGTAGTCCCAGCTACTCGGGAGGCTGAGGCAGGAGAATCACTTGAACCCAAGAGGCAGAGGTTGCAGTGAGCCAAGATGGCGCCACTGCACTCCAGCCTGGGTGACACAGTGAGACTCCGTCTCAAAAAAATAAAATAAAGTAAATAAAATAAAATAAATAGGCCAGGCACGGTGGCTCACACCTGTAATCCTAACACTTTGGGAGGCCAAGGCAGGTGGATCACCTGAGGTTGGGAGTTCGAGACCAGCCCGACCAACATGGAGAAACCCCGTCTCTACTAAAAATACAAAAAATTAGCCGGGCATGGTGGTACATGCCTGTAAATTCCAGCTACTCGGGAGGCTGAGGTAGGAGAATCGCTTGAATCCGGGAGGCAGAGGTTGCGGTGAGCCGAGATTGCGCCATTGTACTCCAGCCTGGGCAACAAGAGTGAAACTCTGTCTCAAAAAAAATAAAAATAAAAATAAAAAATAAATAAAAATGAAGTCAAAGTTTTAGAATCCTGTATTTTTTATTTTTATTTTTTTTGTCTGGTACCAATTTTCTAATTCTCTGACAGCAAGTGAGTATCCAAACAATTCAATGCAATTCTGACACTAACCACCGAGAGTTATTTCAAACCCCACAGGATAAGGGCCCAGTAGCACAAGGGTGCCCCTACTTCAGATGCTAGCCAGAAGTGAGGTGCCTGGGCTACCCACATTTACGTCTAGCAGATTGTGAATTTGGGGGTTCCCATGACCTCTCCCCCCTTAAATTCAATAATTCACTAGCAGGGCTCACAGAACTCTGGAAAGCACTTTCCTTACTAATACCAGCTTATTATAAAGGATTCAACTCAGGAATCTAGATGGGAGGTCCCGAGTTGGATCCTTTATAATATCCTTCCTTACCTTAGGCAAGGAAGAAAGGTGGATTATAGCTTTGAGCTTCCATGCCCTCTCCAGTGGGCCATCCTCCCAGCACCAACTGGAAACTCTCTGATACATGGTTTTGGGGATTTTACTGAAGTTTCCTTAGACTTTGGTGATTGAACTCAATCTCCAACCCCTCTTCCATCCTGGGAGGTTGTGGGTGGGGAGGGGGCTGAATGTTCCAACCCTCTCTCTAATCATATGATTGGTTCCTGTGGTGACCAGCCCTCATCCAGAAGCTATCTAGGAACTCTCCAAGAGCCACACTCAGGTGTGGCTGAAAGGGGCTCATCCTGAATAACAAAGGACATTCCTACCATTCAGGAGATCCTGAGGCACTTAAGAGCTTTGTGCCAGGAACTGGGGCAAAGACCAAATGTGTATTTTTTATTCTATCACAGATACCCTGATTTTGTCTTTACTTAAATACTGTAGTTTTTGGGAGCTGGGGAGAGGAAGATGAAGACAGTCTCCATAAAGCTGATATTACAAGGGCTTTGAAGTTTTACCAAGCCCTTTCTTCCAAAGCAGCGTCTCAGCCAGTCGCAGTGACGCACGCCTGTAATCCCAACACTTTGGGAGGACAACGAGGGTGATCACCTGAAGTCAGGAGTTTAAGACCAGCCTGGCCAACATGGTGAAACCTGTCTCTGCTAAAAATACAAAAATTAGCTGGGTGTGCTGGCGGGCGCCTGTAGTTTCAGCTACTTGAGAGGCTTAAGGGAGGCGAATCACTTGAACCCAGGAGGCGGAGGTTTCAGTGAGCCGAGATTGTGCCACTGCACTACTCTGGTCCAGGCGACCAAGCGAAACTCTGTCTCAAAATAAAATAAAATTAAACACAATTAAAAATAAAAATAAAGAATAAATCCCAGGCTTCTTACACTCTCATTCAGTCCCCCAACTTTCCTTGAAGCCTTCTCTCTCCTCACTCCTCTGCTGTCCAGCCACAGGCATCTGGCCCTTGGGTAGTTGTCCTCCAAATATCCCAGGGGCTTTTCTACCTCTTACCCACCCCTCCCACAAAGTCATTTTCTCTGCACACTTGTCCTTTCAATCACACAAACTCTTTTTGGCTGTCCCATCTGCCAGGCTCTATGCTGGACACCAAGGGGACGGTGAAGAAGGATGACCTGGCTCTGCTCTCAAGGCACTGAGTCTTCCTCCTTTGCTTTTTTTTGTTTTGTTTTGTTTTTTAAGATGGAGTTTCGCTCTTGTTGCTCAAGCTGGAGTGCAATGGCATGATCTTGGCTCACTACAACCTCCGCCTCCCGGGTTCAAGTGATTCTTCTGCCTCAGCCTCCAGAGTAACCGGGATTATAGGCATGCACCACCATGCCCGGCTAATTTTTGCATTTTTAGTAGAGACGGGGTTTCACCGTGTTAGCCAGGATGGTCTGGATCTCCTGACCTCATGATCCACCCGTCTCGGCCTCCCAAAGTGCTGGGGAGTCTTCCTCCTTTTTAACCACCTGTAGGCAGGTTTCAGACCCTCCCTAAGGCATTCCCCTATTGCCTTGTCTGCAGGGATCTCTCCTTCCTCCTGACTTCTCACCCACTTGGCACCTGGCACCACTTCCTTGTTTTGACATCCTTGTAGGTTTCGGAATCTTAGGTCTACTTCCTCCATTCACTACACTTGCACTGAGTGTGTCTGGGGTCTCTGCATGAGGCTCTGAGCATGGTCAGACAGCAAGGACCCTACCCCCTGGCCGCTCTTCCCTCTGGTGTGTCCGATGGAAGCGAAAAAGAGCATGCAAAGCAGGAACACATGAGGGCATGTGTTAAGAAGAAGATGGGTGCAGTCACGGGGAGTGCAGGTGCTAGTTTAGATGGGGTGTCAGAGGAGCCTCTGCCCCACCCAGGAGGTCCCCCAAGGTCAGGCACCATGTCATACAGGATAATTCCTTTTCATTAAAAAATAAGAGGCTTATACATACTTGTTAAATTTAAAATCTGTCCTTAGGGCCAGGCATGGTGGCTCACGCCTGTAATCCCAACACTGGGAGGACGAGGCAGGAAGATGTCTTGAGTCCAGGAGTTCAAGACCAGCCTGGGCAACATAGTGAGACCCTGTTTCTACGAACATTTTTATTTTATTATTATTACTATTTTTAGAGGGAGTTCCACTCTTGTTGCCCAAGCTGGAGTGCAATGGCGCGATCTTGGCTCATCATAACCTCTGCCTCCTGGGTTCAAGCGATTCTCCTGCCTCAGCCTCCTGAGTAGCTGGGATTATAAGGATGCACCACCACACCCAGCTAATTTTGTATTTTTAGTAGAGACGGGGTTTCTCCACGTTGGTCAGGCTGGTCTTGAACTCCCAACCTCAGGTGATCTGCCCGCCTTGGCCTCCCAAAGTGCTGGGATTACAGGCGTGAGCCACCGTGCCCGGCTACAAAATTTTAAAAAATTGCTTGTGGTCCCAGGTACTTGGGAGGCTCAAGTGGGAGGATTGCTTGAGTCCGGGAAGTTGAGGCTGCAGTGAGCTGTGATTGTGCCATTGCATTCCAGCCTGGGAGACAGAGTGAGACTCGGTCTCAAACAAACAAACAAACAAAACAAACAAACAAAACAACAACAACAAAAAAAACAACGAAACAAAAAAATGAAACTGTCCTTTGCATTTATTTTCACTTTTTTTTTTTTTTTCCTTTTTCAGAACTTACAGACTTTCTAAATAGATGGAGTTTCTGGGGGATCACCTGGTTGGAAAGAGAGATTTGGAGCTGGGTTTCAGAGTACTTTATCCAAGACAGATGAGTCTTAATTGACCAGCCCAGAGAACCAGGGTGGGGAGCTGGAAGTTTGTGGGGGAAAGGGGCCCCCCTCCCAGTCACCCTTGGCTCCATTTTCATGGTATCCTTCTGCACTGTTCCATTCTGGTTCCACGTGAACCTGCTGCTCTGGAAAAATGAGTCTGTTGAGATGGAAATTTCACTTGTATTTGACCACTGAGAGTCTGTGGCCTAGAAGGTGCTGGCCTGGAGTGCTGCCATCAGAGTGGCAGCCTCGTTCTAGAGCATTCTGCCCGAGCCCAGCATGGAGCAGAGAGCTGAAATCATGAGTCATTCTACTGTCACTCCTCCAGAGCCTGCAAGGGAGTACTGGGGGGTCATCCATGTCTGACAGGCGAGGACAATGGGGCTCAGTGAGGTTACATAACTGCCTGAGGGTCACTCTGCTAGAGAGAGGCAGAACTCGCTCCAACATCAGATCTGTCAAACCCCAGAGCCCCCGGTCCTGACAACTGTCTGATCTTCTACTACTTAGAGTCCTTAGAATGCTTCTGGATGTCCTTGTGTTGGAGGAAGCCATTTAATCCCATGGAATGACGCTGTGAGGCAGAGCGAGTCATGTTAACCCTGGAAGCGGTGACTTGTCTGAGGTTCTGTGGCTACTATCGTGCAGAAGGTCAGCATTTCCCCGGAGGCCACTGGCAATCCTAGTGGCTGCTGGCTATGGTAGGGGTGGGTGGTTATGTTGAGGGAGGCCAGGTTGCCTCCTTTTTTTTTTTTTTGAGTCAGAGTCTTGCTGGAGTGCAGTGGCACAATCTCAGCTCACTGCAACCTCTGCCTCCCAGGTTCAAGCAATTCTCCTGCCTCAGCCTCCCAAGTAGCTGGGACTATAGGAGCGTGCCACTACAGGAGCGTGCCACCACACCTGGCTTTTTTTTTTTTTTTTTTTTGAGACAGATCTCACTCTGTCACCCAGGCTGGAGTGCAGCGGCATAGTCTTGGCTCACTGCAACCTCCATCTCCAGGATTCAAGCGATTCTCCTGTCTCAGCCTCCAGAGTAGCTGGGACTACAGGTGTGTGCCACCACCCCTGGTTAATTTTTTGTATTTTTAGTAGAGACGGGGTTTCACCATGTTGGCCAGGCTGGTCTTGAACTCCCGACCTAAAGTGATCTGCCCGCCTTGGCCTCCCAGAGTGCTAGGATTACAGGCCTGAGCCACCACGCCTGGCCTTAGGTTGCCCAATTCTTAGTAATCTGAGATGGAAGGGAGGGGGCAGCCCAGAGCCCAAAAATGAGGGTTCTTCCCCTCGTCTCCCCTACTTTCATCATCTGTAGGGTGGTTCTCAAAATCATGTCCATTTTACAGGGCAAATGGTAGAAGTAACCTGCTCAGTCAGGATAGATCAGATTACAGTCAAAGCCAGACCAGCCACACCCTGATGCTACTGTCCAGGCCACTACGGCTGGCAGGTACCTGCTGCAGGCTTAGCCCCAGGCTAGGTGGTATATCAGGTGCAAAAAATGATGGTGAAGAGTGATTCTGACAGGCTTGGCTCTGGACTCTAGGGCTATGACAGAAATTGAGAGGATGACAAATATGATTTAGTAGTAACCCTACAGATAGGCCAAGGGCAGACATGTTTGTAGGAGAGTGTGTGTGAGCAGGGGAGTCTTGACCCACAGCGGGAGGCCGGGATGGAGTGGGTAGTGAGGGTAGTGGTGATGGGGGTTGTGTCTGGGCTGAGCTGGTTTTATGGGGGAGATGGCATTTCAGGAGCTTGTAGAGCTAAGTATTGGATACACAGAAGACTTTGAGGCAGAAGTAGGGTCCCTTCTGCTCCTACAGAAGAAGAGGAAGAAGCAAGTAACTGTCCCATTTAATAATGGAAATACAGTAGTAATAAAAATATTAGTAATTAGGATATCAAATACCCTAGCCTCCAAAAATATGCAAAGGCCATTCGCTGCAGGAAACTGACTTATTGGTATTAAACAGGAGAAGGGGCTGGATGTGGTGGCTTACACTTGTAATCCTAGCACTTTGGGAGGCTGAGGCGGGTGGAGAACCTGAGGTCAGGAGTTCGAGACTAGCCTGGCCAACATGGTGAAACCCTGTCTCTACTAAAAAATATAAAAAATTAGCCGGGCGTGGTGGCGGGCGCCTGTAATCCCAGCTACTCGGGAGGCTGAGGCAGGAGAATCGCTTGAACTCGGGGGGCAGAGGTTGCAGTGAGCCAAGATCGCGCCACTACACACCAGTCTGGGTGACAGAGCAAGACTCTGTCTCAAGAAAAAAACAAAACAAAACAAAACAAAAAACAAAGAAACAACAATAACAACAAAAAACAGGAGAAGGACCCAAGATGGTATCTCAGTAGTCAGGGGCCTACTTCAGTATTCCCGCAGCATTGGTTAGATCAGACTGTCATGGAATCTTTTAAAAACTCAGTGTATTAGTCCACATTCACTCATTCATTTTCGGACAGTTGTGATCTTAGTAGTGATTTTTTCTTTTCTTTTCTTTTTTTCCTGCAAGAGGCTGGGCTCTTGTCACTACCCCACAACCTCTCAAATCCCTTGAGGACTCAGGTAGCAGAAAGTAAATACATGAATGAACGAGTGAAATAACATATACAGATAAACTACTTAGCTAGCACACACTACGTTCTCAGTGATTCTCAATGAGGCAGTGGTGGCTGTGGTTAAGAAGTAAGCTCTGCCTGTGTTGTAATCCAACACTGCCACTTACTTGGATGTGTCATCTTGGGCAGGTCACTCTGTGCCTCAGTTTCCACCTTTGCAACTTGGGGCTAGTAATGCCATCCAACTCGTAGGGTTGTTATGAGTTGTAAAGAGGATTCAATGAATTTAACCCATTTAAATGCAAAGTGCCTGGTATGTAATAGGCATTCAATAAAAGTTATTTTCTTTTCATAATTATTCTTGTAGTTAGGGATGAAAAACTCGCACTCCTGTAGGCAGTCAGAAAAAATGAGTGAAGTGGGGGAACTAATGGGCCTGGTCTGAAGGGGGATACTGATGTTTAGGGGAGTACGGACTCAGTGGTGTAAGATTTTCAGAATCTCCTCTTGACGGGTCTCATCTGAGGTTCCAGCACAGCTCTGTAAAGGTGAAAGCTTTATTATTATTATTTTTCTTCTCAAAACACTGCAGTGCTTTGGGTGAGCGCGGGTCCTTGGCCAGATCTTGCGTCGTGAGATGCGTCTTCAGCATCTCCTGCTTCTCCTTGGGAAGCCCTCTACCCGCCAGTTGGCCCGCGCCCTCCTCCCCTTTCTCGGGGTTCGATCCACCTCCTTTCCCCTACCCTTCTAAGGGCTGACTGCAAATCGGAGGGCGACTGCAGAGGCGGAATTCGGGGCAGAGCGGAGTCTCCCCTGCGGGCCCCGTCCCACCAGCAGGTGGCGGTCGATCTGCAAGGCCTGCAAGGTGCCCGGGCAGAAACTTGAGCAGATGTTGGTGCCGCTGCCCAAGAAAACCTCAGCCTAGTCTCCCCGAGCTCAGCTGAGTCTCCGCGAGCCCAGCTGTCCGCATCCGCGAAAAAGCGGGGAGAGAAGGGCGCGGGCCCTCCGCTGGAGCGACTCAAAGATTCAGACACCGCGAGCTGCTTTCGGAAGGGCTTCAGGAGGGGGTGAGTACTGAGCAGCGCACAGAAACGGGAGCGCTGTCCTTTGTTGAAGGCATTGTCCTTGTCTTGCATTGAGTGGCTTTCACACACCCCGGGAAAGGCATTTCTGGAAGGAGACGGTCTCAACAGAAGGAGGGAGCGCGGGAAAGAAGCCCGGTGAGCTGGCGCCTTCACGCCCCGCGGTCTGCAGCGGGAGGAGCGCGGGTTCCATCGCGCCAGATGGCGCTGTCTGGCTTTTCTCGGGCCTCGGGCGCCAGTCTCCAGAGGTCCCCGGCGCAGCAGCCTCTCTAGCCGGCCGACGCAGGCTCTGTGTTTCCGGGCGGAAGTGAGGCGCCGAGCGGAACGGCCTCTGGTGACATTTTCTTGGGGGCGGCGCGGACGACTGAAGGGACTTGGTGGTAGAGGCTGCGGAGGCGGCGAGGTTCGCTTTGGTCCCGGCAGGGGCTCTGACCGCGACCCTCTCTGCTCGCCGCCGGCGCTTGTTCCGAGGAGGAGAAGGCGGCGGTGGCCGTCGCGTCCTGAGTCACCGCAGCGGGGAGAGTCCCAGCCGGGGGGTCGGTGCGTGCCCCGACGGGGCGCGCGCGGAGCGAGCGAGGAGGCACGGAGTCGCAGCGGAGCGCAGGTGAGGCGGGAAGGGGCGCAGGGCCGCGGCCTGGCTACTGGTCGAGTTGCGGAGCCCGGGCTGCGTCCCAGGGATGGGTCGGGGCGAGTCGGAGGGCTGCGGGCCGCGGTGAGGGCTCTGCGGCGTCCGGACGCTGGGATCCTGGCGGGCCCGGCTGGTGGGCGCCGGGAACTCGCAGCCTGGACTGGCGTCTGACGCGGGGGCATCGCACCGCTCCGACCTCCTTGCTCGTCAGCCGCTGGTGACCCTAGCGTCCTCCCGGCCCGGCGGAGTTGGCTACGGCACCTCAAGCCCCCAGACGCTGGGGCCGGGTCCAGGCAAGTCCTTTTCCGTGGGGTACTAAGGAGAGGTTGGAGGTGCCGCAGTCCCCGGGCTGCGGGGGGAAGCAGCTTCACGGCCTTGGAGTTGTCTTCACGCAACTTTTTGGCTCCTAGGCCCGCCTGGGAAGCAGTGGCGGCAACTTCGCCAGCTCCGCGAGCCGGGGGTCTGGCGCCGATACCTGCCCCTGCAGTGGAGAGCTCCAGGGCTGCGGCCGCAGTGGCCTTGGAGGAGGGAGAAAAGGCTTTTCTTAGGCTTGGCGCCGCCTGCCTCTCGGCGTTTCCACTACCTTCGGTCGGCAGGCGCCTCCGGTCAATAGGAGAGATGTGTCAGTCTCCAAAATTGACCGCTTCTGGGGAGTTCGTCAACTTTATTTCAAAAGCGGTGAGGATGTACACTGACGAACCCGGCTTAAAGACTATCGCCTTTACGCAAGCCATTCATTCTCACCTTTAAATTGTCCGCCTACCCCCCGCCTCCCTCCCGCCCCCCGCCCCCCGCCCCACTACATCCCCGGCAGCCCCCATCACAAAATTGATGCTGGCAGGTTGAAGTAGAGAACATCGGTACGAGCCCTCCCAGATAGATCCTTGAGCAGTTTCGGCTTGGATGGGTTTTTCGTTTTTTGCCTGACCTTTTGCTTTTTGAATCCTCCCACCCAGTAAAATTAAAATCCCACTGATGATACTTCGTCAAGGTTGGACTTCTTAATTACAAATACATCTGCCAATTTTGCTTAGGCTATTATTGTGTAGTATTGGGTACATGCTAACAGTTTGAATCACTCCCTTTCTTCTCTTGGGATATTTTAAGGATGGAAGCTATTAACTTTCTAATGTAGTTTTGCTGATCCTGGCAATCTAGATTGCTCCAGTAATCAGAGCATTGCCTTTTGGTTTAACAAGCATTTTTAGAGGCCTGCAATTGATAGTTACTACCTGATGTCCTGAGGAGTCACATCGCTATTTTATTTATTTATTTATTTATTTATTTATTTATTTATTTGAGACGGAGTCTGCTCTGTAGCCCAGGCTGGAGTTCAGTGGTGTGATCTCTGCTCACTGCAACCTCCGCCTCCCGGGTCCTGGTTCAAGCAATTATCCTGCCTCAGCCTCCCGAGTAGCTGGGATTACGGACACGAGCCACGCCCAGCTAATTTTTGTATTTTTAGTAGAGACGGGGTTTCACCACGTTGGCCAGGCTGCTCTTGAACTCCTGACCTCGTGATCCGCCCTCCTCAGCTTCCCAAAGTGCTGGAATTACAGGCGTGAGCCACCGCGCCCGGCCTGAATCAGATTTCTTAATGGGAAAAATTTTTTTTCTGACACATTTTTGGGAAATTTTTTTTTTCTGACACCTTTTTGTGAAAAATGGGATGGACTGGACATTGGAGCTGGAAACTTTCCCCATTGTTAGAATAAGTTCACAGTGTAGTTGTTACTTATTCACTTTATATTACTTTAACATGCATCTATTTGAGAGTAGCTGTCATAATCTTTGTTTTATGGTTATCATGATTAATTCAAAACCCATATAGTAAAGATAAATTCAGCTTTAGGTTCTAATTTAATGCAGTTCCTTTAGAACTGAAGGCTAATGCGTGTCCTTCAAAGGTTTCTTGCTCCTAATGTTAATAGTGACATTGGTACTTTCAGTCTTTTTATTGTATGACTAGTAAATTCTGTGCGCTTGTGTAGTTACTCATTATACAAGAAGTTGTTTTGTTGGGATTCCCAATCTTACGGCTTTTGTTGACACGTGCATGAACAGACTTGATAGATAGGCAGTTTCAGTATTCTTTTTAAAGTTTGGAATTCGTGTACACTAGAGACCCAAACCTTACTTTGGTAAATCATCTTAGATCTTCCTTATTTTCCTGCACGTAACTGAGGATGTGGCAATAACATGTATTCATGTTTACTGAATTGACAGTTCTTGAGAAAAACCTGTAAAAGGTGAAAAATGTTGTGTGTGTGTGCTTTTTTTTTTTTTTTTAAAGACACTCTTACTCTGTAACCCAGGCTGGAGTGCAGTGGCATGATCACAGCTCACTGCAGCTTCAACCTCCCAAGCTCAAGCAATCCTCCCACCTCAGCCTCCCAAGTAGCTGGGACCACAGGCTCATGCCATCACACTCAGCTCATTTTTTAATTTTTTTTTTTTTTGAGACAGTTTCACTCTTGTTGCCCAGTCTGGAGTGCAATGGCACGATCACGGCTCACTGCAATCTCCGCCTCCCGGGTTCAAGTGATTCTCCTGCCTCAGCCTACCAATTAGCTGGGATTACAGGCATGTGCCACCACGCCTGGCTAATTTTGTATTTTTAGTAGAGATGGGGTTTCTCCGTGTTGGTCAGGCTGGTCTTGAACTCCTGACCTTAGGCGATCTGCCCGCCTCGGCCTCCCAAAGTGCTGGGATTACAGGCGTGAGCCACCATGCCTGGCTAATTTTTAAATTTTTTGTAGAGATGGAGTCTCCCTATGTTGCCCAGACTTGTCTTGAACTCTTGGGCTCAGGCAGTCCTCCTGCCTTGGCCTCCCAAAGTTTTGGGATTACAGTTGTGAGCAACTGCACCCAGCCTAAATGTTGTATTTTCAATGTGTTCCTTTAAGGAATACTGATTTCGGTATCTTCTGTTATTTTAGGAAAGAGTTTGGGACCAAATAAAGTTTCTTGGGTTACTGTAATTCTGTAGGCAAAATGAAATACACGTGATAATTTGAATAAAAAGTTGTGAGACTATAAAAGGAGAGAGCTATATAGAAGGGGGATAGAAAATAGAGTGGATAAAATATTTGTGAGGGGCTGGGTGCAGTGGCTCACACCTCTAATCCCAGCATTTTGGGTGGCTGAGATAGGAGGATCAGTTGAGCTCAGGAGTTTGAGACTAGCCTGGGCAACACAGTGAGAGCCTCTTTCTCTCTCTTTCTTTCCTTTTTTTTTTTTGATGAAGTCTTGCTCTGTCGCCCAGGCTGGAGTGCAGTGGCGCAATCTTGGCTCACTGCAACCTCTGCCTCCTGGGTTCAAAGGATTCTCCCACCTCAGGCTCCCTAGTAGTTAAAACAGGCGACTGCCACCAGGCCCGACTAATTTTTGTTTTTTCAGTAGAGATGGGGTTTCACCATGTTGGCCAGGTTGGTCTCAAACTCTTGACCTCAAGTGATCGCCCGCCTCGGCCTCCCAAAGTGCTGGAATTACAGGTGTGAGCTACCACGCCCGGCTTTGAGAGCCCATTTCTATAAAAAATAAAAAAACTTAGCTGGGTGGGGTGGTGTGCATCTTTAGTCCCTGCTACTTGTGGGGCTGAGGTGGAAGGATCGCCCAGGAGGTTGAGGCTGCAGTGAGCTGTGACTGTGCCACTGCACTCCAGCCTGGGCAACAAAGTGAGACCTTGTCTCAAAATAATAATTCAGTTATGATAATAATAAAAACCTCTTTAGTCTCACAACACTAATTTATTGAGTGTTTACTGTGTGCCAGCAGTGCTGTAGTTGCAGGAACTGTAGTGGTGAATAAGACCAACAAGGCCTCCTGGTGCTTAAGGAGCTTAGACATTTAAACCTGAGGTTTGAGTTGGATTTCCAGGTGAGCATGCCAGGCTAGGGCAGCCTAACCAAAGTCATGATTGTCAGTGCACTTGAATGGTTAAGTGGGGCCAGTGCCTTGAGTTTTCAAAAGGAATGGGTAGGGCAGATGGAGATAGGGCCAAGTTGCAAAGGTACCTTATTAGTCCGCTAATGGGTTGGGAATTTTCTTCTTTTTGGAGGAAAGAATTCCAGGTAGAATATGAAGAATGTGATAGGCATTCCTTTTATTTTTATTTTTATTTATTTATTTATTTTGAGACAGAGTCTCACTGCAGTGCCCAGGCTGGAGTGCAGTGGCACAATCTTTGCTCACTGCAACCTCTACCTCCTGGGTTCAGACGATTTTCCTGCCTCAGCCTCCTGAGTAGTTGGGATTACAGGCATGTGCCATCATGCCCGGTTAATTTTTGTATTTTAGTAGAGATAGGGTTTCACTATGTTGGCCAGGCTGGTCTCAAACTCCTGACCTCGGGTGATCCGCCTGCTTCGGCCTCCCAAAGTGCTGAGATTACAGGCGGGAGCCACCATGCCTGGCCCCGACATTCCTTTTTAAAGATTTTTCTGGGGCTGGGTGCAGTGGCTCATGCCTGTAACCCCAGCATGCTGGGAGGCCGAGGCTGGTGAATTGCTTGAGCCCAGGAGACTAGCCTGGGCAACATGGCAAAACCCTGTCTTTACAGAAAAATTAAAAGATTATCTGGGTGTGGTGGCATGCACCCGTAGTCTCAGCTACTCAGGAGGCTGAAATGGGAGCAGCAATTGAGCCCAGGAGTTGGTGGCTGCAGCGAGTGGTGATCACGCCACTGCGTGAGACTCTTTCTCAAAAAAAAGAACAAAAATATATTTTTTTATTATCCTTAAGTTGAGTGAATATAAATTTTTTTTTGAGATGGCATCTTGCTCTTTCACCCAGGCTGAAGTGCAGTGTCAGGATCTCGGCTTGCCACAACCTCCACCTCCTGGGTTCAAGTGATTCTCCTGACTCAGCCTCCCGAGTAGCTGGGATTACAGGCACGTGCCACCACACCCAGCTAATTTTTTATATTTTTGGTAGAGACGAAGTTTCACCCTGTTGGTCAGGCTGGTCTTGAACTGCTGACCTCAAGTGTTCCGCTCACCTTGGCCTCCCAAAGTGCTAGGATTACAGGGGTGAGCCACTGCGCCTGGCCCAGTGAATATAAATTTTATTGGTTTTATTTATTTTGGTTTGGTTTATTTATTTTGATTTCTTGGTCATGAGATTAAAGAAATCTGATATTTTTCTTTAGTTGTCAAATTCCGGTCTTGGTTTTGAGTTTGACTGTTGTCATGATACTTTTCTAAATCCTTTTAGCCTTTATCTTTGCTTGTACCTCCTTTCCTTACTTTTTCAGGACTCTTATGATTCCACTTAAAGAAGCAGTGTTTTCTGCTTCTGTGTGGGCAGCTTCTCTCAGCAGAAGTGGGATTGATGTTCAGTCAGTCAGTTTTCACACTCAGCCTACAGGGCCTTGTAAAAGTAAGGAGCAGGGTGAAACTAAAAAGTATCTTGCTTTTTTAAAGTTACCTTTTTTTTTTTTTTTTTTGAGACAGAGTTTCTCTGTTGTTGCCTATGCTGGAGTGCAATGGCGCAATCTCCGCTCACTGCAACCTCCGCCTCCCGGGTTCAAGTGATTCTCCTGCCTCAGCCTCCCAAGTAGCTGGGATTACAGGCATGGGCCACTACACCCGGCTAATTTTGTGTTTTTAGTAGAGACCAGGTTTCTCCATGTTGGTGGGGCTGATCTCAAACTCCCGACCTCAGGTGATCCACCTGCCTCGGCCTCCCAAAGTGCTGGGATTACTGGCGTCAGCCACCGTGCCTGGCCTATAGTTCTTTTCTATATTCCTGAACTGCTAGGAGAGGAAACTGTGTGATCTATGTATTATACAGATTGATCAGAACATATTTGTAGCAGCTGATAATAGTAAATGTGATTTTAAAATACTTTAAAGTAGCCAGTATAATTGAGATTTGATAAGTTGTTTGCTTAGTTGTTAGAATTTTTGGCTTTAATATACAGTGTTTTAAGTTTTGTTTCTGTTCTCTTTCATGTCTATTCAAAATAAGGGACCTCATTCCTCTTTGCTCAGACTCTGCCACTTAATAGGTAAATGGTATAAATTCCTAAATTATTAACTTTAAGTAATTTTAAAACCTACCTACGTGAGTATTTTCTAGTTAAGTGACAATTTAAAGTGGAAATCTATCAGCAGGGACTTAATGTTTTCTTTTTTTTTTTTTTTTTTTTTGAGACGGAGTCTGGCTCTGTCGCCCGGGCTGGAGTGCAGTGGCCGGATCTCAGCTCACTGCAAGCTCCGCCTCCCGGGTTCACGCCATTCTCCTGTCTCAGCCTCCCGAGTAGTTGGGACTACAGGCGCCCGCCCGCCACTGCGCCCGGCTAGTTTTTTGTATTTTTAGTAGAGACGGGGTTTCACCGTGTTAGCCAGGATGGTCTCGATCTCCTGACCTCGTGATCCGCCCGTCTCGGCCTCCCAAAGTGCTGGGATTACAGGCTTGAGCCACCGCGCCCGGCCAGCAGGGACTTAATGTATATGTGGTATTTATACCTGGTTAAATTAAAAACCCATTTACTGAACATTTACGTGCCAGGTGGTAATGGGCACATAAAATAAGCAGTTTGGGGCGGGGCACAGTGGCTCACGCCTGTAATCCCAGCACTTTGGGAGGCCGAGGTGGGCGGATCACCTGAAGTTGGGAGTTCGAGACCAGCCTGACCAACTTGGAGAAACCCCATCTCTACTAAAAATAAAAAATTAGCTGGGCATGGTGATGCATGCCTGTAATCCCAGCTACTCGGGAGGCTGAGGCAGGAGAATCTCTTGAACCTGGGAGATGGTTGCGGTGAGCCAGCATTGTGCCATTGCACTCCACCCTGGCCAACAAGAGGGAAACTGTCTCAAAAAGAAAAAAAAAAAAAAGCAATCTCTGCCCAGGGAACTCAACTAGTGAACCAGATGATTTCTAAGTTTCCTTCCTGCTCTAAAATGTGAAGAAGGGAAGGTAGATTGTAAGGGAAAAAAGTACTGCATAACAAAACAACTGTAGTATGGAACTGGTGTTTTCTTTTATAAATTCATTTTAAACAAGGTATTAGAAAATAGCATTTTTCTTAGTATCTCTAAGCTTGAAAGGCTGGAAACTTAAATGCCATTTTTTGGGTAGGCATGGTGACTCACGCCTGTAATCCTAGCGCTTTGGGAAGCCAAGGCAGATGGATCATGAGGTCAGAAGTTCAAGACCAGCCTGGCCAACATGATAAAACCCTGTCTCTACTAAAAGTACAAAAATTAACTGGGTGTAGTGGTGCACGCCTGTAATCCCACCTGCTTGGGAGGCTGAGGCAGGAAAATTGCTTGAACCTGGGAGGCAGAGGTTGCAGTGAGCCGAGATCATGCCATTGCACTCCAGATCTGGGCGACAGAGCAAGATCGGGAGGTGTCGTTTTTTTGTAATGCCTGTTCATTTGTAAAATACGTTTTTTCTGTGCTTGTAATTCAAGTCCATGTATTCTGATTGTTGTTCAAAGAGAAACAACATTAAATTGTTAAAACTTACTTAGAGCAGCCATTCCTAAGAATGTATATAAACTAGAATTGTGCTTAGGTAGTCTAGAAATTAAGTTTATTTTTACTGATTGATTGATTGATTGAGATGGGGTCTTACTGTGTTGGCCAGGCTGGTCTCCAACTCCTGGGCTCAAGTGATCCTCCCATTTCGACCTTTCATAGTGCTAAGATTATAGATGTGAGCCACTGTGCCTGGCTGAAGGTAAGTTTTTATTAGCATAGTTAGCATTAGAGAAACAAAATACTGACCAAAGTGACCAGTAGAAGTTATTTTTTCACTGAGTTGACTGGTTTAAAAAAATGACCTTTACGATGATGTCTGGAGTCTGCATTTTGTTAGGTGCCTTATAATTAGAGAAAGGTATTGTCGGGGATAGGAAAGTTGGGTGTGGACTAAAACTTAAGGAAAACAGGATTATTTTTCTTTCTGTATTAAGAACAAAAACTTCATGTGGTTAAAATTTTAAGCAGTATTCTGTCTGCTTTAGTTTTAACCTAGCGTGGAAACATAGCTTATAGCTTATTCTTAAATCAACAATTTATTATCAAAGGTTTCTTACTATTTTTCTCACTGAAATCAACTGAGCACTTTGCAGTGAGCCTGCGGGTGTGTATAGTGGAGAGAGTTTTGGCAGCTTTTATCTTGGGACCTCAGTTCCTGGCATGTAGTGATCCATCTTTATGTGAATTGTCTTCTGAAGGACATAGAAAATGACTAGGGCAGAAATCTTGGAGAAAATTTAGAATCTTTGTTTTAGGGCCAGGCATGGTAGCTCACATCTGTAATCTCAGCACTTTGGGAGGCAGAGGTGGGAGGACAGCTTGAGCCCAGGAGTCTTAGACCAGCTGGGGCAACAAACTGAGACCCCGTCTCTATTAAAAAATTATTTTTACAAATTAAAAGAACCTCTGTTTTAAATTATTCTTGATTTACACTGATGGTGCTTTTGAGTACTTTAGCCACAGTGGTTTTTTTTTTTTTTTGAGTTTGGTAACTTCCTTGGCTTCTTACTTGATGCTAGTTTATTCACAGCCCTGGTGCAGGTCCAGGTACATGCCAGAAGTAGTAATATCTGCAATATGAAGTGATTTGAGCAGCCATTATCACTCTTGGCCTATTTATAGAGCTTATATCAGTGGAGAAAAGGTTGGCTGGCAAGCAAGCAAAGCTGATCTCTGGTGGTTGCAATCTCACAATTTATATTTAAGTTCTGGATAGGCCAAATTCAGCACATTATGGACAGATCCATTCAGCTGTATTAATATTAGTGTTCCCTTTCTCTACTCTAACTTTTTAGAACTCCAGTTTCCCAGTCAGCTTCACTGTTAAAGGAAAGAAAACCGAAAAACTTACCACACTAAAAAGGAATAATTCCTTAATGTCATATGATAGTGTTCAGATTTTTCTGTTATCTCATAAATGTGTCAGATCAAGAGCCAGATAAGTTCCCTGCATTATTTTGTAATCTGTAGGTTCGCCCTCTATTTCTTTTCCCTAGCAAATTATTAGTTACAAAAGAAGTTTTCCCAGTCTGGATTTAGCAGTTACATTCCTCTGGATTCCTGTGGTGGTGGTGGTAAATGTTTTTCTCTGACCCCTGGGTTTCTTGTTAATTGGTATTAGATTTAGAAGCTTGATCAGATTGTTTCTATAACATGTATTCTCTCTCTTGCTTCTTTTGCAGGGGATGAAGGGGAATACTTTATAGATGGTACTTGCATCTGTAGGTGCATAATACTTGGTCCCCTGTGATGTTAGTAGCTTTTGGCGATCATTGCCCAGTTCTGTTAATTAATTGCTCGTAATTCCTCACTCTGAATGGGGCATCCTCTCATCATACCCAGCTTGAGTCTTTTATGCTTGTTTATAGCTTCTTCAAACTTTTCTTTCTTTTGAGGAGTAAGGGAAGGGATAAGTTGCTGTGGAGAAAAGGGCTCTTTCTACTATATTGTATTTCTGTAAGTGTTTTTTATTTTAGTCCTAATCTTTGGTTCTTGCACTGTCTTCATTGTCTATGCTGCAACTTCTTGGTGGGAAAACTGACTCGAAATCCCAGCAAATAATTGAAAGAAGTCCTTCAAAACCAAATTTAAAAAAAATTTTTTTCTGAGACGGAGTCTTGCTCTGTCGCCCAGGCTAGAGTGCAGTGGCACGATCTCAGCTGACTGCAACTTCCGCCTCCCGGGTTCAAGCGATTCTCCTGCCTCAGCCTCCTGAGTTGCTAGAATTACAGATGTGTGCCACCACGCCTGGTTAATTTTTGTATTTTATTTTTGAGACAGAACCTCGCACTGTCACCCGGGATGCTGTGCATTGGCATGATCTCGGCTACTGGCAACCTCTGCCTCCTGGGTTCAAGCGATTATTCTGCCTCAGCCTCCTGAGTAGCTAGGATTACAGGTGCCCACCACCACACCCAGCTAATGTTTTTTGTATTTTTAGTAGAGACGGAGTTTCACTGTGTTGGCCAGGCTGGTCTTGAACTCCTGACCTCGTGATCTGCCTGCTTTGGCCTCTCAAAGTCCTGAGATAACAGGCGTAAGCCACTGCGTCCAGCAATTTTTGTATTTTTAATAGAGACGGGGTTTCAGCATATTGGCCAGGCTGGTCTCGAATTCCTGACCTTGTGATCTGCCTGCCTCGGCCTCCCAAAGTGCCGGGATGACAGGCATGAGCTACCGTGCCCGGCCTCAAAAACCAAAATTTATGGCCAGGGGTTGTGGCTCACACCTGTCATCTCAGCGCTTTGGGAGGCCAAGGTGGGCAGATGGCTTAAACACAGGAGTTCGAGACCAGCCTGGGCAACATGGTGAAACTCCATCTCTCCTAAGAATACACAAATTAACTGGGCATGGTGGCATGCGGCTGTAGTCCCAGCTACTCAGGAGGCTGAGGTGGGAGAATCACCTGAGCCTAGGAAGGTAAGGCTGCAGTGATCTGTGATTGTGCCACTACACTCCAGCCTGAGTGATGGAAGTGAGACCCTGTCATAACAGCAACAATAACAACAACAACAACAACAAAAGATTTAGGAAGATTAGTATTATGAATGCAATGGAGTCTCTTCCTAGAATTAAATGTGTGAGGTGAGGGGCCTTCATTTGAATTTTAGTAAGATATTGCTTTCTACCTCATTTTGTGATTATGTAGCTAAAGATATTTAGTTTCATAGTGCCTCATTCTTGCATATTTATGTATAGACACACAATCACTTTATATACAGTATTCTAAATGTAAGGAAACAGCTTTTTTAGGCTGTTAGCAGTTGAGTCAGTTTTTGTTTTAGGTTTTATGTAGAAAGAGAAAAGGGAAGTTTCTCTGTGAGAAATGTTGATTCTATGTAATGGAATATATTTTCATGTACAAATGAATAGTACTTTTAAGCAAACAAGTTGTTTTCATTAGTGGTCTTGGTTTAAAAGATTGAGTTCATCAATTCAACAAATATTTATCAGATATTGATTATGTGTTAGGAACTGTGAGTGAACTGATGCTGAGCATGATCCCTGTTTTCATGGGAGATTGCAGCATAGAGGGCTGAGGGGGTAAGTAAAAATATTTACGCATGTAATTTGTTTCTTTTCAATTGTGTTTCTCATAGTGTGCTGTTTATTATTCTCCTCCCTCATGTATAAAGTTAACTCTTAATTTCTTGGGCTTAAATTTCCTCTGATTGCTCCATGTGCGCGCGTGTGCCACAGTCGGAAAAATCAGGTAATAATTGTTAGGTGTTAATTTTCTTGGATGATTACTAGTATTGTGATTGTCTTCCACCATTGTCACAGCACTCTACTGTGCTAGCCAACTTGTCTAACTGAAATAACTTTTAAGTCTTTTTGTGACAATTGCTAAAGCCAGCAGGAAATAGGCACACAATACTGTTTGAAAGCCCTGCTTCATTCTAGTTTTATCTTCATGCGTTGCTATTTGTCTCTTGTTGTCCAGTCTGCATATTCCCTATCCTCAATTCTTGTTTTTATTTTAAAAACCAGGCAAGGCCAGGTGTGGTGCCTCATGCCTGTAATCCCAGTACTTTGTGAGGCCTAGGCGGGCAGATCACTTGAGGTCGGGAGTTGGAGACCAGCCTGGCCAACATGATGAAACCCCGACTCTACTAAAAATACAAAAATTAGCTGGGCGTGCTGGCATACGCTGGTAATCTCAACTACCCAGGAGACTGAGGAAGGAGAATCGCTTGAACCCAGGAGGCAAAGGTTGCTGTGAGCTGAGATCGTGCCACTGCACTGCATGCAGCCTGGGTGGCCAAGTGAGACCCTATCTCAAAGAATAAAAATAAAAAAACAGGCAAAACTTCGAAAATACCAAAAGTTGGGCATTTTGGACAGGGAGGGGGGCATTTTTCAGTGTTTAGGTGTAGAATAGGCAAACTTTCACAAAGAGCTAAGAGAGTTTTTATTTTATTATTTTTATTGATTTTAATTTTTTTTTTTCTTTTTTGAGACGGAGTCTTGCTTTGTTGCCCAAGCTGGAGTGTAGTGGCACAATCTTGGCTCACTGCAACCTCCACCTCCCGGGTTCAAGCAATTCTCCTGCCTCAGCCTCCTGAGTAGCTGAGATTACAGGTACATGCCACCACACCTGGATAATTTTTGTATTTTTAGTAGACACGGGGTTTCACCATGCTGGTCAGGCTGGTCTCGAACTCCCGATCTCAGGTGATTCGCCCACCTTGGCCTCCCAAAGTGCTGGGATTATAGGTGTGAGCCACTGCGCCTGGCCAGTAACTGCCTTAAAGGCAGAAATTTCTATTTTCTTGGAGTTAACTATGTTCTTATTGGTGGTCTCTTGACTTCGGTCTATTTAAAGTTTCATTCATATGAGAAGTGCCCAATTTCCTTGATTTTTGGTGCCAGGATGGTACATAATTTTTGAATAATAGATTCAGTAATAAACATACATGGTTTAATATTTAAACTGTAAGCCAGCTGACAGTTTTTGGATTTCAAGCTAAGCCTATTAAAAAATAACTTAAAAAATTTGTTTAGACTAAACTGCTGTGAGGCTAAACTGTAACTCCCTTGCTAAGTAACTCCCTCCCTCGCTTAATAACTCCCTCTCCCCTCCCTGTATGGCATAGTTTTTCTTTTATTGATTAACCATTTGGCATGCATTGAGCATAATTTTAAGTAAGCACAGTATGGAAATACACTATATGTTTTTCTTGAGATAAAATACTGAAGATAATAAAGGAATAGTGGTTGTGTGGTTTCTGTAAAATAACACAGTGGATGTTTTGTTTTTAGGGAAAGTTATCAAATCAACAGCACTTAAATTTTATATGAAGTAGCTTAGTATTTGTGATGGAAACAGTAGTTTATACTAATTAAGCTATAGATCTAAGCAAGGATATAATATACTGATTGCATTTCATGTGCATGTGCCTGTGGTTTTTTTTTTTTTTTGAGACAGAGTCTCACTCTGTTGCTTAGACTGGAGTGCAGTGGCGCAATCTTGGCTCACTGCAACCTTTGCCTCCCAGGTTCCAGCGATTCTTCTGCCTCAGCCTCCTGAATAGCTGGGACTACAGGCATATGCCACCATGCCCAGCTAATTTTTGTATTTGTAGTAGAGATGGGGTTTCACTATATTGGCCAGGCTGGTCTTAAACTCCTGACCTCGTGATCTAGCTGCCTTGGCCTCCCAAAGTGCTGGGATTACAGGTGTGAGCCACTGTGCCCAGCTATGGGCCTGCTTTTTTGAAAAAATAATTCATTTGTAAGCCTAGTATTATTATGTCTATTCGAAGGGCACATATTATTTTTATGATGCCTTGGCAGATAACGTCAGGCAGAAGTAACTGAGGTAAAGAGTAACTGTCCACTTGTGCAGATTTTGTCCTTTAAAATCATATATATTTGAGATGGAGTTTCGTTCTTTTTGCCCAGGTTGGAGTGCAATGGTGCGATCTTGGCTTACTGCGACCTCTGCCTCCCCGGTTCAAGTGATCCACCTGTCTCAGCCTCCTGAGCAGCCGGGATTACAAGTGCCTGCCACTACGCCCGGCCAAGTTTTGTTTTTTAAATAGAGACGAGGCTTCACTGTGTTGGCCAGGTTGGTCTCGGAACTCCTGCCCTCAGGTGATCCACCTGCATTGGCCTCCCAAAGTGCTGGGATTACAGGCGTGAGCCCCCGCGCCCGGCCACAATCATATATATATATATATAGTTTTTTTGAGACAGAGTCTCGCTCTGTCACCCGGGCTGGAGTGCACTGGTGTCATCTCAGCTCAATGTAACCTCCTCCTCCCAGGTTTGAGTGATTCTTCTGCCTCAGCCTCTTGAGTAGCTGGGGCTACAGGCGCCTGCCAACCATGCCCAGCTCATTTTTTGTAGTTTTAATAGAGATGGGGTTTCAACACATTAGCCAGAATGGTCTTGATCTCCTGACCTCATGATCTGCCCGCCTTGGCCTCCCAAAGTGTTGGAATTACAGGCATGAGCCACCATACCCCAGCCCCTAAAATCTTTTTTTTTTTGAGACGGAGTCTCACTCTCGTTGCCTACGCTGGAGCGCAGTGGCGTGATCTTGGCTCACTGCAACCTCCTCTTCCTGGGTTCACGTGATTCTCCTGCCTCAGGCTCCTGAGTAGTTGAGATTACAGGTGTGCGCCACCACGCATGGCTAACTTTTGTATTTGTAGTAGAGGCTGGGTTTCACCATGTTGGCCAGGCTGGTCTCGAACTCCTGACCTTAGGTGATCCCCCTGCCTCAGCCTCCCAACGTGCTGGGATTACAGGCGTGAGCCACCATGCCCAGCCTAAAATCATATTTTTTAAATAAAAAAAAATACATATTTTGAGACAGGATCTCACTCTGTTGCCCAGGCTTGGGTGTGGTGGTATAATCATGGCTCCATGCAGCAGCGACCTCCCTGGCTCAGGTGATCCTCCTGTCTCAGCCTTCTGAGTAGCTGAGACTACAGGCATTGCACCATGAGGCCCAGCTTGTTTTTCTTTTTTCTTTTTTTTTTTGAGACGGAGTCTCACCCAATCGCCCAGGCTTGAGTACAGTGGCACCATCTCGGCTCACTGCAACCTCTGCCTCCCAGGTTCAAGTGATTCTCCTGTCTCAGCCTCCCAAGTAGCTGGGACTACAGGCGCACACCATCACGCCTGGCTAGTTTATTGTATTTTTAGTTGAGATGGGGTTTCACCATGTTGGCTGCCTGATCTCGAACTCCTGACCTCATGATCCTTCCAAAGTGCTGGGATTACAGGTGTGAGCCACCATGCTTGGCGGCCCAGCTTATTTTTCTTATTTTTAGTAGGGACGAGGTCTCACTATGTTGCCTAGGCTGGTCTCGAACACCTGAGCTCAAGCAGTCCTCCTACCTTGACCTCCCAAAGTGCTGGAGATTACAGGTGTGAGGCACCATGCCTGGCAAAAATTTTAAATGGTTGGGGAATTATTAACGTAGAAATACAAGATTTTGAAATGTCAACTTACCTTTTAAGAAATCAAAATGGTAGCTGGGCGCAGTGGTTCATGCCTGTAGTTCTAGCACTTTGGGAGGCTGAGGCAGGGGGATCACTTGAGCCCAGGAATTCAAGATCCTGAGTCAGAAAACATCTTGGTATGTTGAAAGATCTGGAGCCTAATGAGGGCAAATGATGCTTATGATGATATTTGAGTGACACGTATCTGGGATTTAAAAAAAAATCAAAGTTGACCGGGTGCGGGGTGGCTCATGCCTGTAATCCCAGCACTTTGGGAGGCCGAGGCGGGTGGATCACCTGAGGTCAGGAGTTCGAGACCATCCTGGACTAAATGGTGAAGCCCCGTCACTATTAAAAATATAAAAATTAGCCAGGTGTGGTGGCTGGTGCCTCTAATCCCAGCTACTCAGGAAGCTGAGGCAGGAGAATCACCGCAACCTGGGAGGCGGAGGTTGCCGTGAGCCAAGATCACGCCGCTGCACTCCAGCCTGGGTGACAGAGCAAGACTCTGTCTCAAAAAAAAAAAAAAAAAAAAAAAAATCAAAGTTTATTCTAATTGGAAGGAAACATGTAGGGAAAGTATAGGTCAAGACAAGGAGCTGTCTTGTTCCCCTTCTTAAGTGTGAAATGTAGATGTGCTTTTATTTACACAAAAGGTGTATTCTTGTATATTTGTGGGTAACCAAATTCTAAATAGCAACCTTCAAATACATTGAGAAAACTTACTTTAAAGGAGTCTGTATTAAAACATTTTTTAAAAAAAATTTATTTAAAGAGATGGGGTCTCATGTTACCCAGGCTGGCCTTAAATTTCTTGGGCTCAAGTGATCCTCTGCCTTAAGCTCCGGAAAAGTTCGTACTGCAGGCACATGCTATGGTGCCCAGATAAAACCTTATCTTTGACCAGGTGTGGTGGCTCATGTCTGTAATCCCTGCAATTTACAAGACCAGGGTGGGTAGATTGCTTGAGTCCAGGAGTTTGATACCAGCCTGGGCAACATAGTGAAATCCCTATTTCTATAAAAAATTAGTGGGGCTTGGTGGCATGTGCCTGTAGTCCCAGCTACTTGGGACACTAAGGTGGGCGAATCACTTGAGTCTTAGGATTTGACGGAGCAGTGAGTGATGATCATGCCCCTGCCCTCTAGCCCGGGTGACAGAGTGAGATACTGTCTCAAAAAAAAAAAAAAAAAAGAAAACCTTGTATTTTAAATGTGTATAACCTAGTTTATCTTTTGTAATGATACATTCAGAACTTTCATGTTTGGTTGAAGAAGGCTACTTGTGTAGCAGGATCTAGTTTTATCGTAAGAGGCAGGTTGGAAATTCAGAAACTCTTCTAAATATATCTATCTAAAGATATCTTGGCCATTGACCTACATATTCGTTTCTTAGGAATCAGGATTATGCATTTTAGGTTAGCTATGAACAATAATTAATGAAAATAATTAAAATGTTCTGAAAACCTAAATAGAATTTTTTAGAGATAGTTGTCAATATGGAAAGGCCATTTATCCTGTGTAGTGTTTTTAAATTACAGCTTTTCAGGCTGCGCGCGGTGGCTCACACTTGTAATCCCACACTTTGGGAGGCCGAGTAGGGTGGATCACCTGAGGTTGGGGGGTTCAAGACCAGCCTGACCAACATGGAGAAATGCCGTCTCTACTAAAAACACAAAAATTAGCCGGGCATGGTGGCTCATGCCCGTTAGTCCCAGCTACTCTGGAGGCTGAGGCAGGAGAATCGCTTGAACCCGGGAGGCAGAGGTTGCGGTGAGCTGAGATCGCACCATTGCACTCCAGCCTGGGCAACAAGAGCGAAACTATCTCAAAAAACAAACAAACAAATTACAGCTTTTCAAAAAACCTACAAATATGCAGTAAAACATTCACCATTTAAAAAAACTCATTAGTGTCTAGAGCATTCTTTGGATGGGTTTTTGAAATGAAATTACGTCTTTTAAAAAAAAATTCTTGAAACTTTGAAAACATTGAGATCTCAGCTAATTCATGGTAAGATTATGCTGTGTCTTAAATTTACCAGCAGCCCCAGTGACACCCTTGTAGTGCAGCATAGAGACACTAGTTTTAATGCTAAGAAGCAAAGGCCAAGGTAGTACAGATTGCTCCCATATTGCCTTTTCCAAGTCTGTGTGTAGACCCATTAACTGCACTGGTTTTCTGTATGCTATGACCCTAGCTCCTATGAAAGATGTTTTTGCAGAAGATGGCTGTAATGTGTGTTTATGCATCATCTGTGTTTTTTTTAAAGCAAAAATGAGATTTAATAGATTCATTTAACTCTGATAAATCCAGTGTGTAACTGGTCTCTGGCCCAGTTGGATCCAGGGCTCATTTGATATTATCTCGACACTGTTTTTCTCTCTTTGTGTACTGGTTCTGTGTACTACTTTTGGTCTTTATTTTCAGCCAGGCTTTCCTCTCATGAGGGCAGAGTTGGCCCCCAGTAGCTCTCAACTAACTAATTTCCTCAGTATTGAGAAAAAAAAATTAATAGACTTTATTTTATTTTATTTATTTTTTTTTTTTGAGACGGAGTCTCGCTCTGTCGCCCAGGCTGGAGTGCAGTGGCCGGATCTCAGCTCACTGCAAGCTCCGCCTCCCGGGTTCACGCCATTCTCCTGCCTCAGCCTCCAGAGTAGCTGGGACTACAGGCGCCCGCCACCTCGCCCGGCTAGTTTTTTGTATTTTTTAGTAGAGACGGGGTTTCACCGTGTTAGCCAGGATGGTCTCGATCTCCTGACCTTGTGATCCGCCCGTCTCGGCCTCCCAAAGTGCTGGGATTACAGGCTTGAGCCACCGCGCCCGGCCTAGACTTTATTTTTTAGGTCAGTTTTAGGTTTGCAGAAAAATTTAACAAAAAGTACAGAGGGTCCTCAACCCATTTTGTCCTGTTATTAACATATTGCATTAGTCTGGCATATTTGTTACAACTGGCAAGCTAATATTGATACATTATTATTTGTCATTTATTTAATTAATTAATTAATTTTTTTTTTTTGGTAGAGATGGAGTCTCTACAAAACTTCATCTTGCGTTGCCCAAAACTTCATCTTGCCACCATGCCTGGCCTGATACATTATTAAAGTTCATAGTTTACATTAGGGTTCACTCTTTTTGTATTGATTAACACAGGGATTCTATGTTGAATAAAACTAAGTAACAGTTCCAGTCTGGCCAACATGGTGAAACTGGGCATGGTGGCACGTTCCTGTAGTCCCAGCTACTTGGGAGGCTGTGGCAGGAGAATTGCTTGAACTTGGGCAGTGGAAGTTGCAAGTGAGCTGAGATCGTGCCACTGCACTCTAGCCTGGGTAACAAAGTGAGACTGTCTCAAAAAAAAAAAAAAAAAAAGTCAGAATGTGGACTCTGGAATGACTTTATTTAAAATCCTGACTCTACAGTACTACCTACAGTATTGGCAGTATAGGTTCTGTGAGTTCATGCAGATTCCCTTTTTTTTTTTTGAGAGATGGAGTTTCGCTCTTGTTGCCCAGTCTGTAGTGCAATGGTGTGATCTCGGCTCACTGCAACCTCCGCTTCCAGGGTTCAAGTGATTCACTTGCCTCAGCCTCCCGAGTAGCTGGGATTACAGGTGTGTGCCACCATGCTTAGCTAATTTTGTATTTTTAGTAGAGACAGGGTTTCACCATGTTGGTCAGGCTGGTCTTGAACTCCTGACCTCAAGTGATCCACCCACCTCGGCCTCCCAAAGTGCTGGAATTACAGATGTGAGCCATTGTGCCCAGTCGGTTTTGTTTTGTTTTTTGTTTTGTTTTGTTTTTTGTTTTGTTTTGTTAATGACAAAGTCTCACTCTGTTGCCCAGGCTGCAGTGCAGTGGTGCAATCTCAGCTAACTGCAACCTGCACTTCCTGGGTTCAAGCTGTTCTTGTGTCTCAGTCTCCCGAGTAGCTGGGATTACAAGTGCACGCCAATACACCTGGCTGATTTTTATATTTTTTGTAGAAATGGGGTTTCACCATTTTGGCCAGGCTGGTCTTGAACTCCTGGCCTCAGGTGATCTGCCCACCTTGGTCTCCCAAAGTGCTGGGATTACATGCATGAACCACTGTGCCGGGCCCCTAACCTTACATTGTAGTGGATGTTTACACACCTTTAAGTTAGCTCAAATGTAACTTTGAAATCTCTTCTTGGGTTTTAAGTTCAGTGCCCCTAACTTTTCTTGTTTTTTCCCTAAAAGACAGTGTTGCTCAGTTGCCCAGGCCAGAGTGATAGGCTCACTGCCACATCCAACTCCTGGGCTCAAGTAGTCCTTCTACATGCCTGGCTAAGTTTTAAATTTTTTGTATAGATGGTGTCTGGCTATGTTTCCCAGGCTGGTCCCAAACTCCTTTCCTTAAGCAGTCCTCTTGTGTTGGCCTCCCAAAGTGCTGGGATTACAGGTGTTCACCACCATGTCTGCCCTCTGGTTTGTTTTTATTTTTCCCTATGTCTTTCTTGTTATGAAGGGGAGGTTTAAGATTCTGTAACAGACTGGGTGCGGAATCTCATGCCTGTAATCCCAGCACTTTGGGAGGTGGAGGCGGGCAGACCACGAGGTCAGGAGTTGAAGACCAGCCTGACCAACATGGTGGAACCCCGTCTCTGCTAAAAGGGGCTACTACAGAATTTTTTTTTTTGTTTTTTGAGACGGAGTCTCACTCTGTCGTGCAGGCTGGAGTGCAATGGCGTGGTCTCGGCTCACTGCAACCTCCACCTCCTGGGTTCAAGCGATTCTCCCACCTCAGCCTCCCGAGTAACTGGGACTATAGACGTGTGCCACCATGCCTGGCTAATTTTTTTGTATTTTTAGTAGAGATGGGGTTCCACCATGTTGACCAGGCTGGTCTCGTACTCCTGACCTTGTGATCCGCCCGCCTTGGCCTCCCAAAGTGCTGGGATTACAGGTGTGAGCCACCGTGCCTGGCCTCTTGTTTTAATTTAAATTTAAATTTAATTAATTAATTTTTTTTTTTTTGAGATGGAGTCTCATTCTGTGGTCCAGGCGGTAGTACAGTGGTGTGGTCTTGACTCACTGCAACCTCTGCCTCCCGTGTTCAAGCGATTCTGCCTCAGCCACCCGAGTACCTGGGACTACAGGTGTGTGCTCCCACGCCTGGCTAATTTTTTGTATTTTTAGTAGTGACTGGTTTTCGTCATGTTGGCTAGGCTGGTCTCGAACTCCTGACCTCAAGTGATTCAAGTGCCTTGGCCTCCCAAAGTACTGTATTTATAGGCATGAGCCACCATGCCTGGCCTTAAATATATTTTCAGAGACTTTAAAATATACACAGAGATGTGTAATAATGATTCCCCGTGTACCTACTTATTACACAGTTTCAATGATTATCCACATTTTACCATTTGTTTTTAGTTATGCTTTCTGCTTTCATTAATTTTTTCCTAAAGTTTTTTATTTAACCTTTTTTTTTTTTTTTTTGAGATAGAACCTCACTCAATTGCCCAGGCTGGAGTGCAGTGTTTTGATTGTAGTTTGCTACAGCCTGGAATTTCTGGGATCAAGCAATTCTCCTTCCTCAGTCTCCCAAGTAGCAAGGACCATAGGTGTGCACTGTCATTCCCATTGTAGAGATGGGGCCTCATGATGTTACCCAGACTGGTCTCAAACTCCTGGGCTTAAGCAATCTTCCTGCCTTGGCCTCCCAAAGTGCTGGAATTACAGCTTGAGCCACTATGCCTGGCATCTCACATAAACTTTTTTTTTTGAGGGGGAGTCTTGCTCTGTCACCCAGGCTGGAGTGTAGTGGCACGATCTCAACTCACTGCAGCCTGTGCCTCCTGGGTTCAAGCAGTCCTCCTCCTTAGCCTTCAGAGTAGCTGGGATTACAAGTGTATGCCACCACACCTGACTAATTTTTGTATTTTTAATAGAGACGGGGTTTCGCCATGTTGGCCAAGCTGGTCTCGAACTTCTGACCTCAAGTGATCTACCTGCTTCAGCCTCCCAAAGTGCTGGTATTACAGGCATGAGCCACTGTGCCTGGCCCAGATAAACTTTTGAAGAAACCCAACCATTATACCATTGTCATCTGTAACAATTAATAATAATATAAAATAATTTACTGTCTGATCTTTGTTTACTTTTTCCTGATTGCCTCAAAAATGTCATTTTTAAGTTGGTTTGTATGATACTGATCTTTCTTTTTTTTTTTTTTGAGATGGAGTCTCACTCTGTCGCCTAGTCTAAAGCGCAGTGGCGTGATCTCGGCTCACCGCAAGCTCTGCCTCTCGGGTTCACATCATTGTCCTGCCTCAGCCTTCTGAGTAGCTGGGACTACAGGCGCCCACCACCACGTCCGGCTAATGTTTTGCATTTTTAGTAGAGACGGGGTTTCACCGTGTTAGCCAGGGTGGTCTCTATCTCCTGACCTTGTGATCCACCCGCCTTGGCCTCCCAAAGTTCTGGGATTACAGGCATGAGCCACTGCACCTGGCCCAAAACTGATCTTTCTAACTAATATTTTTATTAAATTCCAGTGAGATATATATGTTACTCTTTATGGTGGTCTTATCCAAACCCTTTTTGGGTACAGTTTGAGCATTTTTTTTTTTTTTTTTTTTTGAGACGGAGTCTCGCTGTGTCTCCCAGGCTGGAGTGCAGTGGCGTGATCTCCTCACTGCAAGCTCCGCCTCCCGGGTTCACGCCATTCTCCCGCCTCAGCCTCCCAAGTAGCTGAGACTACAGGCGCCCGCCACCACGCCCGGCTAGTTTTTTGTATTTTTAGTAGAGACGGGGTTTCACCATGTTAGCCAGGATAGTCTCGATCTCCTGACCTCGTGATCCACCCGCCTCGGCCTCCCAAAGTGCTGGGATTACAGGCTTGAGCCACCGCGCCCGGCCAAGTTTGAGCATTTTTATTCCAAAATGTTTGGGAGCAGAAGTGTTTCGAGTTTTGGATTTTTTAAAAAAAATTTGCATTATACTTACAAGTTGAGCATTCCTGATCTGAAAAATTCAGAATTTGAAATGCTCTAATGAACATTTCTTTTGAGTGTCATGTCGGCCGTCAGAAAGTTTTTGATTTTGGAGTATTTTGGATTTAGGAATTTTTAGATTAGGGATATTATGTGTATTATATCTAAAAATTTTATGAACTCAGTATATTGTTACAGTCACTACTTCATACAATCTTATGCCTCGTAAAGAAGCTAGGAGAAGGTCGGCGTGGTGGCTCACACCTGTAATCTCAGTGCTTTGGGAGGCTGAGGCGGGCGGATCACGAGGTCAGGAGTTTGATACCAGCCTGGCCAACATGGTGAAACCCCATCTCTACTAAAAATAGAAAAAATTTGCCGGGTGTGGTGGCAGGCTTCTGTAATCCCAGCTATTCAGGAGGCTGAGGCAGGAGAATCGTTTGAACCGGGGAGGCAGAGGTTGCAGTGAGCTGAGACCGCACCACAGCACTCCAGCCTGGGAAACAGAGTGAGACTCCGTCTCAAAAAACGAAACAAAACAAGGCTAGGCACATTGGCTCACGCCTGTAATCCCAGCACTTTGGGAGGCCAAGACGGGTGGATCACGAGGTCAGGAGATCGAGACCATCCTGGCTAACACGGTGAAACCCTGTCTTTACTAAAAATACAAAAAAATTAGCCGGGCGTAGTGGCGGGCACCTGTAGTCCCAGCTACTCGGGAGGCTGAGGCAGGAGAATGGCGTGAACCTGGGAGGCGGAGCTTGCAGTGAGCCAAGATCACGCCACTGCACTCCAGCCTGGGCGACTGAATGAGACTCCGTCTCCAAAACCAAAACAAAACATAAAGAAGCTAGGAGAAGAGTAGAGACTGAATATAGTTATAGTTTTTATTATATTAATCAGCTGTATTTGTCATTTCTGGTTTTTTTCATTTGCTCCTGTGAATTCAGGATACCATCTGCAGTCAATTTTTTTTTTTGAAATGGAGTCTTGCTTTGTCACCCAGGCTGGAGTGCATTGTCGTGATCTCAGCTCACTGCAAGCCCTACCTCCCGGGTTTAAGCGATTATGCCACCTCAGCCTCCTGAGTAGCTGGGATTACAGGTGCGCATCACTACGCCCAGCTAATTTTTGTATTTTTAGTAGACAAGGAGTTTCACTATGTCGGTCAGGCTGGTCTCAAACTCCTGACCTCATGATCCGCCTGCCTCGCCTCCCAAAGTGCTGGGATTACAGGCATGAGCCACCATGCCTGGCCTACTGTCATTTTCTTAGCCCAATACAGCTTTGCTTTCACTTACCTCCTTTGTGCTTTTTTTTTTTTTTTTTGAGACAGAGTCTCGCTCTTTGCCCAGGCTGGAATGCAATTGCACAGTCTTGGCTCACTTCAACCTCTGCCTCCTGGGTTCAAGTGATTCTCCTGCCTCAGCCTCCCAAGTAGCTGGGATTACAGGTGCTCATCACCACACCCAGCTATATTTTTTTTGTATTTTTAGTAGAGACGGGGTTTCACCATGTTGGCCAGGTTGGTCTCGAACTCCTGACCTCAGGTGATCCACCTGCCTCAGTTTCCCAAAGTGCTGGGATTACAGGTGTGAACCAATGTGCCCGGCCTCCTTTACACTTTTATTGGCAAATATATATTACATTTGTATATCTTGTAGGCCTAACAATACATTTACATACATACTGCTTTATACAGCAGTTGCCTTTTAAGTCAGTTAAGAGGGGGGGAAAAAAAAACAGAAATAGGCATTTGTATTCTCCTTTTTGGGGGACAGGGTCTTGCTCTGTTGCCCAGGCTGGAGTGCAGTGGCACAGTCTCAGCTTACTATAGCCTCGACCTCCTGGGCTTAATCCATCCTCCTACCTCAGCCTCTCAAGTAGCTAGGACCATAGGTATGAGCCACTACGCCCAGCTAATTTTTGTATTTTTTATAGAGATGGGTTTCGCCATGTTGCCCAGGCTGGTCTCAAACTCCTGAGCTCAAGTGATCTGCCCACCTCAGCCTCCCAAAATGGTTTGATTACAGGCTTGAGCCACTATGCCTGGCCCATTTGTAGTGTTTTGAAAAATAATTTCATAATTACTTTTATGCAGTTATTTAATGTTTTTTGTTTATTTGTATGTCTTTTGATTACTATCTAGGGTCACTTGCTTTTAGTCTGAAGAGATTTTTTTAGTATTTCTTGTAAGCTGGATTCACTGGCAACAAATTCTCTGTGTCTCGGAAGGTTTATTTCACCTTCATTTTTAGAAGGTAGCTTTGTTGGATATGGGATTTTTGAAAAACATTTTTTCTTCCCTTGAGCACTTTGAATATGCTATCCGCTGCCTTCGGGCTTTCATTGTTTCTATTGGAAACTCAGCTGTTAATGTTATTGAGTTTTCCTTGTGAGTAATAAGTCATTTTGCCCTTTCAAGATTTTTTTTTGGGGGGTTTTAGCATTTTTATTGTGATGTGTCTCATTGTGGCTCTCTTTGCATTTATCCTACTTGGAGTTTATTGAGCTTCCTTAATGTGTAGATTCATGTTTTAAAAATAAATATGGGAAATGGTGCCAGGACATGGGTGATCATAGACACACTCTTTTCACTGTTGCTGTGCCCAGCGTGGAGCCTCTGTTCTCCCAAGTGGGGGATGTTAAGAAGGAAGCCCATTCCTCTGGCAGTACTTGCCAGAACTTAGGCTCAGCGACAGGTAGCTGGGGGCAGGATGAGAAATGTTGTCCTGCTTCTCATTGGAAGGTAGCCCAGGAGTTTAACACTACAACCCTGGCAACATGGCAAGACCCTGTCTCTACAAAGAAAAAAACATTTTTTAAATTAATGAGGTATGGTGACACATGCCTGTGGTCTCAGTTACTTGGGAGGCTGAAGCAGAAAGATCACTTGAGCCCAGGACCTTAAGGCTGCTCTGAGCCATGTTTATGTACACTAGCCTGGGTAATAGAGTAAGGTGGTCTCCAAAAAAAGTGGTTAAAAAAACGTAAACTTACCATCATTACATACATCGTTTTAAGTATGCAGTACAATAGTGTTAACTATATGCATATTGTTGCGCAACAGCTCTCTGTATCTCTTTCCATCTCACAGGATTGCTCTGCCATTCTTTTTAGTTTTTATTTGTTGAGACAAGGCTTCACTCCGTTGCCTAGGCTGGAGTGCAGTGATGCTGTCATAGTTCACTGAGTGTTGCTTTTTAAGTTTCATTTTCTAATTGGTAATATATGGAATTATTGTTTATATATATATATATGCTTTTTTTTTTTCCCCCTGAGATGGAGTCTTGCTGTGTTCCTCAGGCTGGAGTGCAGTGGCACAATCTCTGCTCACTGCAACCTCTGCCTCCTGGGTTCAAGTGATGTGATTTTTCTGCCTCAGCCTCCCAAGTACTCAGTCCCTCCTGGGACTACAGGCGTGCGCCACCACGCCTGACTAATTTTTGTATTTTTAGTAGAGACAGAGTTTCACCATATTGGCCAGGCTGGTCTTGAGCTCCTGACCTTGTGATCTGCCTGCCTCGGCCTCCCAAAGTATAGGGATTACAGGCCTGTATGTTTTCTTAATATGGAGAATTACAGTGATTGAGGTTTAAATTTTTTTTTTTTTTTGAGACGGAGTTTCGTTCGTGTCACCCAGGCTGGAGTGCAATAGTACAGTCTTGGCTCACTACTACCTCTGCCTCCCAGGTTCAAGTGATTCTCCTGCTACAGCATCCTGAGAAGCTGGGATTACAGGCGTGTGCCACCACGCCCGGCCAATTTTTGTATTTTTAGTAGAGATGGGGTTTCACTGTGTTGACCAGGCTGGTCTTGAATTCCTGACCTTGTGATCTGCCCACCTCAGCCTCCGGAAGTGCTGGGATTACAGACGTGAGCCACCTCGCCTGGCCGAGTTGTAAATGTTAAGCCTATTTTGCCTTTGTAAGATAATACCACTTGTATTTTTGTACCTATTGTTGCATAAAAATTGTCCCAAAATTTAGTGGGGTGATATTAGCAATAAACATTTATCATTTCAGCATCTGAGAGTCAGATATTTAGGAGCAACTAACTAGTTGGTCAGTTTTGACTTTATGAGATTGCAGTCAGGTTGTCAGCTTGAGGCTTCAGTTATTTGTAGGCCTGATGGGCTGGAGTATCAGTTTGCAAAGTGACTCACTCACATGGCTGGCAAGATAGTGTTGGCTTTTAGTGGAAACCTCAGATTCTTTCCATTTGTACCTCTCCAAGAGTGCCCTCATGGAATGGTGGCTGGGGTCTCCTAGAGGAAGCAATCCTAGGGAGAGAAGTGAGAATAAAGAGAGCAAAGCATGCCAGGTGGTAACTGTCTTCTTTATAACCTCATCTTGGAAATCATAGAACATTACTTCTACCATCTTCTGTTATTAGAAGCAAGCCACCAAGTCCAGCCTGCATTCAAAGGAGGAGAATTAAGGTCACCCTTTTGAAGGGAGGAACATCAAAGAATTTGTGAACATATAAAAAAAAGACTTTAATTCCTGTTTTGTGGCCATGAGTTATTTACAGTTTTCCACATGCCGGATATACTTACCTTCCAAGATTGCCCAAAAGTCATATCCCTTTCTTTTTCTTTTTCTTTTTTTTTTTTGAGGCAGAGTCTCGCTCTATTGCCCAGGCTGGAGTGCAGTGGCGCAATCATGGCTCACTGCAACCTCTGCCTTCTGGGTTCAAGTGATTCTCCTGCCTTAGCCTCCCTAGTAGCTGGGATTACAGGCGCCCACCGCTACGCCAGCTAATTTTTGTATTTTTAGTAGAGACGGGGTTTCACTGTGTTGGCTAGGTTGGTCTCCAATTCCTGACCTCAAGTGATCCGCCCACCTTGGCCTCCCAAAGTGCTGAGATTGCAGGCGTGAGCCACTGCGTCTGGCCAAAGTCTTATCTTTTTACAGCATTTAATTAAGTCCAACTTTGGCTAAAGCTTCTCTGGTGAGGTTCCTTGAATGTAGTTCCTTGAATACAGTTTCATTTGATCTGAAAACTTATGAACTAAAGAGAGAACTTACCTGTTCCTGTACATATACCCAACATATAATAGCGGGTTAGTCATTGGATAACATCTGTAGACTCTCTTTTCAAAAAGGGGGAAACAGGAAGTACACTGGGGTCACTGATCTGTAGCATTTCTGAAATCCAGAAGGACATGTGTTGGTAGTTCCTTGATTAGGACTTAAAGCCTACTTATGATTCTGCATGATATACTTTCCATTTCATTTTTTTGTATGCCATTATGGGTATTTTCTTCAAATCTGTCTTTTAGTTTGCTAGTTTTCTCTTTAGCTGTGTGTATTCTGTTACTTAACCTGCCCAATTTTTCCTACGATATTTCCATTTTTGAAAAGTCTGGGCCAGGTGTGGTGGCTCACGCCTGTAATCCCAGCACTGTGGGAGGCTGAGGTGGGTGGATCACTTGAGGTCAGGAGTTCAAAACCAGCCTGACCAACATGGTGAAACACCGTCTCTACTAAAAATACAAAAGTTAGCCGGGTGTGGTGGCAGAGCCTGTAGTCCCAGTTACTTGGGATGCTGAGGTACGAGAATCACTTGAACCCAGGAGGTGGAGGCTGTAGTGAGCCGAGGTTGCGCTACTGCACTCCAGAATGAACGAGACTGCATCTCACAAAAAAAAAAAAGAATGGTTTGGTTCTTTTTTAAATTTAATTTTTAATAGTTACATTGTAATGCAGTTTTGAAAGATTAATTTTTACATTGGTCCATAAAATGAAGAACTATGAGATAATATAATAAAAAGTTGATTCTCCCATTTTGATTCTCTGTCTACCTTTCACCTTCCTACTTTTCACAAGTAACAATTACTAATTTCCTGTTTCCTTATGGATTTTTAAAGTACACAAATGTAGGTAGATTTTCTTCTCTCATGTTTTATACAAATACCATATTGTACACACTCGTCTTTTTTTTGAGATGAAGTTTTGGTCTGTTGCCACCTCCTGGGTTCAAGCAATTCTTCTGCCTCAGCCTCCTGAGTAGCTGGGACTACAGGCATGCGCCACCATGCCCTGCTAATACTTGTATTTTTAGTAGAGATGGGGTTTCACCATTTTGGCCAGGCTGGTCTCAAACTCCTGACCTTGTGATCTGCCTGCCTTGGCCTCCCAAAGTGCTGTGATTACAGGTGTGAGCCACCGTGCCCAGCCTTTGTCTTTCTTAGAAATGGACCCTAGAGATCCTTTCTAATATAGAAAAGAGTTCTTCATTTGTAGTCCTTTTGTAGCTTAGTTTTCTCATATAATCATAAACTTAATCTGTAGTCCAGCTAGAATTGGAAGATGAAATGGGAAATATGGAACCCGTAGAATTGCAGTAAATGAGCACACAAAGATTACGGATTTGAAAGCAGTCTGGGAGTAAATGAGATAAAAGAAAATTAAATTTGAGAGTGGCCCTCAGTCAATATTTAAGACCTTCTTGCTTGTTTTGCACCTCTAGACCCTAAACCTTTCTTTGCTTTCACAGTATTCTTGCCATCTTTTACCTGTCTATGGTGGGCTTACATGTCATCCCAGTTAGGCTGAACTGCATTTCCTGGAAGCCCCTTTCCTGTATCTTTCTTTTTAAATTTTTAAAATTATTATTATTCTTTTGAGATGGAATCTCTCTCTCTGTTGCCCAGGCTGGAGTGCAGTGGAGTGATCTCGGCTCACTGCAACCTCTGTCTCCTGGCTTCAAGCGAGTCTTCCTGCCTCAGTCTCCCGAGTAGCTGGAACTGCAAGTGTGTGCCACCACACCCAGCTCATTTTTAAATTTTTGGTAGAGATGGGGTTTCACCATGTTGGCCAGGCTGGTCTTGAACTCCTGACCTCAAGTGATCATCCACCCACCTCAACCTCCCAAAATGCTGTGATTGCACTTTCCTGTGTCTTTCTTGTAAGGTTGGGCACGAGAGAGATTACTGTAGGAGATTTGCACAGTGGCCATTTTGTTGCTTATATACATTGTTGCTTATCTGTTGACTCATGTCACTTCTTTGTAGTGAAGCAGCTTATGGGACTGCAACTGTTTTACCCTCCCCTAGATCTCCTTCCTGATCTTCTTCAGCTCTCCTGACTCGGGCTAGGTATATGTTTAGCTGTTTGACAAAGAGGTTTGATTCCGTAGGACATCTATGCCATCAAGGTTAGAGGCAACAAGAACTAATACAGAGTTCAGTTTGTCCTGTGGACTTAAGCTTGTGTGTGTGATTTCTAGCATTGTTTCTTGCTCTCTCCTACTTGTTCTCTGCCCCATCCGTCTTTCTGTCTCATCTGCAGCCCTGTGGATTTTAAGTGCCAGCATCAGATGCAAAGATCGCCTTACAGAAAGTTCTTCATAGTGTTTGTGTGTGTGTGCACATGTGTGTGTGTTTGTGCTGGGGGCAGAGGGTATATTTTTAAGACCTGGTGGTTCTCTTTCTCTGACCAAACCCTGAATTACTCATTTTTCCAAAAGACCATGTTTGCTGTCCATCTAATCAATCAATTTTATCAGTTTATGGAAGATGGGAGTCATTTATACTGAGCTCAGGATTTGCCAGGGACAAGATGTCAGGACCGGGATATCGCAGGATACAGGTGTTTTTTTTTTTTTTTTTTTTTTTTGAGACAGAGTTTTGCTCTGTCGCCCATGCTGGAGTGCAGTGGCGTAATCTTGGCTCACTGCAACCTCCGCCTTCTGGGTTCAAGCGATTCTCTTGCCTCAGCCTCCTCAGTAGCTGGGATTACAAGCACGCACCACCACGCCTGGCTAATTTTTGTATTTTTAGTAGAGATGAGGTTTCACTGTGTTGGTCAGGCTGGTCTTGAACTCCTGACCTCGTGATCCGCCCGCCTCAGCCTCCCAAAGTGCTGAGATTACAGGTGTGAGCCACCGCACCTGGCCAGGATGGGATTTTTATGGTTGGGCTTTGGCACAGCTAGGGCAGTTGAAGTCTGGCTGTAGGTAGCAGTATCCATGAAGTGGCTTCTTCTTCATTACTACAGCTGCAAAGCATTGCATTGGACCTCTGAATATTTTTTAGCATCTGTTGTCATTGTCCCTGCTTATTTTGATTACATCATTTTTTTTTTGAGACAGTGACACTGATGCAGCAGTTGTTTGAGAATATCTTATTTCATCCTTAACTAAAGTGCCTAGCTCGTGCTAGCTACACACAAATAAATGCCTTTTCTATGTTGAATGCCTTTTGTATGCTACAAGTACATGGGTGCCAGTAGGGCACTACTACTATTTTGATTACATCATTTTCTTTTTTTGTTTTTTTTGAGACAGGGTCTTGCTTTGTCACCCAGGCTGGAGTGCAGTGGTGTGATCACAGCTCACTGCATCCTCAACCTCCTGGGTTCAAGCGATCCTCCCACCTCAGCCTCCCGAATAGCTGGGACCACAGGTGCATGCCGCCGTCTTGCTAATTTTCAAATTTTTTTTTGTAGAGGTAGGATCTCCTTATATTGCCCAAGCTGGTCTTGAACTCTTGAGCTCAAGAGATCTTTCCTTACCTTGGCCTCCCAAAGTGCTAGGATTGCAAATGTGATCTACTATGCCTGACCTTGTTTTTTAAATTTATTTTTATTTTTATTTTTTTAATTTTGAAATACTTTTCATATAGACTTTCAAAAAATATGTGTAGGATGATTCCTTGTGGGTTTGAATATGTGTTTGTAGTTTCAACAGACTCTGTGAAGTAGACTTGTTTTTTGGTCCATTTTGGACTTTTTTTGTCCTATAAACTCTATTTGGTTAAATTTATGTGATGGAGATTCTGAGATCCTAGGGTGACAATGCTTTCCTTCATTGCGGATTTCTTTGCTTTTTCAGGGTTTCTTGACCACGTGGACAATGTAAATTTGAATTCTAGATCCCAGTAATAATAAGGAAGTGGTATCAAATTCTCCGAGTTCTGATCTCCCAGCATTGGCCTGCAAGTTTCTTGTAAGCCCTCTGTTGGCAGGTGTTTTTTTTCCCCCTAGATCTCCTTTTCACTAGTGGTATAAGCTACTGTGAGGGTCCCAACTCATGGCAGGAATATCAGATCTAGTTTTCTTCTTTTTCTGAGACCGAGTCTCACTCTGTTACCCAGGCTGGAGTGCAGTGGAGTGATCTTGGCTCACTGCAACCTCTGCCTCCTGGGTTCAAGTGATTCTCCTCCTTCAGCCCCCTGAGTAGCTGGGATTACAGGCGCACGCCACTACGCCTGGCTAATTTTTGTATTTTTAGTAGAGACGGGGTTTCGCCATGTTGGCCAAGATGGTCTCGAACTTCTGACCTCAGGTGATCCACCTTCCTCAGCCTCCTAGAGTGCTGGGATTACAGGTGTGAGCCACAGTGCCTGGCCTAGATCTGGTTTTCTTAACTTTGCCCTGGCCTAAAGCTTAATCTCTGTTCTCAAACTAGTATGGTATTTGCTCCCAGGACAACTCTAGTATTTCCAGGTTGTTTTATGTCCAGTTTTTAGCTCACTGTTGTGTCTGTGTTGGGAGGCATACTTTGAAGTTTTTCTTACTTTGTTGATAGTTCGCAAAGTATTAAATGTTGTAATTTCCTCAGGATCTAGTTACCCTTTTTGGGTAGCATGCACGCTAGCTGATAAGTGCCCTACTAGCACCCGTGTACTTGCAGTATAGAAAAGGCATTCAACATAGAAAAGGCATTTATTTGTGTGTAGTTAGCATGAACTCAGCACTTTAGTTAAGGATGAAATAAGATATTCTCAAATAACTGCTGCATTAATGTCATTGGAGGGATTATAGAGAAGGAAGAGACTATATTTGTTTGGAGAGATTGTGTGGACTATATTTGTGTGGAGAGGCTGAGGAAGTTGGATCACCTGAGGTCAGGAGTTTTGAGACCAGCCTGACCAACATGGCGAAACCCCGTCTCTACTAAAAATACAAAAATTAGCTGGGCGTAGTGGCGGGTGCCTATAATCTCGGCTACTCAGAAGGTTAAAGGAGGAGAATTGCTTGAACCTGGGAGGCAGAGGTTGCAGTGAACCGAGATCGCTCCACTGAATTCCAGCCTGGGCAACAGAGTGAGACTTGGTCTCAAAAAATAAAACTAGATCTGATATTCCTGCCATTTTCGTTACTGTTGGAGAATAAAATAGAAATATGTAGATCATGTGTCTTCTAGATACGAAGCACTTGGAGGGAATACTGTTTTACTTCCACCAGAATGACTAAAATAAATGCCTGAAACAAACAAAAAACCAACAATGGTAGTGCTGGTAAAGTGTGAAAAAAACAGAGACTCTCAGACATTGTTGGCAGGAGGACAAATTGATGGAAGCATTTCGGAAAACTTTCTAGTAAAGCTGAACATAAGCATATTCTATGACTTAATTTAGGAGTTGTATTAACTCCTGGGTGTATATACAACAGAAACATGTGCAAACGTGCACCAGAAGACATGTATGAAACTTTTCATGAATGCATTGCTCATGATGTCCCAAACTGGAAAAAATCACAAATGTCTATCAAGAGTAGAATGGATAGATAAATTGTGATATAGTTATACAGTGGAATACTTTGCAGTAATGAAAATAAGCTGCTGTTGCATACTGTTGCATGGATAAGCTTCAGAGACATTGTTGAACTAAAGAAACTTGACACAAAAATAAAAGAGCAGGCAAAATGATTTGTGATAAATGTCAAATAGTGGTTACTTTTTAGGGTGGATAGTGACTAGAGGGGACACGAGGGAGGCTTCTGGGGTGTTGAGAATGTTCTGTATGTGGTCATTACATAGATAAGTTCATTTTATATGAATGTGTCAAGATGCACACTTAATGATGTGCATTTCTTTTTTTTTTTTTTTGAGACGGAGTCTCACTCTGTCGCCCAGGCTGGAGCGCAGTGGCCGGATCTCAGCTCACTGCAAGCTCTGCCTTCCGGATTTACGCCATTCTCCTGCCGCAGCCTCCCGAGTAGCTGGGACTACAGGCGCCCACCAACATGCCTGGCTAGTTTTTTGTATTTTTTAGCAGAGATGGGGTTTCACCATGTTAGCCAGGATGGTCTCGATCTCCTGACCTCGTGATCCGCCCGTCTCGGCCTCGCAAAGTGCTGGGACTACAGGCTTGAGCCACGGCGCCCAGCCACGATGTGCATTTCTTTGTGGTAATATTACAATAAAATTTTTCTTAAGGTTTTTTTTGTTGTTTTTTTTGAGACAGTCTCACTCTGTCGTCCAGGCTGGAGTGCAAGGACACAATCTCAGCCTCCGCCTCCGCCTCCCAGGTTCAAGTGATTCTTGTGCCTCAGCTTCCTGAGTAGCTGGGATTATAGGCATGCACTACCATGCCCAAGTAATTTTTGTATTTTCAGTAGAGATGGGGTTTTGCCATGTTGCCCAGGCTGGTCTTGAACTCCTGGGCTCAAGTGATCCACCTGCCTCGGCCGCCCAAAGTACTGGGATTACAGGCGGGAGCCACCACACCCCCAAAAATGTTTAAGGAGTCTGATTTGATTTAAAGAGCAGAGAACTCAGCCCCTAGTTTGTTTTTGAGTGGGCTCATATCCTTTTGAGAATTTGTGGGCATAGATTGAGTTTTTACGGGAAGGGAAGTGGGTAGGAATTTAAATATTGAAGGTAAGAATAGACCTGCATGGAAAGTTGATCTGTAGTATGTGTCTTATAGACTTGTTTTTATGTTCTTTTTTTTTTTTTTTTTTTTTGGTCACAGTTACAGAATTTTAATATCAGTTTTATATAAACTGAAAGACTGCAGTAATCTTAGAAAAAATTGTGGTAAATTCTATTCAGAATACCTTGTTCTCTCATTCTCTCAAGGGAGATTGGTATACACCCTATCCACTTGGTGTTGAAGCTAAATTAGATAAGCAGCAGAAGGTGTCCTGCTAGGCCCAGTCCTAGATTGCAAATGAATCAACAGGATCGATCACCTGTTAGGCTTTCTTTTTCTTTTTTTGTAAGCCTGAATTTCTGTGACAGGAAAAGTACTATAGCCTCTTGTATGCAAAGGCTTTGTTTTGGTTTTTTTTTTTTTTTTTTTTTTTTTTGAGACGGAGTCTTGCTCTGTCGCCCAGGCTGGAGTGCAGTGGCTGGATCTCAGCTCACTGCAAGCTCTGCCTCCCGGGTTCACGCCAGTCTCCTGCCTCAGCCTCCCAAGTAGCTGGGACTACAGGCGCCACCACCACGCCCGGCTAGTTTTTTGTATTTTTTTAGTAGAGATGGGGTTTCACTGTGTTAGCCAGGATGGTCTCGATCTCCTGACCTCGTGATCCGCCCGTCTCGGCCTCCCAAAGTGCTGGGATTACAGGCTTGAGCCACCTTGCCCGGCCGCAAAGGCTTTGTTTTGTTAGCAAAACATTGACTTTCTTTAAAGTTGCCTTTGTTTTTTGGTCTAAATAGAAAGCATTATTTAGTTCAGAGTATTGTTTTGTAAAATAAAGAAACATCAAATTCATGAATTACCTAATATTAATACTTTTGCATGTGGAGCAGCAATATAAGTTAACTGGTTTATGTAGACCATATTTGAGGCATTAGCTGCTTGTGTTTCTTACAGTTCTAGGTTGGTAATGTAAAATAAATAGATGCAAGAATGCTAGCAATTAGAATACCCTATTTTACATGAGTGTAGAGGAAAATCTTACTTAGAAACTATCATTTAATGGGCTATGCTTTTGTCAGTTTATGGTGTCAACTTGTGGTTTCAACTGAAAAGGAAAAGGGCCTGTGGCAACAATAAACTTGTAACAGCAGATGACTTTTTGCGTTCCTTACATTAGGAAGGAGGATACAGTTTTAGTTTATTCGTTTTTTCCCCCCCTTTTTTTTTTTTTTGGAGACGAGTCTCGCTCTGTCACCCAGGCTGGAGTGCAGTGGTGCGATCTTGGCTCACTGAAACTTCTGCCTCCTGGGTTCAAGTTACTCTCCTGCCTCAGGCTGCTGAGTAGCTGGGACTACAGGAGCCCACTACCATGCCTGGCTAATTTTTTGTATTTTAGTAGAGATGGGGTTTCACCATGTTGCCCAGTCTGGTCTCGAACTCCTGAGCTCAAGCAATCTGCCCGCCTTGGCCTCCCAGAGTGCTAGGATTGTAGGAGTGAGTCACCATACCTGGCCTATTTGTTTGTTTTAATGGGAGCATTATGTCATTTTAGTGATGTTAAAGGATGGTTAATGACGGTTGTTCACAGGTAATACGGAAAGGGGTAAAAAACAAGTCTTAGCTTATTGAGTGCTTAATGATTTTATACAATGCTGTGTCTAAATCTTCAGGAGGATTTCTGGTAGTGCTTGATCTTTGGTAAGATTCCATTAATCATGGTCCTTTCTTACAATCTAAGTCTACAGGAAGTTGTTAACAATCTAAGAAGAGCCTTTCGAGAAGGAATGTTTTCTCTGTGTTTTATGGGTGTGTCTTATTTCCCTCCAAAAATAATTCCTTGCCTGTCAGTTTATATATGAAAACAATTGATTCACATCTTTTGAACTTTAATTTATGTTAAAGTCTCTTCTGTGTTCACTGTGGTTTTTCCCTGGATGAAATGATGTATTTAGCCATCACCTGTCCTTATATCAATGATGTCAAAATCTGTATTTCTATATTTTTGAGACCTGCGGATTGTTTTGTTTTGTATTTTCAACACAGGGTCTCACTCTGTTGCCCAGGTGGGCATTATTTAATTCAGTGCTGCAGTCCTGGCTCACTGCAGCCTTGACCTCGTGGGCTTACACCATCCTCCCACCTTAGCCTCCCTAGTAACTGGTACTACAGGTGCGTGCTACCGTGCTCGGCTAATTTTTTAATATTTTTTTCTATAGGTGGGTTTTTTGTTTTGTTTTGTTTTTTTGAAACAGAGTCTCGCTCTGTCGCCCAGTCTGGAGAGCAGTGGCGTAATCTCAGCTCACTGCAAGCTCCGCCTCTCAGGTTCACGCCATTCTCCTGCCTCAGCCTCCTGAGTAGCTGGGACTACAGGCGTCCGCCACCACGTCTGGCTAATTTTTTGTATTTTTAGTAGAAACGGGGTTTCACTGTGTTAGCCCGGATGGTCTCGATCTCCCTACCTCATGATCGACCCGCCTCGGCCTCCCAAAGTGCTGGGATTACAGGTGTGAGCCACCGCGCCGGGCTGTAGGTGGGGTTTTGCCATGTTTCCCAGGCTGTTTTTTAACTCCTGGACTGAAGCGATCCTCCCACCTCTGCCTCCCAAAGTGCTGGGATTACAGGCATGAGCCACTGCCCCCAGTAGAGACCTGTGTTATGAGGATTATCCAGTCCAAATCCAGGTTGATTATTTCTCTACCACCAAGCTTTTTTTTTTTTCTTTTTTTTTCTTTGCTCTGTCTCCTAGGCTGGAGTGCAGTGCCATGATCATGGCTCACTGTAGCTTCAATCTCCAAGGCTCAAGTGATCCTCCCACCTCAGCTCCCTGAGTAGCTGAGACTACAAGCATGCACCATTACACACGGCTAATTTTTTAATTTTTTGTAGATATGGAGTCTCACTGTGTTGCCCAGGCTGGTCTGGAACTCCTGGCCTTAAGAGATCCTCCCACCCCTGCCTCCCAAAGTGCCGGGATTATAGGGCTGAGCCACTGCTTGGCCTCTACCACCAAACTTTTTACTTTTCCTGTAGTCTACCTGTAGTCACCCAAAGAGTGGTCTTCAGCCCCATTTTTTCTCTTTTAGAGAACTTCCCTGATCTGTGATGAAACCTTGTCTCCTCTCTCTTTAAAATATCTTCTCTCAAATCTGACTTTACTGATACTGTTTGATCTCATTTATGGATAATTTGAATAATATTTTCGTTTCAGACATTAAACACTATCTCTTTGAGAATCACTCAACTGAGTTGTTGGGGATACTTAAAACACAGTCCTTGTTTTGTTTTCTCTGCCCTGCTATCAAACATTGAATTTATTCCTTTTATCTTAATGTATGTTTGTACCTTTTAACCCACTTCTCTTCATTCTCCTCCTCTCTCTGCCATAGCCCTTTTTTTATTTTTATTTTTTTTTTTGAGACAGGGCCTCACTCTGTCACCCAGGCTGGAGTGCAGTGGCATAATCACAGCTCACTGCAGCCTTGACCTCCCAGGCTCAAGCCATCTTCCCACCTCAGCCTCCCAAGTAGCTGGGCTATAGGCATGCACCACTATGCCCAACTAATTTTTAAATTTTTAATAGAGACAAGGTCTCACTGTGTTGCCCAGGCTGGTCTTGAACTCTTGGGTTCAAGCGATCCTCCCACTTTGATTTCCCAAAGTGCTGGGATTACAGTTGTGAGCCACTGCACCTGGTCAGTTCTTACTGATTTCAGTGTACACATAAGTGATCCTTCTGACACTACTCAGTAAGTTCTGTGAGGAACTCTCCTGTAAGATTTTGTCTACCACCTTACCTCAGTCACCTACTTCCATGGTTGTACCCTAACCAGGGCTTCTTGAACTATCCATTGTGAAGGACCAGCATATTTTCATTTCTAGTCCACTGTGGATTGATTATTTTATAACATATGATAAAAATCGATTACTAGGAAGTTGAAATACTGATTTCGATTGTTGTAACAATATAAAGTTGTTACAAGTTTCTCAGTAATTACTCAGTTTCTATACTTTTTTTTTTCTTTTTGAGATGGAATCTCGCTCTGTCACCCAGGCTGGAGTGCAGTGGTGTGGTCTCGGCTCACTGCAACTTCCGCCTCCCGGGTTCAAGCCATTCTCCTGCCTCAGCCTCCCGAGTAGCTGGGGTTACAGGCGCATGCCACCATGCCCGGCTAATTTTTGTATTTTCCGTGGAGACGGTTTCACCATGTTGGCTAGGCTGGTCTTGAACTCCTGACTTCATGATCCACCTGCCTTGGCCTCCCAAAGTGCTGGGATTACAGGTGTGAGTCACGGCGCCCTGCCTTCTATATTTCTTTCACTGCAGGTGTACATTGATTTACAGACAACACTTTTAGTAGCATTGTTTTAGATCCTGTCAGTTATCAATAACTGTAACCCTTCCATAATCTGTTTCATTCACAGCACTCTTGGATTCTATCTTTCCAGCTCATTCTTTATAGTACCCTGATTTCAATATTTTTTGGCTCTGTTGGGATGTCCATTCCATCGGCCTATCCCATTTTTAGTTCTCTGTACCTTCTTCATGTGATCATTAGAATGATTTCCTTGCATACCCTCTTGCTTCTTTCTTGCTTCATTCTACTTGTTGGGCAAAACTAAAATTCTGGTTAAATCCAAGATTTACCTTGTTGCACTTGGATTTATGCAGCTGAACTTGAATGGAGAAAAACATATACATATATACCAGTCTTTAAGTTCATGGCTACAGTCCTTAGAGTGGGCCCTTACTATTGCCTGGAAATTATATTATAGTATATTGTATTTCCCTGGTTCCTTCACTTTCCTAGTAGTGTTTCACACCTAGTCCTCTGATCAACTTCAGCACTACCTCATTCATCCTCACCTTAACTGATGACCTTGCTTTATACCTTAAGAAATTTGCAATCCAAAGAAAACATACACAGATTCTTATAATGTTTATCATTAGTCCATGCAAAATTAGAATGACGCCTTTTTTCTTGATAATACTTTTTGTGTTAAGGTCTGTTTTGCTTATTGCAGATAAAGATGAATCAGCTGGGATGGTAGTTGATTATATGATTTTCTGTTCTTAAATCTTTTTTTTTCTTTTCTTTTTTCTTTTTTTTTGGAGATGAAGTCTCGCTCTGTCGCCAGGCTAGAGTGCAGCGGCTTGATCTCAGCTCACTGCAGCCTCTGCCTCCCAGGTTCAAGCGGTTCTCTTGCTTCAGCCCCCCAGTAGCTGGAATTACAGGCATGCGCCACCATGCCCAGCTAATTTTTGTATTTTTAGTAGAGACGAGGTTTCACCATGTTGGCCAGGATGGTCTCGATCTCTTGATCTTGTGATCCACCCAACTCGGCCTTCCAAATGCTGGGATTACAGGTGTGAGCCACCATGCCTGGCTCTGTTCTTAAATTTTTTATGTGTCCTTATATATGTGAAGTAGACATCAGCCAGTTACAGTATACAGTTACTTAACTACAATTGTGCAAAGTACTGTGAAGGAGGATAATGTGGGTAATATGCATTTCCTAGGGATAATATTAGTGTGTAATTTTATCAAAGGCTAAAAATATTAGCCTGTATTATTACCAAAGGATTATTCTGATTTCTGAAGGGTAGCCAGCAAGAGGATAGGCACAAAATGAAAATGACTGTGAAAGGCCAGAGATCTGGAAAAAACTCTTTTTATGTGACATTCTTGGTAGTTGGAGGGAGCTAGAGTGTGAGTGGCCCAAGATGAAAACTAGAAAGGTGGGCAGGGGTTTTGAGCAGGGGAAAGCAATCACATTTTTCCTCTTAAGTTTGTGTTAATGGTCCCATAATTTGGAAATTGAGCATTGTGAATTGTTCTGACTGTATGAACTATTGTACTCAGCAGTTTTAATCTGTCAGATTCTCCGTAGCAGATGTTGTAACACTTCTTCATTTTTTTTTTTTTTTTTTAACAAACCCCCAAGCCTGCCTTCTTTTTCACTTTGTATTAAGCTTTGCTGACCAAGAAGGAGGTCTGATAAGAACTTCCTCAACTTTTCTCTTCCAGATTTTCACAAGTAGCCTTATTCAGCTTTATACTTTACACTCCCTGTCTCCTGTTTGAGCACTGTATACTGCTTAAATTCCATGGTTTAACTCTGAACTGTACGCATCTTTTGTTGTCTTAGTTTCTTAAAGAGTACAAGGACTAAAAAGTGAATTCATTTTCATTGTCCATAATTAACAACCTGTTTTTTTTTTTTTTTTTTTTAAAAGATGGAGTCTCGCTCTGTCACTCAGGCTGGAGCGTAATGGCATGGTCTTGACTCACTGCAACCTCCGCCTCCTGGATTCAAGCGATTCTCCCGCCTCAGCCTCCCGAATAGCTTGGACTACAGGTGTCCGCCACCACACCTGGCTAATTTTTGTATTTTTAGTAGAGATGGGGTTTCACTATGTTGGCCAGGCTGTTCTCGAACCCCTGACCTTGTGATCCATCTGCCTGGGCCTCCCAAAGTGCTGGGATTACAGGCGTGAGCCATCATGCCTGGCCAACAACGTGTTTTTTCAGATTGTTGCATATAATCTATTTTCCTCCACGTTCACCACTGATCAGAAAGCAATATATAATCCCTTTTTAAAGGGAGAGAAAAACATCAGATAAATCTCAACTTGCCTTTACCTATCCTCCTCTACCCTATCTTCTAGAACTTTAAAAATTACTTTCTCTCATAAAGATAACATATTTACCTTGTAGAAATATTGCTCTGCCTACTGTATGGAAAACAGGTTGGTGCATAGGAGAAAGACTGAGTCTGAAGAGAGACAGTGATGGTAGTCAGTACTATTGAAAATAAATGATGGAGGTTGTGTCTAGAGTGGTGACAGCGGAGATAGAGAATAGTGGACAGACTAGAAAACTGTTAAGGAGGTGGGATTGATAGGAGTTAGTGAATGATGGAAGTGGTGAATGATGGGATGCAGTGAGTAAAGAACAAGGCATTGTCAAAGATAACTCAGGTTTTTGACATGAGCAACTGAGATAATAGCAATAGTGCTATATACTGAGCTAGAGAAAGCCAGAGAAGGAGCAGAGTGGGGTAGATCAGAGATGATCTAGATTTGGATATGATGTGATTATGGTACCTTTCCAAAATCTAGAGATATCAACTGGGTATTTGGGTGGACTGGTATAGAGTTCAGAGATCTGAGCTGGAGAAATAAAATTACTAGTCTAGGGATGGTGTTGGAAAATGTGGGTTTAGAAGAGCTCACTTTGGGCCAGGCATGGTGGCTCACCTGTAATCCTAGCACTTTGGGAGGCCGAGGTGGGTCGATCACTTGAACTCAGGAGTCTGTAACCAGCGTGGGCAACATGGTGAAACCCCGTCTCTACAAAAAATACAAAAATTAGCCAGGCATGGTGGCTTGCACCTGTAGTCTCAGCTACTTCAGGGGGCTGAGGCGGGAGGGGGGGTGGAAATAATTGGGCCAAGGAGACAGAGGTTACGGTGAGCCAAGATGGCGCCCCTGCACTCCAGCTGGGGTGACAAAGTGAGACCCTGTCTTAAAAAAAAAAAAAAAAAAAAGAAGAGCTCATGGTGGATGGGCAAAACACCTAGACCTAGGACTAAATCCTGAGATTTGGTAGAGGAAGTTAAGCCTACAGAGTAGACTGGGAAGGACCAGCCAGAAGAATAGAGAAACCTTGAAGCCAAAGAAAAGCATTAATTGGTTTAAAGAACAGAGTAGTCAGGCATAAAATGCTGCTTAAATATTAAGTAAGATTAGGGCCAAAATATGTTGGATTTAGAGATAGGGAGGTCATTAATGACCCTGGTAATAACTGTTCCACTGGTTTTTTTGTTTTTATTTTTTAAGACAGGGTCTTGCTCTGTCACCCAACCTGGAGTGTACTGGTGCAAACACGGCTCATGGCAGCCCTGACTCCCTGGGCTCAAGGCATCCTCCTTGCTCAGTCTCCCCAGTAGCTGGAACCACAGCATGTGCCACATGCCCAGCTAATTTTTTTTTTTTTTTTTTTTTTTGAGATGGAGTCTTGCTCTGTTGCCCAGGCTGGGGTGCAGTGGCCGGATCTCAGCTCACTGCAAGCTCTGCCTCCCGGGTTCACACCATTCTCCTGCCTCAGCCTCCCGAGTAGCTGGGACTACAGGCGCCTGCCACCTCGCCCGGCTAGTTTTCTGTATTTTTTAGTAGAAACGGGGTTTCACCGTGTTCGTCAGGATGGTCTCGATCTCCTGACCTCGTGATCCGCCTGTCTCGGCCTCCCAAAGTGCTGGGATTACAGGCTTAAGCCACCGCGCCCGGCGCCCAGCTAATTTTTAAATATTTTGTAGAGATGGGGTCTTGCTATGTTGCCTAGGCTTGTTCCACTGGTTTGATAGAAGGAGGTGTCAGGTTGGATTGGGTTGCAGAAGGGAGTGTGAGAGTTAAGGAAATAGAAGTTTATACAGCTCTCATAATAAGATCGACTGTGAAAGAAGAGCATGATACCTAGAGAGGGAGATGTGAGATTGAAGGTGATAGGTCGAAGGAGGATTTCAAAAATGAATGAATGAATGTTCCAGTTGGATGTGACAGGTGGACGAGAGCCAAGGAATAATCAATAATGTAAGGTTCTAGGGAAATGAGAGGGGGATGAGCTCTAGTACTCATGTAGAGGAGGTTGCGTTTAGATTGGAGGGAAGAACAGCATGGGGGAAAGTGCTGTTCTAATAGGAAAAATGTTGTATATTTATTACTTCACTGAATGTAAATTTACTGTCAACGTTAACCCAGAGGGTTGATAACCGTTTATGCCATTTATGTGATGCAATTCCTATTTGACAATTATATCATTTTATACTGCTAGCTACTTGACTGTTCCTACCAGAAAAACCTATTTTTTTTCCCTTGACCAAAAACAATATATGCAGTAAATAATCTGGTCATTTGGAAATATTACTCTTTATGTATGATATCATTTCCCCCTGTGGTTAGCACACTTTGTTTTTATTCCACTGCAGAGAGTTTAGTCAGAGCCTATGTTTTCACTTTCTGTGACTTTTTTCTCCTGTATTTAATTAATTATAGCAAAATTCCACTATAGGGAGAAAGCATAGTAGAATTTATTGACTAAACTTGACCCAAGAAAAAGTCTCCTTTTTCTTCAGAAGACTTTGATGTCAGAGTGGATTTTTGAATAGATAATGCTTGTATACGTTACAAATTCAAGAGATACAAAACTGCATACCGCACTGTCTTCTCCTGTTCCCTTATTCACCTGCTTTCCTTCCCAGTTGGTATTACTATTTTCTTAAGTGTCTTTCCAAAGTCTGTGCATTTACAGGTAAACTCATGTAAATATAGTTTTGTTATTTATTTACATAAATGCTATAATGTATCTTTTTTCATTAAAATTGCGTGAGAGCTGTTTCTTATCTCTCTGTATAAAATGCTTTTTCTTTTTTAATGGCCACATTGTATGAACATACCATGATGAGCTAACTTGTGTCCTATTTATGGTCACTACTAGTCTTTTGTGATTGATTTGAGCATATTTAAGTGGTTTTATCTGCAATACCAGTTACTAATTTAGGTAGTAGAAATTAAATCTCAGTTAACACTCAAATTTAAGGAACTTGAAAGATAATCATTAAATTGAATGATGTGCCATATTGTCATTTTTTTTTTAACAGGGAAAACAATCTAGATTTGCTTGTGTTATCCACACAACTTATTTCTTGAAGAAACAATAGTTGTATGGTCATTTTAACAAATTTACTTTTCAGTCTGATGCTGTATTATGTACTTTGAAAATATCCAGTGCTGCCTTCTTTCAGAAATTGAGACTTTGATGCTTGTCCTATATAGCTGACATTAATTTCATCTGAGTATATTTTCTCAGATATTTTAACCTTAAGAAGAATTTTTTTTTTTTTTTTTGAGACGGAGTCTTGCTCTGTTGCCCAGGCTGGAGTGCAGTGGCCGGATCTCAGCTCACTGCAAGCTCCGCCTCCCGGGTTCAGGCCATTCTCCTGCCTCAGCCTCCCGAGTAGCTGGGACTACAGGCGCCCGCCACCTCACCCGGCTAGTTTTTTGTATTTTTTAGTAGAGACGGGGTTTCACCGTTTTAGCCAGGATGGTCTCGATCTCCTGACCTTGTGATCCGCCCATCTCGGCCTCCCAAAGTGCTGGGATTACAGGCTTGAGCCACCGCGCCCGGCCAAATTTTTTTTTTTTTTGAGACAGAGTCTCACTTTGTCGCCCAGGCTGGAATGCAGTGGTGCGACCTCGGCTCACTGCAAGCTCCGCCTCCTGGGTTCAAGTGATTCTCCTGCTTCAGCCTCCTAAGTAGCTGAGATTACAGGTCCCTGCCACCATGCCCAGCTTATTTTTGTAGTTTTAGTAGAGATGGGGTTTCACTATCTTGGCCAGGCTGGTCTTGAGCTCCTGATCTTGTGATCCACCCGCCTCGGCCTCCCAAAGTGCTGGGAATACAAGTGTGAGTCACTGTGCCCGACCTTGAGAAGAATCTTTATTCCAGAATATACAACTTGAATCTCCATAATATAATTAACTCTCATTTTTATTCAGTTAGAAAATCTTGGTCCCCTCCACTGCTAAATTTGGCTTAAAAAAAAGAACTTGGGTTTAATCCTCATACCTGGGGGTATTTTGTATCTATGAATATTTTAAGTCATGTTTGTATTGACAGCATGCTTTATTTATAACGGTCTCCATTGGTTTAACTGTTACTCCCTCTGTTGGCTTTCAGAGGTGTTACATTTTTTTGTAATGGTGTCAGAAAAAATATTTATGCTGATTTTCACTTAGCTCCAACATTAGTACTGTAATTGATACAAATATGTGAAGTAGGCTGCACACAATATTGTTTTATTTATTTTTGATTTATTTTATTTGTTTTTGAGATGGAGTCTTGCTCTGTCACCCAGGCTGGAGTGCAGTGGCGTTATCTTGGCTCACTGCAACCTCCGCCTCCCAGGTTCAAGCGGTTCTTTTGCCTCAGCCTCCCGAGTAACTGGGACTACAGGTGCTCACCACTGTGCCTGGCCAGTTTTTGTGTTTTTAGTAGAGACGGGGTTTCACCATGTTGGCCAGACTGGTCTCGAACTCCCGACCTCAGGTGATCCACCTGCCTCTGCCTCCCAAAGTGCTGGGATATAACAGGTGTGAGCCACCACTCCTGGCCTAGGATTGTTTTAAATTAACAAATGTTTCAGTGGCCATGAATGTTCTGGTTTCCAGGAATGTGTTAAGGAAACTTAATCAGAATGCCTGTTTTATCAACAGCTGAGAACAGGGCTATGAAAAACAAAACAGGTATACAGAATGTTTGTATTAAGCAAAAAGTGGACTTGGCATGTTAGATCTGTTTTAAAGGATTTTTCAAGTATTTCCTAGGTTTTGTCTACTATAGATTGAACTATCAAGTTAACTTGATGGAGTGAGATGCTGGAGATGCCATATTGCACCTAACTAGCATTCCATATAGATTAATGGTTGTGTGTGTCTGTGACCTATGGACATGATAGTTGCTTTCTGTAATGTAACACTTACAGGGCAAGTTATTTACTTGCTTTCTATATTTAGCATCCTCTTTAAAAACCACCAGATTTTCAATAGGTTCTTAGAAACCGCAACTTTAAATGGAACAAGATACTGCTGGTCTTTGAATGATGTCCTTTAGTTATAACGTTAATGAAAAAATTGGTTTTGTTAAACGTCATTTCACTTAAAGTCTCAGTTTCCAAGAACCTATTGACGATGTTAAGTAAGAACTTAACTGTATGGGTCATAAGCTTTTGAGGTTAAATATTATGTCCTGTACCTGTATGGTTAATTGGAGTTGTATCACTCACAGTGGTGGTAGAGTGTTAGGATTTAAATTTAGCATCCAAAGTGTAAAATGGGTGTAGAGTATTTTCTCTTAAATCCTTAATTCATTCATAGAATATACTAGGCTTTCTGGATTCTGTATTTAGTGACCATTGTTGATAAAACATCAGTTTAAACACTAGCCTCACATTCAGCATGATGAGGTATGTGGGAGCTAGGTAGGATTGAGGAAGCATCAAATTCTGGCCTTTCATCTTAATGCTTCACTAGAGCAACTCCTATTAAGGGGACTGCAGGCAAGTTTGATGCATAGTATTTGGTTGCTCATTTGCCAAATGCATGTAATTGGATTGTGCATGTGTTTTTGTTTTTTTTTAAACATAAGTGTAGGGGCCAGGTGAGGTGGCTTACTCCTATAATCCCAGCAGTTTGGGAGGCCACAGTGGGTGGATCACTTGAGCTCAGGAGTTCGAGACCAGCCTGGGCAACATGGTGAAATCCTGTCTCTACAAAAAATGCAAAAATTAGCCGGGTGCGGTGGTGTGCTCCTGTAGTCCCAGCCATTTGGAAGGCTGAGGCAAGAGAATTGCTTGAGCCACGGCAACGGAGGTTGCAGCTGAGATTGCACCATTGCACTCCAGCCTGAGTGGCAGAGTGAGACCCTGTCTCAAAAAAAAAAAAAAATTTGATGTTTCTCTATTGTAACTCCCCTCCTCCTACCTCCTTTCTTTTTGGATTTGAATTTAAAAGTAGTCATTCCAGGTAATGCATTTCTAGACTAGTGTTAAAGCATTCTTTTTCATTTATATCAAAGTCAATACATGCATATTAATTATATCAGAGTTTTGAAGATTTCTTTCTAGAACACTTTAAATAAAATTGTAAACTGGAAAATGTTCGTTACATGTTGGCCTTGCAAGTTCAGTAATAGTGATTAATATTATGGCATTTTTAGTAGCTCAGTATGCTTAGATTTTGATGGTATTAGTGCTTTGAATTTGACTTTTGATCAGAGAAGCAGATAATAATATGCATATATTTTAAAGGCCTGTGTAATGGTAAGTTTTGCCCCACCGACTTATAAAGGTAGGCGTGTTGTGTTGACCAAATAATCTGGCATTCTGTTTATTGACTTTGTGTGTTTTTGTACAGGTTGCTTTCCTGTTGCATCTTTGATATCATTTCCTAGACTCTACTCCATGATTTAACTTGAAATTCTGAAATGAAGATGGAGGAGGCAGTGGGAAAAGTCGAAGAACTCATTGAGTCCGAAGCCCCACCAAAAGCATCTGAACAAGAGACAGCCAAGGAGGAAGATGGATCTGTAGAACTGGAATCTCAAGTTCAGAAAGATGGTGTAGCGGATTCTACAGTGATTTCTTCAATGCCCTGCTTGTTGATGGAACTGAGAAGGGACTCTTCTGAGTCTCAGTTAGCATCCACGGAGAGTGACAAGCCTACAACTGGCCGAGTTTATGAGAGTGACTCCTCTAATCACTGCATGCTTTCCCCTTCCTCTAGTGGTCACCTGGCTGATTCAGATACATTGTCTTCCGCAGAAGAAAATGAACCCTCTCAGGCAGAAACAGCGGTAGAAGGAGACCCTTCAGGAGTGTCTGGTGCCACAGTTGGGCGCAAGTCTAGGCGGTCCCGATCAGAAAGTGAAACATCCACTATGGCTGCCAAGAAAAACCGGCAATCCAGTGATAAACAGAATGGCCGAGTTGCCAAGGTTAAAGGTCATCGGAGCCAAAAGCACAAGGAGAGGATCAGGCTACTGAGGCAGAAACGGGAGGCTGCTGCAAGGAAGAAATACAACCTGCTGCAGGACAGTAGTACCAGTGATAGTGACCTGACTTGTGACTCAAGCACGAGCTCATCGGATGATGATGAAGAGGTTTCAGGGAGCAGCAAGACAATCACTGCAGAGATACCAGGTAGAGGATGTTTTTTAAACTGACTGTAAAGTACCTGATGGCATTCTCAGCTGTCAGGCTCAGTTAGATGAGTGACACTTGAAAAAATCCAGGAGACCTGCAGCTCTGTGTAAATTTGAAGACTGCAGTCTATTACAAGACATGGCCAATTTATAAAACCTGTTCTGAGGTTTCCAGTGCACTTTAGCACATCAGGAAAAAAAAAATTAAATGGTTAATGATAGGGACAAGATTATTTTTAAGTAATGGAATTTCTCACAAGTCTCTCTGTAACACATTACCTGAACTCCCATCATTGCCTTTTTAGCACTGCTTAGATTTAATACTCACTGTTCAGCATCATTACTGAGTACATTCTCCTCAGGAATAGGCACCTTGCTTTATTATATAGGCACTGCACTCGAGCTTATAGTGTCTGAAATAACACATTCTATCTTTTGTTAAAGTTTTCTAATAATTTTTCCTCCAAAAACAGTAGTTTTATGTGTTTTACCCCATATTCAGTGCATGATAAGCTAATTATCCTTGTTACAAATCTTTCTATCTTAAGTTGTCACTCACATTGAAAAGAATGTCTTTCTGAAAAATTTTCCATTAGTTTCCCAAGCTTTAAAAAAGTTTGTTAGAAATCTGCTTGTTCTAGCTCTCATTGGTATAAGGGTCTGTAATTTATTACATATTTGGTAAATCTGCTTTCCCCATATTATTCCATCTGGTACTGTGTACTATAATACAAAGGCAGTCTTGAGATTTCATAGTGGAAGAAAGATGTATCTGAATGGCTCTTAAGTAGTGAATTCTTATTATCCAAGAGATCCTTACAATATGATCGGGAACATTTTGTAAACTATATGACGTTGAATAGGTCATGGCAGTATTGTTTATTGCCACATTGAAGAGGGGCAAGTTCTGATTTTCTAAAGTTTTACGAGTGACTATGTTTTTTTTTTCTCTCTGGTTTTCTGAAAGCTTTCTGTATCTACATGTGAAGACAGCATATTGCTGATATACAAAGAATATTTGAAGAAAAATCATATTGGTTAATGAAATCTATAGCTTCCCAAAGTTATATAAATTCAGTAACAAGAATGATTGGTTTTAAAGCACTTTATAGATGTTGAAGTTCTGATAATAAGTCTCGTTCATATAATATAAATATGAATCTCAAACAATCTTTAGAAATGCTTTTTACTGTTTTAATATCTCTGTTGAATTCCTTTGCTATCGTTCCTTGTAATAAAACTACCGGGAAGGGGATTTCAATGAAGCTCATCAGTTAAATGCATGAGAGAAACAGACTTTGGGGTTGTTCTAAGGCAGGTTTTAGGTATGTATTTTAGTTTTACATGTAATAATATTTTTAAGAAAACCTTATTAATACCTGTAAAATTGTGCATTCCTATATCTTGTTCTAACCTCTTAATCAAGACCTTGATGGATCTCTTAATACAATACTTAATCCAACTTACTAAACAGGATCTTATGTAACTACCCCAATACTTGCCTTTTTATGGAAAGGAAGAAGGTGGGTAAACAAAATTCTCTCTGAAGACAGAACCCCATTGTAAGGTGGCTTGAGAAATGTCTTCATAGGCACTTTCCCTGTTTTGCTTAAATAGGTTAGATGTGCTTTGTTCATATTTTCCTAATCTTCTTTCTAATTGAGTATCTTGATTACTGCTTAAAACTTAAAACACCAGTGGTCTATTTCTTGTCTCTTCTGAATTGTGTACTAACTGAACACCAAAGTAAATTAATTTAAATCTATAGTTTGGTTTCTGTTATTCACACCATTTAGTAAGTTTGTGGCTTTTGAAATATAGTTTTCTAAGGTAATCCTGGAGAATCAAATGGTAGATTGAGGTATAGGGCCACTGTATATGACTGCCTGTGTGTGTGCTGGCAGTTTTGGGAGGTGCCATTCCCATAAGACAGGTATGAATGATCTGTACTGGAATTATGCAAAGCAGCAAAGACGGAACAACCTAGAATTCAAATATTAGGAATTTCATTTCAATTGTCCATATTATTGTCTCTTGAAAAATTGTGACATTGTGAATTTTTAATGTAACAGTGATGTATCTTTCAGTTTCCTGAGTCACCTTATGACTTTGGGGAAGAGAGGAGGCACACTCAACCTTATAGTAAGAGCAGTTGTCGAAAAGTTGCATAAATTGTAAAGGTAGGATAAATTATGAACTGACTTGAGTTCAACAACATGGACATTCAGGTGAACTTACGCTGGATGGGCCTAACAGAATCTCTTGGATGTTGGAACGTTAATTCAGCTGTTTACACAGAATGGAAACCAAGTGGAAAAGTAAAAACCAATTATTGCCATCCTCTTTCATTAAGGTGCAACCCATTTAGTAATTCAGGAAATACTCTATAAGCTTTTGTTTGGGCTCAGCTTAAAAGTTGAAGGCGTTATCTTAAATAATTCCTATTAGGATATCCTAATATCTTAATCCTAAATGTTATGTCAAAGAATTGTAACTGTTAATGCATTTTCTCTTTGAGAGAGTGCAAGTAATTAATAATGCAGACAAGTATAGTGCACGATCATACTTTGAGTTTGATATCTGGGCAACAGATGTTTATGATGATTTTTAAAGTCAGCAGTTAATTAACTGACAGGCAGCTTAGTGTCGGCGCTAGATCATCTATCCTTAAAGGTTTTGGAAGTATATTGATGTTTTAAGGATCTGTTTGGAGGTATCATATCAAAATAATGCTGGCAGTATTTTCATTTGGGAGACTTAGAGATGAGTAAAGGGCATTTTATAGTAAATTTGTAATATTTTATGGTGAATTCATGTAAAAGTACTATGTGATGGTTATCTTGAATATCAAGACTTTTATCAAGTGATTTCTTTCTTTTTTTTGAGACCGAGTCTTGCTCTGTCGCCGGGCTGGAGTGCAGTGGTGCGATCTCTGCTCACTGCAACCTCCGCCTCCCAGGTTCAAATGATTCTCCTGCCTCAGCCTCCCTAGTAGCTGGAACTACAGGCGTGTGCCACCATGCCCAGCTAATTTTTGTGTATTTTTAGTAGAGATGGGGTTTCACCATGTTGGCCAGGATGGTCTTGATTTCCTGACCTCATGATCCGCTTGCCTTGGCCTCCCAAAGTGCTGTGATTACAGGCGTGAGCCACTGCGCCCAGCCATTATCAAGTGGTTTCTTTATGCATTATGTTTTTGTGTTTTGATCGTTCTCTGCAATTTTATGATTAGAGCATTACTTTTAATGGGGGGGCAGTTTCTCTGTAAAATCAGTTTTGAGACTAGCTCTATAAAATCTGTAGTTGGAGGGATTTTGATTTTAATGTAAATAATGGACATTAGCCCTCATTCAGTTTGAAAAAGTTAATTTTCTGAACATACTAACATACATGCATGGGTATACATGGTCAGTGGGGAAAAGTTTTTCCGGTAACTGTTTTTCATAAATATTTAGCAGAGTGGACCTCCATACAGGGTACCTTTATCTTGTCTTTAATGACCTGCTTTGTGGTTAAATGCCTATTCACACTGAGGTTCCAAAAATAATACACCCCATGGTAGGTAAGAGTGAGTTGTCTTGGTTGGTTTGCCTTTGAAAATCTGATTTCTTTTGGAGAATGTCGTTGAGGGTACTGAGGACAGCTGTCTAAGTTTACTTGAATTCTCAATCCATGCAGCCAGGCTAGACCAGCTCAGCCCCACTTCAAGACAGGATCTCAACACTCATTACTCACCATACATATTTAATGCAGTGAGCTGCATCATGACAAGCTATCATCTTAACTCATAGTTTTTCTCTGGTAGAGATAATTATACTTATTATACTTGATCAGTTAACTCTTGCTTAAAAATTAAAAAAATATTTTTAAGTGACAAATTATTTGTAGAAATTTTTGAAAATAGAAAAATGTGAAGTAGAAAATTAAAATCACCCATAATTCTGCTTTTGTTAACATTTGAATATGTTGTCTTCCATGATATATAACAAAATTTGTCTGGATATTGTGTATGTCATCCTTTCCTTCTTAGCATTGCGTTTTGAGCGTTTAACTAGAGCACTAAATATTCTCCCTAGAACATACGGATTTTGAATAATTTAGCTAATCATAAAAATAACTTCCCTAATGTTGGTCCTTTGGGCTCTTTTAAGTTTTTGCTGTTATGAGTTAAGGGTATGAACACTTAAGGCTCTTGACCACATACTGCCATACTGCTTTTAAAAAATAATTAAGTTGAGTGCGATGGCTCACGCCTATAATCCCAGCACTCTGGGAGGCTGAGACAGGTGGTTCACTTGAGGCCAGGAATTCGAGACCAGTCTGGTGAACATGGTGAAACCCCATCTCTACTAGAAATAACAAAAGTTAGCTGGGCATAGCAACACGTGCCTGTAGTCCCAGCTGCTCCAGAGGCTGATGTGGGACGATTGCTTGAGCCCAGGAGGCAAGAGGCTGTAGTGAACTGTGATTGAGCCTCTGCACTCCAGCCTGGGTGACAGAGCAAGACTCTGTCTCAAAAAAATCCAAATAAAAACAAAAATAAGTTTATTTCACCCAGGAGCTTGAGTGTTCATGCATTGTATTCTTGCTATGGAATATTAATTTTTTTTAAAAAGCTTGCTGATTTGATAGAAGAGTGATATCTTGTCGATGTGGTGTCTCACGCCTGTAATCCCAGCACTTTGGGAGGCTGAGGCAGATGGATTACCTGAGGTCAGGAGTTTGAGACCAGCCTGGTCAACATGGTGAAACCCCATCTCTATGGGGAGAAAAAAAAAAAATTGGCCAGGCGTGGTGGCGTGTGTCTGTAATCCCAGCTACTCGGGAGACTGAGACAGGAGAATTGATTGAACCTGGGAGGTAGATGTTGCGGTGAGCTGAGGTCACGCCACTGCACTCTGGGTGACAGCAGGACTCTATTTAAAAAAAAAATGGTATTTTGATGTTAATTTGCATTTCTTTGATCACTACTGAAGTTGAAAAATGTTTAGCGATTTGTATTCGTTTGGTAAAGTCTGTTCATATTCTTTGCACATTTTTCTTCCGACATGTTTTTTCTTACTAATTTTTGAGGCCTTTTAACCTTTTGGGGATTTAATTGCTTGGCAAATTTTAAATATAAGGCAGTGAGGAGGATTCATGGTTGAAGATCCCAAACCCACATAGTGAATCCATGAAGCACAGTAATTGATCTTTTTCCTAGATTGAATATCAAATGATTTCAGTGGCTAAAAGCCCCATGTCCCTATTTTAAGCCTTTTGTAATCTGGTTGTAGTTTGGTAGCTATTTAAGAGACTCACAAAATACATTGATAACAAAACACTGACACAAAATAATCAGGTAAAAGCTGTCTATTTTCAGCTTGGTAAATGCAAATCAGGTGGGTAAAATACATACGGTTTTCAATCTGGCTATGTATTAGAATCAGCTGGGTGGCATTTAAAACGTCTGATGCCCAGACCCCATTTTAGCCCCATTCAATCAGAGTCTTTGGAGTCTGACCCCAGGCATCAGCTTTAAAACTGATGACATTTATACGATCAGCCTTAGGTGATGACACTGAGTAGCCAGGGCTCAGAACCGCTCAGTTAAGCAATGATATGTTAAGTCTCCTATATCTGAAAATCACTGTGAAACTGGTAGTCTGATTCAATTAAGTTCTCTTACTGCGAATGGTTATCAAGTTCTAAACAGTGGAGTCTGGTTTTTTTGAAATTACATTAGTTATAAATTACAGCAGAGTTCTATATTAATTAACAAGCATTAAGTGCCCTCTTTTACTTCATTTAAGCGATTATTTGAAAAGCATGCAATGTCTAAATGTGGTTTTCTATATGCTACAAGGTCTGGATGATGTTAACTTAATTAAAAAGCTTTAAAGTCTTACTGGTGGGTATCCTTTGGCAATTTCTCGTGTTAAAGCACCAAGATACTATTTTTGGCCTGCTTTTCTTATTTCCTAAAGTGAGTGCCTATATTAACTTTGTAAAAGGAAAAGCATAAAGTCTTTTTCTCAAAATAAGGTATATCTTAGTGTTAATAAAAGAGCATGTGTGTGTTTAAGGTGAGAATGTGGTCCCTTTTTTTTGTCATTGTTTTTTAATAGATTTTGCTTTTAGAGCAGTTTTAAGTTCACAGCAAAATCGAGCAGAGGAGACAGAGAGTTCCCATGTACCCACTTCTCCCATATAGCCATGGCCTCCCCTACTATCAACATCCTGCACTAGAATGGACATTTGTTACAACGATGAACCTACATTGACACATCATTATCACCTAACGTCTGTAGTTTACTGTTAGGGTTCACTCTTGGTGTTGTAAGTTCTGTGGGCTTTGATAAATGCATCATTGGTCCCTGTTTTTAAGGCCTCAGAATGTCTTGCTTATCAGTGATTATTGCTTGTAAGAATCTTTATGAGGCTACAACTTACCTCACTGCCCCCAGCATAAATGTTCTTATATCATTTTCAGCTTTTAAATATTCATTTTTAGTATTCATTGAGAAATAAATAATGCGAGAATCTAAAGCAGATCAAAGGCATCTGATTTCCTGTCCTGTGCTTCAGTTTGCCCAGCACTTATAATGGGGCTTAAAGGAAGTTAAGCTTTAAATTTCATTTAGTCTTTTTTCCCATAAGCTAAACATACTAACCTTTGGGGAAAGTCATGTCCTTCTTGAGGGAGTTTTCATATAAACAAAACTTTTTTAAAAAGTGAGGACAGCATAGGTGATGGAGTAATCAGAGGAAAAGGAATAATATGAAATTAGAGGTTGGTGACCGATTTCATGAGGTTTTTATTTGCTAGGTAGAACTGGGCTAAATGTTTGTCTCACAGCCTTTTAGGCATTGAAAATAGGTGGCCTGACTGAATTAAAAATTCTTTTTTATCTAGGAGAAGCACAGTTGTATTTGATAGTGAGACATGGGAAACTTCTCTTTGCATCTTCATAAAAGGTCACTTTGTGATAAAGCAAACCATGTTTTCACAAATTAGTTTAACAAACGCTCAATAGAGCATTCCATAAGAGCATTATTTATAAGACTCTCGATGTAGGTTGATGGTATAAGGCCAAGATTGATTGATTCCATCAATCATTCTTTTATTCAGCAAGTATCTGAGCACCTAGTCCATGGCTTTGGGGATACTACAGTGAGAGAAGTCTCTGTTGTCATGGAACTTAATCTTTCATGAGGAGACAATAAATGAATTCATCATATGCTATCAGGTAGGGATATGTGATGTGAATAATAAGCAGGATATAAGAGATAAAGATTGACTAGGAATGGGGTAGAAAAGCTATTTTAGTTAGTGTAGTCAAGAATGATCTGAGGAAGTAACATTTTTATTAGATCCCTTAGAATGAAGAGTTCAGTATAGTTTTATTAGAGACCTAAACTATAGGGGACCCAAACCAAAGATGATCTAGCCTAGTTCAAGGATGAAATTTTATATGTATGGGACCATGTCCTAAACTGGACCACTGTGCTACTGGGTATTAATAGTTGTACACATGTTTAGATGTTTGGAAAGTGCTGGATTATGTGTTAACAGATGTCATTTGTTTTAAACCTCAGGGCGCTTCAGCCATTAATGAAGGTGCTCTCCAGTGGGAAGGATGTGATTTGTAGTATATCCCAAACTTAACTACATTTTGTTTTGTATGTGCATTTTAACACTTTACACAGACCAGTTTGTAAAAGCTGACCCAGAGGTATTCTGTATCATCTCCTTCATGTGGTTTTCCATAAGAATTAAAAAAAAAAATTAAAACAGATCTTTTGTGTGGTAAGAATCATCACCTGAGAGTGATTGTATAATGATTGAGTATGGGCCAGCTGACAAAACAACTTTTTAGAATTTTAAAGTGAAAGGAGTTAAAATACTCAAGAATGCAGTAGTTCTCAACTAAGGATGTACATTAAAATCACCTGGGGAGCTTAAACCGAAACAAATCTTAGGTGCCTTGGAGCCACCCTAGGTTTTGGTATTTAAGCCTCTCCAGTTCTTATTGTTCAGCAAAGGTTGGAAACTACTGTTACAGATTCAGTCAGTTGTATTCAGCCTGTGTAGTAACAGAATACATGCTGCCAGGTAGATATATTAAAGCTATGAAAAATAATATTATTTCATTTTTTTTTGGAATTAGTGGCTTTGATTAATGAATTTAATCACTACCTATGAATGCTAGATCTATCAGGCTCTCCTTAGCAATGCTTATGTCATTTTCCTGAGTAAGTGTGTCTTAATAAAAATACAATTTCTGAAGCAATAATGTTTTATGAAATGGCCTCAGTGTCTTTAAAGGTGCCTTCGGTCATGCTGGGGGATCTGAAGGAGCGCCCAGGGAAGTTACAGGATTACTTGACAGGGGTGCTGTGTGATAGGAACTGCACAGGCAGTGTCCTAGAAGAGGCCAGGAGCTGTTTTTCCAAGATGCAGAGGCAGACAGAGAAGTTCCACATGTGGATGGAAAAGGTAACTTACCCTGACACTGGCAAAGAGAACAAGCAGCTACTCGAACCGAGGGGACCTAAATGCAACTAGTTGGCCAAAGAATTTTCCCTATCACCCATCAAGTGCTTACATGGCAGATGCCTGATTTCCAAGTACTGCCACAGCAGCCCTTTGGTTCTTACATGACTTGTCCAAATATTGACAGTATGTCAGAGTTCCCAAAGATGTATAATTGCAGTTTTCTAGTTAACGTTGCTGGAAATGGGAATATTACCTAACAACCTTTGAATCTATCACAAATGAATTGTATTGACAATCTGCATTTTGGATTGTGTGAGAAATAATATGCTTTTGCCCATTGTAAGTTTCTTTTGATGATGTTGCTGGGGTTTTTTTGAGACGAGAGTCTCACTTTGTTGCACAGGCTGGAGTGTAATGGCGCGATCTCGGCCCACTGGCCCACTGCAACCTCCGCCTCCTGGGTTTAAGCGATTCTCCTGTCTCAGCCTCCCGAGTATCTGGGATTACAGGAGCCCACCACCATGCCTGGCTAATTTTCTTTTTTTTTTTTTTTTTTTTGAGACGGAGTCTCGCTCTGCCGCCCAGGCTGGAGTGCAGTGGCCGGATCTCAGCTCACTGCAACCTCCGCCTCCCGGGTTCACGCCATTCTCCTGCCTCAGCCTCCTGAGTAGCTGGGACTACAGGCGCCCACCACTGCGCCCGGCTAGTTTTTTGTATTTTTTAGTAGAGACGGGGTTTCACTGTGTTAGCCAGGATGGTCTCGATCTCCTGACCTTGTGATCCGCCCGTCTCGGCCTCCCAAAGTGCTGGGATTACAGGCTTGAGCCACCGCGCCCGGCCGCCTGGCTAATTTTCTTTGTATTTTTAGTAGAGACAGGGTTTCACTATGTTGGCCAGGCTGACCTCGTGATCTTGAACTCCTGAGCTCGTGATCAGCCCACCTTGGCCTCCCAAAGTGCTGGAATTACAGGTGTGAGCCACCAAGCCCAGCCCTGATGATGTTTTAAAAGCTGCAGTAAAAAACAGCTTCCTTTTTAAAAATTAGGTATTTGCGACAGAAAGCCCCAGAATTGGATACATTTTAGCTTGAGTTTTGTTATGTATGGTTGGAACATAGAACCATATTTATACAATAGTAGGAGCCATCCTCTTCCTTGCTTTTTACCAAAAATAGAAATAAAACAAAAAACTGGAAATTTTAGTGAACCTAAATAGGTAGATGGTTAATTCCTTGAGAATCTCTTAGCACTTACTCTGTACAGATGCTGTTGACTTCTGCTTCTAATTGGGGGACCTCATAGTTAACTGTGAAGATCGTAGTTAACTGTGAATGTACTCCATGAACATTTTTATGTAATTATTCCACATGTCATTTAATAATCTAATTTTTTGCTAGTTTTTCATGAATTATATTCAGTATCACTTGTATGCAGAAGAACACAATACGGTTTTGAGCAAATATTTGCTATGTGCCTACTATTCAAGGTAATGTAGGGAAAACAGATTAGACTGCAGCTTGATTTCATGCATGAGAAAAATAGTATTTTTCATTGACATGGAGATGGATTTTTATTTTGAGCTTTAATTTAAAGCTCAGTGCCCAAGGTGGTAATCTGGTAGGCATCAGCCAGTGGAATTTCTGGTACCCTGATGTAAAGGGTACCTGTAGAGGATAAAGATAAAATGGTCACTATATCAAGGGTATGTATTGGGTGGGGTTTTAAATTGCTAGTGACTAAGTTTATTAGTGAATGTACTACCAGTTTAATTTTGTTTTCAGTCCTCGAATTAAAAATAAATGGACCTTAGTTATGTTAAATAACTCATAGAGCGTGTCAAAAGATAGGAAATATCACAGGATTGAAGGTCTTGCAACATGATAGATGTTTTTATGTGCAGCCTGGGATTGGTAAATGCTGGCATTTTATCTTTTAAAGATTTCTAGTAATAATGTGAGACACAGCTAAATTAGGATGACAGTCTTCAATAGGAATATGTAAGTTTGCTGATACTAAGTGGTTTTTTAAAATTGGGTTTTCCACTGGATTTACTTTTTTTTTTTTTTTTTCCTGAGATGGAGTTTCACTCTTGTTGCCCAGGCTGGAGTGCAATGGTGTGGTCTTGGCCCACTGCAGCCTTTGCCTCCTGGGTTCAAGCAGTTCTCCTGCCTCAGCCCCCCAAGTAGCTGGGATTACAGGCACCCACCACCATGCCCAGCTAATTTTTGTATTTTAAGTAGAGACAGGAGTTTCACCATGTTGACCAGGCTGATCTCAACCTCCTGACTTCAGGTGATCCACCTGCCTCCGCCTCCCAAAGTGTTGGGATTACAGGCATGAGCCACTGCGCCTGGCCTGGATTTATTTTTGAGAGGAAATTAGTCTTTCACATTTATAATAACATCAATATGAAAAAGGTTCATTTTATTTAATGAAGTTGCCACTTAGGAAAAAAAACCGAATTCTGCTTGTGTTTTTTAAGAGGAAATATAGGTGGTATATTTAGAGTCTCATATAAACAATCAAGATCTTCGATATCTCTCTCAATATTTGTTAGTAACGTTACTCAGAAAATATGTCACCACTTTGTTTTGATTCAGTTCTATATCCAAATATTTGTAACTTGTAAATTACCAGCAATAGACTGAACCAGGTTTTTTCCTTTTCTGGTTTTGAATTGAAAAATTGAAAATTGCTGCTTTATTTGTTTTTTTCATTTTAGAACTGGTTTTATGAGAATTGGAAGTTAACTTTGGGGATGACTTATTTCTGTGTTCAGTTTTTGTTTAAGGATATATACATCCTTGTACAAGGATGTATATAATATATATGACTAGCAGTCTCTCCCTTTTTTTTTTTTTTTTTCATTTTTTGAGATGAGGTTTCGCTCTCATTGCCCAGGCTAGAATGCAATGGCGTGAACCCAGCTCACCGCCACCTCCGCCTCCTGGGTTCAAATGATTCTCCTGCCTCAGCCTCCTGAGTAGTTGGGATTACAGGCATGCGCCACCATGCCTGGCTAATTTTTGTGTTTGTAGTACAGATGGGGTTTCTCCATATTGGTCAGGCTGGTCTTGAACTCCCAACCTCAGGTGAACTGCCTGCCTCGGCCTCCCAAAGTGCTAGGATTATAGGCATGAGCCACTGTGCCTGGTCGATCTCTTCTTTTTTTGTATAATGATTTTTAGATTTTCTGAACTTAATATTTGACCAGTAGAGGTAAGGTTTGAACACCGGGAGCAACTTACAATAAATAATGTTAGTATGATTTTTCACTGTAAAATATATGAGAGTTTGTTATAACTGATGGGTTTCTCTCTGAAATGATAGTGCAACATTGGTTAACTATTTCCCCAAACAGATTTTTTTAAATTAAGTTTTACATCAATAGGAAGAACATATTGGTTTTGGATGACTGAATGAATTTTAATGAATCTACAGTCTTTACTTGAAGTTTAGGTATTTTCAGGGAAGTTCTGTTTTCACCTTCTTCCTGGAATCCCAGATTTTTATTAGACATAGATTTTTAGATGTAAGAAAATATTAATTTAATTTCATCATGTTAAAGACTACTTTTCTATGCATGTGTAAACTGCTTCAAGCACTTAACAGGCTTCTTTTTTGTTTTATGATATAATACTTAATATATTAAGCATGCTTTGAAATGCATTTTAAGATAGAAAAGGTTAATTTTTTTAAGAATAACATAGACAACTTATTGCTAGTGTTGTATTGACTGGATCCATTCTAATTTTTATTGTTATTGGATAATCAGGCAAGAGCTCTGTAGATTTTTTTTGCCTTTAAGAAAAAAATTTCAGTGGAATGGAATTAACAAACATAGGTAGGCTTTTTTTTTGGTGGGGGTTGGGGAGATAGGGTCTCACTCTGTCATCTAGACTGGAGTGCAGAAAGGTGCCGTCTTGTCTCACTGTAACCTCTGCCTCCCAGGCTCAAGCAATCCTCCCACCTCAGCCTCCCAAATAGCTAGGACTACCACCTGGCTAATTTTTGTATATTTTGTAGAGACGGGGTTCTGATACATTGTTCAGGCTGGCCTCAGACTCCTGGGCTTAAGTGATCTGCACACCTTGGCCTCTCAAAGTACTGGGATTCTGTGGGATTCGCATCTGGCCTAAAACATAGGTATTAATAGTTGATATTCAAGGTAAGAATAATATTTTGAATATTTGAAAACACTAATAATTTTGGAAAGCCTTTTCTACAAAATTTTGAGTAAAGGAAGAAAAAGAGGTTTTGGCAGAAAGATAAGGAATGCCAGAATACACTGATTTAATTCTTAGAACCTATACCAAAATATTAAAAATTTATCCTAAAGTAAAATTTAACATCCCGTGGTTTGGAGAGTTTAGGAATAATTTATAACAGAAACATATATAGGAAAATTTTTATCTTGATTTTCAGTTTTTGCAGAGTGCTTTGAAGGTAATACATCTCTGTCTTAAGGAGTGTTGTTTTGAAAAACAATAGATTTTGCTTTACAATGGTTACACCTTTTCCAGGTAGAGCAATTAAAAAATTCCCCTTTCAACATACTTTGTTTTTATATTACAGACATTTAAAGAAGTGTCAATATGGGAAGTACTTGTTGTTTTTCGAGACGAAGTCTCGCTGTGTCGCCCAGGCTGGAGTGCAATGGCGCTATCTCAGCTCACTGCAAGTTCCACTTCCCAGGTTCACACCATTCTCCTGCCTCAGCCTCCTGAGTAGCTGGGACTATAGGCACCTGCCACCACGCCCGGCTAATTTTTTGGTATTTTTAGTTGAGATGAGGTTTCACTGTAGCCAGGATGGTCTCGATCTCCTGACCTCATGATCCGCCTGCCTTGGCCTCCCAAAGTGCTGGGGTTGTTTTTTCGATCTCCTGACCTCATGATCCGCCTGCCTTGGCCTCCCAAAGTGCTGGGGTTGTTTTTTTTTTTATTTTTTCCAGATGGGGCGTCGCTCTGTTGCCCAGGCTGGAGTGCAGTGGCACGGTCAAGGCTCACTGCAGCCTCAACCTCCCAGGCTCAAGTGATCTTCCCAAGTAGCTGGGACCACAAGTGTGTGCCACCATGTCTGGCTAATTTTCTTATTTTTTGCAAAGGTGGGGTCTTGCTGTGTTGACCAGGCTGGTCTTAAACTCCTAAGCTCAAGGGATCCCCCAGCCTCGGCCTCCCAAAGTGCTGGGATTACAGGTACGAGCCACCACGCCTTGCCTTATGAAGTAGGGTTTTTTTTTGTTTTTGTTTTTGTTTTTTTTTTGAGTTGGAGTCTCGCTTTGTCGCCCAGGCTATAGTGCAATGGCGCAATCTTGACTCACTGCAACCACCACTTCTTGGGTTCAAGCGATTCTCTTGCCTCAGCCTACTGAGTAGCTGGGATTACAGGTGCCTACCACTGGCCCGGCTAATTTTTGTGTTTTTAGTAGAGATGGGGTTTCACCATGTTGGCCAGACTGGTTTCAAACTCCTGACCTCAGTTGATCTGCCTGCCTTGGCCTCCCAAAGTGCTGAGATTACAGGCATGAGGCACTGTGCCTGGCCTGTGAAGTAGTTTTAATATATATATTTTTTACTTGACTAGTGTAGGTTATTGCATTCTCTTTTCCTGAGGCAGTATGTATTCTCAAGATTACATGTATAGTACTAATAATACTAGTAAGTGGGAATTACTTTTGGATTATGTGACAGCATTTTTATGTAGCTATTGTTTAAGTCCCTAGTGGTCCTCTCTTCATTTCCTCTGAATTCCCTTAATTTTCCTAGAATTTTAAGAAGGTTAAGGACCGTGTCCTGTTTGTATTTATTTGTAGTCTATAAAAGGTTAATGCTGGAAAGAAATCTCTTTCAGCCTACAACACTAATCCAGAAATGGTTGAAATGCTTTTTTATTTAAGAATAAAATCCCATGTCTGGACTGTTGCATCTCTCTAATATGTGCATATGGAATTTTCCCTTTGTCTAATCCATCAGATAATTTTTTTTCTCTTGTTTTCATGGGAGAGAATTAAAAGGAATAAGCTGCAGACTTTTAAAAAATGTTTCATTTAAAAAATCACCAAACATTGTAAAAAAAGTAACTTGAGAAATGTTAGGAAACAAATTATAGTTTTAACTACCACAATTATAATTTTCTTACTGGTTGTTACATGTTGATACTTCCTTTTAGTATTTCTCTTTAGTTGGCATTTAAGAGGCCATTATCCTCTCCCTAAAGGTAAATGTGTTTTTTGATAATCTAGCTACAGCCTGCTTTCTGCCTAGTTTGTGCTAGCTCAGTCCTAGGACATTAGATACCTAATCATCTTAAGAGAATTTAACCAGCAGATTAGAGTGATGTGGTTATTTGAGCCACTTATTAGACAATAGTAACTCTCTTAATCATATTGATCTGTACTTTTTGTGCATTATTAAAATCGAGCATAGTTTTTAAAGCCCACATACGATTTTAATTTCGAGCACAACAAGGTCAAGTTAAAATCTTAAGGCTTAATATTTTACATGAAGTTTTACTTTTTTTAAAATTAGAAGTAGCATACAGATTGTTATTTGGAAAGCTCCAAGGGAAAGCATTATCAGTTTTTTGTTTGTTTGGATTTTTACTAAGAGAAATGAGTCTAGTTTCAGGGATGTGTGTATGCATGTTTGTACCCATCTTCAGAATTCTGAAATAACTGAATTTCATTAATGTTAGACTTGTCAAGTGGCTGGAGGCAGATAACTGTACAGGTGCTACAGTGATTTCTAATGGATTCAGATTATTAATATAATACCTGTTTATTGCTTCCTAACAGTATGTAAGAAAATAAAAGTTGCCTACATATAAACCTAGTTATGGTAATTAAGCTTGATAAAAAATGTCTTTTTAAGATTAAAGGTTTGGGGCTTTTATTTTTGTTTTTTGAATCTCACTAGTAGACCGAGTAAAAGAATATACAGTAACTAATTTATTTTGAGTATTGCTTTTGTCATTCCCTGCTGTTACTAAGATTTAACAGCAAGAGTCCCTGGGTCTAGGTATATCTCAGTTTACATAAGATTTCTTTCTTTTTTTTTTGTTTTTTGTTTTTTTTGTTTTTTGAGACAGAGTTTCACTCTCGTTGCCCAGGCTGGATGGAGTGCAATGGCGCGATCTCGGCTCACTGCAACCTCCACCTCCCAGGTTCAAGCGATTCTCCTGCCTCAGCTCCCCAAGTAGCTGGGATTACAGGCGCCCGCCACCATGCCCAGCTAATTTTCTGTATTTTTAGTAGAGACAGGGTTTCACCATGTTGGCCAGGCTGGTCTCGAGCTCCTGACCTCAGGTAGTCCACCTGCCTCAGCCCCTGAAAGTGCTGGGATTACAGGCGTGAGCCACAGTGCTCAGTCTGATTTATTTCTTAAAAGTTGTATGCAGAATGATTTAAAGTGTATTGTCTGTTTGTTAATGAAAGAAACAATATAGTGAATTCTTTTTTAAGCAAAGTACCGTAAATTGATATTACTGGTAATTTTTATTTTTAACATATAGCTGACTTTGCATAAAGATACACAGTTACGTGAATGTTATAAGAAAGATGGCAAACAGGCTTTGTGTTATTATTTGTTTAAAATAGCAAATTATGGGCAAGTTATCTTACACAAAGGGTAGCCTTTTAAATTAATTGTACCTTTTATATTTTATTTAGCTTATATTGATTTTCATCTCTCCTTTAAAAACATTATTTAAATAGTACAGTGAGGGTACAATGAAAAAGATTTCATGGAATGCCACGTCAGAAAATACAGTGTCAAAACAATTTCAGTAAATTTTTTTCTCAAAATCCTCTTCAGAAATAACATATGCCCTTAATCCTAGTACAGATAAAAAACATGTCATTTTAATTTGTTTAGAAGTTACGAGATTGTGAATTGTAAGTAACATGGAATAACTTCCAAGTTTCTATACTCATTTTTCCCCCCCTGGTTTCTATTTTTATTTCCTCTGAAGTTTATGAAAGTTAGTAGAAATTGCAACCAAACTGTTAGTTTGCTAGTATTGAGTAGATATTCTCATGTTATATTAGATTACCACAGTGTAAAATAGAAGACATCATAAAAAGTAAAGGAATAATCCAGAAAGAAGTGTATTCTTTGGCTATTAAGTCTTATTCATAATATAACTTTAAGATTTGGGAAGAATGTTATGAAATTACTGTTTTTATTTTATTGCATTTTCTTAATATCCTTTACCTCACTGTGCATTTGACATGTAACCTAGATGAATAAAAATTTTGAAAAAGAAATGTTTCCTGTTACTCTGTTGAGGATGGTGTTATGTGGTTCCCTACCAGTTAATTCATATTAGGTGTTTCTGAATCAAGAAACTTGCTTTTCTGTAATGAAATAAATGATATTAGTTTCTAGTTAATATAACAATAGATTTTACGTATTTGGGGGATTATTTTTAGGTTTTTTGGTAGTTGAGAAAAGAATACCACTGTGAACATAAAAAGTCAAGATTTTTTTTCTTTAAACTGTATGTCCTACTAAACTATCCTATTAAAAATTGATGAATATTTGAAAAAATAGCAAAATTTAGACTGATTCAAGGAGAAATCAAAAGGCTAGAATGTGGAATGAATGACTCTTTAGCAGGGTACGTAGACATAGGGATGTGGCTAATATATCTAAATTTTGTGCTCTTTCTCGCTGTATGTAGTACAGATATTTTAGTTTTTTTTCTCTACGGATCTAAATCCTCAAAGCAGTAGGTCATGGATTTGTCCCTGAAACAGATAAATTGAAAGATGGTGACCTCTTCAGGTGCCTCACTTCTGTATTTATAGCTTTTCTTAAATATCCAGATGAATTACCTGAGTTATCTTTCGAATAATCCCACTTGAATCAGAGACTTCACAACTTTATAGTTAGTGGTGACACATTAAGTTGTTTTTTCTTTTGATCAGCTTTTCCATTACTCTGATAATCTTGGATCTTTGCTTTTACCTCTTTTGATCATTTCAAAATGGTAAACCCTTCATCAATATCATAAATAACTTTCCTGGGTGGTCAAAATGATGCAACGTTTATCAGTATAAGGACAAATTTAATCCTTAAAATCTTATTTTCATCTTGGAAACTTTATAACAAAAAGTTTAAATTTTTAATAATTGAGTATAATGGAAAAAGTACAAAATACATTCATTTGGTTTTATTTTAAAAATGACTTAACTCCTAAACATAAAGTTTCAGTGCATATTGCTGCATTTCATTTCCATGTAGCCCTATCTTAGACATTTTTCCTTTTACTAAAATAATTTTCTGATATTATTCTGAAGAAAATAATACATATATAGTTTTTGGTATTTAAGGCTTTTTTCTGGACATGGCCCTTTATAGATTTTTATCTTTTGTTGATGAAATTCTTCTTTTCTAAGAGATGTTTTGAAAATGACTGCTCTCTTTTCAAATTATTCTGCATGTATTTTCTATTTTTTTGATTGATATTTTTACACTTGATCTTAGTCAAAAGGCCAAGAAGCGATGATTGGCATTTTTATTACTGTTTTTTCTCTTTCTTTTTTGAGATGGAGTCTCGCTCTGTTGCCCAGGTTGGAGTGCAGTGGCGTGATCTTGGCTTACTGCCACGTCTGTCTCCCAGGTTCAAGTGATTCTCCTGCCTCAGCCTCCCGAGTAGCTGGGACTACAGGCGTGTGCTACTCTGCTGGGCTAATTTCGGTATTTTTAGTAGAGATGGGGGTTTCACTATGTTGCCCAGGCTGGTCTCAAACTCCAGACCTGAAGTGATCCACCCACCTCAGTCTCCCAAAGTGCTGGATTACAGGCGTGAACCACTGTGCCTAGCCTCATTTGTAAATATACATTTTCATCTTGGTAAATATTCTAATGTGTAATAAACTGCTTTTTTTTTTTTTTTTTTTCTTGAGTAGGTTCTATTAAAATGCAAATTTCCTTCTGTAGCTCTTGAGGTTTGCCTCTTTCCCTCAGTCCCTCATGCCCACACCTTATTCCCAGTATTTAGATTCCTTGGCTAGATAAGGTGTAAGATTTTTTGCTTTTCACTATCTGGATTGAGGCTAAGTATGATGTTTACCCCCTCCTTTCTCTTGGTGTTGTGTGGATAACAGAACCGGGCCTAGGCCATCAAAGGGCCTAGGGTCCTTTGATGGCATAGGGTCCTTTGACAGCAACAAGACAGATTTTTTTTCTTCTTATAGTGAGGAGATTGGAGAGATTGGGTATGGCAAAGAGGAAGAAGGGAATTTCTTCTAGGCTTTATTGTATATTACTATGGCTGCATAGACATTGAAATGGGGGTCAAAGGGGCCAACCATGTGTTTGTCCATTGCCCCACCTTTCCTTGTGCCTTAGACTTAGCAATAGAAAGGGAAGGGGGAATGATATTCCCATGTGTATCTGGGTTACAAGAATTATTCATGTTTCCTAGATTTAGTTAGCGTTCATAATGAGAGAGTGACAACACTTGTGTTAGTGGAGGTGCTCTTGTAGGCAAGATGATGCTAAATGTAGATTAATCCTGAGCAATTTCCATTTGGCTTTGAAACATTTTTCTATGAATACATGTAAGCTGACATTTCACTTCAAACAAAAATACAAAAGTCACGTTTGCGATGACCTTATTCAACTATGAATCCTAGCCAAAGCATTTACTTACCGAGTTGGGTTCATCTATGACCAACATCAGGCACTGGCATAGGCACTGATGTTCCTCAGAGCTTCTTGCATGCCGGTGGTATACACAGAGTATACATGCAAAGGTAAGCAAACAAACAACAAAATAGGGCAGGTGCTAAGTATAATGGAAAGGCAGGGCAGTGGACCAATATTTAAATTCCTTTTGTGTTTTTTGTTAACGTTGTCTTTAACCCTCACCATAACTCCGTGAAGACACTGATTAGTGAAATAGTTTACCAGGGTCATGTAGCTAAGAGGAAGTAGGCAGGGCTTTAACTTGTGTCTGCTGCCAAAAATCTATAGTTCCTGTGCTGGGAACACCAGTCTCATCCTGTATATTCTTCTTTCCTTCAGCAGTGAGAACAATTATAGTCTATTGTGGTTTCACCTAATTAGGACTCAAATTTTCATCTGTAAAATGAGAGTAGTGTTTGTTTAGTTTTAAAATCCTGTGCTTCTGATTATCAAACCTGGAAAGGGGAATTTGTCATGGGATGAACATGGTAAAGGAAAAGTTAGGTTTTGTTTTGATTTGTTTTTGTGATTCAGATTTTCTAATGAGATTTAGAACATATTTGAAAAGGAAACTAATTCATAAAATTAAACATTTGATGGCAACAGTGCAGAAGGCTTTAAGGTCATAAGGGGGTAGACCTCACTGTATCAGGAATATGTGACAACACAGATATATCTATATTTTGGTATTTGAAAAGTTAGAACCTATTTAGTGTAGGATAGAAGCTTAGTGAGACAGTACAAACCCATTTCTAGCATAAAATGGATGAGTTAATGTTTTTAAATAAAAAGTAGTTGGTAGATTTTTTAAAAATTCTAAAATATTATTATAATTTTTAAATAATAGAGATGGAGTCTTGCTATGTTGCCCAGGCTAGTCTCGAACTCCTGGGCTCAAGTAGTCCTCCTGCCTCGTCCTCCCACCTCGTCCTCCCAAAGTGCTGGGATTATAGACATGAGGCACTGTGCCCAGCCGTTGTTGGGTTTTTGACCTTTAACTTTCCCTGTGTTGTCATTATAACAGCAAACATTTCAAAATAATTTGATCAGGAGGAGAAATAGCACCTGAGTTACCCACAGATTGAATGGTTATTAATTATTTAACACAGATGTGTTACATTTACCTCTATAGAAAGATGCTTTTAATGATTATAGAAAAACCAGTAAGTTCAATATTAGAAATTTATGTTTTAAGATTGTGACAGACATCAGAGCTGGCAGATGGGAGAATGTGCAGCTTGGATAACTTAAATGTTGTAAGCATGGAATGTGCCTATGTTAATGACTGAATCTTAAATTGGAAATGTTTTCATGTATAACTTTACTTGAAGTAATTACTTTTATATTTTTGAAAATCAAAACAGTCTCTTTGTAGCAATGCAGTTGTTTTAGTAGCATAGAGGAATAATCATGTGAGAGCAAGGGCAGTATCCCCATGTTTATTCTATCCTATAATGAACTGATAGAGTCAAATAGATAGCAGCTTCTGTTTTTTTGTTTTTGTTTTTTTTGTTTTTTTTTGAGATGGAATCTTGCTCTGTTGCCCAAACTGGAGTGTAGTGGTGTGATCTCAGCTCACTGCAACCTCTGTCTCCTGGGTTCAAGCGATTCTCCTGCCTCACTTAGCCTCCCAAGTAGCTGGGATTACAGGCATGAACCACACACCTGGCTAATTTTTGTAATTTTAGTAGAGACGGGTTTTCACCGTGTTGGCCAGGCTGGTCTCAAACTCCTGACCTCAAGTGGTTTGCCTGCATCAGCCTCCCAAAGTGCTGGGGTTACAGGTGTCAGCCCCCATGCCCGGTCAGCTTCTGTTATTAATATGCTGAATTTTCCTAGCTCCTCCCCAGCGATTTTTTTTCCCCTTCAAGAGATATTTCTTTTTAAAAGCAGATAAAATAACTGCAGAATCTTACAATCTTACCTGTCATTTACTTCTGTATAGCAAGAATCACATTTTAAAAGAATGTCACGAATTGTTACCATAAGTTAGCTAATATTTGTATAGTAACTCAGAGTACAAATCCTGACGCCTAGTGCTTTTTTTTTTGAGACAGAGCCTTGCTCTGTTCCCCAGGCTGCAGTTTAGTGGCATGATCTCGGCTCACTGCAACCTCTGCCTCCCAGGTTCAAGCGATTCTTGTGCCTCAGCCTCCCGAGTAGCTGGAATTATAGGCGTGCACGCCACCACACTCAGCTAATTTTTTGTATTTTTAGTAGAGACGGGGTTTCACTATGATGGCCAGGCTGGTCTCAAACTCCAGATCTCAAGTGATCCACCTGCCTTGGCCTCTTAAGTACTTGGATTACAGGCGTGAGCTACCACACCTGGCCCCAAGTGCTTTAAACAAATCTTATTTAAGTTTGATTTCCTAATGATAGTGTAAAATGACCTTGGAACACAAGATCCTTAATTGTGGTTTCTTGTTGGAAGACAAAGTTGGAAAGACAACCATTTCATTATTTTATTGAAGTTTATATAGTATTGACTTGTCATTGTTTGAATATATTGGAAATGAAAAATGGCAGTGATCATAATTTATTTTCAATTTTAAGTGTAATATATGAAAATATTGCTGTCTCTGTTTATGATGAATACTAAATTTAAGCTAAGTTATAAGGTATGCTGTTTGGAAATATGGAAGATACAAGAATGAAGCCAGATAACAAGTTTATGCTTGTATTTCCTACTGATGAAGACTTTCAGACGAGTTATTTTCATGGGTAGGTGATGTCACTCTGCATGTATACACTTATACTTTTTTGCATGATTATACATGTAGGAGTGGTACAATTTTGACTTGACTATTGACCTGTTGCCTCAATTTGGGGATGGGGTGGAGAATATGAGGGCAAGATGCTCTGAATGGTATTAGTCACATAAATTTTAAAATAACTCACTAAAATAACTTACTACAAACACCTAAAAAAAAAAGCCCTTAAAAAATAGAACATATGGTCAAATAGTCAATATTGTACTTGGCCCTCATATCTTCTGCACCCAAGTATTTGGACATCACACAGTATCTTGATTCCATAATAATCATTTTGAACTCTGACGAGAACGCCATAGAATATTGCAACTTTCTTTTCTTTTTTTAGAAAAGAAAAACCTCAAACACGAATCAGTTTCTTGATATTTAAACTAAAATCAATTACCAACTGATACCAAGGCCACACTGTTGAATTTTTTGGTCATTGAACTTGATTTACCCCTTAAGGGGATCTGGAAATTATTTTTAAGTGGTCAACTAAAGTTGTCCTGATCGTCAGAATTTCATATTGTGACATGTCTGTTCTTTATACAGTGGCACCTAACAACTCATTTGCTTTTATGTTTGGTCATTTTGTATTTAAAAAATATTACTACATAAACTTGTGGTTTGGTAGTTTAGTTTTAAGGGGTCACTACCCAAAGTGTGTTTTTGTTCAGTGACAGTTGACACAATGGATATTTGTATTAAAATAGTAATACTTCATTGTGTTACATTTTTATGATTCATTGACATATATGCATTCCTTCACAGAGTTTCATAAAATAGGTGTGTTTAATATTCATTTGTTGGATGATATTTTAAAAACCTTAATGGAAATAAATAGTTTGCTTGCGCTTCATAAATAGCCTTTGGGGGTGAAAACAACATTCCTTTATTTCTGCTTTATATTAAAATAGGGGTAGTAGAGGAATTTCTTACTTGAAGGGAAACTTTATGTTTGCTTTTTGCTGTTAATGTTTTTCTTAAAAAAGGGGTAGAATTAGCACTTTAAAGCATGTATCTATTCTACAAGCATGAATTTTGACTTATTTTAGCATGAATTGCTGCAGTGGAATAAATTTACTTTGAAACTCAGCTGCCTTTTTCAGCCAGTTAGGGGGATTTGAGGGTGGAAGGGACCTCTTCCAGTAAGAACTTTAATATCTTCTTGTAAAATCACCCATAAGATTGCATGTCATTTAATTGTAGTATGAGCTGGTTGTCTTTCTTAGGGAAAAGGAAATAGAAATATCCCTCATAAGATATCCAAAGCAAAATCCTGAAAATGGATTTTGTTGTGTTGTCTTTTAATAGAACATCATAAAGTATATAACATCCCTGTTATTATAAAAGGACTTTACTGGAAATAGATGCATTAGTCAAAGAGCTCTAGTGTTAACCTTATTTCTTTAGGACATAGCAAAATATATGTGATTTTCTTTTCTGAATCTACTAGAGACTTTTTATATTACCCAGTAAGAGAAAGAACTAGATTCATTCTTTTAAAAAATATAAATTGGGTTTTAATAATTTGCATCAGTTTTTTCCTTTAAGAAATCAGTTCCACTTTCTCTGTGGAGTCATCCTTTTTTTCTTAATCTTGCTCTTTAAAAGTATGACAGGAATTCAGTGTAACATTGTTGAGTATAGTCTTGTCTTCTGTTCTTCATAGTAACACTCCTTTTCCTCCTTCCAAAATGTGTCCATCATCTTTGTAAGCTTGGATTATCTTTTTTACTTTCACATTTTGTACAAAATACTAGATCTATAAAGTGCAGCTTTTCTGATCAAATAGAATAATGAAGGCAACTGACATTAGAGGGCTCTTACTAGTTTCAGAAGTATTTTTCACCCCGCACGTTAGATACAAGTATACATTTTCTTTCCTCCCTAGATGGACCTCCAGTTGTAGCTCATTATGATATGTCTGACACCAACTCTGAGCCAGAAGTGGTAAATGTGGACAATTTATTGGCGGCTGCAGTAGTTCAAGAGCACAATAATTCTGTAGGCGGCCAGGACACAGGAGCTACCTGGAGGACCACCGGGCTTCTAGAGGAGCTGAATGCAGAGGCAGGTTGGTCTTCCCCATTCCCCTTCTCTAATGGTGTAATATGCATGTGTCCTGGCAGCTGTTTTCCTTGTAGTGGACCCTGATGAGGAGAACAGGTCATACCAGAGACATCTGGCACTGAATGATTGATTGTGACTATCCAGGCTGCCATTTATACCCAAAAAAATTTGGATAGCTTGTCATTCATCTTTCCTACTCAGAAGGAATACAAATAAGAGCATTTAAGACATTAATTGTAGGTATTGGTAGGTTTCAGTAGGCATATTTCTTGGATTAAAAATGCCCAATATATGCAAAAATGTCCCAGATATGCTCATATTCTTTGGCCAGTTCTTTCTCTCACTTTAATTCTGGGTAGTGACCTTGCAGCTTGGATAGGGAATTGTTGAATCTCTCTCCCTGTGGGGCTGGCTGTTCATACACAGCGCTGCCACTGTTTCTTGTGCTTCTTGCTGTGGAGTGAGCCTGTTAATTGCTCTTCAGTAAGTTCTCATTTGTCTTTTCTAACCCCTTTCTTTTAGTTTCTATCTCTGTTAGCTCAGGAAAAAAAATCTCTGTCCCTGTCTTACATTTTTTTAGTTTTGTGATTATTCTTTAAAGTGGTATTTATTCACTAAAAAATCCACTGCTATTACCTTTGAAAAACTTTCACGATACCTCCAAGTCTCCTTCAGTATTTTCCTCAACACTTTCAGCATTCTAATTTAAACCTTTTTGTTGTTGTTGTTGTGAAAGTACTAGCACTGAACATTTAAGAAGAGAAGAAGGGGATTGAGAGACTGCTTGTGTAGTGTATAATTTCTTTAGTGTTGCTGAAAGATTATAGTTTTCTAGTTAATTTATAAATGCATTGGTTTTATGAGTTATCTAATAGTTTAATCACTACCTAAAGTTACTTTTATGAAAAATGAGTTTTATAAAAAATTGAGTTATAGTTTAGAACTTTTTATATTGCGACAGAACTCCACTGATTGTTGTTGTCTTTTTTTTTTTTTTTTTTTGAGATGGAGCCTTGCTCTGTTGCCCAGGCTGGAGTGCAGTGGTACGATCTCGGCTCACTGCAAACTCCGCCTCCCGGGTTCACGCCATTCTCCTGCCTCAGCCTCCCGAGTACCTGGGACTACAGGCGCCTGCCACCACGCCCGGCTAATTTTTTGTATTTTCGGTAGAGACGGGGTTTCACCGTGTTAGCCAGGATGGTCTCCATCTCCTGACCTTGTGATCCGCCCGCCTCGGCCTCCCAAAGTGCTGGGATTACAGGCGTGAGCCACCACGCCCGGCCTGTTGTTATCTTAAATGATTCCTTTCATAATCTTCGATTGGAACTACAGAAAAATCACTTGTTTGTTGACCTGATTGATTTACTGTAGCTAATTTTGGAACAGAACCTGGATTTAGTTTTGATTTTGTTTTTTTTTTTTTTTTTTTGACTGGTAACTGCCTGTTTGTCCTTGGACCAGTTGTTTCTCCTCTGGACTTCAGTTTTTATATATATAAATACTTGTTTTGCCCAACAAGTGTCTTTTAAGGATTTATTAATACATATTAATACAAATACTTTGCAAAGAAGTAATAATGCTTCTGGGCACAGTGGCTCACACCTGTAATCCCAGCACTTTGGGAGGCCGAGGTAGGAGGATCACTTGAGGTCAGGAGTTCAAGACCAGCCTGACCAACATGGTGAAACTCCATCTCTACTAAAAATACAAAAATTAGCTGGGCGTGTTGGGTGTGGTGGTGGACGCAGTGGTGGGCGTGGTGGTGGGCGCCTGTAATCTCAGCTGTAGAATTGCTTGAACCTGGGAGGCAGAGGTTGCAGTGAACTGAGATTGTGCCACTGCACTGCAGCCTGGGTGACAAAACTAGACTGGGTCTCAAAAAAAAAAAGGAAGTAATAATGCTTTATATCAGTAGAAAGTAGTTTGGCCACATTTTGTACAGTGTGTGTTTCTAAGTTACTTTATTTATTTATTTATTTGAGATGACGTTTTGCTCTTGTTGCCCAAGCCAGAGTGCAATGGTGCGATCTTGGCTCACTGCAACCTCGGCCTCCTGGGTTCAAGTGATTCTCTGGCCTCCGACTCCTGAGTAGCTGGGATCACAGGCGCGCACCACTGCGCCCGGCTAATTTTTTGCAGAAATGGTGTTTCACCATGTTAGCCAGGCTGCTCTTGAACTCCTGACCTCAGATCATCTGCCCACCTTGGCCTCCCAAAGTGCTGGGATTACAGGTGTGAGCCATCACACCCAGTCTTGTAATTTGTATATTAGATAGTTTATCTTTGTTTTTCATCCTTTGACAATTAAGTCATCCATTCCACTTCAATTTTATTTCCCTGTTTTCTTAGTCTTGCTATTAAATACAGACCATTTTATAGTAAAGTTTTGGGTTAAAAAATGAATGATTACCAACGTTTTGCTCTTCATATGCAGAATTCTTAATATTAGGTTGAACCATATGGAATTGTTAATATTTGATTTTTTGACCTGCCACAAATCCAGCCATTTCATATGACTTAACTGAATAGTGCAAAGTTCGAGGTTTTAAAGTATCATTAAAGTTTAGCTTTTGGGATAGCATTCACATTTTCAGATTCAAGTAATTGTTAGCCTGATTATTTAAAAAGCACTCTTAGGAAACTCCTACCATTCTTTTTAAGAAAGAAAGCATGGTAAAAGTATGTGAGGAGGAAAACAACTGTGGCTTCAGATGTTTTCCTTCCCTTTGCCCTTCCCATGCCAAAACTATCCTAAATTTGATATTTAATGTGTGGTATTCCTATGTATTTCTTTATATATTTGTACTATATTTGTTATGTATCTAAATAAGCATGTTTTTAAAACTAATTGGTATCATTGAAGGTAATCATATGAAATGTGCTTTTTTAGTTAAACATTTTATGAGTTTTGTTGTTGTAATGTATGGCTCTAGTTCATTCATTTTCCACTGCTATTTAGTATTCCACTATATGAATATGTCACAATTTACCCATTCTCTTGTTGGACATTTTGGGTGCTATCTTAAGTGATACTGCTCTTAACATTTCTTTATGTGTTTTTTGGTAGAGCATTTGTGCATATTGGACTATAAATTTTGTGTAGGTTTCTGTATATCATAGGATGCAGTCACCACTGCTCGGCAGATCCCCATGACATTTTGTTATGAAGCTTATTGGCTCTTTCAAAGGCATTTTTTTTTCTCAAGTCAGACAATACTGGTATGTGGGTAATAAATAAAAATAATACTATAGTCTTGATGTGATTATCATAGTGGAACCCATCTTGTGAAGATACCTGAATGTGCTTATGGTATCTCAATAAAATATTAATAGAATTTATGCTTAGGAGCCAGTTAATAGTTTTGAGACTTGGACTATTAGTCAGATGGTCATTCTTATGGTGTGAGTGTAAGTTAAAATTTTAATAGTTAATTTGGGGTCTCTCTTTCCCCTTTACAACAAAATAAAAGCCTAGTTATTGAACAGACTATTCAGGGGTTCACTTTAATCAACAGCAGCATCTCAATGCAGGTCCACAGCCTCATGGATCGCATCGGTACGCACTAAAGATAGAGTAGTTTGCCTATTTCCAAGCAATTAGATGATTATCTTGCATCCAAAATATATATTTAGTTTTAGTTTTAACCTAGGCAAAATACTTGAATCACATGCAGGTGTTAAAAAGTAGGTTGAAATTAGAGAAGCTGCTGATCAACAAAAGACCTAAATTTTCAATTTCAGCTCCTGCCATGTGTTTGCTTTTTTTAAATTGATGATGGAATTGAACACTGTAGTGGGTGGTTTTGAACCAGTAGCCACTTAGAAACCACATGCCCTCAGGTAAATTATATAAAGCCCCAGTTTTCCCTATGTACAAAACTGGGACACAGCCAGTTATAGTATCTACTCCAAAAGGTTATTGTTACCACTAAGTGAAATACAATGTGTTTACTATGGAGGACAGCACAGAGTAGGCCCTCAGAAATGCTAACCAGCATTATGTTAATATGCTGAAGTAGACTGAATAAGGAAGTGATTAATGTATCAATCACTGAATTTCTAATTACTCTCTTGCGAGTTGCTCTTGCTATAAGTACTTCTTAAATTTTGCCAGAGCGTAGAAATTACTCAGTGTGCTTATAAATATTCACACTCCTAGGTTTCTCCCGGATGATTCTGTCAATAAATCTGAAATGGTTTCTGGGAATCTCTTTTTAATAATAACCTCAGGTAACTCTTGTATCCAGCACGTTTAGAAAACTGTATTAATGTATCTGAAAATGGCTTCATTTTTGTTGCTAGTAAGGGCTCACTGCAAATATAAATGTAGTTGGGGCAAAAAGAAGCAGAAGTCTTGGAGAGGAAGGCTTATAAATGTGGTAAACTGAACTTATTTAGAATTTCTTCCCTGGGAAGTTAAAACTTTAAATACCTTATCTTTTCCATCAGCCTTCTTGTCAAGAAGGTAGGCTCTGAGCATTTTCCCCATCTTTACAATAGGGATGGTAATCTTGATTTATCCCTAACATGGTGGCAGTACAGAGAAATGAATCCTGGGTTTCCTGTTCCTAGTGTAGGGTTTTTAATAATCAGACCAGAATGGCCATGTTTCTGAATCAGTATTGTGAAGGAGATGAAGTATGGTCATGTTTTTCACGTTTATCTGCATCAAATTGATGGTAAGATTTTATATATATATATATATATATATATATATATTTTTTTTTTTTTTTTTTTTTTTTGAGGAAGTCTCCAGTCACCCAGGCTGGAGTACAGTGGCACATTCTGGGCTCACTGCAACCTCTGCCTCCTGGATTCAAGTAATTCTCCTGCCTCAGCCTCCCAAGTAGCTGGAATTACAGGTGTGTGCCACCGCGCCCGGCTAATTTTTGTATTTTTAGTAGAGACAGGGTTTTACCGTGTTGGCCAGACTGGTCCTGAACTCCTGACCTCCAGTGATCCGCCTGTCTTGGCCTCCCAAAGTGCTAAGATTACAGGCATGAGCCACCACGCCCAGCCAGATTTTAGATTTTTGACCTCTTCCTTCACTTTTTTTTTTGTGGGGGGACAGATTCTAACTCTGTTGCTCAGGCTGGATGCCGTGGCAATCTCGGCTCATTGCAGCCTACGCCTCCTTGTTCAAGTGATTTTCCTGCCTCACCCTATCCAGCAGCTGGGATTACAGATACCCTTCACCACGCCCAGTTAATTTTTTTGTATTTTTAGTAGAGACCGGGTTTCACCATGATGGCCAGGCTGGTCTCGCCCTCCTGATCTCAAGTGATCCACCCGCCTCTGCATCTCAAAGTACTGGAATTTCAGGTGTGAGTTACTGTGCCTGGCCCTCTTCCTTCACTTTTTAAGGTTGTCTTTAACATTCTCTTTAAAGAGCTAAAAGTAGGCCGGGCACTGTGGCTCATGCCTATAATCCTGGCATTTTGGGAGGCTGAGGCGGGTAGATCACAAGGTCAGGAGTTGGAGACCAGCCTGTCCAATATGGTGAAACCCTGTCTGTACTAAAAAAAAATACAAAAATTAGCTGGGCATGGTGGTGTGGGTTCCTGTAATCCCAGCTACTCGGGAGGCCGAGGCAGGAGAATTGCTTGATCCCAGCAGGTGGAGGTTGCAGTGAGCCGAGATTGCGCCAGTGCGCTCCAGCCTGGGTGACAGAATGAGACTCTGTCTCAATTAAAAAAAAAAAAAAAAAACTAAAAAAAACCCTAAAACTAGTAATTTGCTTGTTTTTAAAGCTAGATGAGTAGTGACTTAAGATGTTATTATTATTTTTTTTAAATGCCTAGTATGCGACTGTCATACAGTGTGTAATATTACTTTCTCTTCAGTTTGCTGCAAAGCTCAGGCCTAGTTCTGACCCAGTGGATTTACAGTTTAAAAAGTAGCTGGATTATTTCCTTTAAAGACAGAAAGAAACTGTTTTCCATGATAATTTAGTTACTACTTTTTCTGTGCTTCTTTTTCTTACCCTATCTTGGTAACTACCTTATCCTGGTAACTTTTTCTTACTCTATCTTGTTGAAAAGGTCTGCAGTGGGAGGACAAAATTCAGAATTTTCTCATATAGTGAAAGAAGTTATCTTTCCAAAGACGTACACAGGCAGAGACCTACACAGAGACAGCCAGCTGTCACAATAGCTAAATATAAGTGCTCTGCTTTATTTTCAGTTTAATATATGATAATTGTGGTATTTACATTTTTCTCTACAGGGCTTGTTCTTGTCTTAGAACTGGAAAAGATTACTACGACTGACAGTATTTGAAGAACCTCATAGCATCTTTGGCTCACTTTTGTGTATGCTTTAGGCACTGTTCTGCCATTGGAATCCTGTGAGGTCCTCCTTGGGGGGTGGGGTGGGGTGGGGAGGGGCAGAACAGAAAAGGCCCAAAGGCCAGAGAATGTCAGGTTCTGTACTGGAGCTCCCAAAGGAATGTATGGCATGCTGAAGAGGGTTACAGTGACAGAAAAGGACTAATGGTCCTGGCTCTGAAATAGAAGAAGGAAGAGGCAGAGGCATCCCAGAATGCCTTTGGTGTCCCCATCTCATTGTCCTAGCTGATTTGTTTTCTCCGTGGCACAATTTATCTAAGGCTCTGACAGGAAATTTGGCAAATGTCTCACACTATTAGTCTAGGAGTTCTTAACATTTACCAGGCAGTCTATATTTAGCACCCCCATCACTTTCTCATGCCTCTTATTTTATCTTGTACTAGTATTTTGACCAAGCAATACAGATAAGAGCAGACCCCCGGCCAGAGTCTATAAGAGCAGACCCTAAGCCAGGCGTGGAGGCTCACGCCTGTAATCCCAACACTTTAGGAGGCCAAGGCAGGTGGATTACTTGTGGTCAGAAGTTCGAGACCAGCCTTACCAACATGGCCAAAACCCATCTGTACTAAAATACAAAATTAGCCTGGTGTGGTGGTGCATGCCTGTAATCCCAACTAAGGAGGCTGAGGTGGGAGAATCGCTTGAACCTGGGAGGTGGAGGTTGCAGTGAGCTGAGATCACGTTGTTGCACTCCAGCCTGGGCAACAAGATCAAAACTCCATCTCAAAAAAAAAAAAAAAAAAAAAAAGCAGACCCCAATTTTAAGTGACCAGTTTTAGCATATTGTTTGGGTTTTATAACCATGTTAAATACCAGCAGGTTTGGATTGCAATTTTTACGGCAGAAATTGCACTGCCAGAATTGTTTGGATTATCTAACAGTGTGGAAGGAATATTACTAGTTTTTAGATCCATAATGAATGAATAAAGTTAGAAGAATCTGAAATGTTGGTGATGGTACCTTGTTTTGTTTTTTTAAGACAGTACAAAATTAACAAAAGTAACATAGTAACTTTTCATAAAAAATAAAGTGATGATATTTCTAGCTCTGGAGTAAGGCTATTGGAGGTGGTAAGGTGAGGATGGCGGGAGTAAGGCTATTGGAGGTGGTAAGGTGAGGATGGCGGGGTCCTAGTCAGTGAAGACTGGTTATTCAGAAATATTGATGATGGATGTTTCACAAAACATTCCTACTAGAGACGGTAGAATTATAAATTAGAACTCTGGTTATAGGAACTGGGCAAAGAGATACTAAGAATTAACTAATTATGTCATATTCTTGTTGTATTTTCTTAATTACTGTTGTTTAAAAGCATTGAGTGATCAAGGAAGAAGAGTTTGGTTATGGTGACCCTGCCTGTCCACAATCTGCCTTTTTAATTTGGTTTAATTCATTTCATTTATTTATTTTTAGGATCCCAACAGGCTGAACCCCTTACTGTGAGTCTATGACAAGTGGCTTTTAGTACCTCTTGGAGCTCAGCTCATTGCTTGCTTGCTTATTGATTGATTAAGACGGCTTCTCGCTCTGTCATCCAGGCTGGAGTGCAGTGGTATAATTCAGCTCACTGCAATCTCTGCCTCTTGGGTTCAAGCAATTCTTCTGCCTCAGCTTCCTGAGTAGGTGGGACTACAGGGGCATACCACCATACCTGCCTGATTTTTGTATTTTTAATAGAGACAGTTTTGCTATGTTGGCCAGACTTGGTCTCAAACACCTGACCTCAAGTGATCTGCCTGCCTCGGCCTCCCAAAGTGCTGGGATTACAGGTGTGAGCCATGTAGCCCAGCCCAGCTTCTTACTTCTTAGTGAGTAGGCACAGACAGTTTTGAGGTGGTTTTTTCACATAAATAATTAGTATTCATGATAGCAGGACTTGTAAGTAGAGAGAGACTAAGACACGTGCCAGGACTGTTTCATGAATGAGTAACTGTCCTGGAGTCAGTACATGGCAGTGAAATGGTAACCTCCTGGAAGGCACTGCCTGCTGGTGTTGGTACAAGAGGATGGAGATGAGTAATTTATAAGTGATCTGCATCCCAGCATTGGGGGTTAAGAGCAGCTTCCTCTTCAGAAGACTTCAGGGGAGACAACGTCTTCAGGAAGGTCAGTCAGGTTTCCACAAGGAGGTGGAGAGAAAGTTCAGTGTATTTTACCATGAAGTTGGCATTCCAGAAAGCAGTGGTAAAGTTGTAGGAGGGTGAGCAGTGGGTGACTGGAGCAAAGGAAAACAACAGAGTTTGGGATAAGATGGCAAAAAATGGATGATCCCTGGTGCTTGTATTTTGTGGGTAGCTAAGAGGGAGAAAGTACAGTGTTTTACTTCTTGTAATCGCTGGTTTTCCTTCTACCCCTCGTTACTGCTTTTGCCTTTTCTACTCTGTAGGCTTTTCTACACTCTTTTTTTTTTTGGAGACAGAGTCTTGCTCTGTCACTGGGCTGGAGTGCAGTGGCGCGATCTTGGCTCATTACTGAAACCTCCGCTTTCTGGATTCAAGCAATTCTCCTGCCTCAGCCTCCTGAGTAGCTGGGACTACAGACGCACACCACTACACCCAGCTAATTTTTGTATTTTTAGTAGAGATGGGGTTTTACCATGTTGGCTAGGATGGTCTCCATCTCTTGACCTCGTGATCTGCCTGCCTTGGCCTCCCAAAGTGGTGGGATTACAGGTGTGAGCCACTGCACCCGGCCTCTATTCTCTTATGTAGCTACTTCTACCACACTACTTTTCTACGTCGTTGGACCAATCACCCATCCCTTTATCAGTCCTCTCCCAGCTTCATGTCCTTCCCTATCAAGCCTATATAGGCCTAGCTGTCCTTTGCCAAATGTCACTTGTAGAGTTGGCTTTCCTGTTGTACTCACCTGGCAGTCTGATCACTGGATGCACACTTTGAGCCTTTATCTACCCTGCTAAGCATAGCTGGAGAAAATCACTTTGTTACAGAGTTAAAGGTTGCCTTAATTTCCTAGTCTGTGGCCTCATTCAGGCTCTCAGTGCTTCCCATAAATCCCGCCTTTTCCTTATGCAGGATTCTTTCTTCATAGTGGCTACTTGGCTTTTCTGCATCTGCCTGCACCTACACTCTGCAGATGGCCTTGCCACATTCTTCAAAATCCAGATTACCTCAGCTTTCTGCTGTCAAACCTATTCTCTGCCCTTTTGGAATATGAACAGGTCTCTCTCATTGTTAAAAACTACACATACATACATACGTACATACATACATGCATACACCCCTCCCTCAAGCCCATATTCCTTACTCAGTATCATCCTATCTCCTTTTCTTCTATAGCCAAACTTCTTAAATTGTGTTTACTCTTCCTTCCCTTTCATTATTCTTCAGATTGCTTTGCTATATTGGCTTTCTCCCAAGCTGGAGTGCAGTGATGCAGTCATGGCGCACTGCAGCCTTGACCCCCTGGGCTCAAGCAATCCTGTCGCAGTTTCCCGAGTTGCTGAGTCTATAGTTACATACCACCAAGCCTAATTCCCCGCCCCACCGCCCCACCCTGTCTCTTAATTATTTATGTTCATCAATACTTGGGTTGTGTTCTATAGACCACTTTTACTTTTCTGGATGATCTTTATTCTCTCACTTATTGCAGAGGATTTAGCAAGTCTGTATTTCCTCTTTAGATCTCTGACCTGAGCTTTAGAACAGTACCGATTGTACCATTGACTGTCATCTACTGACTTTATGATAGTTTCACTCATTTTTGAAACATTCCTGGCACCTGTCTTAGTCTGTCTCTGCTTGCAAGTCCTGCTATTATGAACACTCATTATTTATGTGAAAACTTAAGTTATGTGAACTGCTTATTGTATATATTAAAGGCACATTATCATCATGCCCTAAGCAACCACCCTCAGCTTTTATTAGTGCACTGAATGGCCCTGTAACTCTATCCCTTTACCTAAGTCGGAAACCTAAGCATCATTTTTGACTTTCTGTGTTTTTTCATTTGCCTAATTCCCAACGTCACTAACTCCATTCGTACACACACACAGAGTATTTTCCGTTGTTTTTTTTCCTAGTTCAGTCGCAGTCATTTCTCACCCAGGAAGCTGCAGCAGTCTGATTTTGTTGCCTCCAGTATTTCCTGTCCTGCTTGCTATCAGTTTCATTTCTATACTCTGAAAAGAAACTCTTTAAAATGCAAAACCAGATGACGTCACTCCTCTGCTTAAATCATTAAGTGGCTTCCTACTTCTCGAAGTTAAATCCAGACAGCTTATCATGATCTGACCTGCTGACTTTGGTAGCCTTGTTTCTTATTACTCTTTTGACTGTTACCCCAAAATCTCACCAAACTTTTATACCTTAAAGGACAACAGAATGTTCCGTATGCCACTTCCCCTCACCTGTGCCTACTCTTCCTTTAGAACTCAGCTACCCTGATTGCCCTCAAGTCTGGTGAATGTTCCCTATCAGAGCAGTTTTCAAGCGATGGTGCAATAGACTGCTTTTTATTATCTCTGCATATATTGCAGGTTCATTGAGGGTAGAGACTATGCCTGCCTTGTTCCCCATAGTATTTCTAGCACTTAGCACAGTGCATAGCATGTCACAAGTATTTATTGCAGGTACAAACAAATAAACAGTAAAGACTGTTTGAATTATTGAGAGAGTCTGTGATTTTGCATTCTTCCCTAGCAGTACAGTTGGAACAGTGTGCATGAGGATAGCCATGACTAAAACATTGAAGTAGAAATTGGATGAAGACTTGGCCACAACAAGGTATTAGGGATCAGAACAAGAATCTAGGTTTACCAAAGCAAGGCTTAACCAATTCTATTTAAGCAGCCTCCCTAGATTTAATAAAACAGTTTTATCTGGTGAATGCCACCTTTTGTGTACTTATAGGGTCCAGATATGTGCCCACTGCCAGTGCCACATGATCTGGATTACAAACCCATGCAGACTGTGATATATAATCTCAATCACTTGTTTAGCTAGGAGCCATTCTAAGCATTAAAAATTTTTCACATATATGCATCCTTTTCAGTCGAAGGATAAAAGATAAAAATAGTACTAAAGAATTATGAAAAAGACCCACAATCATATTCAAACTTGATTATTTTTCACAGCTTTACCCAGAATCTACATGTTTTTATAGTGTTATATGTAATACTTTATATGTTAGTATACATTTTTCCAAGTTGCTACATAGCACTGTAATGAATATCTTTGGATATAACATTTTGCTTATTTAAAGGCTAAAGAGTAAATTATTAGGGATGGGTTTTTACAGGGTCAGAAGGTATAAAAATTGTAAGCCTTGCTTTGTGACTGTCTGTAGCTTTCCAAAAGGTTTACACTCAAGGGTGACAGGAGTATGAAAATTCAAGATTTGGCCAGGTGCAGTGGCTCACACCTGTAATCCCTGCACTTTGGGGAGGCCAAGGTGGGCGGATCACCTGGGGCCAGGAGTTTGAGACCAGCCTGACCAACATGGCGAAACCCCATCTCTACTAACATTACAAAAAATTAGCTGGATGTGGTAGCGGGTGCTTGTAATCCCAGCTACTTGGGAGGCTGAGGCAGGAGAATTGCTTGAACCCAGGAGGCAGAAGTTGCAGTGAGCCGAGATTGCACCATTGTACTCTAGCCTGGGTAACAGAGCGAGACTCCATCTCAAAAAAAAAAAAAAAAAAGTACAAGATTTCTCAATAACCTTGAAGCATTGGGTTGAGTGAAGAGAGAAGAGAGTTGTATGTAAAATTTTCTATGTTTTACTTTTTTTTTTTTTTTTTTTTAAGACGGAATCTCCCTCTGTTGCCTGGCTGGAGTGCAGTGGCGCGATCTCGGCTCACTGAAACCTCCGCTTCCTGGGTTCAAGCAATTCTCTATCCTCAGCCTCCTGAGTAGCTGGGACTACAGGCACGCGCCACCATGCCCAGCTAATTTTTGTATTTTTAGTAGAGACAGGGATTCAACCATGTTGGCCAGGATGGTCTCGATCTCTTGACCTTGTGATCCGCCCGCCTTGGCCTCCCAAAGTGCTGGGATTACAGGCGTGAGCCAAAATTTTATTTTCTTTACATTGGTTTAGTTTAGGTTAGGTATCGTGTAGATTTTTTTTTTTTTTTAATATGGGAAATAATTTTGTATCAGATCATAATATATTTAAATAAAAATACCCTTTAGAGAGTAAATGGGAATTTGTACTCATTGCAACTCTGTTTATTCTGTGTTAACTCCTAGGTATTCTAAAATTCACCCTTTTAAATCAGAACATTTAAGAGCTGGTACACATAGGCCGATTTATTTTAGCTGTTGCTAGAATTGTTTTTAGAGCCACGTACTTTGATGCCATGCCATTAGCCATTATTGAGAGTTCTGTGAAGCTCGTGTTTTCTGTGATGTTGGAGAATGTGTTTTATTGCATCATATAATACATGCTTTGGGAAGACTCTTACAGAAGAAGTCCTTACATGCCCCAGTGCCACAAACTGTTTGTTTTTCCAGAGTTTGTGGTTTGTTTCTAAGGAGAACTCTCAGCAATGTGCAAGTTACATTTCAGTTGCTCAGAGCCAAAATTGTGATTTACCTCCAGTCTTTCTTTTTAGATGTAGTTTTGGGTCAGATTTTGTCAAATCTATGTTTCTTTAGAGAGAACATATGCTAAATCTTTCACAAAGCATCCCAGTATAAATATGATATTAGAGATTACTTCTGTTATTGTTCCATATGTGCCTTTGGGCTTTTCCGGTTTAGAGTTTGGCTGTATTAAAATGATAAGCAGTAGAGATCCCCACTGCCTTCTAGGTGGTTATGCAGGTCGTTTAAAAACTGACTGGAGTTGAATGCAGAAAGCATTACAGCATAAAATATATAGAGTTTATTATGGTTTAGGTAGACAGATATAGGTATTTACCAAAGCATTTAAATTATTTATCCTAAGGAGGTAGCGAGTGAGAGACTTTGAGTTCATACTTTTATGTACTGCCATGTTGTTTGAATATACATCATGAGCATGTATTCTGTTTATTTTTTTAAAACCAATGTTTGAACAAAGAACACTGCCCCAGCTTATTTGACAGTTTTGCTGTGGCAAGCTCTCACAGGGTGATTCTGTTTCCGTGACTAAACCTAGATGACAAATCTGTCAATGAGTTGTTTCCACTGTTTATGAGAAATAAAATTATAGTGCTTTTTTCTCTCCCCTTCTCTCTCAGGTCATTTGGATCCAGGATTCCTAGCAAGTGACAAAACATCTGCTGGCAATGCACCACTCAATGAAGAAATTAACATTGCCTCTTCAGATAGTGAAGTAGAGATTGTGGGAGTTCAGGAACATGCAAGGTAGGATACTAATTGGAGTAGTCTGATATTTTAAGTTATAAATTCTATTTTAACCAGAAAACAAGTTAAAAGAAAATGGTAGACTTTATGGCATTGCCGGCATGAATGAATGATGGGAGTTCTCGCTTTTGTTTGGCCTAAGAAGTACTTTTTCTTTAGACATGATATGAGCCTTAGAGTGTGTTATATATTGTCTCATATCAAGAACATTTCAACCATACATGTCTGTGAACTAGAGCTGATGGTTTTTTCTTTTAAGCAAATGTTTAGTTAGCTTGACAGACTTCTCATTTAAGGCAGAAGTATCACTACTTTTTTCTCTCACGTTCGTACTTTCTTGCCTTTCACTTTACCTTGAAATATACTGGGAGCAAACAGTTGGGAAACATGCATCTGACATCATGCCTCTTTGACTGGTTTCCTAGAGCACCTCTCCTTGTCTCTCATTAAAAGCAAACTTTTAAGTTATTTTGGTCTGTTTTTACAGAATATATTTCTAGTAATGTTCATATAACTAAGGGAGTCTTGTTTCTTGGGATTAAAAAAAACCCCACAAGACATCAAGTTGGTATGTAGCATTATAAACATAATTTTATGAAGTTTGGCATTCGTTAAGGTAGGGGTCAGCAAACTGTGGTCCATAGGCTAGTTCTGGCCTGCTGCCTGTTTTTGTCTGGGCTGTGAGCTAAGAATGATTTTTACCTTTTTAGATGGCTGGTGGAAAAAAAAAATCAAATGAAGAATGATACTTTGTGACATGTGAAAATTACAGGAATTAAAATTTTAGTCTATAAATAAAGTTTTATTTTAACAACCGTGCTTGTTCATTTTGTATGTAATCATCTATGTCTGTTTATGCACTCCATTGGCAAAGTTGAATCATTTCAACAGAGATTATATGTCCTCCCCAAAGCCTAAGGTATGTACTGTCTGAAAAGTCAATACCTTTGCAGAATACATTTGCTGACTCCTGCTTTAAGGTATGTTCATAATAATTGGTTCCAGCCCTTTCAGCGATATTCTTCTGAAACATTCTGGAACATCCTCTTCTCCCCACCTCCCCCACCGCACGTGCACACACCCACCCACCCCCCAAACTTTAGACTTTAGAGCTTGTGTGTTTTGTATAAAGCAAACAACTTTTCTCCCATGCCACAAGAGTGAAGTTGTGATTTTCTGATAAATAGGTATATAACATAGTGTATTCATTACCTGGCTCTTTGATCTGATTTTACTCTGGTTACCCAGGTAATAAAGCACATTTGCCAGCATTTCTTCTGTCTTTTATATAAAAGATGAACTTAGAAGTGTAGAGTGGAGATGAAATACAGATACATGTATGTTAAGGGTACCTTTTCTAGTGAGATCTAAGTATACTTTGAGAGCATTTTGCAGTCAAATAATTGGAACCTTAAGGATGTAGAGTTAATTTGTAGTTTAACATGCCATCTCCCCAAAAGTGGCCAATTCTGACTTTTTGAGAACTAGTCTTGTCCTAGAACTTCATCTTCTATTTTGTATTTTTATGCCTTCTGTATTTATTGTGTTTTATTCTGTAAGTATGCCTGTAAGGCTGCTTCATTTTTTCTTTTTCTTTTTTTTTTGAGATGGAGTTTCACTCTTGTTGCCCAGGCTGGAGTGCAATGACACAATCTAGGCTCACTGCAATCTCCACCTCCTGGGTTCAAGCGATTCTCCTGCCTCAGGCTCCCAAGTAGCTGGGATTACAGGCATGCGCCACCACGCTTGGCTAATTTTGTATTTTTGGTTGAGATGGGGTTTCTCCATGTTGGTCGGGCTGGTCTCAAACTCCTGACCTCAGGTGATCTGCCCACCTTGGCCTCCCAAAGTGCTGGGATTACAGGCATGAACCACCATGCCCTGCCTCTTTTTCTTTCTTTCTTTCTTTTTTTAATGATTATTTTCCCTATTCTGGTGGGAAAGAATTTTTATTTTTCAGTCTTTCCTCTTTTTTTTCTGCCTTAATTACAATTTTTTTCCTATTAAATTCTCTTCCATTTTTCTGTTTAGGCCGACTTACCCACCAGATGAGAAAGCTAGAACTACTGATTTCTTCCTTTACATCAGCAAATTTTTGCCTTTGGTTTATTTCACCATTGTTTCTTACGATATAAGTTATCCTTTTAAGCCATGTGTCAGGATCTTTCTAGACTATTGTATTTTTAAATTTTAGGGTTCCTACTATGATACCCTGCCCACTGACAGATTGATGTGTGTGAATTATCTTCAGATGTGTCAGGGACATATTATTCATTCACCAACTTCCTTTTGAGTTACATTTCAAATGTTAATTCATTGGACTTATGGGTTCCTACTTAAATAGGGAAGGAATAGGTAGAAACCTGTATTGTTTATCTAGTCTCTTACTCTGTGCTAAGACATATCACTTGGTCAGGTTCTCTATTAATTTCTAACTCGTCTCCCTTTTTATTGTTTCCTTATGCCTAGAAATGTTACAGCATGAACCACACTTATTTTTAGCTTCTTTGTTCAGTGTTTCTTCATCATTAAATGTTTATCTTCTTTTTTAAAAAAAAACAACATTTTTATATCTGGAGTTACAATTATCATTATCTTTCTATTAAAACCTGGAAATTTAAATTCTCAGTTCTCCCCACCCCAACACACAATCCCTATTCTACACTTGAACAAAGTGACTTTGTCTACATTTTAAATAACATTACATTATTTTCAAGGATTTTTTCTTACAGGCTCTGAAGCATAAAGCTGTGTTTTATTCTTATTCATTGGTTGAATCCTGGGAAATCATATCTTGTAGGTGACATCCATTTTAAAACCTCACTGGTGGTTAAAATTGTCCATATAATGGAATGTAGAGTTTACAGGTTCTTTGGAGTATTTTTAACTGACTCCTTTATTATTTTGTGAGGGTGTCTTTTATATTGATCTTGGGTCTAGGACTGAGTCTTTCCAACATTTTTTCCCCCCAGCAGCTTCTGTATCAGTAGCCTGATAATCTTTCAGACATTGAGATTAAAAAGCTGAGAAGCAAGTAGGAGAAGAGGCGTTCTTGTTGGTTGCTTCAGAGTTGCCCCTTGGCTGCCTGTATCTCATCTGGAATTTATTTCTTTTACAGGTCTAGGGTTGCAGTTATGAAGTATTGATGTGTTTCTGGCAGGGTTATCACTTGGAAAAAGGTTTTAGGTTTTGATCCACATCTTTTTGTTCTCATTTGATTTACATGTATAGAGTAGATGTTTTGTTTGGATTTAGTTGTCCTGTTTTTTTTTTTTCTTTTCATATTCTACATTGTTGTTGGATTTTTAAGAGTTTTTAAGAACTCAGATTTGGTCCTTGAGTTGTTCTCTGGAATTGTGGCTGCCCTGACTTGTTTTGGGTGCCATTTTTCCATATTGGAAGCATTTTGTTTGGCCTTTGCACTCAGTAATTCTAGTTGTGATATGCCTCCCCGCCCCCACCTTTTTTGATAGTTACTTTTCTTTTCTTGAATGCTAATATCTTCCCCTATTCTTTTATTTTAGATTTTGATGTATTCGTTTCTCTTTTGTGTATCCCCTAGTCCTAGACTAGAAAGCATGCTTTCTGAACTAATGGTTGAACGCATATTTTATGATTGCCTTGTATTGCTGTGTTGAACTCCTGGTGTTACCTAAATGTTATTTCCAGATGTTAATTTTTGGACAGTCCAGTTTCACAGATGCTCTTTTCTAGTGAGATGGAGACTTTCCCAGCATCTCTAGTTCTTCTGTGCCCACTTAATTTTGCCAAAACTCTTAATTTACAAACTTCAGGCCAGTAAGTGTTTTTGTCCTTGGTCCTGTTATTGTTTCCTTCTACCGACCTCATTGATAATTGCTCTAGGAAGATGAATACATATAGCCCAGATCTGTATGTTTTGGAACTGTGTTGAAACAGTTCTTTTGATACCTGTTCTGAGGACCTCATTCTAGTCTGTTAATCCTGTGATCATTGGTGTTAATATTGGGTTATTCCTTAGCAAAATAATTGGTGTAGGAAGCTGTATTTGAGACTCATTGCTTCATAGGACCAGTTGCTAACTTTTTTTTTTTTTTTTTTTGAGATGGAGTCTCACTCTATTGGGTTATTCCTCAGCAAAATAATTGGTGTAGGAAGCTGTATTTGAGACTCATTGCTTCATAGGACCAGTTGCTAACTTTTTTTTTTTTTTTTTTGAGATGGAGTCTCATTGTGTTGTCCAGGCTGGAGTACAGTGGTGTGATCTTGGCTCACAGAAAGCTCCACCTCCCGAGTTCAAGCAGTTCTCCTGCCTTAGCCTCCTGGGTAGCTGGGACTACAGGAGCACGCCGCCATGCCCGGCTGATTTTTTGTATTTTAGTAGAGACAGCGTTTCACCATGTTGCCCAGGCTGGTTGCGAACTCCTGAGCTCAGGCAGTCTGCCCGCCTCGGCCTCCCAAAGTGCTGGGATTACAGACTTGAGCCACCATGCCCGGCCCTGTTGCTAACATTAACTCCAAAAAAACTAGGGAGACAAATGAGTGTTTCCCTACAATCACAAGGATTCATTTCCTCTTCAGTTAGGAAAAAGAAGTAGAAATGTTATCTAAGAGGTCACCTTCAGGCTGTCTATAAATAAGAGTAAAAATGATTAATTTTAAATGTTGTTTTCCTAGAATAGTAAGCTAACTATATCAAAAGTTGATCATCAGAGCCTTCTCTGTGTGTGTGTGTGTGTGCACGCGCGCACTTCATTTCCACTGTGCAGCCTTTCTATTGATATTAGTGTATGAAGAACAGGAAATTATTCTGTCAAACCATATTGTTTATAATGTATTTTCCCCAACATTTTGGGAAGCGAGACCCAAGCATTTTCTTGGTTATAAAATGCAAAATATGGCTCTAGGTTGTGTTTCATACCTGTCACCAATTGTATGCAGATTAAACGCTTTGTGAGAACAAAGCCTATATCTGCACTAATACAGATTAGTAATACAATTGATTGGACTAATTGAAAATCAGTTGAGTATGTTCCTACCTCATATCTTTCATGATACAGAAAAAGCATATGTGATAATACATGAAACTCTTTATTTTTTATGTTGTCTCACAAAATTTTGAGCCTCTTAACATCTGTTATAGGACCACTCCAGAGGCTTAACAACCATTGTGCTCCCTCTTTCTCCTGGAATTTTTTCCCTATCTGGTATACATTTTTGTGTAATGTATACTGTCTTATAAAATAGTTGAAATATTTCTCTAGCACCCTTCTGTTTACTAGATGGACTGTTTTTTCCCTCTGTGGTTTAAAAAAAATGTGTTAAAAGCCTTGTTCTGTCCTCATCCATCTCCTAACTCCCATTTTATTCAGTGTGTTTGAGATCATTAAAGTAAATGATTTTTGTGAATATTTTATTGGCTAATAACACGTATAGGTAACTAATAATGTATCTTTAATTTTTGCAAACTCCTTATACCCAAGTAACAAGCACTCAGATCAAAACACAGAAGTCATGCTGTGCTTTCTTTTTTGAGACGGAGTCTCGTTCTGTCACCCAGGCTGGAGTACAGTGGCGCGATCTCAGCTCCCTGCAGCCTCCGCCTCCTGGGTTCAAGCGATTCTCCTGCCTTAACCTCCGGAGTAGCTGGGACTACAGGTGCATGCCACCACGCCTGGCTCATTTTTTGTATTTTTAGTGGAGACAGGGTTTCACCATGTTAGCCAGACTGGTCTTGATCTCCTGACCTTGTGAATCCACCTGCCTTGGCCTCCCAAAGTGCTGAGATTACAGGCGTGAGCCACCACGCTCAGCCACTCTGCACTACTTTCTAATTACAACCTCCCCCTTCTCTTTTCCCCTGTGACTACTATCTTGACTTTTTCTTTTTTTTTTTTGAGACAAAGCTCAGCCACCCAGGCTGGAGTGCAGTGGCATGATTTCTGTTCACGGCAGCTTTGACCGCCAAGGCTCAAGCCATCCTCTCACCTCAGCCTTCCGAGTAGCTGGGAGCACGGGTGCCTACTACCACACCCAGCTGATTTTGTGTGTGTGTGTGTGTGTGTGAGATAGAGATGGGGTTTCACCATGGTGCCCATGCTGGTCTCGAACTTGTGAGCTCAGGCGATCCTCCCATCTCACCCTCCCAAAGTACTGGGATTAGAGTCATGAGCCACCGTGCCAGCCTATTCTGACTTTTAATGATTGTTTTGCCTGTTTTTGAACAAATGTTAAAGTCACTGTTGACCTTGGAGGGCATCTTAAAATCTTCCTTAACATTCCTGACAAATGCCTCAGCAATTACTTGAGCGCTTAAAAGGCAATTCATTCTATTTGTTAGTGGCTTTGTTCTATAGCAATGATTATCTGAAACTTGCCTTCTAAAAACTGATTCACGGTTCTTAGCATGCTCTCAGTAGTTTTACCTTGAGCATGAAATAGTACCTTTCATGGTGGCTTCCGCCTCACAGTGATTCTCCCGTCTTTGGGAATTCCATGTACAACTATTAATAATTAGAGTTAGGAAAGCTTTTGACCAAAGGTAGTATCATCACATTCTCCAGATAATCTAAAATTTTGAAGTAGGAGAAATAGAGAGGGTCAGGGGTTGTTCCGTCATCTTAGGCTCTTTGAGGTGCCCAGTGTCCTTCTAATAAATTCTCTTTATTATTTAAAGTAGCCTAAGCTGGTTTTTGGTAACTGGAACCATTTGTAACATAACTACAGAAGTGATCTATTTTTAGATAGTTGAAGTGCCCTGTCTCCTATTCTGTCTCCTTCAGCCATTCCTCAGTAGGAGATATGGTCTCTAAACCTCTTACTCTCCCAGTTCTTTTCCTATGCCAGACACTTTCTAGACTCTTCTTTGCTGCTTATCGAATGGCCCTGGGAACCAGGCAGTGCTTCTCTCAGTCAAACATGCTATAGTAACTTCAGGTATAGCCTGAAGAAGGCATTCTTATTCAGTGGAAAATAAACCATTGAGTGGAGACCTGATTTTATTCCAGTTCTATACTTAACTTGTTTAAGAGCCTAGGTGGTTGTCTTTTGGCCTAGGTTTTTTCTTCTGTATAATAAACAGATTAGATCAGATTTTTTAAAAAGCCATTGCCTGATGTTACATTGTATGATTACTTAGTGAGCAATACAGATAAACAATTGGGACAATATAGTTCTTTTACTTCGAAGATATTTTTAGAAATTCTGCCAAAGATTACATTGACTCTCTCTGCCACTCATTCATTGCCTGAATTCTTACCAGGTTTCTAGCCAGCTTGACTTCAATTAGTGCTTGTACAGGTGAGCTTTTGAATTGTCAAGTAACTTTATACTTCTAAATTGTTAGTTTGGGCCTATCTTTGTATTCTGATGATTTTAGCTGTGTTTTGCCACACCCAATTTGATACACATATCTGTAAAGCAGCAACATGATATGGAAAGCATTGGACCCAAAATCCGACCTGTCTTCCTTGGCCTATCACTTTCAAGCATTGTGAATCTGAGCAAATCATGTAACCTGTTTAAGCCTCAGTTTCCCTCTGTAGAGTGAGGATAGTAAATTCCATGCTTACCTCATAGGTCTGTCGGAATTGTCCAATGAGATAATATATGTGAAACTGCTTAGTAAATGTAGTGTTTCATTGGCCTTCAGTCCTCAAAACCATTTCTATAAATGTTGAATGGACTCCTTTGGCTGACATTTTTCCATGACTACATGGTCATTTAATATGAATTTATATAATGGGTTGAACAGATATGAATTAGACATTGGGCTTTATGTCCCTTATTTTAATGTTCCTATTTATTTCGCTAGCTAATATTTGAAAAGGTAGTAGCCTCTGGGTTAGTAACTACTTAGCCCATCTCTGGACAGATGACGGGCTTCTGGTACTGTAACAAATTTGCATTCTGCCCTCTGCTCTGGCCCTGAGAGTTCTGTTCTTAGGAACTTTTCTTAGTAAGGGAGAAGTTACCAGGTTAAGCCTTTGTAGGAGTAGGGCATGTTTGCAGGAGCTTAAGGGTCCTTGGGGTAGTTTTGCAACTGAATCTTGTCCATTATTACCTGAATGTTCTTTTGAACCTGGGAGTTTAGGTAGCATTAAATCAAAGCCGAAATTCTCAAGTGGCCCAGCATTATTTGTTGCTTACAGATCGTCAGACAGCTGCTCAGGAGCCACTGTGGTAGTTTAGTGACTGGACTCATGCCACTTGTTACTTCTCACGTACGCTACCTAAGGTCTGCTCAGAAAGTTTAGATGAGAGGACATAGCATTGGTCTCATGAGTTGCCTGCCTTCCTCTCATTTGAGTCAGAACTTAGTGTTTTGGCCTGGAGGTTCACAATTCTATCATTTGACTGGAATGTGGAATTCAAACTGTCAGTGTTTCTGAAACAATTTTATTTCAGTGAACTCTTGGTATGACTTGCTAACAAGGCAGTTCTGTCCCTCTGATAGAACCCTTTTAGTGGATCTAAACTGAAGATTCAGCTGTGTTACTTTCACGGAACCAAATTGTAAGCGATTCTGTTGAATGAACCAAGTGCTTCTGTTGTGACCTTCAGGACAAGGGAAATTGATCCTTTATTCATGATCTGTTACTGACAGACTTTTAGAAATTTAATCTATAAAAGGGTATTACTGTCACTGTCTTTGAAGGCATTATTACCAATTATAAAGCTTATTTTAAGAACAAGTTTTAACTATTTTTCTTACTGTTTGGTTTGTTCAGACTAAGATTGTTTGGGCATCTTTGTTCTGGATTTATGTGTTGCCCTGTCATGAAGATCCCAGAGGTGTAAATGAGTCCAGAGAAACATCCTCTCACCCATGGTCAGTGACTAATTTAGACACAGCTCAGGAGTTTCCGGCTGAGATAAGACCCTTGGCCTTTTTAAGGCTAAATTGAGAGAGAGAGACCAAGTGGAGTGCCGTGGGGTGGGGAGAGAGGGAGACAGAGATGGAGGGAAGGATATTGATTGTGGGTTTTATGAACTTGCATACTAGGTTTATCTTAGTAAAAATGTTGATCAGTACAACTGAGGTCATATCGTCTTCTGTTTTTCCTGTGGTGGAATTAACCATGCTTTTGTTCTTCATCTCGATTGCAGGTGTGTTCATCCTCGAGGTGGTGTGATTCAGAGTGTTTCTTCATGGAAGCATGGCTCGGGCACGCAGTATGTTAGCACCAGGCAAACACAGTCATGGACTGCTGTGACTCCCCAGCAGACTTGGGCTTCACCAGCAGAAGTTGTTGACCTTACCTTGGATGAGGATAGCAGGCGTAAATACCTACTGTAATACAATGTCACTGTGTTTCCTCTGCACTGTTCCCTTCCACTTCCTCATCCTTTGTGACATGGAAGTTCATTGTCATAGCTTCAGCTTCAGAAGCTGTTTGTGGCATTTGTAGGATTCAAACTCATGGAAAATTCCCTCCTCTTCCCCTTTTTTTAATTAAAAGAAGTCACTTAGGAAAATAACTTATCACAGAGAAAAGAATTTCTTCCTTCACTCAGTAGGAATATGAGAATGATGAATTTTATTAGACAGCTTTATTTTACTTGGTGACTTTTAATCTTAGGAAACTCTGCCTTCCTTTTAGAATAATATTTTAATTGCCAGGCAAAATGGGTTTCAGTTTTTGAATCTTGTATTTATTTTTCTGTATAATGAAATTAATATCTAGACTTGACCACTATCTGCCCACCCCATTGGCACTTCCATCTTAGGGCATTCGCACACATATCAGTCAGGTCCTTATTGGCACCTAGTAGGGCATGTGCATTTAAAAACCTGTCCTTAAAAATAGAAGACAGAAGTATTAAAAGTATTTTTTCTTTATTTTAAGTAAGTCTTCTGCCTTCTTTCCTGAGTTTGCTCCTGTTGACTTCCCACAGCACAGATAATTGACATGTCCCTTTGTGTTTATAAATACTACTAAGGTGACTTAGTTGGTCTCCTTGTTGCAATAATTAATAACTCTTTGCAAAATGTCTCCTTGGAGACAGAGGCATTTCAGATAGATACCCACCATGAGGTTTTCTGGGCATCTGAAAGTATTAAGAGTTCAGTGGGAAAAATCTCTCTCCCTCGGCTTTTTTTTCTGGTTTAGTCAAATAATGGGTGAACATAGAAACCTGTTGGGAAGAATATGAAAAGTTACGTGGCCTCTGAGGCTACAGGCACTTGCAAATCTGAGAGGAAAGTGCTGTCTTTCATAGCTGGTCTCTATATGAAGAGGATGTAGCAACAACTGTTTAACATCCAAGATGAAGTGGACCTGATGTTGTATTTGGGTATTTTTCTCCTCTATCTTCTAAGAAAAAAAAATACCATAAGAAGAATCAGAATGTACCATAAGAAGTCAGATGCAAAGCACGTTAATTGGTAAGTTTTACAGTATCTAAAAGGATTAGCAAAGGGTAGTAGGAGCTTCAGGGAATTCAGGAAATGCCAGCATTGGAATTTTGTGGCATTAGTTACTACCTTCTTTCTTATAATATGTTGTAGTTACTAGTGAATTCTTTTAAAAGCAATACCTAGAGTTAGAACACTATTCTGCACAGGGGGAGTGAAGTAATATTGGTTTAGAAGACTTCACTTTTTGTTTTTCATGGGTTTTTGTTTGCTTTTTTTGTGTGTGTGTTTGTTTCCATTGTTACCATTACTATGGCCCTTTGCCTCTCTCTCCAAATCCCCTGGTGGCTCTTCTTATCATAAGAGTATGAGAACTACCATTTTCAGTTTTCATTCAGCAAACAAATTTACCAAGTGCCTGCTCTGCATAAGGCACTGTGAGGGGTGGGTGCTCTGGGGGCTGCTGAGATGAATGACACACACCCCACCTAAGCACGCATCAGAGTCTGCCTGCCTCCACCTGCCTGGCCTGTTCTTCTTCTTCTTCTTTTTTTTTGTTTTGTAAAGACAAGTTTATTCCTTTACCCTTCTTGTTGCATTAGTTCTCCTATATATTCCTTCTTCTTTGATCTTCTCTGATAACATCTCATTTGATCTGGCCTCTGTCCTTCATCAGTTTTTTTTTTTTTTTCCTGCTTTTATTAGATCAGGCTTTTAAGATCATGAACCTCCAATTTTAGCAAATCAATCTCTCACATGGCCACAATTCTAGACAAAAACCAAAGACCCAGAGGCCAGAGCAAAGTAGGACCGTCTGAAGATTCACTACTGGTGTATCCTTGGACCTTCACATTTTACTTTAGGATTAATTTATTGAATTTTACTGTTACACATAGTTTTTGACTTGAATTAAAATACTAGACAAAGCAGAAATGTACAATTTCTGGTCTGTGTTTTCCAGGAAAATCATTGAGAAGAGAATAGAGTGGATTATGTGACTTGAAGTTTTTGCAGCTTATTTTTTCCCCCCACTATCAGGGCAGAGGCCCATTTTAATGAATGTTTTTGCATGACCCGTTCTTATGTTAACCACATATTTTTTTCCCCCCCAATTCCACACAGCAGGTGATTTCCCGTGACATATTTTCTTCATAGTCCCTAATAGTCATCCTCTACAGAGTTGGTGTGCTGTGTGCACTGTGAATGAGGAACAGAGTGGAGCTGTAACCAGTCTCTTCTCTGGCCCTTTGCGTTTATGTCAGCTTGCACTTTTCCCTCACTTATTCCTAGTCCAGCTCCCAACTGCCTGACTTAATGGACCAGAACAGAGATTTGGATATTAAGATGAAGAGGGGAGGGGAAGGGATGGTGGAGATAGACAGCTCTCCCCTACTAGGTCGGGACATTTCCCTAATAACTGTAGAGAGACTGTTTCAACTCTCCTTTCATTGCTGTTTTCAGAAGAGTGGAGAGTGTGGTTTCAGGCAAGGTATTAATGATACAATTCCGTGGTATACAACTCCTGTGACATTTGAAGTTTATTTTAAAGGGATTTTTCTTAATCAGAGTTTTACGTTTGGTAGCATAAGTAGTTCTTTATGCTTCACAGGACGTTGTCTTCAGAGTAATCTCTCTGCTAAAATGGTACACATGGGTCACAGATTGGTTTATGCCACTGACTTGGTAAAGTTTCCATTCCCTCCGATTTGTGAAAAACAGAGCAGTGACCTAGCTGTTTTATCATCATGACTGCCATGTAACCTATAAGTGCTGCTCTCCAGTAATTGTCTTTTCATTTTGATGGTAGGGGCCAGACTGAATGAATAATGCATTCTTTTTTATTCAGTTTATTTCATTCAGTTTATTTTTGGCAAACATCCCATAAACTTTGCTTTTATTATCAATTATCAATATGAATCGTCTGGTTTACTAATTTAGTCATTTGTTCATCTTTACTTTTAGTAGATTAGCACCATAACTAACTTAAAATAAGTTTGTTACCTGCTTTTCATACTGTCACAAAGGTTTTTGAAAAAGCTGGGGACACTATTTTGTCTTTTAGTTTTAAACTTTTTTTTTTTAAGGCAAAGCAAGCACCCCAATCCCTGTTCTCCAATATGTGTATGATGTGACTTCCATGTAGATATAAAAATGATTGTGCCCTAACCAAACTTCCTCAGATTGTGCACTGTTTGTTTAAAATAATCACGTATTTTAGTCTGATGCTGTTGTATTTTTTCATTTTATTTAAAACACTACTTACTTCTTATTCTCTTAACAAATTTTAAAAGGTAGTGATCTTAAAAAAAAATCACTGGATAACTAGGAAATATTTTTGTTGTTGTTTTGTTTTTTAAAGAGTACAGAGGCCATTGAAGCCTTTTGCTCCTCTTACCGTGAAAATGAAATGTTAGCCATTGTATGGCTAGGAACCAATGCACTTGGCAGTTAATGGATCTGCTGTTGCTGGAGTGTGAGTGTGGACTTGATGCAGTGACGACAAATCATTGCTTAGAATTAATGTTTTCAAATGTGCAACTCTAGTTTTTAAAACAAAAATTGGTTCTTTACATTCATTATTTAGGTTTTGTTTCCCTTTAGTATTTAATGGTCTTTGGAGAAAAAATAATAAAACAGAGTGTTATATATATATTTTTTGGTGCAAGATAAGATTTTCTGTTTTTTGAAATAAGTCTGTAGCATAAAGGTTGAACTATTTTAAGACAAAATAAAATAGAGTGTATTTAAACAATGATATCTTCTGAGGTTTTTTAATTTTTTTTACTTTTTATTTTTTTCCTATCTGCTTCAGTTAACTAAGTGGTACCTGGAGCAGTTTCCAGGTTACCTTTTGAATGTGAAAGTAGATTCTATTTTGTTAACAGGTCTTATCTTTATAAGATGTCTGAGTTTCAAAGCAAGAGCTGTATCCTTGCAAGGTTACTTGCAAAACTACTCCCAAGAAGTAGTTTTCCTCAAGAATTTTTAGTTCTGCTTGTACTGGAAAATGATCTATTAACAATTAGGAAACACAATATTAACAAGTAGGAAATATCTTTAGATTTTTGAAATGGTTCTTTTATACCACCCTGTATCTAAGACATAGACATATTCATACCTATAAGAAACTCTGGCTGGGTGCGGTGGCTCACACACCTGTAATCCCAGCACTTTGGGAGGCCAAGGTGGGCGGATCACCTGAGGTCAGGAGTTTGACACCAGCCTGGCCAACATGGCAAAACCCCGTCTCTACTAAAAATACAAAAATTAGCTGGGTGTGGTGGCGGGAGCCTGTAATCTCAGCTACTCAGGAGGCTGAAGCAGGAGAATCGCTTGAACCCGAGAGGCAGAGGTTGCAGCGAGCCAAGATCGTGCCACTACACTCTAGCCTGGGCAACAAGAGCAAGACTCTGTCTCACAAAAAAAAAAAAAAAAAAGGAAAACTCTTCTTTGACTCTAGAAGGAAATAGTTTACCTAGGATCTCACGTTTGAACCCTTTTGCCCTTGGATGCTGCTTTTTGAAGAAGAAACTAGGCACAAGTAAGTAATATAATCTGTAGCTAGTGCTTTATCTCATTTGGACTGCTTCTTTCTGTTCTTTTGCAGGCATTTGGCCTTTCCTTCCCTTATTGGTTTGTTTTTCAGAGTAGATGCCAGCTATTTATAATTATAGTCTAATCAGAAAAATTACAGATAAAGAGTCTTTACCAAATATATATGTATCTCTTCAGCTCCATTTTTGCAACCAAAGTAAAGTGAATTTCTTCTAGGTTTTGTTTTAACCGCACTTGGAACCAAGTGCTCTATGAAAGAGCGATCCTCCTAAGTCATTGGTAGGCACTATTTTTTTTTTTTTTTTAATGATTCCATGATTGAAAGCACTGATTCATAGAATTAGAGAAGTTCTGGGCTACAGTGGAACTTTAGCTGGGAGAATCTGCCTGGAGCAGAAGAAAGCAACAGTAAGTAGTGGTAGGAGCAGTGAGCTCAGAAAAAGATGCAAGTAATGATCATGAGTGTCAGAAATTGGGAAAGAGCACCCATTCACTTGATACTCTCTGTTGGTTTAATCCATGTACTGCTCCACACGTGACATGCCTTCTAGGTGGAAATGGCTTTAGGCAGGGATCCCTCTGTGTGATGAAGATTCCCTGCCAAGCCTTGAGGACCCATTTGGTAGAGTAGGGTGAATGATGGGAGTGAGTGCTGCCAGCAAAGTCAGCCCTCGGAAAGGAAGTATGGCAGCAGCAGGTGGTATAATCTGTTCATAGACCCTGGCCTGCTGTTGGGAACACACCTTGGTTGTAAATTATATCTGTCTAACTTCTTACTCTTTAGTGAAGGAAGCTATTTGGTGCCAGCTTTTTCTTTTTTATTAATTTTTTTTTTTCCCCATTGGCCTTGCTGAAGCTTTTAGAAGACACCAGCTTTTTCTTTTGTGCTTTGGTAATTGACATATAAGAGTCACATCTGTTCCTCTTTCATGATTGCTCCATACTGAGAGTGGAAAGGTAAAGTGTAGTGGACTGTTCAGCCCGCACTTTTGTGACTGATTCTAAAGCGAGCAAATCTGACTTGAGGCTGGATCTTGAATTCTGCAGCATGAGAGGGTTAGACCAGAGGCCAGGTGAGTGACTTTAGGCCTGACCCAGGGAACAGGAGATCCCAGAAAGGCCAAGTGACTGCTAAAGGATTTGGTTTCTGCACCTGTAAAATGAAGAATGTCTCAGGTTTATTTTTTGAAATTAAAAGGCTGTGCGATTTTAGGGGATGATTCATTGTTCTGCAGAGCCATCAGGCTTTTCAAACAGTAACTCAAGAGAGCTGCTTACTCCAAAAAACTGCTCAAAGGACTATAGTTCTATCATCTCACTTAAACCTTGGGAAGGCATTGGATGACTAACACCCACAGAACCTTGAATTTCTACAAGCTATTTTCAAAGTTTTAAAAGAATGTTTATTTCAAAAATTTCACATGGGGTAAGAAGTACAGATTATCCTAATTTTACAGATGGGAAAACTGATAGAAGAATAACTGTGTATTTGGATTTACATAGGTAGACTTTGGGAGAGTAGATTTTTCAAAAAAAATGGTTCAAATTAGAACCTTTTAACTGTTCAGAAAAACAAAACCTCAATTTTCTGGTTTTCCTGCCCATTTTCTCTGCTTCACTTAGGGCAGAGAAAAAGCAAATTGCAGAATGTGCACTACATGCTATTTGTTTGAAATTTAAAAAGACAGTATAATACTGCATACTGATAAAGGATACACATGTAGTAAGAGTATAAACATGCATGAGAATAATAAACACCAAATTCAGGGTAATAGTTGCCTCTGGAAGGGGAACGGAGGGGTCACAGAGGACTTCAGCTTTATCGGTAAAATTTCATAAGTTGGGTAGCAAAGACACAAATGTATGTTATTCATTGTACCTTTTTGTATATCTTAAATATTTCTTAATCAAATTAATTTTTTTCCTGAGAATGAAAACTCTTTTGTGACTTTCCCAGTGTTAGTGGAAACAAGATCTGAAGCTGATTCCTTTTAGAAGCTCTCAACACTTCTTAGCTATGTCACCAAATGCATGAGCAACAACAAAAAACAAATTTGATAAATTAGACTTATCAAAAAAAGCTTTTGTACCTCAAAGGATGCCATCAAGAAAGTAAAAAGACAACCCACAGAATGGGAGAAAATATTTGGAAATACTAAATCTGATAAGAGACTTGTATCTGGAATATATAAAAAACTCTTACAACTCAATACTAAAAAAAAAAAAAAGAAAGAAAGAAAAAATCCAATTAAAAAATCAGCAAAGGATCTAAATAGACTCTTCTCCAAGGAAAATATACAGTGGTCAATAAGCACATGAAAAGATGCTTAACATTTCCATCAGAGAGCTGCCAAGATAAACCACAATGAGATACGACTTCACACCCACTGGGATAACTAGAATAAGAAAGATAGGTATTGGTGAGGAAGTGGAGAAATCAGGACCATCGTACATTGCTGGTGGGAATATAAAATGGTGAGTCACTTTTGAGTTTGGCTGTCCCTCAAAGGTTAAACCTAAGAGTTGCCATGAATGTTTATAGCAGCATTATTCATAATAGCCAAAATGAGAAAGAACCCAAATGTCTATCAACCAATGAGTGCAAAATACAATGTAGCCTTGTAAGTGAATGTTATCCGGCTGTAAGTAGGAATGAAATGCCAATACATTCTACAACATTGATAATCCTTGAAATCACAGTGTTAGCCGGGCACGGTGGCTCAAGCCTGTAATCCCAGCACTTTGGGAGGCCGAGATGGGCGGATCATGAGGTCAGGAGATTGAGACCATCCTGGCTAACACGTTGAAACCCCGTCTCTACTAAAAAAAATACAAAAAGCTAGCCGGGTGAGGTGGTGGGCGCCTGTAGTCCCAGCTACTCGGGAGGCTGAGGCAGGAGAATCGCATAAACCCGGGAGGCGGAGCTTGCAGTGAGCTGAGATCCGGCCACTGCACTCCAGCCTGGGCGACAGAGCGAGACTCCGTCTCAAAAAAAAAAAAAAAATCACAATGTTAAATGAAAGGAACCAGGTACCAAAGACCACATATTATTCCATTTACAGGAAATATCCAGAATAGATAAATCTATAGAAGTAAAGTAGATTAGTGGTTGCCAGAGGCTGAAGGAGGTAGAAATAGGGAGTGACTGTTCATAGGTAAGGGGATTCTTTTTGGGGTCTTGAAAATACTCTAAAATTAGAGTGGTGGTAGTTGCACCTCTGAACATTCAGTAGCCCACCCTTATCCATGGTTTTGCTTTCTGTAGTTTCAGTAACCTGTCTATTGCAGTCTGAAAATATTAAATGGAAAATTTCAGAAATAAACAATTCATAAGTTTCAAGTTTCACACTCTTCTGAGTAGCATGATGAAATCTTGCACCGTACCTCTCTGTCCCACCTGGGTCATGAATTATCCGTTTGTCCAGCACATCCGTACTGTATATACTGTCTGCTCATGCAGATACTTAGTAGCTGTCTTGTTTATAAGATTGATCACAAGAAGGGTGAGTGTAGTACAGTCAGATTTGAGAGAGACAACATTCATATAACTTATTACTGTATATTAAAATTCTGTTTTGTTGGTACGTTGCCTCATTTATAAATTAAAGTTTAGGTATATATGAAGAGGAAAAAACACTGTATTATAGGGTTCAGTACTATTCATGGTTTCAGGCATCCACTAAGGGTCTTGGAATCTATCTCTGGCAAATAAGGGGACTGTTGTTCTAATCAGCCTTGAATTATACACTTTAAAAGGGTGAATTTTATGGTATGCGAATTATATCTCAATAAAGCTGTTATGTGAAAATACACATAACCTTTGGAATTGAGAGTGTAGTGCCTTAAGCTGTTAATACCATGTTATGAATAGGTACCACACTTCAGAAAGTGAGTTGAGATGGTGGAGGTAGGAAGGATAGTAGGAAGGTACAGCTCAGCTACAGGGGACCCCAAAGACCAAGATGGCAGTCACTGAAGGTGAGCATGACCAACTTTCTCCCTGGCTGCAGGCTTCCCTGACCCCGAGATGTGCCTTTAGTAGGAGACCTATCCCCTGTGAAGAGAAATGTGGCTTGCTGAGGTTTCTGTGACATCCAAACCTGCCACCGAAGGATGAAGATTCAGAAAGAAACTAACCTTTATTCCCTGCTGAAATTTGAGTGCTTATCAACTGCCAGGGAGCATTCCACAGACAGGCTTTTGGGAGGTGGGGTAAAGGGTGCAGGCATTTTCCCCCTCTGGGCAAGAACATCACCATAGCTTGTGAGCTCCTGGGCCTGCCCCTGGCTTTTGCCCAGAAAGTTTTGCAGTCACTCTGACATCCTACCAGAGAGGCTGTAACTCCATCCTTTGGGCACTGAGGTGGGGATGGGGATGCTTTCTCATTATACATGCCCTTTCCTTCTGAGATGCTGCTTCCATGATTCCCACTCCCTCTCTTGGTTGCAAGCCCTGAGAGTCACTGTTGTAACTGCTGAAATTTCATGGCATTCCTTAGGGGTGTGAAGGCAGAAAACATGTTGGGACCTTGACTTTAGTCAGTGCTGGGCACATCTCTTTGGTCCATTTAATAGTCTACATCTCCTCAAGTCTTGGCTAAATTCTTGCTGATTAGTTTGGGCTCTTGGTAGAGTGGATTCATTTGCCATTACGTTAAAAGTGGCTATCTTAAGAATGCAAACCTTTTATTCAGGTGAAATATTCAAAAAATTTTCAGCATCCTTTCAGGCACCAACCAGTTAGAATTAACACTGGAGGTGTGGCTGCCACAAGTTCCTGGAACCGCAGTCTGTGGCAGATACGGAATTAACCCTAACACTGCTAGACTGTGTGAATCCTCGGGCGCTGCCAGGGTGGGGAAGAAGGCACTCAAGCAGTTCAGGGCAGGGGCCCTTTACCAGCTGGAACTCAAGTATGTCCTTGTTTTAATAGCCAATAGAACCAAAGAATGCATTTGCTTAACCTCTCCGGACCTCAGCTTCTTCACTCATAAAATGGGGATAATAGTTCCTACCTTACAGGATTGTCATAAAGAGTTAATGAGTGGAGGTCTAGTTCGCTCCATCCATCTTGTCAGCCCTACACTGGTCCTTATTTGGCTAGCTCAGCTGAGAAGTGTGTATAACAAAATCTGTCTGTAGGCCTGCTGACTATTTCACAGGAACACCGTTAAAGCATTACGTGCATCCTTGAGACATAAATGAAGTACTTTAGAGAAAGGAGCAAGCAACAGTTGGGTATATGATAACTGGCATGGGGTGGCAAAAAATCACAAGTCCCAAGGTCTAGGTTTGGGTCATGTCTTCATTGCCAACAAGCTGTGTGACCTATGAGGCCAGCTACCTCTGGTTCTTACCTTCTTCATCTCTAAAAGAGAGGATAGTTGTATGCCTACCACCATCCCTAGATTTGCTGTGAGGGATCAAATAAGACAACAGGACAGCAGTTTGGAATTTGCAGACTCAGATGACTATAGAAGCAATGCTGTTAATGGAAATAATTCATTGGTCCAGATAAAAGTCAAATGGGGAGTGTGGCAAACTGGATAGAATATATGCTAATCTAAAGGAGGAAGTTGCAACTGTTATGAGAGTAAATGTTCAATGTTGCCATATCTATGGATTTTTCAAGAGAAAATGGAAATCTGGATTTTAAAAATGTAGATGTGGAGTTTCTGATTTGTAAATGTTCGTGTGTGGCCATGGTCAGTTCTGCTGAATATATAGTTTGAAAAGACCTGTTGGTGCAGGAAGGAAGAAAAATTGGGTGGGCTGTCACTGATGTGCCACCTTCCCCACTCCACACTGTGAGCCTCCCTGGCCTGGGATAAAAAACAGTGAGCCTAGGGTGGTTCTGGTGCTCTGACCCCCATTTTTGTGCAGACTACTGAGACCTGGAGTTACAATTGAGGTACTGCTGTAAGGGACTGAGTGCACCCAGGGAGCTGTGGTCACTTGCGTCCTTGGTCTGATGTTTCCTGTGTACATCTCTGGCTGGCTAGACAGGTAACCAAAGAGAATGGAGGCCAGCTCTGGGTCATCAGTCTTGAAAGTCTTAACCTGGATCAATCCTGTTTGTCCTCTCAGCCAGGAACTGTGTGGGCCAAACAATACTTGTCTAGAGGACTGGTTTAGCTTGGGGGCTGGGGGTTTACTCCCTCTGGAATATGCACATTTCACTGATTGAGCCAGCACTTAGTATTTACTATGTGCTAGGCACTCGGCCAGACCCTGGGGCCAATCCTCACCCTCAAGTAGCGGGCTCTGTCTGGTATAACAAACTATTGTCACAAAACCTGACAAATGCTGCTAAGATTAGCATTCAATGCAGGGTGCTTTGGGAACAAAAAGACTCCCTAAACTAGCTGGTGGGATGGAATGAATGAATGATGGAGGAGCTCTTGCAGAAGGCAATAGTTCAGCTGAGTTTGAAGGATGAGTAGGAATAAATGAAATCCAGGGAGGTAAAGAGTGGAGGGTGTGGGTAGGAGTCATTCAGATACAAAGCTCAGGCATGGCATGGAGGTGAGAGAGAGCATGTCTCAGTAGAGGGACTGGTAGTTGGGAGAAAGCAGGAGTGATAGGGAGCAAGCTGGAGACGTAAGAGCTATATGGCAATGGACCTTGAATGCCTCACTAACATTCCACAGACATGCCACCTCTGGAAACCAATAGAACATGTTTATTACCTACAAAAAGCCTACTGTTGGAGGTAGAAAGCGGGCATCTAGACACATAAATGCAACAAAGATGTACCTCCGAAATGATGGGGAACAATGTAAGTATTGTATAGAAGGGAGGAATAAGAGCCACTCTCCCTGGAAGTGGAGTGAGTTAGAGGAGAATTGACATTGGAAGTAGGGAATTTTATTAGGAAGCTTCTGCAGGAATCGAAACAGATAAATGATGAAGGCTGAATCAAGGCAGTGGGAGGGGAAATGGAAAAGAGGTCAGAATGAAGAAAGTTTGAATCTGTGGGACTTGTTGATGCAGTGTTGGCGGGGGTGAGGGATGAGGTGAAGAGCCCATGGGTGAGGAAGAAAGGCTGCCAGATGTTGCATTCGCTAAGTAGGAAATACAGACAAGGCATCAGGTTTGGAGAGTGCAGCAGATGCTTTTGGGTCACGTGTGCCCTCTGAGGTGAGGATAAGTTAATTGCCTTTTGTATGCTCTACCACAGTGGTCCCCAACCTTTTTGGCAGCAGGGACCCATTTTGTGGAAGAAAGTTTTACTGGGGACTGATGGGGGAAATGGTTTCAGGATGAAACTGCTCCACCTCAGATCATCAGGCATTAGTTAGATTCTCATAAGGAGCATGCAGCCTAGATCTCTCACATTTGCAGTTCACAGTAGCATTTGTGCCCCTATGAGAATCTAATGCCACAGCTGATCTGACAGGAGGCGGAGCTCAGGTGGTAATGCTTGCTCACCCTCTGCTCACCTCCTGCTGTGCGGCCCAGTTACTAACAGCCACAGACGGGTACTGGTCTGTGACCAGGGGGTTGGGGACCCCTGCTCTGGCATTACGAAGAACACATGGTGCTCTTTGGCTTTGGAACACAACACATACCATATTTAGAAATACTGCTCCAACCCATTCATTGCATGACTTGAAGCAAGGAAAGGCTCTGCAGCACAAGCCAGGCTACAGTGCTAGCTGCCCTGTCACTTGGACCATATGACCCAGCAAATCCACGATGCCAGAAGTATTCCCAGTAGAACATGAAGTGTGGAGTCTCTGGCAAGCTGCAGTAGGAGAGGTGTATTATAGATTCCTAAGGATTTTGGAACAAGGCTATGCCTTCTGCAGCAGAGAACTATAAACATTTTGAAAGTCAGATCCCAATATATGTTGGGTCCTGGTAGAGACAGAGCATCTGACCATTGGACATAATTAATCAAGACATCAGAGATGTTTATCATGAGCTGGGTTTTGTGCCACTCAAGTCATAAATTCAAGCAGGCAAACAGCAATTCATTCTAAGATGGAAGGTGTACAGCTCAGGGATCCGGCATGAACAGGGCCAGAGGGTAAAAGTAAGCAGCACATGCCTCTTCCTCAGGCCCCCAAGGCCGGCACCCTGTTGCGTTAATGACTCTCCTTCACTTCACACCAAGGGTTTTCTTTGACTAGTCTAGAATAATCCTAGGCCTAGTTCATTGTGTTCGTGTTAGCCAAAATGGACTGCTGTTTCTATTTAAAGCTCCAGTTAAGGTAACCCTGAAAGACAGTGGGTAGGGGAAATTCTTGCAGTGGGCAGAGCTTCAAGCCTCTTCATGTACACCTGCTCACCAACTTAGAAAAGAGGGAAAGGTGGTATGCAGGCTCACACAGAACTGTCTGTCACAGTTGCAGCTGAAATCAGAGGTTGAAGAAGGGAATGTGATGAAATTTCTGATTTGTGAATGTTCGTGTGTGGCCATGGCCAGTCCTGCTGAATATACAGCTTGAAAAGACCTATTGGTGCAGGAAGAAATAAAAATAGGGTGGACTGGAAGTGCCACCTTCCCCACTGCACACTCTCTGAGCCTCCCTGGCATGGGATAAATCTACCACTCCAAGCCACTTATGCCCCACATTAAGACTGTCTTGTCACTGAGTCTTCAAGGTGGCAGCCAGTCATCTAGTAAAAATACTTTGTACAGGAAAGTAGAACAGGCTACAACCTTGCTCACTGTTGCAGCAGATCTGGAGGCTGAAATTGCTGTTCATTATCTTCCTTCTTTCTATTCTAGATTGTCCTCATTGCAGTACATAGGAGTGTATGTATTTCTGTTGCTTGAACTGTATGACTTAGGATTCCATAAGAATATATATGGAATCTTGGGCAGCAAGCGGCTTGGCTGATTGGTCAGTCACGGGCCTCAAAGGAAAAAGATGAGAAGGGAGACAAGGAGGCCTGTGGATGATCCCATGGGAGTGCGCACAAATGCTTCCCAGAGAGCATCCACCATGGGAAGGGTGCTGAACAGCAAGGTGGATGACGTGACTCACCCTGTAGAGGCCAGCTTCGTCCCCAGGGCTTGCACAGTAAGCCTGTGAATGGAGTAGCCATGGTGACCAGGATGGAGGCGAGGCGTGGGCCCACGGAGATAGCTACTGCCACTGCTGACTGGTGATCTGTCAGTGCAGAGACAGGCCCTGAGCCTTTGGTCAGCCAGCCACTTGAGGCATCTTGACTACATCAGGCCCCTTCCACCTTGGAAAGGGCAGCAAATCCTTTTTCCTGGGGTTGCTACCTCTGGTGTTAAGCTGAGGGTTTCTGGAGTGCCTAATTTATCTACATATGATGCCTCATCACATCACTGTAGATTAAGGGGCCCATGTTACGGCAAATTAAGTGCAATAAGGGTTGCATGACCAGGGGGTTCACTGATCTGGTATATACCACAACTAGAGGAAGCCATGGACCTAATAGAATGATGGGATTGCTCGTTAAAAACTCAGTTTCCCAGAGTCAAACCATAAAGGTAAAAGATATATGTATATTAAAAGACTCAGTTAAGGTTCCCAACTCAAGGATGATACACTGGGGTTGGCTGTTGTCATCCAGGATGTAGCTGATATGTGGTACTGTGTCTCCAGTTGCTAGAACACACAGATTCAGGAATCAGGGGTAGATACAGGATTGGTCCCTCTCACCATCACTCTCAGTGATCCACTAGCACCAAGGTGAAAGAATGTCTAGCATTCAAAAAATATACTCAAGAATAGATCTGAAATCCAGGAGAATGTCTCTTGGTGCCATGGGCCCTTGTAGCAAGCATGGCCTGAAAAGGACAAGTCACCTGAGGGCTCAGACCCCCAGGGATGTCAGTAACTGTCAACCCATCAGGCAAGCAACCTAGACCAGCTCAAGTGCTGACAATGAGGGCAATCCTGAATAGAGGCTGGAGAAGGAAGACAATGAACAGCAACGTCAGTCCCTGGATTTACGGCAGCAGGGAGCGGGGTGGTAGCTCCTCCTGTTAACTTTCTTGTATGAAATATTTTTGCTGGTTGCCTGGCTACCACCTTGAAGACCCAGTAACAGAATGGACTTAATGAATGTGGGGCATGAGTGGATCAGAGTGGTGCAAGCAGGGAGTAGACCGCTTTCCATGTCCTGCATCACATCCCCTTTCTTGGCCTCTGACCAGCTGCAGCTGTGGTAGGCAGTTCTGTGTGAGCTTGGACTCATGCTGACAGCACCCCAATTCCATCACACGGAGTGCATCATTCTGATTTCTATTTCAGCTCCTACTCCAAAGTCTCAGGAGTCTGTTTGGCTTGTGTGACTCAAGCAGAGCCCAGAAATTAGGGGAGTTAGTGGCCCTGGGACAACCCTCACCAATGGAGGATGGGAGCCGGTAGACAAATGCCCCAGCCTCTTTGAGTTGGATAGTTCTGGGAAGCATTCTGTATGCTTTTCAGGAGATCCCAGCACAATTGAGCCCCCGTTGCTCATGGCAGTGACTTTGATGATGGACTTTATATTGGCTTTTCCTCCTCACTCTCACTTTTTCACTCTCCTCAATTCCTCACTCCTATGTCCTGAGATCAACTCCCAGTTAAACCACCTGCATCTAAATCCTTGTCTCAATCTCTGCTCCTAGGAGAATTCAAACTAAGACAGGAAGGAAAAGGTCAAGTTCACTCTGAGCTTGAGGTGCTGAAGAGACATCCAGTGGAAATGTGCAGCAAGGCAGCGGCCACGTGACTTTTGGAGATGCTGATTTATGTATCAGCATGTGGTGACAGATAAAACCACAGGCTAGAGAAAATGCATTCCTAAGAGGCCAGTGCTGAAGCATCCTTCCAAGGCAGGGGTTCTCAACCAGGAGCCATTTTACCCGCTAGCAAACATTTGGCAATGCCCGAGGACATTTTTGGTTGTCACAACAGGAACAGGAACCTGCTACTGGCATCTAATGAGTAGAGGTGAGGGATGCTGCTGAACATCCTACAGTGCACAGGCCAGAACCCCATAATAAAGAATGATCCAGCCCAAAATGTCACTAGTGCTGAGGTGGAGAAACCTGTTCTAAGGGCATTGCATAGCTGCTGCGAGAGTGATGCTGTGAAAGCTGGAGTTTCATGTAGCCAGAGGGGCCAGCAGGCAGTGCTGCAGGGGCCATGGGAAGTAAGAACCAATTATTGCCCATTGAGCTCAGCAACTGCCAAAACAATTTTATCAGCACCATGGGGCAGAAGCCAGTGCCTTGAAGGCAGTTAATGAAGATGAGTACAGATTCTTTCCATGAGCTTTGAGGGGAAGGAAAAGAACAAGTGTTTGGGCTTAGCCAGAAGGAGCTGTAGAGTCAAGGAAGAGTTCTAAAAGATACTGGAATGATAAACATCCTGTATATGCTGATGACAGAGCACCAGTGGGGACACCAGAAAGGGATGATTGATGGAAGAGAGAGAGCCCAGGGACATAATGTGGTACTCAAAGACAGATGAACTAACTTGGATCAGGTAAGGAAAACCTTCCCTGGAAGTTGGAAGGAGGCAAGGGCGGGCATAGTTATACCTAGTTGTCAGGGAGGAAGGGTAGACTGTTGAGAGAGTTAATCTATAAGCCTTTTTTTTCTTTGCTTGTTTTGCAGGCTGTAAGTACAGAAGTGATAAGGTAAGAGGCCTGGTATTAATACCTACTTGTTGATTCATTACATATGGCGGTTTACTGCAGTTTGCATTGCTCTGCTTTCCCGAGGGTCTCCTTGGGAAGTTTGTCCTTCTTGCCTGGTGTGTTTCAGAGGTAAACACAGGGCAATCCCAGAAACTCGGGTTTTTCTTGAGATGCCAGCTGAGACTCCCTTTCTCTGTGGAATGCCCTGTGGAAACTCAAAGTTCACTCCAAGATGTTTGTGGACTTGGGGTGTAGGTTCTTGATGTTACCTCTGCCTCTTGGTTCCTGTGTCTGCACGTGCTCCCTCTATTCTGCCATGGACTTAAAACTTGTACATGAAACCCTTCTGTTACTCCACAGAACTGCCCAGGCCCAAGCATTTGGGTGTGGGCTGGGTCTGCTTTAGATCTTGTAGTACCCTCGTGCCATTTTGTGAGCATGTTGGTGATCCTCGTTTCTTCACTGCTCCTCATCTGTTACCCTGCAAATTCCCCCCATCTTCAAATCTCTCCTCTACTATTTACCCAACTGTCCTGAGCTCCCCACCCCGAAACAGGCTTAGCTCAAATTATCATGGTGCACAGTAGACAAGAAAGCCTCCTCTTAGTCCGATTCATCCTCCAATAGAAGGCTGTTATCATGAAAAATAGTGAAAATGTACTTTCTGTCTGTAAGGCCACAAATTCAGTAGTTAGGGTTTGGGAACCTCAAAGAGGTCTAAACTAGGAAGGCCCCACTCTTCAAAGACCATAGTCTCATCTGTAAGGGATTAGCTTTGCCAGGGACCTTGTAGGGAGAAGTTGAAAGGCACAGCAAAGCTAGAGGCAAATGAAAGGCCCAGGTGGGAAGAGGGTCCTGGCCAACCCTGCCCCCCTCTGCTTGTCTCCAGAGGACTGGCCTGGAGGTCCAGAGGCCTGGCTTCTGGAACTTGCTACTCTACTCATCAGTCTATAATCTTAGGCCTTGGTACTTTCATCTGTAAAGTTAGCATAGTAAGGTGGGAACAAAGATTTGGTGATGTAGGATATATGCTTACCTGCCTCAGTAGCTACTTAATATGTTTTATTTTCTTTTTTGAGATAGGGTCTCGTCGCCACCACCCAGGCTGGAGTGCAGTGGTGCCATCATGGTCTGCAACCTCTCCCTCTGGTCTCAAGCGATCCCCACCACCTCAGCATCCTGAATAGCAGGTGCAAACTACCACACTCAGCTATTTAAAACAACTTTTTGGTAGGGGGTCCAGTGGTCGGGGAGAGCTTTGGGGTCACTTGATAAAGGGCCTTCCAGCACAATGGTTACTCCACCCCTTTGTGTTCAGGTTTCCTCGAGGGTCTTTGAAACGGAATGGTAGTAGCACCTACTTGTAGAGTGCTTGTGCTTGTGAGTGCTTGCACAGGCTGGTCTCAAACTCCTGGCCACAAGTGATCCTCCTGCTTTGACCTCCCAAAGTGCTGGGATTACAGGTATGAGCCACTGTGACCGGTCAGCTACTTAATATATTTTACACACTATATCCCCTCTTTGATTTTGCAGCAAGAGAAAGGCCCAGGCCTTAATATTTCTTGCTTGGATATTCAGAATCATAAACTAAATGGTTCTACATAATGAGCTAAATGATTCAACAGCTTCCTTCTTTCATGCTGGCCAGTCAGCCAGCCACAGTGGTCTGGAGACACAAATGTCTCCAGTGGAGACACAAATCCCTGGTGCCCCTCCGGAGCCTCTGCTCTACCTGAGAAGATGAAATGATTACAGACAAAGCCATCAACCACAGCGGAGACACTGTGGGACTGATGGCCAGGGAAGAATTTATTTTGGAAATAAAAATGAATTAATATTTTATTTTATTTATTTGATTATTATTATTATTTTGTATTTCGAAATTGGAACTCCTTCTCCACAGCTGCACAGTCAGAGGAGAGCCCTCCCGCCTAGCCGCACTTTACCAGGCTCCTGATGCAGTCCCGGCAGTGCCCAGCAGAGGCCGACCTAGCTCTTCCCTAGCTCCGGCTCTGGCAGAACGAGGGGGGTGAGTGGGTGCGGGGGGTGGGGACTCGCTTGGAGATTTGGAGGCTGTTTCTCTAAGCCAATGTTTTGAAAACTTTGTTGACTATGATTCACAGTCAGACATAGATTTTATAGCACGAGCCAGTATAGGCTTACGCACATGGATGTTTTGCTGAACAATACTTACTGTCACTACCTGAGTGCATTCTTGTCTATTTCTGTTCAGGTCTGCCAGATTGGGTCATTTAAAAGATGCTGCTTACACCCACTGGCTGATCTCACAACCCACCAATAGATGGAGACTTGTACTCAGAAACCTACTGGGAGTCTAGACTGGGCGTGGGGGTCCAGTGGTTGGGGAGAGCTTTGGGGTCACTTGATAAAGGGCCTTGCAGCACAATGGTTACTCCACCCCTTTGTGTTCAGGTTTCCTCGAGGGTCTTTGAAACGGAATGGTAGTAGCACCTACTTGTAGAGTGCTTGTGAGGCGCTTAGGACAGTGCTTGCCCCCAGGAGGTGCTCAGAAAAAGCAACTCTTTTTCCAGTTAGAAACAAGGATTGCTGTGGAGTGCGCAGCCTGCCTGGGTGTCTTGTGGATTCATTGACCCAACCTCTGTTGACACTGGTTACCAAACAGAGCTGTGGCTTGGCCGGGGTAGTGGAGGAGCAGACAATTACAGTAGATGTGACAAGGGCTTAGGTGGCGATGACCACCGGGTGCTCTGGGAGCATATGGGCACCTGGAGGACTCCTTAGCTCAGTGGCTCTCCCAGTGTGGTTTCTGGACCCACAGCAGTAGCAGTCTCACCTGGGAACTTGCTAGAAATGCACATTTTCAGACCTAAACCCAGATGTATAGAATCAAAGTCTGGGGCCGTGCCCAGCAATCTGTTTTCATCAGCCTTCCTGGTGATTCTGATGCCTGCTCCAATTTCAGAATGACTGCCCATCGTTACCAGACGCACTACAAGTTACAGTCATCTGCAGGGCTTTTGTCTAGGGTGTACCCTGTACTGGTTTAATTGCAATGTCTAGGAGTGGGAGTCAGGTAGCAGGATTTTTACAAAGATTCCCAGGTGATTCCAGTGTGCATCAAAGTAGGGGAACTGCTACCCTAACCCAAACCTGGGCAGTGGGGCACCAGAGAAAGCTTCCTGGAGGGGTGTTAGATAAGCAGAAACCTTAAATGCAGTTGGGGCTTGATAGTGAACATGGGTTGGAGGGGAATGTGGAGGGGCTAGGAGGCCACTGGTGTCCATAGACATTTCTGAAGACACTATAATCTAGCGTTAAGAAGCTGGGGTACACGAGTTCAGTGTTCCAATGAGCTATGATCATGCCCCTGTACTCTGGGCTGGGTGACAGAGCAAGGCCTTGTGTCTAAAAATAAAGAAGCTGGGCTATGGGGATAAGCCGCCTGGGTGCGAATCCTGCTCCGCCCTTACCAGCTGTGTGACCATAGAAAGTCACTTAACCTCTCTGTTCCTCTTCCACACGGGGTTCCCATTCAGCACATATAGAAGGTGCTGGTGGGATGGGCATTATAATCATAAATTGAGCGAAAGGCCCAGAACTAAACCAGAATGTTTTGGGGAGCTTTGAGTGGCAAGAGATGGCACCAGCCAGATGAGAGGACAAAGCCACAAAAGGCTCTGGACCTAAAGGCACTAGGAAGCCATGGAAAGTGGCATGCATGGGGGAGCCACATGGAGATATGTGTGGATGTGCCAGAGAGCAACAAGGTGGAGAAGAGCAATCAGGGAGGGGCTTGTCCCCAAGAGACAGGGGAGATGTGGTGGTGCCTGCCTGCCAGAGAGATGACTGAAGAGCTGAGATGGTGAAATAGGCAGGACTTGGAGACAGATTAGATTAGGTGGGAGTGGGAGAGGAGATGAAGAAATGTCCCTATTTCTGGGCTGGATGAATGAGGTGGTTGTGTCCTGATTTGGGGCACCCCTGCACACCCAGTCCCAGCACCAGGCTCTCTCTGTTCTGTAGACCGAGTCTGGGCCATAGGCATAGTGAGAGGAGCCTGCTGACTCACACTTCCCCCCACCCGACTTCCCAGGAACAATTTGAATGTTTTGGAGTCATTCGTCATCCCTCGGTTGAAGACAGTGAAGGCCCATCCAGGCAGACTGACTTCTTGTTACTGAATGTGTCATGCATGTTCCCACCTCCAGGCCTTTGCCCACACCTCCACCTTTCCTCCCTGTCTACCAGAACCCAGCTGTCCATCATCCTCCCCTTCACAACACACCGCTCCTTTAAGGCTCGCCGCTTTGAGCCCTCCTGACCTCAGCGATTGTCCTGGAAGTGAGCAGCAGTCGTGGATTGCTGCTCAATCGGATGTCAGTCCATGCACCTGTGGCAACTGAAATATAAGCTCCTGGAGGCTGAAAAGGGCCTCCCAGGTCTCTGCCCCTCCCAAGATGCCTGGCTTAGTGTTTTGTCAAACAGATGTAGGATGAGGGCCCTGATTAGACTGGGAAGAAAACACAATTCAATTACCAGCCAGGAAGGACTTGTTGAGAATTGGATTATCAGCCCCTGGGGGCTCAGTGAGAGAGAACAAAGGGTGGGAACTTCTCACAGGATTGCCCTCCCTGGGTCTCCGGAATTGGGTATATCAGTTTCTGTAATGTGGTGCCTCTCCCATCCAGCAAGAGAGGTGGAGACAGCTGGGCTGAGCCCTCTTTGGCCTGTGCCAAATCCCTTCCAATCCGCTTCTCCCGGTGCCTGGAGGTGGAGGTGAAAGATGCCACCAGCACGCGCAAGAGGCAGGACCACGGCCAGTGCTCTAGAAAAACCACTTGGCCCCTAAGGACTCCCTTACTATGTGCCTATGGCCATGTTAGGTGCTGCACAGGACGTGCCAGAACTACTCAGACAGAAGCCTCAGAAATAACAGCCCCAGAAACAATGCCAGGGTAGAGGAAGTAAGAACTTGGACTTTGGACCTAGATAAACCCAGGTTTGGACCTGCAATTGTTCACAGTCTAAGGGTCAGTGCAGGAGCCTGAACCTTTCTGAATCAGTTTCTTCATCTGCTAAATGGTCATAATAGCAACTGTTATTCAAGTTATTAAAACTTTACACACACAGACATATATATATTCGAAAGTATGATACAGTGCTAAGTGATACACACGATGAAGTATTGTGGTCTTTAGCATGGTGTCTGGCATAGAGCAAGCTCCCAGTATGTGGCAGCTGTTGCTCCTGCTGTTGTTTCATTCTGGTTCTGAATAATTACCGGATTTGCAGGAAGGGAGAGTCCACCGAGAATGGTCCTGAATGGCCGGAGAAGGAGACGGGACTTTTAGGATGAGTTCGGAAAGAGAGGAAGGACCAACCAGCCAGTAGGAGCAAAATGTCCCGATTTCCAAAAAGTGAAGAATATGATTCCTGGGATGTAAGCTTAATGACACTCAGTAGCATTCTAGAATTATTGAACAGGTGGTCTGGGAGTGTTTTGCAAAGAACCACGCCTATCCTGGAATTAACACATTAAAATCGTGTCAAATCAAACTCCCAGGGACTTGTGTTATCAAATAATTTTTTTTCTTTTTCTTTTCTTCCTTTTTTTTTTTTTTTCTTTTCTTTTTTGAGATAGGGTCTCACTCTGTCACACAGACTGGAGTGCAGTGGCACAATCATGGCTTACTGCAGCCTTGCCTTCTTGAGCTCAAGCAGTCCAGGCTGGTCTCAAACTCCTGGGCTCAAGTGACCCGCTTGTCTTGTCCTCTCAGTGTGTTGGGATTACAGGCATGAGCCACCGTGCTCAGCCAAGAATTTTTTTTCATTCATGTCACATATTTATTGTCAGCATCATAGGAAATGCCAGGGGCATTTTGGCAAGGCACTGAACGAAGTCTCCCATGCTCTCTGTGTGGTCATGAGAAAGCGATGTGTGAAGAGGAGGTGAAGTCCGTGACAGTGGAAGCTATGGGGCTCTAGTCCAGTCACTGGAGGGTCAGAGGAGCACCCTGACCCTCTCTCTGATGGGGAGGGATGGCACATTAGAGAACGTCAGTGGCTCTGGAGGCGCCTGCCATTTAAGCATGAAAAGCAATAGCAGGACAACAGAGAAGTAACATTATACATGAAATTATTCTTTGTAGTAATGGCAGTAATATACATTCATGGTACAAAATTGGGAAAATACAGAAGATCATAAAGAAGTAACTAAAAGACACCTGCAAGTCTACCTGAATGGCACGATTTAATAACATGGCTGACAAGAATTACCGGGAGAGTGGAATTTAGGTAATATAGAAGATGGCAAGGGGTTCAGGATTGTTGAGCCAAGAAAAGGGGTCATGCTGTCAGTTTTTGAGGAGTTGACAGGCTGTCAGGAAGAATCTATAGGCTATCGGGTACCATTCGAGAGGGCAGGAGTAGAACACAGAGGCTCAGAGAGGCCAGTTTCAGCTCATGGACAACAGGAAGAGCGTTGCAGGCAGGAATTCTCCCCCAAGGGGTCAGGCTGCCTTGGGAGGGAGGGGGGTGCCCATTCCTGGGAGTATTCAGTGGAAGCTGGTTCTTTGTCACTTTCTCTGAATGTTACCGAAGATTCCCTGCCCTTCTCTGGCTCCTTTCAACGCTAAGATTGTGTATCTATAGGTGAAGACATGGAGGCAGAAAGAAATGTGTTTAGTTATCGCTCAGGGAAATCAACATGATGCAAAACAGTGTGCTCTCAATTTTATTGGAAGAATATAGTTAAATATATATTCATTGAAAAGACATGGCAAGGAAGTGAATATTAATGCTTGGACTGTGGGAGATGTTTTCACCTTTGGACTGTTTTGATTTTTCCAATTTTTCTACAGTTGACTTATTTTAAAACCCAGTAATGTATCTGCTACATGTGTGAGGATACTTTCTCTACTGAAACAATAGATTAGGGCAGGGGCAGGAGGGAGCTTTTCTCTAGGTATGTACATAGGGTGGGATGGATTGTCGAAGGCCTCGAAAATCAGGCAGGACTGTTTAGATTTGAAGGTCACTATAGTGGCAATGAAAATGACTTTATTTGCTGAACCAAACTCAGGACTGATAATCTAACAAACAATAGCATGCTAATGGGGATAAGAGGACAGAATACAGTATTCAAAATTGCAAAAGTCTCTGAAAAAATCATGTCTTAGCTTGGGCTGCCATAGCAGAATACCATAGATCGGGTAGCTTAAATAAAAGAAATTAATTTTCTCGCAGTTCTGGAGGCTGGAAAGTCAAGATCAGAGTCCATCAGAGTTCAGGTTCTGGTGAGAGCTCTCTTCCTGGGCTGCAGACGACTACCTTTCCATTGTGTCCCGACTGGCAGAGAGAGGGAACACCGTACTCTCTTCCTTTTCTTATAAGGACACCAGTTTCATCATAGGGTCCCCACCCTCATGACCCCGTCTAAACCCAATTGCCTCTGAAAAGTCCCCGTCCCTAAATACTATCACCTTGGGGGTTAGGGCTTCAACATATGAATTTCAGGAAGACACAGACATTCTGTCCATAACGATCAGTATTACAGTTGGGAGCCTTGTGGGATTCTTAAGATAGTGACATTCATTTGCTTATTCATTCATTTAGCTTAGTAGCATTTATGAAGCCCTAGCTCTGTGCTAGACACTGATGTGCATATGATGTAATTAGGTCTTGTGGGAGCTGTGATGGGACACACTGGAAGATGAAAGTTAAATTCATCAGGTCAGTTAGCAGATCCCTGAAAATCTAGGTGAGGGATTCTAAGTCTCAGGAATAGGAGTGGTGAGGATAGGAGTTCTGGTGATATTTAAAGAAAGCCTTTGCTTGCTTCACAGTTGGGCTAAGGGTTCTTTTCATTACCCTGAACGGGGTAGGTAAACAGTAGGCACTCAACATACATTAGGTAAGTAATGGAAATGTTTCTGTGGGTAGAAGGGCTTGAACTGAACCTCAAATGAAGAATAATTATTAATCAACACTTTGTTGCAATATACTTACCCTGAATTCTTACCGCATGCCAGCTATATTGCTTATTGCTAAAGCTACAAGGAAGAGACATAGCCATCACCCCAAAGGCATCCACCAAATGACAGTCTGAGAGGAGAGACACAAATGTAAGCAATGAAAAGCACTTATAACAGACTAATGTAATGTGAACTAAGGTGAGCCCAGATAGAGGTACAAATATTCTAATCTGTAGGGGTCAAGGAAGACACCAGAGAGAAGGTGACATCTGAGTTGGGCACACGGAGTTGTCTGGGATGGTCCATGGGTGGGATGAGTGGTGGAAGTCATTCCCAGTAGATGGAAAAATAAGGTATACGGTATGGTGGGGGAATGATGGCGTGGTCCCTCTCAGTCTGCTTTGTGTGTGCATTTATTTCCAGCATTCCTTAAAAGCTGGCTGCGGGCTGGGTACCTGTAATCCCAGCTCCTTGGGAGGCTGAGGCAGGAGGATTGCTTGAGCCCAGGAGTTTGAGACCATTCTTGGCAACATAGGGAGACCTCATTTTTACAAAAAATAAAATATTAGCCAGGGCATATACTTGTGGCACATACTTGTGTTCCCAGCTACTCAGGAGGTTGAGGTGGGAGGATGGCTTGAGCCTGGAAGGTTAAGGCTGCAGTGAGCCGTGATCATGCCACTGCACTCCAGCCTTGGCGACAGAGCGAGACTCCGTCTCGAAAAAATTCAACCAAATGAACAAACAAACAAAGAATGCTGGTTGCACATCTGTAGGGCTGTCAGCCCAACCAACCTTTATCCTTTCTGAAAACTGCTCCATCCCATTCTACATAATTACAGCAAGAAGAGTTATGAGGATATACGTGTCTGTCAGACCAGAGTTGACTGGTCCAGGGATGGAATCCTGACCAAACTGAGATGTTCAGAGTCCTTCCAGGGAATTTGGAACTGGGACACTAGATCCTAGCATCAGCCTCAGTGATCTCTTGCAGTTACTGTAAATTTGAGAGCTGTGTGTCTAATATCCTATCTTGTGAATTGGGTATCAAAGAGGGCCAGGTCCTGGTGAGGTAGAAATGATATAGGTACGCCAAGAAGGACCAAGATGAGACATACTTGGGAGAGGACTGTCTGCATGTCCTCCAGTGGTCTAGCCCCTGGCTGCAGCCCACTTCTGAAGTCCTGTTGTGGGGTCCGTGGGAGATGGACCAAGCAAAAGTGAGGTGAAGGGTAACACGCATTCTCACATCCTGGAGGGGCCGGCAGTTCCTTCTTTGTGGTGGTACAGACATCGCTGAAACTGTGGCTCTTTTCAGACTCAGGCTATGTACCCACCCGGAGTTAGGGAATTTAACAGTGAAAGAGCACTATGTTTTACATCAGTGTATTTCAGAGAAATACACTATATGAGCGTATTTCTAATGGGTGTAGGTGTTAAAACGTGGAGATAAAAACTTTAACCCAGGGCAGAAAGTAGATAGAGAATAATAAATATTCCATGATGTAATGAATCCTTTCTGCTGAAAACCACTAATCTGAGATGGCTGAAGGATCAGAAATCCATTTGCCTTGATCAGTTACAGAAGCAAAATTCTGACACAGCCCATTTCTCTCTGTCTCTTTTTTTTTCTTTAAGGGATGGGATCTTGCTCTGTTGCCCTGGCTGGAGTGCAGTGGTGCGATCATAGCTCAGTGCAGCTTTGTAATCCTGGGCCCAGGAGATCTTCTTGCCTCAGCCTCCCCAGGAACTACGACAACGGATGCTTACTACTGTGCCTGGCTAATTTTTAAAAAAAAAATTTAATTCAGATGGGGATCTCACTATGTTGCCCAGGCTGGCCTCAAACTCTTGGCCTCAAGCAATCCTCCTGCCTCAGCCTCCCAAAGTGCTGGGATGAGCCACTATGCCTGGCCTCACTTCTAAATCTGATTTTAGTTTGTGGATTATGACTCCTGGTTGACTGGAATGGGGATATCAGGGAAGAGTGAGAGGTATCAGGGAAAACAGATCTCTAGAGCCCTCCCAAATATTTCTTGCTATGCAGCCGCTGTCTTTGCTATCGCCAGGAATGGTTGTGATGCCTCTCAAGGCACAGCCAGGTAACTGGAAGAGAGTCCTGGCATAGGGTTCCTACTCCCCTCCCCACAGCCTCAGAGTTCTGTCTACATACTCCTAGAGCACCGTCCTTTCTGGGTCATGGAGTTTATTTCACTGTGGTGTCAATTTACTTGTCTGTTCCCTTCACACACTCTGGCCAGAGCTGTACCCAGTGAAAAATGTAGTGCCCAGTACATAACAGGACTTGGTAAGTATTTGTCAGATGAATGAATGCACAGCAGATTAGTGGGGAGAGAGCGTGGAGTCAAGACCAGTGAGAAGGCAGATGTAGTAATCTTAGAGATCATAGGAGTGTTTAGTGGGTGGGGACAGAATGGAAGGAGGAGCACATTTCTACTGCGTAGGTGGCCCTTGAGGCTGCCTGAGTAGGGGCTCACACACCACTCAGTGCCACTGACCACTGAGGAACAGCAGGAAGCAAGTGGCCCAGACACTGACCTGGGACTTTCCCCAGCTGCCTGACCTGTAGACCAGGACAGACACTTTGGGACATTTTTCATTCCTTGTGATCAGAAGACTTCTTGAGAGTCATTTAGCAAGAACAGGCCACCCCTGGCTCCCATTGTACCCACAGACTGATTTGCAGTGTTGCTTTTCTCAGGGAGTCACTCCCCACATCTCCAGGACCCCTCTTTGCTGGGGGCATTCAGAACCTGCCTCTCCGGCTGGGTGCAATGGTTCATGCCTGTAATCCCAACACTTTGGAAGGCTGAGGTGGGAGGACTGCTTGAGGCCAAGAGTTCAAGACCAGCATGGGTGACATAGTGAGACCTTCTCTCTATAAAAAAATAAAAAATAAAAAGATGGGTGTGATGGCACATGCCTGTAGTCCTGGCTACTTGGGAGGCTGAGGCAGGAGGATCCCTTGAGCCCAGGAGTTCAAGTTTACGTTGGGCTATGATTGCACCTTTGCACTCCAGCCTGGGCAACAGAGCCAGATCCCATCTCTATGAAAAAGCAAAAGAACCTGCCTCTCTTCTCCCAGTCTCCCTCAGAGGCAGCCAGCGGGGGGCCTGCGCTGGCACACAGAGTCTTCTGCCGGGAGTACCCTCTCCTGGCTGCTCTGAGCCACACCCACCGACTCTTCTCACCGTTGGTGCCTGCACAGGGATCTGCAGCTTACAGTGTGCTTTCCCAGCCGCTCTCACAAAAGGTCTCCTCCATGCTCATTTTGCAGCACAGCACACGGGCCCGGGGAGGTTATGTGGCAGAGCTGGACCAGAACCCAGGACTCCTGAAGCCAACTTCTTTGAACTTTCCACCCTTAGCACCTTGCTGGACCCACTCATCCCCTCCACTAAGTAAGAAACACCTAACGGTGGAGCCTGGGTGTTAGTTTCTTAGTCCTTCCTCCACACCACACCCAGGGTGATATTTTGTGCCAGGTGGGTCAAGTGGTCAGAATGTTTGCTGAGTTGAAGGTGGGAGGCAGAGGTTAAACCCACCTTGGACTGGAGGCTCACTACCTGGAAAGGTTGCACCGGGAGAGGCCCTAGCACGCACGGTGTGTACATGGCCATCTGGTTTTATAAATTTGACTAAAGTAAGATAGTTTTAAATGGCATTGGTTAAGTCCATTGTCCCTTTCCTCTGCTGCCCCCTGTCACACTTCCTCTCCTGACAGATGGTGTTGGGGTGGCTCTGGGTATTTGGGGATCTAGCTAAGGGGAAGTTGAGTTGGAGGAACATTGAGTTAGGGTTAAGTGGGGTTCACTTATGTGGCTCACAGCCACTTCCATGTATATATTGCTTCTTGCTAGTCATCCTAGTGTAGAAATGGCTTCTGGGGCGACTCCTGCAGCTCACTACTGACTCTTCCAATGCCATGACATGAAGGCTTAGGGCCAGCAGCTGTTTGCAATATGAGTGTGTCTGGTGAGGCTGGACTGTGGTATATGTGGGTAGTGTTGGAGAAGTAAGGTTTGAAATGAAAGAGCCAGAAACTGGTCTGGGGAACATTCTTCTGACCATCGAATGCATAACATCAGAAGCTTGGGCTCATCTCAATGGCAGTACAATCCTATAATGCATACTATACTTTTTTTGAGAGAGAGAGAAAGAGTTTCACTCTTGTTGCCCAGGTTGGAGTGCAGTGGCACGATCTTGGCTCAGTGCAACCTCCGCCTCCCAGATTCAAGTGATTCTCTTGCCTCAGCCTCCCAAGTAGATGGGATTATAGGCACCTGCTACCACACTTGGCTAATTTTTAATATTTAGTACAGACAAGGTTTTACCACGTTGGCCTGGCTGGTCTCAAACTCCTGACCTCAGGTGATTCACCCACCTCAACCTCCCAAAGTGCTAGGATTACAGGCGTGAGCCACCTTGCCTGGTCACAATACTTTTTTTTTTTAAGTGGGAATCATGTGCAATAGAATGTATTTCTATTCTGTAATAGAATCAGATTTTTTGGTGTGCAAATTTCTGACTGATTTGAACAAGGAAACTTGAAATGCCCTGAAATCTTATAGCTCATGTCCAAAAACTGATAGGGGTTTCCCCAACTTTAGCAACAACCCTCAACAGTTACATGACAATACCAATAATAATTTGTGAATGTGAATTTTCTAAACTGTCCATAATCAAAACCAAATTTGGATTAACCATGTTAGAGAAAACACTGAAATATCTTTCTATTTTCTCCATGGAGAAAAACATTACAAAATTGTCCCAAGAAGAGCTAATCAAAAAGTATGCAGCCCCCCAAATAATATACAGGAAAATTTTAATAGAGGCAGATTGGGCTGTTAACTAATAAAAATGTTGTGTTATTTTTCTGTGTTTTGTGATTTTGTGGTAGTTCTCCGCTTTTTAACACTTGTAATTTGTTATGCTTTCTTTTCTCGTTCTACATAAATTGTCATGTTTGTGCTAATTTTGTATTTGTTATTTGGTGTTATTTTTCTTTTCTTTTCTTTTCTTTTTGAGACGGAGTTTCCCTCTTGTTGCCCAGGCTGGAGTGCAATGGTGCGATCTCAGCTCACTGCAACCTCCACCTCCCAGGTTCAAGCGATTCTCCTGCCTCAGCCTCCCAAGTAGCTGGGATTATGCTCATGTGCCACCATGCCCGGCTAATTTTTTGTATTTTTAGCAGAGACGGGGTTTTTCAATGTTGGTCAGGCTGGTCTCGAACTCCTGACCTCAGATGATCCGCCTGCCTCGGTCTCCCAAAGTGCTGGGATTATAGGCATGAGTCACCGTGCCCGGCCTTGGTGTTATTTTTCTTATCTAACCTCCCCCGCCACCCCCAGTAAACTGCAGACCCATGACTCGGTCACTCTCTTTGGGCCTTGTGTCCTTCCTTCTAGGCAGGGATGGGGCCCTGACCTTGCCTCGAACCCTCTTCCAGAGAGAATTAAGAGATGATCCTGTTAATTGTTCAGTCATCCCTCACACGTGCAGAGGCAAAAGCACATGACTTTATTTGATCCTTACTGCAAACCATTAGGGAAAAACTCCATGTTTTCATTGTGGCAGTGTTTGAATGTACACAAAAGGAGGTGAACACGCGCGATGCATGGTGCAGGATGGGCTTGGTGACGTTCCCTGGCACCCGGTTCTGGAATGGCAGGGCCAGACGCATGATCTCTGCAGTTTGACTCGTCTCTCCATGCTGCCCCCACACTTTATGGCACATGACATATGTAATTATGTGGTCACATCTGCATCCTTCCACCTGGCTTGGAAACAGGCAGCACCTCTGATCCTCAGGGTGGGGGCAGGAATCCAGTGGCAGCTGGGGGGCTGTCTGCAGCTGAGCTGACGGGATGCTTCTGAGCATGGAGAGGACTGAGTCTGTGTCTCCCTGGGGTCTGATGGGCACAGATCTCTGGACAGCATATCTCTGGGCAAGGGAACAGCATCAGAATCATTTGGAGAGCTTTTCTTATATATGTGTTGTGTGCCTTATCCCAACCTATTCTAATACCAGCAGGGATAGGGAGAAGACAGGTGCATTTTGGAAAATTTCCCAGGCAAATCTTATACCCATCCATGCTCAGAGTGAGAACCATGGCCCAAGGGGCTCATGGGAGTAAGAAGTCCGTGGGGACCCAGATCTGCTCACGGCTGAATGTAGCCACCTGCTCCTAGGGGAGCGTGGAGTCAGGGCTGTGTATACAGCCGGAGCTGGGAAGTCAGACTTGCCTGGTCCACCTCCTCAGGAGCTATTTGACCTTGGGCAAGTCACTTGACCCTGAAGTCCTCTGCCTGCTTATCTACAAAATGGAAATCATCGAAGCCCTTACCTCAGGTGAGATAATGCTCTTAGCACAGAATCTGACACACCACACTCAAGAATGTTAGCCACTCTGTTATTTCCAATGGTGACATCAGACAAGGGTGAAGGGGAAGGAATGTTCTCTGTTCTGGGGCCCAAGCGAGCTGCAGACTCTTCTCCCTCCTTCACAGGCAAGATGCCAATGGCTAGAGGCTCCTCCGGAAATCCAGCCCAGCCAGATCTCCTTTCAGGCTGGAGCTGGGACCACCCTCCTTTGTCTGGAGCTGGGGAAACTGGTTTTGGGAACTGGAGAGTTTCTGGTGTCACCCGCACCCTTTCTCTTCTGGGGGCTGTTCTCAGCGAGGGGAGAGCCATGCAGACAGGCGTTCCTTTTCAGCATGAACAGGTGGGAAGCCTGGAACCAGAGAAGGATGCTGGGGGGCTGGGGGTGGGCGAGGAGTGCTGGCGCCGGCGGGGAGGCTTTGACAGGGCTGTGAAGGAGGTACATTCACAGACTCCCCAGAATCCCCTCTTCCCTCTTTTTTGGCAGCCCTGATCCCCAAGGTGTGCAGGCACTCACACTACCAAAGCACCCTCCATGCAGGGGAAGGGGGCTCAGCCAACTCACACCCATTAAGTGTCGTATTTAAGATGGGGCAATACCTTGTAGTGATTTTGCAACTGGCACCAGAGCCCTTTCTTCAAATGTTCCTTACTCAAGTGCTCAGACTGGAGAGAGACGGGGGGCTTGGCATCGTCCCTGCCACACACACAGCAGTCCCAGGGGTACCCCTTGGGTCCCTGGGGCTGGGGAGAGATGATTGCCAGGGAGTCTCAGCCACAAGAGCCTCTGAGGCCCATCCACTCCCTGTCCCCTTCCCCTGTGAGCTGCCCACTCCTGCCCCCGCCGCCCACACACTCCTGGAGCCAGGAAGGGCAGAGTCAGCACTTGAACTCAGAACCCTGTCGTCAGATTCCTGCTCGGCCCTTGGTGGTGGGGACTGACGGGGAGGCTTCTCATCTGCCCATCCTGCCAGACTGGCTCCAGGCCTGCAGGACCCACTCCGATATTTGGGCATGGACCCTGTGCCAGACCCTTCCTGCCCGAAACCTGAGGTCTCCAGCCCTTGTCTGAGGGTTTTCTGTTTCCTGGTCCTGGGAGCTTGCAGGGAGGGGACAAAAATGAAGATCTAACCCCACTTACTGCCAACACTCTTGCCTCCCTGTGCCAGGGATTAGGGGTGAGAGTGCTTTAGAGGCAGGGTCCCCACAGCCCAGGTGGGCTGATCAGATGAGCTGTCACCCCATATTATCCCTCCTGTCCGTACCATCACTCCCTCCTGTACCCTGAAATGCCACTGGAGGGAGGTCCCACGCTTTCTGCTGTGTGTGCCCAGCTGCCACCCCCAACAAACAAATTCCTCTGAAATTGATCCAGCCAGGCTACTGGGCAGCCCCTGGCTGGACACATGAGAACGACAGCATGCATTTTATAAATGTGACCAAGGAGGGAGGCCCTGCTGGAGCAGAACAGAAGGGGCTCTAGTGTTGAAGGCGTACTGGTGCTGCCCTTTGAGTTAACTCATCCCCCTAGGTCTTCACACATCCCGTGTCCTGGACACCAGCCTCCCTCTTCTATCCTCGGATCCATCTGATGCCAAAGCCAGTGTTCCTTCCTCCCCACACACAGCAGTCAGAAGTAACAGATTTGATGCATGCACGGCCAAATGGAGGAGCTTAAAACAGAGCCGAGAGAAGAAAGTCAGAGCGTGAGATGCACAACACAACCCATTTACATTAATTAAAATAGATGTGCCCCAAACGAAGATGTGCATGTATAAAAACATGAAGTCTGTTAGCAAGGTGCCCCATGGAGCAGACAGGAAGAGAGTAGGGAGTGGGGTCAACAAGAAATCAGAGAACAAAGAGAGAGAGAGAGTGAGAGAGACAGGGAGAGGAAAAAGGAAGAAAAATGAAGCAAGCAAACTCTTTAAGCCACTTCTGAATGTTTCTTCTGGGAATAAAATGTGGATTTATTTAACATATATGTTTTTTCACATAAAATAAAGCCTGTACAATTTTCAAAAATGGAAAGTTGTTTTGATCAGTATTATTATTATTATTATTATTATTTTATTTGAGATAGGGTCTCACTCTGTTGGTCAGGCTGGAGTGCAGTTACCCAATCACAACTCAATGCAACCTCAAACTCCTGGGCTCAAGCGATCCTCTCGCCCCGCTTCTGGAGTTGCTGGGACTACAGGCATGCGCCACCACATTCAGCTAATATTTTATATTTTTGTAGAGTTGGGGGTCTTGTTATGTTGCCCAGGTTGGTCTCAAACTCCTGGCCTCAAGTGATTCTTCTGCCTCGGCCTACCAAAGCTCTGGGACTACAGGCATGAGCCATACCGCACCAGGTCTTGGTTAGACATTTTTTAAAAGCAGACTTGTGTGTGTGTGTGTGTGTGTGTGTGTGTGTGTGTGTGTGTGTGTTTCTTTTTCCTGAAGGCTGTTTCATGGCTTACAGGGCAAAGGGTAAAGGACCGATACAATGTTCTCTTTAAAACGTTGTGGAAACAAAGAAAAGAAGTCCCTTTCTCTGCATAGGAAGGGACAGGTGTGTCTGAGCTGATCCCACGCCATGACAGTGGCTGCATTGCCCCTGTATCAAGGCCACCTGCAAGTGCAATCAGAGAGAGTCAGACTTTGACCGTGTGAAGATACAAGACGATTCCAGGGTGAGACATGAACTAGAAAAAGAAAAAACGAGGATGGAGAATTACGCACTCTGTACTGGAGAGTTACTCTCCAATGAAGAAGAGGAGCCCTGTAGACTAAATGACTCCAGAACTTTTCACAGAGCAAACATGAACCAAATAAATGAGCCCTCACTGAGATATTGCATGGTGGGTTGTGGTCAGAGTGCCAATCCAGGAGGCTTCCTGAAGGAGGCGAGCACCAGAAGCCAGAAGCACCAAGCCAGAGGCTGAGCAGGCTCGGCAGGAGCTATTGCTGTGTACTCTGGAAGCAGGGGTAGCTGGTTTGGACCCCTTCATCTGCAAGAGGACACGCTAGACCTCCTGCGTGCACTCCTTTGATTGGCCTCTCTCAGTACCTTTGAAAGGGGCGTGGGTCTGAACCTGGAGCTGGGCATTGTTCTTCATGCCCTGTGGAGGAGGCTTCTCTAGGGGCAAGTGTGGAGGGCAGGCTGGAGTCTTCTCCTGAGCCGGTCGGTTCTCGTGTGTGTGTGTGTTTGTGTGTGTGTGTGTGTGTGTGTGCATGCACAGGCAAGCACCTGTGTGCACGTAGGCATGAGGGAAGGGGTGGTTAGGGCTCAAATTTACCCAGTGAAGAGAGCCCAAAGTTGCAGTTTTTGTCACCAGGAAGTACGGAGGTACAGGCCAGCAAACCTCTTGGAGGGCCCAAGAGAGCAAGCTCAGGTTTATAGAAGCCATCGTCAGCAGGGGAGGGGCCTGAGGCCTGTCACTTGGCAGGACCCATTAAAGAGAAAAGGGCTCAGGGTCCCAAGTACATAGAAGAGTGGCCACCCCCTCCAGGAGCATGAGTGGAAATGATGTGTGTCCCTGGTGGGAATTTGTGGGCTGGGTTTTATTTATTATCGACAAATAAAAATTGCATAGATTTATGCTATACAGCATGATGTTTTGAAATATGTAAACATTGTGGAATGGCTAAATCACACTAATTAATATATGTATTACCACATACACTTATCATTTTTGTGTGTGTGGTGAGAACACTTAAAATTTACTTCCTTAGCAATTTTCAAGTGTCCAGCATTGTTATTAACTATAGTCACCATGTTGTACAATAGCTCTCTTGAATGTATTTCTCCTCCTAACTGAAATTTCATATCCTTCGATCGACATCTCTCTAATCCCGCCCCCTCCCCACCCCAGGCTGGCGCCTTTAAGCAGTGGGTGTGCCTCCTCTAAGTTTTCTTTCCACTGCACAGTTGCAGACCACAAGGCATTAGGCCAGGGTTGGTGGAACCACAGAAGAGAATGAGCTTGGGTGCCTGAATCACCACAAGGAAGACAGCTGCCCCATGACGGGACTTGGACTGTGCCTTGGACTCAGACAGGAGAAATAGATTTCTACTGTGTTCAAGCCTGTCTGCATCTAGGGCCTGGTTATCTCAGCTGTTTACCTGCCCTAATACTCAACATTCCCAGGCTTGTACGTGCACGCATCATTACCCCTGTTGAGTCTGTCCCTGCTTAGGCCTCCATAGTTGCTGGATTCCTCCATCCATCCACCCATCTACCCATTCATCCTACAAATGCTATTGACTTTTTTTGGATGTGCACACTGTGCCAGGTGCAGGACTCATGTCTTCCTGTGTTGCTCACACTCTTCACTGCCTCTCCAGCTTCTCTGAATCCCATTCGATTTTCCCAGTCTACTTCAGACCCGCTGCCTGCTCAGAAGCCCTTCCTGACCGCTGCAGGCCAGGCCTTTGACAACTCAATCCCTCACAACTAGCCAGTCCACGAACCCATTCCTGGATTCTTTTCTGGGGGGCAAAACGGGGGAGACAGGGATGTGAATCCTCCCAGACTGGGATAGTAAAAGTCTCAGGTGGCAGAGAGAAGGTGAAAGCTAATTTTAGCTATAAACCCACAGATGTCAGGCATGTGGAGGAAACAGGACCTCTTGATAATGGATTACATTTCTCCTGGGTATGAGCCTCTAATGTCCTCTCTCACTCTTCTCTTGGACACACGCACGCCTTCAGACTCACAAACAAGACAGCGAGGCCAGTTGTGCCTGAAACAACTGAGAAGTTGGGACCTCGCCCACGTGGGTGAGAGTTGCTGCGGCAGCTGGCAGGCCTTGGTGGGCCACATGCCAGGCAGAGCTGGGACTCCAAGGAAGGATACTGGGGTGACCCTGGAGGAGGTCTAGGTGGGAGGGTCTGAGCTCAGTTCCAAGCCTGGGTGTCAAAGGTGCTGGAGAGAGTCATGGAGCAGAGCTCTGGCCTTTCCCCACTGGGTCTATTTGCCTTTCCATATTTTATAGTTTTGATAGTTAGCTTTCTAGAGGTCACCTCCTCCGTGAAGCCTTCCTGAGTTCTATCAGGCAGAGAATTCCCTCCCACCTTTTTCATGCGCCTGTTACAACCCTGAGGTCGTGGTGTCATCGTTTATCTTTCTTTCTAAACTATGGCTATCCCAGACCCAGGACTGCTAGTATCCAGTACGGCACCCGGCACAGAGAAGGCACGCAATACACAGTAATAATAACAGAGCTGTCCCTAACAGATGAAGAATATGGACAAACTGAAGGAAAAGAGACTTAAAATCCTATAAGAAAATGTAAAAAGATAGGAACAGACAATTCACACACATAAAAGATATAAAAATAGCCCTTAAACAAAGGAGAAGATGTTCAGCTTCACTCATATTAAGAGAAATGCTAATTAAAAGTCACTCATCAGCCAGGCAGAAATGCAACCGCTTGACAATCCGCGCTGCTGAGGGCGGTGGGGAGACAGGTTCTCTTAGACATTCGTTGCTGGTGGAAATGCAAAATGGCAAAATCCCATGAAAGATAATTTGTCAACATCTGAGAAAACTACATAGACATTTACCTTTCCACTCAGTAACCCCCTTCTAGGAATTTACCCTGAAGACACATCTTAACAGTATGAAAATACATAAATACACACACTCGTGGCAGCATTATTTGTAATGGCAAAAATATAGGAAATTACCTAAATGTCAGAGCATAAGAGATGAGTTGAATAAACTAGGAGACAGCCACACAGTGGGGTGCTGCCCAGCCATAAGAATGACCGGGCAAGATCTCTGAACAGATACAGAGTGATTTTCAGGAAATGTTACGTGAAAACAGCAAAATGCAAAGAGAATATGTAGTATACTGTCTTTTATGTAAGGAATAAAGGAAATAAGAAAAAGTGTATATATCAGCTAATTTCTTTTCCAAAAAGAAGCATAAGAAAGATAAACTAGAAACAAATAAAATTGATTATCTTTGAAGGGTGAGGTGAGGGACGAAGACTGGAGAGGAGTTTGTGACAGTGATGCTTCTCTGAGTTTTCATTTTCAGAATTATATAAATATTATATGTATTAAAAAACTAATAGTAAATCAACAAGGATGTGGCAAACCCTAAAATTGAGTTTAAATGGGAGTAGATGAATCCAAGTGTATTTCAAATTACTAAAATAACCACACTAAAGGGGAAAAAACAGGAAACTAAGTATGTTTGGTTTTTGTTGTTTTTTGTTTGTCTCACTCACTCTATCACCCAGACTGGAGTGCAATGGCACGATCTCGGCTCACTGCAACCTCTGCCTCCCAGGCTCAAGTGATTGTCCTACCTCAGCCCACCAAGTAGTTGGGACTACAGGTGTGCACCACCATACCCAGCTAACTTTTTGTATTTTTTTTTTTTTGTAGAGATGGGGTTGCACCATGTTGTCCAGGCTGGTCTCGAACTCCTGGGCTCAAGCAATCCTCCTGCCTCGGCCTTCCAAAGGGTTGGGATTACAGGCATGAGCCATTGCACCCAGCTCCAAGTAATTTTTGAACACAGTGCTTTGACCATATACCCTCAGTCTACAGAAAAACAGAGTTAAAAGTAAGTCTTGATCTCTTAGGAGGCTTGTTTTTTGCAGTATAATAAGAACATTATTGGGATAATTGACAAAACTGGAATATGGACTTCAGATTAGGAAAAAATAATTGTATCAATATGACAAATGTAAATTATGTTTATAGTATATTAAACACTGTGGTTATGCAGAAGAATATTCTTGTTCTTAGGAAATACATGCTAAAGTATTAGTGCTACTTTTCTGTTTGAAATTATTTCAAAATAAAAGTTAAAAAAATAAGAGCCCTCATGTATTGTGCACTTACTGTGCATTGGACATTGCCAGTACCCCTCATCTGTTGTCTCCTTTAGTCCTCACAACACTCTGAAACCAGAATTTTACCATTCCCATTTTACTAATGAGGAAACTGAGGCTCAGTGAGGGTAATTGCTGGAGGTATCTGCTAGTGATCTTGGGATAATTTGAAGCCAGGTCTGCCTGACTCTAAAATCTCCCAAACATTGAATGAATGAATGAATGAATGAATGAATGACTAAGAGTCCCAAATAGCCCTTTGTCGTTTCTCCCTAGCCATGCATGGGACTTTCTCTTCTCTGTGCCTTGGTTTCGTATCTTTACAATAACTCCCTGCCTCACCAATGTGGGTGCCATCTGTTAGTGCAGTGATGGTGGTGAGTGTGGCTTGGCAAACAGGAGAGCTGTTCTCCACGCATTCCAGGGGCTGTAGCTTGGCCAGGGGGAGGGCATGAGGGAGGCTGCAGACAGAACGAGGATTTTCACCAGGAGTGGGGAGTGGCAGGAGATGCCGCCTGCACACAAAGTGGCAAGTGGGGCTCACTCACCCCGGCCAGCAGGTGTGTGGGGGAGACGGGGGACAGGACAACATTGAAGAAGTGACTGGGTTGCTGTTGAGCAGAGGGGGATACTCTTACTATAACTCCTGACCTCCCTCAGGTGCCCGCAAGGAGATGTCAATCCTGTTCAGGGAGAAACTATCTCCATGTGTCCTGATTGGTTTATTTCTTCTTGGAGCCAGATGCGGGCAGGAATCGTTCAGCTCATTCCTCGGTGGAATGAAAGAGACAGGTGGGCTGGTCCCAGGTGCTCAGATACCTTCCAGTACACCTAGGAGACTATAGGCCAAGTGCCCTGTAGGGGAGAGCAGGTGGGGCTCATGTCCAAACCCAGGGATGTTCGCGTGATGTTGTATCTGCAGAAGCCCCATCAGCAAAACAATAAAGAAAAGGTGCTCTGATCTAAGCCCTGGGAGAGGGAGGTTGGACGCCTCCCCATCCCCTGCCCCCTGAAGGGCGGCTGCTCAGCCCAGAAGAGCAGAATGAAAACCATGTCCCGGTCGGCCAATAAAAGCCTTCCTTCTCCCCTGCTGCCTCCCAGCTGCTCCACCCACCATGAGGCTGCCCCAGGCATTAAATTAGTTTGGTTTCCCCTCTACCACCACAACAGTAGGGCGTTTGGTCATGCATCCTAATATTTGCCCCAGTGTATCATCTCTGCAACTAGACTTGGGGGCTTCCTCCTGAAAGATGCCAGGAGATGACAGGGAGGGGTTGAGGGAGACCCCCACCGATGATCTATGATCCGGGGAAGAATGTCTGTAGTCGTCCTGAGATGGAGGTGGACTACCCAGCTGACCAGAAACAGGTCCACCCGCCAGACCTCTTGCAGACCCCCCTTCAGCCAGCACGGGGCAAAAGAGCATGTTGCTTGCTCTCCACTCTCTGTGGAGGGGGTAGAAGGTGAGGCAGCTGCATGGGGAGGGTACATTGAGATCCTGAGTATGGTCCATGAGTGATTCCCATCCTGTTCCCTCAGGTCCGGTCCTGACCCATCCCATCCCCTCCCATTCATTCCACCCCATCCCACCCCATCCCACCCTGCCCCGCCCCACTCCGCCCCATCCCATTCCCATCCCACCCCATCATCTTTAGCTCCCCAGGAGCACTTCCACTAACTTTTTCAGCTTCTTCAATCCCCACCCTCTAAGGAAACCAAACCTGGATTGAAACTAAGACGAAACTTAACAAAAGTTTGCAAAAGAGAAAGGCAGCCTCTGAGAGCTGAGCTGGCCAGCCCTCTTCCTTGAACAGAAACAATGACAAAAAGCAACCATGTCAAACAAGGCTGCTTTGTGACCATCACAGACCACGACAGAAATAAGACCCCTCCACATGAGCACAGACAAAAACAAGAATACCAGCCGAACCACAAAAATAAACCAACATCTGCCTCCCCCAGCCGATGGGAGTGGCTGTGGCTTCTTTACCAAATACAGGGTCAGCACTGTTTCATTCCTCCGCTTCTAGGTCAGAATCCTAAAGATACTCTCAAGTCCTCGGCCATAGAATTCTGCTGCTCCCTGACTGCACCCAGTGGAGAGGAAATCCCCACTTCTCCGAACCCTTCCCAAAGTCACTGAAGAAACACAAACCCTGCAACTTCCTTCTAACACAACCCTCCAACCGGGACGCCGCGGCTCTTCAGGGGTGTGGTCTCCCCGTCACAGCTGCATCAATAGATGGAGCTCTGGTTGGCTGCAGGTGTCTTTCCAGCCGTCCCTGACTGATGGCATCAGCTGGCTCAAGGGTGTTCATCATGAGAGCAAGTGTCTTTCATACAGTGCACCAAGTCAGGAGCCCTTCCTTCCAGCTCCCACTCATGTCTCTGCCACCAGCTACATGACCTTGAGCAGGTCCTTAACCTGGGAGTCTCGGCGTCCCTGGCTGCAAAATGGAGCAGGACTTGCCTTGCTACCACTCCCGGAAAGGGAGGATGGAGAGAGACACTGTAAAGGTGGCTGGGAGGAGTCTGACCCTTGCACAGGGTCACCATGGAATTTATTTTCAACTTCTGAGGGTGAAAAGGGACATTATTGGTAACTACACTGAGGCACAGGTATAAACCAGGCCTCTCCCCAGCAAAAGGGGAGGAAAGGTGACCTGCCTCAGAGGAGCTATGGGAAATGAAGACAGAGAGGGTGTGAGGTGCCTCTGGGAGTTGATGAGTGTAGTGGGGTGAAGGAGGGCCCCCCAGAAGACATACACATGTCCTAACCCTCAGAACCTATGAATGTGACCTTATCTGAAAAAAGGGTCTTTCCAGATGTAATTAAATTAAGGATCTTGAGATGAGTCATCCTGGATTACCTAGGTGGTCCCTGAATCCAACGACAAGTGTCTTTATGGAAACAGAAGAGGAGAGAAGACCCAGGGCACAGATAAGCCATGGGAAGATGGAGGCAGGCACTGGAGCACTGTGGCCACAAGCCAAGGAAGCTTGGAGCCACCAGGAGCTGGAAGAGATGGGAAGGATTCTCTCCTAGATCCTTTGGAGGAAGTCCAGTCCTGCTGACATCCTGATTCTGGACTTCTGTCTTCCAGAATTGTGAGAGGATAACTTTCTGTTGTTTTAAACATCAAGTTTGTGGTGATTTGTTACGGCAGCCCTGGAAAACAAAACCAGTGGTTAGGGGGGCCTTTAAGGACACTCTCCCTGGATGCTCTGTCCCTCCCAGGGATTCTCTCTGGAATTATTCAGTTGCAACAGAGGTCACCCTCCAACTCCCACCTCCTGGCCCAGGTTTTAGCCTTGCCCAGGGAGGAGGTAGGGCTCCAGGCCTGCAAGCGTCTCTCCTGGAGTGCTGAGCCCTAGACGCACACCTTGCCCCAGCTATGGGGAGGGGGCAGCTGTCTAAGCAGCTGAGGATCTGAGGATTGCTCTAGTGTGGCAGAAAAAGAGCCTAATCCATTCTGTTTTAGGGGCATCTGGCCAGGCCCTGGCCCAGGACTGGAGAAGCTGTGGGAAGTAGGTCTGCAGGCCTGCCCAGGAGCCAAATAAAAGCCGGGGTCAGGGGAAGGAGCAGCAGAAGGTGAAGTCAGAGGCCTGTAACCTCCTCTTTCTTTCTTTCTTTCTTTCTTTCTTTCTTTCTTTCTTTCTTTCTTTCTTTCTCTTTTCTGAGACAGGGTCTCTGTCACCCAGGCTGGAAGGCAGTGGTGCAATCTCAGCCCACTGCAATCTCCGCCTCCTGGGCTCAAGCAATCCTCCCACCTCAGCCTCCTGAGTAACTGGGACTACAGGCGCCTGCCACCATGCCCGGCTAATTTTTGTATTTTTTGTAGAGATGGGGTTTTGCCATGTTGGCCAGGCTGGTCTCAAATGCCTGAACTCAAGCAATCTAACTGCCTTGGCCTCCCAAAGAGTTGGGATTATAGGCGTGAGCCATTGCGCCCGGCCACCTCCCCTATTATCACTTTTAAGAGGATCTGATAAACTGGCTCGTGCCTAGACCTGAGTATGGCGCTTCCTCTCCCTGGGGATGGGGGCAGGAGGCAATGCTGGAAAGGATGCCTCAGATTCAGGGAGGAATGTTGGGTATTGTGCAGTGTTCCTCCCTCCCCTTTCCCCATCGTACTCCCCATCACTCTCATCACACTTTTGAACTAAGGTCCCAAATTCCTTCATGGATCCAGATAAGATCTGACATATCCTGCAATATCTTTTAATATGCAAATCCCTGCGATAGAAGCAACTGAGGCCCCTGTATGGATTCCCTGACAGAGGCAGAAGGTCCCTGGAAGGGAGAGATGGGAAAAGAGAGAAGACATCCAAAGGGAAATTCCGTTTTCTTCCGTATTTCGACCTGGGCCATGCCTGGTGCCAAGGCTGCAGGAAAAGTTAGCAATGATGGGAAATGTTGGGATTTGCATTTCCATTTCTAGTGGTTTCCTCCTTTCTCCACCCATTTTTCCAGTCTCGCTTTTCTAAATTACCTCCTGCTTTCCCCAGAGCTAGAGCTCTGGAGCTGGGCTGCTCAGGGAATGTCATGGTCTCCATTTTGAGGAGATTTATAACAGGAAAGGCTAGAAGGAAACATTTAATTTAAAAAACTTTTACATATAAGCATTTACTCTTTGTGATGTATAGTTTTAAGGGTTTTGGCCAGTGCATACAGTCATATACTTACCACCAGTGGCCCGACATAGTTCCATCACCCCAAAATTCCATGTGCTGCCCTATATTTTATTTTATTTTATTTTATTTTATTTTTGAGACAGAGTCTGGCTCTGTCGCCCAGGCTGAAGCGCAGTGGCACTGTCTCAGCTCACTGCAACCTCCGCCTCCCGGGTTCAAGCCATGCTCCTGCCTCAGGAGGAAAAAGTAACCAGCTTGTTTATATCTACAAAAAATTCCCATTGGGTTTTAATTGAGATTGTGTTGAATCTATAGATCAATCTGGGCATAGCTGACATTTTAACAATATTGAGTGTTTTTTTCCATGAATGCTCTGTGTCTATCCACTTATCTTTGATTTCCTTCAGTAGTATTTTATAGTTTTCAGCAGACAGATCCTACATATATATTATTAGATTTATACTCAAGAATTTCATTTTTGGGTGCTATAGTAAATAGTACCTTAAATTTTTTTTGAATTGTAATTTTGCATATTGTTCAGAGCAGGGGTACTTAAAATGCAATTGATTTTTTTTTTTTTTTTTAAGAGTCAGAATCTCATTTTATCACCCAGGCTGTAGTGCCATGGTGTGATCGTAGCTCACTGCAACCTTGAACTCTTGAACTCCTGGGCCCAAGTAATCTTCCCATCTCAGCCTCCCAAGTAGTTAGGACTATAGGCATGCATCACCGTGCCTGACTAATTTTTTATTTTCATTTTTTGTAGAGGTGGGGGTCTCACTATGTTGTCCAAGCTGGTCTTGAACTCCTGGCCTTAAGTGACCCTCCTACCTCGGCCTCCCAAAGTGCCACAATTAGAGGCATGAGCCACGATGCTCATCCTACAATTGATTTTTGTATGTTTTTCTTGTATCCTGCAAACTTGCTAAACTTACTTTTGAGTTCTAGGGGCATTTTGTAGATTCTTTGGGATTTCCCACAAAGATAATCATGTTACTTGTGAGTGGAGACCATTTTATTTATTTATTTCCAGTCTATATGCCTTTCATTTCTTTGCCTTGCCTATTGTATTGAGTAGAAATTCCAGGGCAATGTTGAATAAGAGAGGTGAGAAAGGACAGCCTTCTCTTATTCTTGATGTTAGGAGGAAAGCATTTAGTGTGTCACCATTAAGTATGCTGTTAGCTGTAGGGTATTTTTTTGTTGTTGTTGCTTTGTTTTGTTTTGTTTTTTCCTGAGACAGAGTCTCGCTCTGTTGCCCAGGCTGGAGTGCAATGGTGCGATCTCAGCTCACTGCAACCTCTGCCTCCTGGGTTCCAGCGATTCTCCTGCCTCCACCTCCTGAGTAGCTGGGATTACAGGTGTGCACCACCATGCCCGGCTAATTTTTGTATATTTAGTAGAGACAGGGTCTCACCTTGTTGGCCAGGCTGGTCTCAAATTCCTGACCTCGTGATCTGCCTGCTTTCACCTCCCAAAGTGCTGGGATTACAGGCCTAAGTCACTGTGCTTGGCCTGCAGGGTTTCTACGATGCTCTTTATCAAGTTAAGGAAGTTTCTTCCATACCTAGTATGCTGAGAGTTTTTGTTATGAAGGCATGTTGAATCTCGTCAAATGCCTTTTTGTATCTAATAAAATAATCACATTGCTTTTCTTTATTACTTTGTCAATATAGTGAATTACATTGATTTTCAAATGTTGAACCAGTCTCAAATTTCTAGAATAAGACTCACTTGGTCTTAGTACATTATCTTTTTGTTTTTAATTGCTGAATTCATTTTTCTATTTTGTTAAGGATTTTTGCATCTATGTTCATGAGGGATAGATACTGGTTTTTACTTTATTTTTCTTGTAATATCGTTGTCTGGTTTTGTCATTAGGGTAATTCTGGCTTGGTAAAATGAGTTGGAGAGTATTTCTTCCTCTTACTTTTGGAAGATATTGTGTAGAATTGGTATTATTTTTTCCTTAAATGTTTGATAGAATGGGAAGCCCTGGAGTTATCTTTATTGAAAGGTATTAAACCATGGATTCAATTTATTTAATGGATATACAACTATTTAGGTTATCTGCTGCTTTTTGAGTAAATTTGGTTGTTTGTGTAAGAAATTACCTACATTCTCTTATTATCCTCTTAATGTCTGTGAAGTCTGTAGTGCTGTCTCCTCTTTCAATTCTCATCTTGGTAATTTGTGTCTTCTCTTTCTCTCTCTCTTTCTCTCTCTCTCTCTCTCTCTCTCCTAGTATGGCTGGCTAGATGTTTATAAGTTCTACTAATTTTTTCAAAGAACCAGCTTTGGTTCCATTGATTTTGTTCGTTGTTTTTCTGTTCTTTATGCCTCTCCTTCTGCTTGCTTTGGGTTAATTTACTTTTCTTTTTCTAGTTTGTTCAGGTGGAAGCTTATTTTACTATTTGAGATCTTTCTTTTTTTCTAATAAAAACATTTAGTGTTATAAACTTCCCTCAAAGCACTACCTTACCTGCATTATACAGACTTTGATATGTTGTAGGAGAAAGCCACTTTAAATGGCAATAAAATATTTAACTAGTAGCTGGGTATGGGAAATTGAAAATAAAGGGCTTAGACACAAATTAGAAGGTTTCATTGGAAGCTAAGACTGCTAGCAGTTGGGAATGAGCAGGCAAGGCTTTATAAATGAAGTGAGATTTGAACTCAGCTTTAGAGATGGCATAGTGAAGGCTGAAGGTTGCCTAGCCAATATCCATTGCACTCTTCTTCCCTAGTAATAGAACCCTGTGCTCAGTTCAGAAGAGTTGCCTAGCCTCCCTTATAGTTAGATGTGGACATGAGCCTGGGTTCTGTGGATGCGATGCAGCCGAGGTGGTGTGTGCGACTTTGAGGAAGTCTGCTTCAAAAGAAGTGGCTCACAGGGGAGATGTGCGTTCATTGTTGTTCTCTCTGTCCTCCTTTTTGCTTCCTGGCAGACATCTTGGTCTGCAAGGCATACTTGGGGTATGGAGTGGGTGTATGGGGATGCCAGAGCAAAAAGACAGAAGCAGCCTGGGTTCCTGACAATTTTATGGAGTTTCCACACCAGCCCTGGATTGCTCACCCCTGGACTTACTCTACCCAGATATTATAGAATATACCATTGGATGTTTGAGCCACTTTTACTAGGGGAGGAGGGATTCATTTATCTGCAGCTGAGGGCAGTCTTGATCCCGATGAGGAGGATTAGGAATGTAGAGGGGAGAAGAAAGGGCATTTAGCAGAGGGATGAGGAGCAATGCTGGAGGAAAGCCTGGGGAAGATGAAACTGGTGGAGTGGAGACCAATTTGTCTGTGTAGGGCAGTAGTGGGAGATGGGGTTGGTAGGAGCCAAACACTAGAAGGCCTTAAAGGAATCTAAATGCTACTAACCTGCTGGAAACTTTGGTAAATTGGTTTCACTTTCCTGGCCTGCTTCCTCATCCATAAAACCTGGGGATTTACTTGGATTAGAAGCTTTCAACCTGAAGTTCATGCACAGATTTCATGGGAGTCTAAGAACCTCTTGCCAAATCACATACATTTTGCATCTATGTGTACTTTTCTGGAGAGAGGCCCACAATTATAATCAGATTCTCTGAAAGGTCTGCAGCTCCCAAATAGTTAAAAATCACTAACCCAGATGCTTCCCGCATGAAAGGTCTCTCACTGACTTTATTATATGGGCTAGAAGGAGCCTTTGATGTTTTCTAGGGGGCAGGGAAGTGAACATGGTAAAATTAAGGTTTTGGGTGCCTATGAAACATTGTTAATCTGATAACAAATACCTGTATAAAATGTGTTTTTAAAAGTTACAATGCAAGAAAAAGAAAATTAAAACTTTCCTGTAATTACTCCACCCTATGAACACCATGGTAGCTTCTTATTTTCAGATATATATATATATTTTATTTATTTGTTTTTATTTTTATTTATTCACTATTTTTTTTCAGGCAGAGTCTTGCTCTGTCACCCAGGCCAGAGTGCAGTGGCATGATCTGGGCTCACAGCAACCTCCGCCTCCTGGGTTCAAGCAATTCTTGTGCCTCAGCCTCCCGAGTAGCTGGGACTACAGGTGTGCCACCATGCACAGGTAGTTTTTGTATTTTTAATGGAGATGGGGTTTTGCCATGTTGGCCAGGCTGGTCTCCACGTTGGCCAGGCCGGTCTTGAACTCCTGACCTCAGGTGATCTGCCCACTCGCCCTCCCAAAGTGCTGGGATTATAAGTGTGAGCCACCATGCCCAGCCTATACATATATTTTAAAAATAAAACTTGGATCACCTACATGTACTGCTTTGTAACCTGCCCTTTCACTCAGCAACATACAGTGAACATTTCTCCATGCTATGAAGTGTTTTTCTACGATACCCATTTTCTATGGCTAGGAAATATTACACACAGGAATTTCTGGGTGTTTTTGTGCTATGGGAGGCAAAGGGTTTTGAGAGTAGGTGCAGCGGGGGCACCAAATTAGCAAGAATCCGACACTATGCAAAATGCCAGGAGGCTGCGATCAGCATCCCCAGGCAGCCTGGGGATATGAGATAGAAGTGATGAAATTCCCCCCACCCTTGAACTACTCCATAGAATGGGATTGGGGGTGCACACAGAGCACAAGGAGTAAACTGCAGGATCCAGAACAGGCATAGAACTAAAAGCCAGAAATAAACCCCAGAGAAAATCACACGGGAAAATGAAAACTTGCCTGCACAGGTGGGAGTGGATTACAGACACAATGGAGCAGGTGGCCTTACCTGGAAACCCGACTTGCTTTAAAGCTCTGTGAAGGGCTCTGTGCCCTCCCATGCTCCCACCAAAGCCTTCTGGAATCCAGATCATATTTATCAGGACAAGCCCTGCCATGACTTTACCTTGAGAGAAGGCACTAGAGATTTGAATCCTTTTGAGGGCAGGGATTCAGGAGCTCATGTCTGGTTCTGTCCCCTAGGTGAAGGGAGTGGGCGCACACTCCCAGGAGGTCCTGGCATTTGCTGGGCACTGCGCCTCTCACAACAGTCTGAGTTGTAGGAATGATGATCCCATTCCCTGGATGAGGAAATGTAGGCCCTGAGAGGTCAGGTGACTTGCCATGGTCCCCTAACCAAAGGCTCGTGTGAAGAGACCTGAAGTAGGCAGGGAGAATAGGGGCCCCTGGAGGAAGTTTCCCGAGGGAGAGGCCGGCAACTGCGCATCTGTGTCATGAGCACCCTGGGGTGGGGCACGAAGACTTTGAGGGTTGGGGGTGGATGGTGTGCAGGTAGGTCCAGGCCTGTGCATGTGGAGTAGGTGAAAGAGTGAATAACATGCAGATTTCAGAGGGGAAGGTTACCGCTGGGAGCTACTTACTGAGCAGGAGCTGACGAAAATTCCCCTGGCTCCAGATGCCACTGCAGGCCCCTGGATGGGGAGGATGGCAGGGCTGGGCCGGGGCCTCTCCTTCAGCAAGGGTCCCTGCTTTGAAGTGCTGAGAGCAGGGGGAGGGTGATGCTGGGGTCTTTCCACTGGGAGACTCAGCTTGGAGATGGGGACAGAGGCGAGAGTGTCTGTTGCATTTCAAATCAGAGGTGAAGCTCAAGTCACCCTCCTCCCTGAAGCCCCCACCCACCTGGGACACTTTGTCCTCTCCCTGTTTGGACTCTGTCTGTGCCGCTAATCTGTGTCACTCAGTACACACTGGTCCCATCGCTGGGGAGCTTTTATCTTCTGTCACGCTCTCCTTCAGAGGGCAGGGGGATGCTGCCTATCCTCCAGGCACCTGTCCCCTCCGCCCGCCCGAGGCCTGAGTCCTTATGAGAGGCTTGTTGCCCAAAGCTCTTCCTCTGCCTGATGGCGGGGACTTGTCCAGGGGATGAGGGACTTGTGCAGGGCACCCTGAAATTAAGGGTGTGGTAAGCCAAGGAAGGGAGCAACTGGAAGATGCTGGAAGCCAGACTAAGGATAGAGTGGCCATGGAGTGACAGCTGGGAGCTGCAGCCTTTACAGAGCTAGAGACCAGATAGCTTTCTTGGGTCCATGTGACAAAGTTGCAACTACAGGGCACATAAAAAGGGGGGCTCTAATCTCATATCTTCCTATCGTGTATATTTTAATATCTTAGTAGCCTCTTAAGACCTCAGAGCCTCACTTTTGTCACCTGCTGCTAGACTGATCTTTCTAACAGGCAAATCGGATCATGGTGCCCATTGTTCAGAGCTCTTGGGGGAGGTGACAAAGAAAATCCCAGGCCTGGCCCCTAAATGCTTTCCTGCCTACTCTGCTTTCACTGTCTCAGCCTAAGCCCATATCTGTCCCCCAACCTAACAGTGGGGCCCACACTCCTCCAGTGTCCTTCCCCAGCCCTGGTCTCTCAGCCACCCAGGGACCACTGGTTGGAAAGGAGGAGCCTTGTGGGTGGGTGAAGGGCCTCAGATCTGGAGCTGGTCTGGACCCTGCTGTGGGATGTGGCTGAGGAGGAGGAGGAGGAGGAGGAGCAGGAGGAAGGGGCTAGAGGCTGGCATTTGCTGCAGGTCCCTGCAGAAAAGTCCACTGGGGTCTTTGGCCCAGGTTGGCCTTCCTTCTCCTGTCTCCGAGCCTCTTGGCTGCAGAGAGCAGAAGTTGGGTGTGGGGTGAGGGGGTGCTCGGGCACAGCTGCTGTGCCACACTCTGGCAACAGGTGGCTGACAGGGGTGCACCCAGGTGGTGGTGAGGAGAGCCCACAGCCCTTAGACCCGCACGGCCCCATGAATGCTGCTTTCTCACCCGGGAAGCGAGGCATCCAGACCATCATCCAAGTTAGGGTTCAGGCTCCCTTAATTTCTAGGAGAGCCTTTCCTTTCCTCCCCAGCCCTGAAGAAGCCACTAGTCTTCATGCTCCCTCCCCTCTCCTCCTTCTCTTGAATGGAAGAGTGCTGTATGTCTTTACAATAAATACAGTGCACAAGACTGAAGACCTCTTACATGTCCCAAGCAGGGCAGTTTGTTCCAGTATACTCCAGCTCTGAGCTGGAGTGTGCGCGTTTGCAGCCCAGCTCCTCCACATCCTGGTTCTGACCTTGGACAAGTCACTTAACTTCAGGCCCTCAACGTCCCTATCTGTAATATAGTGCATGGCAATAGAACTCAATCCTAGGGTGAAAGAGGGCTAATAGAGTTAACAGCGTCAAGTTCTCAGGACAAAACCAGGCACACCCTGAATGCCTGCCAAATATGAGTGATGATCGTTACTTTTCCATGTGACTAGTTCTTGCCAATGACACTGAGTAGTAATGCTGGGCCACTTCCAAGATAAGATATGTTGGCTGTTGAGAAGCAGGTATGCCTTCTCTCTGTTCTCCTTCCTACCTGCCCAGGGGAGGCTGGCAGGTTGACTGGACCTGAGGACCCTAACTCACCAGATGGGAAATGCTGCCTGCCTGCCAGCCAGGAATATCCAATATTTAATAAGGAGATCTAATTTGAAACATTTGTGACTTGTCTGTTACGGCAGCTGAAGGGCTTCACAGAGAATGTTTGAGCAAGGTTTGAAGGGTGAAATTGGGGTAGGGGGTGTTAGAAAGAGAAGTGTAGATTTTAGCCCAGTAGAGAAAGAATTGTTGGATAGTGACAGGTGGCCCCATAATCTCCGTGAGGCAGTGAGGCCCTTGGGCTTGGAAGCGTATGAGTAGAGTCAGTCAGGAATGTTATCCTGGAGAGCTAGGTGGCCTTTGGTGTCCCCCTCAGCTCCGAGGCCACTTCCAGCTTCCAGAAGGAAGGAGTAGAGTACTCCACGAGGTTGCCTGGAGTATCCCACACCTTTCTTCAGGGCTCGCCAAGCCTGGAGCGAGAGCTCACCGTTAGCTGCCTACAATGACCATGTTAATTGGGTATACTGAGAAGCCACCTACAGTTCCCAACGTGGCGACCAGGCTGTGTTCCAGAAATCTCTATGTGAGCCAGTTGTTTGGAACTCAGAATGCATTTCCCCATAGAAACCAAGTTATAAATGGTGGTTGGTTTTTCAGGCCAGTCCACAAATTCCTATTTAACTCATAATGTTCCTGGAGTTAGCAATGCAACGTTAACTGTGCTTGGTCACCATTTAGAGCATGGTGTATGTGGGAAAATGCATGTCAGGTTCCAGTTTGGAGTGCAGGCATACATCTCACTTCTAAGTGGCATTAGGGGGTTGGGGATGTCGTGGGGAGCCTGAAGGAAGGGCAAGTACCTTTGGATATCAGGAACCCCCACTGCAGATGGAGAGCTCCATGTCCCCAAGATTCTGAATTGAGGAACAACAGGCAAAGACCCGCAGTGAGATGGGGCAGGGGCAGGAATCCAGACACGAATGCCTCTCCCCCACCTCACTGGGCAGATCGGCCATGGTGCCTGCACAAACTCCATGACCGTGGGTGTGACTGAACTTTGGCCCAACCAGGCTCCCAGCTGCAGGTGGCCCATGTGCAGGCCACTTAGTGACCACCTGGCTGGAAGAACACTGCCGTCTGGGGAAATGGAGGTGGGTAAAGCCAATCCACTGTGGAAAATGGACTGCAGAATAGAGAGAGGCCAAGTCAGCTGGTAGTCAGGAAGGACTGCAATGCAGAAACACATTCACCAGCCAGGGTTCCAGGAGGCCAGCGACAGGCATTGACTCTAGTTTAATGAATGGAAAAGAAGGTTCTGCAAAGGGCTCTGGGCTACGCACTGGAGAAGGCCCTGTTAGTGCTGTGGCCAGAGCCCTTGCATTCACGCCACACCCTGAAGTCAGCTTACTGTGACAATGCACAGCTTGCTGGCTGTGGGGAACATGCTTGGCCTGTGTGTGGGGCAAACTGGAAGTGCTGGAGCTAATGCCTGTGGAGCAGCTCTCAACCAATGATGGGTGGGGAGGTGGTGAATAAGTACCCCAGCTCTCCCTTCCTTTGATCAAGGTAACACTGAGGCCTGGTCTACACTGTCTCCCAGAGTTCCCCTGCAGGACTGAGCTCTGGTTACCCTCAGTGGTAACTGGTTTAAAATAACAGTTATCTTTTGCTATGGAACAAATCATCCTAAAATGCTGTGGCCTAAAGCAATAATGATGAATTGTTTCTCATGATTGTCTGGGTTAGCTAGTGGGTCTTCTTTTGGGTTTGCCCAGGCTCATGCTTGCAGCTGTGTTCAGCTGGAGGCTGGCCAGGGCAGAAGGCCCAAGACAGGTTCACTCACACATCTGGCGGGTGGCTGGGTGCCTTGGTTCCCCTCAACGTGATCTCCCATCCTTCAGGAGGCTAGACCGGCTTCCTTATAAGACGGTCTCAGGGCAGCATTCAGAGAGGGCCCAGGCAAAAGTGGCCGGACGTCTTTAGGCCTAGGTTCCAGAACCCACTCAATGCCAAGTCTACCATATTCTATTGGCCAAAACAAGTCTCAAGACTGGCCAGATTCAAGGGGGTGGAGAAATATACTCCACCTCTGGATAGGAAGGGTGATCAAGTTCTTTAACAAGAATTGAGGATACTGCAATGGGAGAAGTCACATCCATGAAACAATCTGCCACATTTGATAACTTTATTAGCTTCCTTCCCTTCTCCTACCTTCCCTTCCTTCCCTTGTCTCGTACCATTGTCTTCCGGCATCCCCTCTCAAATAAATCCTTATACTTGAATACCTGAATCAGTGTCTGCTGCTGGGAGAACCTAAACCAAGATCCACACAGAATCATTTGGCAGGCTGGGAGTCAGGCTGCAGGCTCAGCAACCAGGCAGGATAGCCCACACCATGCCACAGAGGAAGCCAGGGCCACTGTCCCAGGCTGGTACCTCTGCCCTGTGGTACTTTCTTTTTCAGGTGCCCATGTTTGGTCAAAGCCTGTTGGGGTGAGACTAAATGGTGCAATCCAGGTCACCTGCGTGGGGCGTTGTTGCAAGGAGGCTGCAGAGATGAGGTTTCTGAGCTCAGCAGTGGGGAGGAGGGACTCATACGGCTGGAAATTCCCCCAGGCAGAGCAAGGCTGTTCAGCACTGTCCACTTCCCCTAGGGAAGCAGAGAAGAGCATTCAGGAAGGCATGACCCTAGAGGGGGTAGGTCCCTAGGGAGGCCTGGAGTGGCTTTCCCAGTCTGTCCTGTCCTGCCCAGTTTCCTGCCCAGCACTTCCACCTTTCTTAAGGTGGTCTAGGTAAGGCTTGGTTTCTTTCTACCAAAGAAGTCCAACTAACCAAGATCAAGGTCCTATAAACACAGGGATCTGTGCTGTGGTGTTAGTTGTGCCCTGTTCTGGAATTGGAACCACAAGACCTCCTAGAGAGAAAAGGGACTTCCTGGGCCCCACCATCCGCTACAGAGAGCCCACTGGATCTTGGGCAGCATTGCCTGCCTTGGTCCCTGTGATGGTTAATTTCAGGTGTCAACTTGACTAGGCTAAGTGCTGCCCAAGTAGCTGGTGAACATTATTTCTAGGTGCCTCTGTGAGGCTGTTTCCAGAAGGGGTTGCCATTTGAGTCAGTGGATGGAGTAGAGAACACCCTTGCCACATGGAAGGGCATCGTCCGATTGGCTGAGGGGCTGAATAGAATGAGAAGGCACAGGAAGGGCATACTCGCTCTCTCTTCTCTTCCTGGGATGCTCATCTTCTCCCACCCTTGGGCATCAGAACTCCAGGTTCTCAGACCTTCAGACCCTGGCACTTCCCAGAGCCCAAATTCTTAGGCCTTTGGCCTCTGACTGAGAGTGATACCATCAGTTCCCCAGGTTCTCCAGATTGTGGACTCCAGTGGAATTCCAGCACCAGCTTCCCTGTTCTCTATCTTGTAGATGGTAGATCGTGGGGCTTCTCGGCTTCCATAACCACGTGAACCAATTTCCATAATAAATCCCCTCCGATATATCTCTCTCTATCCTAGTGGTTGCTTTTCTCTGGAGAACCCTGACTAACACAAGTCCCTAAGAGATGGCTTCTGTCCGCACGACACCAATGCCTACTGGGTTCTTATAAGTACATTCTACTTTCTTAAGGTGGTCTAGTTAAGCCTTGTTTCTTTCTACCAAAGAAGTCCAACTAACCAAGATCAAGGCCCTATACACACAGGCACCTGTGCCATGGTGCTAGTTGTCCCCTATTCTGGAATTGGGACCACAAGACCTCCTAGAGAGAAAGGGGACTTCCTGAGTTCCACTATAATGTACCATAAGTACATTATGCTTAGACTTTGGTGGTTGTAGCTTGTTGGTTCATCTGTTGATTCATTACTTCAGTCCACAAATGCTTATTGTGTATCTTGGAAATATTCACCCCTCTGGGGAGAATCACAGACCTAAAGCTCTGAAGTAAGAGCAAATTCATAAGTCTTTGTACAGTGCTCATCAGTCAATCAAATCTGACATTGAAAAAATTTCAGTCATTGCCTTTCAATATTGCTGTACTTTATTTAGTTAATTGTAAAAATCAGGATGATATATACACCCATTTAAAAAATCCAAACAGGCTGGGTACAGTGGCTCACACCTGTAATCCCAGTACTTTGTGAGGCCGAGGCGAGAGGATCACTTAAGCCCAGGAGTTCAAGGCCAGCCTGGGCAACATAGTGAGACCCCTATGCACCTGTGGTCGCAGCTGCTTGGGAGGCTGACGTGGAAGGATCACCTGAGCCCAGGAGACTGAGGCTTCAGTGAGCCATGATTGTGCCACTGCACTCCAGCCTAGAAAACACAGGAGATCCTGTCTCAAAAAAACAAAAAACAAATGAAAAAGCCAAGTAGTACTAAGCAGCTTATGATATAATGTGACAGTTCCTGGCACCACTCTTCCCAACTATACCACTTCTTCCTTAAAGGCAAGTACTAAACTCCATTGTTTCTCCTGGAAATTACTCACTTCTATATGTTTGAAGAATATGCCTATGCTGCTATCTTTTGATTCCTTAATCATAGGTCTTACCTATTGATTTCTTATTATGATAGATTAGGTTTAGTGGTCTTACAAAAAAATCTTCTCTCTCCTCTCTCCTTCCTCTCACCCATCCTTCCGATATAGCTATTTTACAATTTTTGCTTAAATCAACATTCGGTCTAGGCTATTATGCCTTTGCAAAATTTATTCACAGCTGTGTATTGTAATACATGTTGTTTTCTTTTTTTTGCTTTTGTTTTTCCCAAAGTTAATAATTTCTTTGTTGTTTTCATTTGCTTAGCTTTCTTTGTACCCATTGCATATTCTTCCCACCATATACTTTTCCATAAAGTCAATTATAGAAAGTAACTTGTTATTTCCAGTTTTTTTTTCTTGGAGTTGTCCCTACTGGAGACTTCATTTTCCACCAATCTGAATTTGCTCTTCTCTAGGCCTGCCATCCAGTTGTCAACCTGTGACTTCCTTTTGCTGTCACTCTTTTTTTCTTTTCTTTTTCTTTTTTTTTTTTTTTTTTGAGATGGAGTCTTGCACTGTCGCCCAGGCTGGAGTGCAGTGGCGCAATCTAGGCTCACTGCAAGCTCCGCCTTCCATTCTCCTGCCCCAGCATCCCGAGTAGCTGGGTCTACAGGCACCCACCGCCACGCCTGGCTAATTTTTTGTACTTTTAGTAGAGACATGGTTTCACTGTGTTAGTCAGGATGGTCTCCTGACCTTGTGATCTGCCCCGCCTCAGCCTCCCAAAGTTCTGGGATTACAGGCATGAGCCACTGCACCCAGCCACTGTCACTCTTAAAATTCCCTTTGCCTTTCCTCTGAGTTGGAGCCTGTGTGTCCTGGATCTCATGGCATTCTCTTCCTTGGTTTACCCTCTTGCGTTGGAAGTGTATCATCTGACTAGCACTGTGGCATAGCAGCAGAGTCATGATAATGACTGCACTGGTCTGGACTGGCTGCCCACTGCCCCTTTTAAGTGTCCCTGTACTACCCTCCTGGAAATTATCTTGGCTCTTCTTTAATGTGTATTTTGTTCCTTGCATCCTCTTCCTTGGTTTTAATGGTGAACAACTTCTAGTAGCTCTCTAAGAAAGGATTGGGGTGACAATTTTTGGAGACTTTGCATGGCTGAACAACATCTTCTCCCACCTGACTGATAATTTGCGTGGATATAGAATTCTGGGGTGGAAATTAAGTTTCTTTAGACTATTGAGGGTCTTGCTTCATCCTCTTCTCTGCCAGTATGGAGGCTGAGACGTTGAAGTTCGTTGGCATCACTGACCCCTCATGTATAACCTGTACTTTTCTCCCTGGAAGTTGGTAGGATCTTCTCCTTGTCCTTGGTGCGTTCCGAAAATTCCCAGTGGTCGTCATTGGAGTGGAACTGTTTTCAGCCACGGTGCTGGAAGCTCAGTGGGCCACTTAGTGTTCATGGTGCAGAGAGCAGAATTATTAAAAAGACCCTCGAGCCTGTTCTGGGCTGCCTAGACATAAGCTGGCTGCACTTCGGATCCGCATCTCTCAGTAGGAGGAGCTACGCCTAAGCTCTACTTCCTACAGGACCAACATCTTCCTTCCCCAAACTTGTCCCCCAATGGGATCCTAGGCCTACAAGCTCCCACAGACTCCAAGGCCTCCAGATGCTGGGCAGCTGGTTACCAACAACGACAAACATCAGGTACCCTGGATCCAGACTGCCCGATGCCCAGAAGTCCATTATTACTCCCAAGACAAGGCAATTTTATTACAGTTGCCTGTAAAGGGGGATATAAAAGTGAAATCCACCGTGAAGATGGGGTCCTTTCCTAGAACCAGAAGCGCACTGCACCCCAGCAGCACCCTCTGTGGAATGAGGGAAACCTCGGGGGTTCCCATCCCTTGTCTTCATGGCTTTTCCTACAACCCTTGGCCTTGTCTTCTCTTTCTCCAGTAAAGACCATTTCTTACTGCTTAATGTGGGATGCTGTGAAATTCTCCTTGAATCCTGGTGCATGCAAGAGATGAAGACCCCGAAGAACCCATTTTCACAACAGTTCTGAAACTCATATTCTTCCAGATCAGGAAATATTCTGGAAGTGTTTTGAGAAGGATTTCATCATCTCTGTTTTGTGTGTTCTCCTCTTGCTCTCTCCTGTTTCTCCTGCTAGAACTCCTCTTGGGTTTTCCATGTCTTTGACTCTTTGCTCTACTTTCTGGGAGATTTCCCCAAGTTAATCTTCCACCTCTTCTATTGAATTTCATGTGCCTGCTCTCATGTTTTTGATTTCCAAGAACTCTTTTTTTTTTTTTTGTTCTCTCAATGTTCTTCTTAAAATAACATTCTGTTCTTGATACGTGACATCTTCTCTTATTTCTCTGGAGATATTAATGATCTTTAAGCATTTTTTTCTTCTTCTTCCTGCTTCGTCTCTGCTGCCTCCAGGTTGTGTGATCTCTGTCTTCCTTATTAGAGGCTTTTCTAGGAAGTCCAATAACCCTTGGTCATCTCCTTGTAATTAAACGTAGTGGTGGATGGGAAGGAACCAAAATGCAAATTGGAAACTCTGAGTAGGTGAGCAGGGCACGTCAACTTTGAGCTTCAGTGTAAGGTGATCCCGGTGGGCCCTTTTTTGGGAAACTCCTGGGTCGATGTCTTCAGGTTTTTCCTTTTGGGTGGTGAAATGCCTGGGGAATTATCTTCTGATGTCCTGTCTGAAGGATAAAAATATGGTGCCAGTCTTTTGAAGGCTGGGTTATGGAGGACTTGGTGGGGGTTAGGGCACTGATTCATTCTCTGCTTTATCTTCTGCAGAGAAGAGCCCTCCAGACCCCCACTGGCATGAGTATGTCACCCAGGTCTGGCCAATAGGATATGCCTATAGGCTAGGGAATGGTGTGTGTGCTGCAATTTCTAGGGGAAATTTTCCTTTCTGATAAAAAAGAGAGACACACAGAAGCCTTTCCTCTCTTCCTTTCCCTCTTGCCGATCACTATGATGTGAAGGTATGGATTCATGAGCTGGGCAACCATCTTGCAGCAACGACGCAATAAACTAGAAAATGGAAGCCCGTATACTGTGGTTAGAGGAGTGAAAAAATGAAAAGACCATGGAGCCTTGATTACATTGTTGAGCCTCTGAACTCATCGAATATCATACCTACTCCAAATGCAGGACATGCCAAGTCAATAATAAACGAACTCGTGGTTTAAGCCTTCATTAATAATATTTTCTCTTCATTACAGGTGAAAGCAGCCTGACTAATAACACTCCCAGAACATGTTACTGGTCTCAAATTGTTCTGGCTACTGGAAAGAAAGCTATGGCTCACTGGAGTTGAAGATAAACTAGCAATTTATTCATTCAATATTTATTGAGTACCTACTGTGTGCCAGGTACTGACTTAGGTTCTGGATTTGAAATCCAAAATCTAACTAGGAAGATGTGGGAGGCATCAACCAGAAAGAGATTAAGCAGGATTCTCCTGATGCTCTGACTGCTAGTTAACACGTGTGGAGCACTGCTGTGGCCGAGCACTGTGTTAAGCACTTAACACTTCACCTGCACACCAGCCTCCTGCTGTAGGTCATATTATTAACCCCACTGTGCAGATGAAGACACTGAGGCTCTGAGAGCTTAGAAAACTTTCCCATGGCAACATGGCTAGTGAGTATCAAATCCTTTACCCCACACTTAAGCACTTCACAGGTAGACAGGTCATGAGCACCCCTTTTGCAGCCAAGAAGAAAAGGGCATAATTTGGCAGAGAACAGGGAGAAGTGTTGTATTAGTTTAGCCAGTTGGTCAATCAGTTAAGTAGTGAGTGAGTGAGCAACAGATCACCCATTCAAACGAATGTGGGTTCATGTCATCATTTATGGGGCCTATCATGAGCAACCACTGCACTAGGCTCTGGGATGTGAGACCAGACAAGACGCTATCCCTGCCTCCAGGGCCCTGGTAGCATGGACACCAGTAAGCAGATGACCAGAGACCAAGTGATAGGAGCTGTATTCATCATGCACACAGGTGGCCTTGGAGCACAGAAGAGGGCTAGATGGATTTTGACTTAGGAGAAGGGGAGAGAGCTGGGGACTAAACGCTTCACAATGGGGGTAATATTTTACCTGGATTTAAGAGCAAGGCTCAGGAAAACTGTTTGGTTTCTCAAAAAGTTAAACATATGACCCAGCAATTCCTCTCTTAGACATATAGCCAAAAGAACAGGATACTGGGACTCAAACAGATATTTGTACCTCAGTTATTATGTAGTACTATTCACAATAGCCAAAAGGTAGAAACACCTTGAGTGTTCATCAGTGGATGAATAAACCAAGTGGGTATATACACACAACGGGATGATATTCTCGAGTGTTCATCAGTGGATGAATGAATGGTTAGACCAAGTGGGTATATAGGCACAATGGGATGATATTCAGCCATTAAAAAGGAATGAAATTCTGACACATGCTACGACGTGGATGAACTTTGAAGACATCATGCCAAGTGAAATCAACCAGACATAAAACCACAAATATTTTATGACTCCACTTATAGGAAGTACCTAGAACAGGCACATTGATAGAAAGTAGATTAGAGGTTGCCAGGCACTGGGGGAGTGGAGAATGGGGTGCTTCATGGATTGGGGGTTTCTGTTTGGGGGGATGAAAGTTCTGGAAATTGTGGTGATGGTTATGCAACATTGCTAATGTACTTAATGTGAATGTCCTTGATGTGACTGTACACTTAAAATGGTTAAAATGATAGATTTTATGTTATGGGTGTTTTGCATTTATCAATAAAACAAAACGAAGTAGTCAGGCTCAACTTTTGCCCAGGTTGAGATGTGGCACCTTCCATCAGGCATTGTAGAGCCTGGGCCTCCAGGAAGCAGGACAGATGAAGGGATCTAAGAAACCTTGCCAGCCGGGTACGGTGGCTCTTGCCTGGAATCCCAGCACTTTGGGAGGCGGAGGCAAGGGATCACCTGAGGTCAGGAGATCCAAACCAGCTTGGCCAACATGGTGAAACTCCATCTTTACTAAAAATACAAAAATTAGCCAGACATAGTGGCGTGTGCCTATAGTTCCAGCTACTTGGGAGGCTGAGGCAGGAGAATCGCTTGAACCCGGGAGACGGAGGTTGCAGTGAGCCGAGATCGTGCCACTGTACTACAGCCTGGGTGACAGAGTGAGACTCTGTCTCAAAAACAAACAAACAAACAAAAAACAAACAAACAAAAAACCATGCGAAATCATAACCATGGCGAGCTTAGTCTCATGCTGGGAGCCAGGAGGGTGGGTGAGCCCAGGGTGAGCAGGGGTCAAGCCATGGGCAGTGCTAAGCTGGAAGGGTGTCCTGGTAGAGGGGTGAACAGGCAGGAAGGGCAAATTCAGATGCCTTCAGGTGCGGGTGAGTAATGGGATCTGTGAGCCTCAGAGGGGAGTATGACCATAGGGAGTGGGGTCACTGTGGTGAAAGGAGAACTTTCAAATAAAAGGCACACCAGACAAGTGCTCTGCTGGACAATCACACCCACAAAGCCCCGCCTCTGGTGCCCTGTCTATCCTGGGGCTGCCAGACTGTGCCCCACGTGCAGTCTGCAAGGAAATGACTGCTTGTCCCCTGCTCGCTGTCGTCTCAGGTCATCTCCAGGTGTCTCCTGATCTTCTGACCCCCTTGGCCTGTGCAGGGATTCAGGACTCACGAGCAAAACCTTGTTTAGAAGCATCCAGGAGGAATTCCCCACCTATCAACCTTTGACAAGGCACTTCAGACTGTCCCTTTAGCCATGACTGTCGTAACTACAGTTAAGGTCCTCTGGGTGAAAGAATCTAAGGGTCAGAGACTGGGAGCAGGCAGGGACGGTCTGGAGAAAGGCCTGAATTTACAGATGGAGAGGTGGGACCCAGAAAGGCAGCCATGAGTAGGGAGCCCTTTGCCACTGGAAGGCTTGCAAAGGCTGAGTAATCCCTTGGGGGTGATGCTTCTATCAGGATTCTCTTCCTGAGTCAGCGGATGGACTGGACTTTGTAAATAGTCTCTTCTGGTTCTGAAAGTCCCTGATCCAAGGCCCCCCATGAAGCCGCTGTCAGCTCATTTCCCTCCTCATTAAATTCATTCCCCATCTGGCTTTGCTTTGGAGAGGTTATTATTGGTAATCAACCATCAATTCATCTCTAATGATGCAGCCTGAACACATTGTTGGCTGAAGCCTGGACCACATCTGCCTTGCAGGGTGACATCCCCGGGAGGTCTGGCTGAGCTCTGACCTCTCCCCACCCCTCTTTGGACCCATAGAGGCCCCACTTCTGCCCTCAGCCTCTCTCCCTCAAGTCCCCAGGACCAGTCTTATAAATCAGCAGTGGCCTTCCCTGGGACTCTGAAGGCCTCTCAAATCTACCCCTTCTGCCTGGCCCAAACCTGAAACTCTATCTGCAGAGTCTGAGGTGTTTGACCCAAGGCACTGTGACTACCCAGAGAGGCACACTCTCAGATTTCACTGGAGCGCAGGGGACCCAGGAGGGGAGAGAGGGACAAAAGGGAGGGAAATTCAGCAGCCTCAGTACCTATGCTAAGGAGGGCTGTGCCTGTGTTTCCTGAGCTGTGAGAAGACTCAGTTTCCAGAGGGCGGGCAGGTCAGACAGGTGCTTCTGCGTAAATTTACATGAAAGCTTATTGCTTTTCCTAAGGGCACATTTTAAACAATACCTTAACCCAAAGGATGGAGATGGTGGCATTTTAAGGCACTGTGCCTGATTTGGGGAGACTGCTAAGGACATCAGCGGGAATCCCGGGCCACTCAAATTCCACTAGAAGGTGAGGCCCATACCTCTAGCTAGGTGTGTGGCCAGCTTCGCTTCTGGGGGTTGGGACAAAAAGCAACACTATGCAAACAATGTGCATCACATCTCACCTAACGGAGCCACCAGGGCTGGGAGGCACACCCGGGTGTGTGCCCAAATGCCAACTTTGCAGCCTCAACTTGGATAAAGTATCCCAACCTCTTGGAGCCTCAGTTTCCTCAACAGTGAGAGGAGGACAAGCTGAGCTGCTGTGCTGCCGCAGGGAGGGTTGGTGAGCAGCAGGTGAGGAAGCACGAAGACATGGGACAGAGCGGTGCTGGTGTGGAGCTCTGCAAGGGCCCTCCCCCCAGGTCTCAGGCCAACATCTCAGGACCTGTCTCCAAAAGAACGAGTCACCTAATACTAAGCACAGAGTTCACTGCAGGAGTCAGACACCAGCTGCAAAGTCAGAAAGGAGGCTAAGCCACAACACTATCAAAATGCTGGCCTGAGAACCTGATTTTTTTTGAAAAAGAAAATCCTCAGTTCTCATAGGATTAGACATTTCTTTTGTTCTCCCTCAGCAGGCTCCAGGGCAGCAGAACTGGGAGAAGTGAAAGTGTTCTTTAGGTCACACTTTTGCTCAAGAACGCACAGTGGCTCCTCGGTGCTAATAGAGGGGCAGTGAGCAGCCCCTGGTCAGCAGCATGCAGGGCGCCGGGTGTTCAGTGGAGAGCAAAGCAGGCATAGGGCCACCCAGCCTCAGGGGCTGGCCAGCTAGATCTCAGAGCCATGTTTTTCAAAGAGGGGCCTCCGACCACCTGCATGAGATTCACTTGCCAAGAGGTCATCCTTGCTTAAATGCAGGTTCCTCAGCCCTGCCCTTGGCCTCTCTGGGTCAGAATCTCAGGGACTGGGACCTGGGGGATCTACCTTTTATTTATTTTTATTTTTTGTTTTTGAGACAGGGTCTCGCTCTGTCACTCTGCCCAGGCTGAAGTGCAGTGGTGCAATCACAGCTCATTGCAGCCTCAAACTCCTGGGCTCAGGCAATCCTCCCACCTCAGCCTCCCAAGTAGCTGAGACTACAGACATGCATCACTACACCTGGCTAATTTTTTACTTTTGTAGAGATGAGGTCTTGCTACATTGCTCAGGCTGGTCTTGAATTCCTGGTCTCAAGCCTTCCTCCCGCCTGGGTCCCCCAAAGTTTTGGGGTTACAGGCACCAGCCACTGCACACAGCCAGGATCTATCTTTTAAACAAGTTCTCCATAGGATTCTTATGCACACTGAAGTGTGAGAACCAGTCCCGTAAGGACCTGCATCCAGGGACTGCCCTGCACTCTTGGTGGATTTTTTTTTTTCTTTTTTGAGATGGAATTTTGCTCCTGTTGCCCAGGCTGCGGTGCAATGGTGCGATCTCGGCTCACTGCAACCTCCACCTCCCAGGTTCTGCCTCAGCATCCTGACTAGCTGGGATTACAGGCATGTGCCACCACGCCCTGCTAATTTTGTATTTTTAGTAGAGATGGGGTTTCTCCATGTTGGTCAGGCTGGTCTCAAACTCCCGACCTCAGGTAATTCTCCCGCCTAGGCCTCCCAAAGTGCCGGGATTATAGGCATGAGCTACTGTACCCAGCCCTCTCTGTGGATTTCTACACGTCACCTGCCTCCCCCACCAAGGAGGGAGTCACTGAGGGAAAATGAAGAAATAAGGAATGAAGCGAGGTCATGATGTCTCCCTTGCCTGCAGGGAAAGCCTAAACCACCACATCTGTCACACCTGGTTTCTTCAGCTGCTCTTAGCATTCAGTGAACACATTGGGGCCACTTCCCCCTGCTTCCTCTTCCTGCTTGCCTCTCCTTGTGCGTTAAAGCGGTGCTTCTTCTTATGCACACAACTTACCCAATTCCGTAAACCTGAACAAAATCTTGCATCACAACCAAAACATGTCATCTCTGTCTTTGCCCGCCTGGGGAGTAATCAGTGGTCGTGTGATGATTTTACACCTGACTGCAAGTAGGAGAGAGTGAGAAAAAGTTGCAAAATAACAACAGCTTCAGTGAGACTGCAATCTAATTCTTTCCCATTTCAAAGAAGTCATAAGGAGGCTGTCTGGGGCTGGTAGAGTGGCTTCATGAAATCATCCAATAACCAGCCTCTCTCAAAGGAGCTTCCTGACCATCTTCAGGGTATACTTTCCTCCAGTCCTACATGGCTGTTCCAGTCCAGCCCTGCAATCCATCTTCCAGTTAGTACAAATGATAAAGAGGTGGAGAAAGGCACACCTCTTTGCATTAAAGAACACTTCCTGGGAATCACACATGAACTTCTGCTTACATCCCATTGCTCAGAATTAATCACGTCTGACTGCAAAGGAACCTGGGAAATGTAGTCTTCAATCCAGGTGGCCATATGCTGAACTAAAAGTCAGAGACTGTATTATCCAGAAAGAAGTGAGGAATAGATAATGGGGCCTGCTAGCACTCCCTGAGACACCTTGGCAGCATTCCCCAATTGCAGGTTTGCCGTGGTAAGCCCTATATTTGAGTTGATTTATGAATATATGAAACTGTCTCATGTCCAATAAGAGCAAAATCAGAGAGCATGTGGAAAAGTCAGTAGAAGTTAGAATCAGATAACTACAAAAGGATTAAGAGGAAAGTTTAGCTTTTCAGAGATGAGTATATGTGATTCCTTTGAATGGCATCAATTTGGATTTAAGAACAACTGGATTAGAGACCACCACTGAAATCTTAACGTCATCGTAAGGAGAAGAGTGCCTGTAGAACATTTTTTCCCTGGTTAAAAAGGTCAGGTGTTGATTGAGTGTGGTGGCTCATGTCTGTAATCTCAGTACTTCAGGAGGCCGAGGTGGAAGGATTACTTGAGGCCAGGAGTTGGAGAACAGCCTGGGCAACATAGTGAGACCCTATCTCTACAATACAAAAGAATTTTTTTTTTTTAATTAGCTGGGCGCTGTGGTGCACCTGTATAGTTCCAATTACGTAGGAGACTGAAGTGGGAGGATCACTTGAGGCTGGGAGATTGAGGCTGCAGTGAACCATGATCAAGCCACTGCAGTCCAGCCTGGGTGACAGAACGAGACTCTGTCTCTAAAACAAAGCAGCAGAACAAAAACAAAAAACAGAACAGGCATGTCATCGGTTCCTCCTTGGCCCTGCATTCAGGATCAATGTGCCATTCCTAAGCCTGACTTTCAATCCCATCTGATTTCCCAGCCCCTAGAATCTACTGCCACCTTTGTTCATGGTGTGCTTACACGGTAGATTACTTTCCCTGACGCTTCACTCTGATGCTCAAAACCCCCCGGTGCTCCCCACTGCGTACGAAAGAAACTTCTGGTTTCTTCACCAGGCATGCCCACACACACTCTCTGTTCCCATCACATTAATCCACTCATGTTTCCTTAACTCACCGTGGGTCTCCGTGTGCGCTGTCCCTTTGGGCATGTCCAAAGAGGCTTTGCAGGTGTCCACTTGCTACTGCAGGAGAAGGACATGTCCTGGCCGGCGGAAAAAGGATGAAAGACGTGGACCAGAACCACGCAGCAATGCACAGATGCCATGAGAAACAACAGCCGTAGCCGCCTCGGAGCTGGCCAGCCTGCAACTCAGGGAGAATAAATGCTTACTGTTGTGTGCCACTGCCACTTGATAATTATTAATGACGTAATAGGTTGGTCGCAATCGCTAATGCATCCATCTGACTAGACATGCTCTTTCCTTGTCTAATCCGCTCTGCAGTATTTTCCTTTTCTTTTTTTTTTTTTTTTTGAGACGGAGTCTTGCCCTTGCCCTGTCGCCCAAGCTGGAGTGCAGTGGAGCTCACTGCAAGCTCTGCCTCCCAAGTTCACGCCGTTCTCCTGCCTCAGCCTCCCAAGTAGCTGGGACTACAGGCGCCCGCCACCATGCCCAGCTAATTTTTTGTATTTTTAGTTGAGACGGGGTTTCACTGTGTTAGCCAGGATGGTCTCGATCTCCTGACCTTGTGATCTGCCTGCCTTGGCCTCCCAAAGTGCTGGGATTACAGGCGTGAGCCACCGCGCCCGAACTGCAGTATTTTCAATGACTCGTTTTAGGGTACAAATGACGTCTACCTTCAGTTAGGATTAGATTTGGCCATGAACACAGAGACCCAAGTCTCAGTAGCTTAAACAAGACAGGAGTTTATTTTTCTTGCATCGAGTTTGTGAAGGGGATACACTGTCCACCAGTCATGTGTGGTGAGTGGGAGCCGTCTGTGTTCCTGAGGACTTTAGTGGCAGAGGGGAGACCATCCAAGGAGGGCTTCAGTGGCAAAGGGGAGACCGTCCAAGGGAGTGAGTGGGGACTAGAATCTAGCCTGAACTCCTGGCCTATGTCTGTGTCAAATGTGAGAAAGAGCACTGCTTCCTAACTTACCCACCCAGGGATAACATATTTTTGTGTGCCTGCAGAATGCAAGGATATGTGCTAGCTTTTTTACTTTTTTTTTTTCCTTTCTTTTACTTTTTTTTTTTTTGAGAGACAGAGTCTCGCTCTGCTGCCCAGGCTAGAGTGTAATGGCACAATCTTGGCTCACTGCAGCCTCTGCCTCCCAGGTTCAAGCGATTCCCGAGCCTCAGCCTCTCAAGTAGCTGGGATTACAGGTGTGCGCCACCACACCGGCTAATTTTTGTATGTTTAGTAGATACGGGATTTCACTATGTTGGCCAGGCTGGTCTCGAACTCCTGCCCTCAAGTGATCTGCCCACCTCGGCCTCCTGAAGTGCTGGGATTACAGGCGCGAGCCACCACACCTGGCCTGTTTTATTTTTATTTTTGAAAAAAATTGCAAATATAATCAAAAGTAGAGAGAATAATGCAATGAACTCTCTCATGTATTCTTCATCCAGTTTCCACAGTTATCAACACAATGCCAATCTATTTTCATTGCTACAGCTTCTCACTGACCCCTCCCCTTTTTCAAAGAGAGAAGAACCATCCAGATGTCATTTCATATAATCTGTAAAGCATCTGTAAATACAGTCATCTCTCAGTATCTGTGGAGGAATTGGTTCCAGGACCCCTGCAGATACCAAAATCCAAGGATGTTCAAGTCCCTTACATAAAACCACGTATCTGTTTATCACCTATGCATACCTTCCTGTATACTTTAAATCCTCTCTATAGTCCTTATAAGACCTAATGCAATGCAAATGTTATGAATATAGTTGTGATACTAATTTAAAATTTGTATTAATTTTATTGTTGTATTGTTATTTGTATATATATATTTTTTCAAATATTTTCAACGGGAAGTTGGTTGAATCTTCAGATGTGGAACCTGCAGGTAAAGAGAACTGACTGTGTAAGGGTTTTTTGTGTGAACATCACCATAATATCATTATACCACCTAAAAATACCCCAATAATTCCTTAATATCATTAATATCCAGTCAGTGTGCATTTCCTCAATTACTATTTATTTATTTGGAGTGTAGTGAAGCGAGCATGGCTCACTACAGCCTCGGCCTCCTGGGCTCAGGTGCCTCGGCCTCCTGGGTAGCTGGCCACATTCAGAGTGGTTTTTTTGTATTTTTTGTAGAGATGGGATTCCATCATGTTGCCCAGTCTGGCTTCGAACTCCTAGGCTCAAGCAATCTCCTGCCTTGACCTCCCAAAGTGCTGTGATTATAGGCTTGAACCACCACACCTGGCCCCCAATTATTTTTATAGTTTACTTGTTCTAATCCCATCTCATGAAAATCTAAACACTGCATTTGGTTGATAGATCCCTTATGTCTCTGTAGGCTCCCCCTCCAGCTCCTTTTAGCACCTGTTAATCTGGTTTTTGAAGAAAATGGTTGGTTTGTCCTGTAGAGTTTCCTTAATCTAAATTTTGCAGATTACATCCCAGTGGTATCTTTTACTACATTTCTTTGTTTCCTGTGCTTCCTAACAGTTGGAAATTAGATCTGGAGCTTTCATCAGGCTCAGGTTTCATTTTCTGGAAAGACCACCACATGGGTGGTGGTGTGTTCTATCAGAAACGCATCATAGCCCATTGTCTCTCTTTTGCTGATATTAGCAGCCATTAATGGTCATTGCCTAGAACTTGTATTTCATCAAGATGACATATTCATGATATCATTTTTTATTTATTTGCCAATACTTCTATAAAAAGAAATTTCTCTCATTAAATATTTCATTATCTTAAAATAATAGAGTTTGTATGGGAAAGACAGGACACATGCTTGATTCTTTCTCTTTATTTACCGATTTCTAGCATCCTCCAAGCGAACTTTATCTTCTATGAAAGCCATCCCACAATGTTCCTGTCTTCATTCCTGTCCCCAGGACTTAATCATATAACGCCCCCTCACTGCCAGGGAGTCTGGGATCTTCAGCTGGGATTTAACCTGGGCAGCCGGGTGCTCAGATAATTTCCCAATTACATTGGAGAAGGGGATTGTGGACCCCGGTACCTGCTTCATTTCCTGTTGGCCCATACTGTTTGAGGGTTGAAGTGGTTTCATTCATCTTATCTTGTATCCCTTGCACTTCCTGATGCAGAGGGCTCTGTTCAGTGACTGTGCAGTGAACATGTGAGTAAATGGTGCAGTCCTCACTGTTCCCACACTTTCCATGACCCAGGTTCCCAATTCGGCACAAGTACATTGAGCTCCTTCCTATATAGCACATTCATTCCAAGGTGCTGCTTCTCTTCTCTCTCTCTCTCTTTCTCCTATTCTCCTCCTCCTCCCCTTCCCCTTCCCCTCCACTTCCACCTTTTCCAGTTCCTTTTCCTTCTTTTTCTTTTTTTTTTGAGATGGAGTCTCACTCTGTTGCCCAGACTGGAGTACAGTAGTACCATCTTGGCTCACTGCAACCTCCGCTTCCCGGGTACAGGCAATTCTCCTGCCTCGGCCTCCCCACCAGCTGAGATTACAGCCATGCACCACCACACCTGGCCAATTTTTGTATTTTTAGTAGAGTCGGGGTTTCACCATGTTGGCCAGGCTGGTCTCGAACTCCTGACCTCAGGTGATCCACCCGCCTTGGCCTCCCAAAGTGTTGGGATTACAGGCATGAGGCACCACGCCTGGATCCAGTTCCTTCTCTTTCTCCTTCTGCTTTTAATTCTGGGCCTTTGTTCATATTTTGCCTCCTTGACTCAATGCCACTCCCATTTTCTTAGCCTGTTCAAAATAGACCCACACTTTAGGATTCTCACCTCCCCTGATCCATCCAAAGGATTTTTTGAGTATTCAGGCCTACCTTGACTTCTGTCTGGCTCACCATCATCTTTGGTTATGGGCAGCCCGACCTGATTACTCTTTACTTTCTTGTGTTTATGCCCTGGCTCCCCAGCAGCCATCAGTGCCTGAGGCCATGCCTCTTTTTGCAGCAGGCTGCATCTAGAATCCCTGCCACATTCAACACAGGGCTGTCATGACACCAGTCCCAGGGGGTTCACTGATTGACGCATAGCTGTTTTGCACAGCTTTTGAAAGCTGTGTCAACTTGATGTCAACACAACATGGAGAAGAGCAGGAATGCTGTCATCATTCTTGAACATTTTTGTTATCTACATGACTGATGTGGTGAGTTTGTTTTCATTTGTTGACTAAAGGACAATGTGGTCATAACCTACATGTAATGTTGAGCTCCAAAAGAGCTGTTCTTAAAACAGATACTTCTGGGCCCCAGAAACATGATGATCTATAGAAATCTTTTTGAAGGTGGCCATAGTGGAGCCAAAAGAGAGTGGGGATTCGAAGTGTGGGTCAGAGACCAAAGTGACAGTGCTTTCTCCATCCTCTAAGGCCATGTTTTTCCATTTTGGATTAGGAATTATAGATCAACCTTCACTTTCATTTTTTTATACTTCTTGAGCCTTACATGCTATGCCACAAACATGCACTAGGTATTGATTTTGGCAGGGATTGACAGGGTGCGGAACATACAAAGGAAAAAGACCCCGAAGAATGGAATATTTCTACAAATCTTTCTACTCCAGAAATCTGTTTTATTGTACTTCTATGGACTTTAGCTAATGGGAGGGAGAGTGGAAAACAGTCATCCCAGCCTGATGGAAACAGAAAGTAGAAGCAAGACTAGGCTATGTGCTAGGAAATATGGATTCTGGTTTTAGCTCACCCATTGAGTGGCTGTGACCTTGTTTACAACCTTCTGAGCTTTAGCTTCCTCATCTGAAAAACAAGAGATGGGTAAGACAATAATCGACTTTCATTCTGGAGACATCACTGTATTTATGTGTCTAGAATTCTGTGTGTGTGTGTGTGTGTGTGTGTGTGTGTGTTTTCAGATTCTTTACCTACTTTCTCACTGAATCCTTGCAATAAACCTATAAGGTAGGTCTGGCAGGGGTTGTGCTAATCCCCATTACACAGTTGGGTGTATTGGGGCTGAGAAATGTTAGGTAGTTCACAAGGTTTCATTAAAAATGAAATTCCTCCTCCTAATCCACAAAAATTCCTTCTTAGCAGGAGGCTCATGCCTGTGTTTGTATGTTGGTGTACTGACAAATGCAGGCATCTGTCTGTCACGTTTCTCTGATGTGTGAATGTGAAGGATGCAATTATTAGGTGGACTCATAGATTTCCCTTGGTTTGCATTGCTGGTCTGTTCTTTGATGATTGCCTTTGCCTGAGGGATGTTCCATGCTATAGCATAATTTACACTAACTGCATTAACTAGGCAATCATAAATAGCAATTGGATAGCAAGAGGTGGTGAGCAAGGAGAGATGGTGAAGTGAAGGGAGACAACGAAGAGCCGAACAGCCAGGCCCGATTCTGTGTACTCTACAAATATTAACTCATCTGGTTCTCACAAGAACCCCACCAAGAAGGTTGCTATCATCAAGCCCATTTTACAGATGTTGAAACCAAGGCCTAGAGGAGTTAAATAATTTGCCTGAGCTACTAAGTGTCAGAGGCAGAATGTGAAGTCAGGCAATCAGATTACAGAGCTTGAACCCTAACCACCTTCCTGTCAACGTCAGATAGGGTAATCATAAGCTTTTGCAAGCTGCTCTGGTACGAAGTAAGATTTTTAGAAAAGAATGCCCACCCAAAACTAGCAAGGTTGCACAGAGAAATTGGCATACCATATACATACTGCTGATAGTACTGACAATGAGTTTTAACTTTTTACAAAGCAATTTGTGGCAAAAGCCATAAAGTTTTCCATATTTGTCAATTCATGAATGTCAATCCTAGAAGTTTATTCTACGTTTATAGTTCAACCAAAATGAGATGCCATATGCATGAAGTTTATTGTATGATCTGTAATAATGGAACACTGGGAGCAAATTAAGTGCCCTAGAATAAGGTATGATTAAGTAATTTCATTCACTTGTTGGAATATATAAAAACATTTGAAATGATAATTACAATGGCTACGTAAAAGGACAGGAAAATGTTTCTGATAAAATGTTAAGTTTAAAAAGCAGGATGAAAAATATGTAGATTATGATGACAACTATGATATATATGCATATTGGCCAAGCCTGAAATAGAACAGGAAAATATTCGAGTAGTTAGGTGTTTGTTAAAGTCCTTTCATTTTTTTTCAGATTTCAATTAGTGGTGGCATTGTGTTTATTTATCAGATAATGAAAAAAGGAAAGAGCTGGTGGCAGAAGTGGGTTGAAAAAAATTGCCTAGGGTGAGACTTGGACTGTTGCTGGGAGACTTGCCACTGGCTGTCTTCATCCCTGAGTTCTCTAGGGGCAGCCAGAGTTTAGGGTGGGAAAGAGAGCTCAGGCCTGAGGGATCCAGGTGCTTGTGGGAGAGAGAATGGTGCACCCTGGGTTCTGCCCTTGCCACTGAGAATGTGGTAGCTGTCTCGGTAAAGCCAGGCTGTGGTTTTCCCTTTGCTGTCCTGTCCATTGCCTCATCTCACTTATCCCATTCCTTATTCTTCAAGTCTCAAAAGCCTTAGAAGTCACTTTCCTGGAGTCAACTTCAACTCCTCCCCCTGCCACCCACTGGGGTGGGTGCCCCTCCAAGGTGCCCTGTTTGTCCAGCTTCCCATACTACCCACTTCTGCATGGACCAGGCTCTATGGTGATTGCCCATTTGCATCTCTGAGGCCCTCTCTGGCCTCCAAGAGTTGGGATCTTGGGCAGATCTGGATCACCCTGGATCCCTATGCCCTTACTTAACACAGCATGGATTAAACGAATGATCCTCCTTTTCCAAGGTGAGGGCAGGTTGGGGTTGTATTAGATTCTTTCCAGCTCCACATATTGTGATTTTTACCATCTCCTATTTATCATACTCATTAAATAAAGAAGCCACTGGGTTTTGAAGACAAGTCCCGATATAGGGAATGTCCTCTGTCTTTTTGCCCGTGGATGGGCCACTGAAGCATTGTCTGGCTTTAGTGTATGGACTGTGAGCCGGATGGGAGGCGTAGGGTTGCCTTGGGAGTTTTCACAGAAGGTTGGCTGAGCTTGCAAGAACACCGCCTCAGTCGTCCTCCTGGCAACAAGGCTTGCGGTGAAGGCTCTTTGATTGGGTCTTGCTTGTCCCCAGCTGGACTGTCACAGGGCACATGTGACACGGTGGCCGTGCCTCCACGTGTGAATTTGCAAGAGCCGCAGAGCCTGATGTTACATATCTGACGGCTGACTGTGGAAGTGGGCGTGTCTGTGCACATGGCTGGGTGTACCTGTCTCAGATCAGGGCAAAAGGTAGATGAGTGGCCCTGGGTTTTCTGGGCAGTGTGCCTCTGTGTAGACTGTTGGCAAAGACCTCAGTCAATGAGTGAATTTCAATTCAGCAAATAATTATTGTGAGCTTTGTGCTCTCCGAGAGCAACGACGCGGTGCGCCAGGCAGAGAACCTGGGGAGCGTGTATGTCTAACCTGTGTCTGCATCGTGTGTCCCCTCTGTGTGTCTCTGAGAATGCGTTCTTGGCACGTGTCCTGCGTTAACAAGGCGTTTGGTGTGTGCATGTCTGTGTGACAGTGCCTGGGTCCTGTTTGCGGCTGCTTGTTCGCATTCCAGCTTCCCTTGTGCCCGCAGTCAGGCTCTACACGTGCGCCAGCCTCCGAGCGCACGTCCCCGAGTGACCCGTGCGCGGTGTGCAGGGACCTCAGGGTCGTGTGCACTAAGGGCGCTCGTGCCCGTGTCTCTGCACTAACGAACGCACCTCCACATGTCTGAGTGCACGTCCCTCTCCATGTGTGCACGTTCCGTGTTCACGCCGCCCATGTCTGTGCAGGGGCGCTTCACGCGCGCGCGCTCCGGCCCGCGGGAGGCCAGGCACCCGCGCTGGGCTCCACGCGTCCCGTGGGGCTGACCCCTCCCTCGCGCCCCGCAGCGGGCCGCGGCGATTGGCCGCTCGCCCCCTTCCAGCCGTCACCGCTCCCTCCCCCCGCCACCCGCGCGCCCGCGGTCCCCGCTGTCCCCCGCGGTTCCGGCGAGGCCGCGCCGCCGGGTACAGGCCTGGCCCTACTGGCTGCGCGCGCCTTTGTGTGGCGGCAGCTGCGGCCCCAGCGCCTTTGAATGTCGAGAGGGGCCGGGAAGGGAGTCTTTCCATGGGCCATCTGTCTCCCCGCCAGCCGCCGCCCCACCGCCGCCCGCGCCCCGCGCTCCGCCTCCCGCCCCGGCGGCTCCCGCAGCCCCGCCGCCGCCCGCGCCCGCGCCCCGGAGCCGCGCGGCAGCGGCCCGCGCAGCCGCCGCCGCCGCCGCCGCCGCCGCGCGTGGAGCCAGGATGGTCCTGGTCCACGTCGGCTATCTCGTGCTTCCAGTGTTTGGCTCTGTGCGAAACAGAGGTATCGCTTTTTCCTTTCGGGGTCTGCTTCGGAGCGTGTATCGCCGCAGGCACCGGGGCGGGGGCGGGCGCCGCGGGCGGCCGGGGGCTCAGGGCACACCCGCGAGGACGCAGGGCGAGCGGTGGCTTCCCCCCACCCCCTTTTAGGGGGACCCCCGAGGGTGGGGGCGGCCGCCCTCGTGGGAGCTTTTGTAGTGAAGTTAGGGTTTGGCGAATTTGGGTCCCTTCCTCCCCAGCCCCATTTTTTATTCTTTGCGGCGGACGTGGTTCCCCCAAATCACAGCCCCTTCCCCTAATACCTAGCCCTGTATGATCGAAAGGAGAAAGATACATGACCGTGTGTGTGTGTGTGTGTGTGTGTGTGTGTGTGTGTGTGTGTGTATGAGAGAGAGCGGGCGCGAGAGCATGCTTGGTTTTCAGTGGTTTGCTTTTTTTGAGGTATATGTGTGTTTTGTGTTATGTGTGTTTGGTAATTTTTTGGTAATTAGTACCGATGGCTGGCTAGCTGGGACCTGGGTCTCTGCCCTATCCCATACCCCAGCCCCCCACCCTCTCCTGGGCACTTGCACGATTTTCCATCCCATCCTTTTTTCCCCTTTAACCCTTTTTGTGTATCGCCCTTGTGCTATTGCCCTGCTCACCCCGCCCCCCGCAACTATCTTTGTATGACAGTTGCATCCACGGGTTCAAGATGCTTGGGCGTGTGTGTGTGTGTGTATGTGAGTGTGTGTGCATGTGTGCGAGTGTGTGTGCGCGCGCCTCGGAGAGTCAGACCTGCGCTGCTGTGCCCCTCTGGGCCCGGCTGGAGCCGGGCGTCCGGCCCTTGGGTGTTGCGCTGTGTGTGAGGATGAGGTGGGAAGCTGCCCCCACGCCAGGCCTTTGCCCCGGGCAGCGGTTGACAAAGCAGCGGGCCGGCGCGGGCTTTGTTTTTAACTGTGATAAATGGGGTGTGTTTGCACGGTCCCCTTTCCCCACATCCCCTCTCCCTCACATTCTGCTACAACAATAGCTTGATTTTCCCCTCTTCTCCCCACCTCCACTCCACATTTCTTTCATTTTCTTTTAATAAAAAATTCCCACCTCCCAAGCAAATCCGAGATGCATTTAGATTCATTTTTTTTCTTTTTTGTATTCTGCCTCTGGACTCACATTTCTCGTCTTGGAAATGTTTCTTCTATCCTCTCCCACTCCACGTCTGCTTAAATCCCTGCTGGCTCAGGCCCTCCTCCCCCTCTCCCCACTCCCTCACACACAGAATGATGTCTTCCCTTGGCCGACCAGGGCTCCTCTACCAAGTCGGGGTGGGGGGTGGGGTCGCAGGGCCAGCGCTTTAGTGCGCCCCAGGGGCCCGATTGGGCAAGAAAAGGAAAGCCCAGCCCTATTTTATCCAGCCCAGCTGTCCCCAGCCCCGCGCCTCTCCCCAGAACCTAAAAGGCAAGCTTGGCCCCCTTAGGCCTGTTTGAACCGCAGTTTTTTGTGTGATGATAGAATGATGACATTCTGCATTTATCAAATCTTTTTTTTTCTTCATTGTGTAGCTCAGTGAATGGTCAACTCGCTGCTGTGTGCGCTGTGACCCTTCTGCCTCCGCATTTAGCTGTATTGTGACACCCTCTTAACCATTTCCTGTCTCCATCTGAGGAAGGCATTGCTATTTAAGCGGCAGTATCCCCTATCTCAGGCCAGCCTAGCCATGGGGGTGAGGGGGAGTGGGTGTGTGAGGAAGAAAGAGGGGGGCTGGATGCGATCTCCTTGAAATGCCACCCCTCCCTCAATACACAATTATCTCTTATTACTTGGCATTTCCTCTTAAAACGGGTGTGGAACATTACACTAGGCAGAAATTCAAAAATGATTAAGAAGGATGTTGAGCCTGAAAGTATAATTATCCTGATTAAATCATTACCATCCTCATTAATACCACCAATCTCTAAATACCATTGCAGGATGCTGATTCCATGTTTTGAAATTCAAATTGCTCAGCTGCCTTTAAATTTTATTTTTAATACTACTTTCTCCCTCACCGCCCCTCCCCCCTCAAAAAAAAAACCAACAACACAAATTCTGCCCATCAGTTAAAGTTTACTTTCGTGGCAAACACGCCCACAGGAAATTCAAGGGCTGAGGGGTGAGTTGGTCTGTGGGTAAAATTTAGCACAATGTGATAAGAGTTCATGACCTTCCGATAGAGGATACTAATGCTTAACTCAACAAGGTCCTAAACCACAATCTTCTTGTAAAACTATTAGAGAGTCTGCCAGCTTAAATCTGTTCTTTTTAGTTTCCATTGTAGTAGTGTAGGATGTAGGCCATTTCAGAATAGATGTAGAGAAATAACCATTTTTGTATCTTCATCTTGTTTAGCCGAGTACATTGCACTGTAAATCCCTGTTAAGTGGATTCCTTTTGCCTTGGCTTAGAGGCTGCAGCACCCCATTTTTCAGTTATCTGGGTGGCTCTCAGTTAGCTTCTTGGCAGCGCCCAGGCATAACTGAGGATTGCACTTAGTTGGAGGCAAAAAATATTAAACATGTGTATTAAAAAAATCTTTGATGAAATGACAGTTGCTGCTATACCATAGCCTCTGAAAACTTGGTGCACCAAGGTCCCTGGCTTAAATGGGAGCCGTGGCCATAGTGTCTTAATTGTTTAATTGTACAATGTCAAGAGCATCTTTGGACATCCGCCCCGGCCCTCAGAGCTGCCCCTTTAACAGCCGGCTCCCTTCTGCTGCTCGCCAGCCAGACCTGCTTGAAAACTGAAACAAAACAGCAGCAATAATGAAAGAATAAGGCCCCTACTTTGAGGGCCCTTCCAAAATAAAGTCCCAAATAGCCTCCCCAGACTGCCATTTGGCAATCTGAAAAGAAAGAGAAAAAGAAAAGAAAAGAAAAAAGAATCCCAGCAAAATGGTTTTCCATTAAACAGGGGTAGCGTGTTCTGCTGTGCTGAATTACTTCCTGTTCTTATTTTGTGGGTAATTTTTTCTGTATCAAATATCCTTTTGGTTGTGTATCTTTTTCACCTTTTCTTGTACTAAAACTAAAGCATGATCTGTATTTTTTTACATCCCCCAGTTGACAATGTACAGCGCTCGGTTAGAGATGTTACCCTGCTGAAACGTACTGTGGTCGTGTAGCCCGGGCCATCTGCTCATTGTACGCTGCTTTTGTTCTGTTGCCCTTCCGAAGCATGGTGGGCCCAGCCTTTTTTTTTGTATCGTGTGCATGACGACATTGTTACACACAGAATCCACTAATACTAATATACAATCTCTCAATAAAGAACTAGTTTTCCTATATTAACCTAGTGTGCTTTTTCTCTTGCTGTTTTCCCATTTATTGTCGTATCCTGCTGTTTAGATTTTCCCCCTTGCTTTTCTATCCCCACCCTCACCCACCCACCACTCCCACCTCCCATTGTAAGATTTGAGTGAATGCCTTTTCTTTTTACTTTACTTTTTTTTTTTTTTTTTTTTTGTGGTACAGATATGGTGACTTTAATCTCATTAGTCCATATCTTTTCACAATAGATGTCTGGGGCGATAGGAGGGGCCAGTTGTCCTGTTACACTGAAACAGTTCACCTGCCTAGAGAGAACCCCTACCTTTGGCCACCTGTGTACTCAATAGCCTCCACATTTCATCTTAGTTTTCAAGATACATGGGCACTGGGTTTATGATGCTGGTGAAGAGAAGGGGATATAACACTTAGGTTGAGAAAAGGGATACTGTTCTTAACTAGCAATCTTGTAGCATTTCAGACTCGCCTAAAAACCCATTTTGAGTTGTGTTTTAACTTTTCTGTTTGCTGTCTCATTGATTTACTGTCCTTATAAATCATGCTGGGGGTGACATGTTACATGTAGCTGAAGCCATGATCTGGAATTTTAAAGTACCCTCTTCTATGTGCCTATTTAAATTTTTAGGACTTGCAATGTAAGTTTTGCATTGAGATCCTGGATAAGGAAGATGTTTGAAACAGAAACTGACTCAGACCACTCCCACCCCTGTCCCAGGGCCAACAGGGGACCTGTTACTGTAGGAATAAGAGGGTCTGTGCCCTCTGCAGGCTGTGAGCCAGTTAAAGCTGATTATAGCCTAGGTTCCTGACAGCTGCTTCATCTATGGCCCTAGGGCCTCTCTTAAGAGAAAGACAGCTAAGATCTCAGCCATTGTCTAAGTGTGTGTTGAGGTGGGGAAGGGGGAGGGGGAGATCAGGAGCAAAGTCAGGACCTAACCCAAAATTGAGTTGGAAAAAGAACCCTTAAAACGTCTTTTTTCCATAATTACATTGGAGAAGCCAGTGGAGAGGTATTTTTTTCCCCCTTGGAGTGGAACCCAAATTCAGCCATTTGTCAATTACACCTATTCAATTTCAGCCCAGAAGGAGCCTTGCTAAATGAGGCATTCTAGACACTGAGGAAAAGAGTTGATTAAAGAAATTCCCGGTTATTTCAAAGGGTCATCATTTTGGAGCTGCTCCTCTTTTGGCCAATGTGCCTTGTCCTTGCTCCCCTGGGCTGACTGACTCCCGGGCTCACCCTGCTCCTCGCTGGCGGGCGCACCCCTGCCTGACCACAGCGCTTCCTTGCCTTCTTTGTGGCTTCATGCAACTCTCCTCTCCCCCCATGGCTGCCCTCTCTGCTCTGGCCCTTTGTTCTCGCGCTCTTCCCAGCCCGGGTGGGAAAGCTGAGCTGATTTACTGTGACACATGGACACACATGGATGTTCCCAGTGGAGGCCCTGCTGTAGTTTGTGAGAGAGGAGAGGTACAGGTCTACAAGGCTAGTCCTCTGAAGATTTTGCTTGTTTCTTCTTCTTCTTTTTAAATTTTCATTTACACGAGACTTAGAAAGCAAAGCAAACCACTCCAATCCAACCTCAACAATAGTAAAACTACCCTGAATTGAGTGATCACTCTCATATTTGCCCTAGAGAACAGTGGCTCGTTAGATCAATCTTAACCAATTCCAAGATTTCATTTTTCTAAATTTTTGTTAAGTATGTCAGAATTGTTTGAGAATACCTTTTGAGGATGGCTAGTAACCTAGTAATAATATAGCAAGCTGTGGGTTAATGGGAAATCACGTTTTAGCAATGGATCCAGTGCATGTAATGTTTGAACCAGATTGTCTGAACTAAACACTTACATATTAAGGAGACTTTCCTGGTGACTGGACGATTCAGGAACTACAAAGCCATTGTTCTTTATATTTATTCTCTCAACCACCTGACACATACCTGTTTTAGCACCTTGACTTCAGGATTTTGGAAAACCCATCAGTTCAGGGAATCCTATGTCATAGGCTTTGAAGTAAGATGGAACACAGCTCTTCTTTCTGAACAAGAGAACTTCTCTTGAAACTAGCATCAGAAAGACCCACTAAGTTAATGAGTTTTCTTTAATAATAATTTTCCACAAACCAGCAAATACTATTAATCACTCAAATTCAGGGAAAAGACCACCAAGAGTGTTGAGGCCCTAAAGTGCAGATGACAGAGCCTGGACCACCCGTCTTCCTTTTGTAGTTTTCTCATCTGCTGCCCCACCCTGTTCTTCCCATCTTTAAGTAAGTATCCTGCAGTGGCACATTAGAAGATTTAATGGTTTTCTAGGCTACTGAAGCAATAGTTCTGTGCAGGATCCAAGGGCAGCAGGGACCCCTTATCTGAAACAAAGGGCAGGAAACAACAGGTCCTTGACTCCAATTCAGGGTGTGACTTTGGTTCCCTCAATCCTACTCCACAATTGTCACACAAATCTCCAGGACACTTGTGCCCCAGTTTCTCTATGGATCTAAACAGCTTTGTAAAAATTCCCGCCTTAACACTGTATGAATATGAATTAATATTTATTAGTTTCCGGTATGGTTTAGCTACAGATCAACCAATATATTTCCAAGAGAATTGGGGGCTTATCTTGGAAAGACTCAGAGTTTCAGGATGATTTAAGAACCAAAAGCAAACACTTATAACCGCATAGCCAAACCACATGCAATGCCTGTACTCCATGTGTCTAGTTGTTCATTCATTCACCTACTCACCTGTTTGTTCATTCAGTTAATGAGTGTTCTTTGAATACTTACTTGGGGCCAAACACTGCGCTAAGGGGGATACAGAAGAAATGGAGACCCGAGTGCCTCCCTCCTGGGGCTTATGCTGAGGGTGAGGGATGAATGCTTAGGAAACCAGATACTGTCTAAGATGTTCTGGGCCAAAATGTCCACATGAGTGGCAGAATGTCCTGACTGGTGAGATAAAAGAGCATGGAGCAGTCCAGGGTTTGAGTCCTAGCCCAGTCTTGACCTGAAAGGGTGAACTTAGGCCACTGCTTTGAGCATCCTCTGAACAATGACTGATGACTGCCATGAAACCTACCTGATAGGCCGTGTCTACGCTATTAGAAGATACTTCGCACACAGCAGGTGCCTAGGAGGTGCCAGACAGCTGCCCCTTCCCTTCACAACTGTAGGTGTTTACTGGCCAGGGGATCAAATAAGGTCAGAGGTGAGCTTGCTGCAGAGGCGGGTTTGCGATGTGCCTCAGAGGGTGGTATGTATACAGAAGGGAGGAGGAGGAAGAGGAGAGAGCACCCCAGGTGGAGGGAATGAGTGATTTTGGCCAAGGCCAGTGGCTCTGCTGATTTGGCAAGAACAGAGAGTGCATAGCAGGAGGGAGGAGTGTGTGTTGATTGGGGGGCACGTGTGCAGGCCTACAGGGAGCACCGGGATCATTGTCCTGTCTTTGAATGGCTCTCCTCAGAGCACAACTCCAGGAGTTAAGCAGCACGAGGTCTGGAGAATGTGGGAGAAAAGGCTTGAAGAGGTTTTGAAGCTAGTTTCTGAAGGCCTCTGGAAGAGTTTGGACTGGCTCCTTTGGCCTTTGGGAGCTCTGAGGGGAGAGGGCTGTTTAAACAGTTTATTCTGCAGCTGATGACAGAGGGATGGGGCTAGAGGCTGAGGTCAGGGAGGAGGTGGGGCAGGCTTGGGGGGTGGGGAGGGGAAGAAGGCTCACATCAGGGGCTTTACTGTAAGGTGGAGTATACAGGATTGAGTCCATGTGGAAGGGGCTGAGGGACAGGAGGTCTTTGGGGTGCTTTGGAGAATATAAGACCATGAAGACAAATGGGGAAGATGAGAGGAACAGTCCATTTTGGGGAGAATTGAATTTAGTGTACAGATAAGCACACAGAACTTCAGACGCCAGAGTGGCAGATGGAAGGGGATTGTGGCAACGTCTGGGAGTTGAGACTTCTAGTCCTTTTCATACAGATTCCTGGTTGGGGTAGGAAATGAACGTCAACAATAAAAATTCCTCATACTCACATGACTTGTCCCCCACAAACTCTCTGTTCATGCCTGAAACTCTTATGAGGTTATTCGCATGTGTCTTTACTGGCTTAGGTCACCCCTTGAGCAAGCTTTCTTACCATAGGAACTCCTCCCGGAGCTGTACCAATCAGTGTCCCGAAATCTCAGTGGGAACAAGTTTTATCAAACTTTGCCTTTCTTGAAAAGACAGACCCCAAGGTGGGCAAGTGCCAGGACTCCACTACTTTGCAAAAGGCCATCCCTACACATGGGAGCAGGGGGAACTGGAGGGAGCCCACCCAGTGGCGTATTGGGAGAGGAGACGGCAGGGAGTGGGGACTGAGGACAAGGACAGGGACTCTGATCTCAAGATTGGTCCTGTCTGCAAGGAGGGGTTTTTTCCCAATTCAAAGCTCTCTCTTCCGTTATCTCATTTCCTCCTTGGCACAGCCCAAGAGGAGTTAATTGGGAATCAGAGGAGGAAGCTGAGGCCACGAGTGGTGAAAGACTTTGCCACCCTTCCTGACTAGCTAGTAAATGGCTAAGCCAGAAGGGAAGCCCAGGTGATTGGACACTTGACTATGGCCCCCTGCACCGCCCGCCATGGCCTGCATGTGGCGAGGAGCCTCGTCAAGACCAAGGCAAGAATGAGAAAGGAATCCCTGCTTTCCCGCCATAGTCGGTGGGACCGATTCTGAATGCTAGGCTCTTTGTCCACAGTGGAAGAGGCTCTTTCCAGCTAATGGCCCGCCAAGCTTCAAGGGGGTCTAGGCCCCCAAACCTGAGCCTTGCAAGTCCCAAAAGGGGACTTTGAGAGACAGGGAGGGTGCACGGTGGACCGGAAACTCTCCAGAGTAGGAAGTGAACAGGGCATTGGAACCCAGGGTGGAGAGTCCTGTCACCCTCAGATGCCGTCTCAGAGCAGGCCTGGCCGGCTTGCTGGGGGAATTCCAGGGAGGTGGAGCCTGTGCCCTGATTTCCACAGAAATAACAGGTATCCCCTTCCTGAGGCTTTGATCCCCGAAGTGAGGGCATGTTTTGCATTTTTTCTTAGATTATCTTGAAGCCTTAACAAATTGTATTTATGTTATTTCATGGAGATGATAGAATCACATTCTGGAAAGTTTGTGAAATAAACCAAAGGAAAAAAGAAATCTCATAGGAGTCCATCCCTCTGCAATCATGTTAGTGAAATGCCTTCATATTTTTGTTCATGTATTTGTTGTCTTTTTTTGGGGGGGAGGGGGTGGAGCTGTAAACACAATCTATGTATACTTTTTACATTCTCTATTTCCTATTTTACATTAATGTCACAGACATTTTCACATTCTGCTTTGCTGTTTCACAAGCACCGCTTTTAATGGCTACATAATATTCCACTTGAATAGTGGCTCAACAGCCAAGTTTGCTGGCTTCGCATGCCGTAGGTTCTAGGCCTCTTGCTGCTGCTCTAACCCACCTCCCTTGCACTGCTGTCCAGCCATGTGGGGAGGAGGTGGTAAGTGGATCAGGTGTGACAACTCTCACTCCTCTCTGCCCACCAGCAGCCCCTTCTATCGAGAGGCCCAAATAAGTGGAGGGAAGGCAGATAAGAGAGGGCTGGGGAAAGGAATACGACTTGGATAAACCATTCTGAGACTGAGATTCTGGTCCACAAACTTCCACTGTGATCTTGAACAGGTCAGTTTCCTTCCATCAATTCTCAGTTTTCCCATCAGTCAAATGGGTACATCTTATGGCTTGTGCCTTACTGGACTTGTCACATGAAGTAATGCGTAGGAAACAAGTCGAGAAGCCAGCCAAAGGCGACAGTGAAGATCATCACTGGTATTCTTCACAGTGGTGGCGCTCAGACAGGCCATGTGGGACAGTGGAAATAGTCCTGGCTTCATGGCCTCTCTGCCAGTAACTACTCATGTGAGGTCTTGGCCAAGCCTGAGTACTCTGCGACTTCACTGCCTATCTGCCAAGGGAGAGAATTAGCTGAATTGCCCCTGCCTGCTCTAAAACACTGCCTTCCTCGTGATGAGAAGAGCTTCTATTCCTGTCACCTTTTTGCTTTTTCATTGGGAGAGTAGCCACATGAGCTTTAGGACTCAGTAGGCATGTGAACTTCCACTGGCCAGGTCACACTGTGCAGTAGGTGGGAAGGGAGCAGTAATTGCCCCTGCCTGGCTAGTAGCCCATCCAGGGCATGGGCTAAACATGGAAGCACAGACACAAGGCTCCTTGACCCCGAGCTCAGGGCTGGCATAAGCCTGGTGCCGCTGCTCTTGTTGGGTCAGTGAGCGGGACGTTCCCCCGGACGCTGCTGCTTCCTTCTGCTGTCCTTTCCTTGAAACACGCCCCTGAGGTGTGCCGCTGTGCGCAGCAGAGCCCTCCAGGAAGTCCTCCCTGCCAGCAAGGGAAGGGGACGGTCACCCACGTTGGCCTCCCCTGATGACGCTGTATCCCTCAGATCTAAGTGCTGGCCTCACTGCACCTAGGAAAGGAAGCGGTGGCTGCTGACTCAGCACCAGCCTGCAGGTGGAGAGGGGGTGGAGGAGCTCTCTGAGGCTGGGAGGAAGTGAGAATTCAGTGGACACCTGTCTCAAGGAAGGGCAGGAAGCATTGGAACAGCTGCTGTGCCCCCTCTGAAGCTGAGTGGGAGGGAAGGGATGGAGGCGCTCTCCATGTCTTCCCCCTTCTCCCTCCGCCCCCAGCGAGCTTGCTTAGCTCCAGCCTTTCTCTCCCATGCCACCCCCTCCTCAAAAGCTCAGGGGGCTCCTCTGGGCTGCCTGTGCCCGAGGACTACCCACCTCCTGGAACACCTGCTTCTACTCCTCAAATTCCCTGGAGCTAATGGGAGAATGTGCTCACTGCCACCCCCAGCGTGGAGACACTGGCCTTCCTTAAGCCAAAGGATGGCCCTTCCCCGGGGGATCTTGGCCTCCACGGGGGACCTCAGCCTCCACGGTGGGCTCATTCCCTGGAAGGGACAGGCATGGACTCAGGGGAAGGGACCATACCTGCCCCCTCTGCCTATGATGTTAGGGACTTCTGACCAGACCTGAAAAGTCAGATTCTGGGAAGGTGAGGGAGTGACAGTGGGGGACTTGGGCCCAAAGAACAGGTCCTTGCATGGCCCAGAGGTGTGTGTGTCCCCAGCTCTGTGCTGAGGATGGAGACAGCAGAGGCAGCTGGGCCAGAGCCTTGGCTTGGTTCTGTCAGCACCCTCCAGAGCTCCTCATCTTGGACACCAGGGTGGTGGGCTGTGGCCTAGGCCTCCCCTCTGGTGGGCTCATGTCCCTCGGGGCGGATTGGGACATCAAACCTGTCTCCCTCTCTAAGGGCTGTGTCGGGAGGGAAGCTGAGCTTGGGAGGCAGCTCCTGCCTCACTCCTTCTGGCCAAGCTGATGCTGAGCCTGCTCTGGGGCAGGGGTGCCTGGGATGCAGGGGTACCTGGGATGCAGGGCTGCTGGCTGCCACCTGCCATGGAACCAGAGGGACAGGGCAGCAAGGGACAACTGGAAGGAAGGTTGGGCCCGCTGGAACCAGAAGAGTCCAGCGCTCTCCCTGCCAGGAGGAAAGGAACTAAGGGAGGGGGTAGGGAAGAGAGGTCATGTGGGGTGAGGGGGCAGCAGCCAGACCCCAGCTTGGTCTTCCCCGGGCAGGTGCGGTGAGAGTGTGATTGAGAAGGTGGGAGAGGAGCCCAGATGCCAACCTGAGATGGCACAGTCCCATCCTGAAGGTGTCTGACAAGTCTCAGTTTCCCCCAGCGGAGAAGTGGTGGGAAGGAGGAGGGAGGCGTCAGGTTCCCGCCTTCTCAGCTGGTGTCTGTCAGCCATCTCCTGGGTATTCCCTAAGTCAGGGCCCATCCCTGCACAGGTGCACCTGGGGAGCATCTGGCTGGAGGGTGGACTAGATGTGTGTGCAGCAGAGAGCAGAATCTTGACTCAGGGCAAAACAGGGCCTGGGCCTGCTGCAGGATAGACACGGCTTCTAGTTTTATGTCTCAATTTGGGGAAAACATGAAGTTTATATTAAACTAAACAAGCAACTCTTCTACCTCCAATTGCAAATTTTACATAAACTTTCGAATGAAAATACAGAATTTGGTGACGTTTCATTCAGGCAGGCCAGTCCAGGCTGTGCCTCGACTCCCGGGGTGGCTATACACTCCTCTGGCATTTGGATCCTTCTCGGGGTGAGTGACAGAAACACTTCAGGGTCAGCCCAAGGCCTCATCTTCCCAGAGCTTGGGGACCCAAGCTGTTCAGTGGCTGGAGAGTCAGAGCTGGCTCTTGGAGCGCTAGTCAGGATTGGAACTCGGTTTCTTGACTCTGAGGGCTAGTGGGCATTTCGGGTTTTGGCTCAATGCCATTTGTAAGTGGCACAAGCTATGGCAGCTATGGGGTGCTTTGTGGGAGGCATGACTGGGTGAGGCTTGAGGACAGCTTGGGTTTAACTGGTCATAGAGAAAAGGGATGGCATTTCAACATGTTGGCATATCCTCACGTGTGCCAGGCCTGGGAACCACAACCTGAGAGGGGAGGCCAGGAGACGAAGAGAACCCCACCAATGGGTGCGAAGGAGATCTTCTGAGGGGGGTACAGGACTCTTTTTATTGTAGTAAAACATATGCAGCATAAAGTCTGCTGTTTCAACCATTTAAAGTGTACTGCAATTCAGTGGCATTACATACATTCACAGTGCTGTGCGAACATCACTGCTTTCTATTTCCAAAACTTTTAAATCACCCGGAACAGAAACTAAGAGCTCCCTTGGGTTTAGGGCCTCGTCCCAGGCAGGTCAAGGGCTGTGTTTGTTGGATCTCCTTGAGGAAAGATTGGGGGCCGAGGGGATGGGAAACTAAGCCGTAGCAAAGAATACACAGATTTTGCCATCAGGCACTCTTTAGCTTGACCACCTATCAGCTGCAGGACTTTGGCCCTCTCTGAGCCTCAGTCTCTTAAAAAAATGGAAATAGTTGATGTAAATACCAGTGTCACAGACAGGTGAGGATGAAAGGGAGTTCTCATGGTCATAAAGTACGAGACACCCCAAATCCTGGGAAATATTTAGCAAAAGATGGCCATTTCCCAACTCCCACCACACACCCCACTTCCCCAGTACAAACACACCTCTGCTTGTTCAGGCCTGGGACAGTCTAAGGGGACTTAGGCGAGTGCAAAGCAGGCCCTTGGGCAGTCAGGGAAGGGCTGGGCATGTTTCAGCTTAATTGTGTAAGCAGTTACTGAGAACCTGCTTTGGCACAGACAGCCTGTGACCTGTAGCCTAAGTGGGGAGACCCCCGAACACTCCTGATGTGGGTGGAGAACGGGTAACAAGAATGGCCAAACAGTGGTCATGCTGGCCAGAAAGTGTGGCCCAGCAGGGAGGTATCTTAGTGCACGGGACGGGGAGAGGTCACTGAGGCCTGCAGAAAATCAGGAGGGCCTCCCAGAGGAGGCAAGACTGGAACTGTTCCCCGAGGAGGAAGAACTGTAGCTCTGCTGCCTTGGGGAGTGATCAGGTCAGCCCTGCTCCCTGCCCCTCTCCCACGTAGGCCCAGATCTGATCCAAGAGGTGAATGTCAGAGTCCTGTGGCTGTCACCCTCGTCTGAATTTTCTTTTTCTTTTCTGGAGCATTGGGCCCTCTCATTTCATTGTCATCCCTTCCATTCCAGTCCCCATCCTCCCTGCCATTCCCTGGCCCTGGCCATCCTGCTGATATTCTCTGCCTCCTCTCCTGCCCCTCTGCCCAGCCGAGCTGCCTGAGTGCTCCAATGGGTCACCGTGCCACCCCTTGAAAGAAAGTCACGTGGAGGGGTTGCTGCTCGAGGGAGCTGGGGGCTTCGTGTCCTCCCTCTGAAGTGGGCAACCCTCTTGGGACATTGGTTCTGCTCTTTGCAGAAAAGGGTACTCATTCTTACCTGCCAGGTTGAGTGAGGATTAAATGAGATGTAATGTACCCACCATGAATGCTTCCTGGCACAGAGTAGGGGCTATCCTTACTGTTCTATATGGCTACCTGCTAGGGAGTTGCCATGCACAGAGTCCCCCTGCCTGCTCCTAGGAGGCACATTGAATTTTGTAAGGGAAATAAAGGGCAGGGGGCAAACTGAGCCTCAGTGTTCTTATCTGTAAAATGGGAACAATTATAGCAAGTCCCCCAGCAGGGTGATAGTGAGGCTCAAATTTGATCATGGTTTTGTTCAGCTCATCTAACGCATACGCACTGAGCACCTGTGTTGGACCAGGCCCTGCGCAGGCATGGGGGACACAAGGATAATAATAATAACCATAAGAGCAGTAGCAGATGCACACGTAGCACTTACTCTGTGCCAGGCACCCTCCTAAGCACTTTGCCTGCCCTAAAAATACTGAGCCTCGTGGGAAACAGACAGACGCAGGAAGAGCATGGCCCTAAGGTATGTGCTGAGTGTTCTCTTAGCCTGCGGGAAACATCTTGGGGAGGGCAAGGCCCGGGGTAGCTGATGCCTGGGTGAGTCGTAAAGGATCTGGTTGCCCAGGAAGAGGTGGGGTGAGGGTGTTGTGGGCCAAGGGATTGCGGGGGTGTGGGGAGGGGAAGGGCAGGCTGAGAAGGAGAGTCATGCAGAGGGGTCACTGGGACAGGGAGCTGGGGGGCTGATGGACTGCAGGGAAGCTGGGGTTTTGTCGGCCCTCCTTTTCAACATGGCAGCTTTGCCTATTGGCCAGCGTTGCTGGTGGTTGATTGTCTTTTGTCAAGAATGAAGTGCACATAGTCTATTCAGAACCTCTGTATGTCCTGAGCTAAGGGCTGAGGCTACAAGAAAGTGAGGCAGGAGTTTCAACAGACTCTGGTGAAGCAATGCTGGGACAGTTACCTCCAAAAGAAGAGGTGCCATCGGCTACTGTTGGGAGGGTAGGAAACTTCAGAGAAAAGAGCAGAGTGGTGTGGTATCTGGGAGACCTCCTGGAAGACACAGGGGTGGGACTGACCCTTGAAGTAGGGGCTTAGGGCAGCATTTTCCACACTGTCCAAGCAAGCATCAGGGCCTCTTGAGCTGTTAAAAGTTGTTTATGCAGAAAGGTTACATATTCCAACAGTTTGGAAACACTACACACTATATCCCAGTCTTGGAGAGTCCCAGTGTGTATTAGCAAATTAAAGTCCCTGATAAGTCCTGCAACCAAGAGAGCCCTTTGGTTTTGCTTTAGCAGCCTTTCCCAAAACTATCTGACCACAGAACTCTCTCTCTCTCTCTCTCTCTCTCTCTGTGTGTGTGTGTGTGTGTGTGTGTGTGATTTCTAGAAGCATACCTTGAACTTGGTTGCATGGAACACAGTTTGGGAATGCTGGCCTGGGAACTGGGTCATCTAGCTCAAGACCGGCCAGAAGGAACTCCCTTATACTGCAGAGGTAGGGAGACTGAGAAAGGGCCATAAAAGGGAACTCATGGATGGTGACTGCCTGAATTACTTCCCACCATAGTCTTCCTCCCAGAGTGCCATCTTTACCCAGTATCTTAGTACATTTGAACTGCAATAAGAAAATGCCATAGACTGGGTGGCTTACAAATAACAGAAGTTTGTTTCCCAGTGTACCGGAGGCTGGGAATCCAAGCTCAAGGTGCCAGCAGGTTTGTTGCGGGTGAGAGTCCACCTCCTAGATGGCTGTCTTTTTGCTGTAACCTTGCGTGGCAGATGGTGAGAGGGACTCCTCTGGGGCCTCTCTTATAACGGCACTAATTCCATTCATGAGCGCTTCACCCTTAGAATCGAGCCACTTCCCGAAGGCCCCATCTTTTAACACCATCACGTTGGGGGTTAGGATTCAACATATGAATTTTGAGAGGACACAAACATTCAAGTCATAGCACCTACTCTAGAGAAGACTCTAGAGGGAGGTCAGCGGTGAGCCGGCCTCTCATTCCCAGTGGCATTTTTGCTGGCCAACCAGGGGAAGCTGCCAGTGGTCATAGCTCTGGAGAGGGCTCTCTGCCACTGAGGGCACCTGCCCTGTGCCAAAGCCCTATTCAGCTTAGGGCCTTCCTTCCCACCTTCTATCTTACATTTATGACCTTGTCCGGATTCCTCGAAGTGGAGTTTCTTGCCTATCTAGTTGAGCCCCCCTTGCCCAGTAACCCACAGCTACATGTGATGTGCTGCCCACGATCCACCAGCACCTGACACTCACATCATCATGCACCCAGATGGTCACCCTGACACATGCCCGTCCCACTGTGGGCCCCATGCAATATGCATTTACACGTTCATCCACAGTTCACATACCGTTATAACAGCAGCACGCATTCATTTACACGTACGCATCTGTATTAGATGAGAATACCCAGTACATATACACATCCACATTCCACATGCCAATACGTGCACAGACTCATACCACTCACCACTCACGTACGTGTACACACATGCACACCCCATGATACATAGCCACAGAAATACAGGCTTAAATGTTCCCCTTCTTTTCTCTGACATATCACCTGTACCCCTATGAAGCCCCTACCCCACCATCGCTGAATTCAAACAATATTTCAACAGGAGATGGAGGCCTTATCCAGAAAAACACCATGTGTATGAGTGTGTCCACATGTGCAGGCCAGCTGCAGAGCCTGGGTCTGTGGTACCAGGCCACAGCTGATTTGGTGTGCTCCCCATTATGATGGAGAAAACAAGTGTCACAAAGCTCTGTTTGGATGCCGTGTGGCCTAGGAGGGCTTCCTGGAGGAGTTGAGTCTTCAGCTGGGATGGAAGCGTGAGGTCCATGTCAGTAGAGCATGAGAGAAGGGAGCGCTGAGGTATGGGGGTCACACGAGGGGCGTCAAGAGGGGCGAGCATGGCCGGGAGCAACCCCAACCCCAAGAACCCCGGCAGCAGTTACAGGAACAGTTTGGGCAGAGGTGGAGGAAGAAGCAGCAGGGCCAGGAAATGGCCAGCAGCTCTCTCTGCTGGCGTTCCTCCTGCCACCTTCGCTGGTGGCACTGACACCTGGCCGAGGTCATCAGTAGCTGAGAGACTCCTTAGCTAGTGCTCAGCTGTCACACTGGGGGAATGAAAGAGGCCATATGATACTGATATCGCTCTCCTGCTTTATAAAGTGTCCTAACAAGCTCGCGAGCCAGGCACACTCAGTCTTATTTACGGCCACTATTATTTCTCTGACATCAAGATTAATTTGACGATAGCTGTTTATAAGCTCTTTCATCATCAGATGGGCCCATTACCTGGGAGGAGAGGAGGGCCGGATTTAATTTGTGAATAGTGTGCTGAGTCCCTCTGCCCCTGGTGTGTGTGCAGGAGGTGCAGCCATAAATCATGGCAGATGCCAGCAGCGCTGAGACCAGAGGGCCAGGAGCTCCCCGAGCAGGCAGACCCCAGAGCTCACGTGCGGCAGAGGGGCTGCCTGGCAGGTGTGCCAGTCCGCAGAGCCAGGGAGGGAGGCAGGGATGCACAATCTTCTCTGCTGGGAGGAGGCCCCAGAAGATCTCCCTGCCAAGGAGCTTCCCACTGGAGTGGACACTGAGTTAGAATCATTTGGAAGCTTGTTAAAATACAGATGACCTAGCCCTACAGAGTCACTGCCTCTGTGAGTGGAGCTTGGGACTTCCCTCCAGTCTGGAGTTTGAGGCCTGGGGGCAAGGATGGGCTGTGAGACAGGCTGGAGCAGTTCCCTCCAGATGCACCCAGTTCCAAGCAAAGATGCCCCTTCCCTGGATATCTGAGCAGAAAAAGACAAGAGGAAGAGCTGGCAAATAATAGACCCCAGCATAAAGCTAAAGAGATTGGGTCCTTGAGCCACATGGTAAGCTTTGCCAAGGCTGTCTCCTTGCACCTGCGGAGCCGCCCTGCCATTGTCCTCCCTCAGCAGCCCAGCCCCTTCCTGCTAAGCAGGACAGAAGCATCAGCTCATGAGGGGCACATCGGGGGCTTTATAGGCATCATCTCTTTGTCCTCTGACATTGATCTTTGAGTTATTTTTTTATTAAACCCAACTGAAAGATAACTTAGGCAGTTCTCAGTTACATGGCCTGGAAACAGAGGCCTAGGTTTAATTAAGTCCAGCTTGGACCCCAAGCTCATGCTCTTTCCATGACCTGAGGCAGAGTCCCAGTGTGGGGGCAGGGCCTGGTTACCTGAATCCACTGCACACAAACATTGCAGCCTCAGCAAATGGTAAATCTATCGGTCTGTGTTGGGATGCAGTACCCAAGAATTCGAGGTGATGAAGAGGTCCTCCAGCACTGTGCACCCAGGCAGTTTTTCTCCTAGGGGTGGGTATATTTTCTGGGAGCCTCTGGAGTGAATAGCCTTCAGAATGCAATGGAGTCTTTCTGCCCTGGTGGCCTGGCAGACCCTGTCACTCCCAGGATGGTAGCCCTGTCCTCTGCCTCCCAGGCCTTGGCCTTCCCTTCCCCGCCATTGGCTCTTGACAGCCTTTGCAGGGCTCTACTGGAGACATTTGGGAATCCTCCAGGCCCCCCTTCTCCTCAGGGGCCTTGGATCCTATCCAGGAGGCTTACCTTGATGAACTCCACCTGGTCAAAGCCCATAAAATGGGAAGGCAGTCAGTATGGACTCCATCAGACTCTTTTCCCACCTAGAAGCTACAGTTTTGTTAATGTAGCCTCAGTTTGCATTGGCTATTTTGGGTACACATCATCCTGTCCTAATCTTAATTCATGTGAACCAGAGCTCCCAAATCTGATAACACCTGCTACGGAGACTCTCATGTCCCAGCCTAGTGGAGTAGGTTTATTGGGTCAGATGTAAGTTTGGCTGTGGTAAGAGAGATGTAAAATAAAGGTGACTTAAAGGGATAGCAACTCTCAGAACAGCCTAGAGCGGTGCTCAATGTCAAGGACTCAGGTGCCTCCTCTCTTGTTGCTTCACCCTCCCTAGGGTGTGGCTCTTTTCTGCATGGTCCAGGATGGTTCACACCTTTGTCCACTTTCCAAGCATCAAGATGGAGGAAGAAGGGAAAGGTCAGAAAGAGCGTGATACAGCTTGCACAAGTCACCCCAACTCATACCCCATTGGCTAAACTGGGTCATGTAACCACCCTTAGCTGTAAAGGAGGCTGAGAAGTCTTACATACTGAAGGCCATGTGCTCAGCTAAATTCAGGGGTTGTATTACTGCAGAAGGAGAGAACAGATAATGGAGGAGCCCTCAGTAGGTCATCTCTGCCTCAGTTGGTGCTTAGAACCCACATGTCAGGTCTTATATTGATTCTGGGTGAAGCTCCTCCTTTGTCTATCCTTCTTGCATAAGTGGCACTGTGAGTGGGACTAGCATGCCCTCCATGGCTTCACCCACATAGACAAAGACATCCCCAAGGTAGGAAGTGAGAAGCCATCCTCCAAGTTGGTGTCAAACTGCCGGCCTGTGGTGATTGGATGTGATTACTCATCTCATTACAAATCTTCCTGTCTCGTGACTAGCTTGCGTTTTCCATCTTATCCAAAAGACTATAGTAGAATGTTAGATCTAAAAATGAGATGATGTCTGTGAAGTGCTCAGCCCAGGGTGTGGTGAACAGTAGACACTGAATGAAAGCTGCACATCCTTGGGCAAGATATTTAACCTCTTGGTGACTCGCTTTTCTCATCTGAGAGATGGGGATGTTATCGTGACCTCCTCCATGGATTGTTGGGGAGATTCAGCCAGAGTCCATGGAAAGCACCAGGTGCAATGTCTGGGCCGTGAGTCAGGCTGTTGGGTGACAGCAAGGGTCTGTGACCTCCTGACAGGGTTGCTGTGGGAGTGAAGAGATCTGTGTAGCTTTTAGCACAGGTGCCTGGCAGGTCGTAGGCACTCAATGAATGATAGTTTGCTCCCCGTCCGCTACCCCACTGTCACTGGTAAGGGATGTTACCTAAAAACCCTTAATCCCACTCCATCCCTCTACAAATGGAAGCATGTGGGAGGACTCTGAAAGTCAGAGAGTGGGAGTGACGGGGCCCCGGAGACGCATGCTGCTGGCAGGCAGGGGACCAGGACTCTGGCTCCTTCCCACAGCGTTGTGGCCCCCTCCCATGCTGCTGCCTCGGGTCCTTGCTCTGAGAAGGGAAAGGAAACAGGCCCTCCAGAAGAGATAACCAGATACAGACAGCCCATGTCGAGGACCCAGAGACCTGGGGTTGGGAGATGGAGTAGCAGGGGCTTGCGGTGGTGTGGCCTGGCTGGGCCTTAGGTGACTCTGCCTCCCGTTCACCAAGACCCAGCTCTCAGGGTTTTATTGGAAGCCTGGAAGGGACCTCAAAGATATTTAGCCCACCCCCTCATTTTACAGGGAGAGGAAGGGACTTGGCCAAGATCACTCAGCTGGGGAGAAGATAAACTCCCCACATCTCAGTCTCTACTCTCACTCTAAACCAGGAAGGCAGGAGCCACAGTGTTCACCAGGCTCCCCACTTCTCTCTTCCTTTTGCCCAAATTTATGAATTGTTTCATTTCTTCCCACACCGTAGTCACTATGTCCAGCGAAGGTCCAGGGAAGGGCATGTATGTTAGCAGAGACGCCAGCACCAGAGACACGGGACACCTCTTGAAGGAGGTAGCTATGATGTAGGGGAGTTTTGCTGGGCCAGGGATTGGGGGTCTGGCCTCAGATGCCAGCTCTACAAGTGTGGGCAGAATTGGACACACCTCCCAGCGTTAGAGTGATTAACTGATGCAGGTTTGTACACTGCCAGGGCCCATGCACACACTCAGGCTATAATGATGGGGGGTCCTCATGCACGAAGCACAGATTGGAAGACACATGATCAAGGCCCATAGGCGCCCAAACCCAACAGTGCTGCTGACAAGATGGAGTTCTCAGCTCCCTTAGAGGCCGAACTTGAGAAACCTTTCCAAGAGACTTGAGAGCTGGTTAGAGTATCTCCAGGGTCTCTGCCTGATCCTCTCTAGGGTTTTCAAAGACTGTACCATCCCTGTCAGCCACAGCATCAGCACCATTCTAAGATGTATGCGCTTTCACATTTCATGTCTTGGAAACTGGGATGCGCCTTATAAATGACAGTTTGTCCTAGTTTAATTGCCTCTTAAAAATCTTTTAGTGGTTCATAAAGTGATGGTCTGCTGTGCAATAGGTGGCCTCTTAGGGCTGCTGACATTTGGCATTAATTTTGTGTGTGCTCCATATACAAAGCTTTGGGGCCTATAAGTAAATCTATTGACTCCTTAAAGACAAACATCAGTGCCAAGTTTGTGATTTATGAGACCTAGGTTTCTTTTTCACCATAGACATCCTCCTTCATCTTGCTTTATATATATATATATATATTTTTTTTTTTTTTTTTTGAGACTGAGTCTCACTCTATCGCCCGGGCTGGAGTGCAGTGGTGCAATCTCGACTCACTGAAACCTCCACCTCCCAGGTTCAAGTGATTCTCTTGCCTTAGCCTCCTGAGTAGCTAGGAATACAGGCACCTGCCACCACTCCTGGCTAATTTTTGTATTTTTAGTAGAGATGGGGTTTCACCATGTTGGCCAGGCTGGTCTGGAACTCCTGACCTCAGGTAATCTACCCACTTTGGCCTCCCAAAGTGCTTTGATTACAGGCATGAGCCACCAGGCCCGGGCTGCTTTTAATATTTTTTAACACGGTGGCTCACACCCAAGAAGTCAGGATGAACACGTCTGAGGGGATCAGAAGTCCCGAGGTCCCTCTAAGGAGGACCAGCCTGGTTCTCCTCTCTTGGGGCCTCGGGCTCCTCACTGGTTCTATGGGATGAGGATTCTCCTTCAGCCTCGTTCTCTGGGCTCTGGTGAGGATCACAGGAGATACTTGCTGTCTGAAAGCCTTAGAAAGGACAGAAGTGCCCCAGTCTAATATTCTAGAAAAAACACTGACTTTCTCAACGTTCCTTCCCTCCCCAAACCAGCGGTCCCAGCTCCCATCTGTGCCTATCTGAGGACCGCCTATTTTTCCAGACACTTGGGAACCTCCAGGAATGCTGGCCTCTCCTTCTCTTCTTGCTCCTCCAGCAGCCACAATCTCTTAAGTGCCCTGGGCTGCCTCCGAACTCAGTGCCCGCCTGGTTTTCTGGCAGAGCTCTGGCTCCTCTCCATCTCTCCACCTGTCATGTGCACACATGCCCCTCAAGACCTTCTCCAAACCCAGCTTTGCACATGATCCAAAGCCTCATATGGTGCCCCTGTGCCTGCAGGACTCTTAAATATCCAGTATGGCCCTGCTACATCGTGTATGTGACTGCTGTGGATGATGATGACGACAATGGTGATGATGACGCTGATGCAGACGGGCCTCTGTAGTGGGTGGAGGCATGGCTGAGGGATGGGGCTGCTGGGCCAAGGCACCGGTCTGGTCCTTGGCAGCATTCCCATGGCCCTCGGCCCTTGGCCAGGACAAACTTGGCTCCATGCAGGCCCCTGGCCCAAACCTCCACCTTTCTTCCCTTATTCTCTCCTTTATTGACTACTGAAGTATTAATTAAGCCCTTACTCTGTGCTATGCAGAAGCTGGAAAAGAAATTGCCCTATTGTCCATTCATTCATTCATTCTGCAAATGTCAATCTAGTGATCAGCCGACTCTGTTCCAGGTGTGTTCTAGGCGCTGGGGATGCAGCATTGAACAATCACCTCATTTTAGGAAGCTTGCATTCTAGTGGGGAAGGCAGACAGCAAACAAGCAGGCCAATAGGTAGCACATCAGAGGTGACATGTGCCATGCTGCAAAATAGCGCAGGGTAAAAGGGTGGTGATGCTGGAGTAGGGGTGGGGAGGTGCTTATTTTATGCCTGGCACTCAGAAAGAGCCTTGCTGTCAGTGTGATATTTACCAGAGCCCTGAGCCTGAGGGCAGAGAGAGAGAGAGAGCCCCGCAGATCCCAGCAGTTGATTCTTGCCTCCGTTGTCCTGGGCAGGCGCGGTGTGGATACTTCTTGCCTCCAGATCAAAGTACTCACTCTGAACACACAGAAGGGAGTATTCAGATTCCATCATGGGTTCCCACATGTCCATCCCCAGACACAGGCAGCTGAAGGTTGAGAGGGTGGCTGGGGCTTAGCACCCTCTTCCAGGACTCCACCTCCCCAAGGCCCTTCTGATGGCATTGTCATCTGCTCCTCCCACCATGTCGCTTCTTCTCCCTGCGACTTCCTGTCTCAATTCTAGATGTTGGTCTCACTCAGGCATGGTGCAAGAGACAGAGGCGTTACATTCAGGGAAAACAGAAACTCCAGAGGTTAAAGAGGCCTCCTTTGGAGTCAGATGGAGCCCCAGCTGGAAAGGCATGGTGTGTACCCTGCATTGCAGTGCTGAGTTCAGGTGTGGGACAAGTGGCATCGTCCAACTCCCCCACCTGTCATTTGGGCTACCTGGGGAGCTTGCAAAATCTACATTCCCAAGCCCTACACCAGATCTACCTTTCTGAGGTAGGAATCTGTATTTTTATGTATTTGTGAATTTCAAGTATGAACTGGTTATTTTATCATTACAGAGGAAAAAATGCACGTAGGAAAAATATAAACAATATGAAGGACTCCTCGCTGAATAGTAAGTTTCTCTCCTGTTCCTCCCACCTCACCCTCGCGCCCCAGGTCTCTTCCCCAGTGGTAACCATGGTCAGTACCCAGCATTTATTAAGTACCAAGCACTGCTCCAGCCATGCCTAGACTGTAGTGAACAGAGCCCAGGTGGTCCCTGCCTTTGTGGAGCTTAGAATCTAGTGGAGGTAACTGAGAGTAAGCAAATGATCCACAAGTCAATATGAAATCGTGAAAAGTGCTGAGGATCAGAAATAAAGAACAGGGTGTCAGGCAAGAGAACAGCAGTGTGGCCTGATTTGGGTGAGCTGTGCTGGCAGAAGTGGCGGTGGGATGAGAATTTCTTGATCTCCTTTGCAGAATCCCAGGTGATTGTGAAGGAACCACTGGGGGTCTCAGGGCCCTTGGTCAGGCCACCAGTCCGTCTCTATCACCTCTTACTGTGGGGCACTGGGCTCGAGGCCTGGGGCGCAGAGGATAGCAGGATGCCTCCAGATGCCTGGGAGTCACCCTCCAGTTAGGGAGGCAGGAATTGCCTCTGATGAGGGGTCTGTTGGCTTCTGTGGCTGCTGTGACAAAATAGCACACGCTGGGTGGCTTTATACAACAGATGTGTTCTCTCACGGTGCTGGAGGCTAGGAGGCTGCAATCAAGCTGTCCGCGGGGCCAGCTGTCTCTTCTGAAGGCGCCAGGGAAGATTCCTTCCGTCTCTCCTCTCTTCTGGGGGTTGCTGGCAGTCACAGTCCTTGGGGCTCCCTGGCTTGCAGCCGCATTACTCCTGTCTCTGCCTCTGTTGTCACAGTGTCTCAGTGTCTCTACATGGCCTATCATGACATTGTATTAGGGCCACCCTCATCCAGTATGACTTCATCTGAACTTGATCACATCTTCAAAGACCCTATTTCCAAATAAAGTCACACTCACAGGTACTGGGGATTAGGACATCAACCTATCTTTTCAGGGTGTACAACTCAAACCACAGCTAGGATGAGTCATGCAGGCCCCAGGAGCGGGACCCCCTGTGAGGGCTGCAAGCGTCCAGGGAAAGGGGCATGTTTTGCTCAGGCCGGGATGGACAGGGCAGCAGGCTCCAGGAAGGGGAGGCCTCCCTGTCTGAGAGGATTGAGGTACATTGGGAGCAGGGCCTAGTGTGAGCAAGTGAATGAGTGAAGGATGGCGGAGGCAGGAACGCACATAGCACACCCAGCCACAGGATGGGCTCTGCGGACCTCAGAGCTGCCCTCCAGGAATGGGAATCACGTAAAATGAGGCCACGGCAATTACGAAGCCTGAAGCGGATCCGAAAGGTAACCCACTTGCTCCTCCCCTGAAGAAAGCTGTGGAGCTCTGGAGTGGCCTCAGCCTCCCTCTCTGACCTTCCTCAACTCCTGCAGCTCTGGCCTTCAGGTGCGGTGGCTGCAGAGAAAGGAGAGGTGATTGTCACCTGGGCCCATAGAATGAGCTCACCCCTCTCCCCAAAGCCCAGAGCCTCTGGCCCTTACTGACAGGTTCCAGACCCCCAGGAACACCCCTTCCTCTCCTTCTTGTCCGTACCCTGACCAGCTAGCTTCTCACCCCTTCCTTCTCACACGCTCAGGGAGAAACCCGTGGGCAGAGTGACACACGCCTTGGTTATCACTGTGTCCCGGTGCCTAGAGGAGGGTCTGCTCAGAGCAGCTTCACAAGAAATGTGCTTTTGACTTAAAGAAAGACCACAGTGAGAGGAGAGACTCTCTCAGTCACACCTCCAGACTCTCGTCCCCACAGAGCCCCAGGTTTTCTACCCCTTTGTCCATGCCGCTGTGTGGGTCAAGAGAGCTAGGCTCTAGCCCTGGCACTGAGCAGACACAAAGCTTGGGCAAGTCACTTCCCCTTCCCAGGATTTGGTTGTCCTCCCTGTAAAAAGAGAGGCAGTAGCATCCACTTCCTTCACAGGGCTCCCATGAGAGGAAGATGTTAGAAGCTAGAACAATGCAATTCAATTCAGTCTGACAATCTGAGCTTCCACATGGCAGTTTCTGCGTGATGCCAGGCCCAGGGATTCCGGGTCTACCAGGTGGGCTGTTCCCTGCCTGTGGGGTTATGGTCTGTCTGCTGGGAGAGAGGGATCTTATGTAAGCAGTTCACAAAACGATGAATACGACAAAGAGGGTGTGCAGGCAGCTGTGGGAAGGCACAGCTGGGATTTCAGCTGGTTCCAGGGTCAGGCAAAGGCCTCCTGAGCAGGTGGCACATGAAGGGGACCTAACCACTGATGGGGAGTTAGCCAGGTAGAGTGCGAAAAGGGTTCTCAGTGGAGAGAGTAGCATCTTAGAGGCCAGGGCTCATGGCTTGTGCTGGGAATAGCGAGCTGACTGGTGGAGTTGGAGATAGAGAGCCAAGAGAATGTGAGAACTGAAGCCTGAGAGCCACGGACTCCATCTGAAAGCCCAAGTATGAGCTAGGATTCTGTTTTGTTTAAAATCTGCAGTTTATTTCTCTCACATGTTCAGGAAGAGGTCTGGAGGTAGCAATCCAGGGATGGTGTGGTGCCCCTTAGTGGCAAGGACCCAGGCTCCTTCTACTTACTGTTCTGCCATTCATGACTTCCCTTTTCAAAGTCATACATGGCCCAAGATGGCTGCTAACTCTCCAGCTCTTGTGTCTGCATTCCAGCCAAAAGAGGATGGGATGGGGATGCCTTGTGAAATGAAGGCACTTCCTAGAAATTGCATGTGACATTTTCACTTAAATCTGAATGGACAGATTTTAGTCACAGGGTCACACTTAGCTGCAAGGGAAGCTGGAAAAGGATCTTTATTCCAAATATCCATGTGCCAGCTAAGAATGAGAGGAAGAAGGATATTGGGAGACATCTCAAAGTCTCTACCATAGTCATCACGTCCAGCGTTTCAGTTGAGGAGCACTCTAGGTCCAGAATACCCTGAGATGCATCACAAGTCCATGCAATGGGCCCATTGAAGGTCTTCCCGCTCATTCCTCCAAACAGAGCTGTCCTCTCTCCTGGCAGTGTGGTTCATTCAAGGGCTTCCTCCTCTCCCGCACAGAGTCCTCAGTCTCCACCAAGGGTGCTGAGGGTGTTGGAGGTCTTCACTCCTGCTGCTGGGCACAGAGGAGGGAGATCATGTGTTTGTGGCCAGCCATAGAGGAACATAGAGGGTGCTCCCCTGCAACAGTGCTCAAAATTGGAGGCTAGGCCCTGCTGGACAAGCAGTTTTACTGCCTCTGTGGGCTATCCTGGGAACTCAGGATTCCTGAGGAAAATGCAATTGGAATTCCATACACCTCATTTACAAACAGACCCTGGAGGCCCAGGTTGCTTGTGTCCTTTGCTGAAAGACATTTCCATGGCAACCCCTGCCTTCCAGACTGCCCCTCCCTCTTCTCCTCTCCTCTCTTTTGGGGCTGAAGCACCAGGCAGCCCCAGGCAAAAGACCCCTGCATTAGTAAATCAATCAACTCTTCCCCGGGGGCCAGGGGGTGGGGTGCTATGGTGGGGTCCCTGGTCTGCCTTCACCACTTCCCTCCCGCAGGCCCCCCTGCCCTCTAGTATGCCTGGGCACACAAGGCAGGTGTGTGGAGTCCTGCCTGTTCCGCCTTGGGGTGTTCAGCAGAGGGCCTCCTGGGGACGACAGAGCTGTGGAGGAGCTGTGGCCCAGAGGCCGGGCGTCAGCCCCACAGCAAGCGACTTTCCATAGCTTTCCCAAGCTTTCCAAATGGACGTCCACAGAACACTGCACTTGAAGGAACTAGAATATTACATTTTCTACAACTAGAAAAGGTTTAAGACTCCAGTTAACTTCTCAGTGAGCAGCTGGGAACTTGCCCAAGATCATGTTGCTAGCTGGGTTGTGAGCACATTTTTCCTGATGCCCAGTGTAAAAAAAATTTTTTTTTTTTTTTTTAGCTCCTTGACACCATACCGACTCTTTTCTAGTAATACCTTTTGAAACTCCTTAGAGCCTTTGGGTGCTCTAAGCTGGGCTTCACCCCAGCTCCAGATGGGAAAACGAAAGACAAAGATGAACTCTCAACCTTACTCTCCAAAGTGAAATTTCAACTGAATCCCTGCAGCCTTGCTCTTCCAAAAAAGAACATACTCATTCCATATGTTTATAATAATATAGAAATCATTACATATGTCTGCGTTTATATCTGTGTCAATCTGTTATACATATGCATCATATATGTACATTGATATTTAACTGAGTGTGGCAGGCACATGATTCAGTGTCCAAAAAAGGTGGACAGTGGCCACAGTGCAAAGCAAGGCTTCCTCCCCTCCTGTGGCTGGCTACACAGTTCTCCTCCACAGTTTCTTTCGGATGCTTTCAAAGATGGTCATGCTCATTCCATTTGGTCCTCTTGATCTCTGTTAATGTTCTTCTCAGTACTGTCATTCAATATACATGATTATGGCAGGAGCATGAAGCAAGCTGGCCATCTGGGGAAGAGCCTACCCCACTCAGGGTGCAGGGCACTGGCCTGGGTGCCAAGTCCTGTCTCCTCCCCAGGTGGGAACCAGCAGCTGCTGCAGGTCACCACCCATTGCTGCTGGCTGTGCGCTCCTGAGTGAGTGGGTCTCTGATCCCCCCTGACCTTAGTTTCCTGCACTAGCAAATCAGGGGGTTGGGCGATATGCTCTGGAAGATCCCTTTCAGATCAAATTTCCATGATCCTATTATCTACTTCATGCCCCGTTTCCCCACTTACAGAAATTAAGAAATAGGGCAGCATTGAAGATAATAGCTCATTTATGTCCTCTGAGGATTCCAAAGGCATTTACATATGGCAAGCAAAATGGAGCTCGAATTGGGCTGGAGCTGGCGTGCTAAAGGCCTCCCGCCACAAGCCCCACTCATATGGGAGTGTAATGGGGTGCCCAGGCTCTGGGCTTAGGGGCAAGCCCAAGGTGACAACTGGTTCAAGGGGCAGTCGCTGATTCAAGGTCAATCTTTTCTCCACCAGGCCATGAGGTGGGCCCTAGCAGGCCTTTGGAATGGATTCTCGGGGAGGCAGGGCTTTCCCTTCAGGGTTTTTGCAAGAAAGCTGGTTTCTAACTGAGATTCTTAGGCCTCGGTTTACTGTCTCAGGTCCTGCTAGGTGAGTGTTTCAGGACACCCCTAAAAGGAATAACAGACTTTTGATAAGATGCCTGCTTTATCCCAGTTGAGGGGAGAGCGTGTTGAGGGGAGGTGTGTGTGCACACTTCAAGGGGTTTAGCTCACTCATTAGCAAAGCCAAGAATTTCATCCTGGAAGCCCTCTCTGGGCCTCAAGGGTTTTCTGTTTCTGAAAACCCTGAAGAACAGCATAGAAACCACCCAAATAGTGGCACAGCCAAGCCTCAAAGCTTTGAGAGCCTCAAAGCTTTGCTATTTCCAGACGTACGGTTTCTTGGCCTTAGCCAATGAAACTTTGGGAACTTGCTTCAGTGAACAAAGAATAATGCCCTGCGATAACCACATCAGTTCAATGGCACTTAAGTATACGTGCTCAAAGTGCTTGACAAGTTTCTCTTTTCTGCACTTCCCTCTAGTCCTATTCCTTAAATTCTAGAAGCACAACATACGAGAGCCAAGAGGAACCTTAGAGGTGTGTTCACTCAGTCCTTCCATTTTCAGATATGGAAACTGAGTTCCAAAGGGGAGAAAAGATCACAGGGAGGGATAGTGGCAAAGAATCAGACAGACCCCGGGGCTCTTGTGTGGAGTCCACAGAGATCTTTCCACGCCCACAGAAACAGTGTAGAGTTAGAGCCAGACCAGCCTCTGCTGCTACCAGAATGGAAGCTCTCAATGGCATGAGTTTTGCCTGATTTGTTCACTGCTATATCCCCAGTGTCTGGCCCAGTGCTGAACTTAATAAGTGCTCAATAAATACTTGCAGACTGAATAAATGGGAATGACAACACAGCCTAAATCACTGGAGTCTAAATGAATGTGGCTTTACTGTGTTGTCAGCCAAGAACATCCCTCCTTCTCTGGGCTTTGAACGTAGCCCTGAAAATGAGCAGCACTCTTAATTCTTCTACCTCCTTTGGCTGCAGAGGAAGCAACACACCACAGTGCCCCCAGCCAGAGCTGCTGTTGTTTGCAGTTCTCCAACCATCAGGGGCATATGCCTGCCTGGGGACTGTGCCCTTTCTTGACTTCTCCAGGGCTTCAGGGCTACTTCACTTGAGACATCCACAAATCAGGATGCACCCTGTGGTCTCTGGATCCCTGATTCACCCGTGCAAACCTCCCACCTCCCTCCTGTGTGCTGGTTGATGTCCCCTCAGTGTACAGCCCTGTCATGGGCCCAGGGGAGGGGACACGGAGGAGAGCAGTTGTCAAGTCACAGCCCTGCCCGTGGGAGACTTGTGGGCTGCTTGAGGAGCTAAGATTCTCACTGTCATAGTGAGCTGGACTTGTAGTCCCAGCTGACTATAAGCTCCTTGAGGGCAGGAAACATACTTTTTTTAGGTTGGGTCTCCTTGGACCTTCTGAGCAGAATTGAGGTGGTCACATGAATTTGTAGGGGCCACCGTTGACGGTGTGACCTCCAGAGTCACCTTTCAGTGGGTCTGAGGCCCTGACTCTGCTTCCTCCTGACCTTGCTTTTCTTTCTTTTTTCTTTCTTTCTTTCTTTCTTTGTTTTGTTTTGTTTTGTTTTGTTTTAGAGAGAGAGAGTCTCTCTGTGCCCTCCAGGCTGGAGTGCAGTTGCGCAATCTCGGTTCACTGCAACCTCTGCTTCCTGGGTTCAGTCAGTTCTCATGCGTCAGCCTCCTGAGTAGCTGGGGTTATAGGCAGGGACTACCATGCCCGGCTAATTTTTGTATTTTTAGTAGAGCTGGGATTTCTGCATGTTGGCCAGGCTGGTCTCGAACTCCTGACTTCAAGTGATCTGCCCACCTCAGCCTCCCAAAATGCTGGGATTACAGCCGTGAGCCACTGTGCCGGGCTCCTGACCTGCTTTTCTGAGGACAAAGGTCTTCTGGGACCTCCCTGCCCTCCCCACCTCCACCCATGCACTTTTTACCAACCAAAAGTTTGCTTGGGTCAAAAATTCACGAAAGTTAACAACATTAAACAAAACATGTTTTGGTGTGGTCTAACAAGCTTCAAAAAAAAAAAAAAAAGGCCGGGCGCGGTGGCTCAAGCCTGTAATCCCAGCACTTTGGGAGGCCGAGACGGGTGGATCACGAGGTCAGGAGATCGAGACCATCCTGGCTAACACGGTGAAACCCCGTCTCTATTAAGAAATACAAAAAACTAGCCGGGCGAGGTGGCGGGCGCCTGTAGTCCCAGCTACTCGGGAGGCTGAGGCCGGAGAATGGCGTAAACCCGGGAGGCGGAGCTTGCAGTGAGCTGAGATCCGGCCACTGCACTCCAGCCTGGGTGACAGAGCGAGACTCCGTCTCAAAAAAAAAAAAAAAGCTCTGAAGTCATAGAACACGCATTCTAAAGTAACTGGAGAGGGGCTCATTTTGTGGGCTCCCCAGAGGATCCTTCGCGATGCTGAACGTGCACAGGTGAGGTGACTACCGGACATGTCATTTCAGGCCACCACCCCTCTAACTGGAAAAGCCCTCACATCTATTGCCTGATGCCTAGATTTTAGGATTGGTTTATAGCTGGATTTTGTTTTCTTCAGATGTGGCCAAAAGCGAGGCAGGAGGCACCGCAGCCTCTCCTTCGGTGATTCACATGGCTGCTCAGGACACTCCTGTCCTGAGGCTCTCTCTGCCCATCTGTGCTCACATACTGATGGAGGGTGGCCTTTTCTGAAGACCGCACGGCCACCGAGGGCATAGAACCCCCAGAAGAGTCAGGTCCACTGGATCTCTGGGCTCCTGCTCTCTGGGCAGGGGGCTTGGGGCCTCAGCAGGCAGCTGACTCTGCCCAGCTTTACTGGAACTTCAGGGTAGAAAACAGCCCTGGCCCAGGACTCAGGAGAGCTGGCCCTCTGGTCCCAGCTGGGTCTCTCCTAGACTCTCAGGGCTCTGTTTCTTCCTCTGTGACAGGAGAAACAGAACTCTGGGAGTTCCCTTGCTTCTAATTCCCTATAAGTTTCTGGTTCTCCCGATATTCCTGCTTGATCACCGTTTCCTGTGTCTCTGCCATGTCCTCTCCAGGCAGCATCCTGCCTTCTTGTTAGAGGAGGGAGAGTAGAGTTGCTCTTTGGAACTTGACCTGGCTGAAGGGGAGGGGGTGTGGATGGCAGGGAGTGGCCTAAGCTCAGACCTTGAGGCTCCCACGTGGGCTCTTCAGAGACCCAAGCCCCCAGTCAGTGGTCCCTACCCCACACTCCCTGACTCAGGGTCATGCAGGGTCAAGAGTCCAGGAGGTCTGTTTTGGGATGACCTATGTCTGTCTCTAGAAGTCTCTGGACGAGCCTCTTCTCCACTAATGAACAGATGTACCTATGTCTTCACAAGAATCTGGCTCTTTTTTTTTCTTTTGAGACGGAGTCACAGGCTGGAGTGCAGTGGCACGATCTTGGTTCACTGCAAGCTCTGGTTCCCAGGTCACACCATTCGCCTGCCTCAGCCTCCCAAGTAGCTGGGACTACAGGCGCCCACCACCACGCCTGGCTAATTTTTTGTATTTTTTAGTAGAGACAGGGTTTCACCACGTTAGTAGCCAGGATGGTCTCAATCTGCTGACCTCGTGATCCGCCCGCCTTGGCCTCCCAAAGTGCTGGGATTACAGGCGTGAGTCACTGTGCCCGGCGTCGAAGAATCTGGCTCTTGATATGCAGAGCCCCAAGTCTGAGGTCTGGCTGGGTGACTTTCTCATTTTGTGATCTTGGACATCTCACTGTTTTTCTTTTTTTTTTTTTTTGAGACCAAGTCTTGTTTTGTTGCCCAGCCTGGAGTGCAGTGCTGTGATCTTGGCTCACTGCAACCTCTGCCTCCTGGGTTCAGGCGATTCTCATGCCTCAGCCTCTCCAGTAGCTGGGATTACAGACACACGCCACCATGCCCAGCTATTTTTTATATTTTTTAGTAGAGATGGGATTTCACAATGTTGGCCAGGATGGTCTTGAACTCCTGACTTCATGATCTGCCTGCCTCGGCCTCCCAAAGTGGGACATCTCACTTTGCTGCTGGGTTTCCACATCCTCATTCAGTAGGGAAGCTCCAGGTTTGTGGCTAGATTTGCATGAGAGTGAGGGTGTGGGCAAGGGTAGGAATGACTGCAGGGGAGATGGAAACATGGGGGTCACTCAGAAGGAAGTTCAAATCCCGAGAAGGAAAAGCCACATCTTGTGAACAGACAATGGAGGATCAGTGCAAAGTGGGGTCTAATTAAGAGATAACTCTTGGCCAGGTGCGGTGGCTCACACTTGTAATCCCAGCACTTTGGGAGGCCGAGGCAGGCAGATCACCTGAGGTCGGGAGTGTGAGACCAGCCTGACCAACATGGAGAAACTGCATCTCTACTAAAAATACAAAATTAGCCGGGCATGGTGGCACATGTCTGTAATCCCAGCTACTCGGGAGGCTGAGGCAGGAGAATCGCTTGAACCCGGGAGGCGGAGGTTGCAGTGAGCGGAGATCGCGCCATTGCACTCCAGTCTGGGCAACAAGAGAGAAACTCCATCTCAAACAAAAAAAAAAAAAAAGAGAGAGAGAGAGAACTCTTGTGATATAGGCTTAAGCCCTCTGGCAGGTTAGGGGGAGACAGCTGGGAACAGCTGACAATATGACCTTTCCCTTCTCCACAAGCCCAGCCCAGCCCCCACAGAGGACTTCTCATTCTCCCAAATAACCCCACTCAGATACTCATTTTATGATGAGGCCCAGACAACTTGGTGAGGAGTCATGGACAGTTGCTCACTGGTTTTCTTCTGCCCTTAGTAAATGGCAGTGCCTAGCAGTGCAGAATTTCTAGAACTTCTTCACAGTGCAGTGGTCCTTAAAGACGAGAGTCATGGCTGAGAGGAATAGTAGAATTTCTGAAAAGTTTTAAACTTGGGAGCAAGGTGTTTCTTTTGAGGAAGGCTTAAATGTAGCTCCGCCACGAAAGCTTTTTCTCTGACCTTCCTAGTCCTGAGATTAGGTGCATTCTTTTATTCATTCACATGCTCATTCATTTATTTACTCAACACGTACATGTGGACTGCCTGCCATAAGTCCGGCACTGTGCTAGGTACTAGGGAAACCACAGCAAACAAAACAGTCTTGAGCAAAAATCCAAGTCTAGCGAAAGGTCTTCTGTGTCTTGCTGGAAGGAACAGATTTTCTAACACTGGCTTAGGGCCCAGTCATCCTGTTGGACTCCTGAGATTCACAAGAGGAAATTCATCGTGTACTTAGTTTCCAAGAAAAAAAAATCACAAAGCAAAATAACGTTATGGACCTCGTAAAGCAAACACAACAGGAAGACACTGGAGTTGGGTGGATGAAAAGCTCCTACCGGCTGCCCATCTGCTGGGGGATGTGGGATCTCTTCTTACAGATGAAGAGTTTTGGGGGTTTTCCAAGAGCCTTGTGAAATATTTAGCTTCTTATTTAACTGGTTCAATTCTGCTCCCCCTCCCATCCTGGCTGTCATACCTGGCTCTCCAGGTATAGGGTAGACCAGATGACCTCTGAGGTTTCCATCTGCTTTAAAAGTCAATAGTTCAGTGATTTTTAGAATAATCTGAGCACAAATTGGAGGACTGCATTCATGTTCAGTGTGGGAGGTAGGAAACAATTTGTCCATGGTAGTGACCTGAAAAAGAAGCTGTCTCCTTCTTGGAAAAGAAATGGCTCTGGTTCTGTTCATTTGTGCCAAAGCCTTGCATTGACATTCTTTGAGGCAGGGTAGAATTGGTTATTGAACGATAGGTGGGTCTACTGGACCCATTGCCTTGTGCCCTCATAATCAGGCTGTCTCAGTGAAGAGGTGGACTATAACCTGGGTCTTAAAACCCACATTGCCTAAAGCTTCTGGCATGAAACAAGTTGTATTTATATGACTTTTGGCAACGTACTCTACCAAACTGGCTTTGGTGTCCCCACCAGCAGCCTGTGACTTTGTGCTTCAGTCAAGACCAGAGCCAAGATCCCTTGAATGTTAGGTTAGAGGTATGGTTCTCAAGCCTTCTTGAGTGTCAGAATCACTTCAGTGCTTGAGACAATTCAGATTTCTCTGCTCTGCTTTTGGATATTCATTGCAGTTGGTGTGGGGTGGTGCAAGCATTTGTACTTTGAACCACCTTCCTCCATTGATTCTGATTGCCCAGTTACGGTTGAGAATCATCTGAGGCCAGTGAGTCTCCAAGTGTGGTGGCCTCGGCAGCACCCCCAGCTGGGAGGGGCTTGTTAAACATGCAGATTCCTGGGCCTGGCCCCAGAACCATGGATTAGAATCTCAGATTGGGTTTGAGACTTTACATGGGTAATTGTGATGCATACAAATGGTGGAAAACTACAGCTCTAGACCTCATCTGCTTCCTCGGACCTCCATGAGACTTTGTGCTTGAGCAAAAACATCCTTTCCAGGCTAAGCTTATTGGAAGTTCACTAAATGCGTTCATCCTGGAAGCGTAGTTTAGGCCTGCCTGGTGTTAGCTGAGATTGGCTTGGGACATGGAAGCCTAAATAAAGAATAAAATATGTGGGTTTAAGCACTCGCTCTTCCCCCATTGCCTCCCTTTCTGCCTCCACCCCCTGCTCATATGATCACCCGAAACCCCCAGGATGATTGGGTGGGAAACAAAGACTTCCAGAATAGTGCCTGGTCATGAGATAGAGGAGCTGGAAGAAGCCCATGAGTACTCCACTTCCCTGTGGGTCTGTGTGTGCCCAGGTCACCTTGGTCAAAGCTTGGCCTGGGTTTTGTGTTCCCAATCCCACTGGCCATTTAGGGAAAGCCAGCCGGATCTTCTGAGGCAATTCAACTCTGTTCTTTTCAGGACAGCTCTGTGGAGTTGAGTCTTATTCAGTTGTGCAAGGCATCATGAAGTGCTTACTGTGTACCTAAGCCTGGCTGAGAATCAAAACATGAGCAGCACACACTGAAAGTTTAGCACAATGGTCAGGGTTAGAGCCTAGAGCAAGAATGCCTGGGTTCAAACCCCAGCCTTGCCGTTCACTTGCTGTGGGACCTTGGGGAAGTCATTGAACGTCTTTGAACCTCCATATCCTCATGTTTCAAATGCATGATGACAGTGTCTACCTGATAGGGTGGTTGGGGGAATTTAGATGAGTTAGCACACATTGTGTTTAGAACAGTGCATGACACACAGTAATTGCTTAGTGAATGTTTACGGTCATCATTTCTATGTGCCAGGCACTATGGTACTTACTTGGATTTCATGTGGTTTAAGTGTTACTATACAGAGATTAAGGATTCACGATCCTGAGAAATTAATCTATGTGCCTAAGTTTACTCAACCAATAAATGGTAGGCCAGGATTTGAATCTGATCCTCTCTGATCTGAAAGGCCATGTTTTTGTTTTCCACTGTGTGGATGCTCTGTGGACAAGAAGCTTGTTGTATCTAGAAGAAACTGGTTGTTTCCAGATACCCAGCAGCCAATTGAAGGATGGTTCAAGATGGCAGCATCCATCATCAAGATGGGCTGGCTGAGGCAGGGTGGCCTGAGCTGGGATTTGCTGGAGGAGCAGGGGGATAAGGCTGAGCAGAGGGTGTTGTAGAATCCTGGTGTGTGTGTGCTGGGGTGGTGGGGAGGTGGGAGAGGACGGGACAGGGAGGAAGCTGATTGACTTGGGAAGAAGAGGTGAGACAGGCCAGCTTCTGGGAAATGTTGAAGGCCTGGTTGTGAAGTGAAGGGAGTCAGGGGACGAGAAATGCCTCAGAATCCGTCTGCTGGTCAGTGAGGTGTTGCTTTAGGTTTGCAGGGCGGGATTCTCCATTCCCACTCCCTAACACACAATGTAGCCAGAAAACTTTGGCCTGGGGACAGCTCCTTGTTGGAGGTGGGGGCACTTTTCTAGCCTATCTCATTTAGTTCTACTTTGCTTTAGGTGGGCTAGAAACTCCAAAGGTAACTCATAAACAGAGGGCTCCTTATTCCTCTCATCCCATACACCCTTTTCCCATTTCTAATAGACAAAATAAGACTTTGCTTGCACATTTCAAGAGGTTGAGAGAGCCATTGCTTGCTTTTCCTCTTGAGATCTTGGTATTAGGGTAGAGCCCAGGGCCCATTGAGCACATCTGCTATAAATTAACACCAAGAAACCACTCTTGGGAGAGCTGCTGGCCCTCCACACACCACACACACACATGCACACATGCACACACACGCACCCTGGACTTGGTGATGATTCTGGTGGGGACTCTGGGGGCCAGAAGAGCTTCTTGCTGCCTGTGGACCCCTCAAGGTGAAGGAGCTGAGAAAGGCCTTGCTGCTCCTCTTCCCTCTGAGCATCTCTTTCCAGGCTCATCTACCAATCTGGCTCCCCACTTCCTTCCCTGCTTTGATAGAAGGAATATATAGAATAGAAATTACCATTTGTGAGGACTGTACTGGACCAGGCCCATCTAAGGTGTTCATGTGATATCCTTACCATCATCTCTATAGGCAGGGGAGGGGAAACATCGTTATTCTCAACTTACAGATGAGAAAACTGAGGCCTTGAAGGGCTAATCATTTTGTCCAAGGTAAGGCTAGTAAGGTGCTGAACCAAAATTAGAAGCAGGGAAATCAGTCTGCAGAGCGATGTCCTCAACCAATTCTTTACACAAGTCTAGTTCCCATGAGCTGAGGTGGAAGGAGAAGGAGGTTTGGGGAGACCCTGCTCCCCAGTCAGGGTCTGTGATGAATAGGAATGACGTTTCCATCCTTGGCTATAGGGAAAACGTGTTCAGACTCAGGATCCAAGAGTGTGTCTGGTCCCAGGTGGCAGTCATCACTATTTGCCACCCTTCTCACGTCTGATCTTAAACTTACCAGCCTCCCCAGACTGCCCCATGCCAAATGCTAAGGGAATCAAGGAATAGAATAAGATACCATCTCTGTCCTCATTCTCTTGAGCCACTCTTGGGGTGGCAAGACCCAATGGACATTTGTGATATGACAGAGGTTGAGAGGAGGCAGAAGGCCATCCCAGAGAGATTTTGAAGGCCAAGATCCCACCAGCTGTTGGAGCTCAGGGAGTGTGAGGTCAGCATGAGCTTTGGAAGCCAATGGGAATCAGGTACAGGAAAAGGAGGATGGGCACATTGTGGGGGAGAGGAGTTGTATTAGTCTGTTCTCACACTGCTAATAAAGACGTCCCTGACACTGGGTAATTTATAAAGAAAAAGAGCCACAGTTCCACATGGCTGGGGAGGCCTCACAATCATTACAGAAGGCAAAGGAGGAGCAAAGGCACATCTTACATGGCGGCAGGCAAGAGAGTGTGTGCAGAGGAACTCCTATTTATAAAACCATCGGATCTCATGAGTCTTATTCACCACCATGAAAACAGTATAGGGAAAACAGCTCCCATGATTCAATTATCTCCACCTGGTCCTGCTCTTGACATTTCAGGATTATTACAATTCAAGATGAGATTTGCATGGGGACACAGCCAAACCCTCTCAGCAGGTCATGGGAGACAGGAGCCCAGCATGCCCCTGGCCAACGAGATGGCCCACTGCAAGTAGGGTCACGGGGCCTGATGAGGAGGAAGGGCAGCCTAGGCCAGCAAGGAGGCTCTGACAATGCAACCCAATCACAGGGATGACCCAGGCCTTGACTGGATTCTCAGTCATCTCAGAGAGACTCAGTGAGGTTCTCTGGTTAAGGGAGAAGTTAAAGGAGATTGGACATTTTAAAAGCATTTCTGACTAAAAGAGGATTTTGAGCAAACAAGATCTTTAAGAAGGTTGGATGCTATCCTAGGCATGAAGCCCCCACCTGGGCACCTGGTACCCAGCAGACAGCAGCTGTTAGTATTGATGATAAGCCTCTCTGGGAAATAAGAGCTGAAACAATGGTTTGAGAACCCTCCTGAGAAGCACTGGTGTTTCCCAGCTTCAGGTGGACTTTCTTCCCAGTGATACAGATGAGGAGACCAAGGACCAAGAGACCAGTGATTGGGTCAAAGTCAAACAGTGACAAAGTGGCAGGTAGAGTTTGCCTGTGTCCGAGGCCCTTTCTATTGTACTGCAGCATCCTCGCTGCTCAGAGAGACTTATAGATAGGCTGGGACACCCACGGATTTGTTGTTTACTCTTATTCATTCAACCAACAGCTGTTTATTAAATACTGACTCCCAACATACTAGACTTGGTCCCATGTCACTTCTGAGAGTTGACTATAGGGTCCTGGATGGGCCACATCAGGAGATGTCCTGAAGATGAGGCCCACAGTTCCTTTAGGGTAGAAGAAATGGACTGGCATCCACACAGACATGAACCCTGATGACAGTGCTGGTGGCTGGAGGTTGGCTGCAAGGCCTCAGGAACTAGATGGGGCCATACCTCAATACTGCCAAGGTCAGAGGCACTCAAGCGTCCTCCATGGGGCCCTCCTGAGGATGCTATCAGGGTGGCAGCATAGTATTCTGGAGAGAGCCCGGTTTGAGATGTGGTGGTAAGTTGTTGCACTCATCCGGCCACCCACTTGCTGTGCATCCTGAGGCAAGTCACTTCACTCTTCCTGCCTCGGTCCCACGAGTGCTCAGCTGAGAGTAGTAAACCCACCGCTACCCCTCCCAGAGGCTGCATGAGGACCCAGTGAAATAGTGCCTAGGGCAGCCTGAAAATAGTGACATAAAGTGCATCATTGTCATCTCAATGAACTCCACATGAGGCCACCTTAGTAAGCCCCCTTCCAGTTCACCCCACATTCTAGCTTGTTGCAGGCCTGGAAGGCAGTGACACCGTGTGAGGACACACGACCATGGTCACAGGCAGGTGTCTGGGTTCCAATGGGAGGGGCTGACCTGACGGGTTGGGGGTTTCCTGTTAGAATTGGGGGGCAGAGACGCAGGAGGAGGGAGCTGAGCCTTCTCGGGCTCTGGCTAATAGGAACAAAAAGCTTCTGTTGCCTGTGGCCAGGCTGTTTTATCCTTACTTGTTAAACCCCATACATTTTGAGAGCACCAAAATCCATACATTTCCTTTATTCTAACCACACTGCGGTGCTATTATGTAAGGGTTGTGTGGTGTCCGGGAAGCCTCCTGGGGCACAGGAACAATGAGCTTGCTCACCACTGGGGCCTCCACTTCTCCCTTCTTTTCCCACAGCCTCCTAATAGCACCATCATCGGCCTCACTCGGGGAGGGGGACCCTCCTGCTGGGAAACCGGAAGCTCTGTGTGTGTGTGCGAGTGTGTGTGTGAGGGCGAGTGGGTGTGTGTGCACAAGTGGGTGTGTGTGCATGTATGTGCGCGTGTGCATGTGCACACATTGGAGGACATGTCAAAGGGTAGGCTAGAAACTCCAAAGGTAACTGGTAAACAGAGGGCTCCCTCATCCCTCTCATCACACACCCAGGTAAGCAGAAGGGCCTCCTGCCCCATTCTCTAGGCCCTGCCAGAGTGTCACCTCCTTCATGGACCTCTGGGGCCTTGAGCTTGATCCCTGGGTCTTGGACTGGCAAGGCTAATGCCTAGCCAAAGGCCAGAGAGAGAGTAACACTGTGCATTTCCACAGAGCTTGCCCAGTGCTTTCTAAGATTCCATTCCTGCCCTTCATCTTGACAGTCATCTGGAAGGCGGCTGGCCTGCCAGGTACAAGAGGAACTGGGCAAGAGTCACCCAGTGAGTCGTGGGGTCTCTGCAAGACTCTTGACAGTGCCCCACAGTGTCCTGCTGTGGAAGGACTGACCTGCCTGGGTGCATCCCGGGGAGCAGGTCACTGCAATGATGTCTCTGGCTGTTGATGACCCAGTTGAAAGTGACAGCACAGTGCCTGGACACTGAGGGCTTTAGAGATCCCCAGTGACCTTGAGGCTGAGAGCTGAGTGCCCCCACACTGGCTCCTCGAGCTCCAGGGGTAGCCCACCAGAGGCTCACAGGTGTGTAAATGGCACTTTATGGCTCTTAGGACAGGGCGTTCCCCAGGATCTCTACAGGCTTTGGGGGAATTGTTATCTGAATCTTACACGTGGGGAAGCAGAGTTCAGATGGGCTCAGTGCCTAGGCCAGATCGTGCAGCCCGAGAAAGGCAGAGCTGGGGCTCGCTAGCCCTCAGACCCCCCTGCTACCCTCCACGCCAGACCCCGTGCCCCTGAGCCCTCCTGGCAGCTGCCTGTTTTCCCAGAAGCAGATGGACAGTTGCTCCGACAAAGGGGCTGTGTGGCGCCCATGCTGCGGTTCCCATGGTAAACCCAGGCCCCTCATGTTTCTAATTACTCCTGGTGTTCTTTTCTTCCTGCGGCAGGAGCAGGGCCAGGCTGGGGCATTCTTGTCATCCCTGTCCCCCACCTCCCCTCCCCACCAGGGGTCCCCTTATGGAAACTTCTCACACACAAGAAGACCGGGGCCCAGGCAGCTTGAACGAGTCCAGAGAAACTCAGGGGCCAGCAAGGAAGGCTTTTTTTTTTTTTTTTTTTTACCAAAATATTTTTTTTTTTTTTCAATTATTTAATTAATGAATTTTTATGGTGGGAAAATATGCATAATGTATGATTTGCCATTTTGACCATTAAGTGCCACCGTTTAGTGGCATTAGCTGCATTCACATTGCTGTGCTATTATCTTCACCATCCATCTCCAGAACTTTCTCACCTACCCCAATGAAAACTCTGTCCCCATTAGACGCGAACTCCCCATTCCCCTCCCGCCAGCCCCTGGCAGCCTTTATTCCACTTTCTGTCTCGATGAATTGGACCACTCGAGGCCCCTCATGTCAGTGGAATCACACAGTGCTTGTCCGTCTGTGTCTGGGTTATTTCATTCGGGAGAACGTCTTCAGGGTTCACCTGTGCTGCACCCTGTGTCAGGATTTCACCCCAGCCAGGTGGCTTTATGCCTTCTCTTTTGCTCTAATTCTGTGGTTTTTAAACTTAAAAAAAAAAAGCAATGGAATCTTTCCCCATCTTTTCCCCCTTCAAACAGAGTCTCATATGGAGGTGTAGTAAATAGAGCACACCAAAGCAGCAAGGCTCTGGCTGAATTGGGGAGGCTAGAGACCCTTCACCCTAACCCTGGCATTCCTGGAGACCCTTCCCGGGGATGGAAGGGCCTGCATGCCCAGAGAGAGGGGGCGATTTGATTGATGTGGGTCATGAGTGAGAAGCCCCTTGAGTCCGACATCTGGCCCTGAGGGCCTCCCCAGTTGCCTCCCTTCCCTACTGCCCTCCTGGCTTCCCTCCTAAATGTCCTCTTCAGGTCTTGGGCCCCAGCCAGGCCCCAGGCCCTTTTAACACAGGGGGAGGACCAGAGAGAAGCACAAGCATGCTTTGCCGGGGGATTTGGGGTTTCTTCCCGCAAACCTCACCCAGGCAGGCTTTATCTGCATCTGCCTGAGTCTCTTCTGGCCCCCTCCCAACTTCCCCTGACCTCAGAGGCCCCAGGCTCCTTCCAGGCCGCCCTGGCATCAGTCTCTTGTGCTGTCACTGGCCACATCTATATATTGACTCTGGACAGTTCCTTTCCCTTTCATCAAAAATACTTGTCCTGGCTGGATACAGTGGCTCACACCTGTCATCCCAGCACTTTGGGAGGCCGAAGTGGTTGGATCACTCGAGTCCAGGAGTTCAAGACCAGCCTGGGCAACAAGGGCAAAATCCCGTCTCTACTAAAAATACCAAAATTAGCTGGGCATGGTGGCACACACCTGTAATCCCAGCTACTTGGGAGGCTGAGGCAGGAGAATTGCTTGAACTCGGCAGGTGGAGGTTGCAGTGAGCTGAGATTGTGCCACTGCACTCCAGCCTGGGTGACAGAGTGAGACTCTGTCTCAAATAATAATAATAATAATAATAATAATAATAATAATAATAAATTGTCCTGGCTTCCATTTCCTTAGCTCCTTGTATGAATTGCACCGTTATATGAGCTGCTGCATGGGTTTATGCATCCTGGGAATTCTCTTGTTCCCAGCAACTTTATGTTAAGGTGAGACCCCATGACAGGAAAAGTGGGGGCAATATTTTGAGGTGGGAGCAGCACATAGGGCAGAAGCCCTTTTGAGTGTCCCTCCAATCCCTCCTGGCAACCATGGACTGTGCTTACATCAAACAATTGAAGGTTGATCAGAGTTCCAGGCCCTGGGCTAAGGGCTGGGGAAATAGCAAAATAGGCTCAGTCCCTGCCTTTGATGAAACTGTACAATTTTGGGTGAGTGACTTCATCTTCTTTTGCCTCCATTTTCTTATCTATGAAGTGGATGATAATAGCTCAGGCGGTGGCCTGAGGGTGAGATGAGACAGTGAGTGTGAAGGGCTCAGAACAGAGCTGGGCCTGGGGTCGTCACAGCAAGCCTCAGCTGCTCTGAGTGTCACCCTCACCTGTGACTGAGGGGCTCCTCTTGGCACCTGTTATTAGGCTCCTGGCTTCTTAAGAGCCTTGGCAGCAAAACGGTCACCTCTCCTTCCTGTTCACTTTCAGTTCTCTCTAAAATCAACACATAGTGTGCAAGGGCCTGACATTAGTTGGGTACTTTCTCTGTGTCAAGAATCTCTGTGAGGTAAATGTTAGGATGCCCACTTAATGGACAGGAAAACTGAGGTTCCATGTGGTTAAGGAGCATGGCCAGGACAACAGTCAGGATGTGGTAGAGGCCATGGTGTGGCCCTGGACTGCCTAGTTTTGAACTTTGTTCTTGGCAGGTGGAGAGGAGAAGCACAAGCATAAAGGAAACAGAAGATGCAGCCTCTTGTGGAGATACTTTTGTCAGGGATGTTTGGAAGGCCCCCTGATGGGACTCAGACCCCACCTGTGCTCTGGACTATTAGACCAGATTTTGTGGGATGTTGTAAAATTATGCTCCTGTGACTTGAAAATAAATTTCTTTGGGGGCCTCAGTTCAGTTTATTTGAAGTTAGTTTAATAATCTTTTTTAAAATTATTTTTATTTTTTTAGATAGAGTCTCGCTCTGATGCCCAGGCTGGAGTGCAGTGGTGCAATCTCAGCCACTGCAATCTCCGCCTCCCAGGTTCAAGCCATTCCCCTGCCTCAGCCTCCCAAGTAGCTGGGACTACAGGCACACACCACCGGGCCTGGCTAATTTTTGTATTTTTAGTAGAGATGGGGTTTCACCATGTTGGCCAGGCTGGTCTTGATTTCCTGATCTTGTGATCCGCTTGCCTCGGCCTCCCAAAGTGTGGGGATTACAGGCGTGAGCCACCGCACCTGGCCAAGAATCTTTTATGTGCAGGGATTGTGAGAGAGTCAAAGATGCAAAACCCAGCCCCTGCCTCAGGGCATGGCCAGGCACCTAGGAGGAGGCAGCAATGCATCTTACATGTACTAGGAGAGGTTTGAATACGGTGACTGCATCGGAACTCCAATCAGCACATGGCCTGACCATGGATTATTTGAATTGCAAATATATTCATATGAAATATCTGAAGAAGTACCCCTTTTAAATTCACATCTTTAGCAAATAGCCTTTAATGAAAAGAATTGCATAAAGCTGAGATGGGAAACTTGAGATTGACAGTTCGTGTCATCCTCTTTCTCTCCCTTCCTTCAACAAGTATTTATGGGAACTCGCTATGTGTCAGGCATTGCGCTAGACACACAATGATGTGTGTCCTTCAGTGAGGCCAGGAGAACAGATGAATAAAAAGCAGTAACAGCTCCCTAATGGCTCTGTGTGGAGCATCCTGAGAACCCATAGGAGGGTGTTTCATAGGAGGGGCAACAAATGGCTGGAGGGGGTTTTCTGGGAGGAAGCAGTGTGGGAGACATGCCCTGAAGGACAGAAGTATTTTGTTAGATGAAGGAATGGAGGTTGAGCTAGGGAGCCAGGGAGAGAGTATCAGGTAAAGCGAGAGGCACATATGAAGGCTCTATGAACCAATGTATGGGAGATCAGAGGAGGGTGTCATAAATTTTGCCTAAGGGCAAAGACAGGAGAGATCAATAAGGGCTTCAGGGAGGAGTTGCTATGCGATGGGGCATCGTGAGATGAATAGGAGTTTGATAAACAAAGGTTGAAAGCACTTTGGGCAGAGGGAGTGGGTGGAATCCATAAATGCCTGGTCTATTTAGCGTGTGATGTTCAGGCCACCATGTCTAGAGCAAAGGGTACAGGAGGGTGGGACTTGGCCTTACCAAACATCCAAGAAGAAGTTCTGGGTCAGGAAGCCTGCTATGGATGGTGGGTGGACTGCACAACAGAGGTGGTGCATGATGGAGAGGAGGGGCGGGTTTAAGAGGCATTTGGGAAGAGGGTGAGGGGTCTTGACAACTGCTGAGTTGCAGATGTTGAGAGATGAGGCCAGTGGAAGATGGCCTTGAGATTGCATTTGAGCTAACTGCTCTTCCAGATCGAATGCAGCTTGCATTAATGCTCCAAGGCACATCTCCCGCATCAAACCGTTTATTAATTTATATTGGGGGAGCAAGTTTGAGGTTGTGGTTTCCAAAAGCAAGGCAAGGTCCCTGCACATTCCCTTGGGTGCCCTAGCTCTAGTTTACACACACCATAGTTTTTCCCTTTGCCCATACTACAGATGGGAAAACCGAGGCTGGGTGGCTGCTGAAGGCCACATAGCAGTTTGAGTCAGTACCAGGGACAGAATCCAGGCTCCTGGACTTTTCAGTCTGGGGCATGTCCTCTAGCACATTCATTCCCCTGAACACTGTGGAGGGGCAGCGTCAGAAGTGGCTGGCTTTTGCACTGCTTTCTATAAGTCACCACCCAAACTGGAAAGGCTTCGGGGAGTTTGGAGAAAGCTCTGAGGTGTCAAATGATCCCTCCATTTGACATATGGTCCAATTGTTCCAGTTTCATTTAAGATGAGGCCAGCAAGCAGGGCCACTGTTTATGAAATAGGAGTTTGATAAACAAAGGTTGAGAGCATTCTGGGCAGAGAGAGTGGCAGGAACCCATAAATGCATGTTCTACTTAGGGTGTGATGCTCAGGCCACCATATCTAGGGCAAAGGGTGCCAGAGGGTGGGACTTGGCATCATAAAGCATCCAAGAGGAAGTTCTGGGGCAGGAGGGCTGCTATGGATGGTGGGGGCTACACAAGGGAGGGGGTGCAGGATAGAGAGGTGCCCCTCCTATGAAGTACCCTCCTAGGCTCCTGTCTAACCCACCTTCCACTCTTCCTCCCCAGTGTGGCTCCGATGAATAAGCAGCTGAAACAAACCATATGTCAAATGAAGGGACCTCACTGTCTCCAGGGCTCACCTGCTCCTAATTAGGCCTGGAGTAGGGAGGGAGGGAGGCACCAGAGGGCATCAGCCAGCATCCGTTCCCCAGGTTGTGTGGGTGTTGGGGGCAATGAAGAAAAGGGAAGGCTTGGGGGCCTCATTGTCCCTGCCGGGAACCCCCAGGCCCCCCCAACACTCTGATTTTACCCCGTAATATAAGAGTTGCTGGAAACGCTATCATTCTGGCAAATCACTCAGTCAAGGAAAACCTCTTTAATCTCTTTTGGGGTGCATCTAGTCCACAGGTTTTTAAGCTTATTGACCGTACTTGTCTCCACTTTGACAAACACAAAACCCTCTCCTTAAACTTAACTTGAAATTTAGAAGAACACATCAATCTCATGAGACAAAGTGCTGGTTTCTTTTCAGGGCTTATATCTTATTCTTCCAGATTCTAAAGGCCTCTACTTACCCTCACACCCACTTTCCCTCCCCTAGTCCATTTTATAGATGAGGGAATAAGTCCAGAGAAGTTAAGTGACCTACCTGAGGTCACACAGTGACGGCTTCTGGGCCTGGCCAACAGCACCGCCCTCATTTCTTTCTCTTGACCCCTTCTCATCCCACCAGCCTCACAGGGCAAAGTTGCTCTTTGAAGCCACCTTCAGAATTCTTCTCCTTGCTCCCTGAGGCCCTCCCCACCAACTGTGAAAGTGTGGCCTTTCCAGAGGTGGCCAGTTCAGTCAGCCACCCTGGGGAGCTAATGTACTTTCTGAATCTAAAGTGACATGCGACTTCAGGACCACAGACAGGGGAAGAGGAGTTTGGTACAAGGGATCTGTTTTGGGGTCCCTTCAAGAGATGCCTAGGGGCAGTCCTGAGAGGGCACCCTTGCTAAACTCCTACCTTCAGAAGCCATCTGCATGGCTGTCCTGCCCCCAGGGTCCTTGGCCCACTGAGACTTTGCTGCCAGCTGCCCTGCTTGCTGGTTTCATCTTAAATGGAACTGGAACGTGAGAGAAGAGATGAGGCTCCAAAGGCAGAGGCCACCTCACCCCCAAATGCCTCCCGACTACTGGCCTCACAGTTTCCCCATCCATGAGCTGTGCTGTCAGGTTAAACTTTTTAGAAACTGCCCACCCAGTGGAGGCAGAGTGCAGGGGCCTTGAACCTCTGCCTTCCTCTCTACCTCCGTGTCTCTGCCTTGGTTTCTTCTGCTATAAAATGGAAGACTGCATGGTCTTTCTGCTGCCTTTTGGCTGTGCCAATCTCCTCTCCTGTGGCATCTGGCACAGCTGGTGCAGAACCTGCGCTGGGGCCTGGAAGGGCATCTTGGAAGATGGTGCCCACGGGGGCTGTCGGCCTTTTCCTCTGGCAACTGGGGGAGTGTGTGCAAGGGACATCCAGTGGGCTGAAGGAGGCCCAGAAGAACTTGCTTAAGGTTTCTTTGAGAAGGAAGTGACAGTAATAATGGCAATAACAACATCAAGAACAAAGTAGGAATAGTTTTGGTGGATGCTTGCACAGTGCTTGTGGTGTGCCAGGCATCATTCTCAGGGCTTTACCTGTGTGAACTCTGACCCAGCCACTTGCATTTCTTCAGGTCCTAGTGCTTCATCCTTCAGAAGCTGCTGCCTCAGGGAGTTGTTGTGCTCGTCGCTGGGGGGCTGGAGAATCTCCTATGGCTGGGAGCTAGGAGCAGGGACTTCTGAGGTCTCCATCCCCCAGTATCTGAGATTCTGGAGCCCCGAACCCAGCCTGCATGACCTGGGCTGTCTGCTTGTGAGTGGCCTGCTAGCTAAGGACAAAGAGGGGTTGCAAGGCTAGTGCTCCCCGCAGCCCCCAGGGCTAGGACAAGGTGCCCTTCCTCCAGGTCCCCATCACACTCGCCCCAGCTCTCCTTCCCAAGTCTCAGCCCTGCAGTGGAGAAGGAAGGCCAGGGACAGAGGAAGGCTACACAGAGCAAAGCCAGCCCAGCTCCAGTTCCTTCTCTCAGAAGCACATTTGTCATAGAGAGCACCTTTGACTCCAGGGTAGGAAAGCATGCCTCATACCCTCCGGCCATGTGTGGGAGTGTGGGGGAAGCCCTGGGCATGCCACTCTACTGCGCCTCAGTTTTTCTGCCTATAAAATGGGGACAAGGTTATCACTCTGCCCTCCCCGTGGAGTGAGACGGCAACGCTGTTCTGAAGCGAGGAGGCATTGCTGTTTTTGTCAGCCAGGCATGGAGTTAAGGCCAGGCACCGCCTTTGTCTTCTGTGGCCAAAGCCCAGTTTCCATCCGGACTTGCTGTCCCCTCCGTGGTCTTTGAGGAGTCAGGTTCTGCCATCTGGGGCCACAAGAGCAGGTTCAGCCCCAAGAAACAGTGACCCCTGCCAAGAGAATTTGGTGCTTCTCTGCTCCCTCCCCGCTTCTTGGGCCTCACCTCTGCAGTCAGAGCCCGTGTCTGTCCCAATTGGCTACCGTCTACTGCTCACCCAGTGCTCTCAGGGACATCCATTGAGTCCCTTTGTTGTCCTTCTTACGGTCCTATTTCCAGAGAAGCCTCCGGGAGGGAAAAACATCCTTCCAGCCTCTCAGGCGGCCTGGGCAGAGGCTCACACCTGTAGTGCCAACATTTTGGGAGGCTGAGGTGGGAGGATTGCTAGAGCCCAGGAACTCAAGACCAACCTGGGCAACAATAGTGAGACCCTGTCACTACCAAAAATAAAAAAAGTTAGCTGGGCGTAATAGCAAGTGCTTGTAGTCCCAGCTACATGGGAGGCTGAGGTGGGAGAATCGCTTGAGCCCAGGATATTGAAGCTACAGTGAGCTAAGATTCCACCACTGCACCCTAGTCTGGGTGACAGAGTAAGACCCCGTCTCAAAAAAAAAAAAAAAAGGATGCTCAGGAATAGAACTCCAAAGGTGGGTTTTCAGGCAATACCGGCAAGCAGATGTCTTTGGAGAGATGTGTGTCTCCCTTGCTCTCTGGCCCAGGCTTTGGCTTAGGCACCCGCAGAGCCTCCCTTCCCTTAGGTCTCAGGGGTGAGATGCTCCACAGGAGCCCCGCAGGAGCCCCATAGCAGTGCTGGGAGACGAACTTTGCAGATGGCGCATGCTCTCTTCCCTCCTGCCTCACCCTGGGCATCTGTAGAACCGGGTTGGCTTTGGGGGCTAGGCTCTTAAATTAGAGGCTATGAGGGTTTCAAACCTGGCAAGGTCTGGTATCTGAGCAGCTTGGTTGCTGGTAGCACCCATCCCTCCTGGACCATCTGTCATCCTCCCCTCCTGCTGAGAAGGACAGGTCCCATGGAGGCAGGGGTTGCTTAGGCCAGCATCTGGGGAGGAAATCAGGCAGTGCGGAAACCCGTGCCTGGCCCATGCTGTCAGATCCTCATGGCCCACAGGCTCTGTCCAGCTTGAGATTTACTACACAGCTCAGAGCCCTGGGTTGGTCCTGGCTGGGTCTGAGTCTGCAAACCTGTAGTTTTCAGAGATGAGTTGTTTACCGTTTTCTTTTCATCACAAAGAGGAATTCCTCCCCTTGTATGCAATGCATGTTCTAAAAATCAATACATTCACCAAGTGTCAGTCTCTTATTTTCTCACTGCTTATTTTACTTACTACTGAGAGTAAAACCCTGCCTGCCCCATGAATCCCAGCAGGCTTGGTTAGCCTTGCATGACTTAAGTTTCCCATTTTCCCAACCAGCCTCTGTCTATTGTCCATCTCCTCTGATGTCCACTACAGCCCCCTGAAGTTATACAGGTGTGATTTCCTCTGTGTGCAGGGAAAGACAGGCTCATGGAGTGCCCCTCTGGGTGAAGAGGCAGCAGACTGAGGGCCAAGCCTGGCCCCAATTTAAGTTCTTAAATTAGAGGCTATATGGGTTTCAAACATGGCAAGGTCTGGCATCTGAGCAGCTTGGTCACTGGCAGCACCCATCCCTCCTGGACCGTCAGAGCCTTGAGACTGCCAGACACCACCATGAGGTCATGTAGCCCTATCCCCTTATTTTATGAAGACAGCATCACAGTCTTCTTGGCACATATTAATACTCACTCCCCCCACCCCCGGGTCTGGAACCTCAGGCACCCCCTAGCCCGCTGAGCCAGCTTGGCCAGATCATGGCATCCATCTCGTGTCTGCCTTCTTCTCAGCACGCTGGGCCAGGAGCAGGCCAAGGGCCTAGCCTAGGCTGGGGTAGGTGCTGGTTGGATCAGGGGGACATGGCCAGATGATGGCTTCCAAAAAGGGAGATACCATCAGACCCCTCCCACCCAGGGGAGGCAGTGGGTGTTGGGGGATGAAGACAGAGAGGGTCAGTCTAAGATGGCATCAAGTCAAAATTTCAAAATGTGAAAAATATAATTTTTCTACAAATATATAGTGATTTATTTAAGTTGCTAACGAGGGAACCGGCAGGATGATGCACCTGGTTCAAAAGGGGATGTAAGGAAAAATATGTATATATAAAATATATATACACATATACATGTTAATGGGAAAAATAATGCTGCTAAATTAGACAAAAGACTAGTTAATGTCTAGCAGGACAGTAAAACCATAACCTTTGGTATTATATTCTCCATTGGACAAAAATCCTTGGCACCATGTTGGTTTTCTTTTTCTGTTTCTTTTCTTTTCTTTTTTTTTTTTTTGAGACAGAGTCTCGCTCTGTCACCCAGGCTGGAGTACAGTGGCGCGATCTCAGCTCACTGCAAGCTCCGCCTCCCGGGTTCACGCCGTTCTCCTGCCTCAGCCTCCCAAGTAGCTGGGACTACAGATGCCCGCCACCACGCCCGGCTAATTTTTTGTATGTTTAGTAGAGACGGGGTTTCACCGTGTTGGCCAGGATGGTTTCGATCTCCCGATCTCGTGATCCACCCGCCTCGGCCTCCCAAAGTGCTGGGATTACAGGCATGAGCCACCGCACCCGGCCACCGTGTTGGTTTTCTAAGGATAACAACTAACTTTACAGAGTCCAGGCTCTGCTCAGTAGTCAGTCCAATGAAGTTATATGTTGCCGTGGAAGGTCAGTGACTCTCAGGGAGGTCTGTCAGACAATGCTGTAACATGACTTTAAAAGGACACACAGTCCTCTTTCTGTCTTATTTCAAAGTTTTGGATATTTTTTCTTAACAGCAGACAGAGGCAGTCAGGGGGTGAAACAGTGGGATTCTAGCCAGAGAACTCAAGACAGAGATGGTGAAGACAGAGTTGGTACAGTAGGGCTTTTACTGTCCAAGACCACTGCCCCTGGCCTTGCTTCCAGCCCAACCTCATCTACTTGACCAACCCCTCCCTCCACCTAGAATTCCACTCTGGTTATTAAGACTACCTGGGCACGGGAGTCCCAGAGGGCTGGGATGCTCAAGGCCTCATCTGGTGCTCCCCGTAGTGTGCAGTCTTCCCAGGGACACGCAGGCTGGTGTGTACGTGTGTGTGTGTGTGTGTGTGTGTGTTGGGGGATTCTTGATACCTCTTCCTTTTTATCACAGAGATGCTCTTCTTCAGAGCTCTGCCCCTAGCTGAGGCTTGGGAGGTCCCTCTTTCTTAAAATACATCTGGTGGCGACTTTCTATCTTCCCCTGAATCCCTTGCCCTTTCCTTGAATATTTCCCATGGATACACACCCCATGGATACACACTCCACTTCCACCCCTGCCATATAGACATACACATAATGTCTCCTGTATACCCAAACCTACTCAGATTCCCTGGAGAAGCAGCAAAGCCTCCCAACAGAGAAGGGACTCATTCCCTACCTCCCACCTCTTTCCACTTGGGACCGTGGCCAACGCATTCTGCACTCTTGCATGAATTAGAAAATGTCCCCTTATGGCCAAGCACAGTGGCTCATGCCTGTAATCCCAGTGCTTTGGGAGACCGAAGTGGGAGGATTGCTTGAGGCCAGGAGTTCAAGACCAGCCTGGGCAAAATAGCAAGACTGTCTCTACAAAAATAAAATAAAACAAAATTAAATATAAAATAAAATAAGAACATTGCCTGCCTTTTCCCTGGTAGATACAGCCGAGAGCCAGGGCACACACACAGCTGGTTCAGCTCCACTCACATCTTGATGGTCACCTTTGTGCCTGTCACATACAGTATCTCTGTTCCCTCCCCCTCAAATATTTCCAGAGTGGTGTGCAGGACTCCCTCTCAGTTGGCAAACCTTTCAACATCTCCATGGGAGATGGTTCAGCCAACTCTGGCGTATATTCTCAGAGATCCTGCTTACCACACTGGTGCCAGCTCTTGTATATTGGGTTAGAGAATATATTTGGTTGGGTGGTGTGATGTCAGGGGCCAGGGGAATCTTGTCCTGCCTCACCAATTACAGGGCTGTTTCCTGGGCCTCAAATCTAATTGCACAGAGATGAGAGGTACATTGTAAGCTCTCCTGGGAGATGAAAGTGGTGGTTTGTGAGGACAAGTGGGTGTAAATGACTGATACGGATTGTTTTGTCTGGAGGGCTGTGGGCACTAGAAGGACTCACATGTGCCTGTGCATGTGTGTGTGAGTGTGCGTGTGCGTATGTGTGCAGGGAGGGATTCTGAAGAGGAACGTGTTGCACAAGGGTGTCGAGGTTGAAACCCGGGAGTTTTTCCAGGGTGGCTCTGCTGACTCTAGTGGACAGAGAACAGGCTCTGGAGTTCCAAATCCCCCAGATTCTGCTCCTGCCTGCTGATAGGTAGAAGCAGGAACAAGATTTACTTTGAAATGCACAGACAGAAAATCTTAACACAAGCCCCACAGCTCCTGATCTAGAAGTGTCAGCTGTCACCCTGTGGATCGAACTGAGCCCTCACCAGCTCCTCCCAGAGCTTCTCTGTCCCTCCCCAGCCTCTCGCTCCGAGCCTGCACTTTTGGCAGGACCCCCTCGAGGCAATTAATTAATAAATCAGTGTTTGCCTTTATATTGGAAAAGAGATTTTCCCCCCCTCTGTAAGTAATAAGTGTTTCAACTGAGCCTGGTGAGGTATCAGGCTGGAAGAGTTGCTTTTATTAATACATGCCAAGAAGACTGTAATGCTGTCTTTATAAAACAAGGGCATGGGGCTAGGTGACCTCATGGTGGTGTCTGGTGGTCCTGATGCTCTGGCTCCATGAACCCCTTGTCTCCAGAAGGGAGTTGCTGCCAGCCGTCTGGGCCTCTTTCTCAGCTGTTTTGCCAAAAATAAAGTGTTGGGGTTCACCCTCAGTATTGTGAGGCCTTAGCAGCAAATGCCAAGGCCCATCAGTCCAGGGCCCATGTTCTCAGGGGAACGCTGTCAGCTACCTACCATGCCAGGATTTCTCTTCCTTTGGATGTCTCGTTGCTTACACTGGTGAGAAGCGAATGAAAGCCTTCTCTGCACATATAAAGATCTGTAGACTGTCCAACACCCAGCTACTCTTCAATCATCAGCATTGTCATCGTCACCTTCATCTCCGACATTTGTACACATCTAATGGTTTATCAGGTACCATCAAATAGATAGTCATTTCATTTGAGACACAAACTCACTCCCCTTGTGGTGGAATTGGGGCCGGTGTAAACTTCATTGTTTTATAGGAAGCAGAGGCAGAGGGGTTAATATCAATTTTTTTTTTTTTCCTAAGGCATGGTAACGACTGGGGCCAGAACTAGAATCCAGGTCTTTTGCTAAGCTATCTTATGTCTTGACCCCATGTCCGTCCATCCATCCATCCATCCATCCATCCATCCATCCATCCATCCATTCACCCACCCATCCACCCATCCACCCACCCATTCACCCATCCACCCATCATTCCATCTGGCAGATAATTATTAAGTGCTCATTTCATTCCAACCATGTAGCTAGCTATAGAGTAGTGAACAAAACAGGACCTTTTCCTTGTCCCTGGCAGCTGTCCTTTCAGTGGAGATTCTCTTTTCGGAACACGGTGCTGTCTTTACAGGTAGGAAGAACTGGGGAGCTGGACATGCGGCTCTCAGAGGAACATTTTGCTTTCACTTCTCATCACTTCCTCCTTTGTTCTGCCCACAGCAGACAGGATTTTAGGTCATTTTGGGAGTCCCCCACTTTCTGATTTCTAGCACCTTTGGCATGATGGGCAGTGTTTGGGTGGCAGAGGAGCAGTTACTCCTTTTGGCGGGGGACACTGACATTCCTGGGCACTGCTGCGTGCTGCTGCTGAACCAGGCACTTGGCCAACACTCCCATCTAATTCATTCCTCACACAGTTCTGAGGGGCAGTAGACAGGCTGGGTCAGGAGGCTGGGGAGAGCGCGCCAGGCCAGGGAAGCTGTGATTTTTGGTGGTCTCACAGCAGTGACACTCTGACATGGCTTGTCAGCAGAGGGCCACAGTCTGTCCAGCTTAGCAGACAAGTTTCTTCATGACTTGTTCTCCAACTTCAGTGTCCAACTGAGGCATGCATGAAAAAAAAGATAACCAGGCCCCACCTCCAGAGAGTCCCATTCAGTAAGTGGGCGAAGGGAGTGGGGATCTGCACTAAAACAAGTCCCCATCCTCCGTGATCCAATGCAGAGCTTGGGGAACCACTCTGAAGTAAGGAAGGCAGCTTTTCCTTTGGACAGTGCAGGCCTTTGGGAGTGAATCCAGTACAAAAACAGCATTAGCTCTGAGGATAAGAAATGTGTACAGAACTTGCAATATTCCAGGACTACGGGAGAAACTTGTTCCAACTTTAGTGCCAAATTCCCCTCCAGGCTGTGCAAAACGTGGAAGTCCCTGTGCTTCCCGGCACCACCTGGGTGTAGCTCTGTAGGGCCGGAAGCAAGAAAAACATCCCCCACTTGTAGGAAGTCCAGAGCTGGGCACAAAGACCCATGGAGGGTGCAAGGGCCCCTGAATGGGAACACACCAGAAATCGTAGACAGTTTCGGTTTGGAAGCCAAACGCTGGGAGGGGAGAAGCTTCCAGTCTTCATCATCGAGGATTGCTGAAATCCCAAGGTCAGCTCAGGGATCTGTGTGCACCCAAAGCAGCCTCTTGAAGCAGAAGGTGACCTTAGGGGTTATTTAGTTACGGGGACAGCCAATGCGGGGCCACGCAGGCTGCCAGTCCAGCTCTTGGGACTGGGGCAGTCATGCCTAATCAACCGTGGCAGCTGTTCCTTCAAGCCTACAGGCAGCATCAGAATTCCTCTGAACAATCCCCACAGGCTGGGGATTTCCAAGATTCAAGCTGGCACTTGCGTTCCAAGCAGGCCTCTTTGCCATTCCCCATCTAGATGAACACCCTCATTTGACATACAAAGAGTATAATGCTGAGAGAGAGAAACTGGCTTACTGAAGGTTACATGTTTATTTGGGATTACAGCCAGTAGGTGAAGGGAGATAGCTACATAGTAAGGTGGCATTTTCAAGGGGTACTTGGGTTCCCTGGCTAAGTAAGTTCAAGAAATCCGGTATGTAATACCACCTCTAACTTGAAGATTTACCACTCATAGAGTATGCTAAAGATTTGGAAAAGTTGCAAACCTGGAGAAGTTGGCAGGAATCAAAACGAAACAAAACAAAAACCCTGTTTAACTTTTTCAACTTTATAATGTTTCCAAGCACTTCTTAGATGCACCTGATCCTGGGACCCGTCAGTGACCTAGCAGCTGCTCAGTCCTGAGGAACAATTTGTTCCTGAAACACATGTTGGGACCTGCACATTTAGCAGGAGATCAGGCTGCAAGACACACACAACTCTGTTTTTGTGGTGCACGTTGGCCATGATCAAGGGCACAGGAAGCACACAGGGTTGGCACTGAATGAAGCTGCCCTCAATTGGGATCTGGAAAACGGTGGACCTCTATGACTTCTTTTCACTCAGGTGGTTTAGGCTCCTCAAGTCACGAAGAAGGGGCTTGGGGCTGGGCATGGGTTTACTTACCAATCCTAGACAACAGGAAAAAGCAGCTTTTTCAGAAGGTGGGCCCAGGATAAATCAAAGCAAGTTCCATTTCCCAAGTGAGGCATAAACGTAGTGAACTCAGAGGTGTGTTTTTGTGGAGAGGTGGGTGTGGGTGAAAATTTCACACCCCACTTAGGGGTGGTTAAAAACAGACCTAAGAATGCAAAGATAAAGAAAAAAAAAGACACGAAACATTGAAGCAATTGTCATGAAGCTCATGTACTTAACTCTGTGGCTGTTTATTGGATTTCTGTAATAGCTTATTGACTCTTGGTTCACGAGGAATTCTACCAGAATCAGGGTCCTATCTTGGCTCAAGGTCCACAACAGATTGGGAACAACCAGTGGAGGGGGAAGACAGGCTTAGGGACCACAGAGTTGATAGCTGAGAGGAGTGGGCACATACCCATCTTGTCTCATAAGTCACCATCAGGCAGTGAGGACCACAAGGAAACAGGGAAACAGCCATTGTATTTAGTCACCGCTGAAGGAACCAGGAAAGTTAAGTGCATGAGCATTTAGGAAAGGTTTCCAAACTGAAGGATAGAGATTCAATGGGTAAATTTCTGTTATAGGGAAAACTCACTTATGTGCATCTTTCCCAACAATGCTGATAAATAAAACATCACTGTAAGTTCTAAACACAGTGGATAAAGTCCCATTGGACAGACTCACACTGTTATAGGAAACAAAGAGTGTCAGGTCATCTGGTTCAATCCTTTCGTTTTGTAGGCACAGAAGTATATGTAGGAGTGAGAGGGACCCCTGGCTCAAGGCCCACAGCTGATGAGGGCAGAGACAGTCTCCCACCCCGGTCTAGAGTTTGCTGTTGTCAGGGGCAACTGTGGGGGTGGATTATTACGCTTTCCCCAGCCCATCCCTCATCACTTCTCCAAACCTAGACTTCCAGACTTCACGGACTTGGACCCACCTGGGAGCCTTCTTAGGCCCCTCCTAGATTTTATTCAAGCCAGAGCAGCTCTCTCCAAGAAGTGAAATGGTCATTTCTTTCCTTTTTTTTTTTTCTTTTCTTTTAGGAAAGGTCTCACACTGTCACCTAGGCTACAGTACATGGTGCAATCTTGGCTCTCTGCAGCCTTGACTGCCCAGTTTCAGGTGATCCTCCCACCTCAGCCTCCCCGGTAGTTGGGACTAGAGGCACCTGCCACCATGCCCAGCTAAGTTTTGTGTTTTTTTTTGTGGAAACAGGGTTTTGCCATGTTGCCCAGGCTGGTCTTAAACTCCTGAGCTCAACTGATCTGCCACCTTGGCCTCCCAAAGTGCTCGGATTATAGGTGTGAGCCACCATGAAATGGTCATTTCTAACCAGTGACCAGAGGCTCTGTTCCCCAATTCTTCCCCTGGGTCTTCAGAGTCACTCCGGCTTCCTTGCCCTCTGCAAAGATGCTCCTCTCCGTCTTCCTGACCTCTCCCAGCCCCCAACCCCTGTGGGATGAGCCAGGCTGGCAAGTCAGGTGGGAGCTGGGCCAATTCCTGCTAAGACCCTCACCTAGGATGTCCTGTTCCTCCTTCCCATCACTGTCTAAATCACCCCATCTTTCCAGGTGGCGAAGAAGCCTTGCAGCCATCCCCAGCATCTCCAGACCCTGTGACTCTTCCTGCCCGCTGGGTGTTGGTGCAGGAGTGGGGCATTGTGGAGATTAAGCCAGAGCTGGGGGCTTGAAGGAAACTTTGCTGACTTCATCAGCCATCCTTGGCCTGACAGCCAATGACAGTGTTTGAAGACGGGTCACTGCTTCTGTGTCTTCGGGTAGTGTGACTCATTTCTCGAAGATGGGCATATATATTCTATCTATTTTCAGTGGAACTCACATTTAAAGCTTGTGGAGTTCCAGCTTTGTGTGAAACAAAACACTAACCCTTCTCTGAGTGATCGAAACAAGCCATTTTCTCTTTTTCTTGCTCTGTAGGACAGTTAGTCCATCAGTCCCCATTCCGAAGCATTTACAGGGTGTGGAATATCAGGCTAAGGAGATACAAAGGAAATGTGGGAAGGCGGTGGCTCAGAATCCTACACTGGGCTGGGCTCAGGTTCCAGTTGCACCACTTCTGAGTCGGGCACCCTTGTTCTTGATGCTTCATTCTCTCATCTGTAAAATGGGGATATTAATTCCTTATGGGGTGTGAGGATCAGATAAAACAATGGATAAATCACTTGAGGAAGCACTCAGAAAACGGGAGCGACTATTCTACCAAATGAGACATTTATTGACCTGCACCTCTACCATCTATAAACGGGTGGTCACTGGAATTCTTGAAAACAGCAAGTGAAATGGAAATTCTTCACATTTAATAATGATGTAAAAGTCTGCCCTTGGGTCTGAATTGAACTCTGCTTTTGCTAGCTGGGTGGCTGTGGAGAGAGTTCCTACACCACGGGTCTGAGGACAAAATGACACCAATCGCCTCCATAAACAGGGTTCGCTACTTCCTGATTCATCACTTCCAGTTTACGGGTCACAGAGCACTTGCTGGTGGGCTACATTTCACATACGTGATCTTGCTTAGTCTTGAGGTGGGAGGCTGGGGTTCTAGACTCAGTGCCTTCACCTGCAGTGGGTGACCTGGGGTAAGCACCTGAACCACTTTGTCCCATGGGCTCTCTGTTGGTCAAATGGGACGACATTTTAGCTCTTTCAGGTTGTCCTGGGAATCAGAGGCAAGGCCTAGTACGGGGCTGGGCTCACCGTGAGCTCTCAGATCAAGGGAAAGGACACCACAGTTGTGGTTGCTGCTAGTCCACCCTCCGTGTCCTCATCCGTCATGTGTGTTGAACCCACTCTGTACAGCCCCATGAGCTCTGGGAGGCCTGGGGCTCCTGAGGCCTCTGTGGGGCAGGCCCTGGTCCGGCAGGGCAGTTTGAACTGCCAGGCTCTCCCACCTTCCCTCACCCTGAGCTGTTCTGTTTGGTTTGGTGACATGTTAAAATGTTTGCACACCACTTACCTGGTGTACAGGGCTTGGGACATGTCAATCTCCAGTCAGCATCCTCTGCTCACTCACTCTTCCCAAGCCCTGTGCGCTCCCCCCCTCCGCCACACACTATACAACACATCCACGCACATAACACACAACCACAACACACATATAACACATGTACAGACCACATACCCTGCACAATATGCCCCCCATTCACAACCCATACACACAGCACACCCACATACTACACACACCAACACACATATACACATACACCATGCACACAACACACACGTGCACACAACACAATACACACCATACAAAACACACCACCTATGCACATACCACACACATGCACACAACACACACACCATATACAACACCACACATAATATATACAACACACACACCACACACAATATACACAACACACAACATACATACACACCACGCATACATGCACTGTGCCCAGCACACACAATATACACAGCAAACACACATGCACACCACACATGCGTACCACACACATGCACACACACTGCGGTCATCTTTGCCTCCAACTCGTCCCCATCCTGTTCCCCTCTCACCTGGTCACCTTACCTGCCCTTCACCTTAGATCCACCTCTTGCCCAAAGACACCTGGATGCCTCCCGCTCATGTCGACCCCTCTCCCTGAATGCTTGAAGGAATATTTAATTATATTCAGCTCAGTGCTCCCTGCTGTGTGGATTGTCCTGGTGTCTGCCCTGTAAGCTCCCCCAGGCTAAGGCCCTCAGTGCCCTCTTTTGGTGGCTTGCTGACCACATTTGGCAGGAACGGACAAGAACTCCGTATTTTATTGTTTGCCAGCTCTCAGAGCCACTCCAGGAATCTGTGAAGGCTCCCTGTGGCCAGAGCCCCTGTCCTGCCAGGTCAGTGGACCCGGCTCAGGAGGAGATGCTCTGGGGAGCCCTTGTTCAGGGTGATGGGTCAGTTCATGGGGAAGACCCACAGAGTGAGGTCAAGGCTGGGGGACGCTGGGCCGGCCTCAGGCTGAGGGTGACACGGTCCTGTGCCTTGTCAGTCTCTCTCCTCTGGGTGCCAGGGCCCTTGATTCAGTTCTTCAGTGTGCCCCACCAGCTACCCAGCCCGAACAGGCCCTGTGTGAGGAGCAGGCACGCAGTGGCACCACTCTTACACCCAGGAGATAAACACGCCTGGGTGGAGTTGGACCCCCCAGTGAGATGACTTCCTGGTCTTTGGAGAGTGACTCCTAATCCTGCTTCCCTCTGGGTTCCAGCTCTAGAAACCCAAGACACACCACCCTGAGAGGGAAATCAGAGCCCCTACGACAGCCTCCTCACCTTATTTTGCAGAGACCTAGACGGGCCTGGGGACTTGCTCACAGGCACACAGCTATTTAGTGGCAGGACGAGTCCTTCGCAACATGAGGAGTCACGTCCTGCTGCCTGAGCTTCACAAATCCAGACTTTTTCTCATCCGATTTACTGACATCGTGGGTCTGCTTTTAAAAGCAACGCCAAGAAAGGCCATTGTGATATGAATTCTAACTTCACCGAGAGGCTATGTCCCCTGGTTTCATCCTGACAACATCCAGTTAAGTTTGCGGAAAACTTTATGGGGTGACTGTTCCCAGCTCTTGTTCTGGGCCAGTGGAGAGCAGCCTCGAGGTTCAGGGTGCATCTCACCAGGCCCTGCCTGACAGGCAGACACCTTCCCCCTGACAACGAGCTCTCTGTAGGAGGCAGGCCAGAGGGCAGACACCAGAAGGGTGCACTGTTTCCCCTTCTTGCCCAGGGCTTTGGAAATGGGTCTGGGAGGCTTCCTTCTCTTTCTGCCAGAGCTTCACACCCTGTCTGGACGCCCCCGGCCCCCACCCCACCCCATCTATGTAGGACTGGAGCTGGCCCTTATGCTGTTTAATCAGCAAAGTGTGAGGTCTCCGACCACTAAAGTCTAAGGTCACCCCACCCCCAGTTCTTTTCAAACCTTGATGTATCTTCCACATGCCTGAAACCTTCCATCCAGGGAAGCCATTTCCCAGTGCTCAAGGACATTGGCTGCTCTGCAGGCCAGTGGGGAGAGAGGCCAGTAAGTAGACAGATGGTGGACTCACCTTTTGGAGAGCCTGGCAGGTCATGAGCGCTGGTCTTGCTCTGCTGGGCTCTGGAGTCTGACAGACCTGGGTTCAAAGCTTGCCCCTGCCACTTCATGGCTCTGTGATTACTTAATCCTTCTGAATATTAGTTGATGTGAGGCTTAGAATAGTGCCTACTGCCTGATGGGGATCCTGCGGGATTCCAGAGGGAGGATGCAATGGGGCTGGCCCCGGCATCATGGGAAGCAGGTGCAGCTCGCCTTAGGTAACCCCAACCTTCCCTGTTAGCTTCCTGCTGCCCTCGGGTCCCGGAAATCCTGCCACACACCAGACTCTAATTTCCTCCCTCCAGAGCCTTTTCACTTGGATGCAAGTGACTAGGGATGATGAGACAGATGGGGGTCCCCTGCAGAGGGACAGACTTTATACAGGGCAAAAACAAGGGCCTGAAGGCACAAGGTGCCTGCCTTGATTTCACCATGGCAGAGGAATCCTTCTGGGGCAAAAGCGAGAGCGCTGGCCTGGGAATCTGTAGTTGTATCCCAGCTCACTGGTCACACCCTCTGCCCAAGACTGAGAGAGCTCCCTCCTTCTAGCTTGCCAGGTGTCCCTGAAATGTGATTGTGACAGGGTTCACTCTTGGAGATGACACGGCTCTCCCCCTCCTCCTGAACTGTCTGCTGCCTGATGCCTAAGGCATCTCCGGAGATGTGCAGCTCTGCGGGTCACGAATCTCCATCCTCCACCTTCCCCTCAGCCAGGCCAAGTGCCCAAACTCATTCAGCACTCAGTTAATCTCTGCTCACATAGCCACAGAGGGGAAGTTTCTGCTGAGGCTCAGACTGGGCAAATGGAAAAGTTTCCCCTGGTTGGAAATACATTCATAACAAACTAACGACCCCAGCAAGGTTACTTCTAAATTGGCTCTGATAGACTCTTCCAAACAAGCAGGAAACCCACAGCTTCCCTTCATGTCCCCACCACTGTTCAAGGACAACTGTGGATCCTAATCATGGCCTCAAGGGTGTTTCTGCAGGAACCAAAGGCTTCCTGAATAAACAAAGGAAGGTTGCAGGTATTTTATTACAGGCTAGTTCTTTGAAAATAGATGCCCTGGTAGAGGATGCAGAACAACTCTGCAAACCTGTAGCATTTGACTAACATGAACTTTCACATATGTGGGGCTTTGCTCTGAATGTGCTATAATGTCCATGCAAAGCCTCATGCAGCTTGTGGAGACAGCTTCTTTTGGACCAAGAATCTGCCAGAAACTCAGAAGTGTCATACAGGCAACCCCCTCCTCGCTGGAACTCAAGCTTATGCCTGAAGTCAATGCTGACTAGCTGGACTCCCATTTTACGGAGCTATGGGGTGGAGGGATTAAAAGACGGAAGTTGAACCAGTTATTTCCAGTACCACTTTTGCTATTAGTACTTTCCCCTGGATTTCCCAGGAAGGGTGCAGGGGTCCTTGAGCCCACATCTCCAGGGGACTGGGTGACCATCTCCATGGCTGCTTACCATAGTGCCAGGGACTGGCCCAGAGACCAGGTTTCTTTACTTTGGCACTACTGACATTTTGAGCAGGATAATTCTTTGTTGCAGGGGCTGTCCCATGCTTTGTAGGGTGTTTGGCAGCATTCCTGGCCCCTCTCCACTAGATGCTGGTAGCATCCTCGCCCTGGTTGTTGAGAACTACTTCCGTGCGTATATCATCACACGTAATCTTCATGGCAGCCCTTAGAAGAATCAGCTTTATTGTCATCCCCGCTTTAAGGATGAGTTTTCTGGGGCTGAGTGAAGTTAAGTAACTCATCTGCAGTAGCTGGGACTCAAACCTGAGTCTGTATGGCCCCAAAGTCCAGGATTTTCCATAATTCCTGCTGCAGGGGATAAGATCTCATTCACTGTCTGGAGCTCCAGGGAGCTCAGGATCTCAGCTGGTGTTCACCTGGGAAAATGCCTAAGCTTGGGTTTGGGAGAAGTGAACTAATAGTCATGCCCAATGCAAGGGTCTCAACCTAAGAATTCTCTTACTTCCAGAGCTTTCTGGGGCCAGGTGGTGATGGGAGGAAGGAGTTGAGTAGTGAAACACAATCACTTATTTTTGCTCACCATTCTATGGGAAAGCCCAGTAGTTCTCCCGATCTCATTTAGGCTCATTGGGGCTCACTCAGGCACGTGTGGCTTGCTGCTCTTGGCTGGGCTCTGTCACATGGCCTTGGCTGGGATGACCAGGCTGACTTGGCATTGTTCCACGTGTTCTCTCATCATCCAGCAGGTTAGCTCAGCTTGCTCACATAGCAAAGGCAGGAATCTCAGAGACAGAGAGGCCAAGAGAAATATGCAAGACCCTTTGGGGCTTAGACTTGGAGCTAGAACAGTCACTTCCACCTTCTTCTATTGGCCAAAGCAAGTCACAAAGTCGGCCCACATTGAAGGACGGGGAAATAGACTCTACCCCTTGACGGAGGGAGCTGCAGAGTCACATCACAAGGGAGCAGAAACGAAGAGGAGGGAATGGAGGCCATTTTTGTAGCTGTCGTCTCATAGTCCTCATCTGGTCTTCTGGCTCAGTTCCTGGAAGCTCACGGCCCATCAGTGAGAGCGAGAAGGAAGTGTTAGTGGGATCAGGCTCTTGCAGAGACATTCTACCTCCCCAGACACAGAGCAGGTCTCCTGTCACCTCTCAGGATGGTGAACTCCATGACAGTATGGGCCTTATTCATCCCTGAGTCCCACGACCTAGCAGGTGCCTGGCACACAGTAGCTTTTCAGCTAATAGTTGCTAAATGTGAAATTATTTCAATTTGTTTTCTTGAGCTCAATTCAGTGTAACTTGATTTCAGTGGTCTTTGGTAAGTATCTACTGTCCACTGAACTCAGCCCTATTGAATCCAAGGGAGTCAGAGATTTTGTTCACTTCTCAGCCTGGCTGTCAGGACCATGAACCAAAGCTTAGGCACAATTGATAGGGACTGCAGAGAAGGGACACCAGCAGCCTTCATGGTGCTGGCTATGCATACCACACCTATGCTGGGACAGCTCAGGGCATCCAAGGCAGGACGTGGTGGGGCCCTGTCTCTGGAAACTCTTCCCAAGTTCTTCACGTGACGTGAGTTGGATGGACTTTCTGCTGATTGTCCAACTGGCTCAGTTCAGCCACATCCAGCAGTGTCTGGGCAGCCCAGGGGGTTCCCCTTTCCTTTGGAAGCCCAGTTGCTCTGGAAGGGTGGCCTAAGGCTATGCTTGAGACTCATTGCAGTGCTGGCTGTGCAAGGGTGGCCCAGATTCTTAGAAGCAGGAAGCTGCCTTCTGCCAGGAGTCAGTGAGGTTGGCTTCCCCAGGGCCTGGCCTGGAACCCAGGCTTGGTGTTGGCTGGGAGGGCCCTGCCAGAGGCATCCCCTCTTTCTGCGCTCCAGCTTGGAGGAGGAGGGTTGGCCTTAGGAAGATGTCATGCCTCTCTCTCATCCCTCCTTCAGCCTTTCCTAGGGTCAGGAGTGGGGACTGGGGGTGGGAGGGGAAGTGAGATTCCTTCCAGATCAGGAAATACAAGACCAGTGTGTGTGGTTTCTCAGTGGGTGACAGAGCGGAGATTATATCAGTCACTAGGAACAGGGAGGGTGTCGGTGTGTGTGTAGTCATGCTGAGGGCATCATGCTGAGGTGTGAGGGTGTGTATGCATGTGGGGTGTGTGTGTGTGGTCATGTTGAGTGTGAATTGTGTGTGCATGTGGTGGCTTATTGTCTGTGTGTGAGTCATGTTGAGGTGTGAGGGTGTGTGTGAATGTTGTGTGTCTGTGTGTGTGGTCATGTTGAGGTGTGAGGTGTGTGTGCATGTGGTGTGTGTGTGTGGTCATGCTGAGGTGTGAGGGTGTGGGCACATGTTATGTGTGTGTGTGATCATGCTGGGGTGTGAGGGTGTGTATTGTACCATTGGTGTGTGTGTGTGAGATCGTGCTGGGGTGAGGAGTGCCTTCTTGCATGTGGTGGCCTTGTGTATGTGTGAGAATCATGCTGCACAATGGCGCTGTGTATTCCTTATTGAATTGTGTGTGTGTGAGATCATGCTGGGGTATGAGGGTGTGTGTGCATACTGGTGTGTACTGTGTGTGTGTGTGGGGGAGTGTGCACAGTGTGGGGTGGCTGTATTGTACATGTGGTGGTGTGTGTGTGTGAGATCATGCTGAGATTGTGAGGGTGTATATTCATGTGGTGTGTGTGTGAGATGTGCTGAGTGTAGAGAAATTGTGTATTATTGTGTAGTGTGTGTGTGTGTGAAATCGCCACTGCAGGAGGTGTGAGGGTGTATATTCATGTGGTGTGTGTGTGTGAGAATCACTGCTGAGTGTGAGGTGTGTACCTACGTGTGTGTGTGTGTATGTGTGGTCACAGGGAGGCTGCAGGGCAGGAAGAAGGAAGCAGGTAGGGAGGAGGAGCGATACCAGGCGAGCCGGTGTTGGATGGCAAGTGAAGTGTGTATCAGGTGCCGAGCCTTCATCAGGGCTGTGGAGGGTCTGGCAGAAGAAACCCAGCCCCTTGCCCCCAAGGTGCCTGCTGGTGGGGACAGGAAATTGATACAGGTGAGACAATTGGCCAGCAAATCTGGACAGTGTCCGGTGAGGCATCAGAGCATGTGGCCGGGACTTTAGTGCTGGAGGAACCCATGGGAGGCAGGCCGGGGAGAGTGGGAAGAGAAGGGCTGGGGCTGGGCTGACACCGTGGGTTGGTGGGTCTGAATTGCAGCGGTCCATGCTGCCGAACTGAGAGCACACGGTCTAGCCTCACAGGCTCTGTGAGATCAGTGCCCTTAAAGCTCTTGGCACCTGTGACAGGAGGGGCCAGATACCCAAATACCCGGACTCCTCCCTCGCAGCTCAGTGCTCCTGGTGGGGCATGGTTACTGTCCTTTGACCTGCTGGCTTCTGCGCTCTCTCGTCTGGTCCTTATCTCAAATGAGACACGTCGCCAACATCTGGTCACCGTCTCGGATGCACATGTAGGGCAGTGGTTCTGAAACTTCACTGCCGAAGAATCCCCAGGGAGCTCTTATTAAAGGGCAGGCTCCTGGGTGTGGCTGCCAGAGATCCTGATTCTGTGAGTTACTGCGATACCCGGGAGTCTGCAGTTCAACATGGTCCCAGGAGGTCAGGAGAAACTGTCGTTTTTCTATGACTGACAAGATACCTTCAACTATAGTGTCTCCTCAGAACTTACTGCTGCCCACGAGGTTGGCCAAGCAGAGGTAGCTGTGCTTATCTTTTGGGTGAGGACAGTGAAGCCTTCGAGGAGAAGGTCTCCTTAGGGTCACACAGGTGGTGGGGGTGGGACTGGGACTCTGAACGTCAAGGGCAGTGCTCTGGCAGCTTGGACGTGGGTTGCACTTGCATGGGGATCGCGCGGGCATCAAAAGATGCTGGGGTGCTGGCCCCTTCCCTCCATCATGTGTCCCCCACCCCCGCTTTTAGGCTGGGCCAGGCGGTGGGGCCTCCAGGGAATGTGTGCATTTGTACTGGGTCTTGGCATGTGACCTCCTGTGAGGGGCCTGTTTTATGGAATTTGCTCACGTTGTTGTGGTTACTGACGTGGTGGAGAACAGAGTCAGCGGGCTGGGGCAGGATAAGTGGGCTTTGATGGGAAAACGGTGAGGCAATGATGGGAGGGTGGGCTGGCGATGAGTGTCCAGTGCTGCCCGACCAGGCCTATCCTCTTACTGCTGGGGCCACCAGCGCTCTAGGAGCTGTGGACTATAGCAATGGCAGGCATCTCATTTCACAGGTGAGGAACTGAGAGGCAGAGGGGCACAGTGTCCAGCCCGAGCTGCCCTTTCTTCAGAGCAGACTCAGAGTCTGTGCCATCCTCCTCCCCTCACCAGGCCCTGCTCTTGTTCTTCTCTTTCAGGTCTGGCTGTTTCTCTGATTTTCTCTTTAATTCCCTGAGGGTGGCCCCTCACAACCCACATGGCAGGGGCTTTTCCAAAGCACCTCAGTGTGCATCTTCACATGTGACCATGAAACCCTGCCAGGTGATCAGGGCAAGTGGCCTACCTCCGTTCTACAGAGGAAGAAACTGAGGCTCAGGGTTAGCGAGGCCCAAGCTGGGACCACACCCCAGGTGTTCTGATCTTCAGCCTCTGGGCCCCTGGGGTGCTGGGCACTCTGGTCCCTGGAGTACCAGGACCCCCATGGTCCCTCTTATCCATCACTTGGCTTCATTTCTCCTGGCTGGGGTGTCCTGCTCCTCCAGCTCCAGCCCCAGGCCTTGTTTCTAAGGCTGGGTTGGATATTCCTGACTCTCATGCTGGTCACCCCTCTCATGGACTCTGCTCTTATGCCTTCCTCTGAGCCTTTCACCCTGGCCATGTGTGTAGGCCCGGGGGACTCTCTTTACTTGGGCTTGGCCAGTGTCCTGCAGTGATGACAGGAACCTGATTGTTCATTTCTGTGTCCCCTAGAACAGGGATTGGACATCCAGCAGGTTCCCAGTGCATAGACATGGCTTTAAGAGCTCCGATGTCTCCCTCCTGGCCGTTGGGAGAGTGCCTTTATGGCCCGTGTCACCTCTTCAACTCAGATCCAGTGGGGACCCTCAGTCTGTAATGGGCAGTTCGTAAGACTGTGTGACCTGCCTCCATCCTGTGTTAAGTGCTTTGGGGAACAGAGAAGGAAAATAGAAACAGGGAACACCCGCACCTATTTAGGGTGGTTTCTAGGCAGTCAGAAATCCCCCGCTCTCACAGGTCTCCATCTGTTCAGGATGTTCCCGGCTGTGTCAGCGTGTCTCTCAGCGTGGCAGGCTCAGACTCAGATAGCCTGTCGGGAAGGCTCTGTTGTCTCCCTAGGTCTGAATAGCCTAAATTGTGTCAGCTTTCAGTAGCCCTGTCACTGTGCTCCTAACGGCAAAATCCTGCCACTCCACCATTTGAATCTTCCCCCTTGGTCTTCTGTTAGAATGAAATATCCTGGTAAGGCCTCAGGATCAGGTCTTGTGCAGGTGTTTACCACTCACCCCCTCCAGGTGACTGGGCAGGTGGAAGGGGTAGGAGATGGGATACAGGGAAGATGAAGATGCTGGAGGCAGAGATGGCCTCCCGCAAAGCTGAGCCTGGAACTGGAAATGCTGGGGAGGCCAGACCCCCTCCCCATAAGGGAGCAAGGGGCACACTGTGCCTGACTGAGAGACACAGGGAAGTGGGACACAAGCTTGGAACCTAGGAGGAGGTGAGGGCACAGGAAGACTGTGACCTGGGTCCCCAGGGGCCTACTTGGTCCTCACTCACAGCTGTTCCTCCCAGGGCTGTCCGTGAGTGAGGACTTGGGGACTGTGGGCCCATTTCCCAGGAGCTGTTACACTGGCCACACCATCCCAGGCATGGCCACACCAAATTCCAGCTGATGGCAGAGGGGATCTGGTATGCTTCACCCCGCCCCCCATTTCTCCCATCACCAACATCAAATGTCGGTCAAGGACATTTTTTTCTTGTGCAATTTTTCAAATCTCTCAGTGTCATTTAATTAAAAATAGAGGTTCCTTGTATTTAAGCTCTTCAAAGGATGCAAGAGCATGAGAGCACAAAAGGACCTTAGCAATTCTTCATCTTCTTCTGGAGAGGTGAAGTGATTTGCCCATGATCACCCTGCTACTCAGGGCCTGGTGGTGCCAAGACCGCACCTGGGTCAGAGGGCAGAGCAAAGGAACACACAAATGAAGCCGGGTCTCACGCTCTCCTGTGATCTTCCCACTGAGCCCTCTTGAACAAATTTCAGCATGCTTCAGGGCTGCTCGTTAAGTGAACACAAATCCTCAAGGCAGCCTTGTGAGGTTCAGGCTTCTCCATGGAGCTTCCTGGAGTCATGGGACTTTAAAGTTGAGGAGGCCTTGGAGAGGATCTCCTTCTGTGGTTTCCAAATAGGGCAGGAAGGCACCTCTGGTGACCACACGTAGCTCCGGTTGAAGGGTCGGAGTCTTCACACTGGGAGGGATCATCAGCTTGCATCTGCTTTACACAGTGGCGCTTTCAGGAAGGTTTATTTACACAGAAAAAAAATTGAACACTACAAATCTGATGTGAATTCAGAAAACCTCTCCTCACCATTTTCACAAGGGGTTGGACTGAACTTTCCCTGGGAGCCATCTCTCACAGTTTATGAGGCAGTCACTCCACTGTTTCGTGAGGCAATCCACCCTCCTTTAAAAAAAATTGATTGAAGGCCAGGCGCCGTGGCTCACGCCTGTAATCCCAGCACTTTGGGAGGCCGAGGTGGGCGGATCACGAGGTCAGGAGATCGAGACCATCCTGACTAACATGGTGGAACCCCGTCTCTACTAAAAAATATACAAAAAATTAGCAAGGCGTGGTGGCGGGCGCCTGTAGTCCCAGCTACTCGGGAGGCTGAGGCAGGAGAATGGCGTGAATCCGGGAGGCGGAGCTTGCAGTAAGCTGAGATCGCGCCACTGCATTCCAGCCTGGGTGACAGAGTGAGATTCCATCTCAAAAAAATAAAAAAATAAAAATAAAGAGGAAAAGAAATCTCAGATTGGTGCTCAAATTTTGCAGTAATAAAATTAATCTTGATATTAAAAAAGAATTGATTGAGGTATAGCTGATGCTCAATAAACTGCGTGTATTTAAAGTGTATATTTGGTGAGTTCTGACATGTGTATATACCTATGAAAGCATCTATTCCCTGTTGGTTAACTCTTCTTGCACATCTATTAATTCATTGATTAGATCAGCTACTTACTGAGCAGGTATTATGTACTATGTGCTAGAATCTGTTAAAAACTTGTATTTAGTTAAAACCTCTTTCCTTCTAAATCTGATTCTCTAAATCCAGCTCCATGGAGTTGCTAGATAAAATACAGGATGCCCAGTTACATTTTAATATCAGATAAAATCAACATATTTTTGATGTAAGTATATCTCAATATTGCATGGAACATGCTTATACTGAAAAATTGTTTCTTGTGTAAAATTCCACTTTAACTGGGCATTCTGTGTGTATGTGTTTGTGTGTTTTTTTTTCTTTTTGAGAGAATCTCTCTCTGTCACCTACACTGGAGTGTGTGACTCACTGAAGGCTTGACCTCCCAGGCTTAAGTGATCTTCCCATCAGCAACCTCCCAAGTTGCTGGGACCACAGGCATGCACCACCATGCCCGGCTAATTTTTTATTTTTTTTGTAGAGACAAGGTTTTGCCATGTTGCCCAGGCTGATCTCCAACTCCTGGGCTCAAATGATCCTCTGGTCTTGGCCTCCCAAAGTACTGGGATTGCCAGCATGAGCAACCACGCCTGGCCCCGTTCTGTTTTTATTTGCGAACTCTGGCAATCCCGAAGTCACCCCTCTTGAGCTGTATAGAATCAGGTCTCAGTACTCGAGTATTCTGAACCTTCCTGGTGTCTCAGGACACTAGACAGTGCTTCCTCTGGTCTCAATACCATGGATTTAATTAGTGATGTCATGATTGCGTTAGCCTTTCTGAGCCACGTTTGTGGCTTCTGTTGAGCTTGTTGCTCTCAGAACACGAGACTCACTTTCCTTTCCGCTGCTCTCAGGCAGGCTGCCCCTCCAGCCCTTAGGCAGCCTCAGGCCGAGGGTTTGCATGAAAACTTGGCCTCTCCATCCAGGCCTGTGATAGTCCATCTTGTTGGTTTGTCTGTGCTTCCAGGCCATTGGAATCTTGTGAATTCCAGAGTGTGCCAGAGTCTGGCACCTGGCAAAATGTCCATCTCTCCCAGACTCGAATCTATTCTAACCTGATAAGCATGACTTTTAGATCATCAGTTAAGTAACTGACGGAAATGCAGAACACACCAAGGCTAAGCACAGAAGCCTGTGGTGTGATCCGAGAGACAGCCCTCCCTGCCCCCTCTCCCTCTAGGTTGACATCAACCCAGACTCACTGGGCCAACTCACCTAAGTGGAGTATCCATTACCTAGACTACATTTCTTATTTCTATCCACAGACATTTCATAACAGTCTTCAATTTCTTGACTTGTTCATTTCAATGACTACTTATTGAATGCTTCCATATGCAATGTGCCAGATACCTCATGAAAATCAGATCCGGCTGGGTGCAGTGGCTCACAACTGTTATCCCAGCACTTTGAGAGGCCGAGGCAAGTGGATCACTTGAGGTCAGGAGTTTGAGACCAGTCTGGCCAACATGGTGAAACCCCATCTCAACTAAAAATATAAGAATTAGCCAGGCGTGGTGGCGGGCACCTGTAATCCCAGCTACTTGGGAGGCTGAGGCAGGAGAATTGCTTGAACCTGGAAGGTGGAGGTTGCGGTGAGCTGAGATCACACCACTGCACTCCAGCCTGGCAACAGAGTGAGATTCTGTGTCAAAAAAAAAAAAAAAAAAAAAAAAAATCAGATCCATTGCACTCTGGTGTTTTTCATCTCCCAACTTGGGTGCTTGGGTGACCCCATCATAGAAGTTCATTCTTTAGGGGATTCTACTGCCCTTAGTGATTAACAATTCCCTTTTTCTCCTCTTTCTCTTTTTAAGTGATCACAAACCACTTCAAAATCCGTTACAGATTTGTCAAGGTGTTTTTACATTCCCATGGAAAGTTTCAGGATTTAATCTTTTTTCTTTGTGCAAAAATTTAAATATGATTTATGGTCTGAAACTCCTTAGCTATGATTCTTGATTTCTTGAAAACTGCTCAGTGGTTCTAGGGTCACTCCTGTGAGTTCTTTCCTGGTGCCATGCTACAGTATAGCACTGTTGGAAGATGTGGGTGCAATGAGTATGCTGGATGGCTTGCTTCCTCTCTTAAGCTAATGAATTATTCCCAAGTAATTTTGATGGATGTAGGTCAAGGACAGGAGGAAGGATGACAGAAAGACATGAGCAGGTGTTAAGCACTTGCTTCGTGTGATACATGCGACGCACTCTGTCTTCATTGTATCATTTCACTCTCATTAAAACTCAACGAAGTACTGACCAGGCGTGGTGGCTCACATCTGTAATCCCAGCATTTTGGGAGGCCAAGGCAGGTGGATCACTTGAGGTCAGGAGTTCGAGACCAGCCTGACCAACGTGGTGAAACCTTCTCTCTGCTAAAAATACAAAAATTAGCTGGTCATGGTGGTGTAATCACCTGTTATGCCAACTACTTGCGAGGCTAAGGCAGGAGAATCGCTTGAACCTGGGAGGCCGAGGTTGCAGTGAGCCGAGATTGCGCCACTGTACTCCAACCTGGGGCACAGAGCAAGACTCCATCTCAAAACACACACACACACACACACACACACGCACACACACACACAGACACACACACACACACCAACCCCCCTGCCAAAACAAACAAACAAACAAACAACTCAATGAAGTAGGGATTATTAGTTCCACTTTAGAGTTGGAGAAACAGAGGCACAGGAAGTTTCAGAGAAGTTACATGAGATGCTCAAGGTCACACAGCTGGTATATATGATGTACGCAGAATTCATATTCAGCTCTGTTTGGCTCCAAAGTCTCTGTTCTTTCCACTGGACCACAGAGCTCAACTTGGCAACTATGATATGGCAAAACCCCACCAATTTTTTTTTTGGTAAGGCTCATCGTAGAACCCCTTTTATATAGGACCTGATTCATAAAATGGCAGTTTATTGTTTTCAACACGTCTATTGTGTACAGTGTGGCATAGTGGCAGCGTTGCTCTCTGGGACACAGGGAGGTCAAGTGACTTGGAGAGTATCCCATAGTAAAATGTGTAGCTCAGAGGTCAGTAATTCATCAGCTCTGAGGGCTCCCCAGAAATAGTGGGGCCTCTGAGAGGTGCCCGTGGTCAGACTTGTCCCTGCCACTGCTGGGAGCCAGGGGAGCTCTGCAGATCCACAGGGCTGGCACTCAGAAGGGGGCCTGGCTGGAGTGTGCCAGGCAGCATAGGCCAGACAGAAGGTGGGGACAGTGAGGGGCTACAGCAGTGGCCCAGGCAGGGACAGGAGAGCTGCAGACACAGCTGAGGCAATGGGATGGAGAGGTGGGTGGGAGTGGATGTTGGTGATGTGGAAACAGCAAAAGTGGGTGAAGGGTTGGAAAGAGAGGGTGAAGGAGAGAGAGCAAGAGGAAAAATGCTAAGAAGGTTCCTGGGATGCTGACCTGGGCCCCTGGGGCCAGGAGGCTTCTATATAGCTTGAGGGGTAGGGTTGGGGAGGAGCAGGGGCCGGGGAAATGGATTTGATTAGGATGGTTTGAGTCTGATGTGTATTTGGGCCATCCAGGATGGGTTGAGTCTGATGTCTATGTGAGTCATCCAGGCAAAGAATTTCTTAAGGTCTGGGGATAGTGAGAGGGCTTTGGGGTTACTGCTGTGAGGGGCACTATTTTCTAGAGTCACTGAACGGGAAGCCCTCCCCTGTATCAACCTTCCTGCAGGACCCACACTCCTTTTGTCCACCCGGCGTGGGATTCTGCCTGGGCATGTGCATACATGCGTAAACCCTACACACTCGTCCACACATGCCACCCACTCCCCTCAAACACACAATACCCATGCATGTGTGTACACCCTTACACACCCACATATGCACTCCTCCCGCATACACACTCACACGTTGACCTTGTGTACACTCATATCCACTCCCACACTCCCCTCATAGACACACACTTACCCCCGACACACATGCAGACACTCACCCCACGTGCATCCCCCAACACACCTGCATCCAGACTCGTCACAAACTCCCACTCCCAATAGCTCTTGCTGCATTGAACTCCGCTCTCAGCCTCCCCAGAGAGTGGCCACTGTCAGGGGACTGGATGCCCCGGGCAGGCGTGGGAGCTGCAGCAGAGTGACAGCCAGGCAGCCCACACTTGGGATGGCTCCAGCGTCTTTTACTGTCATTGCCCTGTGGGTGCTGGCTGGGGCTGGCCAGCTGGAATCCAGCCTCTGAAGGACTGGAAGCCCTTCTGGTCTTCTTAATCCCAGGCTTCCAGAAAACCCAAGAGCAGGACGTCCTGGGAGTGGAACACAGGTGGGAACTGGGAGAGTTTCTAGAGCGCTCTCATCTGGCTCGTGCAGTTGAGGAAACCAAGGCTAGAGAGGGACTGGCTTGCCCAGGATCTCCCTGCCAGGAGGTGGCAGGCTGGGTCCCCAGGCTGATTCTACCTGACCCAGATGCTCTCAGTGTGCCGTGGCTGACAAGTTTGACCACAGAGGGATCAGATGTGGGCTCAGGGTGTGCAGGTTGGGCACAGGGCCCGCCACCGGTAATACAGCCAGGTGTTGGGCTATGGGGCTGGTTCTGCTCCTCGTCCTGTCCCACAGGGACCTGCCTCCCTGGCGCTGGGCCTGGCAGGCGACTGGGAGCGGATGGCGAGGGCAGATGTCAGGCAGCTCCAAGTTCTGGCCCCTCTAGCCCAGAATCCTTACCCTGATGGGACGCATAAGGATAGGGTAGGCAAAGGGCTGCTGTCTTTCCTGAAATCACTCTCATCACGTCCCTGAACAGCCTAGTTTCCCTTTAAAAATCACTATTTATGGAGCTTTTATTTAAGAATTATCTAAAACCTTCTTGAACTTGACTTTTGCCTCGGCCTCTACCACCTCTTGGAGGGAAATGAGTACTATAAATTGCATCCTACCACACAAAGTTGGTCTACCTTTGATTTGCCTTGAATTCCCCTGAGTTTGAGATCTATTTGAGGCACTGGGATCAGTGGCCAGGGCTTCTGCTCCCCTTTCTGGGGCCTGTGCAGTTTTCACCCCACAGCATGGGAGACCAGCTCCAGCTTGAGAGTCCAGCTTCAAACCTACCTAGTCTTTTGGGGTAAGATTCTTCTCCTCCTCCTAACCAGTCTCCTCACACCCCACCGAGCACTGCTGTCCATGGATAGCATGGGGATTGGCCCTTTCTTGCTTGTTCACGTGTTTTCTCTTTCTTTGGGACATATTGTCATCATCATCATTATTACTATGTGGCTTTATTTTTCTCCCCAAATATCATTTCTTATCCTATCACCTGACAGGACAGGGTTAGCCTGTTGATGGTCTTCCTTCTAGATTTTCTCCTAGGCAGAGGTCTTATTTAGTGTTTTCCTGTTTTGTTTTGTTTTTGAAGTTGGAGGCTAATCCCTTCTAATTCAGAGGGCATTTCCAGACCTGAGGCTCCAGCCATGGCTTGCATGGGAAAAATGAGTCACAGTTGCTATTCATAGTTGGAATTTAAAAATTAAGAGCAGGGCAGTACATGCTGGGAGCTGGTGCTGGGCTCAATGCCTTGAGACATATCTGGAGAATCCTATGTTTAGAGAACTTACATTCTAGTTGGAGTGATGAGATCCGCCCATATGAAAAGTTGGGTGACACCACAGGCATTACATCATCACAAATGCCACAAAGCTGCTTGGAGAACTTGGCATATTGAGAAGCACAGAGATTGGTGGTGTCTTCAGGAATTCACAGGGGCAAAGATCCAGTGAGGTGGTCAGGGAAGCCTTCCTGAGGGAGGTGGCATAGCAGCTGAGCTTTGAAGTCTGAGTCAGTTTGGACATCATGGATGGGGTGGGAGGGATTGGGGAAGAAACCTAGGGAGATATTTGGAGGTGGGGAAGCTCCAGGATGTCTGGAGGCCTGGAAGTAGCTCAGGTAGGTCGGGGCAGTGGATTGGAGTCAGGAATGACCCCTCGGTTGAGGAGTCTGCCCTGGAGGAAGCAGGGAATTGTGGGGGCTGACAAAGAGGCTGTGATGGAGGTTACTGATTCAGGGGAAGGTCAGCAGAAGGTATCTTAGGTCTGCTTTAAGAAACCATGAAGGGGCTACTGAGAAGATGAGCATCTGCCAAGGAGTCAGCCTTGTCCTATCATCTCTTGGTCCCACCTTCCTTATACCCAGAGCCAGAGTTGGCCTTAGACTGATGTGACTGGAGTGAGCCTAGCATATGCACCTGTGATGACAATCTGGAGGCAGTAGAATGTCCATAGAGGTTAAAGAGCACACAGAGCCTTCAAATTCCAGGTCAAACCCATTAAAACCCACCAGGAGAGGGCCTCAAGGAACTTACCAGTAGTCAGACAGAGTTAGGGTTATCAGCCCACTGCAGGGAGGGAGAGAGCACATCATGGGAACTGTGGGGCATCGTAAAGGGGGAGTTGTAGGAGGGACACTTAACAGAGTTTGGGGGCTGGAGTTAATTAGGGCATCGTCTTGGTCAGAATTTGAAGGGTTGCTGGAACAGTCCGAGGTCACATCCTTAGAACACACCAGCCATTAGGGAATTACTGTCAGATCAGTTTGTCTGTGGTCTTATCTTGGAACAGATGGTTGTGAATGAGCTGGTGTCAAAAGACTTTGAGCTTAGATAGTCTGTGATGAGCCTTCATCCCAGTGGTACGGTTATCTGTTTTCTGAGTCATCACACAGGCCTTTCTGCAAGTTGTGGCTTTTGTTCCAAGTCTCAGTTTCCTGTTCATTGCCTAGCTGCCCACAGGACCATCTTCTACTTCAAGTTTGTCCTTGGGCAAGTTACTTGACCTCTCTGAGCCTTGGTCCCCTCAGTGATTAAGTGGCGATAATAACAGTAGCTACACCATGGAGTTCTGAGGATTAAATGAATTAATATATGTGGAGCACCTAACAGTGCCTGGCATACAGGGGGTGCAATGGAAATGTCAGCCATTATTACAACTGCAAGCCTTCAAGATCCAGGAAAAGAATGTTGATGTCTCAAAAGAAAGGATAGTCTGCAAGTTTATTTTGCACTTCAGGAGAAAAAAAGGGAACAGCAATATGAGATACCTTTGCCAGGACAGACACTGTCCTGGGAGCAGCCGTCGTGATCTAGAACAAACAAGTCCGGTGAGACTGATGTGATCTTCTGAGAAAGAGAGAAGGAAGGAGCTCAAGGGATCCTTTGAGGTTTGGCCCATCTGCAGATAAACGGTGGTGGTGATGCACTCTTCCTTAGTTTAGCTGAAGACAGGGCAGGAGGAAATGAAGTGAGGCAATAACACTGAGAATTTGGATTTGACAGTAGAAGAGGCATCTGACTCTGAGTTGCTGAGTATTGGGATTGGGGGAGGCTAAGAGACTATGGGCTCCTGGCCACATCTCATCAGAGTGGAAGTTGTAGTGCAGAGGAGGGACCTCTGGTCTGGGGGTCAGGCAGTCTCATTCCTGGTATTGAACCTGCCTCTGAGTAGCAGGGGCATGGCTTTCTGCCACTCAATCCTCACTCTGGGTCTTAGGCTCCCCTTTTGTAAAAGGGAGGATTCTGGGTAGATGGGCCCTTCAGGCCTCTTGCTTTCTTGGTTTCAAGGTGTCCTGGAGATTACTTTCATTCTTTCTCGTAACTGCACAATATTCCCCAATAATGCATGTTTCCCTATTGATAGACGTTTCGTTGTTTCCAGTCTTTTGTACTTACCAGCCATAGAGCACATTTGGTTTGTGTATCTGCATGGGGTTATATGCATTTTATCTTTAAGATGCTAAGTGGAATTGCGGTAGACAGGATTTGAGCATTTGTGATTTTCATGGTCATTGCCAAATCACTGTCCTTAGAGGTTGCACCAAATTATAATCTTACTGCCAACTGTGGGCCCTGCTGTTTTACTTATGTGGTGAGGAGTAGTGGGTGGGAGGTCTTGGTGATCAAGCGATCAATACATCTTCCACTTCTAAGGTTACATGACCTCAGGGCCCTGCTCTGGTCAGATCCCATTTCTTAAGGCCCCTAGTGCTTAGCCAAGCTTGGCTTTTTGCATCTCAGTTTCTGCTGCTTCCTCTCACCTTGGCTTTTCTGCTCTCCAGCTACCATTAATAAGAGAGAGAGAAAGCGAGAGACAGAGAATGTGTTCCGGGTGCTCAGTGTCTTACTGGTGCTGTGCCTGCAACTATCATCATTCCAGCTTCTGTGAACACACACCTGGATTCCCACAGTTAAGGTGGAGGAGGAGGAGCCAGCCAGCTGTGTGTGCAATAGTGAAGGACTGAACCTGTAGGCTGTGAGACTGAGGGGCAAACTCACCATCCAGGGTTGCACTGAGCCTCGGCTGAAGGCTCACCCTTAATGAGCTGAACAAACCTTCTGACACTTGCTGTCAGTTTCACCCCAGGAAGATGCTGGCAGGGCCTAAATCTTGGTTATGACCTGGAGCCATGCCCAGAAACACTCAAATCTATCACCAATAATTGTCCACGGGCCTGGCTGAGGGGGACCCTCCCTGACAAACAAACAAGTGGAAATCTGTCACAAAGGAAGCAAACACGCCCCGTGACCAGGAGTGCCACTTGTTCCTCCCGTTCTCATTGGTTTGGCTGCCGCATGGTAAACTCACTTTAAGCATCGTTTCTTCAATTGTCCAGGCTCATGAAAATGGTCAGCAAGTCATCCTTAAACTCTACACATGCCTTTGTAATGTCTACGGGAGCTCCTGCCTCACCCCCAGTTATTTATTCATCAAACATCTCCTGGGCACCAGTGTGTGTCAGGTGCTGGCTGTGCATGGGTGGCAGATGCCCAAGGCTCTGTCTCCACTCTGGGGAAGTTGCTGAGATGAAGCTCCCAAAGTGAAAAGTGACAAGTGTCATAGACCAGGCAGGTAAGACATGCCTGATGGATTCAGACACCCCCTAATGACAGCTCTCTTTGTTGGCATTCCCTTAGCACCTGATAATTTTGAGAGTTGAATGAAGGGAGAGAACCAGGGTAGAAAGGAGAGGGCAGCCCCTTGGGGAGGGCAGGTTGACGTCTTTGCAGGAGAGAGCTTAGCTCTTGGCATTTGCTGGTTTAACAGGGTCACTGGCAAGTAGCTTTGGGTTGGGTGAGTTTGCTGAAAGATAATTATGGTGGCATTGGTTGGAGAAAGGAAAGAGATTTCCTAGGGGCCTCTGTACTTGGCCTTTGCGGATGAGATGACACTATTGACTATCCTTAATAGGACGTGTGCTCTGAGTCAGCTGATTAATTTTCACTCTTGCAGTTGAGCAAGGATTTGCATGGAGCCTTTGCATTTTCTCACCAAGTCCCCTTTGCTATCGATTGATTCATTTCAACATACATTTGGTAAGTTCCTACTATGTGCCAGCAGGGAGCTGGACAGCTAAGGTTCTACCTCATGGAGTTGACATTCTATATGGGTACTAGTTTCCTGTCCCCAGCTGTGACGAGAGCCCATCCCAGGGAGGGGCACTTGGATCTCAGTAGGAGACCTTGAAAAAGTCTTCATGTTCCAAAGGGGTGAGGCCCTACTGAAGGAATCTCAGGTATGGGACTGCTTACCCAATGTGAACAAAAGGGGGACCCCAGCAAGCCAGATTCAGTCAAGTAGCTGGACATGCAGGAATCACAGCCTGGGACTGAGCCGTGTGTGTGTGATCTATATACCTCCCTGGGCCCCTTTCTCCTGGACCCGTGGATGCCCAGTGAGAGCAGGAAGGGCAGGGGCACCGTGGAGCCCAGCTCCCTGGAGTGGGGCCGATGATGCCAGGCTCCCTGGGCTAAAAGCCTCTTGTCAGCAGAGTAATTGGATCTGACTTGCAGCAGGCAGGGAGCAGAGGTATTCAAGTCAGTTGGTGCTATTTTTAAACGCCCTCTCTTCCCCGAGTGCAGATCTCAGCTCAGCGGGAGAGAACGGCTCATCTCAGAGCCCTGGGAATCAAAGCACAGCCCCCTCCCCTCAAGGTTTAAGTCCTCCGAACCCCATCCTTCAAAATCAGATCTCAAATTGGGCAACTGCCCACAAATCCTGCCATGATCATATGTCCACTTTGGGGAAGGATGGACTCCTGGGGCCATGCGGTCGAGGGCTGGTTTGGGTTGGTTGCCCAGTTGGCCAGAAGCAGACCCACAGCCTTGGTCTCTTTGTTGCCTGGCAGCCCCAGAGGCTCATCACTAAGCCTGCAGGCAAACATGTCCCTGCCCGTCTGCTGCTGTCTTGACCTTTGGTAGCAGCTCACAGCTGCCTGTCAGGCTCTGAAAACAGCAGAAAGCAGCCACCCTCCTGCCAAATGTCCCGCTAGGAGCTGAGCGTCATACTGAGTGCTGCCCAGGGTAGCGGGACGGGATCAGGGAGGCCGATGTCCAGTCATGCTGCTGATGAAGCTGCCTAGCTGGTCAGTTTCTTCTCACTTGTCACACTTCCTCTCCCTTTCCTACTCCAGTAGCTGGCTATAAAATGCTCTCCCTCCAGAGGATGTGGTCTGGCCAGAAGGGAATTGCTGGTGATCCTGACTACCCCCATCCCTCCCAACTCTTAGGAAAGGACAAGGCCACCTCAGGCAGGTGCCGAGATGCTGCTAACAGCCAACGCGGAGTGACCACCCTTCATGCTCCAGACGGCACACCTGTGGGCCAGGGGCTGCCATATCTTGTTATAGATAAGGACCAAGACCCAAAGGGGAGCCCTCTGTCAAGGTCACTAGCAGATCCTTCCTCTCTCCCTGACTAGGACTCTCAAAAATCCCCCAGAATTCCTGGGGTCTCTGGATGCAAAGAATGAGGGATGCTTCCACGTCAAACAACACAGCCCCTCTCCGAGAAGCTGGAGGAGTTCCAGAAGTCTTCCCGCCTTAGCGGGGGGAAGGGGGAGCTCAACTCTGTGGCACTCTGTTCAAGTTTGTTGCTTTGGGTGACAGATCTTGAACTCGGTTTTGAAAATTGTTTGGTTAAAACATTGCAAGCTGGGAACCCTGCCAGGACCTCTTTTCTCTCTAGTGGAATTAGAATAAGGCAGGCTGCCCCGACCCGTTTCAAGGGTACTGATGCTCAAGTTTTATAAAGCAGCATCGCTCAAGCCCAGCCCTATCCAGAAGTGGATCATGCGGTGACGTCCCAGGGACCCTGGGAAGACACTCCCATCCCAAAATCTATCTGCACGAGCCTGTCCCACGGTGCCCAAACCCGCAGCCTTGTAGGGCTTTCCTTGAGCTTTATAGTCAGTTCCGAGTGGGGTAGCTGAGCACTCCCTGGGTTTGGAGTCCTGCAGAGCTCTGCAGGCTCTGTGGAAACCACATCTGCCTTGTTTTGTTGGCCCTGCGACCTGGGCTATGGGATAGCAAGTTGTTTACTTTCTTTGAGTCTCAGTTTACTTATCTCTTACCTGGGGAGGGAAGGAGAGCTGACATCTGGGGAGAGGAGTGGGAGATAGTTGTTTGAGGCCCTGGGAACCCAGGGCAAAGGGGTGGGAGATGAGAAAGGTCAGGAGAGCAGCGCCTTTTCCGTTCTGCTCTGCTCACATTTAAAAATCATTTTACTCTTAAAAACTGCTCTGTGTGTTTTAAAAAGCACATTACATATGCACATGGTAAGAATTCCTATGGTGCAAAAGGATGTACATACAGAGAAAAACACTCCTGCCCTTGCCCCAGCTGCCCAGGTTCTCTCCTCATGGGGAGCCCCTGTTGTTATGTCTCATGGATCCTTCCAGAAATCATCTGCGTGTTTACTTTTCTGCACATACACTGTAATCTAAACCACATAATTTAATTCAAAGTCATGCAGCATGCTCAGGTTCCTCTCTTAAAAATGTTTGTTATAACATCCTTAATACCAGCCTCATTTGTGTAGGGTGCTCTACAATTTTCGAAGCACCGTCCCCCAGCAGTTCTCATCTAAATCCATGGCTTTCTGGAGGTAGAGACGGCAATATCGTTATGCTCATTTTGCAGGTCAGGAAGCTGAGGCTCAGAGAGGCTAGGCTGCTTGCCTGAGGCCACATAGTGAGTGACTGATTAAGATAGGACCTGAACACAACCTGCCTGACTCTCTGGGAAGATGTGTCCAGTGCTTCCTTAAGGGAAACTGCTTTAATCCCCCTATGCTGTGTTGGTAAACAGCAGATGTTTATAAATAATCATTAGCCTTGCAAACCAGGGCTCTGTGTGGATGCTGTTTACAGGCAGGCCTGACTAACCCCAGCAGGCCATGGGGCAGGTGGTGGAGACTCAGACCACAGCTGACTTCTATGTGTGCACATACACATGTACACACATGTACACACACACACCACAGGTGCTACAACATGCATGTACATTCACATATCCATGAATAGACATAAACCTGCACATGAACACATACACGTTCACACAAATTCCATAGACATATGCTCACACATGCCCATATCCATACCTACACCATGCACACACACATGCTTATACATTCATGCTCATGCCATATACTACACAATACTACATACACACACACAGGTGCACACTCACAGACACATGCACAGACACACTGCCTTGAGACTCCAAAAGGGCAAACTCAGCACGTGGAATCCTGGTCCTCAGGGCCTCCTTTGCCCCAGTGTGGAGGGCAGGTTGCACAGGCCTCTGGGAAAGGCCATATGAGTGGCTGTGTTAGGTTCATTGGGAGCCATTTCACCCCCAGGAAACATTTTCATTTTGTGCCATCACAGCCTTGCGAATGGGGAGCGTGCACTTCCACCCGGGGCTGCAAGAGGATGTGTGAGGGAGCAGCGGCTGAGCTGAGCCGCAGTCCTGCTGGGCCTTTATTCTCAGCTCATGGACACCCCACCAGCTTCAGATAACATCTGGAGCCAAAACCCAGGAAATGGGCAGGGGAAGGAGCGGAAGCCAAGTCAGCCTGTGTGTTGCCACAGTTTCAGGGCCTGGTGGAGTCCCTGTGTCAATCCAGAGTGTCCCCTGCCCAGGCCTACATGACCTCTGCCAGAGTTTGACTGACACTCATTGAAATGTGAATACCCACGTGAGCCCCAAGGCAGTGTCCTTACCAGTAATTTGCTGAAGGAGCCCCTCCCTGGTGCACTTGGCCCTTTATTGAGAACGTGTTTTGATGGTGCTGAGAGTGATAGAAAGACAGGCTTGGAATCAAACAGGCTCCAGATTCCCCAGCTAGGCCAAGTGATGCTGAGCAAGTCTTTCTAACCCTTGAGTCTCAGTTTCTTCATCTCTAAAATGGGAATAATGTCCATAATGCATTGCACTGGATGGTTGTGGGGCTGAATTTGGGAAAAGCTTTGTGACAGGTGAAGTGATAACGCTGATATGACTGCGATCATCACAGAGGGACTGAAACAGAGTTCATGAGGGACCTGGAGTGCCAGGTGGAAGGAGGGGTAAGCAGGGAGGCAGGAAATAGTGGTTGAAACCTTGAAAATGGAAACCAATTTGGACACCCTGTGCTGCACCAGCTGGCCACTCAGGGCTGGGGTTTGTCCTCAGCCTTCCTGACTTTGCTGCTGGCATTTTCATGGCTAATTAACATGTCATGGGGGTGGAGAGGAAGAAAAACTCAAAACAATTGATTTGTCTATTTGCCAGCACATCTGGGAAAAGGCTGAGTGTGGGAGGTCAAAATCAAGGCTAAAAATCAGTGGTTTACGTTCTCAAGAAAACACAGGGATCCGCAGGAAAGCTCTAGGAAATCAAAGTTCAACTACAAACTCTTGAGAGAGCAGTGGGCATGGAGGGAGGAGGCATTTAAAGCTCTTCTGGCTTTGCGAGGAGAAGGGTGACACAGAAACCTGGCTCATGGATAAGGAAGCCAAAGGAAGTCAATGAAGAAGTCATCATCCATCCTTCCCTCCCTCCGTCCGTAAGCATCCGCCAAGCACCCAGATTGCATCCAGCCCTGTCCTAAGGGTGCTCTGGGTGTCACAGGGAGACAATACAGGGACTTTGCTCTCTAAGCATTCAGATCCACATTCAAAACAATGAAAGTGCAACTCAAAATTGAGTCCCTACCTCAATAAATGGCAACGCCATCTGTATCAGTTAGCTTTCTCTGTGTAGCAATCACTCCAAAATTTGGCCTTAAAACAACAACCATTTATGTAGCTCACAATTCAGTGGGTTGGTAATTTGAGTTGGGCTCAACTGGGAAGTCCTTTTGGTCTTCTTGGGTTCACTCACATGGCTGCGGTCAGCTGGGACGGATGAGTCTAGGACAGTTTATTTGTGCATCACATGGTCTTTCATTCTCCAGCAGGTTAGCCTGGGCTTGTTCTTATGGTAGAGGCCAGAGACCAAGAGAAAGTGGAAATTGCAAGGTATCTTGAGGCCTGGGCTCAGAATTGGCATGATGTCACTTCTGCCACATTCTATTGGCCTAAGTCAGTCACATGGCCATGCCCAGATGCAAGGGGTGGGAAAGTAGATTCTGCCTTTAATGGGAGGAACTTGTATGGGAGGGTGAGCGTACAGGGAGGGGAGAAATTGAGGCCATTTTTGCAAACTATCAGCCACACCAGTCTTCTAGTTGCTTAGCAAGCAAGATACGGAGTCCATCTGGTCCTCTGTCTCTCAGGTTTTACATCCAATCCATGAACAAATCTTGTCACCTGTACCCTTGAAATGAAATATATTTTGGATCCGACCATTCCTTTCACCTTCCCCCCATTGCCACCCTGGTCCAAGAAACCGTCATCTCTTCCCTGGTTCCTGCTTCTTGCCTTTGCCTTCTGCAGCCTATTCTATTCAGCAGCCAGAGAGTCAAAACCTGTCACTTCTCTGCTCAGATACACTCCTCAGAGTCAAAAGCAACATCCTATAATGACCAGTGAGGTACTGCACCATCTGTCTCCCCAGCCCCCAAGATCAGTATCACCTAAACTCCTACCACTCAAGCCTCTTGATGTTGCTAAAAATGCAGGCTTGCCCTCACCATAGGGCCTTTGTGTGTGCAGTTCTGTCTGTCCAGAAAGCACTTTGCCTGGATATCTACCTGCTCAGTCCTTCACCTTCTTCAGCTCTTTACGCAACAGTTACCTTCTCAGTGAAGGTTCTCTTGGCAGTCATATTTAAAATGGAAACCCCCTCAACCTTTTCTTCTTCCCTGCTTCATGTTTTTCCATAGCTCTATCATCATCAATACATGTCATATTTTCTTATATGTCTACTTATTGGATAGGCCAGTGCTGTCCAATAGAAGTATAATGTGAGGCCAGGCACAGTGGCTCACACCTGCAATCCCAGCACTTTGGGAGGCCGAGGTGGGTGGATCACATGAGGTCAGGAGTTCGAGACCAGCCTGGCCAACAAGGTGAAACCCCATTTCTACTAAAAATACAAAAATTAGCCGGCCATGGTGGCGGATGCCTATAATCCCAGCTACTCAGGAGGCTGAGGCGGGAGAATCGCTTGAACCTGGGAGGAGGAGGTTGCAGTGAGCCGAGATCACGCCATTGCACTCCAGCCTGGGCGACTGAGCAAGACTCCGTCTCATAAAATAAATAAATAAAATAAAAATAAAAATTTTTTAAAAGTATAATGTAAGACACATATATAATTTAATTTTTCTTTTTTTTTTTTTTAATTCTTTTTTTTTTTTTTTTAAATTTATTTATTATTATTATACTTTAAGTTGTAGGGTACATGTGCATAACATGCAGGTTTGTTACATATGTATACTTGTGCCATGTTAGTCTGCTGCACCCATCAACTCGTCATTTACATCAGGTATAACTCCCAATGCAATCCCTCCCCCCTCCCCCCTCCCCATGATAGGCCCCGGTGTGTGATGTTCCCCTTCCTGAGTCCAAGTGATCTCGTTGTTCAGTTCCCACCTATGAGTGAGAACATGCGGTGTTTGGTTTTCTGTTCTTGTGATAGTTTGCTAAGAATGATGGTTTCCAGCTGCATCCATGTCCCTACAAAGGACGCAAACTCATCCTTTTTTATGGCTGCATAGTATTCCATGGTGTATATGTGCCACATTTTCTTAATCCAATCTGTCACTGATGGACATTTGGGTTGATTCCAAGTCTTTGCTATTGTGAATAGTGCTGCAATAAACATACGTGTGCATGTGTCTTTATAGCAGCATAATTTATAATCCTTTGGGTATATCCCCAGTAATGGGATGGCTGGGTCATATGGTACATCTAGTTCTAGATCCTTGAGGAATCGCCATACTGTTTTCCATAATGGTTGAACTAGTTTACAATCCCACCAACAGTGTAAAAGTGTTCCTATTTCTCCACATCCTCTCCAGCACCTGTTGTTTCCTGACTTTTTAATGATCGCCATTCTAACTGGTGTGAGATGGTATCTCATTGTGGTTTTGATTTGCATTTCTCTGATGGCCAGTGATGATGAGCATTTTTTCATATGTCTGTTGGCTGTATGAATGTCCTCTTTTGAGAAATGTCTGTTCATATCCTTTGCCCACTTTTTGATGGGGTTGTTTGTTTTTTTCTTGTAAATTTGTTTGAGTTCTTTGTAGGTTCTGGATATTAGCCCTTTGTCAGATGAGTAGATTGCAAAAATTTTCTCCCATTCTGTAGGTTGCCTGTTCACTCTGATGGTAGTTTCTTTTGCTGTGCAGAAGCTCTTTAGTTTAATTAGATCCCATTTGTCAATTTTAGCTTTTGCTGCTGTTGCTTTTGGTGTTTTAGACATGAAGTCTTTGCCCATGCCTATGTCCTGAATGGTACTACCTAGGTTTTCCTCTAGGATTTTTATGGTATTAGGTCTAACATTTAAGTCTCTAATCCATCTTGAATTAATTTTCGTATAAGGAGTAAGGAAAGGATCCAGTTTCAGCTTTCTACTTATGGCTAGCCAATTTTCCCAGCACCATTTATTAAATAGGGAATCCTTTCCCCATTTCTTGTTTTTCTCAGGTTTGTCAAAGATCAGATGGCTGTAGATGTGTGGTATTATTTCTGAGGACTCTGTTCTGTTCCATTGGTCTATATCTCTGTTTTGGTACCAGTACCATGCTGTTTTGGTTACTGTAGCCTTGTAGTATAGTTTGAAGTCAGGTAGCGTGATGCCTCCAGCTTTGTTCTTTTGACTTAGGATTGTCTTGGAGATGCGGGCTCTTTTTTGGTTCCATATGAACTTTAAAGCAGTTTTTTCCAATTCTGTGAAGAAACTCATTGGTAGCTTGATGGGGATGGCATTGAATCTATAAATTACCTTGGGCAGTATGGCCATTTTCACGATATTGATTCTTCCTATCCATGAGCATGGTATGTTCTTCCATTTGTTTGTGTCCTCTTTTATTTCACTGAGCAGTGGTTTGTAGTTCTCCTTGAAGAGGTCCTTTACATCCCTTGTAAGTTGGATTCCTAGGTATTTGATTCTCTTTGAAGCAATTGTGAATGGAAGTTCATTCATGATTTGGCTCTGTGTTTGTCTGTTATTGGTGTATAAGAATGCTTGTGATTTTTGCACATTAATTTTGTATCCTGAGACTTTGCTGAAGTTGCTTATCAGCTTAAGGAGATTTTGGGCTGAGACAATGGGGTTTTCTAAATATACAATCATGTCATCTGCAAACAGGGACAATTTGACTTCTTCTTTTCTAGCAGCCACATTACAAAAGTGAAAACAGGCTAAGCATGGTGGCTTATGCCTATAATCTTAGCACCTGAAGGCAGGAGGATCACCTGAGGCCAGGAGTTTGCGACCAACCTGGGCAACATAGTTAGACCTCATCTCTACAAAAAATAAAAAAATTAGCTTGGCTTGGTGGCACATGCCTGTACTGCCAGCTACTTAGGAGACTCAGGTGGGAGGATCGCTTAAGCCCAGGAGATAGAAGCGGCAGTGAGCCGTGATCATGCCACTGCACTCCAGCCTGGGGGACAAGGCAAGACACTGTCTCAAAAAAAAATAAAAATAAAAAAGTGAAAATGAGAAATTAATTATAATAATATGCATTGTTCAATTAACTACATCCAAAATATTATCAGTATTTAATTAACTTTAAAAGTTACTAATTTTTAAAATTATTTTGTTTGTACTAAGTCTCTGAAGTCTTGTGTCTATTTTACATACAACAGCACACGTGAATTTGAACTAGCCACATTTCACATTTGGGAACCACACTGGACAGGACAGAACTAGATTGCAGTTCCACAAGGGCAAGGATTTTTAACTGCTTTGTCACGACTACGTCCCTAGTACCTAGAACAATGTCTCACATGTAGAAGGCATGCAATAAATATTTGGTGATTGAATAAGTCAAGTTCTGAATCAAATGCAATTATGTGGAAAGATAGTTGCAGACCCAGAAAAGAGCTATCAACTGGCTATGTCCATGCTCTGGGCTGTGAGGGCAGGACTCTGAAGGGGAGAAGGTAGTTTTTCTCTCCCAGTCTTGCCAACTCATTCAGCACCTCCGTGGTTTTCCATTTTCTCTGGACAGACAGAAAATCTTGCAAGTTCATCCACATTAGGAAACATTAGCAAGTTAATATGTTGCCCTCTTTTGGGCATTTGCACTTTGAAAGTAGAAGTGAGAGAGAGCGAGCAATGCTTAATCCAAAGCAATGATTCCCTCCTGGAGAATTTTTGGCTCTAGTGGGAACGCTATTACTGGACCATGAATCTTTCTGATGTCCCCGAGTTCACCCCAGAAGTAGGCTGTCAGCCAGGGTGCTTCTGTTGACAGGCTGCCCTTGGGTGGCCTGTTGCTGGGTGCCCTGGCTACTCTCCCCTGCCTGGTATTTTACTACAGACGGTGCTGGAGCTCGATGGGGAGAGGGGGACTTGGGAGGCGCGAGTGCTCTCCGAGTCCGGGAATATCTCCAATTCAAGGAAATCACTGAGCCATCTTCTGCAGCCAGCCCTAGGCCAGACCTCGGGAAGGGTGAAAAGCCTCTATACTTATAAGACGCTTTCACTGGGGGAAGGAGTTGGAGGGCTTCATAGCATTCTCCCTGCTAGGTGGGCAAGCAAGACACAACATGCTCATTTTGCAGATTGGAAAGCTGAACTCCAGAGACAGGAAGTGGGTACCCGAGTCACTCCCCTGAGAGCCTGCCGGGACTCTCCTCTAGGGGAGCGGGCACAATCTCAGCCTGAGGGGTCCTTTGGGTCTAGCTGGAGTGACTGGGTCGAAGGGCTGCTGGCCTGAAATAACTGCATGATATTAAGCAATGAGCGGAGTGGGCAGCGCACAGCTGGACCAGGCCTCCTGGGGAAGGCCGACAGGGGTGGGGACAGGGCAGTCACAAGGCAGGGGCAGCCAAGGGCCTGATGGAGCCCCTCCAGGTAACTGGAGATGGATAGGCCTCTGTTGCTTGTTAGGCATATGGGATCTGCCAGCTCCAAGAAACCTACAGCTCTGCCTTTCCCAGGCATCTCCTCCCTCCCCTCTTCCTCTTTGCAACCTTTTGTTATCTCTCTTCCCCTGCTCTCCTCTGACCTCTCTTTCCTGTCTTCCTTTCTCATGTATTTCCACGGACGTCCACCTACTCTCTCTCATGCACAACTCCCCTCCCCAACACCCCAGAGTGCTAGACAGGGCTGCCCCATGAGTGGTGATGGTCAGGAATCTAATTTTACTGACTCCGGCTCCCTCCAAAAGCAAGCAGATATCCACTTACTGATGTGATCTGATTTCAGGGGCGCGTGGAGGTCAGGAACTCCCATGGCGCTTCCACTCACTGGCTGCTGTCTGAAATCCCACCATTAGAACTTCATAGCACCAGCTCCTTAAAATGTAACCGCTCCTGAGAAAAGTCACGATCCAAGCTCTTCTCCTAAACTCTTCCCCATCATCACACATCAGAATGAATGGCTCTGGGAGCCAGGCTTGGGGGGGAACAGAGGAGGCCACAGGAGGAAGGGGCATCAGATGAAACAATTTTCCCAGGAGAAATGGGAGGCAGAGGAATCAAACTACTCTCTGTCCTGTCCACCATAGTCACAGGGCCAGGCTTGTGTAAGCAGAGTGTGTGTTCTGTACACCTCAATAGGAAGGGGCCCCATCGAAGTGGCTTTCTGACCTGGGTCCCCTCCTTTGGGCACCAGACAATGCTAATGTGGTCCAGGTAGCCACCCTAGCATGTCTTGGAAGTTATTGGGGTTTGGGCCAGATGTGGTGGCTCACACCTGTAATCCCAGCACTTCGGGAGGCCGAGGAGGGCAGATCACCTGAAGTCAGGAGTTCGAGACCAGCCTGGTCAACAGGGTGAAATCTTGTCTCTATTGAAAATACAAAAATTAGCCAGGTGTGGTGGTGTATGCCTGCAATCCCAGTTACTTGGGAGGCTGAGGCAGGAGAATTGCTTGAACCCAGGAGGTGGAGGCTGCAGTGAGCCAAGATTGCATCATTGCACTCTAGCCTGGGCAACAAGAGCAGGACTCCATCTTAAAAAAAAAAAAAAAGAAAGAAAGTTATTGGGGTTTGGAGATTTGCTTTTTTGTTTTTAATTTACTTGAGTATTTGCGAAAAATATAATAGTAGGAGAATATCTGAACTCATGACCTAAGAGGAACTCCAGATGGTTTGCAAAAGTCACCCAATGCCATCCACAGTGCAGACCCCTCCTTCCCTGGCCAGGAATGGCAGGATGAGGACTGCTGTTTTGAGTCTGAAATCGCTGCTTCTTCTGTTAATTGATTGTGATACACACTGACCGCCTCCGTGCTGGGTCTCACCAGTTTGTGTTGGACCCACAACTAGGCCCCTATACTCATTGCAAAGAATTCCCAGTCTTTCTGTCTGCAATTCTTCAAAGCTAGTCTTTCTACCTTGCACTTTATCTGCTTTAGTTTTCTCTCTCTGACACCATGAAATTCCATGCAGTTCTAAAATGCTGCAAGGCAGCTGCTTGCACATGATCAAGGTTTTTGGCAAGATGATGCTTCCTCCATGCTCACCTGTTCAGGATCATTCATTCATTCATTCAACGAGTTCTCACTGTGTATTAGGATCTGTGCCAGGCAGTAGGGGTAGAAGTGAATGAGACAGACTTAGGCTCTGCCTTCATGGAGTGTACAGTCTTCTGACCACAGATGCCTTCCACAAAATGCCTTGTTAGGATTGTGGAGGGAATGTGTCCATACACTTTGTTGGTTTAGAAGGGGATATGTATCTCCTTGGATGGATCATGCCCGGAATATTGTCCCATTATGCACAGAGGTTTTCTTCTGTAATTGTATCCTGTCTCTAACCAACCCTTCTAGGCTTCTTTCCCTTACTCCTGGTCCATGATGGCAACTGGAGCTAAAATCTGGTCCTTTGCTGCTTGTTGGAAGCTTGCTGCTTAATTGTCTCAGACCCATGGGCAAGTAGGGTTCCTTAGGATGCAAAGTACCCTCCCATCAGAGTTTTGAGAGCAGGAATTCAGTTCCTTGGAAGAAGCTGAGCTTTTCATTAGAGATCAAAGCCTGGCCCTGGGGAAGCATCACAAAGCAGCTTTTGGCTGTAAAGAATCCCTTTGGGCATATCACTTTCTTTCTAGGCCCTTGGCATCCTCCATTGGACCGGGAACCAATAGACAGAGAGGGAGGAAAGTAGATCCATGGCAGCCCTGGGGGCTAAGCCAAGCAATAGGCCTCTTGGGGTTGATCAGACTGGAGCAAAAGTGGTTAAACTGATATACCTGGAGTAGGTAAGGAACCCGGGAAGAAAGGCCTTTGAAGCTGGGTTCTGGGCAGATGGCCCACTTTCGTTTTCTTCATCTCTGATTTATCTGGTATGTAGTCAAGTAGTTAGCTCATGAAGTGTGCCCCAGACTCCCAGTATCCCCAGACTCTCAGTTCTGCCATTCAAGGTTCCCCACAATTTCCCCCCACCCTCATTTTTCCTGTATCACTTTCCCAAGCACCCTGCATCTGAGTGAGTCACAAAGGGTGCATCACCTAGTTGCACGAAATCCGAATTTCTCCCAGGCTGGAAAAGTTAACGTGGGCTATTGAGAGCCTCAGAAGATACAGGAAACAAGATTCTGAGCTGTATCGATGCAGAGGGGAGAGGAGACTCCCTGCGGGTCATGTTGAGTAGAACGTGAAGTCTGTCTTTGGACGTGGGCCTCTTCTGGACTTACGTCTCCTTCCACGTGGGCGCAGGTCCCCCAGCTTGCTCCCTGAGGATCCAAGACTTGCCCTCTCCTTACTGCCATGCTTCTTCCCCCCGCACCGAGGTCTGGCTCTCTGCGCCTTCACAGATGGTGACTGTCCAGTTTGGCAATTTTAACTATGATCATGCCAAAAGGAGGGTAGATGTTGCAGGGAATTTGCATCATCACCTGGTGGGCCAACAAGAGCCCTGGAAGTACTCCAGGTCACACCCCAGCCCTTTGCTCGTGTTCACGCTCCTCTTCTGAGCAGTTAGTTGGCCTCTGCGTGGACATCTGCAGTGATGAGGAACTTTGGGAGACAAAATAAATTCTGAGAAATGTCTTCCTTATGTTGACTCAAATCTGCCTACCAGAAAGATCTTCACCCTTTGACTACAGCTATTACCTGGCCCAGAGTTTCCTCTTCCCTGCTCATGCCCAGATTCTCCAACTGTTCCTAGTGTCAGATGACTCAAGTCCCTTCACAACCCTGCTGTCCATCATCAGAGTCCAGTTTATCAATGTCCATTTTAACGTGAGTTTCCCAAAATCAGTTCCAGTACCCAGGAGTTTCCTTCAACCTTTCCATCAGTTAAATCCTGTGAAATGCAAGGCCTAATGCCTTTCCTTTGGGGGATGTCCAAAGGCCCTGGGATTTGTCTTGCTACAGAAGCACCCAAGGGCCTGGAAACATTTGGCCAGCTCTATAGAGCCAGGGCTTGTCCTTGGCATTTACTGAGTCCAGGGAGGAGGCCTGGGGCTATTGGCCAAGCATACTGCAATGTACCTGAGCAGTCTTGCTCACCTCAGCCATTCCTCAGCATCTCCCGCAGAAGAGATTCAAGCCTATTCCCCATGGAGGCCAGGAGCTGGTGCTCTGTATCTTGGTTACGGTCGTAGGCAGGAACAGGCTTATTCCTAGGGGAACTCAGGAGAGAGAGAGGATGGGGAGGAGAGATGGGACCACCAGGACCATGGCATGCTATTTCCATTCGGCGAGCCCCCAGGCAGGTGGGTTCCTCTCTGGGAGTACCATGTGGAGACATGTATGGGTGTATGAGGACCCACGTGCTGGAGGGCGGTGACTCTGATGTGGCAGAGCAGGGGGATCGCACTGCAGCACTGGGACTCAGAAGGCCTGGATGGCAGCCCCAACTTGGCCATGACTACCCTAGAGCCCTCAGACATGCCACCCCAGATTTCCTGGCCTCCAGATCTTCATCTGTAGAGTGAGGGCTGCGTGATCTCTGAACTTCATTTAGCTAGGATATTGCAGGACCCCTTGAAGAACTATGCTTCTTTACTAGCTAATAACTTCATCCTTACCGGTTCTAAGATAAAGAACTCTTTCTTCCTCCTTTCCCTCCTTCTTCCTTCTTCACTCTCTTCTCTCCACCTCCTTCTATCTTTCTTTTCCTCTTTTCTCCAGTATTTCATTCTCCTCCCCTCTCAGAATATTTCTAATAATATTCCCTTCTAAGAACAAAGGGCATTTACTGCATGGTACCTGCTCTGAAAACCCTCACTTCACAACTTATTATTGGAGATAAAATTCATACACAGACAAAATGCCAAGTTTACTGGCCTAAATGCCACAAGTCAGATGGAGAGGAGAATTTCATCCACCTGGGAAGGTCATGGAAGGCTCCCAGGGGAGTTAACATCTGCCCAGGATAGTCAAGGTTGGGCAGGATGCAATGATCTGGCAAAGCAGGGTGGTAGTGCCAGCGGACAGAGAATGGCTGTCGAGGACCCAGAGGCAGCAAGGCACCTGGGGGTCTGGGAGAGATGAGGAAGGTCAGATACAGCAGTGAGAGAGAGCAAGGCTGGGAGAGGGGGTTTGGGCAGGGAATGGAATGCTCAGAATTGTTCTTTAGGAAAGTTAACGTGGCAGCCATTTATTTGGAAGAGGGATTTCGAAGGTCAGCGCTGGTCCTTGTCTCTCCCTGCTTCCAGCCCACTTCAAATGCTGGGCATCACATCACAGCTCTGACGTGCCCATCTCAGGTCTGCTCTGTCCAGCTCTAGGATCCTGGCAGTGGTCACAACACTCTGAACACAAACATCTTCCCTGTGCTTTCTACTTTCTACTTAGCCTCCCCGTGAATAAGATGAGAGGCCTGGTCAGAAGCTATCTGAGGCCTCTGCCAGCAAAGAGATTTCAGCAGGTGTGTGGAATCAGCAGCATTGCTGCAGGCCACAAGTCCAGGAAACTAGGGCCTGGAGAAGTCCATGGGCCCGTCGAGGTCTGACTGTGAGGGGAAGTGCCCTGGCCTTTGGGACGGAGATCTTATACTGGGTGACCCTGCCTGGCTTTGAAGACTTCTTGGTAGTGGTGCCTTCCCCACTGGCCTCTGTGGGCAGAGACCTGCTTTTCAAAAGGCCGGCTTTATTTGCTGCTTGTGTGGGCTTTTCAAAAAGGAGCCAGTGCTGAACCCCGGCTGAAGAGGCTGAGCCTTTCCAGCTCTGTGGCTGGCTGACCTGTCTTCTTTCTCCCTGCCCCTCCCTGGTGCCTTTGGAGAGGGAGTCTCTGGCCTTCCCCTCCTTTCTGATCATCAGGGCCCTGCCTCCAGTGTCCCCTCCCTGTTCTGCCCCAACGCTGGGGAAGAGTGAGGCTGACTCAGCTGAGCACGGCGGGAAACCTAACACCTGAGAGCTGGCCTCCGGGGAGCCCCAGAGAAGCCCAGGAGGGTTTGGATCCCATCCTACTCTCCCAGGATCCCACAGCCCTGGAGCAGGGACAGCTGGCTCTGGTCAGCTGGGGGTCCTGCAACAGGGACCCTGAACAGAACTGTGCTTTAAGTGCCCACCAGCAGAAGGCCATTGTCACTGGGGTGGCCCCGGGTGGGTGGCAGGCCAGGCCGAGACGTCAGGTGCCCTGTGGGGCCCTTCAGGCTGCCTGTTCTTCCCCTCCTTCAGCCCCCTTTTCCTTGGAGGACTGAAAGGCAGTGCCTCTCAGCCCTGGAGTCTTGAGGATGAAGCTCCACTTTTCTCCAGAGCAAGTCCTGGGGCTGGAGCATCAGGACCTCCAGCTCAGGATCTGCCTTCCCTGAAGAAGCCTTTGCTGCCTTCCGTGGTCCCCGGCATCTGACTTCTTGGCCTGGGGCTTTACTCCTGCCCAGGCCCAGCCCTCACTCCACTCCCGTCATCTGCTGGCCAGAGGAGCCCCCCGACTGCACCCAGTGTGTCCTCTTGGTGTCCTGGCCCTATTTCTGCACTGTCTTCCTCCCTGGGAGGCCCCCTGTCCTAGTCTGTTTTGGATGCTCTAACAGAAGGCCATAGGTTGGGAGCTTATGAACAACAGAAATGTACCACTCTCAATTCTGGAGGCTGGGCAGTCCAAGATCAAGGTGCTGGCAGATCTGGGGTCTGGTGAGGGCCCGCCTCCTCATAGATGGCTTCTTTCCTCTGTGTTCTCACTGGTGGAAGCAGCAAGCCAGCTCTTTGGGGCCTCTTTTATAAGGGCACTAATCCTATTCATTGGGTTTTATCCCCACGACCTAATCACCTCCCAAAGGCCCTGCCTCCTAAATCCATCACCTTGGCAGTTAGGATTTGAACTTATGACTTTGGGGTGACACCAACATTTAGACCACAGCACTCTCTCACTGCTACCTTATTTCATCAAGCTTCCTAACTCCCTGTGCTCCGTCCCCTTCTGCCACATTTGGCTTTCAGGAAACATCTTGGTTCAAATTTCTACTTTGTCACTTATCAGATGAGTGTCCCAGGCAAGACAGTGAGCCTTTTAGAGACTGGGAGACCTTGTCACTGTTATTGCCACCCACCTTCGACACTGCTCTCTGCTTCTCCCTTTCCTTTCCCTCCTCCATGGGTTCTTCTGTCCTCTTATCCACCCACTATCCGGCAGCCAGCAGTCCACTGGCATTTGTGGGTCACCTATAGTGTGTACCGTGTGTGCCAGGTGGGTGTCAGGTGAGCCCAGCACCTGTGGGTTCCCCCTGTCCCAGCTGTGCAAGGCTATCCTCAGCCCTGCACCCACCTCGCTTAGGCCCCCACCCCCTGCTTTATGGTACAGCTCCCGGCCAATTCTCAGGTGTGCTCACTGTCCGTATCAACTCCAGAATTCTAAGATGCACATTTTTCTTCTGAAACGAATGTGTGTCTTACCAATGATGTGCTTTTTTAATGTGGTGTTTGTTTGTTTCTGGGAGACCCTTCTTTCTCCCTACTCCCTAAAAATATTAATTAGCTCATAAAGGATCTTTCGACTGATGGCATGTTAGCCTGGGGAAATACGACAAATGCATAATGTAATCAGGGACATCTGGAGATTATTTTTTAACTTGAAGGAGTAACTCTAATGGGAAAATTGCAGGTTTTCTACTAATGGGGTATTTCGGATGTCTGTTTTTCAGACATCACTGATCATTGACTTGTCATGGGCCTAGATATTCTATCCTGAGAGCTTCACTCCTTTGGTCTTAGGGACCAAACAGAGCAGCTGCTGCCTCGTACTGTTACAGATCCCACATGATTTAGGGCTGAGGAGAGGCCCCCGAGGGCAAGGTGATGTTTCCACTTTCAGTTCCCTTCTCAGCAGGGTGTTGAGACCAAGAACCACTCTGGAGATGGAGACGGTGGAGGGAAGAAGCACAGCCTCCCAGAAGGGAAGTCAAAGGACCTTGCAGGTAGAAATGGCCTGGAATGTTACAGACAGCCAGATACCTGTGTCCACCTTCCTCTGGCTGCCACCTGGAGAGAAGGCATCTGCTCTCACTTCCCAGTGTGTCCGCTGGAGGGCATAGGTTGTAGGATGGTAGAAACCTCCCCAGGCTGGGGCAGTTGGTGCTCCTCCTCGTGAGCCTCCAGAGAATCCTGAAGGCTCCTTGGACAGAGTGGGTATCCTCGTGGCAGGAGGGGCTGCTGCGAGGGAGGCAGCTGCACGTTCGTGGCAGTGGGGGAGGCTCCACCAGGGCCCACCCGGGAGGGTGCTGGCCAGCCCCGCCTGACCTGGCCCTGCCATGCCACAGCATCAAAACCCAGAGCCTACCCGGCCCCACTTGTCATTCTCTTTCCCATTCCATTTCAAACCGGTCTGCCTTCAACCAGCCTCAAACCCACAGTCCCTTCAAGCCACGGCGTTTCCCTCACTCCCCACAACAATCCGTCAGACAAGCAGGTATTTACTGGGTGCCAGCACCAAGTCAGGTGCGTGGGGATCCAGAAACAGCAAAGACATGAAGCCCAGCCGGGTGGGGGCGGCCAGTGTGAAGAGACAGCTCAAGGTAGCCACTGCCACGTGCCAAAGGAGTGGGAGAGAAGGGAGTTCTCAGAGCTCAGAGGAGGAAGGCATCCCTGGGGCTGGTGGGCAGGGTGGCATTTCTGGAGGAACTGAGAGGAGACACGGACCTTTTGAGATGGGAAAAGCAGCCAGGGAGATGGAAGCACAAGCTCTCCAGTGGGAATGTGTGAGAAGTGGTCCTCCTAATGAGTCTCCAGAGAAAACTGAAGGCTCCTTGGTAGACTAGTGTGGACGGCTGGGGAAGGGCTTGGAGGGGTCTGTGGGAAACATGGAGAATGGAGCTTTAATACCACACCAAGGGGAAGCCAGGCACAGTGGCTCACGCCTGTAATCCCAGCACTTCGGGAGGCTGAGGTGGGTGGATCACGAGGTCAAGAGATCGAGACCATCCTGGCCAACAGGGTGACACCCCCGTCTCTACTAAAAATACAAAAATTAGCTGGGTGTGGTGGCGTTTGCCTGTAATCCCAGCTGCTCGGGAGGCTGAGGCAGGAGAATGGCTTGAACCCGGGAGGCGGAGATTGCAGTGAGCTGAGATCGTGCCACTGCACTCCAGCCTGGTGACAGAGTGAGACTCCATCTCAAACAAAAACAAAAACAAACAAAACCAGGCCAAGGGGTTTGGATTTCACCAGTAAGCAGTGGTCGCTGCTCCACTCTATCAGTTAGGAAACTTGGCTGAAGTGCTTTGCTCTGTGTACGGAGCTGGCTTTTTTCCTACAGAGTTGCACTGTCCAAAATGAAAGTCACTCACCTCCAGTTGCTACTGGGCACTTGGAATGAGGCTAGGGCGAACTGACATGTGTTGTAACTACAAAATAGCCACCAGATTTTGAAGACATAGTATGAAAAGAAAAGAATGTAAAAAAGCTAAATAATGTTTTATATAGAATACATATTGAAATAACATTTCGGATATGATGAATTACAGAAACATATATTATTCAAATTAATTTCAACTGTTTCTTTTTACTTTTTAAAAGGTGACTACTAGGAAATGTAAAATTCCCTACGTGGCCCACATTATAATTCTGTTGGACAGTGCTGGATGAGAGTCTTGACAATACCCATTTTCACCCCATTCTTTTCCTTTATAGTCATGCTTATCTTCTACTTCTCTTCTTTATCCCTCTGCAGTCCTCCCTTTTCTTGCCCCCCTTCCCTCTGTCACACTGGCAGTCTCCTTCCCTTTGTCCTGTGTGATGGTAGACCATGGAATGAGGGGAAGAGTGCCGCTTGCTCTTGCTGCAGCTCCCGGACTCAGCAAAGCCAGAATCTATAAGGCAGAGAGGCCCTGTTTATGGAAATGCTTGTGGGAATTAAAGTTCTAGATAATTCTTTTCTGGCTCACTTGCAGTCAAGCAGAAATTCTTTGGATTTTCATTTCTTTTCGCAAAGATTTATTTTAAAAAATTGATCAGTGGCATGCACATAATCTACAAGGCTGAATAGACTAGTATAAGACACATTGAGTCAAGCAGCTTCAGTCTGCCCTTTGCCCTCCACACCAGAGGCAAAATCCCTCAACTGCAGCTCACTTTTAACTCTTCTTCAGGCATTTCTTTCCTAAAGGACATAAATTACCAATCAAATTTACAACCAAAGATTAGATTTCTATTTGTCAATTTTTAAATTTCTAATATTGCCTATGTTATTCATATTGTGGAAGAAATGTCTTTTTCTGTTCTAATATAGCTTATTATTTGTTTTATTGTTAATATAGAAATGTTGTTTACTGTTGAGCCAAGTATAACATCATACAGGTAGTTACACTTTCTTACACAACTTTTTCTTTTCCTGGTCATAATAATTGCCTCATTTTCTTTTGATTGTTTTGTTTTCTATAGTATTTTTACAAATTCTTACCAAATTCTCTATCACATTGTAAAATTCCTTCAAATACTATTTTTTAAAATACTCTTTTTTTCCTTTTTTTTTTTTATTGAGATGGAGTCTTGCTATCTTGTCCAGGCTGGTCTTGAACCCTTGACCTCAAGTGGTCCTCCCGCCTCAGCCTCCTAAGTAATCCCAAAGTGTTGGGATTATGGGTGTGAGCCACTGTGCAGTAATACTATTTTCCTGTGGCCATATTTGTCAGCAGTCGCATTGTTTCCAGTCCCCTCTCCTCTCCTCCAGATCCCCTCCCAGAGTCCCTCCTATTCCCCTGTGGAATGGCTGAGAGGTCCCTGCGCAGCTGTGTGCTTGGGAAGCCTTCCACCTCTGTCGAGTGCAGCCCTGTTTTGTTGTTCCTCTTTCTTGGTTTATGTTAGTACCTTTTTGAGAAGGAATGTTGAGAAGCTTAATTTTTTTTTTAGCTTATATATGTTTGAAAATGGCTTTATTCTATTCTCATACTTGATTAATGGTTTGGCTGGGCAGATAATTCTGGATTGGAAATCATCCTTCCCCCTCAATACCTTGAAGGCAGCTGCTCTATTGTTTTCAAGCTTCTGGATTCATTCATTCTTGAAAAATCTCAAGCTATTCTGATTTCTGACCTTCATGGGACCTGTGTGATCTTTCTCTGGAAGGCTTCAGAACCACCTCTTTGCTCCCGTTGTCTGGATACTTCATGGGGAGATGTCTTTCGGGTGGGTTCTTTCCCCCATCTATTTTGCTGGGCACTCAGAGGCCCTTTTCTATCTAGGAATGCAGACTTTCAGTTCTAGGAAACAGGCTTCGTAATTTTTTTCCTAATTGTCTCCCTATCATTTCCTCCATTCTTTCTCTCTTTCTAGTGAAATGTGGAATTTCTGACTGGTTCCTTCAACGTTTGCATCTTTTTTCCTCCCATTCCCCACTTCTCTGTCTTCTCATTCTGGTTTCTTGGAGTCCTCAGCTTTGTCTTCCAGGTGCCCTGTTGAATTTTATTTCATCTCATACATTTCTAATTTCCAAGAGATCTTTTTCTCGTTTTCTCATTGATCCTTCTACAAGAGCTTCTTGTTGTTGCATGGATCCAACATCTTATTTTCCTGAGTGTATGGATTATATTGTTTTGAAGTTAATATTTTTTTCTAGCCCTTGCATTAACTCTGTTCCTCTAGTTCATTTTTTAAAAATTATACTTTAAGTTCTGGGATACATGTGCAGAACGTGCAGGTTTGTTACATAGGTATACACGTGCCATGGTGGTTTGCTGCACCCATCAATCCATCATCTACATTAGGTATTTCTCCTAATGCTCTCCCTCCTCTTGTCCTCTACCCCTCAACAGGCCCCGGTGTGTGATGTTCCCCTCCCTGTGTCCATGTGTTCTCATTGTTCAACTCCCACTTATGAGTGAGAATATGTGGTGTTTGGTTTTCTGTTCCTGTGTTGGTTTGCTGAGAATGATGGTTTCCAGTTTCATCCATGTCCCTGCAAAGGACATGATACTCTGAGTTCATTTTTTAAAATTTGGTAGGTTCTCTTTCTCTTTTCACTTTGTAATTAAAAGGCCGATCACTCTTAGGCTATCTGTTCATGCCAAACAGTAGGTCACTAAAGCTGTCTAGAATGCCTGTGTGCCTTGAGGGTGAGAATGGACTTTTCAATGAATGGGCTTCATTATAGAGTGGCCAGTTGGGGACCCAGTGATTTAACTGGGGTGCTCTCAACCAGAGGTATCTGCAGAGCTCTTCCTGGGACCAATGATTTTCTTTAGAGAAGCATCCCCCAGTTTCACCCTGGGGCTGTGGAGGGTGCAGGGGAGGGGCACACGCTTGGGTGACAGTGTTTTTTGCACCAAGGAGTGGAAGAAGACAGGGATTCCAAAGTTTCATATACAGACTTTCACTTAATTCTGCTGTGTTTGTTAGCATGGTGCTGCACCCCTCCCCTCTTCTGCCTCGGGTCAATCCCCACTCCTACTGGAGCCTCTCTGGGAAGGAAATTCACTGCCCTGCGTGAGAACAGGGAGGCGCCCTGGGCAGAACTGCTCCTTACACAGATTGCAATCAGTCTCCCTGTTCTCAGTTCTGCCCTTTCTCCTGCCTTCCAAAGTAGCCACTGCCTCCAATTCCTGACCCTTCCGGCACTGTGCAGCAAGACTTGTCCATTTCTTCTTGACCACTCCTTTGGTAGGTGCTTGGTCTTCAATTTCTCAACTCTGCTAATTCCTCCATCTGCTTTCTTTTTCTTCCAAAAATTTGTTGACATCTCTTGCCTGCTGATGTCACCTCTCCTGTTCTCTGTCCTTGTCTGTTTGTTGTCTCTTTATTCCTTTGTTCTCATTTTAGTGGGTATTAGGAGGAGCAGACATGTACTGAATCTGCCATGGTTAGCAGGAAGTTTTTTGTAAATCTTTCTGAAATGCCGGGTCTACTTCTTGGCCTCATTAAAGGCCTTCTTTGCCACCTACAGCTGGATTTTCGCTTAGAATTTGTAAGGCTTTCTTGTCATCAGGCTCAATTTTATTTAGAAAAGGACTAGAGCTCAAATTGAATGTAGCCTGAACCCAGCTTATACCTGGACACATTTGCTTTTAAATAAATGACAATGTTATAATAAATTATTTAACTATTACTTAAATAAAAAAAAACTCTTTCGTGTGATCTGAGTCTTTTCTTTCCTTAAAACTGTATGTAAAACAACTTCTGGTTGTTTTTTCTCTGGGAATTAGGGCTCCATATGAATTGAGTCCTGGCTGGCCAGGCTTCAGTGAAGTTCAGAGCTTGGCTAAGCTGGACTAACTTTTCTCCATGTGGCATCTTTAAAAAGGCAGTAGGGTCAATGAGCTTGCATAGGAGTCTAATTGAAAAGGCCAAGCTTTAGGAACCTTAAAACTTCTAAACAAGTACGTTAATTATAAAAAGGATGCTTATGTATTCATTAAAGACACACTTTCCCCCTCCAACAGTTACACACACACAGCCTTTACCTGGCTGGGTTAAAGATGACCACATGCCTCTAACAGTGATGACCCTGCTGTGTCCTAATGCAGGTCTAGAGCTTCACCAGCCCCAGGCTGCCCCTGGTGGGCACAAGAGTCAGTGTGGTGGCTGCTAGTGCTGGTCGTCATGGAGATGTCTCTGTCCTTGCCTTCCAGGTGCCCCCTTTCAAAGGTCTCAGCATCCTCACGCTACCTCCTGCCGCCACTTCCACCTGGGCCCCCCGCAGCCGCAGCAGCTTGCTCCCGACTTCCCGCTGGCCCACCCCGTGCAGTCGCAGCCAGGCCTCAGCGCCCACATGGCCCCGGCCCACCAGCACAGCGGCGCCCTGCACCAGTCGCTGACCCCGCTGCCCACCCTGCAGTTCCAGGACGTCACAGGTCCCTCCTTCCTACCTCAGGCCCTGCACCAGCAATACCTCCTGCAGCAGCAGCTCCTGGAAGCCCAGCACCGCAGGCTGGTCTCGCACCCCAGGTTGGTGCTGCCTGGGGCGGAGGTGGGGACCCGGGTGGGGCTGGGTGAGAGGGCAGGGCCAGGGCGAGGGCGTGGGCGTGGCCCGGTGTGGCAGAGACGGGGGCGGGGCTACAGGCTGCTGGACTCCTGGCTTCTCTCCCTGGTTTGGCTGACAGTCACCAAGTGGGTCTCTGTAGGAAGTAGCGGTTGTTTCAGAGGCGTTCATTTCAGGCAGTGAGCACTGTCCTGACCTGACATGGGCTCCCTCAGAAGCCAGTGTGTGTCCCCATTGCGTCACCCAGGTGCAGGGTCGGGGACTGGGTAACTGGTGGTCCATGATCCTCACAGTGGACGCCTGCATGGTGTGGGAGGAAATTTGTCTAGGGAACTGCTCATGTCCCCTCCAGCTTTATGACTGCCTGGTTCTAATACCCAAGAACCCTAAAGAATATCAAAAGGAAATGACTGGTTCCAGGAATGGCTGGTTCCCGCCCTCAAGAGCTCTCAAGAGCCCACGGTCTAGATAGAGTCTGGCTACATATTAATACCTAGGAAACAAGCAGGGAGTCAAATTAGACAATCCTCATCAAATAGGTCTGGAGTAGCTGTGGGGCCCTGGGTGAGTCACTGTGCCTCTCTGAGTCCCAACTGTCAGGGGAAAGAGTTGGATAGTCAGTGGATCTCAAACTTTTTGGTTTCAGGACTCTTTTCCACTCTTGCAAATTAATTAAGACTACAAAGAGCTTCTGTTTATGTGGGTTTTGACTACTGATGTTTACCATATTAAAAATGAAAACTAAAAAGTTTTAAATATTTATTAATTCTCTTAAAAATAACAAATTCATGTTATATTTTGTATATGTTATATTATATACCTATTTTAAATATAATAATATATTTTAATGAAAAATAACCACTATATATAAATTTAGTGAGAAGAATGACTTTTTAAAAACATATTTGCAAATCTCTTTAATGTGTGGCTTAATAGAAGGCAGCTGTGTTCTTATGTCTGCTTCTGCATTCAATCTTGCAGAATCTGTGTCATGTAGTTTCTGCAAAACTTCTCTGTTCATTTGTGACAGAATGAGAGTGAAAAGGCAAATAGCCTTATAGTATTATTAGGAAAATAGTTTTGACCTCTTGAACCACTTGAAAGGGTTGCAGGGACTCCCAAGGATGCTCGGAGCACACTTTGAGAAATGCTGGACTAGATCATCTCTAAGGCCTTAGGATGCTTGAGATAGAAGGTGAGTGTTGTAGGAGATCAGAAGGAGAAGAGGTCACCATGATCTGGGATGTTCAAGGAGGCCTTCCTGGAGGAGGAAGGCTTTGACCTGTGCCATGAAAGCAGGGAAGAGTGTTGAAAAAGGGTTGAGGAGAGGAGAAGAGCATGATGGGAGTAGAGGGGTGCATCGAGCCTGCAGGAGGCAAGTCTGTGTGTCTTGAAGATGGCCCACCAAGGACAGTGAAAAGGAGAAGGGCGAAGAGGCAGAGAGTGTGGGTGGAGGCAGGTAGTCTGCCGCAGACACACCAAGGGAGAGACCTCCACACAGCGGGCAGCCTGGAGACAGCCAGAGTTCCTGAGGTGCAGCCTGCTGTTCATCTGGGAAGCTTCCTTGGAGTTTGCCAAGAGTGGTGAAGCTCAGTGCTTGCTAGACTGTGGGTGCTGAGCGGGGCTGCAAGAGTGGGGCAACCTGAGGGTTTCTCAGAGCTCCTGAGAACTAGTGGCCTGGGTAGCCCCTGACGCCAGGGCTCTCCATCCCTTCTGGTGCAGGCGGAGTCAGGAGCGTGTATCTGTCCACCCCCACCGCCTCCACCCCAGCTTCGACTTCGGCCAACTGCAGACACCTCAGCCCAGGTATTTGGCTGAGGGCACTGACTGGTGAGTCTTCAGGGCCCCTGGGGGAGGCAGGGAGGAAGGGAGGAAGGAGGGAGGAGGGAGGAGGGAGGAGGGAGGAGGGAGGTCTTGCCAGGTCCATGGAGTTTCTGTTTTCATTCACTTTGAGTGGTGCAGGAGGCCTAGTTCTCAGGCCCCAGCCTTTGCCTCTGCTCCCAGCCACCCTCTGGGCCAGATGGTCCCACATGGGCCTGGTTCTAGCAATTAGCTTAGATGTTACTGGGTGCTATTATGGACTCAGTGTTCAGCATAGGAGTCAGTGTTCATGGTCCTGCAGTGGGGGAGGGGGGACAGGGATAGAAAACATTTCCCAGGCTCAATGAGGGATATGAATCAGTGGTCCCTTAGGGGAGAGCAGAAAGGAGAATTCCGAGGAACTGGGTGGTCAGGAAGTCTTCCTGGAGGAGGTGTGTCTCAAGGAATCCACAGAGAAGTGCCAGGGTATGCCAGCAAGGCAGTGCTGGGTGGGGTGGCTGTGTAAACACAGGCTCACATTGCGTCTTGAAGGATGGAGACAAAGCCAGCCAGGTCAGAGGTCAGGACTGAGGAGGGGAGCTGGGGAGAGAGGTTGAGGGTGGTGTTGTTGCTGAGTCTTTGCAGATAGTGGGCCCCTGAGAGACCTGCCCATAATTTCCCTCACTCAGGACAGACGTCTTTGTTGTCCCGAGATGCAGGGTCGCTTGGTTTTGGATCCTGGGTCCCACCCAACTCTGGTTCTAGCTCAGAAGAGAGCCGATATTAACTAGAGTTGGATCGGAACCCTTGAAAACTTAAAAAGATGTGCAGTTCACTGAATATTTAAAGGTAAAAGGCATCATGCCTGCAAAGAGTTCAGGGAAAAAAAATCTATCTAATCTATCATCTATCTTCACAGAGGATTGTGTGTGGATATATATGTGTGTGTGTGTGTGCGTGTGTGTGTGTGTGTGTGTGTGTAAGTATGTTATATACATTGGGGGAGAGAGAAAGGGAGACAGAGAGAGAAGGAAATAGAAATGCAGTAAAATGGTGACATTTGGGGAATCTGGGTGAAGGGTATACAGGAATTCTTTATGCTGTTCTTGCAACTTTTAGGTCAAAAATGTTTTTTTGTTTTGTTTTGTTTTAGAGTGTAAAATAATCTATCAATGGAAAAGCATGAATTATCTTGAAGATTGATGTGCCGTTGTGTAATTTTTTAGCCATTTGTCAGGCTTAGTCCAGGGTTGCTTTGGGAACCCTTCCCATGCACACCCAGGAATGATTCCAGAGAACAGTTCCAGTCAATTGAATGCTAAGGGTGCTTCTAGGTGCAGGAAATCGTGGCTTTCACATGTTCCATTTTCTTCAGCCCTTTGCTCATTCTCAGGTACACTTTCCGTTAAATTGAACAATTCCATAAAAGATAGATTGCACTGCAGCCAACTTCTGCCCAGCCTTTTCCAATTAGCAGATTCAAATTAGGAAGATTTAATTGCAGTTTGGATTGAATTCTGTCCCTCAGCAGTCAAGTCAATTTCATTTAATTCAATTCAGCACACATGGAGCATTCAGGGCCCTTGCATATGGCTGAGTGATTGGAACATGCACGGGGGCCTACAGGCAAGTGGGACAGAACAGGTGACATAGGTGGGACTCATCCTGGGGAGATGGCAGGAGGGGCAGTGCAGGTGCTGGCCCTGTCCTCAGCTTTCTTTACAGAGCCAAACCTCCTTATCTTTCTTATTTAAACCAGTCTGCATTCCTGGCTCCTACCTGCCTGGAGAAACAGAAAGAAGGAGGCTCCGGGAGGCTGGTCCCTGCCCTAGCAGGGGATGCTGGGAGGCCCTGCCTGGAGGCCCGTCTGGTCCACCCTTGGGCTCTTTCTGCCTGTTCTGTTCCCACTTCCCAAGTAGGATGCTGATTCTCCTCCCTTATAATTAGCTCTGCTCCAGTGGGGGGCCAGCCTAGTGGCGCCGAGGGGTTTTGTGATTGATTGTGCTAACTGCATCCCAGTCCACTTTTCTAGAGAGCTGCTTCTGCCAGGAGATAGGCAGCCTGGTAATTGGATGACAGGAAATGCATTATATCTCTACTCTCACCCTCTGCAAGGAGCCCCCGAGGGCCGGGAGAGTGTGTCTGTTGCATCCCCCATCCCCTTTAGAGAACCATCAGAGACCACTGACTTCTGCCCTAGGTCATTCCAGAAACTGGGCTGCAAGCCCATGTCCATCCCCAAGGTCGTCCAGCCCCTGAGGTTACCCTGGCCTTTTTTCCTACTTTGGGATATCTTAACCCAACCCAAGCAGCTTCTCTCAGCTGGGAAGCCTGGCCTGAGAGTGTGTGGAAGCAGCAGGCCTTGGGGGATACATCCCAAACCCCTCTCTTTCTCGCCCATGCCTAATAACTTTATCCTGACTTTGAGTCACAACCCAGTGCCTCCATCCTTTTCACGCTCCTTCTTGGACTCAGTCCTGACTTCTCAGTTCTAACTCTGCTCCCCAGTGTGGACTGTACCCTGCTGTGCCACAGCTGTAGCCCTGCCCAGGCCGAGGTCTGTAAGTACCTGGGACCTGTGGGCAGAGAGTGGGTGGAGGGTGAGCACCTCTAATTGTCCTTTCCCCTCCAGGCAACCTTGCCTCAGCAAAGCCCCCAAAGCTCCCTGAGCCTGGAGTCACCCATAGGGTGGTGCTGGCACTCGTGGTGCCAAATTCTAGGAAGAACTTAGACCACACCATGTTCAAGAACATTGAAAGTGGAGAATAAAGTTCAGTGTGATGTTGAGATACAAAGGCCAAAAATGATACACTGGCACAAGAAATCTCCAAAACACAGTTCTGGGTTAACCCTGTGGCTTTAGGTCTGTGGGATATTCCTGCAACCCATTTAGAAACTTAGCAAGCTCTTACAGGCTGGTGGCAACAGCAAAGGCTGGAGACACTGCTGCTTTAGGGGCTAATTTCTCTTTGAGGCAGGTCCTGGTCCAGACTTCTTTAGGGTTCGAGGAACCACATCCCCTGTTGGGGTAACCTGGGTCCAGGAAGGAATTTCTGATGAGATGATAAGAGGGGCATCATGAGAGCCCACCCAGGCCCACCCCGGGCAGACCATCCCACCCATTTGAGGGGCAAGTGCCTCTTGCTTTGACAGTTAGCATTCTTGGGATTGGGGTGACTGGGTTCCAAGTTCCTCGGGACTTTGCTTTGGTAGAATTCCTTGAACATTTGTTTTGAATTTGTTGGGTTCCCTGAGACTTCTGGGTAAATGCTAAAAATCAGAGCTTCTGCCATGTGAGGCAGTGCAATGGAATGAGCCCAGGCAAAGGTGTGAAACCCTGATGGTCCCAACTGGCCAGCCAAGGTCTGTGAATAAGGCACTGTCCTACTTCAGGCCTCAGATGGAGGGCTGGCCTAGTGGATTTCTAAGTTTGCATCCAACTGGCTCCAAGAGTTTAGCTCATGTCCCAAGTGACGGGCTCATCATGAGTTGTTCCAGGGATTCGGCCTGATAATGGCTCTTTGCATCTTTATAGTGCTCTACAAAGAACTTTTACCTGCATTTTCTCATTTGATGCTCCAGCATTACCATGAGGAGCTACTGTTATCATCATCTTAGAGATGAGACTCAAAGAGGTGAATTAGCTACAGAAGGTCTCACAGCTAAGAAGGGATGAGCCTGGGACAAGGACCTGGGTCTTCTGACAGCTGCTGCTGTTCAGGCTGTGGTGTGCGTGGAGCCTGTGAGAGTGACTGGCAGTCCTTCCTGCCCATAGCAGCTAGACCTGGGATGTGCAAAGAGGAGGATGGGGCCAGATGCCAGGGACCATCAGAGACCATCAGAGAGCTCCTGCCAGCTCTCCAGGGCTCATACGCTCATGAGCGTAACCCAGGGAACAGGGATCAGACTCCCTTGAAGGCTGATGGCTTTGTTGGGTTTTTCCCTTAGAACGATCTCAGATTACATTGCAGGGCAATGTGTAGCCAAACCCAGGCTGTGTGGGATCCAGGCTCAGTAGCAGCAGGCACAGTGGAAGCATAGAAAGTTAGTGGTCAGGGCCTGCTCATGGCAAGATGAGGAGGGGAAGTCTCAGAGTCCCATGCCTCCTGCCATCTCGCTCCTGTAGGATCTGAGATTGAACCTTCTGAGGCCCTGGCATTCCTCTCAACGGTGCTTTTAGGGCCTAGCTGCACTTTCCCAAAGGGAAGCTGTGTCCTAATTACCAGGGACCACTTCAATGTACACAGCACACTGCAAGAAACGACTGCTCGCAGCATATTTTCTCTAATAAATGCCACAAGTTTCCATGAATGTGTTTGGTATTTCTGAAGTTGGTGCCCATAGAGATAAAACTTGGAGTTAGTGGATGTTACCTTTGCACAATAGAGAAACTTCTTAATTAAAAAAACCCTTTTTATTATAGAAAATATCAAACAATAAAAAAATAAGAGAACAGTATAATTAATTCACACACATATGTCATCCAGCTTTGACATCAACTCACGGCCAGTTTTTTTTTTTTTTTTTTTTTTTTTTTTTAAGACAGAGTCTCACTCTGTGCCACCAGGCTGGAGTGCAGTGGTGTGATCTTGGTTCACTGTAACCTCTGCTTCCCGGGTTCAAGCAATTCTCCTGCCTCAGTCTTCCGACTGAGTGTGCGCCACCACACCCAGCTAATTTTTGTATTTTTAGTAGACACAGGGTTTCACCATGTTGGCCAGGATGATCTCGATCTCTTGACTTCATGATCTGCCTGCCTCAGCCTCCCAAAGTGCTGGGATTACAGGCGTGAGCCACCGCGCCCAGATCTCATGGCCAGTTTTACTCATCTTTGTTCCCTGATGTTATAGTCATCTCCGTTACCTGTGGTTTCGCTTTCCAGGGTTTCAGTTACCCATGTAAACCATGGTCTGAAAATATTACAGCATTTTGAGAGATTGAAAAAGAGAGAGAGAGAGAGACCATATTCACATAACGTTTTTCGCAGTATATTGTTATAATTGTTCTATTTTATTATTGGTTATTGTTGTTAGTCTCTTACTGTGCCTAATTTATAAATTAAGCTTTATCATTGGTATGAATATATAGTATAGGAAGAAACATAGTATATATAAGATTCAGTATTATCTGCATTTTCAGGCAGCCACTGCTGTCCTGGAACATATCCCTCATGAAAAGGAGAAACTGCTGTATTTGGAAACAAATCCAGGCATCATATTATTTCATCTGTAAATATTTCACTAAGTATCTCGAGAGATAATGACTCTGCTTTTTCACATCCTTACTTTGATACCACTATTAACAAAAAGAAATGTAATAATAATTTTTACTATAATCAAATGTCTAGCCAGTATTAAAATTTCTCTGTTATACTTTGTATCAATCAGGATCCAGATAAGTTTTATACATTGTGATTGGTTGATATGTCACATAAGTCTCATTTAATCTACCTCTTGCTGGATTCAAATTGCTAAAATTTTGTTAAGTAACTTTTACATCTTTTTTCATGAGATTGGTTTATAGGGTTTTTTTCCCTTGAAATGTCTTTGTCTGATTTTTGTATCAGTGCACTGCTTGCCTCATTGAATGGTTTGGGAAGTGTTTCCTCATCTACTTTCTGAAAGAAGTTGTGTAGAATTGGTATTATTATTTTTAGTTAACTAATTAATTAATTTTTAGATGCAGGGTCTTGCTCTGTCACCCAGGCTGGAGTGCACCTTGGCTCACTGTAGCCTCGATCTCCTGGGCTCAAGCGATCTTCCTGCCTCAGCCTCCCCAGTAGCTGGGACTACAGGTGTGCACCATTGTACCCAGCTAACTTTTTGTTTTTTAAATTTTTGTAGAGACAGTGTCTTGCTATGTTGGCTAGGCTGATCCTGAACTTCTGGGCTCAAGCGATCCTCCCACCTCAACCTCCCAAAGTGCTGGGATTACAGGTGTGAGCTACTGTGCCCAGTTGCAGGCTGGTCTTAAATGCCTAGGCCCAAGGGATTCTCCCGCCTCAGCCTCCCAGGTAGCTGGGATTACAGGTGTGTGCCACTGCATCTGGTAATTTTGGTAATTTGTCTTTCAATAAATTTTCTCTTTTCATTGGATGTACTGGCATAAGGCTATTCATAATATTTTCTTATCGTTTGAACATCTGCAATCTGTTATAATGCTCCCTCTTTCATTCCTCATATGAGCAATTTGTATATTCTCTCTTTTGTTCTTGATCAATCTAGATAGAAATTTAATCATTTGTACTGCTCTTTAGAAAATAGCCTTTGATCCCATTGTTTGTTTTTTATTTCACTGATTTCTGATCTTGATTTTATTATTTCCTCCTTTCTACTTATTTTGGGCTCTAGCTTCTTAAGGTGGAAACTTAGATCATGACTTTGGGTTTTCTTTTCTAATATAAGCATATAAAACTGAATTTTTCTTTAAGGACTACAAACTTTCTAATTAGTGTTGTGAATTCTTTTTGACCCTGGGTAATTTAGAAGTTTATTATTTAATTTTTGAAAATTTGGGATTTTGCAGAAATTTTTTTTGTTGTTGATTTCTAATTTAATACCAATGTGATCGGAAAACATACTCTGTGTAATTCTAATCCTTTTAAATTTATTGAGACTTGTTTTATGGTCCGGCATTTATTCTATCTTAGTAAATGTTCTATATGTATTTTTAAAAAGCGTATATTCTACTCTTATTGGATGGAGTATTCTGTAAATTAAGGTTAGATCAAGTTGGTCGATAGTATTGTTCAGGTCTTTTATATTCTTACTGATTTTTTTTTCATGAATTATTCCATGAATTATTAAGGAGGAGGGTGGATGTCTACAACTCTAATTATGAATTTGTTTTTTCAGTTCTGTCAGTTTTTGCTTCACTTATTTTGACTTATATATATTAGGATATTAAAAGGATTGTCATTTTTCAAGACAAATTGACCCCTTTATCATTATGAAATATCCTTCCTTATCCTTGGTAATATCCCTTGGTTCAAAGTCTACCTTGTCTGATATTAACATAGCCATTCCAGCTTTCTTCCAGTTAACGCTTACAGGGTGTATCTCTTTCCTCCTTTTAGTTTTAACCTAGTATCTACATCTTTATATCTTGAATGGACAGCATGTAGTTGGTGATTGTTTTGCAGTTGACAATCTCTGTCTGTTAACTGGGGTGTTTAGACCATTTGCATTTAATGCAATTGTCTACATGGTTGGAATTAAATCTGCCATCTTGCTATTTGTTTTCTTTTTCTTCCATCAGTTTTGTTGTTGTTGTCATTTCATTGTTTTTCTTTTAAAAGTTTTGTCTGTTTTTTGCCTTCTTTTGGATCAGTTGAGAATTTTTAATATTAAATATTGGTTTAAGAGTCATACCACTTTATTTTATTTTATTTTGGGAATTCACTAGGTTTACAATATGCCTATTTAGCATATCACACCCTAAAATAGAATTATACCATTTTGTGTGTAATGCAAAACTCTTACGACAGTATACTTCCATTACCCCTTCCCATCCTTTGCTACTCATTTGGTAGGTTTTATCTCTATGTATGCATAATCACCAAAATACATTGTTATCATTTTTGCTTAAACCAGTGGTTGGCAAATTATGGCCTGTGAATCAAATCTTGCCTGCTCTCTGTTCTTGTAAATAAAGTTTTATTGGAACACAGACACATCTATTTGTTCACCTATTGTTTATGGCTGCTTTTGCACTACAGTGGATGCTTGAGTAGTTGTGACAGAGACTGTATGACTTTTGAAGCCCCAAATAATTACTATTTATGATCCTTTACAGAAAAATGTTTGCCAGTCTCTGCTTTAAACTGTCAACCTTTACAGACAATTTTTAAAGGAAAACAATTTTTTATAAGTCCCACATAATTATCATTTCTGGCACTCTTTATTCCTTTGTAGAGATCTAAGTTTCTGCCTGGTGTTAGTTTTCTTTAGCATGAAGAAGTTTTTAAAACATTTCTTGTAGTAACAGTCTCCTGGCAGTGCACTCTCTCAACTTTTTGAAAACGTCTTTATTTCACTCTCATTTAAAAATATACTTTTGCTAGGTATATATTTCTAAGTTTGCAGTTTTTTTCCCTTCGGCAGTGAAAAGATGCCATTCCTTTGTCTTCTGACTTGCTTTGTTGTCGATGGGAAGTCTACGATCGTTCTTACCTACGTTCTTCTATGTCAAATGGGTCTTTTGTTCTTTCACTACTTTTAAGATCCTGTCTTTATTACTATTTTTCAGGAATTAGATTATTATGTCCCTTGGAGTGGTTTTCTTTGTGTTATCCTGCTTAAAGTTTATTGAACTTTTTGGATCTGTGAATTTATAGTTTTTATTAAATTTGGAAATATTTCAGCCATTTTTTCCCTAAAATATTTTTTCTGTCATCTACCTTCCATCCTCTCTTTTTGAGTCTTTACTTACCGATATGGCTGACTGCTTGATATTTTTACTGAGACTCTGTTAATTTTTTAGTCTTTTTCTGATGGTGTGCTTCATTTTGGATTATTATTATTCTTATTATTATTCAAGAGTTCATTCTGTCACCTAGGCAGAAGTGCAGTAGTGGCATCACAGCTCATTGTAGCCTCAACTTCCTGGGCTCAAGTGATCCTTCCACCTCAGCCTCCTGAGTAGCTGGGACCAGAGGACACACCACTATACTCAGCTAATTTACACTTTTTTTTTTTTTGGTAGACGTGGTGTCCCACTATGTTGCCCAGGCTGGCCTCAAACTTCTGGGCTAAAGTGATCCTCCTGCCTTGGCCTCCCAAATTGCTGGGATTAGAGGCATGAGCCACTGCGCCTGGCTCATTTTGGATTACTTTTGTTGTTATGTCTTAAAGTCATGAATCTTTTCTTTTGTAGTGTCTAATCTACTGTTAATCTAACCCAGTGAATTTTCTATTTCAGACACTGGATTTTTCATCTCTAGAAGTTCCACTGACATCATTAAAATATGTCCTCTTCTATATGTTTTACTTTTCTCTGTTTTTATGCTTTCTTTTGTATGTTTGAATATGATTATAATAGCTATTTTAGCATCCTTGTTATTTCTGTTTCATAGTTATTTCAATGGATTGATTTTTCACCTGATTCTGGGATATATTATCATTTTTTGGCATGTCTAGTAATTTTTTATTGAATGACAAACATCATTTATGAATAATTGTGGATTATACACTGTTAAGTAGTTACGTTTGTTTTATTCATTTAGAGTGTTAGGCTTCGTTCTGGTAAGCAACACTTGTAGTTCAGTTTCATCCTTTTGAGGCTTACTTTTAAGTCTTCTTCCAGCAGGACTGGAGTACCCCTAGAGAAGAGACTACTCTAGATCTGCCCTAATAAGACACATAAATAAGTCTCGAAAGGCTCTTCTGGGGTCTCTATTGTGTGTCCAAGTACTCTCTGCTCTGGCTGACTGGAATATGAATCTTTCCCAGCACTGTCTAATCTCTGGGAACCCACTATACCTTGGATGCTCTTTGTTCAACCTGGTAAAATTTCACCCCATGTATGCAGATCTTAGTATTCAGTAAAGACTCAAGGGGATCTCCGTGCAGATTTCTGGAGCTCTCCTTCTGCCTAGCTGCCTCTTCTCTTCAAATCATGGCACCACAACTTTCAGAGACCTCAGTCTCCTGGAAATAAGATATCTGAATCCTCAACTCATTAAGATTATCATGCTCTTCTTAGTTCTCTCCCTGCTCATGGTCTGGAATATGCCTTCATGAAAAAAACTAGGGAGGTTGCAGGGCTCACCTCATGTGTTGTCCTTCTATTGATAGCAGTTTACATTGCTTGTCATATAATGTCTGAAAACAGAGATTTCATATATTCCGTTCAGCTTTCTAGGGGTTTAAAGTGGAAAGGTAAATTTAACTCCTGTTAAACTATCATCAGTAGAAGCAGCAATTCCTTTAATTCTCCTCCATATCCTTTTTTTTTTTTTTTTTCCTCCAATGTGTTTGTTGAAGAAATCAGACTGTTTTTCCTATAGTTTCCTCTTATCTGGATTTTGCTGGTTGCATTCTGGTGTTGTCACTTAAGATGTTCCTTAGTTTCTTGTATTCTCTGGACCTTGGCACCAGGATTAAGGCTTCGGTAGATTCAGGTTCAACTCTTATTTCTTGGCAAAAATACTTCATAGGTGATATTGTATTCTTCCACCAGAAAGCACTTACTGTCTGGTTGTTGCTTCTTTTGTGATGTTAGCAACAATCAATGATCTTTGCTTAGATCCTTTATTTCTTTAGGGGAGGCAAAATAGTGACAAAAATTCAACAAAAATTCAGTCATCCCTTAATCATTTATTAGGTGAAAAACTTTTATAAACAGAAATTTCCACTCATCAAATGTTTGATTACCTGGAAATACAGTAAGAAAATAAAGGCTTCTTTTCATTTATTTACTAGTTTTCAAAATGAAGAGTTGGCTGGGTGCAGTGGCTCATGCCTATAATCTCAGCACTTTGGGACCCCGAGATAGGTGGGTGGATCACTTGAAGTTAGGAGATCGAGACCAGCCTGGCCAACATGGTGAAACCCCCATCTCTACTAAAAATACAAAAGTTATCCAGGCGTGGTGTGGCACGCCTGTAGTCCCAGCTACTCAGGAGGCTGAGGCAGGAGAGATTGTTCTCCTGCAACCTCGGAAGGTGGACCAGGTTGCAGTGAGCATCGAGATCACACCACTGCAGATTTAAACAATTTTTATTTATTTCCATTTCTCCTGCAGTTATGCTTGTCAACCTGCACATTGTCCTAACTCTGGCCAGTGGAAGCCAGTGAGCCCTTTTGCCGTCATCCTAGTAGTGTTTTGATAGCTCTCTTGTTTCCAGTTATGACAAGATGTTTCCATCTCATCTTGCGCATTTTCTCTCCAGATCTGAAATTGGCCATTTTCCAAATTAGCCATTGGTTCATCCTCTGTGTAATTCATCAATTAATTTGTTTTTAAGCAAAATGAATTTTCCTATATTTTTAGGAGTGGGATGCAGTGGGCTAGGACAAGCTGTCTAGCCTGTAGGTCTAGGTGTAGAGGTCTCTCTCGTTTTCTCAAAGTGGTAAAAATACAGCCTCGGCTCCCTCCTCCACTTTTATCTGAATCTTGTCTTTCCCACTCGGTGCCTCTGGCTTGCTTGATTTAGATTTTTCTTTCAGCATTCCTTTCAGAGATGGACTTTGTCTTGGGAGGGAGCTTTGGTCCCCTAGTTTAAGGAAGTCTTATAGAGCCTGGATTGCTCTAGCTCCTTCAGACCTTGCAGAGTCCCTTCCTTCTCTGGGTCTCCGTTTCCTTCCCTCTAAAGAGAGAGGAAAGGCTGGGAGACGTAAAGTCCCTTGCAGCTCTGGCAGGGTGTCACTCCGATTCTCCTCCATAGGCTTGATGTCTGAGGTCCCTTCTGTAACCTGATGGCTAAATCACACCACCCTATGGTTCACTGAGGCTGTTTCCCTGCAGGGATCTCAGTGTGGACGCTGGCTTGAGTCCTGCTCAGTTCCAGGTGCGGCCCATCCCTCAGCACTATCAGCATTACCTAGCGACTCCTCGAATGCACCACTTTCCCAGAAACTCCTCCTCCACGCAGATGGTAAGTGAAAGAAAATAGACTCCCTTGTGCCTATTGAGTGCCAGTGGTGGTCTGAGGCCTGCGCTCCCCTGTGCCCCGGCTCCTACATGACCCAGGTCCCCTGTGTATCAACCCCCTATCCCCTGACTCCTCTGTGCCCTGGCCCCCTTGTATCCTGGCTCCCCTGTGCCCCAGCTTCCATATGACCCAGCTCCCCTGTGTATTAAGCCCCTATACCCTGACTCTTCGGTACCCTGACCCCCTTATATCCTGGCTGCCCTGCAGTCCGGATTCCATATGACATGGCTTCCCTGTGTATCAATCCCCTATGCCCTGACTCCCTTGTGCCCTGGTCCCCTTATATCCTGGCTCCCCTGTGCCCCAGCTCCTACATGACCTGGCTCCCCTGTGTATCAACCCCTATGCCTTGACTCCCCTGTACCCTGGCCCCCTTATATCCCGGCTTCCACATGACCCAGCTCACCTGTGTATCAACTCCCCATGCCCTGACTCCCTTGTGCCCTGGCCTTCTTGTATCCTGGCTCCCTGGCAGACCAACAGCTCCCCTCTCTTCCCAGCTCCTATTCGCGCTTTGGCTTGATGGGGAATGAAAGGGGACCTGGTGGACCAGAAACTGGTTCTGCTGAGGGGAGGAGGAGTGGGCACTGGAGGAGTGGAAAGGGACAGCATGGCAAGGTGTGGTCTGTGGGTAAAAGGCTCAGGGCTAAGATCAGGCAGAGTAGACCTCGCACCTCATATGGCCTCATTTAGTTTCCTGTGGTCAGCACCTCCCTGGGCTTTGGCTTCACTAATCTGTGAAATGGAAATGAAGATGCCTGCCTCGCCCATCTCACAGGGTTGGTGTGAGGATCAAAAGAGATCCCAGCAGGAGCTCTTGGGCCTAGCCTGCAGATCCAGTCCTGCCTTTTTCAGAGGGCAGACCTTCTTGTGGCTACAGAGTGCTAAATCATGGGTCAGGCTGGGCTTGGGGGCCTTTGGGCTCCTGACATTGCAAGCTGCATGGAATTAAAATGAAGATATTCCATGAAAGCAGCAAAAGCTTGATTGAAAATCTTATTTCCAGGCAGCTTCACTTTGCTGCCCTAAAGCATAATTCCACCTTCCAACCCTTGTCTCTGTCACTAACCACTCAGTTCCTCAGTCTGCTTTTTGTATAATAAGGAGCTTGCATGAGTAATTTTTGGAGTCCTTGTAAGCTCTGAGGGTCCATGCTTTGTGTATGAAGCGCCATCTCTTAAGAATAAAGAAGCAAACATTTATTGAGCACTTACTACATGCCAGGCACTGTTATAAGCACTTCATATAAATTATCCCATTAATCCTCTCAAAAACTCCACAAAAGAGTATCATCCTGATTTTAAAGATTGGAAAACTGAGGAAGAGAGAGGCTAAGTAACTGGCCCTGGGACATACAGTGAGAAAGTGGAGGAGCTGTGATGGAAACTCCTCTCTGACTCATAGCCAGGGTAAGGGAGGGGTGAGTGAGGCAGGCCATGCAAGAACAGAGTCAGACTCTCTTAATTTAAAATACTGACATTTTGCTCAGCATGGAGGTTTTTTGCATTTATTTGACTTTAAAAAACATTACATTGAAATACTATTGATCTTGATTACTGAGGCTTTTGGTGGCCCTTTTAATTTTGTGCCTCCACTTTGGTGCCGACACTAACCCAAGCCTTTAACTATCAAGCTGCTCTTGGAGGCAGTGCAGAGTAGGGGTGATATGGTTTGGCTCTGTATCCCCACCCAAATCTCACCTTGAATTGTAATAATCCCCACATGTCAAGGGCAGGACCAGGTGGAGATAATTGAATCATGTGGGGGCAGTTTCCTACATGCTTTTCTCATGATAGTGAGTGAGTTCTCATGAGATCTGACGGTTTTATAAGGGACCTCCCCATTCGCTTGGCACTCATTCTGTCTCCTGCTGCCCTGTGAAGAGGTGCTTTCCACCATGACTGTAGGTTTCCTGAGGCCCTCCAACCATGTGGAACTGTGAGTCAATTAAACCTCCTTTCTTTGTAAATTACTCGTTCTTGGGTATTTCTTCATAGCAGCGTGAGAATGAACTAAAACAAAAGGTGAAGGGAAGGGACTCTGCCACCCAACTGCCTGGGTTTGAAATCCTGGTTCTGTCCCTTGGTTGCATAACTTGAGCCAAGTACATAATCTATTGTACCTCATTTACCCCATCAATAAAATGGGGATAGTAATAGCACCCACATTATAGATTAGGTGAGATAATTCAATTAGTCATGTAAAGTGCTTAGAATAGTGCCTGCCATGAAGGTTAGTTGTCACTTTATTAATTCTGTTATTACTTCTGGGGCTTGTCCAGGCAAAGCTTTGTTCTTGGTGAGAGAAAAGGGATGTAAGAGCAGGAAAGACAATACTTCTGCCCACAGCATCTCAGGGTGTACTGAGTGGGTTACAGGCAGAGAAGTTGCATGCTGGGCTTATGGAGAAACCTTGAATCCTCGCTCTATCCAAGGCATTTTCTCCCCAACAGGTCGTCCATGAAATCCGAAACTACCCTTATCCTCAGCTTCACTTCCTTGCTCTCCAGGGACTAAATCCCAGCAGACACACCTCCGCCGTACGGGAGAGCTATGAGGTATGTTGCTCTGTCTGGTACCAACTGGGCTGGTGGAGATGCCATTATTGTTTATCATCCCTTTTCCCTCCCCACCTCTGCTGGTGAGTAGGGTATGGCTGTCAGGAAGCTTCAGGGTTAAGAGTAAGAGAGAGAAGAAGGGAGAACCAGTAGAGATATTGCAGTCTTTCAGCATCAGATGAGTTCTTCCTGATAGCTATGTGAATGCTTCCTGCTCATGTCTTCCAGCTCCCCAATCCATATCCTGTGTGCATGTGGGCATTTATACATGCTGAGCACACATGTGCACATTTTTCTCTTTCCAGGAGCTGCTGCAGCTCGAGGACAGGTTGGGTAATGTGACTCGGGGAGCTGTACAGAACACCATTGAGAGGTTCACCTTCCCCCACAAGTATAAGAAGGTGGGTCTGCCAGCAGGCCAGCCTGCATAGTCAGGGAATGGGGCAGGAGTGTTGTCTAATTGACTCTGATCTGGTTGTTCACAGAGGGATGCAGTCCAGAATCTAGAAACCTTTGCTCTGGTTAGATGTTCTAAAGCTGTGATAACTTCCCAGGGTCATGTTACCTTTTTGTGCCGGGTGTGGCCAGGAGGGAAGATGGGAGGCCTCTCAGTAAAGGAGGAGAGCTGGGTATGCGTGTGTGCATGTGGACTTGCCATTGGGTATATTACACATATATACATTTATAGGTGTCAGGCACATAAATACTTGTCTCTAAATGAGATGGGCCAAGGGGATACCTGCACAGAAGGCTAATATTTGTCTTAGAAAATAATTCCATGTCCAATCTCACATGTGAACAAATGAGAAACTAAGGCTTCCAAGCAGAGGTTTTCAAATCTGACTGAGTGTCAGAATCACCTGGGGAGCTTTTAAAGCCACAGAGTCACAGATTTTATCCTAAGTCCATAGAGGTAGAATCTCCAGGGTTAAGAACTAAGAATCTAGGACATGATTAAAGCTCAGAAACCTGAGTTTAAATTTTTTTAAATTAAAATAAATGAAAAATTTTGGAAGCAACCAAGATGTCCTTCAATAGGTGAAAGATAGATAAACATACAGTGGCACATCCAGATAATGGAATATTATTCTGCAATAAAAAGAAATAAGGACTAGGCACAGTGACTCACACCTGTAATCTCAGTGCTTTGGAAGGCTAAGGATGAAGGATCACTTCAAGCCAGGAATTTAAGACCAACCTGAGCAAAATAGTGAGACTTCATCTCTACGAAAATTTTAAAAAGTTAGCTGGGCTGGTGGTATGAACTTGTAGTCCTAGTTACTTGGGAGGCTGAGGCAAGAGAATTACTTGAGCCCAGGAGTTCAAGGCTGCAGTGAGCTATGATTGCACCACTGCATTCTAGCCTGGACAACACAGCAAGACCCTGTATCAAAAAAAGAAAAAGTATAAGCTATTGAGCCATGAAAAGACATGCTGGAACCAGAAATGCACTGAGGAATTCTTAAGTAAAAGTAGTTAGCCCAAAAAGGCTGTGTACTGTATGTTTCCAAATATATAACATTCTGGAAAAGGGAAAACTATGGAGACAACAAAAAGATCAGTGGTTGCCAGTGGGGAGGGAGGGAGGAATGAATGGGTGGAGCATAGGGGAGTCTCAGGGCAGTGAAAGTATTTGGTATCATACTCTAACAGTGGATACATGACATTATACATTTGTCAAAACTGATAGGATGGTACAACACAGAGAAAACCCTAATGTAAACTAATGAACCTCAGTTAATAGTCTATTGATACTGGTTCATCGATCATAACAAGGGTGCCACACTAATGCAAGATGTTAATAATAGAAACTGTGTGTGTTGGGAGTATAGGGTATATGGGAGAACACTGTACTTTTTGCTTATTATTATTATTATTATTATTTGAGACAGAGTCTTGCTCTGTTGCCCAGGCTGAAGCGCAGTGGCACGATCTTGACTTACTGCAAACTCTGCCTCCTGGGTTCAAGCAGTTCTCTCACGTCAGCCTCCCAAGTAGCTGGGATTACAAGCATGTGCCACTACACCTGGCTAATTTTTATATTTTTAGTAGAGACGCGATTTCACCGTGTCGCCCAGGCTGGTCTTGAACTCCTAACCTTAAATGATCTACCTGCCTTGGCCTCCAAAAGTGTTGAGATTACAGGCATGAGCCACCGTGCCCAGTCTGTTTTTGCTTAATTTTATGTAAACTAGAACTGCTCTACAAAATAACATTTATTATAAATAAAAATAAAAAAATAAATATTAATGCATTTTTAAAACATTCATCCTTCCCAGGGGAAATTAAAAAGCTTGACAAACGTTAAGAATCTTAGAGCAGGACTGTCCTCATCATGGTCAAGCCAGAGACCATCCTGAGACCCTAGGGTGCATTGGTCGAGAGCACTCTTAGAGTTAGAGCCAATTTTGACTCTCCATTCTACCCCTTATAGCTCCGTTACTTTGGACAACTTACTTGGCTTTTCTGGCCCCTCCCTGTCCACTTCCCCCTTTAAAAATGTGAAATGGGAGTGATCTCATTAGTAGCTACCATACAGGGTGCTGTGGGGATTCAATGGGATGATGCACCTGAACAGCTTGGCACAGTGCCTGGTACCTACTAAGTGCCCAGGAATGGTAAGCTGCTGCTACCTTGATGCTATCTCCTAGGCTTTCCCCTAGCCCATGTGCTAGTGGTGTCAATGTCAAAGACCATGAATCAGTATAGGCAGCTCCTCTCAAGGCACTGGATTTATTCATAAATGATTTTGACTGCAGTTATTGGGTACCTACTATGTATCAGACCTTGGCTGGTGTGCTAATAGAGGAAATGGCAGCATTTCAGTAAATAAGGATGTCATCTACATGGGGAAAATGATCATTCTCTGGAGAGAGAGAGAGTTTTAAGCTATTGGAGAAGAACATAGAAGGAAATGAGTGTTGTATTTGAGTCCAGGAGCAGCACCTGTGTCCCGGACCAGGGGGTTTTTACTCCTACCAAGGATGCACACCTCACCTGCTGTCACTTCAACAGGCACAAGGAAATTGTGAAGAGAACCAATGCTAAGAATGAAAAGGTGAAATGGACTGAATCAAGTAGATAAAGGGCTCAGGTAAAAAGGAGAATGAAAAGAAGGGAATAAAAATATTATTAAAAATAAAAAATGAATTAAAAATAAGAAATGACAAAAGTTAGGAACCAAATAAAATGTGGAAAGAAACCCTTAAAAATTATACACAAGTGAAAAAGATAATAAAGAAGAAAAAACACTTTAAAAATTTAAATTGAGAGTGTAATTATATATAATAAAAATATACTTTAAAATAATGATGTAAGAATAAAAATATAGAAAATACCGAGTCAAAATAGAAAAATATGCAAAGAATAAGAACTAGAAAGAGATATGAAAGCAACACATAAAATTAACATCAATAATATCATAGTTAAAAGGGGGCTGGGCACACTGGCTTATGCACTTTGGGAGGCTGTGGCAGGAGGATAGATTGAGCCCAGGAGTTTGAGACCAGCCTGGCCATCACAGAGAGATTTTGTCTCTACAATAAAAAGAAAAATTAGCAGTCATGATGGTGTACACTTGTAGTCTCAACCACTAAGGAGGCTGAGGTGGGAGGATTGCTTGAGCCTGGGAGGTCAAGCCTGCAGTGAGCCGTGATTACACCATTGCACTCCAGCCTGGGCAAGAGTGCAAGGCCGTCTCAAAAAAAAAAAAAAGTTAAAGAGAAGGTTAATGACATGAGAAGATATATAGATTAGACAGCAAGACAGGGTAATATTAAGCTAAAATTACTAACTATAAAAGGAAAATCATGAATAATGATGGCAAAAAATAATAGAAAGTAGACAAATAGGTGACTCTTACCAATACATTTTATTGGACCTCCCTTTTCTAGCAGGGCCAGCTAAATGAAGGCCACTCTTCCAGCAAACACAGCTGGACTCTTAAGCAGGCAGATCATCATGACTCTATTCATACTCAAAAGCCATGACAATTATACGGAACTATGGGTGTAATTCTGATTTTCTGGATTCTAGATAAGGGAAAACTTATTACAGAAGCCTAGCAGGGTTTGCAGTGGAGTATATAGGGCACAGCGAGGCACAGAGCAGAACAAATAGATTTTCTTGTGTGTTCCAGTGAGGTTACAGTATTCCCCAGACTAAATCAGACTCAGGATCTCCAGAGTTTAGGACCAGGGGCCAGAGAAGGGAGACTTGGCATCTGGGCCTTGCCCCGCAGTCATTCTTTGGGTAGTCTTCATCTTGTGACGCTTCAGATTTTTCTCTTTGCAAAATGACCTTGAAGTCGGCCTGTCTCTGGAGAGGGACCGAATGGGTAATTTTCCTCTTATGGTTATTGTTAGACTGTTTCATGGCACAGTGGGAAGATGTGAACATGAAAAGTGGGCTGATTTCACTCACTGATTAGATTTCTTCTTCCCAAAATATTTACCAAGTACTAATACGCTTTGTAAGTGACCAAGTATGGGGCGGTACTTAAAGAAGGGTAAGCCATGAGTCCATGCCATCTGAACTTGAGACTTTACATAATGGTAAACTACATAATGATTCTACATATGGCTTCTGCATAATGGTAAACTATTTTCAAATAATTAGCATAAAATTAAAAACAGTACAAGGGAAGTCAATAAGTATAAACAGTGTTTCAGGATTGCTTTACGATAGTGCCTATCTTAAGTGAACTTGATAAATCCCACAATATAAATAGTTTATAAAAATGGCTACAGTTTGTAAGAGTTGATGTCTTCATGTAGTTATCAGTGAATACATGAGTCAACAGTGGTTGACTGAAAGAATAAATGAAGCCTGCTGGGCCTGAAAGTGGAGGGAGAAACCTGAAGGCAGGAATCTAGGTTGTAAAGGGTGTTGAGGGGGAGTGGATGGTGTGAAGGGACCAGAAAAGGGAAACTGCACAGTCATAGCTTTGCAAAGGATCGATTTGTTAGGAACTCAATTTCTTTCTAAGCTCTGTATCCCTAGAAAGTGCCTGGGACAGCAAAAATGATGTCCACTTGACCTCTTCCTACTCCCCTTGCTGCAGAAGAGTAGGCGGGAAGGAGTTCTGGGTATTACTTAAGAACTTTGGCCGGGCGCAGTGGCTCACGCCTGTAATCCCAGCACTTTGGGAGGCCGAGGCGGGCGGATCACAAGGTCAGGAGATCGAGACCATCCTGGCTAACACGGTGAAACCCCGTCTCTACTAAAAATACAAAAAAATTAGCCGGGCGAGGTGGCGGGCTCCTGTAGTTCCAGCTACTCGGGAGGCTGAGGCAGGAGAATGGCGTGAACCCGTGAGGTGGAGCTTGCAGTGAGCCGAGATCGTGCCACTGCACTCCAGCCTGGGCGGCAGAGCGAGACTCCGTCTCAAAAAACAAAAAAACAAACAAACAAACAAAAAGAACCTTATGGCCAGGCACTGTGGCTCACACCTGTAATCCCAGCACTTTGGAAGGCCAAGGCAGGCAGACCACCTGAGCTCAGGAATTCAAGACCTGACCAACATGGTGAAACCCTGTCTCTATAAAAATACAAAAATTAGCCAGGCATGATGGCAGGTGCCTGTAATCCCAGCTACTTGGGAGGCTGAGGTAGGAGAATCGCTTGAACCCAGGAGGTGGAAGTTGCAGTGAGCCAAGATCATGCTGTTGCACTCCAGCCTGGGCAACACAGCAAGAATCCGTTTCAAAAACAAAAACAAACTTTAAAAAACCTGAATCCTAGGGGAAAAGCAGCCTGTGGGTGAAAGCCAACAGCCACCAGGTGAGTCTGCCCAGGTAATGAATACTCCTCTCTCTGCTTCTCATAGCGAAGACCCCAGGATGGCAAGGGCAAGAAGGATGAGGGGGAGGAGTCAGACACAGATGAGAAATGCACAATTTGTCTGTCTATGCTGGAAGATGGAGAAGATGTGAGGTAGGAGACCGCCATTTTGATTCCCTCTCCCCTCTCTTATAGGTATTGGTGACCAATCACTGCGCCGTGTGTCTGGGAGTTGGGGTGCTTGTTAGCTTGTGCACGTGTGTGCCAAGTGTGCTATAATGTGCTTCATGGTTGCCCTGGGAAGGTAGGGTATGAAATGTTCTAGATGTGTGATGACCGGGTATGGACGCGAGGATGAAAAGCGTAAGAGAACAGTGTGATGTTCTGTCTGAATGAGTCTGAGACAAAATTGTGGCTTTGTTTCAGGCTCATCTGAAAGCGCTTCCTGGCGGAGGCTTCATGGTTTCCCATCTCAGCCATAGCCTCCCTCCATAGCCGGGCAGTTCCCAGGGGTCCTAGGTGTGTGTCTCCTGGTCTGCCCAGTGTCCCTCAGCTCCTGCAGGGCCCCTGACTCTCCCTCCTCTCTTCCAGACGCCTACCCTGTATGCATCTCTTTCACCAACTGTGCGTGGACCAGTGGCTCGCCATGAGCAAGAAATGCCCCATCTGCCGAGTGGACATTGAGACACAACTGGGAGCCGACAGCTGAGGGAGGAATTAGCCAGTGGACACCCCATTTCCTTCACCAGGTCCCCCCACGGCCATAGCCCTTGCAGCCAAACTTTGCCTTCTGAGCCATTTGACGTAGAGGAAAAGCCTGCAAGCACATTTTATGGAAAGAGGAGTTGGTGGTATCGGTGTCGAGGGAGAGGAGGGGGTGGGGGAGGACCCACCTCTCCAGAATGGTGACTGTCCCCATCCGCCCAGCTGAGCAGGAGAGAGGGAGCTGGCCATGCCCAGCGCAAGGGCGGGAAGGAGGGGCCCAGGCTGCGGAGAACCCAGGTGGAATCCTGAAGGCACTAGCTGACAGACGGGCCCCTCAATCCTGTCCTCTGAAGGATTGTATATATACCTCTCGACCATGTAGGAACCATGTAGGGGTCTCTAGCTATTTCTGTGGATGGCAGCCAGAGCATGTTAGCTTAAGAAAAATGTTGTGTGTGGTGCTCTAGTCATCTTGTGGTGGACATGTCGCTATTACCTAATTCGCACCAAATATTTCTCATTGAGTTTCTTGTTTTGGTGCCTGACCGAACCAACGACAGCCCCAATCTTCCCGTCTTTATGAGAGAAAAGGAAAAAGGAATCAAAGGTAGAAGAAAAAAAAGCCAAATTCTGTTTAGGGTGAAAAAGGATTTTGTTTTTCACCCAATTTGGGAGGCGGGAGGGGGGTTCTCGTTTCGTTTTTGTTTTTGTTTTTACCTTGGCTTTTGTTTTTCTCATGTTTACAGTGCACGGAGTGTGGAAGGGAGTCTGGGAGAGGGAGGGCTGGAAAAGGAGCTGATGGGGTCTTATTCCGGCCTCTGAGGGTTCAGCCGAGGTGAGGGAAGGCAGCAGAGCTCCAGTAGGTGAAGGGAGAGTTCAGCTAGGCGGGGCTCCCCAGGCCCAGGGCTCAACTGCATGACCCCAGTTATAACCCCCACCCAGTTCCACACTAAACCAGGGAGGGCTCAGCCCTCAGCTACAGCTTCTCGCTGTGTTACTGGGAGTGGAGAGGCCCATGCTCACTCCAACTCCTTCCTTTAGGTTGTGCTCTTGCCTGTCACAAAGAGGCAACATAGCCACTGCCTCCCTATGCAAAAAATTAACCAGATGATGCAGATAAGACAGCATAGGTGATGGCCGCTTTGTCTTGGCCACAGTGCTCTCAGACAGCACTCAGGGCTGAGGTCAATACCGCGGACCTTGGGGAGGAAGCTGAGCATCCCCTGGGATGTCTCCAGTTCTGATACAGTCCCTCAGAGATGGCCCTGACTCTGAGGCCCCTCAGCTTGGTTTGGGAGGCCCCGTGTCCCTGGTCTCTGGCTCCTTCTCTGACTCTTTGATAATCTTGGGCAAGTCCCTTTCTTTCTCTGTGCCTCAGTTTCCTTCTCCTTTGAGTGGGGAGAGATAACAGTGCAAACCCATTTCTGGTCCTGCTACCTCACCTAGATGTTGTGAGGATTCGTATTCCCTGTCCAGTGTGTTCTATGCTCTCTTCTGAGAACCTCGTGGGGTGTCGGGATGGGGGTACTGGGAGACACAGACCTGATACAGTGTGTCTTTCTGCGCCACCTCACAATTTTCCTGAACCCCAAAGGGAGCAGAGAGATAAGAGGACAGAAGAATGGAGATGGGAAAATCCACCAAATTCCAATCCAAACCCCACTTTCTTTCTCCCTATGTGGAAGACACCAGATTAGCTGGAATTCTGCCACCTTCCTTTGTGCCCCACCCTGCACCGTTCCCCCATTTGCACTGCTCTCTAAGTCTCCCCCTCACCTCCATCCCTAACCCAGTCTCAATGCCCTCATATCAGTAAGACCCGGGTGAGGGAGACAGGATACTTGTCACGTATTTGAAGAAATTCCATACAGTGAAGGAAATTTGAGTCTGTATTGCTGCTACAAGGGTAAAACCAGTACCAATGGGTAAAAGTAACAGGCGGGCAGATCTTAGCTTGAGGAAGAGCTTCTAGCACGATAGGTTCATGCGGGAATGGCTGCTCTGGCCACCTGCAGGCAGAGAGTGGGGGAAGTGGCTCCTGGTAGGAGGTTTCTCCCAGCACTAATATCTTGGTGTTCTATAAAATCTTTATTGAGTGCCTACCGGTGCAGGCGCTGGGAGAGACAGTAGCTTTGAGGAGCTCACAATCTAGCTGAGGAGACGAGACACATCCAATGCTGCCAAAATGGTGAATAACCTGATTCAGTGTTAGCAGCAATGAGCATCACAGTGTCCAACTCAGTTGCTCCAGTGCATGAAAATGTCTCCAGGGCTGAAGGCTGGAGATCCCACCAGTGGGGAAAGTACATCTGAGTCAGGATTTTGGGGGAAAGCTAGTTACTGATAGCCACAGGAAGTTGAGAATTCTCCCCCATCCTCTCCAATGGCTGGGTGAAAACCAAGAATTCATCGGAAGATGGCTTTGGCCTGGAGGTAGCTAGGGTGGTCTAGGAAGGTCATTCCTCTCTTAATCTCAGTCTTTCATTCTTTCTGCTGAGACTGGCCTGAAAGGCTGGCAAGTGGGAGGGAGTCAATGGAGAGGCCAGGATAGAATTAGAGCTGGTGTCCCAGGTTCCAGTCTAGGCTCTTCACTGGCAAAGTGGGCAACACTAGAAACTTCCCTTTGTCTCTCTGGGCCTCAGTTTCCTCAGTTACAACCTAAGGAGGTTGGATTGGATGCTTGCTAATTTTCTTCTGACACTCACACTTTGTGATCCTCCCTAACATCAACGCATCTTCTTCAAGGTAGCAGAGCTGTGTGCCCACCCAACTGTTGAAAAGGACTTTCTGTGGGCACACACTCTGTTTCAGACTGGGCTGGGGGCACACATACTGAGGGAGACAGTGGGCCCTGGTCCCCTCCCCCTCCCAATTCTCTGCCCCAGGCTAATATTAGGGACTGGGGAGGGGACCACCAGAAGTAAGAGGGAAGCTGCTTACTTTGGGGTTAGACCCTGAAGCCCCCCCTCCTTCCCATCTCTGGGGACCTTGTCCACTGCAGGTGGGGACAGGAGGTGATGGGGTACTCAGAACCCTGCAGCTCCCACTTCTTTAGCCCAGCAGCTGTTTGGAGGAGAAGAGAGGGCCGGGGCCTGTGCTTCTGCTCCCGGCACTGGTCAGGGAGTCTGGGAAGAGTGGAGAAGAGGCAGGGTCAGGCCTCAGCATCTCACATCCACCACCTCCAGGAGGGGAGACCACTGGTAAGTCCTCCTCCTGCTCAACTCAAGGGACTCAGACCCTTTCTTGACTGAGACGCATGAGTGCCTTCTGGGGTGAGAGCAGCCCCAGGGTTTAAGTTGGGCGTCCTAGCCGCTGCCGCAGCTGTGCCGCCGCGGGTCCACCGAGGATGCCAATCAATCAACCCAACACCACAAGCCTGGCTGGGTGCAAGCAGAGGGTGAGCAGGGGCTGCCCCTCCACCTGGCCAGGACCCCCTTCGGCCCCCTGTCGCCCTTGGCCACCACCTGTGGCAGGACTCAAGCTCCTCTTCTGCAAATGTTCCCAGCCTCCGTGCAAGTATTCTTAACTCTTTACGCCTAATGAACAAGCACAGTTTTTTCAATGGTGAAGAAAAAAGCACCAGACTTTTTTTCTTTTTTTCCTAAAGAAATCCCCTAAGCCCCCCGCCTGCCGGCGGGACGAACACTCCCTGCGTGGGGCTGTAGCAACGTCCGTCAGGCCCCCTTGTGTTTCATCTCCTGCGCGCGTAGAGCAAATGCTAGAGCGATTTCAGCTGATAGAAAAACAAAAATGAAAAAAAAATACAAAAAACAAAAAACATGGCACGTTGCTAGTTTACAGGGTTTTGTGAGTTTAAATGCCTTATATTTAACAATCATAATTTATGACTAACTTGTAGATATCGTGGGTTCTTATTTAATTATTTTTATAGTTGTTTTGCATTTTTAATTATAATTTATTTATTTAGAAAGGATACTAATTTTTTTTATTACTCCTATTACCTCATTTTGGCGTTGTTTCTGGGAGTGGAATGCTTTGCATGCATTGGTACGATGACAAACAACTACGAATACAAAAAAAAATTTAAATAAAATTCTGCAAACTTTATTTCGTCCAAACTATCAGGGTGTGTGATTGCAAGCTGTCCTACCGTGGTGCTGGCCTCTTTGGATACATTCCATACGAAATGCAAACCTTTGATTCTGTATGCTGTGATCTAGTGAAAAACTCCAATATAGTGACTGTATTTAGCACATATATAAATATAATTTGCACTTGTCAGCAGACTGGGGTAATCCTTTCACTTGCTATCCTTGGCACCCCCCTCTCCCCACAACCCCACCTCTCCAGCATGAACCTGCCTTTCCTACTCCCTCGCTCCTCCCACAATCTCAGCCCACCCAGCCGCTATCCTCTGAGGAAAGTCTTGGGGCATAGGGGTCACTGTCTCCACCTGGCCTCCAACTCCAGAATTGGAGTCCTCCAGACCTTACAAGAGGAATATCAGAGAGCCAAAAAGCCTGGTTTCTTAGAACGAGCCCTGAACTGGGGAGCTGAGAGGCTCAGGTTTTCAGATCTGCTCCATGATAGACATCCCAGTGACCCTGAGCAAGTCCCTTGGCCCCTGAGTCTCAGTTTTCTGGGTGGGGTGAGTGAGGAGAACTGGGAGATCTTTAGGGTCCCTTGGATTCAAGTAGAATATGACACAGATCCCGTGGGAAACCACTGTGCTGTGCTGTCTTACCTTCTCAGGAGAGAAGAAAGAGGGAGAAAAGGCTGGGTGCGGTGGCTCACACCTGTAATCCCAGGAATTTGTGAGGCTGAGGTGGGCAGATGACTTGAGGTCAGGAGATTGAGACCAGCCTGGCCAACATGGTGAAACCCTGTCTCTACTAAAAAGGCAAAAATTAGCTGGGTGTGGTGGTGGGCACCTGTAATCCCAGCTACTCGGGAGGCTAAGGCGGGACACTCCAGCCCGGGTGACAAGAGTGAAACTCGGTCTCAAAAAAAAAAATAAAAATAAAAAGAGGGAAAGAGGGAGAAAGGATTGGGAGGAGAAAAGGAGAGGAAGGAAGAGAAGAATAGAGAGAGTGAGCTGAGAATTTATCTGAGCTTGCTCAGAGTTGATTTCTGGGAGGGTTTCTGTCCTGTTATATGTGGCATCCTGTGGGTGACAGGGAGGAGTTAGGTGAACATGCATGGGACATGCCCTTTCACAAGGCTTGGGCAGTCATTTGGAGAGTGAGCTGAAATCCATGTCTTGTTAGACACAGGGATGGGGTAGGCAGAAAGGAGTGCCAATCTATGGGTTTGGGACTGGCACCCCCATCCTATCATCTCCCAGAGCCTTCATTGTTGAGATGCTTCCCATGGAAAACAGATTGGGACATAGATTTTGGAATCAAGGTCTCTGCTCCCAGCATTTCCTCTGTCCATCTCCCTCTGTCTTTGCTCCCTGGGGGCTGTGGGCAGGAGGAGCTTCTATGGAGGACTGGGAGTGGGCCTCCAGTCCCCCTGCCCCTGTAGAGGAATAATGGGGGAGGATGTGGAGAAGCCACCGTCAAAGGCTGGCACAGCTGTGAGCCTGATACCTCTGAGCCAAAAGGAGAGAGAGGGAGTTCACGCCACTGAGAGTAGCCCCCTGAGTCAGCTGGGACCTGGCCTGTCTGCTTTTCTGCTGCTGCTTCTCCCTCCCCTCCTTCCCAGCTTATCCTCCTTCTTGCCTCTTTACATCACTGCCTTTACCTGGTGGGGATGAGGCCCCATGGGGAAGGTGCTGATGTGGAGGGAGGAAGTGGAGACCGAGATTTGCCATACTGCCCAGCGAGGCTGTGTGAGCACCGGGCTGTGTATGGTCCCCAAAGCCTCAACTCTGCCCTAGCTGAGCGATGGATGCCCCTCTGGGCTTCCTGCCTAGCTTCCCCTTTTGCCTCCAGCCTGGAGCCTTGCTTTCCCTGGAGACAGCCCATGGAGTCCCCCACCACACTGGAGGGAGCATGACCAGCACACTGCTGGGCCTGGCAGACACCATGTCCTTGGCAGGGCTCCTGGACGGGCATGCCTTATGCTGCTCTGCAGTGTCAGAGAGGAAAGGGGCCCTTTGCCTTGGCTGGCCTGTGCCCTCACCTTTGAGCCTCTGCTCCCACTCCACCCCTGGCCTCGGATGCGGCTCATTTCTCAGCCATGGAGCCAGCCGCACCAGCCCTTGAGGGGGTAATTTGGTTGCCCCTGGTAAGTGAAAGGATTATCCTCAGTGTTGATTGTCCTTTTTTGTAATCCTCCTGCTGTTCTGTTCTGTTGTGCTGTGCAACATTTTGCTACATAGACTATTTTATAGCAGAAAGCTAGAAGAATATTTATTATGAATATTAAAGCAATAGTGCATCAATGAAAAGGCGGAGACATTAGGAATTGTGTAAATGCTTAGATTCACTTTTGGTGGATTTTTTGTACTTTATTTATAACTAATAAAAATGAACTGCATTGCTAACTACACCTTACTCGTGCTGGGTGTTTATTTTGGTGCATACCCAGGGCATATCAGAGGAAGCCTCTCCAGGCCTCTGTCTTTGTCCAAGATAGGAGACACTATCAGTTATCTATCTAGCTCTCACCAACTTGCCTCGTTCTCTCTCCGTTTTCTCTTATTTTCCTCTTCCCTTTCTACCCTTCTTTCACCCTTTTCTTCCCCCCTCCCACGCCTTCTTTTCTCTTATCTATTTCTTTCTTTTACCTCTTTGTCTCTTAAAGAATCTGTTCTCTGACTGTGGACCAACCATCTAATTGACGTATTTCCTTTAGGTATGAATTGTAAAGGGGATTTTTTTTTTTTCTTGAGTGTAGTGGCACAATCACGGTTCACTGCAGCCTCAACCTCCTGGACCCAAGCCATCCTTTCACGTCAGCCTTCCAAGTAGCTGGGACCACAGGTGTGTGTGCCATGATGCCTGGCTAATTTTTTTTTTTTTTTTTTTTTTTTTTTTTTTTTAGCAACAGGGTTTTGTTATATTGCCCAGGCTGGTCTCGGTCTCCTGAGCTCAAGTTATCCTCCCAGTTTAATCCCAAAGTGCTAGAATTACAGGTGTGAGCCACTATGCCTGGTCAAAAGTTCCCATTTTTGATCAATCTTCAGATGAGTGTTTGAACTGGAGGGCTACTTCGATTCTCTGTAAAAGAGAAGGAACTTGATTTTCAATGGGTGGTTGGTTTTCTATTCCCTTATAAGAGCCCATGCTCACATGCTCTTTGCATTGTCTAGAATCTGCCCTCCAAAAAGTGTGGGGTCAGTAAATGAAAAACTGCAAACAGAACCCACATTAATGAACTTTGGAAAAAAAGTAATATATTTTATTTTGTAGGGCAGTTTTACGTTTACAGAAAAATGAGCATAAAATACAAAGATTTCCATCTACCCTGTCATCTCCACACCAGTTTGTCCCATTATTAACATCTTGCATTGATGTGGAGCATTTGTTACAATTGATGGGCCAATATTGATGCATTAAGTAAAGGCCATAGTTTACATAAGGTTAATGAATGTTTAGATTCTTAGTTTTTGTTCAAGTGAGATGAACCTGAGTCTGTAGTTTTCCATACCTTTCTCTCTATATCTCTTTTGATCCATGTCCTCACCCCGGCCAGTCCTGTGAATGTGGCATGACATTGCTCTTCTCTGGCTCTGCTGGTGTGGATGGTAGCCTAAGCTCCTTTCAGCTCTAAAATGCCACAAGCCTCTATTTCAAGTTCCTACCTCCCTCTATTATCCGTTTGTCTATTTAATCTGTTAACATTTACGATGGAGGTGATCCTGGGAGGAAAGGTCTGGGCTGCTTTTGGGGTGAAGGGAGAGGGCTTCGAGAAGAGCAGTTCTCTTTCCTTGGATTTTGTGTCCACTCAACACATGAAAATTTATTCAGTCTTCCTAGACTCTGTCCCCGCCCCTTTCCCATTGCAGCACCCAGGAGAAAGAGGTTCTCAGAAAACATCCACGTATGTGCCCTGTGACTTCCTGTCACCATAATGACCCCTCAGGTTAAGGAGGAGTGAAATCTGTCTTCATCTCACTCCCAGACACTCCCGGGTGCCTCCCAGCCAGTACTTTTCTCCTTACAGCTCCCCCAATCCTCACCATCACCTGCAACCTCACACCTGGCTCCTTCCTCTCTCTCCTCCCCAGTGCTCTGCAGGCCATGGGAAGCCCCTCCCACTTCTGGGAAGTGGGAAACAAGATCCTTCTCTTGCAGGCATTGTCCTGTCCTCACTCCCTTTGGCCCTCAGTTACATGCCCTATTCAGCAGTCTTCAACCTGGCAAATAACATGTCTCTACCCACACTTATCCACCACTGAGTGGCCTGGGATTTCCACCCTGGTCCTGCAACCAGTCAGAGCAGCTACTCTTTGGTCTGTTTTAAATATGGAGCTTCTGTTGAACATATCGTTTGATGAAAAGCCTACTCTTGAGCTTCCTGTGCTAGCTGTTTGCTGTGTGACTTTGGGCAAGTTACTTAAACTCTCTGTGCTTTGGCTCCTTCATCTATAAAATGGGGATAATAATGGTATCTGCCGCATAGGCTTTTATGAGAATTTGATGAGCATAATATGTGAAGCACTTAACATGTGTCTCAAATATAGTGAGCATTATATAAATATTAGCTATTAAGATGATGACAATATTATTTGTTTTAAACCCTGCCTTCTGTTGGCTTTCTCTTTGATCCTCTTGGCTCTCCTCCCTCTCCTATTCCTAGATGGTTTCCCAGACCTTATCAATATCTACCGTTCTCCTCTGGCCACTTCCTGCCATGGTCAACCACCAGCAGTCCCTGTCCAGCAAGGGGCTAGTGGCTGAGGTCTCAGCACCAAGACTTCTCAAATCACTGATAAAACAATTTTTTTCTGCATTCAGTTGGAAACTCTAGAAGAAAAGTCACACTGAGGCCACTAGGCTAGAAGTACAGACCCATCTTCCCTCCTGTTCATAAGCAACCTCCCCCGCAACACCATTCAGGTGCCCCTACCAAAACTACCCCTTCTACCTTCTAAATTTAGGACTAAAGTGTACTTTTCTCTCCAGGCCCCTCTGTCCAAAACCTCCTTTCTTAGAGACTCTATTTACTCCCTTTGTCCAAGGCTGAGATGGCCCTATCTGTTCCCTGAAACTCCCTTGTCTTAACCTTGCTCAGGGCATGTGGGGATGTCTGTGGGTGGTTGATGCCTGGTGCCAGGCTCTGAAAAGGGGCTGGGAGTAATGGGAGTGCCTGTTCAGGATGGACACACTAAGGGTCCTCAGGAAGTAGGGCACCCATAGCCCTGTCCAAACTCATCCATTTGTACTCCACAAATCAATAGCCAGAAAGGATGTACCTGGACTGAGCTGAGTTTGCTTGTACCAAAATTTTGGATATAAAGGATTGTTTAGCCAAAGAACCAAGAAAACAACATTAGAAGGCTTTTGTTTAACCTAATTAAAAGCGAGAGTGTTTTTTAGACTTCGGTGCAACAGTTTGTATGTAAATAGCTTGTGCTAATTGCAAATAAGTCTTATCTCTTCTTTAAAGTAGACCCTGAGGGATTTTTATCTGGAAATACTGTGTTAGCAGTTACTCCAAAGCAATATAATTACTGTTCTCTCCAAACATTCTTTAATACAGACTGTGTCTGAATCAGGGGAGGAAAGAAGGAGCTGATATAAAACCTTGTCACTCACAAAGCCATCCTTATAAGGAAGAACTTTCGAGCCACGTGAGCCATCAATACCCAAGGGGGTGTGGGGAGGGAATGAGCTGCTCTTGCAAGGACTGCAGGAAAAGAAAAGGAGGTGCTGGGGGGACGGAACCCTCCCCTTCCTTTGTTTTCTTCACCCTGAGCCCTAATGAGGGGCTTGGCCAGAGAGAGGTGGCATTTCAGCACAAACTGTCTATCCTGGACCACAGGATGTTAGCAGAAGAGGTATTGGGGTGAGAGGTTGAGGGAGGCCCTTTTCCAGAAAAGGAGCTGTACACACTCACCATGCTGGCTGCCTGGTCTCAGCCTCAGGATTAGGACTGTTGGGATACAGAGTTCTGGGGCAGCTATAGGTAGAAGAATAGCTTTCTGCTGGGGCCAGGACAGGAGGAGTTCACTCTCAGGTGCCAGCCCTGCACTTGCATGAGCTTGAGGTTGGGTGCCTTCTTAACGTTTTGCACCCTGGGCCTTTGCTTGCCTCACCTCAGTCCTGGCCCTGCTTTCTGCCCTGCCACGAGTATGAAGACTTATTGAAACGCAAAACCTGTCCAGGTGTAGTGTAATCTCAGCACTCATGCCTGTGACCCCAGGACTTTGAGAGGCTGCTGGAAGAACACTTGAGGCTAGGAGCTTGAGACTAGCCTGGGCAACACAGTGAGACCCCTGACTCTACCTATTTTTTTTTTTTTAAATCAGCCGGTCATAGTGGTGTACACCTGTAGTCCTAGCTACTTGGGAGGCTGAGGCAGGAGGACTGCTCGAACCCAGGAGTTCAAGGTTGCAGTGAGCTATGATGGTGCCACCGCACTCCAACCTGGGCGGCAGGGGAGACCTTATCTCAAAAAAAGAAAAAAAAAAGGCTGGGCGTGGTGGCTCATGCCTGTAATCCCAGCACTTCGGGAGGCCGAAATGGGTGGATCATGAGGTCAGGAGTTCAAGACCAGCCTGGTCAAGATGCTGAAACCCCGTCTCTACTAAAAATACAAAAATTAGCTGGGCGTGGTGGCACATTTCTATAATCCCAGCTACTCGGGAGGGTGAGGCAGGAGAATCGCTTGAACCCGAGTGGCAGAGGTTGCAGTGAGCCAAGATCACTGCACTCTAGCCTGGGCAACAGAGCAAGATTCTGTCCCAAAAAAAGAAAAAGAAAAAGAAAAAGAAAGCAAAGTTCAGGCCAGGGTAGGATGGGGTAAGACTTGGAGGGAGTCACCCTCCTGGAGGCTTCTCATAGGCACCCATCATTCCTTCCTCACAGTAGACAGCAGGGATGAGGGCAGTAGCCAGGCTGGGCACAGCAATCAGGAGAGAGAATGCGGCAGGCAGGCCACCTTTCCAGACCCTTCTCCCCAGGCCCTTGTAAAGGGGTTTCCCCTCTCCTTCACCTGCAGTCTCAGCATGGCCTGGGAGGCAGAGGGCCAACTGGAATGCGTCAAGCAACAGAGCTTGCCCAGGGCCCCAGCATCCCCTAGGGAAAATCAGTGCCCAGCCCAAGGAAGCCATCTCATCCTATAAAAGTACGGAGCTGGGATCTGGCTGATGAATTTGGCAAGACTCTCAGCCCCCTCCCTCTCCCTCTCCCCAACCACACACCTGCTCCCATTTCCTCTACTGCTGCCCCAAGGCCTGCTCCCGAGGGGTCCCATCCAGGCACCCAGGGTGTGGAGGGCCCCCATCAGACAGCCAGTATCAAGCCCAGCCTTGCCCCGTGTGACCCTCAGTGAGTCAGAGGCCCTCTCTGGTTCTCCGTCCTTGCTCCTGTAACGCAGAAAGGCTGCACTGGCACGGGGCCTCATCCCACCCTCTTTGTTCCCCCTGTATCTCCATAAACAGCATGGCTGCCTCCAGTTTCAGGAGGCTCCCGTTGGGTGAAGAGTAGTCTCTGCTTTCTCGCTGCTACCTGAAACTCATTATTACATTCTATTTCCTTTGAATAAACCAGTAGCAACTATTTTGTTAAAAATGGAAGATGTGTCAGACGTGTGTTTTTAGGTACACGTTTCCAAATCTGTGGCTGTAAGGGTTTGAGGTAGCTATGATAATACATAAAGTATCCTTATATACACATTTGTAGTTATTTATTTATCTAAAGCCAGGACGTAGGAACTAAAAACTAGAGATGGCTCCCTTTAAATTCAGAGATTAAACTCATTTGTTCTGGAAGCTCCTCTTAAAGAACCACAAAAGAAGCAGAAACACTTAAATCCATTGGGCCTAGGCGATAAGCGATGTCAACAAAGTGTTGCAAGATGAAAGAGGATGGATGAGATGAAACCGATTAGCAGAGAGAAGAAAACTGACACCTCTTAGCCTGCGGCTGAGAAGCCAACGTGAAGGAAGTTTCTTAAGAATTGGAAGTGCCAGAAATCTCTAAAGGGTGGAGTACAATGAAGAAGCTGAAAACAGGAAGATGGGTTGAAAGTTTAAGGAGCAGTTAAAGACTGGGATTCCTTTCCCACCCTCAACCAGGAACCTACTCACCTACTCCCATACCCCATATTCCAAAGACATTTACTCTCTGGAGAACTGGATCTGAGGCCCTGGGCCTGGGGACAGTAGGCTCAGGGGAAGACGGCAGTGTGGGGCTGCACAGCTGGCAGTGGACGTGAAAGTCCTCACTCCGCGTCTCAGGCCACAGCACGCACCCTGCTCCACACTTGCTTCCCAGATGTGGAAAACGTGTCTGGACTTCCATAAAGACATCTCTGTATGGGTCTTCATCTGGGGGCGGGAGGCACTGGCCTCTCCTAAGAGGCCTGCGAGGCCATTTTCCCTGGTGCCCTTTGGCATGGACTAGGCATATGGCTTTGAGGACAGTGGGTGGGGCAATTCCGCAGGAGGCCAGAGCAGTGGCGTCAAAGCACTCAGCTCTCTGGGGGCAGAGTCCCACCTGTGAATGACCTAGAACTGGAGGAGTGCCCTCAAGCTCTCTTGCACATATACTGGTATTCTCATACCGGTAGCTGCTGGATCAAAACCCAGCAGCCCAGGATGAGCTACAATGATCCTTTGCCTGAGCTTTCAGTGCAGATACTCAGTTGTGAGTAAGGGTATTTGCACGATGAGCTGGAAACATTAAGGCACACACACAGGGTTTTTCCAGAAGAGATAGGAAGAAGGATGAATTCAGTCTCTCCAGTTACTAGAGTCATCTCCCTGGACTGGGGAGCCTCCTAGGGAGCCTTCTGCCTCGGGCAGGCTCCACGGTTAAAAGCCCAGAGCTTTGGGAGGGCTGGAGGCATCAGGAAAGACAAGGTTAAGGTATGGGGGGAGGGGAAGTAGGGCCCTGGCTGGAATACCAGGGAAGAGGAAACAGGGGATGCTGGAGTAGTGTTTACCTTTATCATCTAGACCTGGGGCAGCCCTGTTTCATCAGCTTGCTTCTGAGGCTGAAGTTTTCTTGGCAATAGCCTGGCAGTCTCTCCGTCTAGAGTGCTGAGCTGGTTCCAAAAGACAGCAGGATCTCTTGGAGAGGAGAAAGTCTCAGATTTCAGATTTTTGTCTTTGTTAGAGTCATAGTGGGACAGAACAAGAAAAATAATGAGAGTGCATCTAGTTACTAGAGTTACAAACCTAATAAGTAGTAGGGCTGAAACTGATAATGACCATTAACACTTCCTAAGCCCTTACTGGGTGCCAGACACTGTGTTAAGCTGGTTACATGAACTGCCTCATTCATCCTTATAATAATTCCATGACATTGGGATCATCTCCAATTTTCAGGGGAAAGGGAGGCAGAGGGTAGTTCTATAACTTGCCCAAAGTACACTGCCAGGAAGTGAGGCTGGGATTTGAACCCAGACTCCAGAACACTCAACTCTTACCCTAGGCTGCTCCCCTAGGCCCCAGGTCTCTGAATCACAGTTCTTGGCCTTTGGCTTTACTCCAGGGGTGTCCAGGGATGCACAGAGGGATGCAGGGAACTACAGTCAGTCCTCCATATCCTTGGGGGATTGGTTCCAGTACTCCTGCATATATCAAAATCCACGGATGCCTAAGTCCCTGAGCAAAGCCCTTAATCACAGGCTTTGCCTCTATGGATATAGAGGATCTCTGCACTTTCACTTCTACCAACCTGGTCTGGACCACTCTCATCTCATGCTAGGGCTATTGCAGTAGCCTTCCAGCAGATTTCCTGCTTCTACCCTATAATCGATCCTCAATACAGCAACCCCAGTGATCTAGTTAAAATGTAAGTTAGACGATGTCATTCTCTGCTCATCCAATAGTTACCCATCTCTTTCAGAGTACATGCCAGAGACCTTCAAGTACCTTCAAGGTTCCGTAGGACTCATCACTGCTCTGGCCGTATCTCCTACTGGCTTGCTTGACCTCATGCTGCTTCTGCTACAGTGGCCTCCCTGAAGTTTCAACAGCATTCCAGGTTTATCTTTGCTGTTCCATTTACTTGGAGTGCTTTCCCCTCAGATGTCTACATGGCATCATCTCATCTGCATTAGGGATTTATTTATTCAATGTCAAGTTTTTACCACCCTATTTAAAGTTGCAAATATCCCCCATGTTCCTCTTCCCTAGTTTATTTTCCTTCATTATGCGTTTCCATATGACATATCATACAGTTTATTTATTTGTTTGCTTACATCTGTTTCCCCCAGTTAGAATATAAGCTCCGTGAAATCCAGGATTTTCATCTCTTTTGCTTGCCACTTTTTCCCCAGCACTGACATGTGAATGAATGACCAGGGGTAACTTCTACTGAATGGCTTTAGGCTGGACCAGGACTCCTGGTGTTGTCCTTCCTCAGCCCCAACAATACATAGAAGCTCCCTGAGGCAAAGGGTTCCACGGATCCCCTGAACAATCTTCTCTTCTATCCACCCCAGGGGTGAGCCCAGGGCCACTGTCGCTCAATACACAATGTGCATGCTCCAAGAAGGGTTTGAAATCTGAAGTTCCCAAACTTGGGAATTCCATTAAAGGGAGAGCTGGGCTGCCAGAAGGTTAGGCAATAGGTCTTTGGAGAAATGATTCAGACTGGCTAAGGGGCTCTTGAGCAATAGTTGAGGGATCAAGAAGAGTATCCTGATCACAGATGGGGATGGGCTTCCTCAAGTCCTTGAGCTGGGATGAGTCTCATCATAGAAATTTTTCTAAGCCATGAAATAGACTCATTTACCTACACACATCCATCCACCCACCAGCTCTCCATCTATCCATCCACCTATCCACTCATTCATCCACCCTCTCACCCATCTATCCATTTATCCATTCATATCCATGTCCATCCGGCCTTCCACCATTCCATCCATCCACCATTCCATTCCATCCATCCATCCACCACCATCCATCCACCATTTATCCATTCCACCTTCATCTATCCATCCACCATCCACCACCTGTATCCATCCATCCACCATCCATCCATTCATCCATCCACCATCTATCCACCACTCATCCATCCATCCATCCATGCATCCACCCATTCATCTATCCATCCACCCATCCACCCACCCATTCACCAATCTATCTGCCATCCACCATCCATCCTGTCCGTCCGCCCGTCCATGCCACTGCTCATGTGTCCGTCCGTCGCCCATCCAGCCATCCGTTCGTCCGTTCGTCCACCCGTCCGTCTGCCTTTCGCCCGTCATCCATCCGCCCCGCCCGCCGTCTGTCCGCCGTCCCCATCCACCCACCTACCCATCCAATCATCTATCTATCCATCCATTCACCACACATGCACTTAGTATCCACACTATGCCCTGGGCCTTGTGCTAAGTGCTGGGGTTACAGAGATGAGTGAGACCTAGCTTTTCTCCTTAAGGACTCAGAATCCAGTTAGGAAGACACATGAGGAGACACACAATTCCAACATACCTCTCATAGATGTGGGTGGGCTTCTAGTTTTGTCTTGGGGGAGGGGTAATGGAAATGTTTCCTGGAGTGATTGGAGGCCTTAAGTTGAGATGTAAAGAATGCGATGCATAGGGAAGGAGCTTCCAGAAGGCTGACTAGAGGGGCCCAGAACTCCCCCCCTCCACCAAGAACAACCAAAACAGCGAGTAGATAACCACATATCAAATAGAGCTTCCAAGAGAGAACACTAGAATTCAACAAGGAAGTGACAGGGAACTTCTAAAGCATGGAAGGAGAGGGCAGGGATTGGCTCAGAGCCAGGAGAGGAAAAGGTAAGCAAGAGATCCCCAGTGGTCCACATTACACTGCAGTCCTCATCATGGCAGAGTGCTTCAGCCCTCATGGGCCCTGAGACAAGTATGAAGAACTGCCTGGAGCCCACGCAACTGCATTGCTCCAGAGATCGTGTTCATACCAGGTCCACACACCCCCTGAGACCAAAGCAGCTGCAGCACAGCACCATCTTAAGAACCCAGCCACCATCAGACTACATCCTGCCCCCGGGGTCCAACAACCCCTGCATCTCCACATCCCTGGATACCCACCCACAACCCCCACATCTACCCAGAGGGCTGCAGCATTGCAACAATGGCTGGACCCAGGAGTGTGACCAGGTCCCCAGCACTCTAGCCCACATAGTATCCTATATCTTGGGGAATGGGTGATGCAGCATGCCAAGGAGTCTCCCCTGGGGACAAAGGGACCTGAAGTGTGTGCTCCCCAGAGCCTGAGGGCCACCTGCCCTGGACTGCTGCCACTGCCCTTCAGCAGCAGAGCAGCAGGTCATGATCTCACTCAGAAGTGGGAGATAAAAAAGTTGTTCTCAAGGAGGTAGAGAGTAGAATGATAGTTATCAGAAGTTGGGAACGGGGTTGGGAGGAATACAGAGAGGCTGGTTCATGGATACAAACATGCAGTTAGATAGGAGGAATATGTTCTAGAGTTTTATAGCACAGTAGGGTGACTCTAGTTAACAGTAATTTATTGTATATTTCAAATTAGCTGGAAGAGGAGATTTGAAATGTTCCCAACACAAGGAAATGATAAATGTTCGAGGTGATGGATATGCCAATTACCCTGCTTTAATCATTACAGATTGTGTACATATATCAAAATACCATATGTACCCCATAGATGTGTATAATTATTGTGCACCAATTAAAAATAAAGAATGTGGGCAGGGAGTGGTGGCTTATGTCTGTAATCTCAGCACTTTGCGAGGTGGGTAGATCACCTGAGGTCAGGAATTTGAGAACAGCCTGGCCAACATGGTGAAACCTTATCTCAACTAAAAATACAAAAATTAGCCGAGCATGGTCGCCTGTGCCTGTAATCCTAGCTGTTTGGGAGGCAGAGGCATGAGAATCACTTGAACTCGGGAAGTGGACGTTGCAGTGAGCTGAGATCGTGCCACTGCACGCCAGCCTGGGTGGCAGAGTGAGACACTTCTCGAAAAAACAAAACAAATAATAACAAAAAAGAATGTGAAGGGCAGTGCCTGGTAGAGTGGAGGAGTGGATGGGTGGCAAGGAGACTTCAGGCAAAGGTCAGCCCTGGCAGAGGACAGCAGAGAGGACAGTGTGTATGGCATTGCTGGGGGCCACCCTGCTGGGCACAGAGCTGTGGGCGACTTGCCCAGATGGAGATAGCCCAGGTCCAGGGACTTGGAGGACCAGGTAGGGGGCAGGGTCTGGGGAGGCCTGTGGGTAAGAAAGTGCCCCGGAATGGACCAAAAGTATTAATGAGTTTAATGGAGCTCTCGAAGCAATTGTTTCCTCAGATCTCAACAAATCCTCTGAAGAAAGCCGAGCCGGTAGGGCAGGTAAAGGAGGACCAGAAAGCTGGCTAAGGTCCTGGGGTATGTTGTTGAGCCAGGCCAACACTACCCCGTCAATGGTAAGCCAACATTAATAGGACACGCCAGCAGCAGGATGGTAACAGGCTCCTCCTGTACCAGCGGCGGCCGAGTCACCCACAGATGCCACACTCTGCAGTGAGAGCCCCATGTATCGTATCTCTTGCCAGAAGGACAGGGCAGAGAACCGGTTTAGACTCTGGGCCGCACACATCCCTCCAGGTCCTGTCAGAGAATGGGAAGGCTGAGAGGAAGCAGTGGATTCAAGGGCAGGACATCCTGAGAGGCCTCCTGTGGGGCTGAGTGTGCGCCCTGCCTCCTGGCTGCCCTTGAATCTGAGGCAAGCGACTGGGGCTCCAGCAGGGCTATGTGAGAGGGGATGTGTCCGCATATGGCAGACAAGCTGCCTGCCCCTTCTGGAGACGTGGCTGGGGTGAGATGGGCTGGCCCTGGTCACAGAGAGGTGAGTGGCCTGAACGGCTGGAGTGTGTCAGAGCGAAGGGTGCCTGAGAGCCTCTTGTGGAGTGTCTCAGATCCTAAATAAGAGGACAGAGTGGAGGGTGAACCCGCACAAGCGCTTGTGAAAGTCTAAACACCTGTCAGGTCTGGAAACAAAGACACCAGCCATAATAGCAGCCCTCGGACAGGAAGCTGCCTGCTGCCTTCACTACTCCTCCTCCCCCAGTAGTCTGAAATCCTGGCGCACCAACAGGCAGGAGGAGGAGGGACAGGGCAAGGCAGGGGAAGAGAGGGGAGGTTGACTCACACACACACATATGTACGCACACACGACACCCACATTCATGTACACACAGATTCACATGCATGTGCAGCACAACCACACACTCATATACACACACACGCACACAGATTCACATGCATGCACACACCACACTGCACTCATGTGTTCTCACACACACGCCTTCACACGCCCAGATACACATGCATGCACACTCCGCACCCACACTTGTGTACACACACACATATTCACATGCACGCACACACACCTGCACACTCATGTGCGTGCACACACAGGCTCTCATACATATTCACAGGCACACATACACCCCCCACACACCCATGCTCATGTATGCACACATGCGTAGAGATTCACATACAGGCACACACCATGCACTAATGTGTACACCTACACAAACACCATACTTGCACACTACATAATAACTCACTGCACACACACACATGCACACACACTCACACCCCTCCCTCACTGTGGGGCCCACCTGTGATGGGACTGAGCCAGGAGATGGCAGGAAGCTCAATTTTAAGTTTGATGTCTTTATCTTTATATTGGGGCTGGACATTTAAATTACAGAATGGAGATGGATTTCATGACTTAAAGTGTTTGTTGGACTTTTTATTACCTACTGGAGTCCACAGGAGTTGTGAGGCTTGTCTAAATTTTCATCTAGGGACAGGGGGAGAACCAGTTCCACAGAAAGAGATGGAAACAAAGCTGTTTAATGATGCCATCTTCCCCTTCCCACACACCCCAGTCCTGCGTGTTCAGCATGGTGGATATACTCATTATCTGGTGTAGGCACTGAATTAAAACTACATACACATGAACTCATTTAGTCCTCATCATAATTTACAAGGTGGGCATTATTATCATTCCCCCTGTCTTACAGATAAGGAAACTGAGGCCCAAAGAGAGAAAATAATGTGCCCAAGTTCTCACAGTTGCGAAGAGGCAGAATGGGGATTTAAACCCAGGCTGGTTGCCCCAGAGTCAGTGCATTTAACCTCTCTCCAAGAGATCTCTGAGAGGGGTCTGAACTTGCCTCAGGGTCCTGAAGCCTCACTGCGAGTTTAGACCTTTCTGGGACAGAGGGTGCAGGGACAGCAAAGCGGCAGAAACACTGGTCCTGGGGTGCCCTCCTATAGGGATATTTTCCAGCCTGACCCACCTTGTTGCTGTCCTTTTCTCTGCAGGAAAATCAGAAGTTAGGTGCTGATCTCTGCGAAGTCTTGCTGTGACTTCGTGACTGCCGATCAGGGAGAGTGTGTGTGCATGTGCGAATCTGTGTGGGTACTCAAATGTACGGTTCGCCTGCTGCCTCTCCAGCAAGGTCACCTTCCCCTTGAGGGTAGAGACCAGGTCTTCACTTTGTTCCCAAGCCCCTCTCAGCTCTCAGTCCAAATCCTGCCCACAGAGAGCCACAGATTATAATCACCAAATAACCTGAATGACCCTGCTTTCTCTCCCGGCCTTAGAGTGCCAGTGACCAGGCTGTTGCAGGCGCCATCCCTATCACCTTTGTGTCCAGTCCTGACTGGATTAGCACAGGCTGGGATAACCAGCAGGAACCTGCCAATGCGTTCTCTGTAAAGTGATGGAAAGAATTATCTACTCTTCACAGGCTCATAAATCCCCCAGCAAAACACTTCCTCCTGATGTTTTTCTCCATTTGCCACTGGATTTATTGAAACTGGGGAAAATCATACACTTCTTAGCAAGCAGATGCTAAGATGAATTCTTTATAGGATATGGTTGGTAATAATTTAATTAGCCCAGCTTTTTTGGGGAAAAGTGTTAATTAGTTTTTGCTTAAAATACACCATCTCGATGCCCTCTCCTTCTCCACTTCTATCCCCTGGGTGAAGACTCAATTTCTCATCCACACTCGACGGCAAGTCCCAGCCTGATCACTACTGTTATTACAGAAAAAGGAAATACAAAAGCTATTTTTGGGCTGCCACAGATTATGACACAAGCTAATTATGATCACTGTAGGTTCAATAAACTGGGGGTAGGGTGGGGAGCAGGACCCCATGAAGTTCTCAGCGGCCTGCTGGCCCCCAGTGCCAACTCCAGAGGCTTTGGAGGGCTGCTGACCACCAAGATAGAGGGCTGAAATGTGAGATCGGGGCATCTCAGTGAGAGGGTGGGGGCTGTAGCCCCTCAGACAGAAGGGAAGAGGTCTCTCCAGGTGAGCCCATCCCCCTGCTTCTTGTCCAGCCACCTGCCGCAGTTGAAGATGGTGGCCACACCGGTGCTGGTGTTGGTGACCTCCACCTTCTCCACCAGCCAGCCTGAGCAGTAGCCGCTGCTGTCGTGCTCCAGGCGCACCTTGCGCAGCTCGCCCAGCTCCAGCGTCTCCAGGAAGAAGCGGTCTGTGCTGCCTCGCTCGAAGAGGTTGCGCATTTTCTGCTTCAGCTCCCGCTTGCCTGTGTCTCCGTTGGCCCCAAAGATGGTCACGAAGACGTTGGCGTCGGTGCCTGCCCCTGGCTCATAGCCTGTCGTCACGATGACTTCGTACTTGACGGGCACCAGGCTCTGGACCTTGCTGGCAAAGCTCTCCGTCGTCTTGGTAACTTCGAATACCTTGAAGTACTTCCTTTTCCTCTTGAGGGGGATGAGGCAGTCGCAGTTAAAGAAGTACCTGGCAGAGACGTGGGAGAGAGGAGGGGGAGGGGCTAAGCAGACCCCAGCCAAGGCTGCTCCCTCCCCAGATCCCCTTGTTCATCCATAAATGGTCCCTTCCCAGGGTGATGGGATATTGGAGCTGGAAATGTTGGGTTAAACTGTGAGTATGGATTCTTGTTTAACTTAAAATTCGCCATGGACAGGCATCTCCATTCTTCCAGTTGCTTCTTGATTCTTCTACTTCTTTTTTCTTTTCTTTTCTTTTCTTTCTTTTTTTTTTTTTTTTTGAGACGGAGTCTCCTTCTCTCTCCCAGGCTGGAGTGCAGTGGTGCAAGCTCCGCCTCCCAGGTTCCCACCATTCTCCTGCCTCAGCCTCCCAAGTAGCTGGGACTACAGGTGCCCGCCACCATGCCCGGCTATTTTTTTTTTTTTTTGTATTTTAGTAGAGATGGGGTTTCACTGTGTTAGCCAGGATGGTCTTGATCTCCTGACCTCGTGATCCGCCCACCTCGGACTCCCAAAGTGTTGGGATTACAGGCGTGAGCCAGATTCTTCTACTTCTTTTTTGCCCCTCATACTCCATATATAATCCATAAGCAAATCCTGTTGACTCTAATTTTTTTTTTTTCACCATCTTGGCCAGGCTAGTCTGGAACTCCTGACCTCATGATTCACCCGCTTCAGGCTCCCAAAATGCTGGGATTACAGGCGTGAGCCACTGCGCCCAGCCGACCCTATTTTTAAGATATATCCAGAACCAGCCCACTTGAAAACTATCCAGTCTCCATCTGCCCTGCTGCTACTTGTGTCTAAGTCACCATCATCTCCTATTTGGAAATTATCAAGAGCCTCCTAACTGGTCTTCTAGCTTTTTGCTACCTGTGGTCAATTCTGTATGCAGCAGCCATGTGATCCTGTTGAGATGTAAGCCCAAGTATGACCTTCCCCTGTTCAGAACCCTCCAGTAGCTTCCCATGTCAAGTAAAAGCCAAAGACTTTACAATGGTCTGCAAAACTCCTCATGATCTGACTCTTCTCTCCCTTGTGTTTTCCTTTATTTTTTTTAAAATGTATTTTTAATTTTTATTTTCTTTAGAGACAGGGTATCAGTTTGCTACCCAGGTTGAACTGCAGTGGTGTGATCACAGCTCACTATAACCTTGAACTCCTGGGCTCAAGTCATCCTCCTGCCTCAGCCTCCTGAGTAGCTGGGAATATGAGCATGCACTATCACGCCCAGCTAATTAAAAAATATATATTTTTGTGGAGATAGTGTCTCACCATGTTTCCCAGGCTAATCTTAAACTTCTGGCCTCAAGCAATCCTCCTGCGCTGGCCTCCCAAAGCACTAGGATTACAGGTGTGAGTCGCTGCACACAGCTGTGCTTTCCTTTCTCACCTGTCACCTGCTCTTTTCCAAGCTCACTCGCATCTGCAGATGCTCTTGCTCCCTCAAAGGGACTGGTTAATGTTTGTACCTGGTGGTGTCACCTTTAGAGGAAGTTGCTGAATCCAGAGTGACAATTTTAGGCAAAACCAAGTGGAAATATGACTATTAAATTTGTGCTCCCAAATTCCTTACACTTGACTGAGTTGAACTAAGAGTTTGTGTATATATGCATATGTGTGTGTGTGTATGTGTGTGTGTGTGTGTATGTGTTCATAGACTGCAGAGTACAAGGGGAAAGAGAAAGTCCTCTACCAAAGAAGCCATCACAAGCAGAAGCAAGTCTGGAGCCAAGAGAATTGTCTTGGACCAAGAAGTCCTCCCAAACCTTCTCTTGAACATCCCCAATTTTAGACTCTGGGTAATGACAGTGGGTTCAGGAATTATAAAGGAAAAAGTCAGACAGCATGGTGGGAAAATGTTGCACATGATGTGAGAGGGCATGGTTTGCCCCAGCCCTGCCACCTACCACCTGCGTGACCTTGGACAAGTCACATCTCCTACCCAGATCTTGATTTTCCCATTGGCAAAGCTGGAGGTTTGTACTGAACAATTGCTATGGTTTCTTCCCACTCCAAATTGCTAATATGCTAACACCTTTGAAAACAAGCAGTCTTGGTGCTGGCTAACAACTTCAGGAATGCAACACTGAAAAGGTGTGCCCAGTGGTGCAAAATCAAACCCTATTTTAGATGAACATTCTTAACAGAAAAAAAAAAAAAAAAAAAACCACCTTTGGTTTTTTGCCTGCTTACGCAACTCCAGGACTTTGCATTCTTGAATCTCATTAGCTCCCACAACAACCCTGGGCATCATCCTCCCATTTCATAGGAGGAGGAACTGAGACTTGGAGAAGAAAAGTCACTGCTTAAGGTGACCCAGAGTCAAAGCCTGCCTGGCCCTGAAGAATAAGCCATTTAAAGACATTTGCAGGAAATCCTTATTCTGTTTTGAGATTGTCTTCCCCCAATTTATCACTTGATAAATTTGGATTGTTGTTACATACTACAATTTCTTAGAGGAGGATATATGTGCATTGTTTTAAAATTCTCTTAAAATGCATTTCTTTATGCATATGCCCACTAATATGCATAATTCTATATAAATACAAAAATCATCTGATCCTATACATACTTTTCTAAATGTACTTTTTTTTTTTTTTGCTCCCTTTTTGCTTGGCTCTCTCTCTTTCTTCTTCCTCTCACTTCAGCATCCCTTCTCCTCAGATAACCCATGTAACAGTTGAGGGTGTAGCCTGCCAAATTTCCCTCCGTTTCACCCAACCCTGCACAGACCCACGTGTACATAGACATATGGGGATGTCAGTGTTCCCTTTACAAAACGGTATCACATAAGACATGTTTTCCTGTGTCTCGATTTTCTCACTCAATAATACTTCCTGGGAATTGCTCCAAGTCATCTGGTATGTATTTAATTCATTATTTTTGATGGCTGAAAAATATTCCCTGGTGTAGATATAAGGAAATGTTTTCTGATAGACATAATTATAGGATCACCAAAATGTGGGCCCTACAGACTTACACAAAGCTCTGGCTTTGGAAGGACACGCAGCGGGCTGCTCCTGCTAGAAAGGGGGGAAGGTGTCCAGCCAGAGTAAAGGCAAAAGCAGAGAAAAATGAGCAGAAAGAACTGATGCATATTCAAAACTATGTATAAGTGCACATCTGTGAACACTGTGTATCAGAAAAATGCCACAGAGAATGGGGTCACCAAAATGCTCATCACGGTGGCCACCCCTCTGATGGGCAGGGCTGCAGGGAATTTTTACTTTCTTTTACATGCGTTTCTATATTATTTGAATTTTTATGGTTGTGTATTAGATATGCTACTGGGATAAACAATAAAGGTATTTTCAGTTAAAAAATAAAGGTCTTTTTGTATGACTTTTCACCCAAATCCTGAGGCTATTAGTGATGAATGAGAACTGGTCAGGAAGGTCTACAGCACATGCAAAAGAGGGGTCAGAATGGAAATAGCTGGGAGATGGACATTTGGAGTTACTGCGTATATGAGAGATTGAGATTAAATTCATTTGTAATTCATGGAACTCCACATATGGCTAATGTGGTGGCAGGAAAGGAATTGTGGATGTTACACACAGTGTTAAGCAAGTGGTTTTATAATACAGAATGTAGGTGCCTTCTAGAATGAGACCATGTGAATTGTCACCACGATTAAACATGCCTACAAAGTCCCCCTTCTGGACGAAAGTGATATTTCTGCAGGAGACAGGTTTTCATCCAGCAGAGACCACAGGCTTGAGAACTGCAGGCAGGCAGGGGTGAGCTAGGGCATGACTTCAGAGAGCTCCTAGGCTGACACCCCTGCCATCGTTCCTCTAGCCTAGACCCTATAGAGCATCCAGCTCTCCTCCCAAAGGGCAACGTGAAGCACAAGGAGGAGAAGGGTAACTGCTGGAGGCCACACAATTGACCAGGAGACAGTGCTAGTATCCAGGGGCCTGGAACCCCTGCAACCCCTTCACTTCAGGAAGAGCCCGTTCCCCACAGATATCTCTTCCTCCCCCTCCAGCTCTGGTGACAGCCAACGACAGGCTGCATTCCTGAGGCTGGAGGGAAAGATGCTTCAATTAGGAGAGGTTTCTTCTTCCACAGGATGGAAAATTCTACAACTTGAGCCCAGGACCGTGGGACAGGAAGCTTACAGTTGGGTCTTTGCCTTCCTTTCCTCCTAAGACAGGAAAGCGCCAGGTGGTGCTGAGAACTCTCTCTCTTGGCCAACATTGTGGGATTAAGGGTAATGTGAGGGTGACTATTTTATTTTGTTTTGTTTATTTTGGGAGGTTTGCAGAGGAGCAGTATCAGCAGACACAATTCCTGTGAATGGGAGGTAGTACTGAGCCATGGAAAGGGCTTAGGCCTGGCCCTGACTTGCTCAGTGAGTCATTCACTTTTCTGGGATAGTCTCCCAGCTGTCAAATTCTCATCAGTACTGGTCCTAGCAGGCACATAGAGCAACTCCTACAGGATTGATTGTACTTGAGCTGAGCTTTCTCTAAAAGAGCAGCAAATAATGCCATAGCTCAAGAGGGAAGTTGCTATGAACAGAGTTGTATCTCCCCAAATTTATACGTTGAAGCTGGAACCCCCAATGCAATGGTATTTGCAGATGGGGGACTTTGAGAGATAATTAGGTTTAGATAAGGTCATGAGGGTGGGGCTCTTAGGATGGAATTAGTGCCCTTACATGAAGAGGAAGAGAAACCAGATCTCTCTCTCCACCACGTGAGGACACAGAGAGAAGGCGGCCACATGCAGGCCAGAAAGACAGTCCTCCGAGAACTTCACCATGCTAGAACCCTGATCTCAGACTTCCAGCCTCCAAAGCTGTGAGAAATAGCTTTCTGTTGTTTAAGCCACCCACTGTCTGTTATTTTGTTATGGCAGTCTGAGCAGAGGTCAGAACCTCTTCTGCCAAATTCCCAAGGAGTTGCTTGGTCTGGGGGAGCCAAATCCAGGGAGCTGCAGGTTGGACGAATGTGGCTTTGAGAAGCTTGGGCTCCTGAGGGCCAGAGCCTGTAGCTGAGGGCTCTGCCTGGGTCCAGCCTGGCTACTGCAGACAGAGGTTATCTGTGCAGACAGAGGTTACCTTTCCTTGTACAGGGAAGGCTTTAGGGTGTGGTATGAGCAGGGCCAGCCCCAGGGAGAGATGCAGATGTGGAGGGTCCATGGTGGTTCTGGCCCTGTGAGCTGTGTACTCAGCTTTCACTTACTCTTTGGCAAGCCTTGACCTTGGATTCCCCTTTCCAACCTACCCTGCCTCCTTCTCAGCACCTTTCCTGCCTTCCAGAGCCTCAGGGTTATTTCTGGCTTCCAGTTTGGCTACCAAGGGGTTTTAATTAGACAAATTGATGACTGTGACTATGTTGCCCAGGTAACTAAGACCCTTAATCTTCCAGAAATGCCTGAGTCTCCAGAAGGTTCCAATGGGAGAATGCAAAGCCCCTTATCTGGGGTACTGTGAGGCAGATGGACCATTGGATTACCCTACCTTGTCTCTGGTCCCTACTCTGCCCACATGGATGGTGGGTTTTCACTATGACCGTGTAAACAGCAGGCTTCAAAGCTGTGTTTCTTTGTTATTTTAGATTGAGGGAAGGGGAAGGCAAGGGAAGTCTCTGCTCTGCGGCACTGTTTGACTTTCTCAGTATTCTTCCAAGGAAGCATCCCTGGATTCAAAGACTAGATGCACCCAAGGTCATCTGGCCTACTCCCCTGCCTCTGACAGTAGATACATAATCCAGATAGCTTCAGAACCATAGAGGTGTCTCTTCCCTTCCTGTCTTCTAGGCCTCCTGAATGGGGTAATCTTGACCTTAAAGAATATACCTCCTCACACCCTGCTCTCTTGCCCACGTTCCAGCTCAGTCCCTGCCCTATGCTGAGGGAGGGGCACTTCCTCGGGGAAAGGCTCAGTACATACACATTGCCATACTCCATCTCGGTGATGGTGATGGTCTTGACATGCCAGACAAGCTCCCTCTTGGGGATGAACCGGTCTTCCCTGGCGAGGTGGCCCACGCAGAGGGAGGCAATGTCCCCCAAGTAGACGCTGTCAAACTCAAATGTGTCTGTGGTCCCCCTGCAGGAAACAAAGGTGTGATCTTTGCCCACTGGAGCAGGTAAGCATTTGTTGGGGGCCTGCTGCATTCCAAGCACTGGGCCAGGAACAGGGATGGGATGGCAAGCAGGACCTCACGGCAGTCCTGGGGGCTTTGAGGGGTTCAGTTCAGTTTGGGACCAAGACAATCACAATGAAAAAGCCCCACTAGCTGCCTGGTCCAAGCACCAAAGAATGGTGACATCGTTATGCAGGATGGAGATGGTGAGGGTGGTGAGACTTGGAGAGCAGAGGGAGGAGGGGAAGGGAAGAGTCCCCTGAAACAGACATGTCTTAGCAAAGTCATGGGTGGGAATAGTGGGGTATGGAGGTACAGATATTTCTGGGGGAATGCTGGTTGGATGGAGTTTGGGTTCAGGGAGGGAAAAGCTAATGGAGAAGGTAGGGGTGGAGGCGGTCTGCTGGGGTCTGTAAGTGCCAGTCTAAGGAGTCCAGACTTCATCCTGATGTGGAGATTTGAAGAAAAGGTTGTTATAAATGGAATGTCTGTGCCCCACCTCCCCCAGATTTATATGTTGAAACCTATTCTCCAGTATGATGGTATTTGGAGGTGGGGCCTTTGAGAGGTGATGGGGTCATGAGAGCTGAGCCCTCATGAATGAGATTCATGCCCTTATAAAAGGGGCCCCAGAGAGCTCCCTCCCCCTTCTGCCATGTGAGGACACAGTGAGAAGATGGCTGGCTATGTACCAGGAGGCGGGCCCTCACCAGACACCAGATTTGCTGGTGCCTTGCTCCTGGACTCCCGGCCTCTAGAACTGTGAGAAATACATTTCTGTTGTTTCTAAGCTACCAGTCTAATGGACTAAGAGAAAGATGTAGCAGAGTTAAGGGGGAGGTAGAGGCTGTCTCAGCAGTCCTGGAAGGAGTGAGGAGATGAAGTGGGCATCTGAGCAGTTCAAAAGTGGCTCTGATGGAAGGAGGTGTGGTCCTTGTCTCTGTAGACGTGAGGCAACGTTTGCAGTGAGTAGCACTGTCCAGCCACAGGGTAGGCTCCCATTAAATGCAGTCCCATGCTTTCCCTTTCACCATTGCCTATTTAGCCCCTGGGCGCTTGCACAGGATCAGCACACTGCTCAGTAAGTACTTGCTGGTTAGGCCCATTTGTGTACCTATGGCTCCCACCCAAGAGGGAGATTCTTGGGGTCCTCCCTTACCTACCCACCCCCCACCACTTCCCATGGGCCTCCCCTTCCTACTTCCTAAAGGCGCGCTGCCTAGAAGAATTTTCCACGAGAAACTCTTTGGATCGGTTCTTCCTGCCCTCCAGGATGAGCCAGACGTTCTCCCTGGTTTCGCCTCCGTTGCCCGTTTCTATGACGATCTCGTAGGCTGTAATGGAGGAGGTGGGGGAGGGTCAGCACAGGGGAGGCAGTGCCCATCATCAGGGCAGGAGCAATAGGGCCACAGCCTCTGGTCCTTCATTTGGTCTTAGGCTACAGCCTGGGGGTGGGGGAGGCAGGTTAAAATCACCACGATTGAGACGTTGTAGGTAGAACCTGCCCAAATTCTGGGGTTACAGTGAATGCTCTCATTTATTTATAGTAGCAACCTCTTTGCAGGCAAATATGGGAGCCACTGGGAATGCAGCAGGAGGTGGGGGTGAACACTCAGCTACAGGGCTGAGATGCAAAATGGAGATTGGTGCTGAGAAGGGGGAAGAAGGGGGGCCCAGTGCAAAAGCAAAGGGGAAAGACCCAGGCAGTCAAAGCACCCCGAAGACCCTTGCACTTGCTCCAGCAAGCAGTCTCGCTCGTAGCTTGTCTCGGTGTCATTCCATCTCACCCTGCTGTTCCCTCAATCGTGTCTGCACAGGCGTGCACTCCTCCAACATTGATTAAGTAGGTGCTAAGTGCCAGGACTGGACTAGACCCTGGGTGACACTAGAACTCAATCTGTAGCCCCAGACACAAACACTGACTGTACCATATAGCAGAATGTGACAGATAACCCTGCAAAAAAGAGCCAAAGTACCGTGGGGTAAGAGGAAAACCTGGCTCCCCATTTCCTCTCCCACTTCATGTCCTAGTACTTTCTCTCTTTCTCACTCCAGCCTCTCTGCCTCCTAGCTGCACCCAGAGCACTTAGGTATGCTCCACCCTAGAGCTCTGCAATGCTGTCCTGCCTGGAGTCCTTCCCTCTTTCCTTCTCCCTCCCCCACCCATAGTGGCTTGGCTCACTGGCTCAGCTTCTCGTCCTTACTCAAAAGTCATGTCTCAGAGATGTCTATCCAACCACCCTAATTAAAATTGCAACCTGAGCCCCCTAAGCCGAGATACTGAGGGTGTGTGGCACGTGATCCAGGCTCACTCCCCAGGGACCAGGCCAGGGATGGAACTGGCACCCTGGAGGACACAGTAAGTATCTGGCTCGAGTGTCTCCAGACATAGACCCCTTGCTGCAGTACCTGAATGACTGACGGTCTGGGATTCTGGATCCAAAGGGGTAGCTCTGTTTCTGTGCCTTTATCTCAGAGACATGATACAAATAAAGAAGAGGAGAGATGGCCATGCCTGTGGCTCAATGTAGCACCAATCCCAGCCCCCCAGCCACCCTTTTGCAACTTTTCTCAAGGAGAAATCTCTGCTACCTGAAACAAGTAGAGTGAATCTAGGCAAAGAGACAGGCAGACTCTGATGGAGGAAGAGATCCACAGAGAGTGCATCCTTTCTGCAATAGGGAAGGGTTCTGCAGCCCAGGACAGATTCCAGCCCAGGAACCCAAAGCCATCCCAGCAAGGGAACCACATTGTTCAGTGGTTCAAACCACTGCCTTCTGCTTTCCCATGGGAGGCAATGGTTTGTTCTGCAAACAGGTACTGGTGAATTCAAAGGGAGATCCTGGGTGTGGTTAGGGAAATGGTTTGTCAGCATCAGCGAGGGAGGCAGGGAGCACTGGGAACCTGCATATCACCGCGATGGACTCAAGTAGGAAGTGTCAGAGATGATGTGGGTGGCCTGTCCTACATGGATTGAAATGAATTCTTTCCTAATGGTCCTAAGGATAAGGTAGAGAAGGTTTGTAAGCAAGGACATTTAGGTAGATTAGAAACAAATGTTGCTAGTCGCATCGGTGGTCTTTTGAAAGGAAGTTTCAATCAGCATATTTTCACCTTGCTTTCTTTCCCAGATGAAGTGGCTTGATAAAAATGTAGAAGGCATGATTCTCAACTTTTTTCACAGGTTGCTGGGAAGGAGCAGATGAAAGAGGATCAGGAGCTTGAACATTCAGGGCAGGTAGAAGTGATGAACCCCATCTAACAGAGATCTCCCATGGGGCCAGCACACCCAAGGACAAGCCCCACTGGAGGAAGGCTCTTGGCAGTCATGCAAAGGAAGAAGCACATGGAAGTCACTAGCATAAAGAGGCCACCAGCAAAGCTACTGTGAGCTTAGGGGGCATGGGTCATAGTTTGAAAGGCAAGACAGGAGAGGAGCGAGCAGATCCCCCTTGAAATCTTGCCTTCATCCTGGGCATGGCATCTGCAGAGGGCAACGAATGAGCGACACAGGTTGTACTGAAAGGGGAAGGGGCAGGATGCAGGGAAGATTCAATGTCACATTGTTCAAGGAGCTGCATAATAAACAGATGTTTAGTCTCGAGACAAGAACTACAGGGTAATGGCCATGGATGAATGCTAGGAGCATAGTTGGGCTTCCAGTGGGCATTTGGATTTCACTGTCTCATGTTTCAGGACCATTGTTTATGTTGGGGAGCTCCTACCATGTGGGTTGGATGGGGCTGAGAGTCCTGGACCTGGCCAATAAGAATCCTCCCCAGGGAGATGCTCTCTTCCCTTGCATGGAAGCTATTAAGCTGGAATGGTATGGGATTGGAGCTGCGAGCAGCCAACTTCCACTATGTACTAAAACAAAGCTGACACATGGGAGGAAACAGAGCTGAGAGGAGAAGAAAGAGACATACTGAGATCACTGGAGCCTCTGGAGACAGCCAAGTCTCGGCTAGAGCCACCCAAGACTTCCAAGTTCTGGGAGCCAATATATTCCCTTTTGCTGGAGCCAGCTTAGGATTGGGTTTCAGGTACATACAACCAAGAGTCCTGACCACTCCTGAAACTTTCTGTTTGACTCCATTGGGACTACCAAAGGATGGATGCTTCAATAACATAAATATGAAGATGGATTTTCTAGCTGAACTGTCTGGTGAAGCAAGCAGTGAACGTTCCATCCCTGGGGAGCTGACCTGCAAGCTGGACTGTATTTTGGCTGGAAATGTTGCAGGTAAGGCTGACTGGGCAACCTTAAAAGGCTTCGAGTGGGAGCACAGGGAGTGGGAGGGGCTGCAGAGAGGAAGACATTGGCCCTGCCAGAGGATGTCCCAGCGAGAGATGTTTTTGTCCTTCCAGGGGCGTGTGTGTGTGTGTGTGTGTGCACGTGCACGCGCATGTGTATACAAGCATGCATGTAAACACATGTGCATATGATCTTACTGTCCTGGCCTTTTTTCTGACCCTGGATCAATTACAATAGAATCTCTGGGAGTGGGACCCAGACGTTAGTATTATTTAAAGATTGCCAATGGTTTTCAGCTTTGGCTGCACATTGGAACCATCTGCAGAGGCAGATGCTCGGAGAGGGCAAGGAGCAGCTTCTAGAATTGCCAACAAGAATTGGGGATAAAGGTAGAGAACAGGAGGCTAAATGAGACGGAGCAATCAATTAATCTGGAGTACCAGCCAGGCCTAATAAGGACAAGACATCCTGGGGCGGTGCAGTGGGCCTTCAATGTGTCACTTAACTTTTCTGGGTTTTTGTTTGCCTTATCCATGATACAGAGTTGTGAATTTGCACCTCCTCTATTTCACGGGGTGGGAGCAGGATTGCAAAGATCTATTGAGAACATGGATGTGGAATGCTTTCAGCCCCATAAAGCTCTGTTCAAATACAAGAGAGTATTTGTCCTCACACACTGAGTGTCCAGAGATGCCTTGGGGTCAGTGATGTCAGCATGTAAGTGCCATGAGAGCAGAGTCTCTGTTTCATTGATTAGTGTGTCCCCAGAAGTCAGAGTAGGGCCTGGCCCTTGTGGGTACTCAGTAAGAGTTTGTCACGTGGTTAAATGAAGGTAGCTGAGGGTTGACATGCTTGCCTCAAGCTGCATCCACGACTGCCTCCAGGGTGAACCTCCATCTGAGGACACAGGTGTGGCTGCCTGTCCCCTCATGGGCAGCCCAGATGGCATCACTTTGCTCTATGCAACCTCGCAGTAAAGAGGGATTGATTCAGGCCCTCTCCTGGCTATGCGTCCTTGCCTTCTGGTCTCCAGCATGCACACATCCTTCTGGAATCGACAGAAGGGTCACTTACCCTCTACAATCTCCCTGTCAACCCAAATCTCACAGATTTTAGCAGAGGTTTGGCAGGGAATTTGTGAAGGAGACTCAGTGATTATGCTCCAAGACTTACAACTCTCTACTTTCCTGGACACCAATAGCCTGAGGAATCTCTATTGCTTATCATGGCACTTGTGTAAGGTGCGTAAAGTTTCCCTTGAACTAGATTGTGAGGCTGTAAGGACAAGGACTGTATTTTCTTCCATTCACTGAGCACCAATTGAGCACCTACTGATCCCCAAGGCCTGCAGAGCTGCAGAGGGCTACATACATGAGTGATGCTATCCCTAACCTGTGGGAGCTTTTGGATGTATTGAGAGACTAATGCATGTGCAAAGGACAATACAAATAAACTAGAGGCCACAAAGCCATATGCATCATTCATAGCATCTAAAATAAAACTGGGCACCCATAACTTCTCAGGAGTGCAATTACACAAGTTGGGAGTCTACCTTCTGAATTAGGGCAGGAATCCTCATACAGGAATTCTGGATAAATGGGTTCTTGGCCCTTGTTTGAATACTTCCAGGGACATAGTGCTCACTACCTCTCAAGGCAGCTAATCTCATCATTGAGCAGTTTGGATGGCATGGTAGAGATGAGTGTGGGTTGGTGGCCTCCTTTCCATAGCCTACAGTGGTCCCCTGGAAGGGGGCTGCCCAGCCAGGGACTACATTTCCCAAGTGCCCTTGCATCTGGTGGTACCACATGACTAGTTTGCACTAATAGGATGTGAGTTCTATTAGGGGAGTGTGCCTTCTCCATGCTCTTTTCCCATTTGCAAGAAATATGGAAGCCACACATTAGAAATGATTGAGATACAGACAGAAGGAGCTTGGGTCCCTAAATCACTCCGTGGAAGATCTCCCACCAAACACACATACTGGACTGGGTATAAAAGGAGTGAAAAGTGTTTTGTTGTGTGAAGACACTGAGATTTAGGGGTTTGCCTCTTACTGAAGCTAGTGCTGCCTTAATAACTAAGATTGGAAAAATCCATTTCTTATATCAGGCTCTGCCTTTGATAAGCCTCTTCCAATCTGTTGGGCCCAGACCCTGGCATCTGTGAGAGGCACATCTCCCTAGGCTTTGATGGCCATCCCCTCAGGATCAATTACTCTTCCCCTTTAAATATCCCCTGAGGAAGGGACAAAAGGAAAGCCGCTGCTGGAGATACTGGCTTCCCCTGCATTCTGTTTCTAGGAAGTGTTGATTAGGCAGCTGTTGCCACAGGCATCAGTTGGATGATGTCCATGTTATAAAAATAAACCAGAGAGGACTCCACACCAAACCACCCAGCTCAGCCTTCAGGTCAGGGTCAGCTTGTCCCCAGTGGATTTTCCTGCTACCTAATTAGTCCCTGTGATTCTGAGCCATGAGCTGGCATCAGTGTTTTCTTAGCAGTTCTAGTTTCACCAAACAGCAGTTAGGATGTTTCCTCGTGCATCTCTCCATATTATTCCCTGCATCAGGCATCTGACCCCCCTCCAGCTGGAACAGTGTCTTCTTATTCCAGCACCATTCTCTGCCTCCCTCCTGAGCCAATGCTCTCCCCCACATACTGGTCTCTTCCAGCTCATCATGGATCTTGTTGTTGGCACAGGCAAAGTCGCGGACCGTCTGCCCGTCACCCTCACTCTTGGAGAGCCAGCAGTCGCACTGGAAGCGGAAGGTCTCGTCGCGGGAGTTGTCCTTCACATCAACATAGCTCAGATGCCAGCCAGGAAATATCCCTGTGGAAAAGACACCATGGGGACTGGAATCTGGACATGCCTTCCCTCCCCTTTCAGACTTCTACATCCTCACAACCCACTGGCTGTGTGGCCCTGAACAAGTTATCTGTCCTCTTTGGCCTTGTTCTCCTTGTTGATAAAGTGAGGGGTTGGGTTAGGTGGTCTCAGAGGGTTCCTCCAGCACAGAGGATATAATTTTCTGCAAAGCCCTTAACTTGGGGTTCATGAACCCTAGAGGATCTGTGTATGGAACTTAAGCAGTCCATGACCCCAAGAAATTGTGCTGTAATTATACACGAACATTTTACCAGGGGGAGAGCTCATAGCTTTCATTGGATTCATAATTGAGATCTCTGACTCAAAATAGAATTTTCTGGAGCTCACTAAGATGAAGGATGACTTCTGTTACTTCCTGACACCAGTATTTACCTAGTCCATGCCCATTATCTTTCCAGAATCAGTTTAGGTGTCAACTCCTCCAGGAAGCCTTCCCTGATGTCCCGTGACCACCCACTAGGCCTGCATCAGGTGTTCTCCATGCTCCTATAGACCCCTGCATCTGCCGTGGCCACACCCTGACCACCTTATGTTGTCAGTATTTACATGTGTCTCGTCCTCCAGGCCATGAGCTCTTGAAGGCAGTGAGTAGGTCTTACTTATTTTCGTTTCTCTCATGCCTAGTGTAACGACTGGCAAGTAGCAGTTGCTCAATGAATGCTGAATGAATGAATGTGTCATGACTTGGCTAAGCTGTTCAACAATCGTAGAACAAATCCAAAGCTGCTATTTCTTTTGGGTATGTTGCTAATATTGAACACATAGCTGCCCTTGTTATAATTGGCAGGGCTTCCCTCGGAAGTGTGCCCACCATAGCACAGCTATCAAATATGAATTGATGTGCACTTGCCTGCACGGTGTAAATAGCATGCATGTGACAGCTGCATGCTCTTTATACTATGCACTGGTTCAGTTACTCTCTTCTCTTCAAAGTCCTTGAGAACCCTTAGAACCAAAGGACCCCATGCAGGAGGAAATCCCCGTGGTTTGGCAGGTTACTTGCTGCTCATTATATGTCCACAAGGAAACTCCAAGAGTCTTAAAGCACAACAAGGCACAAAAAGATAGACGACACTTGCAGTCACCCAAATCACAGGGGACACATGTTAAGGCTCAGCAGGGAATACACATTGGTGGTCCTAGTATAGCATCATTCCAGGTTGAAAAAGTACTTATGTTTTATAAACACAGGTCTTCACCGAAGTGGAAAACAGCACCAATAGAGTTAAGCTAAATTTTAAAACACTTCTGTTGAGTTAAACAGTGGTCAGTTATTTATTTATCTATTTATTTATTTATTTATGAGACGGAGTTTTACCCTTGTTGCCCAGGCTGGAGTGCAATGGCGTGATCTCGGCTCACTGCAACTTCCGCCTCCCAGGTTCAAGCAATTCTCCTACCTCAGCCTCCCGAGTAGCTGGGATTACAGGCATGCACCACCACACCTGGCTAATCTTGTATTTTTATTAGGGACGGGGTTTCTCCATGTTGGTCAGGCTGGTCTCAAACTCCTGAACTCAGGTGATCCACCCACCTCAGCTTCCCAAAGTGCTGGGATTACAGGCATGAGCCACCACACCTAGCAGTAAGTTATTTTAACGATAAATTTGTTTTTTAACTCAATTAATCTTTCAATTTTTCTACATTAGGGCCAATTCCACCTGTAAGTTTGCAAAACGGCTGCTTTCTGAGATGCATCCTGATAGTGTCATGAAGATGTGACCTTCCGCTTCCAGTGCGACTGCTAGCTCTCCAAGATTAAACTACTTAGCAAGCCTCAATGCATGCAGTCTGGAAATGAGGCAGAGAAGACCTGCTGAAGCAGTGCTCAAACATTTCTGGAGTGGAATATAGGAAGGAAGAGACAGGTAAAGAAGAAGGCAGAGAAAAAGGTGGTAAGTTGTTGATTCTATTGGAAGGTGTCCAGGTGAAAGAGTTTTTGTCCTCCTCCCACCGTTCATCCTCACTGTGTGTGTGTGTGTGTGTGTGTGTGTGTGTGACAGAAGACACACACACACACACACACACACACAGAGATTCTACTATCCAGCTCTTACACAGTTTGATTGCTACAGACCTCTGGAGTGGGACCTAGGCATCAGTAGTCATTAAGGCTCTCCAGGTGATCCCAATGTGTAACCAAGACTGAGAACCTGGGCCTGTATCACAATCACCTGGAGGGTTTGTTAAACTATAGATTATTGAGCCCTACTCCCAGAGTTTCTGATTCAGTAGGTTTGTGGTGGGGTTCAAGAATGCCCATCTCTAACTAGCTCCCAGGTGAGGTCAATGCTGCTGGTCCTAAAGTGACACCTTGAGAACTACTGATTCAATGTATCAGGACCAGAGTCAGGGAGGTCTTTCTACAGAATCATGGCAATAGGAAATCAATGGGAAGTTTGAACATGTGATTGCATGCGTAAGTGTGTGCATGAGTATGCTAGTGGAGGAGGATGGCATTACCTGGAGACATGGGCCATCACGAGATTGTTTCTGTTGCTGGAGTGCACCATTTGTTGTGCTCTATATCCCACATGGTTTTCACTACAGAATTACACTTCCTGGGCTCCAGCCAGAATGGTGACAGAGAAAATCAGTGAGCTAAGGGGAAGGGTGGATTCTGGGATGGCTTTACCTTTATCCACATATAATTCATTGCCCCCACTGCATGGATGAAGACAACCAAAGTAGGAGCCTGTCTGGCCTGGGTTGCCCTGGTGCTCAGTGGCAGGCTGCCTCTCTTCCCACTGTGGCCCCCTTTCCCCGTCCTCTCAAAAACTGGCATTGTCTGACCCCATCCACAATTTTCAAATTAGAACTCTTCAGAGAAACTCCTTCCATGAGCTTTGTGCTTGCTGCTCACTTAATCGCCTTGTTTTGGAAATTTTGGGTGTGATTGACAGGGATCTTACCATGACTTTCTCCCACTAAGAACCTATCAAACATGCAACTGGGAACAGGTGGCTCTGGCAGGCTGATGTCATGTGTCTGGTTTTTGCTAGTGATGACAGCAGGATAGTAGATGGGTAGATGGAGTCACAGGTACAGCAATGGCTAACTGAGTGTCCAGCTCTAGCCACATGGTGGATATCCTACCTGGCCTTAGTGGACTATTAGTCTGTTCTCATGCTGCTGTGAAGAAATACCTGAGACTGGGTAATTTATAAAGAAAAGAGGTTTAATTGACTCATGGTTCTGCATGGTGGGGGAGGCCGCAGGAAACTTACAATTATGGCAGAAGGCAACTCTTCACAGGGTGGCAGGAGAGAGAATGATGGCCAAGCAAAGGGGGAAGCCCCTAATGAAACCATCAGCTCTTGTGAGAACTCACTCACTATCGCAAGAACAGCATGGGGGAACCACACCCACAATTCAATTATCTCCACCTGGTCCTGCCTTTAACACCTGGAGATTATTACAATTTAAGGTGAGATTTGGATGGGGACACAGAGCCAAGCCATATCAGTGGACCAAGAAGGAACCATCTGAAATTGACAAATAATCCGTTGCTTTACAAAGTCTTCTTTTTTGGGGTTCTACTTTATTTTTTTACACAGAAGTAACAAACACTCCATACTATTTGACACCTTTTACTCACAAACTATATCAAAATATAAATACTGACATTCTTTTTCATATTTTCCTGGTATTTCATTGAATGCACATGCCACCAAATTATTTATCTTGTCCTTGTTGATGGTTAGTTAGTTGGTATCCAGACTTGTACTTCTACACACAATGCTATAATTAATATCTTTCCACATGCATTATAGTTATCTTTTAAAATGATAAATCAGATTTTTTCACTTCTCCATATAAAACCCCCCAATGGCTTCTCATCACTGTCAGAATAAAATGCAAACTGCTCACCAAGGACTATTAGGATTGACATGATCTGGTCCTTTTCCACTCCTCTGATTTTATTTCATAGTACTCACAACTTCACTTACTCTGTTCCACCTACACTGGCCTCCCTTGATATATGAAGCCCTCTCTTTTCTTAGAAACTTTGCATCTACCATTTGGTCTGTTTGGAACTATATTCCCCAGGCTCTGAATGTCAACACCATCTCATCACTGAGGTGTCAGATCAAATATTCTGTCTTTGAGAAAGACTTTGTTAACAACCCTATTTGCAGAAGCTTCCTAATCCCCAATTACTTGCTGTCAATCATGACATGCCCGCTTCACAATCTGAAATAAGTTTGTTTTTGTTTTCTCATATATTGTATAGTTTGTCTTCTTCCACTAGGTTGTAAGCCCCTCGAGAACAGGATCCTTTTGTAACCTATCCATCTCTATGTTTCAATGCCTAGAACAGTGCTTGGCATATTATTAAATAAGTGTTTATTGCAGCATGGGTGTGCACTATTATTGAATAGGGAAGAATGGCTCTAATGGTGAAGTTTTAAGAGTGGATGGGAAAAAGAATTCAAAGCCCTAGCAGTGAGTGGGGGCTGGCCTGTTCCAGTAGAATTGATTATTTTATCCCACATTTTTCAAAGTTTTCTTTAAGAAAAAGGCCTAGAAACTCTGAACCAGTGTGAGGTCCCATCTTTTCAGGCAAGAGATGGCAGTCTCTGGATGGGAGCGAGACTGGCAGCTGCTCCCTAGAGTTCATCACGCCATCTCCTGCCTGTGGTTCCCCAGTGGCTTTCCACATCTGATGGGACAAAAGGGCCCAACTCTGTGTTTACATATTTAGGGCCTTCTTCAGCCTGACTCCAATCACCTCATCAAGGAAGAGCCCTTTTACAAATCCCTTATTGCAGTGAGATGGATTTAAGCATCCCTTTGGCATTTCCTCTCTTCTCATTATGGCACCCAGCTTTCCCTTGCTTTAAATACCTGCCTATTGTCCTCTGGAAAATTTAGACCTCATTTCCTCTGCAAGGTCCTCCAAAATCCCCGGGTTCTCAGTATTTTTTGCTTGTCCATTCTCTTGGTCATGAGCACAGACATCTTGAGAAATCTCTGCTATTCAGGTCATGACTATGCCCTAACTTTTGTGGCTGGTATTATGTGTATGCCTGACTTCTCTAGTGAGATTTTAGGGGAGGAGAATCATATCTTAGGAGCTCCTAATTGTATCACAGTGGTATGGACTTAGCATTCAATAAACATAGAATTGATCAATGATTTTTACTTTCTAAAGTGAACTGTCAATTCTTTGCTCCAGCACAAACCACTAAAAATTCTTCTCAGGTAGGGAGATAATTTTCTTCACCAAGCAACTCCATTCTTGAAAATAATCTTTGGCAAGCTAAGGATTCATCTAGGCAACTCACATTTCTTTAGTAAGATCAATAAATGGTGTGAAATAAGATATGGAACCATCACAGAGCCCTAGCTGTGTATGAATATGAGAATCTAGCTATTATTTTTCCACAAATACTTTTTCACATACATTATCTAAGAGGTCACCTAGAGCAACACTCTGGAATCTGGCAGATCAGGTTGCAGTCTCAGCATATCCACCGAACTGAACACATTATAATATCCCCATGCCTCAGTATCCTTACTTGTACAATGTGGGGATTGAAATAGATGACTTCTGAGGTTCTTTATATTAGGCTGGTGCAAAAGTCACTGTGGTTTTGGCAAAAACTGCAATTACTTTTGCACCAACCTAATATTTCTATGAATTTATATTTTTCAAAAGAAAACACATAAATTCTTTCTTTCCTCAGAGCCTTAATTTAACCAAAGAAGGCATGAAGAACAAGATAATTTAGAAAATAAATACTCTGGTTATAATTTGTTCAGTATTATAAAAGCTATGTGGGTAATTGGAATTATGGAGAATTAATCACTTGTCTTGATTTTCCTCTATGAACTATATTTTATGGTAATCAAATAGCCTGAGAGATTTTTTAACAGAAAAATTCTAGCTACTAAATGAATAAGAAATGAAAGAATTAGAAAATCACCATTTGTAACCCTAATTGATCATCACTGGATGAGTCCACTAGATGAAGAGTTATGAGGAAAGTTTATAGTGGAGTAGTCAGGCTGGCAGTCCCTATATCCACTGTTCAATGTTAGCACCAATAATAATGGGACTTCTGTGTACTTCATATTACATCCATAAACAGTATTTCCTCAATACATTGTATTCCTCACAAACTTACTCGTATACAGTACTGAGGAAATTTACTTATTTTCCATATATTCCATACACAATATTAAGAAAATTTATATATTACATAGTATTGGGAAAATTCGCCATGGAGTGGAAATTGAACAATACAAATAAATCATTGTTAAGTATGATAATGGTGGTGTAATTTTGTAAGAAAATGTTCATTTTAAAAAGAGACCAGCCTGACCAACATGGTGAAACCCTGTCTCTACTAAAAATACAAAAATTAGCCAGATGTGGTGGTGCGCACCTGTAATCCCAGCTACTCAGGAGGCTAAGGCAGGAGAATCGCTTGAACCCAGGAAGCGGAGGTTGCAGTGAGCCGAGATGGCACCACTGCACTCCAGCCTAGGTGACAGAGTGAGACTCCATAAATAAATAAATAAATAAATAAATACACACTATGTTTGGGGTGACATGACATGAAGTTTAGGATTTGATTTTATATCCCCCAGCAACCAAAAAGAATAAATAAAAGTATGAAAAATGAAGCTGATGTGATAAATTTCAATAGTTCAAATTTGAATCAATAATTCATAATTCTTGAACTTGGGTGATGGCTATGTGGAAGTTTATTACACTATTCCCTTCATTTTTGTGCATGTTTAAAATTTTTCACTAAAAAAGAACTATTGAATAGACAAAAATGGTTGAAAGGTAGATTCAGAGAAAGAGAAGATTGCTATGCTTTAAGTTAACTAAGCATTTGTCATCTGATTTATATGGTATTTGTTCAGAAATCCCCATCTTTATTGTAGAAGACTCTCAAACAAAATATATTTTTCCTCATAAATGTCTATGCAAGGGAAGTGTAAGGTATCTGGAAAAAAATTTTAAATAAACATAAAATGTGTGGCATAGAGAGAGGCTAAGGACATGTTTAGCCATCTTTGTATTAACATTTAAACTTCCATCCCTGGAGGAGAAAGTTACCATTAAAAGGAAGTTGGACACAAAACCTGTCTGTCCTCTCTGTCCCTCTCCTAAACCTAATATTTCAACCACATGGGCTCAATAAGGATACAGAAAGGCCAGTCACTGTGGCTCATGCCTGTAATCCCAGCACTTTGGGAGGCTGAGGCGGGTGGATCACTTGAGGTCAGGAGTCTGAGACCAGCCTGGCCAAAATGATGAGGCCCCGCCTCTACTAAAAATACAAAAATTAGCTGGGTATGGTGGCACACGCCTGTAATCCCAACTACTCGGGAGACTGAGACAGAAGAATCACTTGAACCTGGGAGGTGGAGGTTGCAGTGAGCAGAGATGGCCCCACCGCATTCCAGCCTGGGCAACGGAGTGAGACTCTGTCTCAAAAATAAAATAAAAAAATAAGGATACAGAAATCTTCCTTTTCTTGATGAACCTGAAAACCTACCAGTGATATTATCCTGGTTTCAGACCCAATGTCTGTTGAAGGGGAGGAGGGCCACTTCTTTGCCTACAAGGAAAAGAGGATCGCATCAACCACTCAGGATTTCTTTAAATCCAAGAGCCATTATGGGTCCAAGGCAATCAAATAGTCTTTTGCTATTCAAAGTGGTGGTGGGGTGGGGTGTCAAGCTCTTTGGAAAGGCTAGCATCTGAGTAACAATAGTAACTAGTCACAAGGTTGGAGTGGTTTAGAACTGTCCACGGTGCTGAACCCGCCTCTTTCATATTTTGACCGTGACGAGATGGAAGGAATTGGCTGATTGGAGTCACGTTTCTGCATGGTAGAAAAATGCATCAAGAAAACTGAGAAAGTCTGGATATGTGTGCAATTAGTGTCTGGGAGGAGGGGCAGCTGGCATTGGAGGACTTAGTCATGAGTCTGAGTTTCATGGCCAGGACTCAACTTTTTTAAAAAGCACTAAGGCACAAGGAACACTGATTCTGGGGAAAACTGAGTTCCCTATAACTGAAGCATGAAAAGACAGGGAAGGGTCTGAAAGAGAAGTATAAGTATAATTAAATTATACAAAAATATATTATGTCCTTATTATATTATAGGCAATGTGATAGGCATTAGGGAAAGAACATGAACAAGACGATGGTACTTGTGGAGTGAACGCTCAAGTGAAAGAGACAGAATACACATGTAGTTTCAGATATGTCGACTGTTCTGGGAGTGGGCTCAAGCAAGGCAGGGCAATAGGAAGAACTTTCAGTGAGGAAGTGAGGACATAAGAGAGCTTCTAAACCACAGACAGGCAGATATAATCATGGCAGAATGCACGGTGGGAGTTAGGTCACAAGGCAGAGGTCTCCGTGGCTGGAATTAAATGACAATTGCAGAGTGGGATCAGAAAATAATCTACAATGCCTTTCAGGCCTGGGTTTCCTCTCTTTTTCATGCCTAGGGGAATAATTGGTTTCTGTGCCCCAGTTATTACCAAACTAATTTCAGGGCTGTGGAGACACCAGTTGTAAAAGTTAGGAGCAATGGTCTTGCTAAACAGATCACTACTTGACACCAACTTTAGTGTTAGGACTCTGGGCCACCCAGCCTTGCTATGCCTTAAGCTACTGCAGTTAAACCCTGCTGACTCTAGGCTCTCAGATGGGACTGCACTCTGATTTGGAGAGTTTTATCTTGGTCCAGTGGCCTTGACATTTTCCACCCAGTAGCAAATCCTGAGGCAGATTGTTCATATTGAGACCCTAGGAAAGTCTTTACTCTTCCCCAGAAGGTTTTACCTACCGTATTATTTTCCTAGGCCATCAAAAAAATTACCACAAGCTTGGTGGCTTAAAATAACAGAAATTTATTCTTTCAGAGTTCTGGAGCCCAGAAGTCTGAAGTCAAGGTGTCAGCAGGTCAATTCTCTCTCTGAATGCTCTAGAGAAGAATCCTTCCTTGTATCTTCCTAGCTTTGGTGGCTCCCAGCAATCCTTGGTGCTCCTCAGCTTGTTACTGCTATCTCCAGCTCCAATCTCTGCCTCCATCTTCACATGCTCTTGTTTTGGCATCTTTCCATGTTCTCTCATCTTTTTATAAAGACACAAGTCATCATTGATTTAGGGCCCATTCTAAATCCATGGTGATCTCATCTCAAGATTCTTAATTAAGTCTATCTGCAAAGATCGTATTTCCAAATATTATCACATTCTGAGGTTCTTGGTGAAGAAGAAATTGGTGGATGGGGAACACTATTTCACCCATAACACCTACCCTTGGATAATTACAAATGCTTTAACAAGTGTGTCTGATATAATTGCTGCATCTAGAAACCCCTCAATCACCTACAGGGGAGAAAGATATATATGTGGAAGTCTAGAAAAGGACAGAATTCTGGAGCCATCTATTTAGGATTCAGAAACTGCTACAAACTGATGTTCAACATCAATTTATTTATTTAGTACATAATTGTTAAATACCTACTAAATGCCAGTCTTTCGGCATACAAATGTGAATCAAAGTTTCTACCCCTGAGAGACTCAAAAGTCTGCCAATTATGACTGGCAAGACAATTACAATTCAGCATTGTGAGTGCTAGATATAGAGGTATGAGCAGAGAAGTTTAGGAGCACAGGGTAGGAGCATCTAACTTCATTTGGGATAATCAGGGAGCTTCATGGAGAAGGTGATATTAATCTGGATTTTGAAGGATGCGTAAGAATTTAGCAGGGGAAGGGAATTGCAGGTGCAAAGTTATCTCTTGGGTATCTGTGAATGTCTGTTAGCTTGGGCAAAAGATGTAAGTTACTTCATGCAAGGTGAAATTTAAATAAGGGCTGGAATGAAAGTTTAGAGATCTAGGAAAAAAGAAGAGAGAGAATAACAAAGAAAACTTTTTGAATGAAAATAGCTAATCTTAGAGAGACCCTAGTTTTTGAAAGCTTGAATGTACCATGCCATTCTTTGGATGGGTCAGAATAGTCAGGAATAAAGACAATTCCACATTACAAAAAGGACCAGAGAGCAGAGAGAGTGAGGCTAGGTGAAAAAGATTTCCTGACTTTGTGTGTGTCTGTGTGTGTGTGTGTGTGTGTGTGTGTGTGTGTGTGTGTGTGTGTCAGGGGGAGGAAGCAATGAGGAACATTTTTGTCTAATAAACATAAATCCACAAATTACAGAAAGCTGTTCATCACCCCTTCCTTTCTCCCAGTTACATACAGTGGCTTAAGTATTTGGCTGTATAATGACATTTTTAAGCAAAGGATTCTAGAAATTTGCTAGGGAGAAATAAACATTTTAAATATTTTGAATTGCTTTGCTATTTTGAGGCAAATGAGGCCTCATGTTTCCTCTATTAAATTTATGCCCAGGAAACTATGGAGTAGGGAACTGACACACTGCATCTTGGGATTTCATGGCCAGTGAACAATTTTCAGCATTACAGAGTTCCCCAGATGTCAGTTTCCTCCCTAGGCACATCCCACTTTGGAAGTACAAAAGATGGAGGTAATTCCTTCTCCTCCTTTCTTCCTTCCCCTCCTCTTCCTTTTTTTTCCATCGTCTCACCTCAAATGTTGAAATTCTCAGGAATCTGTTCTATACCACCCTTGCTTTCCTCAAGCTTCACTTTCTCCATAGACTCTTTTATTCACTCTTTATTGATGACTTCACTACTCTCTCTGCACTAACACCTTTTAGATTACTATCTCAGATCAGTCTCCCAACTAGCTTTCCTCCTGAGGTCCAGACCCCACTGTTACTGGACATCACCCCTTAGATGTCACTCAGGCCTTCAAATTAAACTCATCAGGATGAAGAAAGTTCTTCAGCATCCTCACCATTCTTGTTCAAGTCTTCTCAGGCAAACCTTTAACAAGTCCTCTGCCTTAAATATTTCTCAGATCTGTCTGCTTTTTCTCCATCCCCACTGCCATCATCATATTGCAAGACATTCTCCCACCAATTTCCTAATCATCTTTTGAAGCTTATTTTCTTCTCCATCTAACCTATCTCCCACAGACACTAGAATGATCTTCTCTGAGTGATTCCTGTTCTTGAGATGCCTTGATGGCTTCTCAGTACAGTCAGGATAAAAACCCAATCCTTGATATGGCTTATAACATTATGCATGGCCTGGTTCCTATCTATATTGTAGCTCCCACCCCTATTCCCTATTTTGTAGTCATTCTGGATTTTTCTTTAGTTTCTGGCACATATCAAGATTTTTTTTCCTATTTTAGGGCTTTTATATTTGCTATTCACTCTACCTCACATGTGTTCCTTCATTTTTAGCAAACACCACACTTCACCTAATAGCTCCTCCTATTCATTCCTGAGGTTTCAGCTTAAATATCCCGTCTTCAGGGGGTTTTCTCTGAGTCCTCGGACTAGCATCCTGTGGACCTCCATTTTAGAGGCACATCATTTTTTAAATTAATTACTTGTTTAATACATGTAATTTTGGCTAGAAGGTCATCCTGATGACTGGAATCTTGTCTGCTGCTCCCTACTCTGTCCCTAGCACTGAACACAATGCCTGACAGTAAGTACTCAATAGATATATAGTTAATACTCATTATTCACATGTTCCATCTTTGTGGATTTGGCTATTTGCCAAAATTTATTTGTAACCCTAAATTAATACTCATGTGGTCATTTGTGGACATATGCAGAGTGGCAAAAAATTTTAGTTGCCAAATGCACATGTTCTCAGCTGAGGCTGAACAAGGCAACACTGCCTTCTTGTTTCATCTTTCATGCCATAAACAATTGTCCTGTTCATGGTCTATTTAGTGCCATGTTTTCACATTTTTGTGCTATTTATTAGTGAGTTTATTGTTTTAAAATGGCCCTCAAACATAGTGCTTGATACTCACGCTGAAGTGCTATTTAGTGTTTCTAAATGCAAGAAGGCTGGAGTGTGCCTTCCAGAAACGATACATGTTAGATAAGCTTCACTCAGGCATGAGTTATAGTGCTGTTGGTCATGAGTTCAATGTTAATGAATAAACAGTAAATACTAAGGTGTCTTTAAACAGAAATACACATAAAACAAGGTTATCTATTTTTTTATTTAAAAAAATTTTTTTTTGTTATACTTTAAGTTCTAGGGTACATGTGGATAACGTGCAGGTTTCTTACATATGTATACCTGTGCCATGTTGGCGTGCTGCACCCATCAACTCGTCATTTACATCAGGTATAACTCCCAATGCAATCCCTCCCCCCTCCCCCCTCCCGGTGATAGGCCCCGGTGTGTGATGTTCCCCTTCCCAAGTCCAAGTGATCTCATTGTTCAGTTCCCACCTATGAGTGAGAACATGCGGTGTTTGGTTTTCTGTTCTTGCGATAGTTTGCTGAGAATGATGGTTTCCAGCTGCATCCATGTCCCTACAAAGGACACAAACTCATCCTTTTTTATGGCTGCATAGTATTCCATGGTGTATATGTGCCACATTTTCTTAATCCAGTCTGTCACTGATGGACATTTGGGTTGATTCCAAGTCTTTGCTATTGTGAATAGTGCCGCAATAAACATACATGTGCATGTGTCTTTATAGCAGCATGATTTATAATCTTTTGGGTATATACCCAGTAATGGGATGGCTGGGTCATATGGTACTTCTAGTTCTAGATCCTTGAGGAATCGCCATACTGTTTTCCATAATGGTTGAACTAGTTTACAATCCCACCAACAGTGTAAAAGTGTTCCTATTTCTCCACATCCTCTCCAGCACCTGTTGTTTCCTGACTTTTTAATGATTGCCATTCTAACTGGTGTGAGATGGTATCTCATTGTGGTTTTGATTTGCATTTCTCTGATGGCCAGTGATGATGAGCATTTTTTCATGTGTCTGTTGGCTGTATGAATGTCTTCTTTTGAGAACTGTCTGTTCATATCCTTTGCCCACTTTTTGATGGGGTTGTTTGTTTTTTTCTTGTAAATTTGTTTGAGTTATTTGTAGAACTCAAAGAACTCATATCAAAGGATATTAGCCCTTTGTCAGATGAGTAGATTGCAAAAATTTTCTCCCATTCTGTAGGTTGCCTGTTCACTCTGATGGTAGTTTCTTTTGCTGTGCAGAAGCTCTTTAGTTTAATTAGATCCCATTTGTCAATTTTGGCTTTTGTTGCCGTTGCTTTTGGTGTTTTAGACATGAAGTCCTTGCCCATGCCTATGTCCTGAATGGTATTACCTAGGTTTTCTTCTAGGGTTTTTATGGTATTAAGTCTAACATTTAAGTCTCTAATCCATCTTGAATTAATTTTCATATAAAAAGTAAGGAAAGGATCCAGTTTCAGCTTTCTACTTATGGCTAGCCAATTTTCCCAGTACCATTTATTAAATAGGGAATCCTTTCCCCATTTCTAAAACAAGGTTATCTATTGATCAGTTGGTGAAAATGTTGTGATCAGAGGCTCACAGGAACCTAACCCTGCGCTTCCTGTAGAAGCAATGGTTCAATGTTTGCCTATTCAGAGTTCACAGCAACATTATAGGGCATAACTACTGTGAATAGTGAGAGCCAGCTGTAATTGGTTTGTTAACTGAAATAAATATTAAAACTGAGGGAACTGTTAGGCCTGCAAAGGACCTGGACTGCTCATTTTGTCTCTGGAGAGGACACGTCAGATAGGAGGATGAAAACAAGAAAGGGGGAAACTTGCATGTCACTGAAGACAATCATTATTCCTGACTCCTGAAATGTAATTACCTGACTTTTTAAACCTTCTTCTCAAATATATGAGCCTTTACTTTCCTAGATGGTTTGGAAAGAAGGGTACAACATGCAGGCAGGAATGGCCGAAAGGACTCCGGAAGGTTCATCCTAAAGAAACAGGCTGAGACAGAAGGTATAGCAGCAACAGGGGAAGCCATCCAGGGAAGAAAGGGGTTAATCAGGTGGAGTTCAGATTTGGATAAGATGGAGTTGCAGACAGGAAGCAGAGATGAGCTCTGATCTTGGATCTGCAACTCTCTACCTTTTATTGCTGTGAACTGGGGGTGGAATGCATGGTAATCTGGAGCATCTTGTCAAGCATCTGGATATTTGTAGCCGGCCAGGTTGAAAATAGTCACCAAGGGAAGAACCTGGATCAGCTTGTGGAGTCCAGAGTTGAGACAAGCCAGAGGAGTCAGAACCGTGGACAGCTCCTCTTGCCTCTGCCTGTGCCCCAAGACTGCTGAGTGATTTCTACAGAGTATGGTCCTTAACACAGCATCCTCAGTCTTTCTGGCTATATTCTCCACTCTCACCCCTCATGAATAAAATGCCCATATTGTAAATGGCCCTGGCATGGAAAAGTGGGGTCATTGTAGTCTACATGAAATTCTTCCTTCTCCAGTTTTCTGGGCTGACTGGGAAGATGTTAGGGAACCCCATGCTTCTGGTCTCATAGTGAGCCTTAGAGGAAGGGCTCAGGCTCCTGGGGGATACCACTTCTTCCTTCTCAGGGTTCTAATTCCTTTGGTGTCTCTGCTATTTCTGAGATAGAGGTTATGGCAGAACAGGATTAAAAGACCTGGTATTTCTCAGCTCTCGGGGGGAGTCTCAATTAAACTAACATTTATTAAGTCCTCACTATGCTCCAGGCGCTGTTATAGGCAGTTTTGAAGATAGAGATGAATAAGGCATGATTCCTATCCTCAACAGCAATGACATCTTGCCAGTGTGTGCTGGTAGCCAGACAGAGAGTTGGAAGCCCACAGACATAATGTGATTCTTTCTGATTAAGGCAGGGTCATAGTTTCTGGGAACATACTTCCTAAACAATGGTTTAGGCACTTTAACAGGAGGGACTGTAGACAAGCAAGTTAGGGTAGACAGACCTTGTCCCCACCTTCCACACCCCCATGCCTGCCACCCTTACTAATCTGATCTGTCAAATCCCTCTAATTAGGCCTGTGAAGATACACAGAATGTGGCTCAATGCTTTCACACTTGTCTTGACTTCATGATCACTGTTGAGTGTCATGGGAAGATCTCATCCTGATCTTGTGAAGTGTCTGGGGCAGGAGATGGTCCTAATGATTATGGCTACTGTTATTCAACCAGACTTGGGAAACCTGCTGCTAGTCCTAAGACAATCAGAATGGATGATGAGAGGGAGGGAAAAAAACTCAGGGGTCTTTGCTTTGTTTTCATCTTGGGAAAGAGGAGAGGTGCATTAAGGATGTTTGAGCATGATTTGAAAGTATGTTTCTTTCCACAAACTCATAATGCCACTTGAATGATCAAGTGAGGAAGAAGAGTTCCCTTCCACTGCATGCTTTTCTGGACTAGACTACCTCGGATACACCCTGATATTGGGGGGTGTAGCAAACAGAGATAAAGAGGCTGCCTTTCATCACCTCATCTTCTTTTTGACCACCTGACACAGTGGCTGGTGAGGGTGCAGAATGGTGGCTGGCAAGATGGGCTGGCACACAGAACGGTGGATTAGAACAGGCATCAGAAGTCCTGGGTTTGGGTGATGGCTGTTTCCCTTCCTTGCTGTGTGGTTCCAAGTAAGACATTCAAACCTCACTGGGTCTCAATATTACTTGGTTGTAAAAAGAGGAGCAATAAAGTGCTTTTGCTGCAGTAATTAAAAAAGGTTTTTATTTGTTTGTTTTTTATTGTTTTGTTTTGTTTTTTTTTGAGACAGGGTGTCACTGTTACCCAGGCTGGAGTGCAGTGATGCAATCACAGCTCACTGCAGCCTTGACCTCAAGTGATCCTCCCATCTCAGCCTCCTCAGTAGCTGGGACTACAGGCATGAGCTACCACACTTGGCTATTTTTTGCATTTTTGGTAGAGATGGAGTTTTGCCATGTTGCCCAGGCTAGTCTCAAATTCCTGGGCTCAAGTGATCTGCCTACCTCAGCCTCCCAAAGTGCTGGGATAGCAGGTGTGAGCCACAGCACCTGGCCTCACAGAGTACTTTTGAGGATCAAATGTTTGTATCTTTAATACCAAACAGAGTCCCAGGCATGTCATGAATACTGTATATGTTCTGTATATAATGTTCATCATATAAATGACTGGTGGGATACACTGAAATTTGAAAACTGTGCAGTGCTGTGTAAGTATTTTTTATTTTATTGCTTTGAAAACTATTTTATTAATGCCTAGTCTGAGCTTATTATGTGTTATGGAAAAAATTTTAACTGTTTAATCCATGTTAAAGTAAAATAGTTTAGCTCCTATAGAAGAGAGGTTGCAAACTGCTGAGTTGGGTTTCATCAGTGACCATGAGAGATAGGCTAGTCCTCAGCGGGGGTTTCGAAGAAGTGAGGAGCAACACAACATTCAGGACAGCTCTGGGCAGCCATTTGGGAGACCCAGCAAAGGCTAGAGAAGGCTTTGAGCAGATAGCTTTGCAGAGACATGTTTCTACAGAAGATAAAAGAGGTGAATGAAGAAAGCAGTATGCATCAAGGAGGTGGAATTTAATATTTAACAACTCTATTATAATCATACCAAATAGAACTTATAGGCCCAAAGCCAGAGAAAATAAAGAGTGGCTTACAGACAGCAAAATGATAACCAAAGAAATGTTAAGAACATGAACGTCATCACAGTTACAGAAATGACAAACCATTCCTTAGGCACTGCGTAGTTAAAAATAAGTTTCTCACTTGGTTTATATCCTATTTCACAGTTTGTATTTATAAGTGAATTCAACTACTTTAGGATTACTATTATAAACAAGCACAATCCTTTTTCTATTTTTTTATTTTTATTTTTATTTTTATTTTTTTGTTGAGACAGGGTCTCACTCTGTCATCCAGGCTGGAATGCAGTGGCACAATCGTAGCTCACTGCAGCCTTGACCTCCTGGGCTCAGGCAATCCTCCCATCTAAGCCTCCCAAGTAGATGGGGCCACAGGTGCATGCCACCATGCCCAGCTATTTTTTAAAATAATTTGTAGAGATGGGATCTCACAATGTTGCTTAGGCTGGTCTCGAACTCCTGGGGCTCAAGCAATCCTCCCACCATGGCCTCCCAAAGTTCTAGGATTATAGGCATGAGCCACTGCACTCGGCACAAACATAATCGTTTATAGAAAATCCATGGGAAATGAATTTAGCTTTTTTCCCCTTAATTTTTATGTCTGAACTAAGTCAAATTAATGGGCTGAAATCACAAACAATGGAGAACCACTAATCACCCAGGGAGAAAGCAGGAGGAACTAAGCTTCATCTCTAAAAATATTTGCCCAGAAATACTGTCTCTTTAGTACTGATGGAAGCATCAATGTGGTGGTCATCAACTGTTCGGTTGCCTGCCACCCTGGGGTAATCAGAGTCAATGTGATGCCAAGGAGGGAAGAAGGGCTCAGGAGGGGAGCTGAGGGCCGCCCTCCCACCAACCTGGCCTTGAGTGGGAGCTACCTTTGTTGTCGTGCCAGACCCTCAGCTTGCAGAGGTGGCCCAAGCTCAGCATGTCGGGGAAGTTGAATGTGTCCGTGTTGTTCCGCTCAAACTTATTCCAGTTTGCCGACTGCTTCAGGGCCAGTGTCCCACTGTCCCCGTTCTCCCCGAAGATGATGATGAACACATTGGCATCAGTGCCTGCTCCTGGGGGGTACACAAGGTGAGGCTTAGGGTGCCAGCCTCTTTGACACACAGCCCTCTTGCTCTGGCCTTGATCCCGGACTCCTCAGAGGAGCCAGGGGTACAGGCGGACAGAGTACAGACTCAAGAAGGCCAGGGGTGAGGTTGGAAAGGGTCAATTAATGTCCTAGGTCTCCAATTCTCTTCTTCATCTTACCTTTGTGCCTTACAAAAGCTTTCGGTCTAACTGGAGTTGTGGTCAGCAAGTGTGAATGGTTTAGTACAAAACTCATCTATTTCTGGGGAAATACACCCAAACTTAAAAGGCGTGTCATTTACGCTGTCTTTACAATTTAGAAACATAGGCTACCTACTGCACAGTGTGGGTTCAGAAGGAAGCAGGGAAGTTCTGTGCTCCCTAAATCTGTCTCTGATTGACATTCTACACTAGAGCTTCATTTCATTTGCTTAAGCCAAATACAGGTATTGGCCCAAATCAAAAGCAAATGCTTCTGGAAGGGGTGAACCGGTGAAGCTTTTCTGACACACATCTGTGGTTATCAATGAATTTATTATTTTCTGAGTGCATCATAAAGGGATGGAGGGGCCTGAAAACTTGGGGACACTTGGAACTTTAAGCAACAGGGGTGAAAATTCCATTGTGAGAATAGGAAGAAAGGAGGTACCCCCAACAAAATTTACTAGCTTTATTGACCTATCATTCATGCCTGAGATTCTACCATGAGAGCTTCATTTCTTTGGCAAGAGGCTACTCTGTTGAAAATGTAAGCTACCATGGCCAACAAGTTAATCCTTCATTCACCATTTATAATTAATGTGATGAGCTTGCCAGATTCTTTGCAATGGCTCCTGGAGAGCAGACTTGGGATAGGGGAGTGTAGGTAGCATGTCCCCCATGCCTAGATGACAGTGTGTTCCCTCTCAGCTCCTGGCCTTTGACATGCTAGTACTTTTGATTAGAAGGCCCTTCCTCTGGGTGCCCTGTCTGCCTGGCTTCTGTGTTTGTGTTTCTGGACTTGACTTTGGCATTGCATCCATCAGAGCATCACCACACTGCACTGTGGTTGCTCCAATGAAGGTCAGACCTGCAAGGGCCTGGGCAGCACATCTGTATCCTAAGACCCACAGCCAAAGCCAGCACATGGTAGATGGCCACCAAGCACACGGGTCCGAGCATGCCTGAGGTGCATGGCGCTTGGGTGAGCAGTGCCAGGCAGCAGAAGGAAGATGGGAAGGCTCTGCGTCAAGCCAGAGCCATTGGAAATGTACCATTTCCAAAAGTGCTGACCATACTCCCCAGTCATGTTCTCCCCTATTTCCCCAAGGGAGGAGGGAGGGAACCAGTCACTCACTGGGAGGAAATGTTTCGTCCAGACAGAAAATGACACACTGTAGAGAAGACTTGGATTGACTAGATTTTGGAAGGCCATATAAAGAAAAACGCCCTGACAAGACACCAGGGCCTCAGCCCGAATTTGAGGGTTGGAGGGACAAGGGAGCAGGAGGTGTGAGGGACCCCCAACCCACCCAGGATGTTGCTGGTCTTAACTGCGACGGTGTAGGAGGTCCACTCCATCATTTCTTCCTCATCGATAACGGCACACATTTCACACACCAGGGTCTTCTTGCCCTTCCGCTGGGACAGCCAGTCTCCATAGTAGAACATAGTCAGGTCTCCAGTGTTCATGTTCTTCAGTAGGATCTGGGGGAAAGGGAGCCACCGTGGGAATGCCCTGCCCTCCCTCACCTCCACCAGCACCCACTGGCCCATGCAGCCCCTCCCCGAATCCCAACCCTGGAGATCCCAGACCTAAGACAAGCGCTTGCGACTGAGACCCAGGGGGTGTGGAAAGGGCCCTTTCCAGGACAAAGGCCCTGTCCTGTGTGCTTGCCATGGGGTTTGAAGTCCTCACCAGGACTGCCCTAGCTTGGGATTTGGGAATGGGCAATTCACCTAAAACTATCCTCAGAAGTACCTGTCACTGTGCACAACAGATGTTTGCTGAATGAGTGACAGAAAAACAGACCACCTGGGAGCAGAGTGCTGACATCTGCAGGATAGTCCTTGGTGTGGGCCCCATATTTTTGACTCAAGAAAATCTGCTAATGGCTGAACAGGGGAGGAGGAGCCTGAGGCAATGCAGGACAGCTGGCCTCTGGTAGATGAGGATGCATGGCCTGACTTAGGCAGGGGACTGCAGGGCTTTGTGTTATGGGTGAAATTGTATTCCCCCAGAGTTCATATGTTGAATTCTTAACCCACAGTCCCTCAGAATGTGACCTTATTCGAAAGGGGATTGTTATAGGTGTAATCAGTTCAGATGAGGTCATTAGACTGGGCCCTAGTTCAATCTTCTACCACCCAGACAAGCACCCAGAACACCATGCGAAGACTGGCAAGATTCTGCCCCGAGCCAGGGAACTGCCAGAAGCTAGGAGAGTGGCCCAGAACAGATGCTTCCCTAGAGGGAGTGTGGCCCTGCCGACACCTTCACCTTGGACTTCTGCCTCTATGACAGTGAGGGGGTAATAAATGTGTGTTGTTCCAAACCTCTAGTCCGTGATGTTTTTTTATGCACCTGATTCTAACACACACTATGTAGGGAGGACACCACACACATATTGGTGTGCCTAGGACCTCGTGTGACACGGAGGCTGCAGGAAGGTCATCTTCGTCAGCATAGTCATTGCCTTCGTGAGTGTGGGGCTGCAGGTGAGGCTCCTCCTGGCTGCCAGGGGCCTCCAGTTTTGGAGCCCCTCTTAGCATGGAAAGCCGTTGGACTCCTAACATCATGGTGGTTCTCATCAAAATAAGTGAAGCTTAGCCCTATGCCCTGGATGCTCTTCTTTCTGCCCTGGAGCAGCAAGTGTTAATGACTCTCCTCTGGGCAGCTTGGAGGCACAGAGCCGCACAGCCTGGGGAAGGTGAGGAAGTGATGAGAGGTCCTGAGAAGGAGCAGCTGCCTTCCTTTCTTGGTGGAAACTGAGTCTGTGGCCATGTGCATGTGTGTGTGTGTGCACATGTGCCCATGTATAGGTTTTGCTGGGAAGGGTGGGAGGATGGAGGCAGAACTAAGAAATCCCGTGCTGCTGTTGCTCCTTGAAGATCCCAGCATCGCATCCCCAAGGCTGGCTTCAGCCCAACTGAGAGCCCAAGGATCCAGGATCCTCAGGCAGGGTGCTGACGACCAAGCTCAGACTCAGAGGGCCACAGTGGAAAAAGAGGCAGCTACCTAACTCCATGATCACAGAGGCCCCAGTAAGCTTTCTGCCATCCTGCCTGAAGTTCCTACCATGGCAGCCTCTCTCTGCCCCAGGCCTTGCTCCTCCTCTCTCAACCCTCCCAGCTGCTGTCCTGAAGGAAGCCCACACCACCCCTCCCCTTCCTCGGGTCTCTGTCCACGTAAAGTTGACAGCTCAAGTTGAATTACCTGACAGTTGCTTCAGTTCTCACTGGACACAAATAAATAAAACGACATTCTCGGATTAATTCATGCCAAAGGGCATGCTGAATCATATGGGCTGGGTTCATGTAATGATCCTCTATGGTGACATTTGTTTTAGCAAGGTCCATTGACAAGCCAGAGGAATAGGGGGAAGGGGTGGGTGGTGGCTGGAAGGAAGAGTGAGGGTCTAGACATTTTACCCTCTCCAGGAACCACTCCGGCCGGCTGCCCAAGCCATCAATCCGGATCCGCATCTTGGTGAATGGAGCAATGTCTAGGATCTCCATGATGAAGGTGTCATTCTGCTCCCGCTCAAACCTGGGTGTGGAGAGGAGGGGCATGAAGAAGGGAAGCTGGCCATTGGGGAGGCCTGGACCAGGCCAGAGGCCAGGTTTGGGGTGAGGGAGAAGATTAGGCCTTTACTCAGCAGCCCCTCTGCTCTCAGCAACTCTCCACCAGCCCATCTCTCACATCCCAGATGTGTTTCTGAAAGACTGGGTTAAGTGGGTTTGGCTAGTAGAAATGGCCCTGAACCAAGAGCTACCAGTGCTGGGTTCTAATCTCATTCTACCAGTCACCTAGAATAGTCCCAGTTCTTTTCTAGAACTTGGTTTTCTTACCTGTGGTCTGGAGAATAACACTAGCCCTGCAATCTCACAAAACTGTGATAAAGACCAAATGGATGTGAAATCAATTTAAAATGGAAAAAGAATTCCATGCCTGAAAAGCTTTAAATGAGGTTCTGTGCATGACAGGGCCATTGCAAATGGTGGGGCAGGTGGTGCACCGCACAACTCTAGATGGCATCATTCGCATTTTTCTATTTGCCATCTGCAAAACTGAACACAGTGCCCTGAATTGGGTAATGCTACTGCCAACTGTAAAGCAGTAGGCAAATAGAAGGTAATGCTGCTTTTGTTGCTATTATTATTTTCCTGCTGAATGACCTCATCATCTCAGAGATGCTCTATCTTTATTCCTTACTGCTCTTCCCACAGTGCCGCATGTACAATTCGACCTTCAATGCTGACTGATTGCTTGACTGCTGACTGATTCCAGATGATACTGCTGATAAGGCCCTGGAGTAATGCAGGTGGCACTGGAGATGTGGCTCTGCATGGCAATCATCATGCTTCCTTGAATACAAGACATATTTTTATGTATTTTAAAAACAGAGGCCATAGCCAATGGGGGCTGAGACTTAAATATTGCAAATTGAGAACTAACTACTGCTAGTCTTAAAGGTGGTGATGAAACAGAGACAATTTCTTCTGATAACTTGCTGTGTGCATTTTACAATTATTAGAAATGAAAAAGTTATCCCAAAGTCAGCCCCATATCCCTCCTCCTCTAATTGAAGCCCCATCTGTCCCTCTGGGCATAATGGAAACTGTAAGGGGGTGCTCATGTCACATTCATGTCACACACTGAGATTTTTTCAAATAATCTTTCAATTCCTTATTCTTGCCAGGAGCATGATTTTGCAGATCAAAAGAGCTTTAGAATTCTTTGCTTTGCATGTCTCTTTAATTTTCACTCTTTGAATTTAGCCAAGTGTCTTCATTTTATGGAGATTTTATGGTGGGACAGGTGTAAGGAAAAGGGGAGGAGAAACAAGCTTTTCTTCTGGAAGACTGCAAGGAGATTACATTTACCCTCTCACCCTTCATTCCAGGCTGAACCCCAATTAACCTGGATGGACTTCCTCTGTTTGGTGTAAAAGCATCTAAAGTGAAGGCCTTTATTTGTCCTTCAGTCTTCCCAACTCACTAGCCACATCCTTCCAGGTGCCCTGGACCCCCTCCAGACACCTCAGTTGACACAGTAGGATTCTCACCCTTTGGAGAGGTGCCTGCCTTTGAGCTCAGGATTCCCACTCTTTGGAGAAGTGCCCGCCTTTGAGCTCACAGGGACAGGGCTGTTGTGTGACCCAGGATTTTTGCTGCTCATCTACTCAAAGGAGCCTCTACTCAGCAGTTGAGGAAGTGGTGTCTGGGAAGGGCCCCCTTTGGCTGCCCCTCACGTCCTTCCTATTCTTGTTTCCTTCTGTTCCTGCCTGTTGTAAAAGGGTGTCCTTAAGGAAGAGCCCAGCAACTACTCCCTCACTGGGCTCCATGACTGAGCACAGCCTGAAGGCTAAACAGGGCCAAAGGCTTAGCCTGCAAGGGCAACTATTTCATGGGAGAATTTTTGGCATTGCTACAAAACCAAAAGGGAAAGGTTATGGTTAGGGACCCTGGGAAAGGGCTGGCTAGCAGATGGATATGGATGACGTGGGGTCTAAAGTCCATCAGGCTGAGCAGCTGCTCAGGCAGTTTGTGACATCTTAGGGGCATAGCTGGGGCTCTTAGGATTGGCCAGGGTGAGAGTGCCAGCCTTAGCTTTGCTCTAGACCACTCTCCTTCCAGTCTGAAGTTCTCCATACCCAAGGCCATTGAGCTTATGCTTGAAATCGCCTTTGAAAAAATTGTTAACAGTGAGAAAATTTTGGCAGTGAAAGAGATCCGATTTAACCAACCCCCATCTTGCCTTTAGCCTTCAAACTTCCCTTGATTCTTCCTGGGTTTGGGTCAAGCTAACTTTGGGAGATATTTAGTGTATAGTTTAAATGATAATAGCCCTTCCATAAAGTTAAGGGCAGACCACCAGCCTCGGAGGACAAGAGAAGCCTGAATTCTGCTAAAACATAGACATAAACATTGCCAGCCATTACTCCAGAGGTCACAAGATACGCACTTCCCCAGTTACCCCTGCAGATAACAACATCGCCATTGTAAACAGAAGACTGGCCTTTTGAGATGTCTTTTCAGTTTTTTTGCATGTCTGATGACCAATGGCTCCACCTGGACCTGCCAATTCTTGTGGCCCCACCCAGAAATGACTCAGCATGCAATGAGGACCATTTCCCAAACCCCTATGATTGTACCCCCAAACCAATCAGCAGCAAGCACCCATTGCCTAGCCACCCCCACTTCTCCCAAACTCTCCTGGAAAAACCCTAGTCTCTGAATTTTCAGGGAGGCGGATTTGAGTAATAATATAATTCCGGTCTCCCATTTAGCCAGCTCCACATGTGTAAAACTCTTTCTCTATTGCAATTCCCCTGCTTTGATAAATCAGTTATCTCTGGGCTGCGGGCAAAGTGAAACTCCTGGGTGGTTCCATGCTTAGACAGCTCTACTGATGGGGCCCCATGGCCAAACTTGCAGCTCTTTTCCTTTTAGGACAGCCATGGCCAACCTTTAGTAAGTTTTGTTACATTGAGTTCTGCCACCAGAACAAATTGTTGAATTGTCAACATCTGACCAACCTCAATGCCTCTACTCTCTTCCCTCTCTATCCCTTTGAAACAAGCCACTGGACCTCTCCCTTCTCCAGGCTCCTCAGTGGAATACTATGCAGCAACAAAAATGAGCAAAATCACAATCACACTCAACAGTTCAGGAAAATATGAAAAACCTGACGCTGAGTGAAAGAACTAAGACACAAAATAAGATATATGGCCTGATTCTATTTATGTACCATTCAAATCCAGGTGATATAAAAGCCTATTGTTAGGGATGAAATCCAGGTGATATGCATAGACCCATGAGATGGAGACCAAAAAAGAAAGGAAACAAGGAAATGTTGACCTTAAAAACTGAGAACTGGCAAGATTTAACTTCTCGGCCTGAAGGCAGTGTGGAGGGTTTACACAAGTTTTTGCTTTATAAGTATAATAATGTATGTACATATATATATATATATAGATGTATGTTTATGATAAAATGTTTAAAAGTGTAAATGTCTCTAGAACCTTTGACTGTTCTTCATGTGGCAGAATTTTCAGATCCATGCTCTGTGGCTTGTAGCCCTTGTGGCAGGCTGAAAAATGGTTCCCCAAAATATATCCATGTTATAAATCTTGGAATCCATGTATATAACTGTATGGTAAAAAGAAAAGGGAGGTCTTTGCAGATGTAATTAAGTTAAGAGGCTTAAGATGGGGAGATTATCCTGGATTATTCCAGTGACCCCTTAATGTAATCCTAAGAGTCCTTATAAGAAGGCAGAGAGAGAGAGATCAACACATACACAAAGGAGGTGGGATGTGAAGATGGGGCAGAGATGGGAAGACCTGGCCTTGAAGGCTGGAGTGATGCGGCACAAGCCAAGGACTGCTGGCAGCCACCAGAAGCTGCAAGGAGTGGATTCTCCTCCCAGAGCCCACAGGGTACATGGCAGTGCTGACACCTTGATTTCCACCCACAGATTCTGATTTCAGATTTCTGGCCTCTGGATAAATGAGAGAATAAAATTCTGTTGTTTTAATTACCATATATTTGTGGTAACTTTGTATCACAACCTCAGGAAATTAATATAGCCCCAAGTGGTGTGAATGGAGAACTTTGGGACCAGAAAGCAGGTAGACAAGGGGAGGCTGCCCTGGAACTCACACAGAGAAAATTCCAAGCCTGGGATCGGTGAGTAGCAGGGAGGTTGGCTTCAGTGATGATGTAAATGTCCATGGGTGCTGAAGTAACTGGCACACAAAAGACAGAGCCTCCAGTCCCAGGCTCTGCCGATCTAGGCTCCTCAGAGACCACTGGGAAAACTGGACCTTGTGCATCCCCCATTAGACATATGAGGTGATGGGGGAGCTGCATACCTATCTCATGGGCATCTTTGCTGTGGTTTGAGAGTAGAACAAGGCCAAATCTCAAACAGATTCTAAGTCTATTCTTGAATGCCATGATCAGACCTAGTACATATCTGCCAGTCTCCTCTTAAAGGGCAGCCCTTGAGCTACAGATGATGCTTTGAGAGGGGTGCCCAGCAGTGAGTGCTGGAACCTTTCAATTGCCTGACCTGGGTGCCCCTGGAAGGCAGCAGTTCCTGGAACTCAGCTTTCCTTCCTCTTCTCTCAGACCACCGTCATTCATGGTGTCCCCTGGGACTCACCTCCAACCTCCTTGAGAAAGACTCAACCTTCCCACCCAAGTCTTTTGCCCATGGAGTCCCCAAAGATAAGACCTTTCCAGTCTCAGAACTTTATTGCTAACCAGACTAAGATTCAAGTGATAAACATGTGGAAGAGAGAGTCAAAACTCACAAGCTTACTACAGCCCTGGACATGGTCACAACCAAATACTTCCCGATCTTCTCCTGAAAGGACAACTGGAATCCTATTTGACTGTCTGTCCTCTGTTTCCATTTCCTTGAGCTCAGCCTCTTTCCATGCTTTTTGCAGTAAGGGTTAGTGAAAGCAACAGGCCATCCTGAGGGGTAAACCCAATAGAACTCTTTTGTGACACAAAAAGGGACCCAAAATCTTTTCTGTGTCCAGTCCAAGGAAGTTTCCATTTCACTAGGTCTCTACTGGGCCTAGGCATGATCCCTCACAGGCATTTACTTCTCACTATAGAAATAACACAACTCTTTGTCTAAAAATAGCTTCTACACCCACTGGACACCAATCACCTCAAATCCCTCTGTTAGAGACTCATCTCCTGAAAGTACGCATTACCTTTTAGGGCATCATTTTTTCTGAATGCCATATTAATTCACAAGCATCTCGGTGGGAGTTAATTTACCAGAACCATTTTCTCTGAAGTGGTAAGATGAGAAGTTACGAAATTTAGCTGGGGAGTGGGATAGAGTGAATTGCTATTGGCTGTTGTAAGCTTTGGCCCCTGGGTACAGCATCTGACTGCAGGAGCGTTGCAGCAGGCAGAAGCCTCGTGATACCTTCTGTGTGAATGCATGCATGTCTCAGCCTCATTCTGGTCACACACCATTTCTTGGGGAAAGTATCACCTTGCACAGTACCAAGCTGTGCCCACGACACATGCCCAGTGGGTCTTTCTGTCTACGTTCCCTAGTCAAGATGCAGACATTCTTAACAAGGACTTCAGGACACAGGTGAAACATCAGGCCACATGCAAATGAAAATATCAAAACATGTCTCGGGTAACAACTCTGAGCTTGCAAACCAGGGTTATTAAGAAATGATGGCTCTCCTCACAAAATAAATTTTTATTCAGAAAAAAAAAATCCTTCAACTAGCAACATGCCTCAAAGCATTTACAATATGGTTGTATTTATAATAATGTGATTTTCAAGCAACATTTTTGGAATTTAGATACTTCCAGAAACAAGATGTCTCTTCTACCAGCAATTAAGCCTTGTACATCTGGAAAACAAGGTGGAATGTAGGTGTAGGATAATTAATCAGAAAAAAATCCAGGAATATGGGCTTGGGTAATGATTAGAGTCAGAGTACAGAAGTAAAGACTATAGGAGGCTGAATATGCAAACAATAGTAGCCAGACCATGTGTGATAACAGAACTCTGAGCTACCTCCCCTGCAGCGACCATCCCAAGAAACCACGGTCTCTACAGAAATTGGCCCAGAATGATCAGGACTTGAGCAATGGCCCCCAGCTTCCCTATTTTGTCCCTGCTCCCAACTCAGGACTAACCAGACGGACGGACCAAATCCAAATATGGTCCCTAATACAATCATGTATGAAACCCCGATTCTAGCTACCCAACCTCCAGCTCTACCATGCCAAAAATAATGCTTCATTACAAAGCTCCTCCTCCTCCCACAGCATTCAAATCTCTACCAAACCAAGTGATGGTGGCTGAGTCTCTTGTTATAGCAAGCTCTAAGTAGAGAGTTTCTGTTCTCATTTAGTCTTCCTTTATTTCTAGAATTAAGTTCAAATCCCAGTTCCCCTACTTACTTGCTGTATAACTTTGGGCAAGTTATTTCACCTCTATGTGTTTCAGGTATCTTATTAGTAATGTGGAGATAATAAGAGGGCAAAGAGTGATAAGAGGAGTGTTGTGAGTTAATATATGTTAAAAAGCACTTGCAACAGTGTCTGGCATGGAATAAATGTTCAATGTATGTTAGCCATTATTATTATCACCATTGCTGTTGATATGGGAAGAATTCAAGGAGGAAATGGGAGTTGCAAAATGAGAGAGCAGAAGTGCTAAGAGAAGACAGGCAAAAACTTTCCCATCAGACTCGCAGGGATGAGCTGCATAGGGCCCATAGGATGGGCAAAGCTCCAGCTTGCATGAGCTGCTTTGTCCACATAAAGAAATGCTGCCTGGTCCCCAAAAGCTTCAGTAGCCACATCATCATCATCACCAACAGCACCATCATCACAATTATTATCCCTACCATCATCACCTTCATCTCTATCACCACTGCCACCACCATCATCATCATCATCACCATCACAATTATCATCCCTACCATCATTACCTTCCTCCCTATCACCACCATCATCATCATAATTACCGTCATCACCATCATTATCATCATCACCATCATCACAATTATCATTCCTACCATCACTTTCACCCCATCATCATCACCACCATCATCATCATCCCTATCATCACCTTCATCCCTATCACCATCCTCATCATCACTACCACCATCACAGTCATCATCCCTACCATTCAGCACCATCAATATCACCAACCTCACTATCATCCACAATGTCCTCATCACCACCCCAATCCAGAAGTACTGAGTGCCTACTACAAGCAAGGCAAGAGCTAGGAGGTATGAGGGGCTCAAAAAGGAAGCCACCTGGGTCCTGCCCTCCAGCTAAGGGAAGGAGTGCTGTGTGTTCAGAGGCAAGTTGCTGTGGGTGGGATTTTGAAATGCTAAGCTTAGGCTCTGAGTCTGTCATCTCTGGTTCTTAAGATGTCAGGGGCCAGGGATGTTTGGGGGACAGCGGCTGAACATGGCAAACCAGCCCAAACCCAGGACTGTCTAAACTGGGAATCCAAGGGAGGGCACAGACAGTGAGTACTATAGGAAGGTCATCTTTAACGTCATTACGAATCACTAATGAGTGCTTTGGACTGGGGGCCATCTGGGTATAGTTTGCAGTGCCATAGCTTAATGGCCATGGGACTTTGAGGATATGACTTTACCTTTCCATGCCTCAGTTTCTCACCTGTAAAATGGGGATGATAATAATTGGGTTATTATTATAGGGTTGTGGAAAAGATTAAGTGTATCAATACATGGCTTATTAGAGAACAATGCTTGGCACAAAATAAGCTCCTATAAATGTTAGTGTTGCTGTTATTGCTCTCCTTAGGTTAAGCTCTGTTAAGTTCAAGGACCTTTGTCTTCTTGGTTATATCATCTCTTCAGTGCCTGAGTCAGTGCCTGGCATATACTAGGTGTTCAATCTTTTTTTTAATGTTTTGAAAATTGACTGCATTTTATTTTGTAATCATTGAGACTTACAGAAAAGTTTCAAAAAAAAGAACAGAGCTTCTGTGCCCCTTTCACCTAGCTCTCCTTAATGTCAACATCTTATATTGCCATAGTACAATTAATGAAACTAAGACATTAACCATCAACTAATCTACCAACCTTACAATAAGCAATTCTGAGTACCAAATGAAAGAAAGAAGAAATGTTATGGGTAGAGGTGATCAAGGAATACTTCCTGGGGGAGGTAGATTTGAGCTGGTCCTTGAAAAAGAAAGGTATTGAGACAGAATAGACAAAGACAGAGGATAGAAGGCCTCATGATCTGCAGTGGGCATGTGAGAATCAGCCTGGCTGAAGGTAGGGTAGGGCAGAGGGGGAGAGTTGAATGTGGGAGGGGTGAGGGGCAGGGGCCACCTCCAGGTACCTGGCTTTCTTTTTGTCCAGCTGCATCTCCTCCGTGCTCCCGTTGATGCCATAGAGGGTCATGAAGATGTTGGAGTCAGTGCCCCCGCCAACCACATCGCCTGTCCACACCGTCATTTCATAGAGAACCTGCCATGAGAGGAATGCAGGTGCTGAGTCTCAGCCTCACCCTCCAACCCCACCTGACCTGCCTCAGTCTCACCAGAGAAAGAGACACGCTGTCCAAGTTCCACGGCTCTGGAAAGAGCCCTTCCTCGAATCAACTGTAAATGCCTGGACAGCAAGAGGCAGCCTTGTCACTTTCTTATGTCCCCCACTGTGCTCAGTCCCACCCTAGAAAGGAGTCCTGACAGAGAGCCCTTCTGCAATAGAAACATGACGGAAAGCCTGGCATTAACTGACTCTTTGTCAGTTGAATCCCAACCTAAGTTCAGCGTGCCAGCAGCGCATGGTGGCAAGACAGTGGCCTTTGGAGCCCTCCAGAGCTCCATGTGAATCCGAGATCTGTCACCTGCTGGCTGTTAGACCCAGGCAGATGCCTGACCTCACCAGCCTCTGCTCCCCTGTGGTAAAATAGGGATAAGCTCCCTTGCAGAGTGAGAGCTGCTGACAATTTGCATAGCGCCTGGTGCTGAGCCTGTCACCTGTGTGGCCCCAAGCAGCAGCCAAAGCTCTCGGTGTCAGTTCCCCTTCATGCCACAGCCTACACATGCCCTGCGGCTGTGAATGAGGGATGCCATCAGGAGTGATGTTTACAGAGGGAGTGCTGCCTCAATCCACTTGAGAAGTGGGACAATCCCCTACTTCCACGATGTTTCACTTGAGATTAGGGTATTGCCATTTAGCCTGAGGTGTGTGCCAAAGAGAATGTCTGCCCTCTGTCTCCACTGGAGGGTGAGGTGCAGCCTGCTCTTCCTGGTGTGCCTCCACCAAGCCCCCACCTCGGTTCTTCCTCTGTGAGGCAGCCTCGTGGCAAGAGAAAGCACTTACACTGTTCTAGAATGTTCTTTGGTCCTGGATTCTTACTCCCTTCCTTCTCACCAAGTGCCCCTGGACTCACAGTGAAGTCTGAAGGTTCAGGAGAGGCTCAGACTTACGGTCGGGGAAGGGCCATCTTGACTGTCTCCTTTGAATGTACCTGGCCCAGTGTGTCCCTTTTATAGAGGCTGCTACATTCCTCTATCACCTGTGCAGGGGCCTGGTCCCCATTATCCAGAAGCCTGGACCTCCAAACCCGAGCTATTAATCACGGTGGTCATGTCCCCATGTGCCTGGAGGGGGCTGCATGCTTTTCTGGCAGCATCTAGAATCTCTGCCAGGACACTGTGAGGTTTGAAGTATTCTGTGCAGGCCTGGCCCGCAGGAGAAATTCAGGACATGTTTGCTGAGGGAACGGATGAAGAGCCTCTTACTTTACCAAGAAAATCCCCTTAGACCACCCAGCAAGGGCATTCATGATGGCCAGGAGGAGCCACTGGGAACAAAAGTGGGAGCCTAACACTTTTTTGCTCTTATCCAAGCAGGCATAAAAAATAGAATGATCAAAATGAATGCTTTAACAGCCCCATGGAGACTGGCCCCTGAGAGCTGGTCCATCCAACTCTTGTGTTCTCTGCATCCATCTTTCTCTCCTTTACACAGACACATCTCTTTTTATGTAATAAGTGTGTTTCCAAAAAGAGACAGAAACAGTGCTCTTGTAATTCTAGTCTGATATCAGGTGTCCTGGAGAGATGGCCAGCCCAAAGAACCCTGCAGCTCTTTGTAAAGTGACAAACCTATGTTCCTTTGTGCCGTGGATAACGGGTGTAGGTCTGGATTTTCCTGGACTAAAGGGCTCCAAGGGAGCTGCAGCTGCACTGCGTGGGGTGTGCATGTGTGCTGGGCGGTGGCACAGAGACACACACAGGCTAGGAAGTGGGTCAGGCGGAGGTCCCTGGATGAACTGTGTGCTCACCCACACCATCCGTCTGGCCACAGACAGAGATGTCTGGGGAGTGGGGGAAGGATGTGAGATATAGAAAGTGCTACTCTCTGACTCTCCAGCAGGCGGGAAGCAGGAGACTGGCAGGCACCACACTCCTGCCTGTCAAGGTTTCAGAACCCCACGTCTGTTTCCATATACAATGTAGGCAGAGCACACTCAGGTCCAGGTGGTTTCTTCTCACCTTTGTGGGACAGCTTCTGACCTGGTCCAAGAAGCCCACTGGTTTTGATTCAGGACCAGAGAAAAGGGCTGGGGCCTTCTGTTGACCCCATAGCCATGAGACAAAAAGAGAAACCAACAGGGTCAGGTGAAACAGAGGCTTCTGGGCCACCAAATGGCTGTGTGTCCTCGGATCCTAGCACCAGGCATCTGCCTTCTGCCTGGTCTGACCTGTGTGTTTATATAACTTATCCCAGGCCATTTGGCCAGTTACAGGTGGAGCCAGGACCGAAGCTCAGACCTCTTGCCCTCCAGGCTTTTCCAGTTAAGGAGGGTATTGTGTGGACACCACTGGCTGCATCGTGAGACTCAGAGGTTCACAGTATCCCAGATGCCATCTTTCCTATCACCACCCTACTGCTGTTGATGGTGGATCCTTTGGTGAATAATGACCCTGCCTGTCTACATAGAGCTGCTTCCTCACAAAGCTCTTCATGAACTGTGATCTCATTAATTCTCACCAAGATCCTACATGGAACAGGCCATGAGTAGCAGGGATGCATTATTTCCAAGCAGTGTATGGGAAGACCAAGGCCCAGAGAAATGAGATGACTTGCCCAAGGTCACACAGCAGCAGACCAGAAGAGAGTTCAGTCTGTGGCTCCTAGCAAAGCACATCTGGCTAGCACACCAGGCTGCAGCCCCTGCAGATACCCCAGTGATGAGTCTCCTACTTCTTCCACTTCTGTCTCCCCTGCTGCTCCCCACCTCAACCTGCACTGCCCTGGCCATGCATTGTACACTCACAGTGCCCCCCTACCTTCACCCCGATGTTCACCACCATGGCATCCAGGAGGTCGAAGACACGAGAGGTGATGCCATCGCCTCTGTCCTTGGCAAGCCAGCAGTTACAGTTCAACGTGTACTTAGTGCCCTGGGTAGGCACTGCCAAACACAACTCTTCCACCAGCCAGCAGCTCTCAGGGGAGGCCCCATCATGGCCCAGCTAGGAGGAGACACACCTGATCTGTGATGATCTGGGCACAACTGGGAAGGAAGTGCTCCCTGCCCAGCCCCCTCCCTCAGTGCTTCTTCCCAATGTGCTGTGCACTTGCTGGCCCAGGTCCCTCCCATAAAAGTGAAGAGATTTTGCAGATATAATTACAGTCTCTAATTAGGTGACTTTGAGTGGGTTGAACCTAATCAGGTGAGCCCTTAAAAAAGCATGTCTAGATGTCAGAGGTGAAGAAGTTGGAGATATTTGAAGCAGAAGAGATTGTCTCCTATTGAACAAGAAAAGAGCCAGGTTTTGGAGATGGTCCCATGGTAGGGAATGGTGGGCCTCTATGAGATGAAGGCCTCAGTCCTACACCCCAAGAAAATGAATTCTGCCAACAACCAGTGAGCTTGGAAGAGGACCCCAAGCCTCGGATAAAATCGCAGCCCTGGCTGCAACTTGATTTCAGCCCACTGAGATCTTGAAGATGGACCCCCGCTAACTCACACCTAGACTCCTGATCCATGAAACTGTGAGATAATACATTTGTGTTGCTTTAAGGCACTAAGTTTGTGATACTCTGTTACACAGCCATAAAAACTAATACACAGAACATTCCCACTGGGTGGGTGGAAGACAGACACACAGAGGGGCAGGTGGCTCACCCAAATCACCTGGCTAGTTGGTTCTCCTCTGCTACCTGCTCTAAGGGGTGCTTCAGGTAGGCTGCTCTTCCCAGCCTGCACTCCCCCGCCCACCCAGGTACTGGTCAGCTCCGTCTGTCCCTATGGTGGTCACGATTATGGGGCCCCAAGAAGCCAGCACCTCTATTTTCTTGATGACGCCCACATCCAAGCCTGCAACGTAGAACTCCTCCACAGAGCCACGGCTGAAGCCCCTCTTCCCTCGGGGGTAGTCCAACCAGATGCGCTTACTACGTTCATCATCCTCTCCGATGAGGAAGATGAAGGCTCGGCTGTCAGTGGCTGCATCCTTGTGCTTCCCAGTGGTGACCGACACATAGTAGGGAATAACTGCAAGAGATCACGGGGCCCAGCCTCATAACAGACCAGGTGGACAAGGCACTGTCTCATAGGCTCACAGATTTGGAAGTGACCTCTGAGGGCACTGATCTCAGCTCCTTGCTCAGAGACGAAGTGCAATGAGCCCTTCAGACTGGTAAGTTATCTGTGGTGTGTGTCTCCTCTCCAAGGACTGAGGGAGTTGCTAACTCCCAACGTACAGACAAAAAGCAGCATTCTTGTCACTTGTTTGGAGTGTCAAGCTTCTAAAAGCTCTTTTGGCCAATTATCCTGCTTGAACCTAGCACTATTATGTGAAGGAGGGTAAGAAAAATAACCTCTCAACACATATAGGCATTATATGCCCCAAAAGCTCACTATGGTCAACAAAAATGCTGTTGGCAAAAGCAAGGTCTCATAGAAAGAAGGAATTTGAAGAACAATAAAAATGTATCATATATGCAACATAGTGAATGGAAGTCCTAGAAAACAGCAATTTCTAAAACACACCAGATTAATTAGCATAAAACTTGCTCAGGTAGTGTCCATAGAGTCGCAGTTTCCATTCTTCCAACTATCCATTCTTCTTGCAGCTGGGGTGGTTATGATACATAAGGAGACATTGTTGGGTAGGTTTCTGGGGAAATCTTTTTTTTTTTTTTTTTTTCTTTTTTTTGAGACGGAGTTTCACTCTTGTTGCCCAGGCTGGAGTGCAACGGCATGATCTCGGTTCACTGCAACCTCCGCCTCCCAGATTCAAGCGATTCTCCTGCCTCAGCTTCCTGAGTAGCTGGGATTACAGGTATGCACCACCATGCCTGGCTAATTTTGTATTTTTAGTAGAGACAGGGTTTCTCCATGTTGGTTAGGCTGGTCTCAAACTCCCGACCTCAGGTGATCCACCCACCTCAGCCTCCCAAAGTAATGGAATTACAGGCACAAGCCACCACGCCTGGCTGGGAAATCTCTTTTAAAAGGTCTGACTCAACTGGGAGGAGTACTCTTTTTTTCCTTACTCTTCCATTCATTCTGCTTGGAGTATGGATATGATGGCTGGAGCTCCAACATTCATCTTGGAACCATGGGCAACATTTAGGTCATTTATAAGGTTGCCAGAGTGACCAGGTTAAAGGAACCTAGGTCCTTGATTGCACTGGAACTGCTGTATTAGTCCCAGGTGGCCTACCTTTGGACTTTCATGTGAGTGAAAACAAAAATTCCTAATTTGTTTGTGACCATTTCCAGGTCTCTGTCATTTGCAGTTACTAATTGATACAAGCTGGAAACCCTTCTCCTGGTTCATCTTCCTCAATAACTTGGGAGACACTACCCTGGTATAGTGGATTTTAGGTTATACAATCTGTTATCTCTTTGAAAAGTTTCCAAACTGTCTCTTCCTGGCTGGAATTACCTGCACATGGCTTTATTTTATCTTTACAGTGGAGGCTTTTCACAGGTGATCACAGTGCTTAAGGAAAGGCACTTTCTTGGGGGTCCTGTCACTCATTTACAGAGTGAGAAGGTAAAGTGTAAGCAGACTGGCTTTCTCTGCCTGACTCCACAGACCCACCATGTGGCCTCCTGGAGGGGGCTAACATGGTTGCCACACTCTTATGTTTAAGAGAACTGACTAGGAAGGTAGTGCATTCAAATGTTCAATCGACAATTATAGAACTGCCTTATCTCAAAAATCTGGTTGGCAAAATGAACTTGCTGGGGAATTATGATATTGTTTTATGGAGGAGGAAAAAACTGAAGCCAAGAGACTGACTTGTCCAAGGCCACACATTTTACTGTCAGAACCAGAAATGGAACTTCAGTCCCCAAACGACCATCTCAGGACTTCTTCCCCCGCCTTCACCACCACATCATGCCTTAAGTTTGCATGGCTGAGTGCTTTGTGTGATGTTCTAGTGACATGTAAGGGATGTTCATTCTCACCCTAACCTCCTTTAACCTTTGTTTCTCCATCTGCAAAGGGGGCTTAGCCCTGCCCTCTCACTTTGCAGGGTTGTTCTGGGGATAAAACAGGCAATACGTGTGAAAACTATGTAAATGACTAAGCGTTAGATATGTCATCAGCTCAAGAATGGCTCATCCAAGAATTGCTTTAAAAATTTCCATGTGCCTGGTCCCCATCTAAAGAGCTCCCTGGTTGGCTTACTTGGGCCCTCCTGAACGTAGTCAGCCATGGGCCCGGTCACTGTGTTGATGTCGACATCGGCCATCTTGGAACTCAGGGCGATCTCCCAGAAGTCAGCAGGGCTGCTGCAGTTGCTGCTGCGGTCCCCAGTGTACTCCTGTGTGGGAGAGCAGGACTGGCAGTTGCAACTCCAGCACCTCCAGGCCAAGGGACCTCCCCTAGGCATGAGGATGGCCACAGGCCCTGTAGGCCCCTTGCCTCACCTTCTCGTAAAAGAGCCTCTCGAGTCGCCCATCCTCCTTCTTTAGGGACAGCCAGCGCCCGCACAGGAACAGGAACTCGTCCTCATTGGTGTCATTCCAGATCTCCACCTTCTCCACGTACCAGTCTGCGCACCACTTGGAGTTGTCGTGGCGGAGCTTGATCTTGTAGATGACGCCTAGGTCAGCGGCCTCAATGATGAAGGTATCAGCCTGGGGAGCCCAGATGTGGGGACTCAGATGGTGGGGGGTGCACCCCACTCAACCCACTCCAGCCCAACCCTCTAGGACCTTCCATCCCACTCAGTTACTGTGCTGAACAGACCTTCCTTGCCGGGGTGCCGCCCCAGACCCAAATCCCCAACACTGAGCCTGTGTGGTCCAAGGCCTCATATCCACAGTGGTCCCATCTTGCAGTCCACTTATATGTGTGGTGCCATGGAGAAAACTGCCTTCACTACATTCCTCTTGGGAGAAGCCTGTGGGTGTTTGGAAGCCTCCTCTGTGTAAGGGGAGTGGGGCCTGAAGGCCATGGGTAGAGGCAGAGAAGGGGTGGTCAGCCGGTCCTGTTCCTGGATTCCTTAGCTATGCTGAGCATTGGGGATGAGTCCAGCTGTGGCAGCCAGAGAGCAAAAGCTCTTCTAGAGATGAACTTCTGAGTAACGGGAAGGTGTTTGAAATTCCCTGGGAGATGCTGAGAGGGAGTTTGATGAACCAGTAAGGCGGGGCTACAGGAGAGAAGGCAGTAGAGGTGAGGCTCTGGGGGAGGCAAGGCTGTGGAGGGACTCAGGGACAAACATCTGGGACGCAGGCTCAAGAGGGTTTTGTGGGGGTTGTGATACAAGGCCCTCATCCGTGCCCCTGACTCTATCTTCAGTCAAGTGGACACTCCACTCTTGTGTGCTGATTCTTTGAGGGGAGCTCAGTGAGGTGTGGATCCCAGGCTTTGAATGAGATGGGGCCAAGACAGAGTTTGAATGTGGGAGGCAGAAGTCAGGATGGGAGCCTGAGGAGGGTGAGAGGGGACAGGCGACACTGAGTGACACCTACTTTCCTTCCGAAAGATTTGCTGAGCACAGGTGCCATGTGAGTCACTGTGCTGACCCCTAGGAAACCAGAGATGAATAGAATAGGATGCCCTCTGTCCCCAGGACCCCACAGTCCAGTGCAGCGAGAGGAGGGGATGGGTAATTCCAGCTCAGAGGGTGGGAACGACCACCTGTGTGAGGACTAGAGCCAGGCCTAGGAAGACAGACTTCTCCAGGTGTCAGCATTAAGCTGCAGCTGCGGGGCTGGGTTTTCCAGGCAGCTCAGGTGGGGACAGCCCATGGCCAAGGCAGCTGCAGGTAAATAGCAGCTAGTGGTGTGTGACTGAAAGCAGATGTGGATGGGAGCAGTCCTGGGGTGCTGGCAATCCACTGGGTTCACCAGAGTAAGAATGGGCCCACCCTGAGATACAACAATTCCACTTGTTTGCATCTGTCCTGGGGGAAGACCTTCACATTGCACAAGGATGTTTATTACAGATAATTTTTACAGAGGAAAATTGGAAGCCATCTGGGGTCCCGTGCTTGGGGAGTGGCTACATAACTGGCAAAGCCTTTCCTGAAGAATGTTGTGTGTACAGTGGTTATAGAGAAGAGTCACCTCCATCTATGTTTGAATACCGGGGCAGGGAGAGATTTCCAAGGCAGCCATGCACGCCAAGGGCAAGTTAAAGAAGTGTTTATATAGCATGATGCCTTTTATGTAAAAAACTAATACCATGGAATGGCTTACCTATTTTCTATGGGTGCATGCACACGTAAGCAGAGAAAATGTTTGGAAAGATGCTGAGGCAGGAGAGAGGGTGGGGTATTCTGGAAACTGCACTCAGTGGTCCACAGAGGGCACTCTGAACAGGCCAGTGTGGGTAGGCTGTGAAGGTCTGCAAATCCCGTGGAGGACTCAGGGTAGATCTGGGATCCATGGGGAGCCTCTGCAGGCTTGAAGTGAGATAGTGACTGGTCAGCTTTGGACAGGTTAACTGAGGAAGCTGGAGGGTGGGTTGGATGGCAGGGCCTTGAGCAGAGAGACCACGCTGGCTCAGTGAGTGAGCTGAAATGAGGCAGGGCTGAGTGAATACAGGGCAGACTTGGCTGATTTGAGGTTATTTAGAAGGAAGACTCTGGAACCTGGTGATTGATTGGATGTGGGTGGGGAGGGGTTCCCAACAGGGAGAAGGATGTCCAAGATGACTTCCATATTCTGGAGTGATCAGAGAAATGGAAGCTTCTAGATGTTGTGCAGTAAACTTAAGGTCACATGGTTAGTAACTGAGCCAGAAGTTGCACCAGCTCCCCTGATGGGGTGTCAAAACTGGAGGAAAAGAGAAGAAAGTGATGGGGCAGAATGGGCCAAAGATTTTTTCTTGTGACATAACAATTTGCTGAGAGAGAAGAAAAAAAAAATGGAATCTGAACACAGAGGGGAATGGCTTGCATCACCTTCATTTATTTACTTAATCCATATTTACTGAATGCCTACTCTTTGCCAGAGTCTGTAAATAAAGCCAGGCATCAAAATGGACCTCTCAGCTGTATGCTGCACATTGCTGCTTTTACAATGCATTTACCAGGCATCAATACCAGGCATCAACTAGGGCAGGGGGCAGGTGAGCTTTCCCAAGGCTTGACAACATCCAGCACAGACAAAGAGCTACCTGCCTGCCAGACATGGTTCTAGACACTTTGCATTTTTAATTCAGTTGGTCTTCACAATAACTCAAAATTAACTCTTTTTTAGGGTGGAGGAAAAGGAGGCACAGAGATGTTAAGTAACTTGTCTAAGATCACACAGCTAGTGTCAGAGCCAGGATCTGAGCTCAGGTGACCTGCCCCTAGCATCTGGGGCCCTGATAAATAATATCCCTAGTGTAGAGTCAGGGACAATCACATAAATCGCTTGACCTTTTTGGTATTCCATTTTTGCAAGATGGAAAGAGGAGGATAGGACTCCTCCTACCTACTTTATAAGGGCAGTGAACAATTATATCTCTTGTGGAACATGAATGTGTATGTTTTAGATTATTTCTTCCTGGTACAACATGCTCTTACATCTTGTCCTGTTTTTCAGCCCAGAGGTCTAATTAGCAATCATATTGCTATTTCTGCTTCAAATGCAGTAAACTGAAGTTAAAGGTAAATGGTTTCTATCTGGATGATGAACCAATGAATGGGAGTGCTAGGGTCTGACTCCTGGAGACCTGGCAGCCAGGCTGGGGCTCCTTCCACACTGTCTGACTCATAGGGTCACCAGCCAGCTGCAGACCCACTTAGATGACACCCACCTTTCTAGTCCCAGGGCTAATATCCTCCTTACTAGTAGAGTGGTTCAATGCTAAGGGATAAGCCTGGCTGAGGGTGAGGTTTAAGGAGACCCTTGATAAACACCCGTTGGCTGATGTATGAAATCCCCAGATATGCACAGCCATGGGCAAGAGCACAGATTGAGTTAGGAGCCAATCCCCTTAACCTGATCTCCCTGTGGAGATAGCCTGGCCTGTGGGGATTTCAGGCAGATTTCAGTGCGTGGAGAGGAGAAGGAAAGGAGACTAAGGAGCAAGTGCGGGCAGGGGCAGGGGGCATGCCAGAAAGGGCACGGAGTGGAGGAGTAGAGGCAGGGAGAGGGGAGCCAAGCTTGCAAGAAGGGAAGTTTCACAAAACCCACCCTTAGAGACCCCTGTGGTTTTGTAAAATCACTGTGTCAGAGCTGGAAGGGCCTTATACATCACCCAGTTATGTGGTTTTCAAGCCTTTTTATAGTCACAGAACCCTTTTCTTAACAGAGGGCTTGCTTGGCACTGTGATCAACAGGCCAGGTCAAAGTGGATCCACCTGGGAGGGAGTAGGGTGTCCAACTGCACCTGTCTCCACCACCCCCAAGGCTCCCAAGGCCCTTGGAGCCACCTGTGGCTCTATACAACACAATTTAGCCAATTCATATCTGACTCTTCAATTTACAGATGAGGAAACTGAGGCCAGAGAATTTGAAGCAGATAAGGAGCTGATAGCAGAACCAGGCCTCCAGATCCCCTCTCCACCCCACAGTTCAAGTCTCTGTCAGTGTCAGCACAGCCCCTGTCATTCTGCAGTGTTCACCTCCACATTCATGAACCATGCACAGTGAACTGGATTTTCTGAAGACGACCCAGCCCCATGCAACCAACAACCTGGAGCTCCAGCAGGCCGCCTGCTTGCCCAAGGCCGGCCTTCTGCTCCACCTCATCCCCTATGCAGGACCCAGGGTGGGTGCATCAGCTAGGAGAGGGGAACAAGGAGCACTTGCAGGGGAAGGGCAAGAGCAGAGGCCCAAATGAGTGTGCACGATGCCCCATGGAGTTCCTGGATGTCCCCGGGAACCAAGAAGAACTGGCACTTAGATCGCTGGGCCTGGGGAGGAGGGAAGGAGGGTAAACTCCATGTGCCCCTCATACCGTTCCTCTCTCGAACTTGTTGGTCCGGTTCTCTGATTTGCCAAGGTATCGCTCCCCGGTGTCCCCGAGGTCTCCATAGATGGTGATGTACACCCTGGCGTCCGTCCCTGCCCCGGGAATGTTCCCTGTGAAGATCTGCACCGAGTACAGCACAACTGGCCAGGTGGTGGGACAGACAGACAGACAAAGGGAAGAAAAGGGTGACAGCACTTTAGGTCTTGGGGAACTGGATTTTTAGAAAGTGCTAAGCTTCTGGCCTAGGACTTGAGGGGTTAGCCTTCTGTTTGCTCAATTATGCATATTCAGCTTCAAATCCATGTGGATTCTCCAGTGGGAAGTGTGCTCATCTGATCTAGACCCAGGTGGGCTCTATGAGACCCCAAAATAGAAACTTTTTAAAGTACCCCTCAAACATCTATCTGCCCATATAGCTGCCTGCACTGCACAGGGAGAAAGACTCAGAAACTACCTGAGATGTGTCCACGCCGTGGTTGCTAAATCTGCCTGCCATGATACATGGCAATAAAATGCCTTCCGATTTGAGGGTGACCAGTGTCAACACCAGATCCTTCTAAATGGTTCACAGAAAAAAACAATATTGTTTAAAGAACAGTTTCCCCTCTGTTCGTTTCCTCATGTTCATTTATTCTCCAACCCACTGCCACCCTCCCCTACCCCAGCGCCCCAGGCCAACTCCTCACCAAAGCCACTGTGACTGCCACCTTCTTCTTGGTCTCCCATGGCCCATAGGGAGGGCTCAACAAACATTGGTGTGACAATTATTAAAAATTACTATGAAAAATAAAAATGCATGGTATCTTCCTTTTGTTCTGCTGTTTTTATTTAAGGAAAAATAAAAGATCTCCTTTTCCAACCTTCTCCTTAGCAGAGAGACTCAAGTCTTGCATTTTTATGAAGGCTAAAAATTGGTTGGCCCCTCTCTGTATCCTCTGTCTTTGGAGATTTTGAGTTTCAGGCCAGGGAAGAGGGGACTTGGCTGGATTATCCCCAAGGTGAGAAATAGAAGCTGAAAGGCAGAGGTGGCCAAAGTGGGAGAAAGGTTAACTTCCCTTCCCCTGGGAGGGAGTGAGGATTCAGGAGTATTCGTGGGCCACAGGGACCCCTCACCTGCACACAGGGACCCTATGGGGAAGTGACTGCTGGGCTTCTTTGGGGACTTGAAGCTTTGGGGCCTCAAGGGTGGAACAGTGAGTCTTTTGACAAAGCCAGATTCATGCAGGAGTGTTTCTGGTCACCCAGAGAAATGATACTTGTGTGTTGGTGGAGAGCCAGTAGTGACACTGTGTGACAGTGAGCACAGCTGGGAGTGGCACTCACCCTGGATTGAGGGCCAGGCCTCTTCTGTGAGCCTCAGGATTCCTAGAAGACCCTCAAAAAGGGGATTCCCCTCCCTGTCATGAACAAGATGGACTTTCTTATCAGTCCTTGCAAGTGGGCTCAGAACCACATTTAATTAAATTTAGAAAAGTAAAGTGATGTGAGTTGCTTGTCCTGATGGCTATGGAACACATTCACACCCACAGCAGGGTTCCCATGATTTTCTCATTTTCCACTGGGTTCTGCAGCATTATTCCCTCCTGCTCTCCCTCTGTGTGGCTGGACACTCCTTCTTGGGTAGCTTTATGGTTTCCTAATCTTCCACCTGTGCCTTGGATGCCAAGGCCTCCCAGGTTCCACCCACATTCCTCAGCTCTCATCTTGCACTTCCTTGAATTCTCTGAGTCTGTGCCTCCAACCTAGGTCCTTCCTTTGCTTCGGATCCGCACACTTACTACCTAGAGGGCGTCTCCACCTTGACCAGACCCCAACATCACAAACTCACATGTTCAAACCTAAACTCTACCCTCTCCTGCAACCCCTGCCCCTTTTTCAAACCTTCTCCCCAACCATCTTCCTTGTCTCAGCGGCCCTGCCCAAGCCGCTACCATCCAAAGCTCCTGGGTGCATTGTGAGAGGTGACCTGCAGAGGCTGGTCAGACACACCGCCAGGGGCAGAAACCAGGGACCAGCCACACTTGCTCCTACCCCACCCTGCCCCACTCAGCTCAGTGCAGAAACCTGTCAGCGTTTCACACACTGAAAATCCTCTCTTTATTGTCTAAATGTTACCTAAGCTTGTCTTGCTAATACTGACCTGCAGTGACATTAGGAAACTTGTCATAGTTTAGACACAACAGTCGACGGTCCTCCCCCTCATTTTCCTCCCCATCCATTTTCTAGCTGTGCATTTGGGCCTGCTCCATATGTGAGCTAATCACAGGTGGCATGGGCCTATAGGGACACATTTTCTAGGAGCCTGTGTCCCAGAGCAGGATGCAGTGTCCCCAGGGGCTGGGATGAAATGGCCTTCTCACTCCCCCTTCATTTGCTGCTGTCTCCAGTCCTCTGGGAATTAGGAAAACTGATTCAGCTTCTGGGTGCTGAGTAATGCGGTAGTGCAGTCAGAGCCAGCTATTTCTGGATCCTCCTCCCTCCCTGTCCCACCCAGGCCACCCGGCGCATCCGTGGAGAGATGTTTCCCTAGAAACATCACCGAGCTCAGAGTGAGTTTGGTGGTATGTTATCCACACAGAACAGCCCAAGTGCTCTCCTGGGACAGCCTTCCAGGGCATCCTCTGGGGTCCAAGTAGAGAAGGATTTAATAGCAAAGACTATGTGGAGAAAAGGATAGGAGTAGGGGTGTCACACTATTGAGGCAACACTTGTTTTTATTTCTGGGCAACAATTCAGGTTAAAGGAAAGGCAGAGCTATAGCTGTTTTACTTCCGGTGACAACAAAGGAAGATGGTGTTTGTCTTTTGTCTTTTGGATGTCTTATCCACTTGGTGGGCAGAAAGACCTGTCTTCCTGGCTCCATAAGGGGCCCAAAATTTTGAATTTTACTCCAGTTTTTCCAAGAAGACAACACAACAAATGTCAAGTGGATTTTCAAACTCTTGGAGCTTCTCTGATCTGTGTAGGCTACCCTGCTAGAGAGATCCACTGTATTCTTTGTCTATCATCAGGGGTAGAAAGTCTGTTTTTTTGCAAATGAATTTGGCTTTGAAATAGCTCAAGATAATTCAGAGCTGAATGGCTGATGAATAACCTGGGGATTGACACGAACGATGCCATTGCTGGTCAAAACAGAGGTATGACTCTGTCCATGTGTTCTGGGAAAAGCGTGTGTGTGTGTGTGTGTGTGTGTGTGTACGCATACACAGTGTAGAAAGAGAGGAGAAGAGGAGGTTGAGGACTGAGCCTTGAGGAATACTACCTAGCATGAGAAAAGAAACCAGCACTCTAAATACTTCAGTGAGTTAGGAAGAGAACTAGAATATGGTGGGGTCACCAAAAGCAAAGGAGGAGGAAGTACAAGAAGTGGGTGGCCAGTCTGATGCAAATCCTTCAGAGAAAACCACACTGATGAAGAATGGACAAGTTAACCAGCCCATCCAGAAAAGAAGCTCATCACCTTGAACTTTCTCGAGCCATGCCAAACTACTGAGAACAAATACAAATATGGTTCCAGTTACATATAATTCAGGAAGGTTTCTTAATTCATACTAAGTAGGGACAGCTAAGTCCAGCAAGAGCAGAGAGGCCCAAGCCATAGTGATTGGTAGCAAACAAATGAAGAGTAGGGAGAAAATAGGGACCAGGATAAGCCAGGAATAGGATTCCCCTTATCTGGATGTATTATCCCAATGTCAGACCAGGAAAGAATTTCAGCACAAACCTTGGAGCGAGACAGCTGAGACTTTGAAGACTAGCTCAGTCATCTATTAGCTGTGTGCAGATTATGGAAGCTCTGTGAGCCTCAGTGGCCCTCTCTACAGAGTGGAGGTAACAACAGACCCTCCTCCTGGGTGAAGAGGCTCAGCCTGGCACAGGGCATGTGCTCCACAGGGAGGACCAGGGTCCTGGAGCCTGCCCACGGTGATAAGGGTGGCCATACCACACTTACTGTCCAGAGGCTCTTCTACTTCCTTGTAGACTTGCCGTAAGGACCCATCTTTCATGTATTTCTCAGTGAAGATGTCATAAGGAACCAGTTCTCGAATGGTCTTTTTGTCATCCTCAGAGGTGGCAAGCCACCGATCACATGGGAAAGTCAAGGTCTCTGCACCCTGGGGTGAGGCAGAAAAAGAAAAATTAGCCCTTAATGTGAAAGTTGCCAACTTCAGGGATTCATCGGCATCTCACTACTCATGGAGACCAAGGACGAGGATCATGGGGCCCCATAAATAATGTAAAAGCCACGGGGAGCCCCTTCCCCCCATTTCAGTAGACCCAGTCTTAAAGACTTGCACAGCCACATCAGAGTTTGGCTCTGAAAGGCTGGGGTTCCCAGGGTCACTTAATAATAGGTATCTGAACTCCATCCTGGAGACTCAGACTCAGTGGGTAAAGGGAGGCGGGTGCTCTGTATTTAAAAATTGCTCCCTCTGGCCAGGCACAGTGGCTCATGCCTGTAATCCCAGCACTTTGGGAGGCCAAGGCGGGTGGATCACCTGAGGTCAGGATTTCAAGACCAGCCTGGTCAACATGGTGAAATCCAGTCTCTACTAACAAAATACAAAAATTAGTCGGGTGTGGTGGTGCATGCCTGTAGTCCTAGCTACTTGGGAGGCTGAAGCGGGAGAATCGCTTGAACCCAGAAGGCAGAGTGCTGTTGCACTCCAGCCTGAGTGACAGAGCAAGATTCCGTCTCAAAAAAATAAAAAAATAAAAAAATAAAAATTGCTCCCTCTTCATTCATATCCATAGCTGTGACTGAGATCCATCTCCTAGGTTTATACTTTTGTGGTTTCAGAATGTTTTTAAAGTTGTCTGAGGTAGATTTTCTTCTGTGAATTTACCTTGAGTTACAGGAAGGGCACTCTGGTCACTCACTGGTAATATGGCCTTGGAGGTGGGGAGCAGAGACATGCACAGACCCTCCTCCTTGACCCCTAAACCAGGTTCTAGAAAATTCTACTTGGGACCAGAGCTTGTTTCTGCACTCTGAGTGAACTGGGTGAATTTTCATTATGAGATTTTTATCTCAATAAGGCTGATCTAGCCAGCAGGTCCTTACAAGGAATTCGCCTTGAATCTGCTCTGGAAAGGGACAAAAGAAACAGCAGGACAGACCAGTCAAAAACTCACATCTTTATCTGGGAGGAGCCTGCGGATGTCCACGTGAGAGCAGTGCCACCCAGGATTCATGCCTGTGTTATTATGGCCAATCCGAATTTTTTCAATGATTTCTCCCACATC